>NW_027181771.1:25397110-27797110 GCF_029961685.1 Aristolochia californica
GTGCCTCCTTTGGGTGACTTGGTTAGCTATTGAGTCCTCAACATTTGCACACACCCCCCCCCCCCCCCCCCCCCCCCCCCCCCCCCCCCCCCCACCCCACCCCCTTTGGAGAAAGAGTTTGTCCTCAAGCTCATAAGTTGGGTAGACCTGCTTGAAGTTGTCCAACTGTTCCTATATAGCAGCGGCTGGTTTGATGTCCTTCCATTGGACTAGAATCTCCCACTGGTCATGAATAAGGCGGGCACACAATACCGTGGTTGGAGTAAGAATAACCCATCCATTGTTCACTGGTGGAAGGACGGAGTGGAAGGAGGGGGTGAGCTCTGAAAGGGTTTAAGTAGGCAGACATGAAACACATCATGAAGCTTGGTCGTGCTGGGAAGTTGCAGTTGATAGGCGACCGGCCCCACTTGCAAAATAATAGAGAAAGGTCCAAAGTACTTTGAGGAAAGTTTATTACGCTGTTGGACAATAATTGAGTATTGTCTGTGAGGTTGGAGGCGTAACCAAACGTAGTCCCCTTCCTTGTATGATACATCCCTGTGCCCCTTGTCATAGAAGTTCTTCATACAAACTTTTGCATTGAGGAGGCAGGCCGAAGTATTTTGTAGCACTTGGTCCTGTTCAATGAGTGACTGATCAATAGAGTCCACTCAGGTGGAGCCCGGAGTATAAGAGAAAAGCCGAGGAGGATGTCTTCCACATAGAACTCGAAAGGGAGTAGACTGCAAGGTTGTGTGGAACGAAGTGTTGTAACAATATTCAACTCATGGTAGCCATTGAACCCAGTTTTTAGGACGATCGCTGCAAGGCATTAGAAATACATTTCCACGGTGTGGTTAACTACCTCAGTTTAGCCATCTATGTGAGGATGATAGGATGATAGGATGATGAGAATTTCAGCACGGTGCCGCAAAGATGAAAAAGTTTCTGCCAAAAAGTGCTCATAAAGACCACATTATGATCACTGACAATCAATTCTGGAATTCCATGTAAATGAACAACATGCTCGAGGAATGTTTGTGCCACTTGGGATGCAGTATATGGGTGTGCCATGGGAATAAAGTGAGTATACTTGGAGAACCTATCCACCACCACAAATAATACCAATTTGCTTGAAGACTGTGGAAGACCTTCGATGAAATCCATAGAGATATCGGTCCACACTTGTGTAGGGAGTACGAGAGGCTGCAGAAGACCCGTTGGACTTAAGTGTTCGGCCTTGTTACGTTGACAAATAGGACAAGTTGTGACATATGCTACAATGGAGGTCTTCATGGCCTGCCAATAGAAATCTACTTGAATGTGATGCAAGGTGTTCTATATGCATTCATGAGTGTTATCATGGTATGCAGAGAGGATAGCTGAAATCAATTCGGAAGTGTGTGTTATGGTCCTGGGTTAAGTACCTATGTCTTTCACTCCTAACAGGCCGGTATTTTGGGTAGTATTAGCTAGGTGCTTAACATTTGGTATCAGAGCTAGCTCCCTCGTCACATGTTCGAATCCCGGAGGGGGCGACCTTGATGGAGTAGGCCACCGCACGTGCGGAGGGGGCGACCTTGGCCGAGTAGGCCATCGCTAGAGTGGGCCGTCGCAAGTGGGTTGTCGTGGACATCGGCCCGCGAAGGAGGGGTGTGATGTTATGGTCCTGGGTTAAGTACCTATGTCTGCCGCTCCTAACAAGCCAATCTTTTGAGTAGTATTGTGTTAGGTTCTTCCCTTGCCATGGATCGAGTCACCCTTCTTTCCTCGCTGCTCAAGAAGATACTTGAGGTTGCAATGATCAGTGCGAATCAAAAAACAACATCCCCAAAAATAAGGGCGCCAATGCTGTATAGCTTTTGCCAATCCAATCAATTCCCTCTCATAAGCTGCCAACTTGTGGTGGTGTTGGCCCAGTTGACGGCTAAAATAAGCAATCGGGTGGCCCTGTTGGTGCAACACTGCGCCAATACCGCCCCCTGAAGCATCACATTCCACTACAAAGGACTAATCAAAGTCGGGGATCTGCAAAACTAGGGCTGATGATAAGGCGTCTTTCAATTGCTGAAAGGAATGAGCTGCTATCTCTGACCAGGTAAAAGCATTTTTCTTGAGGAGATTGTTGAGCAGAGCTACAAGGTGGCCATAGCTACGAATAAATTTTCTATAATATCCAGCTAGGCCCAAAAATCCTCTTAAGGCTGTAATAGATGTAGGAATAGGCCAATTTGTGACCGCTTGTATCTTACTCTGGTCTACCTTCCCCCCTGATGCTGAAATAACGTGACCCAAATATGCCACTTCTGATGTGCCCATAGAACATTTTGACCGATTTAAAACCAAATGATGTGAACGTATCAGAGAAAATACCTGGTGAAGGTGCTGAAGATGTTCTTCCCAGCTGTTGCTATAGACCAAAATATCATCGAAAAAGACCAATACATATTTTCGCAAGAGAGGGGAAAATACCTCATTCATGAGGGCCTGGAAGGTGAAAGGCGCATTTGATAGACCAAATGGCATTACGAGGAATTCAAAATGGCCGTGAGGCGTGCGGAACGCTGTTTTCTCCACATCTGATGGATGAACACGGATTTGATGATAGCCAGATTTCAAATCAAGTTTAGTAAATATAGTAGCTCCATGTAGTTCATCTAACAGTTAGTTCACCACTGGAATAGGAAATTTATCTTTAATTATATGGGCATTGAGTTGTCGGTAATCCACACAGAACCTCCATGACTTATCATGTTTGCGGACTAGTAATACCGGTGAAGAAAAAGGAGACCTGCTGGGCTGAATAATACCCTGTGCTAACATCTGCTGGCACTGCCTTTCAATCTCATCCTTCTGTAAGTGAGGGTAACGATACGGACGTACCACTACCGGCTCGGTCCCCATTTTCAAACGGATACGGTGATCACAGTGCCTAAGTGGCGGTAAGGCAGTAGGGTCTTGAAAGATATCCTCAAATTCTGTAAGTAAGTGAGATAACTGGCATGTATTTGTGGACTGGACCTGGGCAACCTGTAGTGTGCAGGTGAGTGGTGCTTGTGTGCCATGCAATATAATCTGATGTTGGTCCTCTATAAAAGATGTGGTCAGAGCTTGGAAATCCTATAGTATTGGTCCCAACAATTGTAGCCATTTAATTCCTAGCACCAAATCGAATCCTGATAGTGGAATCACCAGAAAATCTGCAACAAATTTATATCCCTCAATATCAAAGTGTGTGGTTGGTGATATGCCTACACTAGTAATTTTAGCCCCATTGGCTACTAATACAGAAAGACCATTCTGTAGTTGTACTACTAACCCAAGTTGTTCTGCCGCCTGCTGACTGATGAAATTATGTGTACTACCCGAGTCAACTAAAGCCAGTAATTGTAAATGATGTAATTGGGCTTTAACCTGCATTGTGCTTCCACTGCGTAGACCAGTCATAGCATGAAGGGAAATTTCTGGATCTTCGTGGTCAGTTTCCACAATTTCTTCCTCTTGTGGTATTTCGTCTCCATCCTCCCACAGACATATACTGAATAATCGTATGCAGTGGTGACCAAAAACATACTGTTCATCACAATTAAAACAGAGGCCCTTGGCCTTTCTCTGCTCCATTTCCTGCCTTGTAAGTTTTTTGAAGTAAGGAGCAGGTGGAGCTGAATTAGAGATGTTTGGGCGTGGGGCTGCACTGTCTCTAAATCTTGGAGGTCCATAGGAATGGTTTGGCGCAGAGGCATTGTGCCTTCCTGGCCAAGCTGGTTTTCCTTTAGAACACGCTGCTTGTGCTCAATTGCTCTGGCTAAATTCATAGCGTGGTCTAAATTTGTAGGAGCATGTAATTCAACTTCTAAACGCAGAGCTTCTGTCAAACCAGCAGTAAAAATATGAACATACTGTGTGTGGCTAACAAACTGGTTTGCTCGGGCTAACCTTTCCTGGAAGGTCTTTTGGTACACCTCTAGTGTTCCAGTTTGTTTGTAATTGATTAATTCGCCCAATGGATTGCTACTAGCAGGAGGACCAAATCTCATCATGCAAGACTGTCTAAAAGTTGCCCAATCCTGAACCACTTGGTCATTTCGGAATTGGTGGTACCATAGAAGCGCTTCATCGAGCATGTGGTAGGCGGCCAAATACACTTTCTCATCCGTAGGTGTTTTTTGATGGTAAAAGAACTGATCACACTTGGCTAACCAAATCAAAGGGTCCTTAGACCCATCATACATAGGAAAGTCAAGTTTTAAATACCTGGGCACAGTGTTTGGTCCTTGAACGGCAGGCCCCAGATGGGAATGGTGTTGATGCATTGGTGGTTGTGGGGCAGGTGGTGGGTGGAATGGATGGTGTTCGGCCGGTGGAGAGTAGGCAGATGGAGGTTGGGCTCATGTATCATGGTCCTCTTGTCGCCAGAGGAGAGCTTGGATGGCAGCATCCATTGATTTTATTGCCTCACGCAAATCAGAGGTTGTTTGACGCACCTCTTCTAGGGCATGAGCCTGGTTATCTGTCCTTTGCCTATTATCTTCCACTAACTGTCTCAAATCATCAGGGGAAGAGGAATCCCCAAGGGTGGACCTGTCTGATACCAAGATGTTAGGTTCTTCCCTTGCCATGGATCGAGTCACCCTTCTTTCCTCTCTTCCCTCCATGGTTGATCTTGACATTGGACGAGAAACCTTGTTTCTTGAACGAGTAATGGTGGAACTCAATTTAGAATGAAGGAGCTTTGGAGGAAGCTCAACCTTGGACCTCAAAGGGAGAATCCGACCTTGACCTCTAAGGGAGAATCAGACCTGTAAAATATAATTTTCTCAATACTTGCCTCTCTTTTCCTTCACGTCCCCCTAAATAGGGTTGAGGACGAAAATACAAAGATGACCCATTAGGTCAAGTGGTTCACACCACATTGCACTCAACCAACCCAAATTAAACCAAACCAAATAAAGTAAACCAAACCGAATTGAAATTACATGAAAAGTAAATTGACATAATTTAATTCCTATGCCTATGGATAACTCGTGATGCTATGGAGTCCATAACATCACCCCCCCCCCCCCCCCCTTGGAGAAAGAGCTTGTCCTCAAGCTCAAAGTATGGGTAGAGGGTGCGAAACGCCGCTAATGGCTCCCATGTCGTGTTATTGGGGTCAGCATCAGCCCATTGCACTAAGATCTCCCAATCACCGTGAATACGACAAGTTTGTAATACTTGTTCCTGGGTAGAAAGTACACGTCCCTCATGGAGTGGTGGCAGCGGGGTGTGCAGCATGGGCAAATCACCGTGGAAGGCCTTTAATTGTGAGACATGAAAGACGTTGTGAATTCTGGCCTCTGGCGGAAGCTGCAATTTGTAGGCCACTGTCCCAATGCGGTCCATCACCTGAAAGGGACCATAATATTTTGGAGAGAGCTTGTGACGTTTGGAGGTTGTCAACAACAACTGCCTGTAGTGTTGGAGACGCAACCAAACATAATCTCCAGGAGAAAAGAAGACTTCTCGATGCTTCTTTCATAATAGTGTTTCATAGAATTTTGTGCCTTCTGTGGATGAGTGCGCACCTCTGTGATGAATGTGTCTCTTTCAGCCAATGCTTGGTCCAAAGTTGAGACTTTAGAGGCCCCTGGTTCATAGGCTAAAAGATGGGGAGGTTCTCTACCATATACCACCTTGAATGGGGTTATGCCGAGAGCACTGTGGTAGGAGGTGTTGTAACAGAACTCAGCCCAAGCGAGCCACTTAACCCACCTCTTAGGTGAGTCCCCCACGAAACAGTGGAGATATATTTCAATGGTTCTATTGACGACCTCTGTCTGACCATCAGTCTGTGGATGGTAGGCTGAAGAAAAGGCTAACGTTGTGCCTTGTAACTTGAAGAGTTCTTTCCAAAAGGTACTTGTAAAGATTGCATCCCTATCACTGGTAATTGAATTAGGCATCCCATGTAATCGTACAACGTTATCCATAAAAAGTTGAGCTACCTGCGTTGCACTGTAAGGATGTGCCAGAGGAATGAAATGCCCATATTTAGAGAAACGATCCACCACTACTAGGATAACAGATTTACCTGACGAAGAGGGAAGTCCATCTATGAAGTCCATAGAAATATCAGACCAGACCTGTGACGAAAGCTGAAGTGGCTGGAGCAACCCCGCTGGACTTAATGTTTCAGCTTTATTCCGTTGACAAGTCTAACAAGCCGCCACATAATCAGCTATACTGCGCTTCATGCCCCTCCAATAAAATTCCCTACTGATTCGAAAATATGTTTTCTGTCGGCCTTCATGTGTACTATCATGGAAGGAGGCCAAAATGTTGTTAATCATAGGGGATGTGTGTTGTAGAAAAATTCTATTTTTGTAGAGGACGAGATTGTCCTGAACCGTCCAATGTGATGCCGCTGTGCCCTGCTGGATATCCTTGCATAAGGAGATAATATCTGGGTACTTTTGTGCCTCTTCCTGTATAGAATCCAACAAGAGAGCTCTGGGCTCACTGATGGCGTTTAATTGCGGCTCTGGAATGTCCCGGCGAGATAAGGCATCTGCCCCTACATTCAAACTTCCCGGTTTATACTCGACAGAAAAGTCAAACCCCATAAGCTTACTTAACCAATGGTGTTGTGGTGAAGTAGTGAGACGCTGCTCAAGAAGATACTTGAGGCTGCAATGATCAATGCGAATCAAAAAACAACGTCCCCAAAGATAAGGGCGCCAATGTTGTATAGCTTTCGCCAATCCAATCAATTACCTCTCATAAGCTGCCAACTTGTGGTGGTGTTGGCCCAATTGACGGCTAAATAAGCAATCGGGTGGCCCTGTTGGTGCAACACTGCACCAATACCGCCCCCTGAAGCATCACATTCCACTACAAAGGCCTCCTCAAAGTCGGGGAGCTGCAAAACTGGGGCTGATGATAAGGCATCTTTCAATTGCTGAAAGGAATGAGCTGCTGTCTCTGACCAGGTAAAAGCATTTTTCTTGAGGAGATTGTTGAGCGGAGCTGCAAGGTGGCCATAGCTACGAATAAATTTTCTATAATATCTAGCTAGGCCCAAAAATCCTCTTAAGGCTGTAATAGATGTAGGAATAGGCCAATCTGTGACCGCTTGTATGTTACTCTGGTCTACCTTCACCCCTGATGCTGAAATAACGTGACCCAAATATGCCACTTCTGATGTGCCCATAGAACGTTTCGACCAATTTAAAACCAAATGATGTGAACGTATAAGAAAAAATACCTGGTGAAGGTGCTGAAGATGTTCTTCCCAGCTGTTGCTATAGACCAAAATATCGTCGAAAAAGACCAATACATATTTTCGCAAGAGAGGGGAAAATACCTCATTCATGAGGGCTTGGAAGGTGGAAGGCGCATTTGATAGACCAAATGGAATTACGAGGAATTCAAAATGGCCATGATGCGTGCGGAACGCTGTTTTCTCCACATCTGATGGATGAACTCGGATTTAATGATAGCCAGATTTCAAATCGAGTTTAGTAAATAGTGCTTGGTCCTTGAACGGCAGGCCCCAGATGGGAATGGTGTTGACGCATTGGTGGTTGTGGGGGAGGTGGTGGGTGGAATGGATGGTGTTCGGCCGGTGGAGAGTAGGCAGTTGGAGGTTGGGCTCGTGTATCATGGTCCTCTTGTCGCTGGAGGAGAGCTTGGATGGTAGCATCCATTGATTTTATTGCCTCACGCAAATCAGAGGTTGTTTGACGCACCTCTTCCAGGGCATGAGCCTGGTTATCTGTCCTTTGCCTATTATCTTCCACTAACTATCTCAAATCGTCAGGGAAGAGGAATCCCCAAGGGTGGACCTGTCTCATACCAAGATGTTAGGTTCTTCCCTTGCCATGGATCGAGTCACCCTTCTTTCCTCTCTTCCCTCCATGGTTGATCTTGACGTTGGAAGAGAAACTTTGTTTCTTGAACGAGTAATGGTGGAACTCAATTTAGAATGAAGGAGCTTTGGAGGAAGCTCAACCTTGGACCTCAAAGGGAGAATCCGACCTTGACCTCTGAGGGAGAATCAGACCTGTAAAATATAATTTTCTCAATACTTGCCTCTCTTTTCCTTCACGTCCCCCTAAATAGGGTTGAGGACGAAAATACAAAGATGACCCATTAGGTCAAGTGGTTCACGCCACATTACACTCAACCAACCCAAATTAAACCAAACCAAATAAAGTAAACCAAACCGAATTGAAATTACATGAAAAGTAAATTAACATAATTTAATTCCTATGCCTATGGATAACTCGTGATGCTATGGCGTCCATAACAGGTTGTTAAGCGGATCTGCAAGCTGGCCATAGCTATGAATAAATTTTCTATAATATCCAGCTAGGCCCAAAAATCCTCTTAAGGTTGTAATCGATGTAGGAATAGGCCAATCTGTTACCGCTTGTATCTTACTCTGGTCAACTTTCACCCCCGCTACTGAAATAACGTGGCTCAAGTATGCCACTTCGGACGTGCCCATAGAACATTTGGACCAATTTAAAACCAAATGATGTGAATGGATAAGAGAAAATACCTGGTAAAGGTGATGAAGATGCTCTTCCCAACTGTTTCTATAGACCAAAATATCGTCGAAAAATACCAAAACGTATTTTCTCAAGAGAGAGGAAAATACCTCATTCATGAGGGCCTGGAAGGTGGAAGGCGCATTTGACAGTCCAAATGGCATTATGAGGAACTCGAAATGGCCGTGATGCATGTGGAACGCTGTTTTCTCTACATCTGATAGATGAACTCGGATTTGATGATAGCCAAATTTCAAATTGAGTTTAGTAAAAATAGTAGCTCCATGTAGCTCATCTAGCAGCTCATCCACCACTGGGATAGGAAATTTATCTTTAATAGTATGGGCATTGAGTTGTCGGTAATCCACACAAACCCTCCATGACTTATCGTGCTTGCGGACTAGTAGTACCGATGAGGAAAAAGGAGACTTGTTGGGCTGAATAATACCCTGAGCTATCATCTTCTGGCATTGCCTTTCAATCTCATCCTTTTGTAAATGGGGGTAACGATACGGACGCACCACTATAGGCTCAGTACCCATTTTCAAACGGATACGGTGATCACAGTGCCTAATTGGCGGTAAAGCAGTATGGTCCTGAAAGATATCTTCAAATTCTTTAAGTAAGTGAGATAACTTGCAGGTGGCTATGGACTGGACCTGGACAACCTGTAGTGCGTAGGGCATTGGTGCTTGTGTGCCATGCAATATAATCTGATGATGGTCCTCTATAAAAGACATGGTCAGAGCTTGAAAATCCCATAGTATTGGCCCCAACAATTGTAGCCATTTAATTCCGAGTACCAAATCGAATTCGGACAGTGGAATCACCAGAAAATCTGCAACAAATGCATGTCCCTCAATATCAAAGTGTGTAGCTGGAGATATGCCTACACTAGTAATTTTAGCCCCACTGGCTACAGATACAGAAAGACCAGTCTGTTGCTGGACTACTAATCCAAGTTGTTCTGCCGCCTGCTGACTGATGAAATTATGTGTACTGCCCGAGTCAACTAAAGCCAGTAACTATAGATGATGTAACTAGGCTTTCACCTGCATTGTGCTTGAACTGCGTAGACCAGTCATAGCATTAAGAGAAATCTCTGGACCTTCTTGGTCAGTTTCCACAATCTCCTCCTCAGGTAGTATTTCATCTCCATCCTCCCACAGACATATACTGAATAATCGTTTGCAGTGGTGACCAATGACATATTGTTCATCACAGTTAAAACAGAGGCCCTTGGCCTTTCCTTTGCTCCATTTCCTGTCTAGTAAGTTTTTTGAAGTAAGGAGTAGGTGGAGCCGAATTAGAGATGTCTGAGCGTGGGGCTGCACTGTCTCTAGACCGTGGAGGTCCATAGGAATAGTTTGGTGCTGAGGCATTTTGCCTCCCTGGCCAAGTTGGTTTTCTAACCAGTGACTCCTATAGAACACACTGCTGGTGCTCAATTGCCCTGGCTAAATTCATAGCATGGTCTAAATCTGTAGGACCGTGTAATTCAACTTCCAGTCTCAGAGCTTCTGCCAAACCCGCAGTAAAAATATGAACATACTGTGTGTGACTGACAAACTGGTTTGCTCAGGCTAACCTCTCCTTAAAGGTCTTTTGGTACACCTCTAGTGATACAGTTTGTTTGTAATTGATTAATTCTTCCAATGGATTGCTACTAGCTGGAGGACCAAATCTCATCATGCAAGACTGTCTAAAGGTTGCCCAATCCTAAACTAATTGGTCATTTCAGAATTGGTGGTACCATAGAAGCGCTTCATCGACCATGTGGTAGGCGGCCAAATACACTTTCTCATCCGCAGGTGTTTTTTTATGATAAAAGAACTGATCACACTTTCCTAACCAAATCAAAGGGTCCTAGACCCATCATATATAGGAAAGTCAAGTTTTAAATACCTGTGCACAGTGTTTGGTCCTTGAACGGCAGGCCCCAGATGGGGATGGTGTTGACGCATTGGTGGTTGTGGGGGAGGTGGTGGGTGGAATTGATGGTGGTCGGCCAGTGGAGCGTAGGCAACCGGTGGTTGTGCTCGTGTATCATTGTCCTCTTGTCGTCGGAGGAGAGCTTGGATGGCAGCATCCATTGATTTTATTGCTTCATGCAAATCAGTGGTTGTCTAACGCACCTCTTCCAGGGATTGAGCTTGACTATCTGTCCTCTGCCTAGTATCTTCCACGAACTATCTCAAATCCTCAGGGGAAGAGGAATCCCCAAGGGTGGACCTGTCTGATACCAAGATGTTAGGTTCTTCCCTTGCCATGGATCGAGTCACCCTTCTTTCCTCTCTTCCCTCCATGGATGCTCTTGATGTTGGAAGAGAATTATTGTTTCTTGAACGAGTAATGGTTGAATTCAAATAGAACGAAGGAGCTTGGAGGAAGCTCAACCTGGACCTCAGAGGGAGAATCCGACCTAGACCTCTGAAGGAGAATCTGACCTGTTTAATCTAATTTTCTCAATACTTGCCTTCTCTTTTCCTTGACGTCCCCCTAAATAGGGTTGAGGACGGAAATACAAAGTTGACCCATAGGTCAAGTGGTTCACGCCACATTACAACTGAACCAACCCAAAGTAAACCAAACCAAACAAAGTCAACCAACCGAATTGAAATTACATGAAAAGTAAATTGACATAATTTAATTCCTATGCCTATGGATAACTCGTGATGCTATGGAGTCCATAACAAATTCCTTTAAGTGGAATGAGGCGGCCACGGAGTCCTTTGAGGCCCTCAAAGCAAATCTCGCATCAACCCCTGTTCTACAGCTTCCCAATTTTGAATATTTATTTGAGGTTGAGTGCGACGCCTCTTGTGGAGGCATTGGGGTAGTCTTACAGCAGCAGTCACATCCTATTGCGTATTTCATTCAACAGTTGGCCATTCATCATCACAACTTGGCAGCATATGAACTGGAATTAATTGGGTTGGCCAAGGCAGTCCAACACTAGCGCCCTTACTTATGGGGTTGTGCCTTTCTCATCCAGACGGATCACTACAGCCTTAAATTCTTATTGGAACAATGTCTCACAACTTCGCCCCAGTAGCATTGGATCAGTAAGTTGCTAGGATTTGACTTTTCTGTCAAATACCGTGCAGAAAGATTAAACAAGACCGCGGATGCCTTGTCACATCATTTTGAATATCGGCAGCTTGAATATGCTATCAGCCCGCCTCGGTTCCTCATTATTGACTTGGTGAGAGAAGTCCATGCCACTCTTCCAGCCCTACAGAAGCTACACTGTAAAATTTTAGAGGGGACAGGATTCACTTATTCGCTACAAGCGGCACATTTACCTTCCACACATGTCCGAGTTGATTCCTGTCATCCTCTCTGCATACCATGACAGCGCACATGAGGAAATTTAGAAAACTTTGACCCGTATTCGAGCAGACTTTTACTGACAAGCCATGAAGAAATCCATTGCTACATATGTCTCCACATGTAATGTATGTCAACGTCACAAGGCAGACCACTTAAATCCCGCCGGCCTCCTACAATCGCTAGCCATTCCTAATCAGGTATGGGCCAATATTTCGATGGATTTTGTCAAGGATTTGCCACAGTCATCAGGGAAATCAGTAATCTTTGTGGTGGTCGATCGGTTCTCCAAGTATGGCCACTTTATTCCTATCGCTCATTCGTATACAGCGTCATGGGTCGCACAGATTTTCTTTGAGCAGATTTTAGGCTTTCATGGCATCCCGGAATCGATTGTAAGTGATAGGGATGCGGTGTTCACCAGCACTTTCTGGCAGGAACTTTTTCATTTGTGTGGTACGAAATTGAAATTCTCCTCCGCATATCATCCACAAACAGATGGGCAAACCGAGGTGGTTAACCATACCATCGAGATGTATCTACGGTGTATGGTGGGTGATTGTTTGAAACAGTGGGTTCAATGGCTGTCGTGGGCCGAATACTGCTACAACACTTCGTTCCACTCCGCTTTGCAATCTTCTCCGTTCAAGGTACTTTATGGCAAGGAACCCCCTTGCCTTCTGTCATATACCGTAGGTTCCACCCGTGTGGACGCCATTGATTAGGCACTCAGGGATCGTGACCAGGTTTGGAGACTATCACAGAACGCCTACGCCATGCTCAGGTTTGTATGAAAGATCTCTACGACAAGGGGCATCGTGATGTCTCCTACAAGGTAGGGAACTATGTGTGGTTCGCCTACAACAACATAGACAACAATCCATTGGGGGATCGTCGCACAATAAACTCTCCCCAAAGTTTTTTGTGCCTTTCCCCATTATCCGGCATGTGGGACCGGTGGCCTATCAACTACGACTGCCCGACACCGCTAAGCTGCACAATGTGTTCCATGTTTCCCTTTTGAAGCCGCATAAGGGACCACCTCCGACATCCACTTCGTTCCTTCCTACTGTAGCCGAGGGACAAGTTATTCTTACACCATCCTTGGTGTTACGTGCCCGTGTGATCAATGGCCAGTGGGAGAGTCTCATCCAATGGACAACAATAGAGCCAGAGGCACCTACTTGGGAGAGGTTAGACATCTTCAAACAGGTGTACCCAGCTTACAAGCTTGAGGACAAGCTCTTTCTCCAAGGGGAGGCAGATGTTGTGGACTCAATCGCACACCGAGTCACTCAAAGGAGGAGACAATGACTTAACGAGTTCAGTAGTTTTATAATTCATATTTTATATTGCTTTAAGTATGATTTTTCATTAAGTATATAAGGATTATGTTCATAGGGGTAGTATGGGTATTTTTAGCCCTAAAACACTTATGACGTCAAACCCTATTTAAGGGTAAGGAAATAGAGAAAAGGCAAGCATTGAGAATTAGGTTAAACAGGCTTGGGACTCACCTTGATGAGTTATAGGGTTAGAGATCTCCCTTGAAGGTCTCGAGGTATAGATTTTCCTCAAAAATCTGCATATCTCACCATCTCTCTTGACCCACTCTCCATTGATTCATACGGAGCAAGGGAGGGAGACTTTATGTCCCTTTTCCGAGTTCAAAGAGAGGATTCAGCCTCCTCTTCATCACCAGCAAGAATAGAAGGCTTCCCCCTCTCTTACCGAGCCAGAATTGAGAGATTTCATCCCCTACATCGCGGGCAGCATCAAGCAGGTCTCTTTCTAGCATTGAGTCCAACAAGAAGCTAGGAAGGAGCTTACCAATGTAGGCCAAGGGCTACCCAAGCTAAGACTTCAATCCTAGCATGAGGAGCAGCAAGAAGAGGAGTTAAACCCTCTTTGTCGTGGTCAAGAAAAGGTAACACTTTCCCTCTATCCTTCACGTTCATCATATCTGGTTTCTTGACCTCTACCGAGCACCATATTACCTTCATCAAAGAGAGTGTTTACCACTTGATCAAGATCAGTCCAAGAAAGGGTTTCTCTGACCTTATTGAGTCCAGCAACACACTCACAGTGCTAGAGCCTCAGATCCCACGTCGTGTTACTCGATTCATAACTTGGGACCGTAACACAAAATTTGATATGAGATGAGACATAGAGGGTATGGTGATTGATCTGGGTTCTTGTCTTTGTACAATAGGACAAGTATTGTATTGTGGGCCAAAAACAACTGGAGAAGATGGACTTACCTCGATGGGATCCATAAACTTAGCAGGTGAGGTGTCAACCAGAGTTTCTGGGGGCTGAGAAGTTTCTGTAGCACAGGGCACAACCAGCCGAGGAGAACATGGTAATGAAGATAAACCCAAAGGAGTATTGTCAGAATAGTATGGAGAGTCTTCAAAAAATGTGACATCCCAAGAAAATAAAAATACTTCATTGACTTCATAAACTTATTATAATCAGAGTACATGAACCTCTATTTATAATAGAGGAAGGTAGTAGAGTCATATTACAATAGAACTACCTTTGTCCCAATTACACCCAAACTTTAACACTTAAATATAAGTCCAAGCATAATTAATAACTCAATATTGATAAAAGACAAGCATCACTCAAACTAGAACTCTTCTAGGACGTGACCATAAGATAAAAATTCTTTAGTGAGTTCTTCTTGATCTTCCAACTTATGTGATAAGGATGTCAGCTCATGGTAATCATGGTGGGTCCTACTTCTTATTGGCTTAGGCCCATTTTGTGGGCTTTTCTTCGTCATGTGGCCCATCTTATAATACTCTTAGATATATTGGCCTTCCTTGGTTGTGTGGGTTGGAGCCCATCTTCCAATACTCCCCTTCAAACTGGGGGTGAGAGAACATCATGAACTCCCAACTTGTTTCAAATGAGGTATAGAATCCTTTTGTATAAAATGTCACATGTTCCAATATGCCTTCATCTTTGAACACTCCCCCCCCCCCCCCCCCCCCCCCCCACTCTGTTGCGTCCTTCCATGAGGCCTTTCTAGCACAATATAAGTGAGAGTAAAAATGACTCCTAGCCGATAAGACATTGCTCCATACTCCAGTCCTAATGTTGGATGTAGGGCACACTCCGTCTTCTGTAGGTAGTGTTTATCGGCATTGCTCTGAAGTGTCCACCACCATGTCCCTCCATAGGACAGCGAATCTCAAGTGGTAGGAGTAATAAAAGCCATTACAGGGGGGTAGTGGGTTTATTTATAATGGTGTTCAAATCCAGACACCGACTCTCATGGTATCCCAACCATGATATTTTTTAGAGTTAAATTTATCATGGTGTCCCAATCCGGGCACCGACTCTCATGGTGTCCCAACCGTGATATTTTTTAGAGTCAAATAAATTATGGTATGAGAACAGGTACTGTGTCCACCTCTTCTTCAATAATAATGTCTCATCCAAAGAGACATAATAGCAGCAGTTGTAATGTAACACGACCATCTTCCAATACATATAATACGAACCAAAATAATAAACATTGTAGAAGGACCCATGAAATAATCATAATCCGATATAAATATTTTTTCTTAAAAGCATAAGCTTCATCTTTTGTGCTCCCCCTTTCTTGAATATTTTTGTCACATAAACTTATCCACAACATATGGAATAAAATACTTCTTTCTTGTACTTCTTGTACTTCTCCCCCTCAAGCTGGGAGGTAATGGCAGTGATCCCAACTTAAACTAAATATCATAGATGTAGCAATAAGCCCAAATAATATAGATATAGTAATAAGCCCTTAAACCAGGGAGAAGTGAGATATTTTCCTGAAAATAGCAACTCAAACAGTGACACAAAACATAGGGTATAAATTCGGATTTTTCAATACAACGAAATACCAGCATGACCTTTGATTCTTCCAATGTAAATATATCTTTAAATATAGATCATATTGACATGAAATTTTCTCCTTATGAAACTAGACTTAATTAAATTTCATAAAAGTATATATTATCTTCATAAAACATAATTATCAGAAGATAAATAATCTGATAGATTTCGGTCTCTGTCATCTGGCCGAACTAAGCATTGTTTCTCTTTTTTTTCCAACATGACCATTGACTCATCCAAGATCAATATTTCCTTATAAAAAACTCAGATCAATAATTGGTTGAATAGGTAAGAAACTAGACTTATAGATATTTCGTTTGATATATAATTATCCATATAAAGTCTTGTTCTTGATAGCATAAAATACCTCAGAATTTGCAGCTTTTTGCTACTGCTCAAACCTTTTTTTCAATCTGACCTTCGCTGATTCAAATATCAATTCATCTTTGTAGATAAATCTGATTGAAAATTGGTGGAATATTTAAGAGAATAGACTTACATACATTTATTTTTATAAACATTTCTCCATATAAATTCTAGTTCTTGATAGCGTAAAATTCCTCGAAAGTTGAAGCTTTCTGCTATTGCTCGAACCTCTTTTGCAATTTGACCTTCGCTCATTCAAATATTGATATCTCTCTATAGATAACTCTGATTGGAAAAAAAATCATTTTTCTTTGAAAATTAGATTCAAATATATTTCCTTAAATATATAATTTTAAATATGAAAATCTCAGTATAAAGGTGAAAAATGTAAAGCAAACTATGGGTTTAGGGACTAAAAAAAATAACTACGAACCTAGACTTAGGGTTTAGGGTTTAGATAAAAGAATCAGATTACCTCTATGGGTTGACCACGTAATCACAAAACCTACTATGATACCATGTTGAATTTATGGAAAAGAAAAATACTTCATTGACTTCATAAACTTATTATAATCAGAGTACATGAACCTCTATTTATAATAGAGGAAGGTAGTAGAGTGATATTACAATCAAACTACCTTTGTCCCAATTGCACCCAAACTATAACACTTAAAGATAAGTCCTTGCATAATTAAATAACTCAATATTGATAAAAGACAAACATAACTCAAACTAGAACTCTTCTAGGACCTGGCCATAACATAAAGATTCATTTGTGAGTCCTTGATCTTCCAACTTATTTGATGAGGATGCCAGCTCATGGTAATCATGGTGGGTCCTACTTCTTATGGGCTTGGGCCCATCTTGTGGACATTTCTTAGTCGTGTGGTCCATCTTATAATACTCTTAGATATGTTTGCCTTCCTTGGTTGTGTGGGTTGAAGCCCATCTTCCAACACAAGTAAACACTGAAGAGTGGAATTATAGCAAACATAACCCTTTAGTGTACGAGAGTGTCCTAGAAAGATACAGTTGATAGATTTAGGATCAAGTTTACTGTGTTTGGGAAGGAAATATGGACAAAACATTGACACCTGAAAACTTTCAAGGGCAGTGAAAATGGATTATCATTTGGTAACAATATAAAGTAAGGAGATTTATTACCAAGAATGGAAGATGATAGACAATTTATAAGAAAGCATGCAGTAAGGACTACATGAGGCCAATAAAAATATGAAACTTTCATGGTATATAATAAACCTTGAGCTACCTCAAGAATATGACAATTTTTCCATTCGGCTAAACCATTTTTTTGAGGAGTGTAGGCACATGATGTTTGATGGATAATGTCATTAGCTTGACAAAAAGAGTCAAGGTCTCTGGAAATATATTCTTTGGCATTATCAGACAGAAGTATTTTTATTTTCTAACCAAACTGAGTGAGTACCATAGCATGAAAAGATTTAAAGATCAATGGTATCTCATAACGCTCCATAAATAGACATAACCAAGTGGTACAAGTGAAGTCATCCATAAATGCAATAAAATACCTGACTTGAGAAAGATTTGAGACGCTCAAGGGTCCCCATACATCGATATGAATTAATGAAAATGGAGTAATACTTTTGACTTCAAGATGAGGTGAGTATGTACTCCTTTGATATTTACTCAGTTGACTCACAATTAAACTCTGACTTGACTTTAAGAGTAGGAAACATATAATGAAGAGATTGTGTAGATGGATGTCCCAACCGGTTGTGCCATAACTTTTCTCATTTTCATCGATGAAAATAGTATTTATTTTTGTCACATCCAGTAGTATAGCCCCCCTTGTTCACGGCCTCCACCAATCACCTACTTCATTATAAGATCCTGGAATACACACGAAGTGGGTGAGAAGGTGATAGAGCAATTAAAATACTTTGTCAACTGACTAACAGATAACAAATTCAAAGGGAATGTAGGAACAAATAGAATATCAATGAGCATAAATGATGGTGTAACGGAAGTGGATACTCTCCCTTGAACCATGGTTTGAGAACCGTCAGCTATGGTAACAAACTTATGTGAAAGACACGGAGATATAGAATGTAATAAATGTTTGTTACTTGTAAGATGATTGGAGGCTCCTAAGTCAATTATCCAAGATGAAGATTAGGCAAATAACATACCTGAAGTAGTGGTGGCAGCGGTATTTAATGAGGAATTTGGAGAAGAACCCATCATTTTCTAAAACAACTCATATTCTTCATTAGTAAAAAATTTCTTTTCAGTTGATTTTGTGGGCTGATCCTCCTTTGTATCACCTACTAAGGCT
The DNA here is from genome assembly GCF_029961685.1 of Aristolochia californica. Classification (NCBI taxonomy): domain Eukaryota; kingdom Viridiplantae; phylum Streptophyta; class Magnoliopsida; order Piperales; family Aristolochiaceae; genus Aristolochia; species Aristolochia californica. The sequence continues at coordinate 25,415,516 of NW_027181771.1, forward strand.
TGATTACCCTTTGTCAAGTCTAAGTTGCCATTGGAATTATAACATATCTCTTCATAGTGACCATTTTTTCCATAGTAACTTCCTTCCTTTGTAATAGCACGTATCGATAGTGTGGCCAAATCTCCCACAATGAATGCATTATTTCCACAATTTTTGCATGCTTTTGAGTAGCCAACTACTCACAATGGCATCATTTTTTAACCATTTATTATAAAAAATGTCTTCTTCATCAATAGGTGGTTCGCAGTTGGTGAGATGACCAAGTAGGTCCTTTGCTATAAGAAACCTCCGAAACGATGTGGACGAACTCATAAAACTTGATATCCTTCATAAGGGTATTATGGTAATTCTGAGTATACCACCTTTGCTACTCATATTTTCTTTAGCCATAATAGGCACTTCAACAAAAATAATTCTCCAAAAAAAAATTCTAATCAAAATATCCAAGTATTATTCTTCAAACAACTTGGTGCATGGAGAAATTTAGCAATGACACTACACAATCATTATTCTGATTTTTTTAGTAAATAACCACTCATAATAGACTTGATATCAATCTTATATATCAGGGAAATCTTGTTCCCACAAAAAAGAATTCAACAATCTGATCATGGACTGGTCTTGGTTAACAAAAATTCCAAACCGACAAAACTGCTTTGATAGCTTCTTCTAGATCGAGAGGCATTCATATCCACAATCTCATAAGATGAAAAAAATTCACATACTCATCTTTAAATCAGCTTCTAAATCTGGAAACCAGTTACATGAAGTACTAAAAAAATAATGAAGGAACTTATCTCACGCTTTTTTTATCTTCCATCACAAGGAGCCTTCTATGAGTGGTGTTGATCCTATCTTCTTAGAGCATTCCTTTTGACGTGAGGATACTAAATTTAATGCTATGATACCATGTTAAATTTAGGATCCTTTTTCCAATATTCCGAGCAAGGGAAGAGAGAAATAAAAAGAAGAAAACGGGAAGAAGGCTCTTGGGTAGAGAGAAGTGGAGAAGAGAAACAAGGTGTGTGTCAAGCAAAGAGAGAGAGAGAGATTTACTCAAGAATGAATTGCAGAACTTGATTAATTCTTAATTACAACACCTCTATTTATAGTAGAGGAAGTGATATTTCCTTATACAATTAACCTTTAAGTCTCCTAATTACATTCCAACTCTAACTCTCTAAGATAAGTCTATCATGAAAAGATAACACAATCTACTAGAGGTCTAATATAACTTGAATTCTAACTCTTCTTCAATCACGTGGACATAAGAGAGGAGGTTGGCTCGTGGTCTTATCTTTGTGGGTTCCACATGATCTTCCAGCTCATATTGACAAGATTACCAGCTCGTGGTATCTTTGTGGGTCCCACTTGATCTTCAAGTCTTCTACCTTATTCTTGCTCATGCTTCTTAGCTCTTAACTCGGGCAAGCTTGGTTGAGGACTCTTCTTGGCATCCCATGTCCTCATGGTGGGTCCCACCAACTCATGTACTATGATGGGTCCCACATTGTAACAGAAATTAGGCACAAGTATATGATGTAGTAGAGCATGGGCGACCTCAAGAAGATGTCTATTTTGTTTTGCCACACCATTTTGTTGTGGGGTGTAGACACAAGAGGTTTGGTGAATGATGCCAATTTCCTGGCAAAATGATTTGAAATCTACAAATAGATATTCCATGGCATTTGTTGGAAGATGGGCTCAAGCCCACATGTCAAAGGAGTAGCATATGGGTAAAATATGATACTTTCCATAAAGATGGCATAAAGGTGTAAATACGTGTTCATTTTATGTCTTTTGTTTTATCAAGTTGTAGCCCTAAGGGCATTGTGAAACTATAACTAAAGGCATTGGCTAAGAGGTAGTGTATTGGAGCCCTCTCCCCTTTTCCTATAAATTCGTTCAGCCTCCCTCATTCTTGGTAGACGCAATCCATCTTTTCCTTAATCCAAACTCTCTCCCTCGACGACCTTCTTCTTCTCATCTCATTTCTCTCTTCTTATTCTCCTTCCTCATTGTTCTAGAGATCTTCTCATGGGATCCTAAATTCTATAGCATTATCAGAGTGAAAGATCTTTAAGGTAGTATTGAACTGAGTAGACACCATGGCACAAAAAGACTTAAAGAGAGGTAGGATTTACGACCTCTCTTTTAATAAGAACAAACATGTAGCTCTAATGAAATCATTTACAAATGTAATGAAGTAATTTGAAAGGAAAATATTTGAGATGTTCATGGGGCCCCACACATTAATATGAACTAAACAATGGAGTAACACCTTTGATTTCATTGTGAGGAGAATAAGTATTGCACTGGTGTTTATTGACTTGACAATCTTCATAATTTAGACTGGAAATGAATTGTAATGTGGGATAATCAGTTTCAGAGATTGAAGGGATGATGTCCTAACCTATTGTGCCACTGAAGAGTCGTATGTAGAGCACTAGTTGTCGCCGTGTAAGAGGCAGCCAACAATAACTTGAATCGAAAGTTGCTACAATAATCTGAACTCAATGCTGCCTCAAAACCTCTCAAGAACGAGAAACTGAGATCAAAAGTTGATCCAACCTCAGAGACCCACTGCAATAGATCATTTAACCTTCGCTCATAAGTATGAGTCACAACCAATCATCAAACTGGATTTGCATGAGAGGTAGAAAATGCAACTCAACAGTAGAGCAACATCCCAAAAAATCAAATAACGGGACAATATTTAAGTACTTAGCAATGCCAAGAGACCATCAGTAGTAGAGTAATAACAAGATAATGCAATGTCTTCTTAGCTTATAGTAATCCCACATCAAAATATATTTTGCAAGACGAGTTACATCAATACTAGTGGAATTAATTGATAATCCTACGTCAAGATACCAAAGCCAAGTGGTGCAAGCAGCAGTAGAAGTGTAATGATACCAGCTATCATGATAAAATTATGTTGAAGTGTAACTTCAATGTGTTGAAGCCTAAATAATAGAAACGTCTCTTCTAGGCTTAATCCTTTTTTGGAGAAACCACACTTTAATTCAGAATTAATCTAGGAAGATGTCCAAACAACAATAGAGACATATAAAGAAACCAAAAAATCTTCTGCTAATCAATGACTAGACCAGAGAAGACATAAGATTTGAAATTGAAAAAAAAATAATCCTTAAATAATAATAATGTCGCCATGCTAGATACGTATATGTATCTTGCTGTAATGTCCCAATCTGAAGTATGGAATTACTTGGGCCACCTCTGATAAAAATAGAAACTTCAAAAAAATAAATTATACTGGAGTGAAAATTTTCCTGAATAATCGCAGAGATAGAGAGGTTTGTGCTAGAAACTTGTTGGAGCATGGTATCAATACTGGAGCGAAACTTGCTGGAAACTCTCCTAAATAACAATAACATAATAAAAATAGACTTTTCTAGCACAGACGTGATACCATGAAGATCCTATAGATCATCTTTTTCACATTATTTTCATTCGCCTTTTCATTGTAGCACACGTCTAAGAAACATAGTAGTGCTGGTTCCAACGAAAAATAAAACTATCCAACAACTCGATTAAGGGAGACTTGAATGATAATAGAGTGTTCGAAGATTGTTGCATGCTAGAGATTGTTGGACTCACTGAAGGATCCCAGAAAAATATTCTCATAAACTACTTCAAAGTAGCAGCAGTAATCTTTACAAAAAGATATAACAAGTCTCACATGCAGTAGTAATCTTTACAACAACAAGATTTATAAGAGACAACTAGAGTCTCAGAAAGTTGGAACAGAAGCAGTAAAGCGATTCAGAGATTAAAAATCAGAACATAATATGTTTTTGCATACCAGAACTCAGAGATTCAGAAGGAAAAGAAAACTGCTCCTACTGCTTGTCTTGCAACAGCATCTAAACTCATAAAAAATTAAAGAAACCAACAATATAGGTAGAGTTTAATTCGCAATCTTCGCCACCTTCTTAATGGTAATGCTTGGCATGGCAACAACAAGGAATGACTTTTTGATCAATGATGATGACTCAAAGTACTGCCAAGATCATCATATGCCAAATTTCTAGGACGCAAAGTGCGTAAACTTCTGTTCTCCATGTTGCGATTATACCAGTAGTCATTGCAAAATCCTTGGAGGATACCATTATTGTCAATTTGGTCTCCTTTGAGCAACCGAGAAATGAAAAAGAATGGTTTTCTAGAATCCTTAAAGTCATTGTTCTGATGCCATGTTGGCTTTCAAGATTCCATACATTATGATCTAGATGAAAGAGAGAAAGGAAGTAGAAGAAGGAAGAAGAAAAGAGAGAAAAAGAAGAGAGAGGAGAGAAGGAGACATCCAAGAGAGAGAAAGATGAAAGAACGTGTGAGGGAAAAAAAAAGGGAGGAAGAATAGGGTTATGAATTTGTATCCAAACCCTCCTCCTTAACCATTTATTTATAGATGTCAAGAGTACATAAATGACAAGTATACCCTTCACCCTAGAAAGAGTGAAGAAGAGACAAAAAGCAAAGATATTTACAATAATGACACCTAAGCTTGACTATATCTTTCAACAAATATTTTCATAGTATAGAAGTTCCTTAATTTAGTTATGACATAATTTTGCCTCAAAGAAAATATGTTCTTGATCTACTAAAAGAAACAAGAATGCTTGGTTGTTAGTCGAATGATACGCCTATGGAACCAAATGTTAAGAATATCTAATCTTCAGTCACTATTTACAATTTTGGTATTGGTTGCACAACATTCTTCTACAAAATATATGGTTGAATTGATTTAGATATAATGACCTTGGAACTTGTTGAATTTAGGACCCCATGATTGAAACCTCGAGCAAGATCAGAGAGGAGAACAAAAAGAGCAAAGAGAGAGAGAGAGAGAGTAGAGAGAAGAGAAGGGAAAATAGAGAAAAAAACTTTAGGCTAGACAGAGATTCTTCCACAAGTTGAGAAGTGGAGAGCTTGATTGAACCCTTCAAGCAAGACCCCTATATATACTATCTTTATTACATTTTTAGGGAAACTTCAGAGATAAGTTAGGATCTCTAATATCCTTAATTACATCACTCATGAGTATCCAAATCTACATAAATCAAGGGAAGATAAATCAATTACATTAATCAAGGAAGATTGAAAAATCTTCCAACTCACATGATAAGGATTCCAGCTCATGTGATGACTCATCAAGCCACCTCACATGGTGACTCATCATGCCAGCTCGTGTGGTCATGGAGGGTCCCACCTTGTAACACTCCCCCTCAAGCTGGGGGTGAGAAAACATCGTTCCAACTTGCTGCAGATGGTGGACAAGATCTTATGAGTGACTAGTTTGGTGAGAATGTCTGCAATTTGCCCTTGTGAGGAGATATGTTTGAGAGATAATATGCCGGCTTGGAATTTTTCTCATATGAAATGGCAGTCTACCTCAATGTGTTTTGTTCTCTCATTGAAGACCAGATTTGAGGTGATATGTAGTACCGCCTGATTATCGCAATGTAGATCTATAGGGGCTTCTTTATAGAGTCGCAGTTCAGTGAGAAGGGATCTAATCCATAGAAGTTCACTAACAGTGTGTGTCATGGCCCGGTATTCTACTTTTGTACTGGACCTTGCAACTACATTCTGCTTCTTGCTTCTCCATGTTACCAAGTTTCCTCCAACCATTGTACAATATCCCAAAGTAGATTTTCTGCCATCCGAGGATCTGGCCCAGTCTACATCTGAGAACTCTTCTATGTTGAAGTGATTGTGGTTCTTATAGAGAAGCCCTCCTCCTAGAACTCCTTTCAAATATCATAATATTCTTTCTAGTGTTTGTCAGTGAGTAAGTTGTGGTTCGTGCATGTATTGACTCACAACTAGGGTGGCATCGAATCGAGCCGACCCGAACTTGCCTATGTTTGAGCTAGGCTTGATTTAAATATTTCGAACTTGAGTTTGAGCCGAGCCTAGCCTCGAGCCTAAAATTGTAATTGAGCTCGAGCCCAATAATTTTAACTGAGTTCAAGCTTGTAATTGAGCTCGAGCCCAATAATTTTAACTGAGTTCGAGCTCGAGTTAGAGATCCAACTTACATTAAAAACTTTGTATAAAAAAACATGTCAAATAAATTGTATATAAAATTATGCATACATATTACATAAAATTTGGCATGACCTCTACTTAAAATTTTGCATAACCTCTGTACATTAACCTTGGATAGAATTATTTATACACTATGCATAAAATTATTCATAAAAGTTTCATAATTAAGCATAAAATTTATTCAATAATCAAACACAAAAACATCATTGAAATATCAATATCAATTTGCAATCACCCAAATAAAAACTATATATCCAATATACATTTATAAACTCTAGCTTTTTCTATTTATTCTAAGGAAACAATATACGAAGTCCCCTTCACATGAGCAAAATCTCCACGTATGACAAAAACAAAAGAATAAAACTTATTATTGTATGATAAAAAAAAATACTCTTCCACTACTAATTACTTAATGTATTGAAAAATATTAAAATCACCAAGATGAGAAAAAGATGAAAAATTAAGTAACTAGTAGCATTATCTCCACAATCTTCCTCTCAGGCCGTAATCATAAATGAAAATTTTAATAAATAAAACTAAAAAATATACTAAAAATATCATAATAAATAATTATACAAAAGTAGTTCACCTTTCTCATTGGTCCATGTTGCGGACAAGTGTCTACGTGGCAGCAAACTCTCCCAATTGAAACTCAGAAGACAACACATTTCCAATAAACGTAAATCCAAAAGTTTGTGAAACAAATCTGCTTTCTTCCAAAACCACGTGCGGGGCAACCTCCTTTTTTTCCACACCTGGTGTCCTCTTCTTCCTTCCTTCTGTGTCTCTCCCACGGCTTTCTCTTTCTCTGGTTCTGCCACAGGTTACCATCTCTGCTTGCATCATCCTCCTACTCTCAGCCTTCACAAGGAACTTGTGAGGGCCTCATTACTTGCATTTGCCATTTGTTCTTGGGGGAATCTTGCCATGCTATAACCCTCATTATGGTAATCCTGGAATGCTATAACCCTCATTATGGTGGGCCCTCTTAAAAGAACATTTTTCAACCTTCAAAAAATGAGTCTTGATTTTCAAGATTCAGATACCGAGGCCGTGTTGCTTTTAGGAGGGCATTGTGGGCCCTCATCCATCCATGAGGCAGGTGTCTTCACCCGACCTGCTTCATCGAAGACACTGACTTCATTTCTCCTCTATCTAATATCCTTCATTTTTCTTCCTATCAAAAGACAAACAATTTCCCTAATTGAGCTCTCCTCCTTCCCTCTCCCTTCTCTCACATACTCTCCACCTAACAAAAAAGAAAACAGCAAAGGAGAGAGTCGATGCTGACACTGTAGCCTCCTCCGTGGCTCTCACTGACATTCACCACCAACTATCCTCCACCACCGCTGATGCTGACACTGTCGTCTCCTCCAATCCCTTTCTCTCCCCTCCCCCACCTATTATCCTCTGATCTCCCCCCACCCCCCCAAATCCCCTCCACCGCCGAATCCCTACTATTCTGATTCCCCGGTTCTGAAGAATGAAATGGATGAAGAACGCTCCTTGCTTGGGCCCTCATTAATTTAACAAACCGGCTCGCAACCTTCCGAACCAAACCATGGTTCGCTCTATCTCAGCTCGTTAACTTAAACAAGCCTGATCTGGATCTCGAACTTGGTTTGAGATTCAGATAAATAGAATTGAATCGAGTGGGAACTGAGCCGAGCTCGAGCCGTTCGTGAACCGGCTCAGTTTGATGCCACCCCTACTCACAACACTTACTACATATGATATATCCAACCTTGTTACACAGTGTTGGAAGATAGGGCTCAAGCCCACACGACCAAGGAAAGCCCACATATCCAAGTGTGTTAGAAGATGGGCTCAAGCCCATAAGACCAATGAAGACCCACACATCCAATAGATGTGGAAGATGGAGTCAAGGCCCATAGATCAAGGAGAAGGCCCACAAGCCCATACAATGATGGCAAGATGGTAAATAAAGAATCATCTCATAGAGATGGTATTGATGTAATTAGATTAAAGTTCCAGGGTTAAAAACCTAAACCCTAAGTTCAGTGGTATTATTGTAATACAGTAGTTTCATTAATCTATAAATAGAGCTTCAGGGGGTTAGGATATCAAGTCCATAACCTCTTCTTCCCCTGGTTTTCTCCTAATGGGTCTCTCTCTCATTTCTCCATGAGCCAAATCCATGGAGTCCTGAAAATCAACAGATATAAATTAGTTTCCCAACAAGTCTTTGATACTTTTTGATATCCACATCTTCTCCAATGCCTGCAGATAATTTTGGATTAGAATCCATATGGGTTTCTGTTGATCTACACCCCATCATTCTTGTCTCCTCCAGTAGATCAAGGACATACTTCCTTTGAGATAGTATAATCTCATGTTTTGTTTGTAGTACTTCAATACCTAGAAAGTATTTACGTAGTCCAAGATCTTTTGTCTTGAATTCATCACATATCTTTTCTTTAGTTTCCTGAATGCCCTTGGGATCACTGCCGGTTAAGACAATATCATCAACATAAACAGCCAAACTCACTTTCCCTTTAGGTGTCTTGAAGAAACACGGAGTAATCTACTGAACATCTGTAAAATCCAACCCGTATGAGTGCTTGGCTAAATTTATCAAACCATGCACAAGGAGATTGTTTCAGATCATAAAGGGATTTCTTCAATCAACATACCGACTCCCCCTCAACCACAAATTCAGGTGGTTGTTGCATATAAATTTCTTCCTTTATATCCCCATTGAGAAATGCATTTTTCACATCAAGCTGATAAACTGGCCAGGAAGAATTAGCAGCAAGAGATAATAAAATACGTATTGGGTTCATTTTGGCCACCGGAGAGAATGTTTCCACATAATCAATCCTATAACACTGCGTATAGCCTTTGGCAATGAGGCAGGCCTTCAGGTGGGCAACTAACCCATCCGAATTGTGTTTAACTGTAAAGACCCACTTACAACCAACAGGTTTTTTCCCTGATGGAAGAGGAATTAGAGCCCTGTCCAATTCTCATAGAGTGCCTGCATTTCTTCCTCCATTGCCGCCTTCCACCCTGGATGTTTTAGAGCCTCCTGATAGGACTGTGGGACAAAGATGGAGGAGATAGACACAAGAAATTGATAACATGAAGAGGATAAATGATGGTGAGACACAAAATTGGAAATGGGGTGAGAAATACATGGCCAAGTGCAAGTTCTGGGTTCTTTTCTTAAGGCAATGGATCGAGTATTATACTGTGGTACAAAAGGAATAGGAGAAGATGGACTTACCTCGATGGGATCCACAAACTCCGTAGGTGTGGTGTCAGCCAGTGCTTCAGGGGGTTGAATAGTTTTCGTAGCACAGGGCATAACTGATCGAGGAGAGGCTGGTATAGAAGAGAGACCTGGAGAAGTACTGCAAGAGTAGTATGAAGAGTCTTCAAAAAATGTTACATCCTTGGACACAAGTAACCTTTTGAGAGTGGAATTGTAGCATATATAACCTTTCTATGTGCGAGAGTATCCTAAGAAGATACGCTAGACAGATTTTGGATCAAGTTTACTATGTTGTGGGGAGGTAATATGAACAAAGCATGTACAACTAAAGACTTCAAGGGAAGCAAAAAACAAGTGGAAACAAAGGTAGGAAAAAGAAGATGAAGAGATTGTGCGGATGGATGTCCCCACCGATTGTGCAATAGACTTATCTCAATTTACTTGGTTGAGATGGCATTTATTTGAGGCAAGTCTAGGTAGTGGAGGCCCACTTGTTCACAACCTCCACCAATCACCTGCTTCGTTATATGATCTTGAAACACACACAAAGTGGGTGAGCAATTGAAATGTTGTGTTAGTTGACTAACAAATAAAAGATTCAAGGGTAAGGTGTTACTATCCCAGATCTGACACGTGAGGAAGACAATGACGATGAATATGAATGCGATGATTGAGCTTTGAAGGAAGCTCGACCTGGATCTCAAAGGGAGAATTTGACCTGTTTAATGTAAGCTTACTCTAAATTAACTTCAATATTCAATGCTTCTATTTCTCATTACTCTTACCCCTTAAATAGGATTCACCCGGTTAGGGTTTACAATAACATATTCTAAAAATAACCCTATAAATAAAATATTAAAAAAATACCCCTATAAATAAAATATTCCTAAAATACCCCTGTAACCTAAAACTGAAATAAAATAAAGTACATTAAAGAAAAAAATAAAATAATAATGTTATTGCATGCATAACATTATACCCCCTGGAAGACGAGCTTGTCCTCAAGCTCGGAAGCAGTGTCTGCGCAAGTGTCAATCGCGGTATCGAAGAGCCTCAGCCAGCGAAAGATTTTTTTTCCCCGAGTTGACTTGGTCCGAGTTGGCCTGGGTTGACTCGGTTATGGAAGCTCAGTCCCGCGCACAACTCAGCTTCCTGTGCTGATCAAATTTTCCTAACTTAGGAAAATTTGAATCGGGAGTCATCTTCTTCCTTCGGCGGAAATTTTGCCCCCTCCGCACGTGCGGTGGCCTACTCCGTCAAGGTCGCCCCCTCCTCATAGGTCGCCCCCTTCGCAATCGCCCCCTCCGGGATTCGAACACGCGATGAGGGAGCTAGCTCTGATACCAAATGTTAAGCACCTACCCAATACTACCCAAAAGATCGGCCTGTTAGGAGCGGAAGACATAGGTACTTATCCCAAGACCATAACAGAATCCGACCTGTTTACTCTAAGCTTACTTTAAATTAACTTCAATATTCGATGCTTCCGTTTCTCATTACTCTTACCCCTTAAATAGGGTTCACCCGGTTAAGGTTTACAATAAAATATTCTAAAAATAACCCTATAAATAAAATATTAAAAAGATACCCCTATAAATAAAATATTCCTAAAATACCCCTGTAATCTAAAACTGAAATAAAATAAAGTAAATTAATGAAAACAACTAAAATAATAATGTTATTGCATGCATAACATTTAATGTTATTGCGTGCATAACATCTTGCTGAACTATAAATTAAATGTTATGCATGCAATAACATTATTATTTTAGTTGTTTTCATTAATTTACTTTATTTTATTTCAGTTTTAGGTTACAGGGGTATTTTAGGAATATTTTATTTATAGGGGTATCTTTTTAATATTTTATTTATAGGGTTATTTTTAGAATATTTTATTGTAAACCTTAACCGGGTGAACCCTATTTAAGGGGTAAGAGTAATGAGAAACAAAAGCATTAAATATTGAAGTTAATTTAGTATAAGCTTAGAGTAAATGGGTCGGATTCCCCCTTTGAGATCCAAGTCGGGCTTCCTTCAAAGCTCAATCATCGCATTCCTATTCATCGTCATCGTCTTCCTCACGTGTCAAATCCGGGACCGTAATAAATGTTATACATACAATAACATTAAATGTTATGCATGTAATAACATTATTATTTTATTTTTTTCTTTAATTTACTTAATTTATTTTAGTTTTAGGTTACAAGGGTATTTTAGGAATATTTTATTTATAAGGGTATTTTTTTAATATTTTATTTATAGGGTTATTTTAGAATATTTTATTGTAAACCCTAATCGGGTGAACCATATTTAAGGGGTAAAAGTAATGAGAAACAGAAGCATTGAATATTGAAGTTAATTTAGAGTAAGCTTAGAGTAAACAGGTCGGATTCTCCCTTTGAGATCCAGGTCGAGCTTCCTTCAAAGCTCAATCATCGCATTCCTATTCATCGTCATCGTCTTCCTCATGTGACAGATCCGGGACCGTAACAACTAGTATCAGAGCAGGAACACGATGCCCATCGATGACCCATATTTGGCGATGCACAGACAAGTCCGTGAAATGGCTGAAGACACGCCGAAAAATATAAAGATGTGGCGTACTAGCTGGGTGCAATATTGGCTGACGACGGAGTACAGAGAGGCATTCCTCAGAGAAGATATCTCCGACGGAGTAAAATTATGGTGAATGAAGAGGTATAGAGAGGCATCCCATTGACAAACTGTCTCTGACAGGAAAAAGGGTAACGTCAAGGCTTCGGCTTCTTTCCGTTTACCGGCCGAGACTCCTGCGGAGGATTTGGGGGAAACCTCAAATCCAGATTCACCCCAAACGCCTCAGCACCACCATCCACCCTCACCTCCACCAGCGCCGACCACCAGTGTCTATTCCGCGATAGCGACCTCCGAAATTGGGGACTCAACATGTCCCAAATTGGAAGGATATCACAAAATCCCTTCGACGACACCCACGAAAGACCGTTTCCAGGTCCCCCCTCAAGTCTGAAAGCTCGCCCTTTTGGAAGAGGTTTTTGAAATCCCGAAATCAAACCTCCCCTACTCACGGCAAACCACACTTCGTTTCGAATGGGAGAGGGAAAATTTTCCAGCCATTCCGATCAAGAAATATTTTCGTGAGCACTCTGTCTCGGCAAATTTCCAAGCGACGAAGCCTCCAAGGGCTGTTGTTCACCGCCAAAGCAGTAGGAGACTCCATCGGCAAAAATTTTGCACTGTGCGCTGTCATGAGGACGGCATACGACCGTCGCCCACCTTAGTCGGTGTCATGAGGGAAGGAGCCGAGGTTCCCGCAATGTCCGATGGCCACTCTGTTCGGGATCGGGCATGAGGATGAGGAAGATTTCCGATTTCCCCAGAAGACCCGTCGATGAAATTTCCGTCGAAGGAGGAAGATGACTCCCGTGATCAGCGTAGGAAGCTGAGTCACGAGTGGGACCGGGCTTCCAGAACCGAGTCAACCCAGGCCAACTTGGACCAAGTCACCTCAGGAAAAAAAAAATCTTTCGCTGGCTGAGGCTCTTCGATACTGCGATTGACACTTGCGCAGACACTGCTTTCGAGCTTGAGGACAAGCTCATCTTCCAGCCCTCACAACACCGACTAAGGTGGGTGACAGTCATATGCCATCCTCACGGCACCGCACAGTGTGGAAATTTTGCCGACAGAGTCTCCTGTTGCTTCGGCGATGAACAATAGCCCTCGGAGGCTTCGCCGATTGGAAATTTGCAGAGACAAAGTGCTCGCGAAAATATTTCCAGATCAGAATGGCTGGAAAATTTTCCCTCTCCCATTCGGAACGGAGTGTGGTTTGCCGTGAGTGGGGGAGGTTTGATTTTGGGATTTTGGAAAATCTCTTCCGAAAGGGCGAGCTTTCGAACTTGAGGGGGGACCTGAAAACGGTCTTTCGTGGGTGTCACCGAAGGGATTTTTTGATATCCTTCCGATTTTGGGACATGTTGAGTCCCCAATTTCGAAGGTCATCGTCGCGGAATCGACGCTGGTGGTCAGCGCTGGTGGAGGTGAAGGTGGATGGTGGTGCTGAGGCGTTTGGGGTGAATTTGGATTTGAGGTTTCCCCCAAATCCTTCGTAGGAGTCTTGACTGGTAGACGGAACGAAGCCTCGATGTTACCCTTTTCCCGTCAGAGACAGTTTTTCCATGGGATGCCTCTCTATACCTCTTCATTCGCCATAATTTCACTCCGTCGGAGATATCTTCTCCGAGGAATGCCTCTCTATACTCCGTCATCAGCCAATATTGCACCCAGCCAGCATGCCACATCTGTATTCTTTCCAGCGTGTCACCATCTTTAGCCATTCCACGGACTTGTTTGTGCATCGCCAAATATGGGTCTTCGATAGGCATCGTGTTCCTGCTCTGATACCAGAATATCTACGATGTTCTTATACCAGTTATAAGATATACTTTGAAGGAAGTTCGACCTGGATCTCAAAGGGAGAATCCGACCTATTTACTCTAAGCTTACTCTAAATTAACTTCAATATTCAATGTTTTCGTTTCTCATTACTCTTACCCTAGGATTCACCCGGTTAGGGTTTACAATAAAATATTCTAAAAAATAACCCTATAAATAAAATATTCCTAAAATACCCTTTTAACCTAAAACTGAAATAAAATAAATTAAATTAAAAAAACAACGAAAATAATAATTTTATTGCATGCATAACATTACACCCACCTTGGAAGACGAGCTTGCCCTCAACCAGGGGGGAGGCATTGTACCTCTCATTCCAGATCAGAGAGGAGGGGACCATTCGTATAATAGAGGAGGAGATGAATTTCCTAGGGTCACGAGTTCCTCGGGACAGCAAGGACCCCTCATTCAGGGGGGACACTTCTACCAAGGGGGAGGCACTGTTCCGAGGTATACTAAAATGGAATTACCTACTTATAATGGGTCAGAAGACCCTTTGATATGGCTGTATCGATGAGAAAAAAAATTTAGCCATCAGCGAGTCCCAGCCTATGACTGAGTCAACGTGGCTGTTTTCCACTTACTAGGGGAAGCACAACTTTGGTACTAGCTAGTTGAGGTTGATAGCGACATGGTAGATTGGGATGAATTTAAGCGATTGTGCTCTCTCCGTTTTGGCACTCTGGCTTACAGCAACCCTTTGGGAGATTTGGTTTTGTTACGCCAAACTGGGGCCGTGGAGCAATATCAAAAATTGTTCCAGGAAAAATTAGCACGAGCCAGCAGTATGGTACAAGTGGATCAGCAAGTTGCACTGTTTATAGCAGGACTGACTAAGGTGTTAAAGCTTGAGGTGGAGCTCTATGCACCTGTTAACTTATCCAGCGCTATGAATATAGCTCGTGCTTTAGAACTGCGACAGAAGGCACAAAACAGACTACCTCCATGGTCAGGGGAGCAAAGCGCTCCATCCACGGGGCAAGGGGAGAGCATTCCTCCAAGAAACAACCCGAGTATTACTTTGACAGGGGATCTGAGATCTAGTTATCCTACACCTCCTTATATAAAAAAATTGACTAAGTGTTGAGATGGCGGAACGGCGGGCTAAGAATCTGTGTTACAACTGTGATGAACCATAACTGAGTCAGTGATACCATAACTGGTATCAGATATTCAAAAAGAATATCTACGAGCAGAGCTCAGGGTGTAACAGAGGTGGATCCTTTTCCAAGAACTTTAGTTTGGGAGCTGTCAGCTATGGTAACAAATTTATTCGAGAGACAAGGTGAAACTGAGTGGAGTAGATTTTGTTACTTATGAGATGCATGGAGACCCCTAAGTCAATTATCCAGGATGAAGAGGAGGAAGTGGCAAAGAGCATACCTGAAGCAGTGGTGGCAGTAGTAGTTGAGGAGGAACTTGGAGTAGAGACCATCAGAGTTTTCATTTTATGGAATAAGTCATACTCATCATCGGTAAGGGTTTTCTTTTCTGTTGGTGGGGTAGACTGGTTCACCTTTGTATCACTTACTGAAGCTTGATTAGCCTTAACCCAATCCAGTATGTTAAGGATTTTAAAACATTGATCGATAGTGTGGCCATATTTCCCATAATGGATGCATTCCCTGTCGTCTATTTTGACAAAACCATTCCTTCCACCTCTTCCTCGTCCTCCTCTATAATTTCTTCCATGACCTTGGCCGCGTTCGGTTGATGTTCCCCTATTCCTAGAGTACATAGCGGATGACACTTCAGTAGGAGAAAGAAAAGAAGAGTTTGGAATGCAAAGTAATGTGGCACATACATCATCAAAGGTGGGAATAACAGAGGTGCTAAGGAGTTTACTTTTAACAACTTCGAGATATAGCTTAATGTTTGCTAGGCAAATGGCAGTGGGCCAGGCTTCCTTCTGCTTGTCTTGGGCAAAGACATCAGTGGAGGTAGGCTGATCTAGCTTCCATTTTTGAAGAAGGCCTCTAAAATGAGATAAATATTCATGGATATTTTCTCCTTGTTTAGTGTTGAACATTCTTTGGAGAACATTATATGGCATGTGCAAGTTGTCAGAGCTAGAGTACAACAAAGCACATGTCTCTCAAATTTGTTTGACAGTGTCAAAATGAATAACATTATTGGAGACAAGTTCTTCCATGCTATTGATGAGCCAACTAATTACCAAAGCGTCATTTTTTAACCACTTAGCTTAAGCAACATCTTCTTCATCAATGGGCGGCGCAAGTTTCGTGAAGTGACCAAGTAGGTCCTTTGTTATAAGGAACCGTCGAATCGATGTGGACCACCTCAAGAAATTTGATATCCCTCGCAAGGGTATGGTAGTAATCTTGAGAATATCATTCTTGTACCCATGTATTCTTCAGCCATAAGAGGCAATTCAAGGGTAATAATGTACTTAAATTTGAAGTAACCTAAGTAAGTGGCTTGGAGATTCAAGTGCAGCCAAGACTAGCTCAGGTAGATGGGAGGAGAACCCAAGCTTATCAAGTCGTTAATCAAGGATGGAACCCTCTTAGTCTAGTCAACTTGCTAGCCAAAAAATTCTATAATTAATTATCTAGTCTTCCTTGTAGACAATAACAAAAATCAATCAATAAGCATGAGATCAAGTAAGGTAAGGTAGCAATTCCAAACTAAATCTTTCCAAGATCATTCCAAAATATATATTTGAATCCAGCTTGGGATAAACCGGTCCAGATTCAGTTCCTCGTGAATTAGGCAAGATATGATTGATAAAAAAAATCAAACAAAATCAAGCTTAATCAAGAAGATATTGAGATCTTCAAAAACAACAATCTTTCTTCAAATGGATTGGCATCAACTAGACCTTCAAAGGACAACTTTATTTCTTATTTTATGCTTGATTCATTTTATGTAAAACACAATATTCTATTCTTGATTTTCCAATAACAATCAGCCAACTCTTGGCTCTCAAAAAATTCTCCAAAAAATCACATAACCGAGTAGAGTTCTTCAAACAACTCGGTTAATGGAGAAGCTTAGTATATAAGCTAAGTAATTAGATTTATGAAATCCAATGGATAAAAAATCACTAATGATAGGCTCAAGAATATATTTTTTCATAAGGAAAATCATGTTCCCACAAAATTATAATTTTGTATGCAAAAAATCTCAACATAAGCCGATTTCAGCCAAGACTTGCAAAACGACAAAATTACCTTGGTAAACTTCTTCTAATCTGAGATGCATAAATCTCAATAATTTCACAAGATAAAGACAAAAATAAGATCATCTCTGAACCATCTTCTAAAGATCCGAAAACCAAGAGCATGAAGTAATAATAACAAGAATAAAAAACTTATATCACAAGCTTCAATCTTGCTTCACAAAGAGCCTTCTATGAGTAGCTTTGATTATAACTTCTTATAGCATTCTTTTGACGTGGGGATCCTAAATTTGATTCTTTGATACCATGATTGAAACCTCGATCAAGATGAAAGAGGGAAAATAAAAAGAGCAAAGAGAGAGAAAGTGAGATTGGGTAGAGAGGAGAAAAGAGAAAATAGAGAAAAAAATTATAGGCTAGAGAGAGATTCTTACACGAATTGAGAAGTAGAGAGCTTGATTGAACCCTTCAACCAAGACCCCTATTTATACTATTTTCATTACGTATTTAGGGAAACTTCAGAGATAAGTTAGAATCCCTAATATCCCTAATTACATTAATCATAATTATCTAAATCTACATAAATCAAGGGATGATAAATCAATTACATTAATCAAGGAAGATTGCCAAATCTTCTAACTCATGTGATAAGGATTCCAGCTCGTGTGATGACTCATCATGCCACCTCACGTGGTGATTCATCATGCCAGCTCATGTGGTCATGGTGGGTCCCACCTTGTAATAAAACTTGTGGTGTTTGACATCTTATTTAAAAACATTTCACACAAGTAGTTTCAATTCCACAACATGACGAAGTCATTCATCACTTGATTGTCTCTCAATTCTATTATATTTTCTTTAATGACAACATCCTTTTATAATGTATTCATGTAATTATATATATATATAAAAAAGAGAATATGTACTAATAAGATCCAAAAAAGCAACTCACCAACTCACCAACATGGGCAAGATTTTAAAAAAAGGATTAAAAGAAAGAGAAACTCTTAAAATAGGGTGTTTTATCATGTTGTACTTTTTGAAAAATAAATGCATAGGCCTAATAAAATGAGGAACAATAAACTTCTTTCAGGCATGTAATGAGAACTCTCTCATCTCTCTCTCTCTCTCTCTCTCTCTCTCTCTCTCTCTCTCTCTCTCTCTCTCTCTCTCTCTCTTGTGAAAGTCAAAGTAAACTTTTACTACCTCTTTTTTTCATTTACAAGGGAAGCATACAATTTACTCTCCATAGGGAGTCCTCGAGCAATTTCTTGTCTTGTTTTCAATAAGAAACAAAGTTTGTTGGCACTTTTAAGAGATTTGGTTGTTTAACATTGCCACTTGTAAGTCTCATGTAGAAATAGGGTAAGATTTCAAGGAAAAGTAAAACAACCTACACCAAACATGCTTTGATGTGTCATCTTGTAATTAGATTTGTTGAGATTCTTAATAGAGCCAACAAATTAGGTTGAATTAGAGAAATTAAATATACAAACAAAAAAAAAAGTTTGAAGCACCTCATGTGTCTATTGAGTAGAAAATACTAGAAAGTCTTACTAAGCCATTGAAAAGACACATAAAATAGGAATATAGGAAAAAGACATTTAATGATGTGTTTATAATTAAGAAGAATAAAAAAATGTATATGAGTTGCCAACACATAAAATAGGAATATAGGAAAAAGATAAAGGGTTATTATGTAATAAATGTAAGTTTCTTTGGTAAGTATTAATTAGTTTTAATTACTTATCTCTATGAATAGGCTTCTTTAAAATAAGTATTTCAAATTTTATAGTATTTTAAAAAGATGGCAAAAGTTTAAATTTTTTCAAAAATAATTTATATCTCAAATTCCTTAGTTAATAATGTCTTCTTTTTATGTTTTCCCTTGTAGAGTTAAGTATTATATGTTTTTGGGAACAAGAAAATAACACTATTAGGCCTTCTTAATTCTCTACAGGATGCAAAAATATGTTCACATCTTTCTCTATGAATTAGATAACTTATTTTTAATTAAAATTTATTTATTTTTCTTCAAAATATATGTAACATTTACTTAATTTGATAAATTTTCCTGACTCTTAATTGTTCGACTAATAAAATTATGCGCAACATTATGATAACCATCATAAAAATTTAAAATTTTATTACATTAAAACAAATGTATCTTAAATTAAAAGATAGTCAAAACTTGATACTTTTTTGGGTTATAATGCAAATTATAGTCCTCAAAAGAAAACTTTTGTTATCAATTATTTCTAAGTTTTTTATTCAAACATGCAATTTACTTTCACAAATTTATTGAGGGTGATATATTTGTTGCAAAATTAATGTTTAATAGAGTTATTTATTTAGAGTTGTTGGGTGTTCAAACGAATAGCTTTAGATTGAAGGCTTAAACATGAATTCCTTTTTTTTTATTTATAGTTACATATTTGGGTATTTGTGACAATGACATATAATTGTATTTTATATCGATTACATAATGCTGTGTGTCATCTCTTATGCGTGTGTTTAATATTATACATATGCATGTACACACATAAATATGGCACCAAGATTGGTTAACAACATCGATCATAAAATGTTATTTTCTCTTGAAAAACTTTTATAAATCTTAAAAAAGGATTACATGCACCTTATGCACATTATGCATTGTAATTGCTAAATATATGACTAATCATTTTTAAATAATTTTTAAATAATTGACTTTAGTGCTAAAAAACACATTACCTTGTTATGCTAAAAAGAGAAAATTAAATTTCAAATAGATATTAAAATTTTACTTTTTAAAAAGAAAGTTTAGATGTATAGGCTTGCTTTTCTCATACCTTCATTTTCTTTTTCTCCTCAATCTTCTCGAGCATTTTTCTTTCTCATCCTTTAGTTTTTGCAAGAGAATTCCATATATCACATTCTTCTCAAATGCATCAATGTATGATTCAATTTTTTTTTTATAATTCATTTTTTCATCCACCTTAGATATATTTTTTGGAGTGATGAAATATTGTTTTGCTTGTGTACTTTTCCATTGAAACTGTCAATCTTCTCATAACACAAAAATTATGCCATTCCATTTCCAAAAGGGTTATAATACAACACAAACATGTTTGTTTGAAAATAAGTTACCCTAAAGTGGAGAGAAAAGAAAAGGAAGAGAAAACAAAAGAAAACAAAAGAAAACAAAAGAAAACAAAAGAGGTTTTTTTTTTCTTGTTTGGATGCCCATGGAAAATGAGAGAAAAAAATGGAAGAGAAATATAGTTTTTCTTGTTTGGATACAAATAAAAAATGAAAAAGAAAAGAAAATAATAATATTTTAAAATTTTGATGATTAAGATTTTCTCTCAAGTTTTCATTTATTTTCTTTTCTCCCCAAATTGTATCATTTTGTGAGAGAAAATTTATTAACTAAGATAGAAAGTGATTTTTTCTCTTATTTTCTTTTCTCTTTTGTAGGTTCCAAACTGGCCCTAAATTTTAATTTTATCTATGGATGAATTTGTTATCTTTGTACACAAACATATTAGATTTGATTTATTCGTCCTCAATCTAATTTTCATATGATATGAAAATTCAACATATTCATAAACATAAGATATAATAAAGTTCTGTAGTCTTTGGGCATGAAATAGAAAGAACACTTAAATAGATAATGAATGAGATTTTTCAAGAATACGTTAAATCTTCATGACAACTCATTATAGATATTGTTTATGAAGAGCATATGAGGTTATATTTTGGAAACATTCAATGTTTGATCTTGGTATAAGACATGTAAATTTATATACGCCTTTATAAGACTCTAAAAAGAGTTCTAGTAATAGACATGATACAAAAATACTGGACATATACACACCAACAAATAATTGTTTGATCATCTTACCGTTATTCAACTTTTTTGAAGGCAATAATTATTTGACTTTGTAAATGTGACACGTAAACCCTAATTGTTATGATCGGTTGCATTTGAAAATCTTTGTCGTTAACGACCAATGCACGTTAAACTGTGAATGAGATCAAGACAAACCAAACTTTCATAGAACTGATAATGTGCCTTTCGAAAAATGACAAACGTGAGATGTTCCAAAATTGAGCCTATATGGATAAAACCCACTTGTCAATCTTAATCTATCTAATCCAAATTTATCTGCCACAAATAAATCATATCATAGTCTGCCATAGCCTCACCATCCAAGCTAATATAAGGCAAAATATTTACAGGAAATTGGTTGAGCTATTGAGATTGCATGAAGATGATATTTCAAGTTTCTAATTAATTAATTAATTACTTAATTAGGTAACTAAATTCCTATTTCCCTTTTCTTACTCTTATGAGCAGCATGCTGTAATACTATACAAAACAGGTTTTGAGTGAGTTACCAAAAAAACAAAAGAAAAAAAAAGACTTTCAGTGCGGGAGAAATCCGAGAATTCCCGGCGAACCCCTTGCGAGGCTATCTGGCGCGAGAGAGTGGATATGATCCTATGGGACATACGTGCCCTTAAACAAGGAACGGACAATTAGCACAGTTGAAGTAAAACGAGGGTCCCTCTCACTGTGTTGTTTTTTTGACAGATTCCACAAAGAAAGAGAGCGACTTTGGGTTTTCTCTTTTTGTTCTTGAGGAAAGGGACGGGAAGAACACGGAGCGAGAGCAAAACCATCTGTGGGAAAGAAGGAAGCCGCTGATCGAATTCAACCAACGACCTTTTTCCTCTAAAATCTCCTTTAGTCTCTATTTTGAAGCGACTGCCCGGTGTTAACCTTTCCTATTTTACATTATCTCTATCGTCTCTTGGGCGTTGTTTTTTCGATTGCAGGCAGGCCTATCGAAATATATTTGCTCTCCGTTCTGTTTTGGTCCTCCTTTATGGATTCTGAATGATCTGGACGCCGTGTTTACTAAAATCCCCTTCAATCCTTTCAAAGTAACAATGTTTTCGCCCTTGCCTGTCTAAGGGGCCCGGACGGCATGGTTGACCTCTGAGAATTTTCAGCAGATTTTCTTGGGTGGTCGAATTCCAGCTTTTGATTGCATGGGCGATCTCCAAGTTTGGGCCCCTCAGCCGAATGGCTTCTTGAAAAGCACGTCCTCTTCCCGTCCATTATCTTCGTCTTCATCTCCTTCTTCCAACCCCCCTCCGTTGTCTATTGCTGCAGAGTGCTTACAGAGAGGTGAAGAAACGACTTGTGAGATTATTTATCGAATTCAACCGACTGTTGTTTCTGAGCAGAGGAGAAAAGATGTTGTAGACTACATTCAGCGACTCATAAGAGGGTGGGTTGGCTGCGAGGTGAGTTTTTATTTTTATTTTTATTTTGAAGTTGTCATTTCTCTTTTTCTGGTCTTTGCTTGCGAGTGCTGCTCTTTGTCTGTGCTCGTCTGTGCGTTTTTTTTTTCTTTTTTCGATATTTTTTCTTCTTTTTCGTTTTTCTCTTTCTTGAAATTTATTGAACCGCTCCTCGGTTTTTCAGTCACTTAATGTCTCATTGTTCTGTAGGTACATTTACACCATTCAATTTCATCACGCGTTTCCGAAAGATACTGTTTTTGATCGGCTATATATATTGTAGAGTTTTTTCATTGTTACTGTAGCAAGGCGTCCCTGTATGCAGTTTATTTATTTGCTTTGAGCCGTTAAAAATTCTTTTACTTGACCGATGATCATTCTGTTGTATTGAAGTAGTTTTTGTTGCTTCTTTCTTCTTATCCCATTTTCGGTTTTTATGTGGCCGTCCTCTGCCGCATGTCTGGCACCTCTTTCTGCTTTTCAACAGTTTTAATTTTTCCTTTGTTTAATTGACTGTGTGCCGCCGTGTATGTCTTTTTTTTTTTCTTTTTCTCTCTTTTTTTGTTTGTATTGTGCATGCGGAAGTTTGGACCCTTTATGGTGGATTCACATGCATGGTCTTTTTGTCATATATTGAGGTAGTTGTGTATTACTTCAGTTTGCTATTATTCTTTCGCTGATCCATTTTTTTGTTCTCATGTTTGTTTGTTCCTTGTATTTGATTTTCTCTATTACAAATATTTTGATTCTTGTGTCAGTGTAGAAATCATCCATTTATTTGATCTCTTTTGGTATGTCAGCATTTTGTTTGTCAGTTACATTTATTTGTCTGTGTCATCTATAAGAGTGGCTTTTGTGATTTGAAAAGGTGGTTGACAGGAAATCTTGAATTGTTTGCTCTGATCAATGCATTCTTTTTTTATATTTACTTTTTAAATGTGTTCCAGATCTTCCTTCTATTTCTTGCCCTTCAATCAGTTTATCTACCTTATCTTCCCCCTCCCCCTCATTCCAGGGCTATCCTCTTCTTTTGTCTGATCACTAAAAAAAGCTAAAAGTTAGCATCTTACTTACTATTATTTTAAAATGCTTGTCACCTTTCTCCTTCCAAG
This sequence comes from Aristolochia californica, assembly GCF_029961685.1. NCBI lineage: Eukaryota > Viridiplantae > Streptophyta > Magnoliopsida > Piperales > Aristolochiaceae > Aristolochia > Aristolochia californica. The sequence continues at coordinate 25,438,833 of NW_027181771.1, forward strand.
AAAGTAATCTGCCGTTTTATCAACAAAACAGACTCTTCTAACTTGGCCTTAATCAAAGTGTGTCACATTGTGAACCTGCAATTCTTGTATGACGTTCTGGTGCTGTGTACCTTCTTCCTTTTTTTTTTTTAAATGATGGTGATATTCTTAAATTAAACACTGGAGAAATTAAACAGGAGAAAACATGATTACTAAGAAGCGGAGAAAGATCTTTCGGCCTCCACAAGACCCGCCTCAAAAAACCATGATCTTGAAAAACCTGGTTTTGCTCGATCATCTGAAATTGTGTTAGCTCTTGCAACATGCTTCCAAAGAAACCTGTAAACAACTACTTCATCATAAATACGCTTTAGCTGCAAAAAAATGGATACTGTAAAGCTCAAAAAGTAACAATATGACAGTTTCAAAGAAATGGAGATTATCGAGAGATTTTGAAGAGGGTAAAAGCCATAGAGGCCATGAGTTGTGGGCTTCATCTTTCTAATTTTGCTTCTCATATGGTATCATCTTTTGTTTCCAAGTGTTTTCACTTATTATTTATAGTGCTTGTAATATCAACATAATACTTCCAAAATATATATTAACATTAAGACCAAAAAACTTATAATTATTATTGCCATTTTATTGAGAAGAGAACACATAGTTTTTTAACCATGATGCAAAGTAGCCGCCTCAAAAACCAATGATCTTGAAACACCTGCTTTTGCTCGATCATCTGAAATTGTGTTAGCTCTTGGAACATACCTTTAAAGAAACTTGTAAACAACTATTTCATCATATATACGCTTTAGGTGCAAAATAATAGATAATATAAAACTGGAATAGATAACAATGGGACGGCTGCAAAGATGTGGAGAGTATTGAGAGATTTTAAAGATGACATAGGTCACAGAGGCCATGAGTTGTGGCTCTACCTTCTTTGCAATGATGCTTCTCATATGGTATCATCTTTTGTATTCAAGTGTTTTCACTTATAATTTATAGTGCTTATAATATCAATATATACCCAAAAATATATAGTAACTTTAAGACAAAAAAACTAATAATTATTATTTCCATTTTGTTGAGAAGAGAACACATAAAATGACCATTGATTTTACTAAAAAAGAGAGAGGATCAATATCAAGGGTAATATGATAATAATAATAGTAATTGTAGTTATTATTACCTCTTTTTTCAAGACACATGCATGTGAATTTATGTCATTACAATTGGCTGTTCTGCTCAATGAAAAGATGGTAAATCTCTTTTTTTTTTTTTTTTTTTTTTAAAAGGATGTATATTTTAACAAAGAGAAAGGTTGCTCCCGACTTGGCAAGCACATCTGCTGCCGAGTTAGCAGATCTCGGAATGTGGCATATTTCTTTGCTTATGATGTTGGAGTGCATGTTGATCTTTTCTAATCTTCTCCAAGAATCTGTACAGCTTGTACATGCCTTTTTTGTTTTTTCTGCAGCTATGCATTTTTACAATATTTCTACTCTTAATAACTCTCTTTTGCCATTATCATAGGAAAGGAAGAACCTTGAATGATTCAAAAGTTACCTTTTTTTTTTGAAAAGTATGGATAGTGAGCCTTACTTGATCCTTACCAGGCTCAGTAACCTGATCTCTCAACCGTAGTTTTTGGCTATATAAATGAAGTATGACATTAGTGGTTAGGGAAGGAAGTCGTGCTTCTAGTGGGTTGTGGGCTGTATGATCTTCACAATTGCTATTGGTATTTCCTATTTGCAGATTCACTTTACTATTTGTCTGGGTGGTTTAATCATGGCAAAATCATGAATCTTTTTAGAATCAGCTTATACCTGGTTCATACCTTTAATACCAAACAGGTTCTCTGATTTAGTGTGTTAGAATCCTTGTAAGGGAATTTTGGTGTTTTCCCTACTCTCGTATGTACCTTGAAAGTTAGCCATAGGCTAAGTGTCATGTTATAAGTATTAGTTTCAAATTCGGTAAAGTTCAGAGTAGTATTCAAAGAGATATGAGGGTATAAGTTTTTTTTTTTGAAACAGTGATGATTTTATTACGAAGCAAAGCAAGAGAATACATCAAGGGATGCCTCCTCTTACAACAAGAGATTGCAGGGAGGGACCCAATTTAGCACACGAATCAACAATCGAATTGGCTGATCTAAGAACATGAGACCAAGTATGAGAGGTAGTGGAAACAATGTCCATAATATCAAGAAAAAGTTGCCAGTGATGCCACGGGGGGAAAGAGGCAGTGGAATACCAGCCGATGACGACTTTGGAGTCTCCCTCCACAATAAACGGACCTCTGAAGCGATTTTGGAAAATGCGAAGCCCATGGAGGAGACCAGAGAGTTCAACAATGGTCGAGTCTACAACGGTGAGAGGACTAGACTAAGAAATAATAACCGCGTCTCGAGGATAAAAAAAATACCCCAACAAAGCCAGCCAACCCCAGATTCCCAAAGGCATTGCCGTCAAAGTGAAGCTTCTAATAGCTGGTGGGAGGAGGCTCCCAAACAGCAACCCAGTGGGGGTGTAGAGGGAATGGACATCTGAGCATAATCTTCCGGTTGGTGTGGGAAGGGGCACAAAAGTGGCAGACAAGTTCTTTCCGAGGGCGAATCCAGATGGAGATGAGGCCCGTTTAACACAGATCACCTCAGCGGCAGAGCATGAAGCACGGTTAAATTGTCTGGAGTTCCTCTCCGTCTAGAGGCACCAAGGGATGTAAGCTACACAAGCAACTAATAGAAGCTTACCGAGGCTGGGGAGACGAGTCCCAAATGAGTAGCTGCACATGGTGTGTAGGTCAGGGGGATGTAGAAACTGAGGCCCATGCTGTCAATCATAGAAGTCTAGACCTGCTAGGAGAAAGCACAAAGGAGGAGGTGGCTGATAGTCTCAACTTCCACCCCTCAGAAGGGGCAAAGAGGATCAGGAGCAGTGTTTCCACGCCTAATAAGATTGTCAGTAGTGAAAATCCTGTTGCGGCAGACACTTTAGGGGAAAAATTTCACCTTGGGAGGAGCAAAGAGCTGCCAAGCAAAGGTGGCCGAGTGAGGGGCGGGAGGTTGGGTCCAACCCATAAGTTGACGATAGGCCGAGGAGACTGAGAAGCGCCATTGTCATCTGGAAGCCAAATCAGCCGGTCAGTCACCAGAGGGTGAACCTTAACATTGCCAAGACCATCAATCATGTGACACAGAGATATTTTCTCCACATCAGTAAGGCCATGTCTCAGACGAAGATCCCAGGAGCATTCCCCCGCACATCGGAGATCGAGAGGTCATGATAGGAGGTGATTTGAAGAAGAGCCAGGTAGGAAGAGGCAAGAGGGATCGCCTGACCACCAATCCGTCCAAAAACAAAGGCTGGAGCATCCCCAACAAAGAACCGAATAGCATCACGGAATGTGGAAAACAGATGGAACATGGCCTTCTAGATAGGTGAGAGGTGACGTCTGCTGCTGTCAGAGATCCATCTATCACCAAGACGCCGAAGCTTGGAGGCCACAATTGGTTTCTAGGACGCTCCCAAGGGGGAGTTGTTTCCAGAACCACTTAAGTAACAAGGCTTGTCCCATCTCCTTGGTGCGTTTGATCCCAAGACCGCCCAAGGACTTGGCATACAAACATTGTCCCAATTGACAAGATGGTAACATAACTCATTCCTAGTGCCACGCCACAAGAAGCATCTCTTGATCATGTCAATGCATCGGCTAATGGAGGCGGGGTGGGGTAGGAATGAGAGAAAATAGTTGGGAATACCCACAAGGCACGAATTGAGAAGAGTCAGTCTGCCCGCCTTGGAGAGCATCCTACCCTTCCAAGTGGAGAGTCACCACTCAAGCTGCTCAATGATCGGGGCCTATAATCCCATCTGGGGCCGACAATTAGTATGAGGAAGGCTCAGGTAGTGAGAGGTGTCTACCATGTGCTGAAGTAGGGGTGGGGGGTGGGGGGGTCAATATGATATCCCTTGATGGTCGTCTTTCCCCAATTAACCTTATGACCAGAAGTGATCTCAAATAGGCCAAGAACGGCCTTAATGTTGCAGACCTGATCAAGCGTGCCAACACTAAAGTAGATAGTGTCGTCCAGAAACTAGAGTAGGGGAATATTAAAGCAACTTTGGTTAGAAAGGGCCTCAAGCCAACCAATACTGCGAGCATAGTAGAACATAGATGACATGTACTTAGTAATAATGTTGAAGAGAAGCGGCGAGAGGGGGTTTCCTTGACGAATACCACGATAACCCTAGAAGATACTGCAGACCGTGCCATTAAAGAGTAGAGAGTAAGAAACCGAGGAAATGCAACTGTGAATCCAAAATCTCCTTCTGTTCCCTAAATCCATGCGTTGCATAATGTCATCCAGAAGGGACCAACTCACCCAGTTAAATGCCTTCTCAAGATCAAGCTTGAGGACAAACCTTGGTAGACCCATCTTGACAAAGTGATCGATAATCTTGTGCGTGACCATAGCTGAATCGAGGATGTCTTGATCTCTAATGAAAGCACTCTGACCCTTGTGGATGATGGTGAAAGAATAACCTTGAGCCTGCGAGCCAAGATACAAGCAATGATTTTGTACGGGCTTGAGTCTAGGCTGATTGGTCTGAAATCATGAGGACGCTCAACACTAGCTTTCTTAGGCACTAGGGCAATAAGAGAGGCACCAACACTCTTGAAGGTGATCCCTCAGTCATAAAAATTGCGGATCATGGAAATGAAGTCCGATCTCAGAGTAGGCAGCAAGCTCTGTAAAATTCCCCATTGTACCTGTCAGGCCTCGTGGCCTTATCTCGAGGAAGACCCAAGACCACATCCTAGACCTCTAAGTCCGAGTAGGGAAGTTCAATGAAAGCTGCTAAGGTGGGAGAAATCAAAGTGAAATAGAGCCTAGTTAGGCCGGGGTGATGGTGGCATTCCTCTCGATAAAGATCTGCAAAAAAACTGAGAAGAGTTTTAGTAATAAAGGCACTATCCGAGGTAATTTTATTGCTGATAGACAAGGAAATTACCCGGTTAGTCCTCTGGCGGGCCGAGGCGATGGCATGGAAGAACTTTGTGTTGGCATCGCCCTCAGCCAACCACTTGAAGCGGGCCTTGTGCTTCCATTGAATCTGTTCAGTGTGAAGAAGGCTCTGGAATAAGTAAGGCCCATTTGCTCCTCATTCACATCAAGGGCAGCGATCTGAGACTGAAGAGAGGACTTGTGAGAGGTGGCATTGAGGCGGTGCTTCGAGGACCAATATTTTTGCTTTGAGACGCTTGAGCTTACGTGGGAGGGACCAGCCATCATAGTTGGGGTCTCCAAGAGCCCCCCAACAAGAGGTGATGCTATCAACAAAGTACTTGTTTGCCGACCAAGAATTGTCAAACCTGAATGGGGTAGGGCCTCATTTGTCAAGCTTGGTGTCAATCTGAATGGGCTAGTGGTTGGAGCCAACACGACCCAAGATCAAACCGTAAGTGTTCCCGTAGAGCTGGAGCTAGTCACCTGTGACAAGGAAGCGATCAATCTTGGACAGGATGGGAGGCCTCTGTCCGCTTGACCACGTGAACGTCTTGCTAGAGAGGTTGATTTCTTCCAATTCAAAGCTGCCAATAAAATCCGCAAACTGCCTCATGGTGGTGGAAATTCTAGTAGCAGGGGGGACTTCCCATAGTAGAAACGAATAGCGTTAAAGTCCTTGGTAAGGAGCCACTGAATGGGCTATTGGGGCAGAAGGTCAGTGAGCTCTTCCCAGAAAGAGCGGCGCTCCCACTAACGGGTGGGACCGTAACACCAGCCAGCCCCAAGTGAACCTAGTGCATTTGTCGTGAAGCTTGATTCCTATAGAGTAGGAACCAATCAGATGATCTAAAACCTCAACCATGGAGGAGTTCCAAAGTAGAAGAAGGCCTCCGGACGAGCCATTTGCATTAATAGCAAGCCATTTCAAGTTATTACAACCCCAGAGATCATGAACAAAAGCGTCAGAAGGATCTGACTTTTGGATTCTAGAAGGATTACAATAGAAGGGTGACTCCTCGAAAGGAGGCTCCGAACAATGAACAATGACAGGGACAAAGGTTGAAGCCGGGGCTGATTTTTGGGTTGGGGGGTTTGCTAGGGTGGGGGGTTGGGCAGGGGGTGGTGGAGGCTGTTGGGGTCGGGAGCAGAGGGGGGTAATCAAGTGGATGGGGAGATCTGGTGCAGGGCAGCTGGGGGTGCGGGAGGAAATGCCGGATGGCACAGGCTTGTTGCGTCCAATCGAAGCCGGAGTTGGTGGCCTCGTGGATGGTTATGCGGGCCATTGTTGTGAGATCTCTGTGCTGTGAAATGCAGCACTCTGCGCATCCTCCACATCGAATAGTGCGGAAACAAAACCTTTAGGGACCCAACCAAAGCTCCCTAGTCCGTGGTGAGGGGCTGGAGTCCACAACAATTGTTGCAGAGAGCATTGTGAGAAAGGAGGAGCCAGCTGAAACAGGAATAGCGATGGAAGGCATTGTGTGTGGGCCCATAGGAGAAGAGTAGCGGGGTCGTCAGAGGCATCATAGCTCCCCAGGGACGCCGTTGCCTTTGATTTTGGTGATGTACGGTGGTCCAGTTGGGGTCATCTTCCTCTTCGCCGGTTCTCAGAGCGTCATGTGGTCTGTCAGACTTGCTTGTCCTCTTTGCGTCGTTGGAATTGTAGCTTGGAGGTGATTGTGGAACGTCAGGTCTCAAAACATCTTCATCTGCAGTCGCAGGGTGCGGTCGCCTGCGAGAGGGGAGAAAGACCGCCCGACTCCATCCATGGGAATGGCGTTGAGGCTGATCTTCCCGATCAAAAGGAGTTTGTGATCAGGAATGACGGTTACTTCCCCCACTCCGGTGCCGCTGGAGCCTCTTCCCTTGGTCTGGTCTTTCTCGGCGAAGATCTTGCTCGCCGCTCGTCGAATCTTCCTCTCGTGTCGCACCTCTCCCCCCGCGTCACTCCTCTCTCTCTCTCGCGTCGTGTCTCTCGCTCGATATGATTTCTCTCGCTCTCTTCGATCTCTTCGCTCATCACACCTCTCTCTTGAATCCTGCATCGTCTCCAAAAGAAAGGAACCCTAGATAATCCACACTGAGTGAGGGTTTAAGTTGTACGGGTTATTTCTGTAACTTAGCAAGCCTTCACTTAAGTTGTGATTAATGAAAGGAGAGGGGCTCGATTTCCTGATTTGGAGTGCTCCCCCACACACTCTTCTCTCTTCTCTCTACTTCTCTCTTTTTCTCTTCTTCTTTGTCTTTCGTCACAAAGTTTACAATTTTACATGCTATCTAAGCGTTAGATTCTGCTGTAGAACTCTTCAATTGTTCCCTCTTCCTCCTAAGGGTTCATCTACTCTAGGAAAGGGAAATTCCAGAATTTTGTTTAATTGAGGTTAAAGATCAAAACTTTTTCTTCTTTTTCTACCCTAACCTTAGGGTTGATGGCTTCTATTATTAGTTGGAGCAGTTTTATGTCAATTCTTTGCCCCTACAGGGTTTTATTGCTGGGATCCTACCCATTACTGCCTGTGCAGGTGTCCATCCTGTCTATTGAATGTGTCATCCATTTGGAAGCTTGACATCATCCTCTCTTGCCAATTGTTTTTGGATCTTATGCTTCTCAAATTGAGTAATTGTTCTTGGGGTGACGTTTTTCATTGCCCTAATTGATTTAGTCTAAAGTTCATATGGCCTGCGCAACTTTATTATGGTTGATATTGGAGAAGTGTTTAAATCTATCAGAGAAACAGGAAATTCAGATGGGAATGATACAATTGGGATTACTACTGAAAAATTGAATGACCAAAATTACTTAAGTTGGTCAAAACCAGTGAGTATCTATTTGAAAGCCAAGAGAAAGACTAAATACTTGAGAGACCCTCCAGTTCCTAGAAATGATGATTGGGAAGCGGAGCATAGCCAAGTTAACGTGGCTACCTAACAACATGGAATCCAAGCTCATCAGTCAGATTATGAATTGTGAGACAGTCAAGGAGATTTGGATTTCACTTGAAATAATGTATGCTCAGGAGAGTAACTTGTCATGCATCTACGAGTTATGATCGAAGTTCTTTAGTCTTGCAAGGGGTGACAAGAAGTTATTGACTACTACAGTGAATTCTAAAGTATATTACAAGAGATTAACATATATCTTCCCTTCACCACTGATGAGAAATAGCTACACAAACAATAGAGTCAGATTTATGTGGCCAAATTTTTGGCTGGTTTGGCTCCAAGTGTGATGCTGTTCGAGCTCAGTTGTAAGCTTCAGATGATGTGCCTTCTCTTCCTAATGTCGTCTACAGGTCATGCAGGCTGAATTGGCTATACTCTCACCCAACAGTAAAGAGGTAAAAAATGTTGAGGCTACTGCCCTTAATATTCAGAATGTGTCAATTTGATCATAAGCTCCTTGTGGCCATGGTGAGGTAAGCAAAGGTCGAGTTCAAGGTTGAGGTGAAAGCAAAGGAGACAAAAGGTGTGTACATTGTGGATACACCAACCATTTTTCGACAAATGTTGGAAAAAATCTGGTAAACCAGCATTGGCAAATTTTAGTGTTTTTGAAGACACTGAGACCTCTATTACTCTTGTGGGAGACATTGTACATGGTGCTCCTTATGAGATGCAGTGGTTGCTATGGAGGATGGCTCAGTTGACTTCCTCCTCTGCATCCATACCTCAATCCACTCCCTTACCTAAAGCCGCTTTGGCCTATTTAAGTGAGTCTGCTTTGCATGTGATTCCAGTATCCACTTGTGTTATTGATTCTGGTGCAACATCACACATGTCAGGTGTATCATCATTGTTTATAGTTTTAGTTCGTCCTCACAGTGTAAACAAGTCACTCTTGCAGATGGTTCCAATTCTTCTGTTAGTGGAGTAGGATCCTCTCTTGTATATGGTCTCACATTCTGAGATCTGCAAATTTGGTAGTAGATGTGCTAGCCAAGCAGGGAGTGTCCCTGCGATCTCTTGTGGTTAGGGATCTGCTCCCTCTTCCTTTGTAAATTTTCTCTTGTTAATATAAATACATCTTTATATAAAAAAAAAAAAGTGGAGTAGGATCCATCAAGCCTACTTCTTCCTTGTCTTTAGATTCAATTTTGTTAGTCCCTAAATTTCTTGTAAATTTTCTTTTAGTTAGTCAGATTACGTAGTCTTTGAATTGTTCAGTAGCCTTCTTTCTTTGAAACGGTGATGATTTTATTTCAAAGGAAAGCAAGAAAATACATCAAGGGAGGCCTCCCTTAACAAAAAGAGATTGAAGGGAGGGACCCAATTTAGCACAAGAGTTAGTTGTTGTATTGGCTGATCTAAGTACATGAGACCAAGAATAGGAAATAGAGGAGACAACATCCATAAATATCAAGAAAATGCTGCCAATGATGCCAAGGAGGGAAGGAGGCGGTGGAGTACCATCTAATGACAACTTTTGAGTATGCAATGCCGAGTGGGCCAAAATATGAAATAATAGCTGCGCCTCTGGGATCGAAGATCACCCCACCAAAGCCTGCCATCCCAGGATTCCCAAGAGCACTTCCATAAGAGTTGAGCTTAAACTAGTAAGGGGGAAGTCCAAACAGCCACCCGGTGGGGGGGGACTGAAGGAATGAACATCTGAGCAATTACCTTCCAATTGGTGAGGAGAGGAGCACATGAAAGGCACGTAAATTCTTTTCAAGTGTAGATCCAGGTGGAGATGAGGCCCTTAGTAGTACAAACCACCTTAGCAACTGAGCGGAAGACAATCAAAATGCCGGGAGGTCCTCTCTTTCCAGAGGCACCAGAGGATGTAGGCAATGTAGGCTGATAAAAAGAGCTTGCCAAGATGGGGAGGTGGACCCCAGAGGGGTAGCGGCACATGGTGCTCGGGTCATGTGGGATGCAAAAATGGAGGCCCATGTTGTCAATTAGAGAAGTCCAAACCTGCCAGGTGAAAGTGTAGTGAAGGAAGAGGTGGCTAATAGTTTTAGTGTCCAGCCCACAGAAGTGGCAGAGGGGATCAGAAGAAGTATTGCCACGCCGGATGAGATTGTCAGTAGTGAGGATTCTATTGCAGTAAGCGCTCTAGAGGAAAAATTTCACCTTGGGAGGAGCCAAGAGATGCTAAGAAATGGCAACTGAGTGAGGGGCGGGAGGCCGGGTCCAGCCCATAAGAAGACGATAAGCTGTAGACACCGAGAAATGACCGTTGTCATCAGGAAGCCAAATCATCGGATCGGCTACCTGAGCACAAAGCTTAATACTGCCAAGCCTTTCAATCAGGTTTCAAATGGCAATGACCTCCTAATCAGTGAGGCTGCGTCTCAGACGAAGATCCCAGGACCCGTTTCCCCAAGCATCGAAAACAGAGTGATCACAGGGAAGACAACCTCCCTTCTGCTGTTCTTGTTACCTACTCATGTTGATGTTGACTCCTTTCATTCCCCACTCTCGCCTCTGGCTGTCAATCTCCCGTTTGACTCCCTGCAGCGAGGAAGACAATCCCTCACTTCTGCTGTTCTTGTTACCATGATCGAGTCCCTTTGGAATAACTGCAGCCTCGCCTTTTGGTTCAACGCTTGCCTTCAGCTGGACTACTTGTCGAGAATTTCCTATTTGGGCCCCCTTGTCTGGCTTGTCCTCTTTCAATCCTCGAGTGATAAAGCCTCTGCGTTGAACGTCCTATCCTGCTGCCAACTATCACTATTGAAAATTATGGAGTGGGAACTATCCATTCCTGCCAATCCTTTTGGGCAGTGGATTTCTATTTGAGGTATTCCGGTGGACTTATGGACGGACAACACTCTCCACGGTATTGCTACAATGGGTGGTCACTCAGAATGGCGCATGACACCTCTCGAAAAACCAGACTGGATGTTACCCGTTTCTTCATTACTCCGATGAAGCACTGGTCTGGCCACTCCTTTCTCAAAATAACGGTGGGCGAAAACTACTGGACCAAGGTGGTGTTAGATGACTTGAGCACCGCTGACTGTTCGGATCCTCATCACCGGCAGGAGAGACGGCAACGCCAAATCCAGCAACCATTGAGCCACCCAACCCGCCTTGACTGTGCTGTCACTCGGCCGAGTCGTGCATCACAACCTGGTAACTTTGAATTCTGACTCCCTGCACCGTTCAGACACCAGACTCAGATCTTTGTCAGGCCTGCCCCCCCAGCCCAGTCCTTGGATGCCACCTTGTCTCCTCAGCCTTTTGACTCCTTTTCTGCCACCAACTGTTCCCCTGAGCTATTCACTCCCCAGCTTTTTCAGACTGAAACTCAGAACCCATTAATGGCCTGCCTCTCAACCTTGTCCGAGCCACAATTACCTCTTTTTGATTGCCTGGATGAGTCCCCCTTGCCATGCGTGGAAGTGGCCTCTCTAGGCACATGGCAAACTCAACCCCCCCCACCCCGCCACCATCTCCAACACGCCCCCAACCGCACCATGACCACTCCGATACTAAATCTACCTCTGCTGCCATCAACTGCCACATTACAAGGCCTACCAGAATTGCCCAGCTAGCTGTCTCTTCTCTCCTTGTCTTAGCTACATATCAACGGCGTCAAAGAGCTCCAAACAGTAGCACTTTGCATGGCGACTCCAGCAACCCAATTCATACCCAATCTGCCCCTGCCCTGGAGCGCCTTCAATTCCTTCACAACTGATCAGTCGCAACAGCTTGTGGCTGCACTTCAATCCGAGCAACACTGTTATGATGATGAAACCTGGTATCATCAAATGATGAACCTAGCCAGTATTATGGGAATTGTCTACAATGAATACTTGTCGGGCGATGACAATAATTCCGGAGTCCACAAACCACCTCAGAAATGATCATTGTCTCCTGAAACGTGAGAGGAGTTGGCTTGCCGAGAAAACATGCTACAATCCTGCTGGTTTCTCTATTCTTGCAATCCTTCAATTGTAATTCTTCAAGAAATGATGTGTGAATGTATGACTGATTTCATTACCCGAGACCTGTGGCATTACTCATCTCTCGGGTGGCGTGCAATTGATGTGGTTGGACACTCGGGTGGCCTGATTATTCTATGGGATTCCAACAGCATTGACTTGCTGGATTATTGCATCGGCAGATTCTCCATAGGGCTGAAGCTTCGTGATCGCAGCTCTAGAAGATTATGGGGCCTTGCCGAGGTCTATGGACCCACAAGATACAGAGAGAGAAGCCACTTTTGGGATGAACTTCTAGACTTTGTCTAAGGCTGGACGATCCCTTGGTTGCTTGCAGGAGATTTCAATGCTATCAAGTTTTGTAATGAAAAGTCTCCATTGTCTCCTAGAATCTCCTCAATGAGGGGCTTTGTGGACTTCATTTGCTACTGTGAACTTCAGGAAATTCCTCTATCGGGAAAGACTTTCACCTAGTCACATGGCCAACAATATCCAATTCTCTTCAAATTGGACCCATTCCTGGCCAATGTTGATTGATTACATCTTTATGATAATGTGTTTGGGAGAGTTCTCAATCGTGTGAGATCAAACTATTAGGTTGTGGAGTCTGATCAACGCCCTACGCTGAGTTGGTATGCGGATCGACCTTCGTAGTAAGGTTGCCGTGCTCCCGAGGGTGTGGGGGCGGAACCCCTGTAAGTGTGTGCGATTTTTTTGGCGTTCGAACCTCCTTACGGAGCTTTTCATATAGCAAATTATATATTGGTGGAAAGATATTTGAGTCTAATTTCCAACGCAAAATAAATTTTGGCAATCAGAGTTTTCTACAAAGAGAAATTGATATTTGAAGCAACAAAGGTTAGACTGCAAGAGAAATTTTCTACTTTCGGGTTATCTTATGCCATAAAGAATGAGAGTTTATAGGGAAAATTATATATCCAAAGAAAGATCTGTAAGTCTATTTTCTTACCTATTCAACCAATTCTCAATCTGAGTTTTTTATAGGGAGATATCGATCTTGGAAGAGTTAATGGTCATGCTGGTCATAGAAGAAAGAGTACTCAGTTTGGCCAAATTACAAATTCCCCAAATATATTAGCTTCTTTATCTCAAAATTAGTATATTTTATGAAGTTAAGTTATACTTTGGATGAAATATATTGAAGTCTAGTTTCAAAAGGAGAACATTTCATGTCAATCTAATCTATATTTAAGGAGATATTCACATTGCAGTCGGCAATGATCAATATACAAAATGAAGAAAATCAAGAGGTCATAAAAGATTCAAGAGTGATTATTTTTATGTCAATTTAGAGATCAAATTAAATATATTTGAGTCTAGTTTCTTGATTAACAAACCGTTTGTGAATTTGAACTATATTTTTGGAGATATTGATATAAGAAATCAAAGCTCAATTTTGTCGAAAATCTCTCATTTTCCTTATTTTCTCTCCTATTCTCTCTCCAAGCATTGACGTGATTTGAGTTTCATTTTTCTCCTAAAATCCGAGTTTTTTAGCCAAATTTGTCTTCTAATCAGTGAGTTTTGGTCCTACTTAATCATTCCATGATGTGCTCATTCAAGATATGCAATACCTTGCATCAATGTTGTTTTCAAGTGGTGTTTTTGTTACTTGGTTGTATATCTTCCGTACCCAAAAAAAGTTACACTTGGTCAAGTTTATTAAGTTCTACCATTATAGTCTCCCCTAGGTCTCCCCCCCCCCCCCCCCCACAAAAAAAAAAAAAAAAAAAAAAACAAAATAAAAGGTCACTTTGGAAGTATGAGTGTTGCGTAGTTGCCTCCTTTCGTTTAAAGTTATTTTCCTCAAGTATGCCTAGACCCACTACCTAAAAAGTATAGGAGTATGCCCAATATCCACCTTGAGTCAAGTCTTTTATTCTTCACCCAAGAGGTGATTTGTGTTTGAGCTACCCTTAAAAAACGAGTAGTCTTTTTTTTAAGCCCTAAAGTTGGGCTAGTTTTCCGCCTTTAAAATTGAGCGGATTGTGTTTTAGACTATGATCGCTTTGACTGGTGTATGAAGCATTGGCCTATGACTAGGAGTGATTTTCTTCTCCCATCTTGGGTTTTGTCCAAGCTGGGTCTCTATATTTTTTTTATCCTCAGCTTGAAGGGGAGAAGTAGAAGAAGAAGTACACGAAAGAGGTATTTTGTTGTGTATGTTGTGGTAACTTTTATGTGACCAAAATATTCAAGAAAGGGGGAGCACAAAAGATGAAGTTTTTGCGTCTATGAAGAATTTTTTGCAGTAAAGAAAATTGAAGAACAAGAATCCTTTTCATTGCAAGTTGAAGTTATAAACTTCTGCTTGAGTGGGAGTGTTGAAGAGAAGATATGAAAGACTCTTACATGAGCCAAAATTAATATGGTGGAGTCTTACAGGAATCTCACAAAAGGATGTCTCATAGAAGAGTCTCAGTTTAAAGGTATTTTAGTTATGTTAGTCTTCTATTTATGTTGAGTTGTTTAATTATACTAGAACTTACTTTTAAGTGTTAGACTTTGGGTGTAATTGGGATAAAAGGTACTTTAATTGTAATTGGACTCTATTACTTACCTCTATTATAAATAAGGGGCTCATGTACTCAGATTACAACAAGTCAATGAAGTTTTTCTCTTTTCTAAAAATTCAATAGAGGACAAAAAGTTCATTTAAAAAAAAAGTAGGGGACAAAAAGTTGTTACCGTTTCCCTTCTTCCTATGCCATTCAGAATGAGGTAGTGGTTGTATCATGAAAACCCATGGTGCGAAAATCAGTTCATCTTGTTTTCTGAAATGGAAAATTGGTTCACCTTGATGGTCTTTAAGCTGATTTTAATGTTTTTACGTTGTTGATGAAGATATGACTTTTAATTTTTCCGTTTTTGGTTGATTATTGGCTGATTATGATCTGTTAAAGCTGCAATATCTCCTGAATTGCCTATTTATAATTGATTCACTTCACCTCTCTTGAGAAATCTTTTTAGGTCTTCCCATTTGGCTCAGTACCACTGAAAACATATCTTCCAGATGGTGATATTGATTTGACTACAGTTAGTTGTCTAAATGTCGAAGAGGCTTTAGCAAACGATGTTCGTGCAGTCCTTGAAGGAGAAGAGCAGAACCCAGGTGGCGAATTTGAAATAAAGGATGTGCAGTACATTCATGCTGAGGTTTTTCTCTCCATTTTTCTTTATTTTCTTATTTATTACCTAGAGCATGTTTGTGATCCATCACTATTAGGTATCAAACTCTGCTTGTAGTTTAAATGCTGTGCAGATTTGAACTTTTATGGTTTGCATCCTTTATCTCATTGTTTTGTGTTATTTAGAATATCTCGCTACATTGTTCCTCAAAAACTAAAGTTCAAACTTTCTGTTTTGGGAATATATTCAATAAACAATACTAGGATTCTGGTTCCACTGGTTTTTGGACTTGCACAATTACTATGAGATCTCAAGTTTATGTTGTCAGGTCAAGCTTGTCAAGTGCCTCGTCCAGAATATCGTGATAGACATCTCCTTCAATCAACTAGGTGGACTTTGTACACTATGCTTTCTTGAGCAAGTAAGTGTATACTCTTTTAAATTCCCAGTTCTACTGATTCCCATTTTAATTCCATTTCCCTTTTGCATTAGGGTAAATTGAGAAATCCAGTTTGCGGAATCTATTTAATCGTACTTGTTTTAGAAATTTCCCTACTTGCAATGTCTTAAATTGTTGTGGTTATCCTTCAACAGGTTGACCATGTAATTGGCAAGAATCATCTCTTTAAGCGAAGTATTATACTGATCAAAGCTTGGTGCTATTATGAGAGTCGTATTCTTGGCGCTCACCATGGATTGATTTCCACATATGCCTTGGAAACCTTGGTCCTGTACATTTTCCATCTTTTCCATTCATCTTTGAATGGTCCTTTGGCGGTGAGTCTTTGGTATAACACTAGAGTCAATATTTCTAATATGGGCCTAGCACTTTGTGGGTCCTATTAAACAAGTCATATTTGTCCCCAGGTTTTATACAGGTTCTTGGACTATTTTAGCAAATTTGACTGGGACAACTACTGCATCAGCCTACATGGTCCTGTTGCAATTTCTTCACTTCCAGAAATAGTGGGTAAGAAGGTGAATACTTATTTTCAATTTACTTGAATTGATCAACATACTAATTTTCCTTGTTTCGTCCCTTAGCCGAGACACCAGAGACTGATGGTGGTCATTTGTTGCTTAGCAAGGAGTTCCTTAAAAGCTGTGTGGAAATGTTTTCCACCCCACCCAGGGTTGTAGAGGCAAATGTCAGGGCCTTTCCCCAGAAGCATCTTAACATAATTGATCCAATGAAAGAGAACAATAACCTTGGACGGAGTGTAAGTAAAGGTATGTGGTCTTCTCTTTCTTGTAGAAATCACGAATTCAATTGTTTAGTTAACTATGTTGAGTTCCTTGGACAGGAGTTGGTCAGGTGCTTTTTCTAGGTCAATTAATTCTTTTTGACAACTCAATTGTTTTGTTGGGGATAATTGCCCTTGAAGAGGAGGCAACGTATTTATTTTAAGTACGATTATAAATTTGACCATTTTCACCTTATTTTTGGGTTATTCTTATATAGGTAATTTCTATAGAATACGAAGTGCATTTGCTTATGGAGCTCGAAAGCTTGGGCGGATCCTTCTAATGCCACCAGAAAGTATTGGAGATGAACTAAAGAAGTTCTTTCAAAACACTCTAGACAGACATGGAAGTGGGCAGAGGCCAGATGTTCATGATCCTATTTCTGCCATGCCTTATGGTGCAAGTGGGATTGGTTCCATCTCATTTAAAAGTGTTGATGAGGAAAATCCTCTGGAGGGGAAAAATGAAAAGGCAGTTGTGGGGTCCCCTTCACTTGATTCTAGCACAACTCGAGAAAGTAAGGCTGATTATAAGAGAGCCCTAATAGAGGACATTAAAAGTATAAAGATTTCAGGTATGGAAAAGAAAATTGGGATTGGGGATGAATTACAGAGGTGCACTAAATATGGGGGTTACTCGGCAGCTGTACAATACAATAGTTCTAAGGAAGTGGGCTCTGTCTCTGGTAGTCGTTTGGCTGGCGATGCACAAGATTTGGCTACAGCTCGTCTTTCAGGCTGCAGGACAACCAATGAAGCCTGTAAATCATCTTCCCTTTTGGGTAATACTGAAGCATGTAGTTCATTGGTGCCAAGGATCCACCATGCACCTCATCTGTATTTTTCTGGCCAATTCTCTGAAGATGGGAAGCCTGCAGATGAGAAACTTGCTTCAACCGAAGTGACAAAGACAAGTGTGCATGCAGTGGAAGCTTCTGCTGTGGTTCTACCACTTCATGAGACAGGTTGGCAGGGTCTGAATACAAGTATTGCCAGCTCAACAATGGAACAATTCATGTTCTGCAGACAAAATGCTGATCCATCCAAAGAATTGCATGGTGGAAAACCAATTTTGGTCTCAAGCAATTATTCTACTGCCTGTTCAAGTGGCATGAAGGGCCAAAGTGAAATTTCTGAAGGTTTGACTACCTTGTCGGATCTGAGTGGGGATTTTGATAGTCACCTCAAGTGTCTTTTTTATGGCAATTATTGTCATGAATATGTATGGAGTGCACCTGTATTTCCTATTCCACCTCTCTCTCCATCCGGGTATCGGAGCAATCCTTGGGATCTCTCACGGGAACTCCCTCGTCATTCAGCAGCTTTGGAACGGGGTGCATTCCTGCATGCGAGCCTCAATGGGATTGTCCCTGGGCCCCAGTTTCCTCCGAGCCATGCCTACTATCCAGTGACCCCGCCCTTGATTTCTGGCGCTTTCAATATGGAAGATATGCCAAAGACGCGGGGGACAGGCACATACTTTCCAAACACGGTTGAGTATTTTCACTTGGTTTTAATTTGTAGTAGATATATGTGGCTGGCTCTCTGACAACTGGGGTCTTCTTGTTGATTTTCTGCTTTGGGGGAGTGTCCAACTTTAATATAAAGTTAAGTAAATCTGAATTTTGCAGAACCATCGTTCATACAAGGAGAGGCAGTCTCCCGGTAGAGGAGGGAGGAATACCTTACCATGCTCTCCATCAGCCAACAATAACCAGTTGCCAAGATCCCGTAACAATGGCCGGGCTGGGACACAAACAGATTTGGTAGTCTTGCCAGAGAAAGGAAGCCATGAACCTCCACCTCCACCTCCACCTCCACCTCCACTATTGCAGCTTTCGGCTTTTGGTGGGGCTGGACATGGAAAGAACAGCCCAGTGGAGTTTGTTCCAGCTCATCGGTCCCCTGGTAGAGGGTTTCCTCATGCCAATGGCGTTGCAATCCCACCTGAGCAGTTGGAGTTTGGGACTTTTGGGCCTGTTCAGTTTGGCAGTCATTTGTCTGAACAAGGAAGGCATGCGGATTCTGGTCCTGTAAAGTACTCCCATGGCTCCGAACCATTGCCCACGACAACAATGCCAAGACCTGAGTTGGTTATGAAGGAGGAGAGGTATAAACATCCAATCACTTCATAGTACTTATTCCTGTTTTGTGCCCACTTTGTGTTTTTTTGGGGCTATCCATCCAGGGCAATAGTTCTGGCATGTGCCACCTTGGATCCTCCTTTATTTCTGTTCTCGCACTGACAGGAAAGGTTAGTTGTCAAGTGGGTGGGAGGTTTTCCTACACGAAGAAAACTATGGGACTGTAGATCCTGGATAAATTGTGGCCCTAAGAGAACTAGATGGGACTGGAGATCCTGAATAAATCGTGGTCTGTAAAAGATAACAGACCTATTATTAATGTGATTTCTAATTTGTAAAGCATTCTTGATTGTGCATTTTCTATTGTAAAAATATTTGTATCTGAAACTATTCATTTTTCGGTTCCAACTCCCAGGGTTCTGCAAGCATATCGTCTGAAAGATGAAGAGGATTTCCCACCTCTGTCTGTCTGAATTGTGTAGGAGAAAAGGGTTGCTATATATAGAGGAAAAGGATAGAAGAAACAGGATAAGAGGACAGTAAACATGCTAACAAATCAGAGCATAGCTAGCACAGCCATGAATTGATGCTGTGAGGAAAGAATTTTCATGATTCTGGTACCGAATAGTTTTTTGTACATTCTTCTAATTCTTGTTTTTTAGAAAATCAGTGACACCGGTTTCCCCTTTTCACCAGAGGGGTACAAATATAGGATGATTGGCTGAGAGTTGTTTCAACCCAGTTTTTCCCTTGGTGGGTGATAGAAAGCTAAACTTAGTCTGTGATCTTTTTGTTTTTTGTTCAATTTATCTTTGTTCAAGTTGTATATATATTCTAAAGGTCAGATTCACTCTTTATCTTGTTTCTTTGTCAGTTTATGTTTCTTCTTAGTATTGTTATTGTTGTTTGTATCATATTATTATTAGTTGTATCAAATGAAGGATAAAGTCTAAACCATCGTACGAGGGAACGAAAACCAATTAGCCACGTCCCAAACAGGAGGCTAAAATTTTGTTTGCCGAGTTAGTATTTGGTTTCAAATTATGGGTTCAAGTTTGGAGTGTCTACCCTGTGTCCTACAAGCCAGATGGGAGGAACAAGTAGTACTTAGTCATGAGTGGACAATGGCCTCTTGTTTATGAAGACGATCACCATTGGCAAGAATGGAGCCTCAAAAGCTGAGAATGACAAGTCCATGAAAAAGAGAGGCACATCAAAAGAGGGTAAATTTTGCCGTTGGAGCACAACGCACAACACTGGAGGTGTGAGTCGGGTGGAGATGATTGGGTGTGCCAAAGATAAAAAGTTCATTGGGGCAAGAAGACAACCAACTTGTAAGTAGTGTTTCGAGCTTTTCTGGAGTTTCAATAGTTAGTTGACGCCTTGCAGCATGAGAAGGCACAGGGCATGGGACACACTGGTGTCCTACTTTAGAGAAGTGATCGAGTATCCTCAAGGGGCAAGAGAGACTGGGAGACGCAGGCACGTCAAGAAGAGTCAGATAGGGAGAAGATGAATGTGCGACAACTGGGGTGTCCTCGAGAATTCTATTGTACTCATGGACGTATTGATAGACAGTTGCTGACTATTAGATGGACTGTTTTGGCAGCTAATGTTTTAGGAGGTTGTGCCTATTTTATTTCCTAGCTTAGTTTCCTTTTTTACTACCTTTCTTAAGTGGTTAAGGCTAGAGATCTTCACATGTATAGAGGAGACCTACTTTGTATGTTTTGTAACTTTTTTTTTTTACTTTTATAAATAAAGAGTTACACGAGGGGAGATAGAAGTTCTCTCTAGGTTTTCTTTCTTTCCTTTTGTCATTTTTTGCAATTTTTCACATGGTATGAGAGCAAGGCGTGTCTTAACATGGATGAGGAGAAAATGGAGAAAAACAAGGGGAAAGAGGAGAAGATGAAGTAAAGGAAAAAGATAAGTTCTTCCTCTTTAAATTTTGTACAACCACAAGTGTTTAAACTTATATGCAGTTGAGTCTCTCATTTTGAATTTTTTTTAAGTTATATTTTTCTAGTGCAATGCCTTGGTTTCTTCGTATGTTAAAGGTCCTTCCCCTCTGTCAAAGGTTTTCTTCTTAAGCTTGCCATCCTTTTTTGTTAGAGTGACTTAGTTTTTGTTTTGTATTAGAAGAAGAACCTTTTCAAACATGCTATATCCTGGAAACCACTCGCGAGGTTGTTGTGGTTTGAGCATATATAGATTTGAAAAGGGTTTGGTTGTTGATCAAGTAGAAAAATCAAGGTTTTTTGGGTTGTCTTTATTCTTTATTTTTCTTTAATTCTTCGTTTTTTTTTTTTTTTTTTTTTTGTTGTTGTTGTTGGCATGACCTTTTTCTTCTTGGAATTTCTGCCCTAACGATGTGCCTAAAGCTAGAGAGAAATCAGGAAAAAGAACATGAATTAGGAGTTAAGGAAATCCTTTGGTTATCTTTGTCCAAACTTCCAGCATTTGTTTAGTGATAACACAATCCCAGCGATGGTAAGGTATGGTATTACTATTTTTGGGAAAGATATATTGATCGCATCTACAAACTAAGATGCAAGATCAAGAAAATCAAACAAAAGTTAAATCTTCTAGCTTTGTGAAAATGATCTATAGAGAAAAACTATTAGATCAAATTTGTCTGGTACGCTCAATGAAAGACCGACATTGGCAAGCCAGAGAAAATCACAGATCAGTAAATGAAACCGATATAGCCTATCAAGCATATCTGGTTGAATGGTGGAGACTAACCCGTAGAGAAATTCTACTACGGTATATGATAAAAAGACTTCAAAGGAAGCTTCAAGAAATAGCTCTATGACAGAGTTTTTCTATTTAATGGATATGGAAACTCCATTACCATTAGGCCTTCCTGACATTACTAGATGATTTAAAAACTTAGTATATATTGCAATACCTTGCATTGCACCTAGGAAAAAAGATCCCAAACCTTCAAACTTTAGGATCGCATCAAAGCATCATCCTCTACCGATGACGAAGTTTACGCATAATATAATACTTTCGGTCGCCAACCGATTTATTATGTTCAAGAGGAAAAACCTTCCTCTAGTAAACAAACAGAGCAACAAGACAGTGAACCAGATGCCTAGGAATCTGATGAAGTTGTAGAAGAAAGTACCAAGAAAACAGACATACTCTTCTAAAGACAAAAAGATAGATGATCTTAGTAAAAGATTTCGAATGCTTTGCGGTAGTAACCAATATGAAACAGAAACATCAAGGGTACGCGATACCCACATGGAAGATAGCTTTCAAGATAACTTCCAAAACCGAACTACGGTTCACCCGCAAGAACGAGAAAGTTTCTCCCACTCCAAAATATCCCTGGGAGGACAAAGGTATTCGACAAAATACACAAATGTCGATCCATCATAGCTACTAAGGGACACAAAACCATTGATAGCATAAACCTTTTTGGATTTTATCTCAACTTTGATTGCCCCAAGGATGGAGAAAAAGTCCTTATAGATTGGGAAAGAAGCATTAGCAATGCTGCAAATATGCATGAATCTTGAGATAAGGATTCTGCATTCAACTTCTTTACCCACGCTTTACAGGGTAATGTAGCTCATTGGTGGGACAACTTTCCCGAAGACCAAAAACAAGCTAATACCTCAATATCTATAGCCAATATCTTGAAAGGATTGGTGGCTAAGATATCAAAAGAATTTCTAGGAATACATCCAACCCTAGAAGCTTACAATGAGAGTACTAAACAAAGAAAATGTTTAGAAACTCTTCAAAAATTAAACAAGTTGCAAATTTGTAATATTTGTTTTTATGAGAATTATTATTGTGAATTTGCAAGCTACTTCTACAAATTGCAAAAAGATGATCATAAACCTTATCTGTCAATCTGTTTCTCAAAATTCCCAGAACCTTTTACACATGTAGCTGAAAAAGACTACATTACGAAATATAGGCAAAATAATCCAGAACTTGGTAACTTTAACCATGGATAATTTCCTAAACTTTGACACTTTAGGAAGAAGACACAGATTTGTACAAGACATGTTGGCAAATCCCTGTGAAGCCTAAAAACTACAAAAGAAAAGTAGTAAGACACCAAACAAACATTATGTTGTTCTAACCTGAACAAAAATATAGGAGCTTATGGCTGTAAAACCACTTCCCATAAGCAAAGAAAATATCCTTAGAAAATTCAATAGAAAAAATTTAGGATACAAAAAAGTCCTACAACTAGGTATACTCCCAGAAAGAGATACTTTAGAAAAAGAACAAATTCTGGCCCTACTACATCCAGAAAGGGTCAAATGCAAATTGCCCAAAGGGGAAAACCCAAGCAAATGCAAATGCTGGATTTGCCAGAAAGAAGGACATTTTGCTAAAGATTGTCCAAACGATAATAAAATACGGCAGTATAATAACTACATGATACTAGCCGAAGCAAATGGATTGGAAATCATCCATTATGATGACATCCTGTCAGAAGATGAAGTATATGAACTTCATCGCGAAACTGAGTCTTCCACCTCGAAAAACTCAGAAAATATGTGAGACTCTTCAGGCACAACCTCTGCATGATAGATTTCTTATATTCGGTTATGCTTTAGCCTTCCCGATATATAACACTGCAGCAAGCGTGGTGATTTATTCCACTATTGTCGTAGTAAAATTCTCTAATACTACATCCTGCATTTAATGGAGAACTCATTTATAACCTGATACTCTTACTCAAAGAATTTTCTTGTATTACAGACAGATAAAATGGATCCACTCAGTAGCACACTGACGGACCTAGCAGCAGCAATTGCCACTCTCACGGTATTGCTCTCTACCCTACAGTCACTCTTTGACAGTCTTTTAGTTCTCTCTGAACAAGGAGGCATATCTGAGAATTGTGCCCGTTATGGGATAAGTGGAGATCTCCTACAACTCAAGGTTAAGGAATTAACTGAAGAGTTAAAAGAACTTTCTAAATGGCATGATATGCCTAGCTTCTTCGGGACTTCTACAGGATCTCTATCGGGAGAAAAGAAAGCCTCAACGTCAGCTACTCAGCAGACGGATGACTTTAGTGTTTTGATAAACACATGTAGACCCGGGATTTCATCTGGTCATGTCAGGCATGAGAAGGAAATCACAACCCAGTCTTCTTTGAAGATAGATGAATCAGGGATTTCTACCTACCAGTCTAGATCTGGAAAAAAAACCTTAACGATTTCGTTGAAATCGGAATCTGGGACTTCTACTTGTCAGTTTTGAGCTGAAAAGGAAGTCTTAACGGATCCATCTCTGAGAGAAATTGACTTGTCTAGAAATGAGAAATCATTCAAGACAAAATTGGTTACCCCGTCTGAGTTTACAAGGTTGCAAGGCCTTAATAAACCAAATACAACAAGTTTTAATGAGTTTAGTTTTTGAAGAAAATTTAACCTTTGAAACTTTCAGACATTATGTCTGAGGAACCCTCGCTACGCCCTCAAAAGGTGGACAACATTCATTCAAAGATCGAATCCGGTCATATTGTTCAATTCCAGAGATGGAATGAGAAAATTGGACTAGGGATGAACACTCCCTTCTTCACAACTGAGTCCAGCAACAGTTGGAATCAAGTGAAGCTGAGTCATGAAATAGACTCGAAATATGCATCCATACTTTATTCATATGGATTCATAAAGCAGATGGTACTTCACTCCACCGATTTATCGGTTTTGGAAAAGATGCCAAAAGAGATTATGGAGGCTTGCAAAAGTTTTATCTCCATAATAAAGAGTAAAAGAATTCAAATTAATTTCTTTTCCTGTATTATTGAGATTGTTACTGAAAATAAGATGTTTTCAAGCATTCCTGTCGTGACACTTGAAGGCATCAAAGAAGGTGAGGCTACAAAGGAATATGATCCCAGACATGTTCCAAAAACAAAGCCATACCCAGAAGTAGTTTGGCCAACCAGGCGTATCCAAGGGCTCAAGAACCTGATGTAGCTCATACAATAGCTAATTCAGAAAAAGAAAAACTTCGTCTACAAGACCTCCGTCCCACTGACGATCGTCTTGAAAAGCTATAAAGAGACTCTGGCACCTGTCTAGATCAGTCTCGAAGTAACGCTGAAGAAACTCCTCAGAGGAAATATTCCCTTCAACAAAGAAACAAAGGAAAACTTCTGCAAGATGGCCCAAAAGACATTTCCAAAAGAGCACACCTGTAGATTGTGCAAAAAAAGGCAGCTGTCCGAATGAACAGTCAACAGTCACGTCAGCAGACAAGTCAACAACTATTAAGTCCAAAGACAAAATTAAAGTCAGCAAAGGCGGCTCTAAAAGTCAGCAAAGGCATCTACAAAAGTCATCAAAGACGGCTACACAATGTGAACAATCGTGCCTACAAAAGATTCCTGCACGTCAGCATAATGACGTCACAAGAAGAAAAGTAATTTCTACCCTTGCTTTCGGTGCCGAAAGGTAATAATGCAAGGGAAAAAATGAAAAGCCAAAAAGACAAAAGTTATCCTTTGTCTTTAAACACACACCCTTCATTTAAGGGTAAAAGATGAAGACAAGAAAATTCTTCACCTATAAATTCAAGGCTCCTCCAGAGGTTGAGAACATTGAAAAAATTCGGATCGTAAAAATGTGGATCGAAAACATCCCATATAGGACATTTGTTTATTACTAATGGTACTTGGGATGTAGCCGGAATTGGGTCGTAACTGTTTTCGGAGTATGTATACTTAAACAAAAAGAATCAAAGTTAAGCTTTGGTTCTATCGACACGTAAAGGACAAAGTTTAATACTTGGTTCTGTAGGACGTTTAAACCTACGCTCTGATACCAATTTTAAACACAATGAGTCTCTTGCAGACTCAACAACCTATTATGATACTAAAATCACTATTGCTTTGATACCATTTTTTACCAAAACAACACACAAACAGACTAAACAGACAATACAGGGTGAAAGGGTACCTAAAGCTCTAAAAGCTCTGATATATACTGACCAAGGGTAGCGAAAAACATATATGACTCACACAATACTATTCCTATAGTCCTTTTCATAAATCCTATCATTTCACCATCAATATGACTGCATCCGTTCCTACCACATGTCACTGCTATTTACTCGTTTGTATCTTTCTTATAGCTATCTAATGTCAAACGCCTAGCAACTTCCCAGGAGGTCACCCATCCTAAGATTACTCTCGCCCAGGCTTGCTTAACTTCAGAGTTCTTAGTCGGATACCTAGCCAATACGACCCGAAAAGACTAGCAGTTTAAGGTGCGGAAAGCCAAGTATCTAACCCATCAGTGGACCAGGGGCGGACGGAACCTAACCCAGGTGGACCGGAACCACCTAGCTCTGACACCCACCCCGCCTATTTTGGAGCTGTCTCTCACGGGATTTGAACGGCGGACCTGGCGTGCCCAGCTTTGATTCCATGTCAAACACCTAGCAACTTCCCAAGAGGTCACACATCCTAAGATTACTCTCGCCCAGGCTTGCTTAACTTCAGAGTTCTTAATTAGACACCTAGCCAATACAACCCGAAAAGACTAGCAGTTTAAGGTGCGAAAAGCCAAGTACCTAACCCATCAATGGACCAGGGGCGAACGGAACCTAACCCAGGTGGACTGGAACCAACTAGCTTTGACATCTAATAGGCCCAACATGACTTCTGCTGCTACTCAAAACTTCTTCGGGGTTTGACCCTATTCTTACCGGCTTACCACCATGTGGGCAATCCGTCTATGCGGTCTTCACGGTTTCCAGAGGGCCCCAAGCCGTGCAAGTTAACTGTTGCGGCTCCATGGTTGCTTCAGCAGGGAAGAGCATAACTCCATTTCATTTTCTACCTTGGAGCGTAGCCGAATAATTCCAAGTCTCTAGCTTCTGTCCTATTTGGCACTATTTCGATACTATTACTATTGACAAGTGAATAGTAAACATGAATAGTAAACATGAACAGTAAACATGAACAGTGAAAATGACCAGTAACTTTTGGACAGTAACTTTAGAATAGTAAAAACAAACACTGTGAAATATTATATATATATGCGGAAGTGGAACAATAACAACAACAACTGTACGAATAAAAATATTACAAAGATGCGAAAATAAAACATTGTTTCAAACAAAATAAAAAAACAACTAAATACATTTCCTTAAAAAAGAAAAGTAAAAACCACTTATCTACATAACTCCCGAAGTTACCGACCGTGCTACCGGTCGGTTCTCTCTTTACTACTCAGCCATTACGGCTGTTTTGCACATATCGTGCTTTAAAGAACTTGTTGGAGGATGCTCGCCGGAAATCGCCTTCTTCTTCTTCCTCGAATGAAAGAGTAGGGTATTTTTTTGATGGAAAGTTTTTCGATCCGAATTTTTTCGATCATGAATTTTTTGGATGTTCCAACCACTGGAGGAGCCTCGAATTTATAGGTGAAGAATTTTCTTTTCTTCCTCTTTTACCCTTAAACGAAGGGTGTGTGTTTAAAGACAAAGGGTAACTTTTGTCTTTTTGGCTTTTCATTTTTGCACTTGCATTATTACATTTTGGGGCCGAAAGTAGGGGTAGAAATGACTTTTCTTCTTGTGACGTCATTATGCTGAAGTGCAAGAATCTTTTGTAGCCACCATTGCTGACTTTGTGTAGTAGCCTTTGATGACTTTTTTAGCCACCTTTGCTGACTTTTATAGCCGCCTTTGCTGACTTTGATTTTGTCATTGGCCTTAATGGCTGCTGACTGTTCATTCAGACAGTTGCCTTTCTGTGCACAATCTACAGGTGTGCTCTTTTGGAAATATCTTTTGGGCCATCTCTCAGAAGCTTTCCTTTGTTTCTTTGCTGAAGGGGATATTTCCTCAAAGGAGTTTCTTCAGCATTACTTCGAGGCTGGTCTGAACAGGTGCCAGAGTCTCTTTATTGCTCTTCGAGACAATCGTCAATGGGACGGAGGTCTTGTAGACAAAGCTTTTCTTTTTCTGAATCAGCTGTTGTATGAGTTGCATTCGGTTCTTGAGCCATTGGATACGCCTGGTTGGCCAGACTACTTCTGGGCATGGCTTGGCTTTTAGAACATGTCTGGGATCATATTCCTTTGTAGCGTCACCTTATTTGATGCCTTCAAGTGTCACTACAGAAATGGTTGGAAACATCTTATTATCAGTAACAATCTTAGTAATACAGGAAATGAAATTAATTTGAATTCCTTTACTCTTTGTTATGGAGATAAAACTTTTTCAAGCCTCCATAATCTCTTTTGGCATCTTTTCCAAAACTGATAAATCGGTGGAGTGAAGTACCATCTGCTTTATGAATCCATATGAATAAAGTATGGAAGCATATTTCGAGTCTATTTCATGACTCAGTTTCACTTGATTCCAACTGTTGTTGGACTCAGTTGTGAAGAAGGGAGTGTTCATCCCTTGTCCAATTTGCTCATTCCATCTCTGGAATTGAATAGTTTGATCGGATTCGATCTTTGAATGAACGTTGTCCACCTTTTGAGGGCATAGCGAGGGTTCCTCAGACATAATGTCTGAAAGTTTCAAAGGTTGAATTTTCTTTAAAAACTCAAACTCATTAAAACTTGTTGTATCTGGTTTATTTAGGCTTTGCAACCTGTAAACTCAAACGGGGTAACCAATTTTGTCTTGAATGATTTCTCATTTCTAGACAAGTCTGTTTCGTTCAGACATGGATCCGTTAAAACTTTCTTTTTAGCTCAAAACTGACAGATAGAAGTCCTTGATTCCGATTTCGATGAAATTGTTAAGGTTTCCTTTCCAGCTCTAGACTGGCAGGTAGAAATCCCTGATTCCCCTATCTTCAAAGAAGATTGGGTGGTGATTTCCTTCTCATGTCTGGCATGACTGGGAGAAATCCCGGGTCGACCTATGTTTATCAAAACACTAAAGTCATCCGTCTGCTGAGTAGCTAATGTTGAGGCTTCCTTTTCTCGCGATGGAGATCCGGTAGAAGTCCTGGAGGAGCTAGGCATATCATGCCGTTAAGAGAGTTCTTTTAACTCTTCGGTTAATTCCTTAACCTTGAGTTGTAGGAGATCTTCACTTATCCCGTAACGGGCACAATTCTCAGATATATCTCCTCGTTCAAAGAGAACTAAAAGACTGTCAAAGAGTGAATGTATGGTTGAGACCAATACCATCAGTGTGGCAATTGCTGCTGCTAGGTCCGTCAGTGTGCTGCTGAGGGGATCCATTTTACCTGTCTATAACACAAGAAAATTCTCGAGTGAGAGTATCAGGTTAATAATTTTTATCTCCTTTAATGTGTTGTACTGTAAAAGAGTATTGGAGGAACCATTGCTGCCATCAGAGTAATCTATCGCGACAAAGTGAAACTTCTAAATTTCTTGTCATAAAACGAACAAAATTCTTACAATCAATTCTTACCAGAAATTCTTTAGGGGCAATATAAATATAAAACTTCTTTATCCTGTTTTTTACTACTAAAATTTATTTTTCACAAGAATGATAATTTGTTTCAGTAGATGAAAATGTTCCGGTTGTATATTTGCATATTCTCTCAGAATCATTGATTTTGCATTTTAGGACTACTGCCCAAGTATGATTCGAGGCCTCAGTTTCTAAAATTAGTTTTGCATCTGGATCTGGTAGAGTTAACACCGGGAGGTGTTTCATCATTTGTTTGATCCTGATTACTTCTAGACTATCAGTGGGTGTCCTTTCCCATTTGACGTCTTTTTTTAGTTTCTTTTGAAATGGTTTCCTAATTTATTGTAATTTCTTTATGAATTGTTCAGCATATGTTAGGCATCCTAAGAAACGTTGAAGTTGTTTTACATCTTCAATTTCAATTGGAAAAGCTGCTAGTTTTTCCAGAATATGATTTTGGAGGATGATTTTTTTTTTGAGATGTTTAGTCTTAAGAAGTCTATCTTAGTTTTAAACAACTTTGATTTTTTTTTTGCTGAGTGCTATAACATCATTGTTAAGGCATTTAATACCTTAAGTAATTGGTCTTTATGTTGATCCTTTGTTTCTAAAAAGACTAAGATGTCATCAACATAAACTACGCAAAATTTAAAGAATGGTTTTAGGATGTCGCCCATTCTTCTTTGAAAGATATTGGGTGCTTGTTTTAATCCAAAGGGCTTGACAAGCCACTCATAATGCCCCGAAGGACAACTGAATGCAGTAAGGGGAATAACTCTTTCGGTTAGACGAATTTGCCAAAACCCTGATTTGCAATCAAATTTAGAAAACCATTGTTTTCCTCTTATAGCGGCTATTAATCTTTCTTTGTTTGGAAGATAGTAGCCATCCATTTTTGTGGTTTCATTAACCTCTTTATAGTTAATGACCATTCTAGTTTTTCCACATTTTATCTCTACGTGATTCTGAACCAGGAAAGCAGGAGATGTATGTGGAGAATAACTTGCACGGATTAAACCTTGAGTGAGCAAGTCATTTATCTATGTTGAGAATTTATCAACATCAGAAGGAGTGTAAACCATAGGTTTTTGTCGGATTTCTTTTTCTGGATCAAGAAGTTCGAGGTCGGCATATGGTTTTTGTTTATTCCACCATTCTAAGGGTTTCTCAGAACAAGTGGATTCTAGAAGCTACTAAACTTCTAATTCGCAGGATTCTGCGAGGAGGAGAGTTTCTAAGGGAGGAATCTTACCATGCTGGCTGCGTTTTTTGAAGACCTGATGGAGAACGTCTCCTTTGCCAGAAATAGCAAAGGCTTCAGTGGGTTTACTGTGTAAACAAATACAGCAGAATTATCGATTTCGAGTAGTGTACGACACCGAAGTTTATAGTAGGCTGGTGTTTGCTCTACAGGGGCATAGAACATGAGCCATTCATTTCCTAGGACTAAATCTGGTCCTGAGTTTATATTTGGTCCTAAACTAATGAGTATTGGGATCATAAACTTTTCACCTCCAATGTCGAGATGAATGTTTCAGGCTTTTGTAGGAAGAGCTATGTTTTGTCCTGAGCCAACTGTTACTTGAAGGGGTACTTCAAGTGGTTTCCATAGATCTGTGGGAAGTAGATTTTGTCTGGCTAGGGAATATGAACTTCCTGTATCGACGAGAGCGTGTATATGGAATTTGATATATTTGGGTAGCTTCAGCATGACTATGATATAAGAATTTCCAGAAGCTACATGCTCTGCGTTTATGCAGATACTCATTCAGAGAAGGTGCCAGAAGTGTCCGACATATTTTCTGAGTTTTTCGAGGTGGAAGACTTAGTTTCACGATGAAGTTCATATACTTCATCTTCTGACTGGATGTCATATAATGGATGATTTCCAATCCATTTTCTTCGGCTAGTATCATGTAGGTTGTATACTGCCGTGTTTTATTATCATTTGGATGGTCTTTTCCAAAATGTCATTTTTTCTGGCATATACGGCATTTGCATTTGCTTGGGGTGTTCCCCTTCGGGCAATATGCATTTGACCCTTTACTGGATGTACTAGGGCCAAAATTTGTTTTTTTTCTAAAGTATCTCTTTCTAGAAGTATACCTAGTTGTAGAACTTTTTTGTATCCTAAATTTTTTCTATTGAAATTTCTTAGGATATTTTCTTTGCTTATGGGAGGTGGTTTTGCAACCATTAACACCTACATTTTTGTTCTGGTTAGAACAACATAATGTTTGTTGGTGTGCCTTACTACTTTTCTTTTGTAGTTTTTGGGCTTCACAGAGATTTGCCAACATGTCTTGTACAAATTTGTGTCTTCTTCCTAAAGTGTCAAAGTTTAGGAAATTATCCATGGTTACAGTACCGTAATCTGGATTATTTTGCCAATACTTTATAATGTAGTCTTTTTCAACTACATGTGCAAAAGGTTATAGAAATTTTGCATAAAAGATAGACAGATAAGGTTTCTGATCATCCTTTTGCAATTTATAGAAGTAACTTGCAAATTCGCAATAATACTTCTCATAAAAACAAATGTTACAGATTTGTAATTTGTTTAATTTTTGAAGTGTTTCTAAAAGTTTTCTTTGTTTAGTACTCTCATTGTGAGCTTCTAGGGTTGGATGTATTCCTAGAAATTCTTTCGAGATCTTAGCAACTAAATATTTCAAGATTGAAGCTATAGATCTCGATGTTGCTCGTTTTTGGTCTTCGGGAAGGTTGTCCCACCAATGAGCTACATTACCCTAGAAAGCATGGGTAAAGAAGTTAAATGCAGAATCCTTATCCCAAGATTCATGCATATTTGCAGCATTACTCATGCTTTTTTTCCCATTCTTTACGGACTTTTTCTCCATCCTTGTGTTATGGTCCTGGGGTTAAGTACCTATGTCTTTCGCTCCTAACAGGCCGGTCTTTTGGGTAGTATTGGCTAGGTGCTTAACATTTGGTATCAGAGCTAGCGCTGCGTCCCGACTTCGAATACCGGTGCCCCCAAGGCGGATGCGGGTGGTCACACGCCCGGACTGACCCGGGTTCGACTCGGCTCCGGTTGCTCTGTTGTGGTAGCCTCACGGTCGTCGACTCGGGGAAGGGCGGGGTACTGTTATGGTCCTGGGGTTAAGTACCTATGTCTTCCGCTCCTAACAGGCCGGTCTTTTGGGTAGTATTGGCTAGGTGCTTAACACCTTGGGGCAATCCAAGTTGCAGTCAAATCCAAAAGGGTTTATGCTATCAATGGGTTGGTGTCCCTTGATAGCATGTGATGGATCGACATTTGTGTATTTTATCGAATACCTTTGTCCTCCAAGGGATATTTTGGAGTGGGAGAAACTTTCTCTTTCTTGAGAGTTATCCGCTATGTGTTTGTGGAAGTTGTCTCGAAAACTATTTTCCATGTGAGTATCTTGTATCCTGGAAGTTTCTGCTTCTTGTTGGTGTTACGGTCCTGGATCTGACACAAGGATTCTTTGGAAGGATCTGGGGTCTGCCTCGGGTTACAGGTCTTCCAGGCATTACCGTAGGGATAGTAGGAAGACATGGAGAACAAAAACGAACGATCAAGCCAAAGGGAAGCTTGATACCCTAGAGCTCGTTGAGGAGAACTCTAAGCCTCTTTACGCTAGATTTAACCTAATTCTTAATACTTCAATGCTTCTGTTTCTCATTACTCTTACCCCTTAAATAGGGTTCACCCGTTTAGGGTTTAAAATAAATATTCTAAAAATACCCCTATAAATAAATTATTACAAAAATACCCCTTTAAATGAAATATTCCTAAAATACCCCTGTGACCTAAAACTGAAATAAAATAAAGTAAATTAAATAAAACAACTAAAATAATAATGTTATTGCATACATAACATTTAATGTTATTGCGTGCATAACAGTTGGTTACTACCGCGAAGCATTCTAAATATTTTACCAAGATCATCTGCCTTTTTGTCTTTAGCTGAGTAGTCTGTTCTCTTGGTATTTTCTTCTACAACTTCGTTAGATTCCCATACCTCTGGGTCACTGTCTGGTGGCTCTTTCTGTTTACTAGAGGATGGTTTTTCCTCTTGAACATAATAAATCGGTTGGTGATCGAAAGTATTATATTCTGCGTAAAATTCATCATCGATAGAGGGATGATGCTTTTGATGCAATCCTAAACGTAGTGTGATGCAAGGTGTTGCAATGTACACTAGGTTTTTAAGCCATCCGGTAATGTTAGGAAGGCCTAATGGTAATGGAGTTTCCATATCCATTAAGTAGAAAAATTCATTCACCATTTTCGAGATGCAGCTAAGGCTTGTTCTACTTCTTCTTTTGTCCAAAATTTTTTATGAGAATTTCTGGGGAATCCTATGACTTGTGCTTGGGCTTGTTCCCAACAGTCATATATTCCTGTTTGTCTTCCAATGAAGACAATATACCAGTACTTTTGTTTTTGTTCTGGTATTCTATATGTACTTGTAGAGTCTTCTCCAATCGAAACGGTGTCTACATGGTTGTATACGGTTTCTTCTTGGGTCATTCTGTAGATTTCTCTATGCAGAATGAGAACCAAATCTTCTAAGAATTGCTTACATAGCATATTCTTGAAGTTCGAGTTGTTAAATCCGAATTTGATGTTTCAGATTTTTACTAACTCGTTTTAATCCTTCTGGACTGAGTCCTAAGAATTGTCCATCTCAAATTCTTCTTCTTCTTTCTTGGTTATGTTCTACAACCAAAGGATTTTCTTCTAACTCTTTGAATCTTGCTTGAACTCGTTCGAGTCATTCTTTTAATTTTCGAAACTAGACCTTCTGGAATTCGATCTGATTATCATAGCTTGATGGCATGATATATGTTCGCAGTCGCGAATAGTTGATAGGTCTTACTGGTGGGTTAGACCAAATTTGTTCCAGATTGGAACTCGCAATTTTGGTACATTTGTTTATTATAAATGTTACTTGGGATGTGACCGAAATTAGGTTGTAACTGTTTTGGGAGTATATACTTAAACAGAAAGAATCAAAGTTAAACTTTGGTTCTATCGACACATAAAGGACAAAGTCTAATACTTGGCTCTGTAGGACATTTAAACCTATGCTCTGATACCAATTTTAAACACAACGAGTCTCTTGTAGACTCAACAGCTTATTATGATAGCAAAATCACTATTGCTATGATACCATTTTTTACCAAAATAACACACAAACAAACTAAACAGACTAAACCAGGGGAATACAGGGTGAAAGGGTACCTCAAGCTCTAAAAGCTCCGATACACACTCACTAAGGGCAACTGAAAAAAAGATGCAGGCAGCGAAAAGAACCATAACTCACACAATGCTATTCCTACAGTCCTATTCATATATCCTATAATTTCACCATCAATATGGCTGCGTCTGTTCCTACCACATGTCACTGCTATTTACTCATTTGAATATTTTTTATAGCTATCTAATAGGCCCAACATGACTTCTACTGCTACTCAAAACTTCTTCAGGGTTTGACCCTATTCCTATCGGCTTACCACCACCTGGGCAATCCGTCTATGTGGTCCTCACGGTTTCCAGAGGGCTCCATGGTTGCTTCAACAGGGTAGAGCACAACTCCATTTCGTTTTCTACCTCGGAGCGTAGTTGAATAATCCCAAGTCTCTAGCTTCTATCCTATTTGGCACTATTTCGATACTATTACTATTGACGAGTGAACAATAAACATGAATAGTAAACATGATCAGTGAAAATGATTAGTAACTTTAGAATAGCAAAAACAAACACTATGGAAATTCATATTTATATATATGTGGAAGTGGAACAGTAACAAAAAAACTGTACGAATCAAAATATTACAAACATGCGAAAAAAAAACATTGTTTTAAACAAAATAAAAAACAACTAAATACAAATTTTTAAAAAATAAAAATAAAAACTAAT
The DNA here is from genome assembly GCF_029961685.1 of Aristolochia californica. Taxonomy (NCBI): domain Eukaryota; kingdom Viridiplantae; phylum Streptophyta; class Magnoliopsida; order Piperales; family Aristolochiaceae; genus Aristolochia; species Aristolochia californica. Next base: position 25,473,512 of record NW_027181771.1, read on the forward strand.
TATCTACATAACTCCCGAAGTTACTGACCGTGCTACCAGTCGGTTCCCTCTTTACTACTACGTGCTTTAAGGAACTTGCCAGAGGATGCTCGCCGAAAATTGCATTCTTCTTCTTCTTCGAATGAAAGCGTGGGGTATTTTTTCGATGGGAAGTTTTCGATCCAAATTTTTTCAATGTTCTCAACCTCTGGAGGAGCCTCAAATTTATAGGTGAAGAATTTTCTTTTCTTCCTGTTTTAGGCTTAAACGAAGGGTGAGTGTTTAAAGACAAAGGGTAACTTTTGTTTTTTTGGCTTTTCATTTTTGCCCTTGCATTAATACCTTTCGACACCGAAAGCAGAGGTAGAAGTGACTTTTCTTCTTGTGACATCATTATGCCGACGTGCAGGAATCTTTTGTAGCCACTATTGTTGACTTTGTGTAGCCTTCTTTGGTGAATTTTTTTGCCACCTTTCCTGACTTTTATAGCCGCCTTTGCTGACTTTGATTGTCTTTGGCTTTAATGGCTACTAACTTGTCTGCTGACGTGGCTACTGACTGTTCATTCGGACAACTACCTCTCTGTGCACACTCTACAAGTGTGCTCTTTTGGAAATGTCTTCTAGGCCATCTTGCAAAAGCTTTCCTTTGTTTCTTTGCTGAAGGGGATATTTCCTCTGAGGAGTTTCTTCAGCGTTACTTCGAGATTTTTCTGGATAGGTACCGAAGTCTCTTTATAGCTCTTCGAGATGATTGTCAGTGGGACGGAGGTCTTGTAGACAAAGCTTTTCATTTTCTGAAGTAGCTATTGTATGAGCTTTATCAAGTTCTTGAGCCCTTGGATACGCCTGGTTGGCCAGATTGCTTTTGGGCATGGCTTGGCTTTTGGAACATGTTTGGGATCATATTCCTTTGTAGCGTCACCTTCTTTGATGCCTTCAAGTATCACGACAAAATTGCTTGGAAACATCTTATTGTCAGTAACAATCTCAGCAATACAGGAAACGAAATTAATTTGAATTCCTTTACTCTTTGTTATGGAGATAAAACTTTTGCAAGCCTCCAAAATCTCTTTTGGCATATTTTCCAAAACTGATAAATCGGTGGAGTGGAGTACCATATGCTTTATGAATCCATATGAATAAAGTATGGATGCATATTTTGAGTCTATTTCATGACTCAGCTTCACTTGATTCCAAATGTTGTTGGACTCAGTTGTGAAGAAGGGAGTGTTCATCCTTTGTCCAATTTGCTCATTCCATTTCTGAAATTGAACAGTATGATCGGATTCGATCTTTGAACGAACACTGTCCACCTTTTGAGGGCATAGCGAGGGTTCCTCAGACATAATGTCTGAAAGTTTCAAAGGTTGAATTTTCTTTAAAAACTCAAACTCATTAAAACTTGTTGTATCTGGCTTATTTAGGTTTTGTAACCTTGTAATCTCAGACGGGTAACCAATTTTGTCTTGAATGATTTCTCATTTCTAGACAAGTCTATTTCCTTCAGAGATGGATCCATTAAGACTTCTTTTTCAGCTCGAAACTGACAGGTAGAAGTCCGTTATTTCAATTTTTACGAAATTGTTAAGGTTTCCTTTCCAACTCTAAATTGGCAGGTAGAAATCCATGATTCCCCTATCTTCAAAGAAGACGGTTCTGATTTCCTTCTCATGCCTGGCATGACCGGTAGAAATCCCGGGTCGACTTGTGTTTATCAAAACACTAAATCATTCGTCTATTGAGTAGCTGACGTTGATGCTTCCTTTTCTCGCGATGGGGATCCGGTAGAAGTCCCGGAGGAGCTTGGCATTTCATGCCGTTTAGAGAGTTCTTTTAACTTTTTGGTTAATTCCTTAACCTTGAGTTGAAGGAGATCTCCACTTATCCCGTAACGGGTACAATTGTCAGATATGTCTCTTCGTTCAGAGAGAACTAAAAGACTATCGAAGAGTGACTATAGGGTGGAGAGCAATACCGTGAGTGTGGCGATTGCTGTTGCTAGGTTTGTCTGTGTGCTGCTGAGGGGATCTATTTTACCTGTCTATAACACAAGAAAATTCTCGAGTAAGAGTATCAGGTAAATATTTTCTATCTCCTTTAATGTGTTCTACAGTAAAAGAGAATTGGAAGAACCATTACTGCCAACGGAGTAATCTACCTCGACAAAGTGAATCTTCTAAATTTCTTGTCATAAAATCGACAAAATTCTTACAGTCAGTTCTTACTAGAAATTCTTTGGGGGCAAGATAAATATAAAACTTATTTATCCCATTTTTTCTACTAAAATTTCTTTTTCATAAGAATGATAATTTTTTTCAGCAAATGAAAATGTTCCTAATGTATATTTGCATATTCTCTTAGTATCATTGATTTTGCTGTGATACCAATTTTAAACACAACGAGTCTCTAGCAGACTCAACAACCTATTATGATACCAAAAGCACTATTGCTCTGATACCATTTTTTACCAAAACAATGCACAAACAAACTAAACCGCCTAAAAAAATGAAATACAGTGTGAAAGGGTACCTAAAGCTCTAAAACCTCTGATAGACACTGGCTAAGGGTAGTGAAAAAGAAGATGCAGGCAACGAAAAACAACTATGAATCACACAATATTATTCCTACAGTCCTATTGATACATCCTATCATTTCACCATCAATATGACTGCGTCCATTCCTACCACATGTCACTGCTATTTACTCGTTCGTATATTTTTTATTGCTATCTAATAGGCCCAACATGACTTCTGCAGCTACTCAGAACTTCTTTGGGGTTTGACCCTATTCCTCCTGACTTACCACCACGTGGGCAATCCGTCTATACGGTCCTCACAATTTCCATAGGGCCCCAAGCCATGCATGTTAACCGTTGCTGCACCATGGCTGCTTTAGCAGGGTAGGGCACAACTTCGTTTCGTTTTCTACCTCAGAGCATAGCCGAATAATTCCAAGTCTCTAGCTTCTGTCCTATTTGGAACTATTTCGATACTATTACTATTGACGAGCGAACAATAAACATAAATAGTAAACATGAACAATACACATGAACAACAAAAATGATCAGTAAATTTTGAACAGTAACTTTAGAATAGTGAAAACAAACACTGTGGAGATTCATATATATATGCGGAAGTGGAACAATAACAAGAACAACTGTAGGAATCAAAACATGCGGTAATAAAACATTGTTACAAAAAAAATAAAAAACAACTCAATACATATCGTTAAAAAAGGAAAATAAAAACTACTTATCTACTTAACTCCCGAAGTTATCGACCATCCTACCAGTCGCATCCCTCTTTACTACTCAGCCATTACAGCTGTTTTGTACATACTGTGCTTTGAGGAACTTGTCGGAGGATAGTTGTCAAAAATTGCCTTATTCTTCTTCTTCGAATGAAAGAGTGGGGTGTTTTTTTTATGGGAAGTTTTTTTATTCGATTTTTTTTTATGTTCTCAACCTCTGGAGGAGCTTCAAATTTATAGGGGAAGAATTTTCTTTCTTCCTCTTTTAGCCTTAAATGAAGGGTGTGTGTTTAAAGACAAAGGGTAACCTTTGTCTTTTTGGCTTTTCATTTTTGCCCTTGCATTATTACCTTCCGGCACCGAAAGTAGGGGTAAAAATGATTTTTCTTCTTGTGACGTCATTATGCTGACGTGCAGGAATCTTTTGTAGCCACCATTGCTGACTTTGTGTAGCCATCTTTGATGACTTTTGTAGCCGCCTTTGCTGACTTTTATAGCCGCCTTTGCTGACTTTGATTTTGTCTTTGGCCTTAATGGCTGCTGACTTGTCTGCTGACGTGGCTGCTGACTGTTCATTTGGACAACTACCTTTCTGTGCACAATCTACAGGTGTGGTCTTTTGTAAATGTTTTATGGGCCATCTTGCAGAAGCTTTCCTTTGTTTCTTTGCTGAAGGGGATATTTCCTCTGAGGTTTTTCTTCAGCATTACTTCGAGAGTGGTCTGGACAGGTGCAAGAGTCTCTTTATAGTTCTTCGAAACGATCGTCAATGGGACGGAGGTCTTGTAGACAAAGCTTTTCTTTTTCTGAAGCAGCTGTTGTATGAACTGCATCAGGTTCTTGAGCCCTTGGATTTGCCTGGTTGGCCAGACTACTTCTGGACATTACTTGGTTTTTGGAACATTTTTGGGATCATATTCCTTTGTAGCGTCACCTTCTTTGATGCCTTCAAGTGTCACGACAGAAATGCTTGGAAACATATTATTGTCAGTAACAATCTCAACAATACAAGAAACAAAATTAATTCAAATCCCTTTACTCTTTGTTATGGAGATAAAACTTTTGCAAGCCTCCATAATTTCTTTTGGTATCTTTTCAAAAATTGATAAATCTGTGGAGTGAAGTACCATCTACTTTGTGAATCCATATGAATAAAGTATGGATGCATATTTCGAGTCTATTTCATGACCCAACTTCACTTGATTCTAACTGTTGCTGGACTCAATTATGAAGTAGGGACTGTTCATCCCCTGTCCAATTTTCTCATTCTATCTCTAGAATTGAACAGTATGATCGGATTCGATCTTTGAACGAATGCTGTCCACCTTTTGAGGGCGTAGCGAGGGTTCCTCAAACATAATGTCTGAAAGTTTCAAAGGTTGAATTTTCTTCAAAAACTCAAAATCAGTAAAACTTGTTTTATTTGGTTTATTTAGGCTTTGCAACCTTGTAATCTCAGACGGGGTAACCAATTTTTTCTTAAATGATTTCTCATTTCTAGGAAAGTCCATATCCATCAGAGATGGATCCGTTAATACTTCCTTTTCAGCTCGAAACTGACAGGTAGTAGTCCCTGATTCCTATTTCGATGAAATCGTTAAGGTTTCTTTTCCAACTCTAGACTGGCAAGTAGAAATCCATGATTCCCCTATCTTCAAAGAAGATTGGGTTGTGATTTCCTTCTCATGCCTGGCATGACAGGTAGAAATCCGGGGTCTACCTGTGTTTATCAAAATACTAAAGTCATCCGTCTGCTGAGTAGCTGATGTTGAGGCTTCCTTTGATCGCGATGGAGATTCGGTAAAAGTCCCGAAGGAGCTTGGCATATCATGCCATTAAGAGAGTTCTTTTAACTCTTCAGTTAATTCCTTAACCTTGAGTTGTAGGTGATCCCGTAACAGGCACGATTCTCAGATATGTCTCCTCTTTCAGAGAGAACTAAAAGACTGTCAAAGAGTGACTGTAGGGTAGAGAGCAATACCGTGAGTGTGGCGATTGCTGCTGCTAGGTCTGTCAGGGTGTTGCTGAGTGGATCCAATTTACTTGTCTGTAATACAAGAAAATTCTCGAGTAAGAGTATCAGGTAAATAGTTTTGATCTCCTTTAATGTGTTCTACAATAAAAGAGAATTGGAAGACCCATTGCTGTGAGCAGAGTAATCTACCTCGACAAAGTGAATCTTCAAAATTTCTTGTCATAAAACCAACAAAATTCTTACAGTCAGTTTTGACCAGAAATTCTTTGGGGGCAAGATAAATATAAAACTTCTTTATCCCATTTTTTACTACTAAAATTTCTTTTTCATAAGAATGATAATTTATTTCAGCAGATGAAAATGTTCCTGATGTATCTTTGAATATTCTCTTGAAATCTTGGATTTTGCATTTTAGGACTGCTGCCCAAGTATGATCCGAGGCGTCAGTTTCTAAAATTAGTTTTGCATCTGGATCTGGTAGAGTTAACAATGGGAGGTGTTTCATCATTTGTTTGATCCTGATTACTTCTAGACTATTAGTGGGTGTCCCTTCCCATTTGACGTCTTTTTTTAGTTTCTTTTGAAAGGGTTTCCTAATTTTTGCTAAATTCTTTATGAATTGTTCAGCATATGTTAGGCATCCTAAGAAATGTTGAAGTTTTTTTACATCTTCAATTTCATTTAGAAAAGCTGCTAGTTTTTCCAGAATATGGTTTTGGAGGATGATTTCTCCTTTTGAGATGTTTAGACCTAAGAAGTCTATGTTGGTTTTAAACAACTCTGATTTCTTTTTTCTGAGTGCTATGTCAACATTTTTAAGGCATTTAATAAATTAAGTAATTTCTCTTTATGTTGATCTTTGGTTTCCGAGAAAACTAAGGTGTCATCAACATAAAGTAAGCAAAATTTAAAGAATGGTTTGAGGATGTCGTCCATTCTTCTTTGAAAGATATTTGGTGATTTTTTTAACCCGAAGGGCATCACAAGTCACTCATAATATCTCAAAGGACAACTGAATGCAGTAAGGGGAATAGCTCTTTCGGTTAGACGAATTTGCCAAAACCCTGATTTGCGATCAAATTTGGAAAACCATTGTGTTCCTTTTATGGTAGCTATTAATCTTTCTTTGTTAGGAAGATAGTATCCATCCATTTTTGTGGCTTCATTAACATTTTTATAGTTAATGACCATTCGAGCTTTTGCATGTTTTATCTCTGCATGATTCCGAACAAGGAAAGTAGGAGATGTATGTGGAGAATAAATTGCACGGATTAAACCTTGAGTTAGCAAGTCATTTATTTGTGTTGAGAATTCTTCAACATCAGCAGTGTAAACCATAGGTTTTTCTCAGATTTCTTTTTCAGGATCAAGAAGATCGAGGTCGGCATATGGTTTTTGTTTATTCCACCATTTTAAGGGTTTCTCATAACAAGTGAATTCTAGAAGCTGCTGAACTTCAGATTTGCAGGATTCTGCAAGGAGGAGAGTTTCTAAGGGAGGAATCTCACCACGCTGGCTGTGTTTTTTGAAGACCTGATGGAGAATGTCTCCATTGCCAGAAATGGCAAAGGCTTCAGCGTGGTGAGATTCCTCCCTTAGAAACTCTCCTTCTCGCAGAATCCAGCGAATCAGAAGTTTAGCAGCTTCTAGAATCCACTTATTCTGAGAAACACTTAGAATGGTGGAATAAACAAAAACCATATGCCGACCTCGAAATTCTTGATCCTGAAAAAGAAATCTGAGACAAACCTATGGTTTACACTCCTTCTGATGTTGAAGAATTCTCAACACAGATAAATGACTTGCTAACTCAAGGTTTAATCCATGCAAGTTATTCACCACATACATCTCTTGCTTTCTTGGTTCGGAATCATGTAGAGATAAAACATGGAAAAGCTAGAATGGTCATTAACTATAAAAAGGTTAATGAAGCCACAAAAATGGATGACTTCTATCTTCCAAACAAAGAAAGATTAATAGCCGCTACAAGAGGAAAACAATGGTTTTCCAAATTTGAATGCAAATCAGGGTTTTGGCAAATTCATCTAACCGAAAGAGCTATTCCCCTTACTGCATTCAGTTGTCCTTCGGGACATTATGAGTGGTATGTCAAGACCTTTGGGTTAAAACAAGTACCCAATATATTTCAAAGAAGAATGGACGACATCCTCAAACCATTCTTTAAATTTTTCTTAGTTTATGTTGATGGCATCCTAGTCTTTTCAGAAACAAAGGATCAACATGAAGAGAAATTACTTAAGGTATTAAATGCCTTAAAAAATGCTGGGATAACTCTCAGCAAAAACAAATCAGAGTTGTTTAAAACAAAGATGGACTTCTTAGGACTAAACATCTCAAAAAGAGAAGTCATCCTCCAAAATCATATTCTAGAAAAAACTAGTTGCTTTTCCAAATGAAATTGAAGATATAAAACAACTTCAATGTTTCTTAGGATGCCTAACATATGCTGAACAATTCGTAAAGAATTTAGCAGAAATTAGGAAACCCTTTCAAAAGAAACTAAAAAAATACGTCAAATGGGAACGGACACCCACTGATAGTCTAGAAGTACTCAGGATCAAACAAATGATAAAACCCCTCCCGGTGTTAACTTTACCAGATCTAGATGCAAAACTAATTTTAGAAACTGACGCCTCAGATCATACTTGGGCAGAAGTCCTAAAATGCAAAATCAATGATTCTGAGAGAATATGCAAATATACATCAAGAACATTTTCATCTGCTGAAACAAATTATCATTCTTTTGAAAAAGAAATTTTAATATTAAAAAATGGGATAAAGAATTTTTAAATTTATCTTGCCCCCAAAGAATATCTGGTAAGAACTGACTATAAGAATTTTATCGGTTTTATGACAAGAAATTTAGAAGATTCACTTTGTCACGGTAGATTACTCCGTTGGTAGCAATAGTTCTTCTAATTCTCTTTTACTGTAGAACACATTAAAGGAGATAAAAATTATTTACCTGATACTCTTACTCAAAATTTTTCTTGTGTTATAGACAGGGAAAATGGATCCCCTCAGCAGCACACTGACGGACATAGCAGCGGCAATTGCCACACTCACGGTATTGCTCTGAACCCTACAGTCACTCTTCGATAGTCTTTTAGTTCTCTCTAAATGAGGAGACATATCTGAGAATTGTGCCCGTTACGGGATAAGTGGAGATCTCCTACCACTCAAGGTTAAGGAATTAATTGAAGAGTTAAAAGAATTCTCTAAACAACATGATATGCCTAGCTACTCCGGGGCTTGTACCGGATCTCCATCATGAGAAAAGGAAGCCTCAACGTCAACTACTCTGCAGACGGATGACCTTACTGTTTTGATAAACACAGGTCGACCCGAGATTTCTACCGGTCATGCCAGGCCTGAGAAGGAAATCACAACCCGGTCTTCTTTGAAGATAGAGTAATCAAGGATTTCTACCTGACCGTCTAGAGCTGGAAAGGAAACCTGAACGATTTCGTCGAAATCAGAATCAGGGACTTCTACCTTTCAGTTTTGAGCTGAAAAGGTAGTCTTAACGGATCCATCTCTGATGGAAACGGACTTGTCTAGAAAAGATAAATCATTCAAGACAAAATTAGTTACCCCGTCTGAGTTTACAAGGTTTCAAAGACTAAATGAACCAGATACAACAAGTTTTAATGATTTTGAGTTATAAAAGAAAATTCAACCTTTGAAACTTTTAGACATTATGTCTTAGGAATCCTTGCTACGCCCTCAAAAGGTGGACAACGTTCGTTCAAAGATCGAATCCGATCATACTGTTCAATGCCAGAGATGGAATGAGCACATTGGACAAGGGATGAACACTCCCTTCTTCACAACTGAGTCTAGTAACAGTTGGAATCAAGTGAAGTTGAGTCATGAAATAGACTTGAAATATGTATCCATGCTTTATTCATATGGATTCATAAAGCAGATGGTACTTCACTCCACCGATTTATCGGCTTTGGAAAAGATTCCAAAAGAGATTATGGAGGCTTGTAAAAGTTTTATCTCCATAACAAAGAGTTAAGGAATTCAAATTAATTTCGTTTCCTGTATTATTGAGATTGTTACTGACAATAAGATGTTTCCAAGCATTTCTGTCGTGACACTTGAAGGCATCAAAGAAGGTGATGCTACAAAGGAATATGTTCCTAGACATGCTCCAAAATCCAAGCCATGCCCAGAAGTTGTCTAGCCAACTAGGTGTATCCAAGGGCTCAAGAACCTGATGCAGCTCATACAACAACTGATTTAGAAAAAGAAAAGCTTTGTCTACAAGACCTCCGTCCCACTGACGATCGTCTCAAAGAGCTATCAAGAGACTTCGACACCTGTCCAGACCAGTCTTGAAGTAACGCTGAAGAAACTCCTCAGAGGAAATATCCCCTTCATCAAAGAAACAAATGAAAGCTTCTGCAAGATGGTCCAAAAGACATTTTCAAATGAGTACACCTCTAGATTGTGCACAGAAAGGCAGCTATCCGAATGTACAGTGTTGGAAGATGGGCACACGCCCACGAGCTCAAGACAAGAAGCCCACACGTCAAAGGAGTGGCATATGTGTAAAATATGGTACTTTCCATAAAGATGACATAGAAGTGTAAATATGTGTTCCTTTTATGTCTTTTGTTTTATCAAGTTGTAGCCCTAAGGGTATTGTAAAACTATAAATAAAGGCATTGGCTAAGAGGTAGGGCATTGAAGCACTCTCCTCTCTTTCCAAAAATTCGTCCAGCCCTCATTTTTCTTTTTGACACAACCCTCTTCTCCCTTAATCCAAACTCTCTTCTTCCACGTTCTTCTTCTTCTCTTCTCCTTCTCTCTTCTTCTTCTTCTTCTTTCTTGTTGATCTAAAGTTCCGTTCATGAGATCCTAAATTCTACATGGTATCAGAGCAAGGAGTTTAGGATCTCTTCATGGAGTTATTATGAAATCTGTTCAAGAAGTTGTAAAAGGAGTTCAGTCATAAAGAGATAAGTTCATTATCTTCTTATTTACGTTTTTTTTGTTTCCTTTTCTTATTTACATATTCCTTTTTACTGTTTTTCTTTACTTCTTGAATTTTGAGTCACATCAAGTCAAGATAAATCTTTATATGTTGTAAAGATTTATTTCTATGACTAAATTGGTGTTATAATCTTGACTCCTTGTAAATCAATTACGAGAGTGATCAAGATCATTTGTTGTTTGCATCTTATTAAGATTGATGGGTGAAATTCAATTACCTTTATGTAATTTGGATTCATCTCATTTGAGGTAGAATTCCAGCAATCTTCTCCTACTTTAGGTTGCTCATGGGTTTGTGTTGTGTTGTTGGATGCCCATTACATGTTTGATGAAATGCCAACAACCATTTACCCTTTGTAGTTCCATTTTTTTTAACTTCAACAATTGAATTTTTTTCTTATGTTGAAGTCTCCCATGAGCTGAAGATAAATCTCTTCCAAGTGTCTTGGTTTGTCATTAAATCTACTCTAAATTTTTGTCTATTGCTCGTTTGTGTTGGAGTTTGGATTAACGCCAAATCTGTTGCATCTACTTTCTTCTCTTTGTTCTTATGAATACAAGAGAAGTTGAGTGATGGCTGGATGTTATTATCACTTTCTAAAGGCACAAATTTGTTGATAATTTGGTGCTTGCCCTTGTGAAAGAAATTGGTTCTTGTTCTCTTTTGTTGGTGATTAATTTGGTCTACGGGTTCTTCAAATTACATAGAGTAATTGTTCTTTGAAGAAGGCCTTTTCCCTTGACCTCCATATTTTACTTGCCTCATCATGGAGATTGGATACAATAGTAATAAGAGTGATATACTCCGTATTACTACAATTCCACTTAGAGGTCTCTCCAATTACATGAGCTGGTCACAATCAGTTCGGAGGGTTCTTATTATTCGTGACCTCTTGAGCCACATTGTTAACTTTCCTCCTCTGATTGATGATGAAGATGCGTCCTACCACAAGTGGGTTAAGGATGATAACATAGTGATAAGTTGGCTCATTAATAGCATGGAAGAGTAGTGGCCAACAATGTGGTCCACTTGGAAACCGCCTAGAAAATATGGGACACTTGTGCCAAGCTTTACTCAAGCACTGCTTCATTACAAAAAATATATGATGTCTTACAAAACATGCTGCATACGAAACATGGAGATAATATTCACGAATTTTTGGCACAGTTTCGCGGTCTTCTTCAAGAATGGAAACTAGCTCAGCCATATTCCACTGATATTGCCGTTCAAGAAAGACAAAGAGAAGCTTTGGCAGCAGCCATTTGCTTATCGAATATTAAACCATACCTTGAGGTGGCCAAAACTCAACTTCTAAGTTCTTCTGCTCTTCCATCCTTCGATGATATTAGTGCTACATTACTTAGGATACCAGATCCATCTCCTCCTCCTATTGATGCTCCATCGATGACGTTCTCTGGCAATCGGGGAACATCTTTCTCATCCCGAGGACGGGGCAGAAATATGAGAGGGGGTCGAACTATGAGAGAGGCTGAAAATAGAGGTGGTAGAATGGGTCAGGATTCTTTTCGTACTGAGCCTCAACTTTGCACTTATTGTGGCTGTCAGAACCACGTTGTGGCATCACGCTGGAAACTTCATTGCAAGCCTGATTGGGCCACGCTAACCCAGTCTCAGTTAACGTTGAGAAAAATGAAGATAAGGCTGAATCATCATCCGAAAATGTGACTCTTACGGCTGAGGACTATGCTACATTTCAGAAAATGAAGTCCTTCATGGAATCATCTATTCCCTCATCATCTACTGCTGCCACAACTATTGCCTCAGGTATGCTTTCTTCCTCTTCTTCCTCTTCCTCTTGGATCATCGACTCTGGGGCATCTGAACATCTATCAGATAACAAACACTTGTTGCAGTCCTTATCTCCTTGTTATCCTCATAAATTCGTTACTATTGCTGATGGTACCCAAACCAAGGTCGTTGGCAAAGGTTCCTCCTCTCTTACTTCATCTATTCCCCTTCAAGATGTTTTGTTTGTTCCTCAATTTCCTTTAAATTTGCTCTCGGTTAGCCAATTGACCAAACAATTAAATTTCTCTATCACCTTCTCACCGTCTTCTTGTGTCTTTCAGGATCTCACTACGAAGTGGGTGATTGGTGGCGGCCATGAAAAGGGGGGTTTGTACTACTTCACTCTTCTACCATTAGCTGCATTATCGTCCACTACATCTGAGGCCCAACTTTGGCACAACCGACTTGGTCATCCATCTACCCCTTCACTTTGTTCTTTGGTTCCATCTTTAAAAGGACTTTCTAATATCAGTTGTGAGGTTTATCAATTAAGTAAACATGTCAGGAGTACATATTCTCCTCGTCTTACAACTACAAGTACTGCTCCATTTGAGCTAATACATTCTGATGTATGGGGCCCTTTATGTGTCTCAAATATTTCCCAAGTTAAATATTTTGTCATTTTTGTTGATGATTTTACTTGAGTGACTTGGTTATTTCTATTTAAAGAGAGTTCCAAAATTCTTCCTTTGTTTAAAAATTTTCATGCTATGGTCTTGACACAATTTGGGAAGAAAATTCAAACCCTTAGATCTGATAATGCTAAGGAATACATGTCTCATGACTTCAAATCATTTTGTGAGAGTAATGGGCTTATTCATCAAACATCATGTGCCTATACTCCTCAACAAAATGGTATTGCTGAAAGGAAGAATCATCATCTTCTTGAAGTTGCTCCGGGCCTCCTCTACTCCATGAAGGTACCCTATTTCTATTGGCCTCATGCTATACTTACAACATGCTTTCTCATTAATAGGTTACCTTCATCAGTCCATCATAAAACTCCTTACTCTGTGTTATTTAATGGTGAAGATCCTTTTTGTCTTCCTTTGAAAGTGTTTGGATGTACGTGTTTTGTTCTTGTTACATCTCCACATAAAAATAAACTTGATCCTCGGTCTATGAAGTGCATTTTTTTGGGATACTCTCGCACCCAGAAAGGTTATGTCTGTTATAATCCTACCCTTCGGAGGATGTTTATCTCTAGGGATGTGACTTTCTTTGAGGACACTCCCTTCTACTCCTCCCATGATGCACCTCCAGGATGGACTTGTCCTTCTACTACTCCTTGTCCGCTTGTGCCATTCAATCTTGAAGTGGATCCATCCCCTGATGCACCGGCCGTACCTTCACCTGTGGAGTTGTCAGATCCACCTGAGGTAAGCCCTTCTCCTCCTATGTATGGGCCTGAATTTGATACTCGGCCTATTGCTTTAAGAAAAGAACGTTGCTCCTGTACCACTTCGCATCCTATCTCAAATTTTATGTCTCACCATCGCTTGTCTTTCGAGTATTTTCAGTTTCTTGTGTCCCTTTCTTCTTCTTCCGTTCCACAGTCGTATCAGGAGGCCCTGAGACATCCAGGATGGAAGGCGGCTATGGATGAAGAAATGCACGCCTTATATGAAAACCAAACCTGGTACTTAACATCACTCCCGAAAGGTAAAAGACCGGTTGGTTGTCGATGGGTTTTTTCGGTGAAACATAATCCGGATGGATCGGTTGCTCGTCTTAAAGCTTGACTGGTTGCTAAGGGCTATACGCAGTGCTATGGGATAGATTATGAGGAGACCTTCTCTCCTGTTGCAAAATTGAATTCGGTACGCATCATCTTATCTATTGCTGCTAACTCCTCATGGCCCATCTATTAGTTGGATGTTAAAAATGCTTTTTTAAATGGTGATATCAGTGAGGAAATTTCTATGGTTCAACCACCTGGTTATGTGGTTCAGGGGGAGTCAGTATGCCGGTTAAAAAAGTCTTTATATGGGCTTAAGCAGTCCCCTCGGGCTTGGTTTGATAAATTTAGTCAAACACTCCTATGGTTTGGTTTTCATCGGTGCTCAGTTGATCATTCCGTATATTATAAAGATACGGTCAACGGGAAAATATTATTGGCCGTATACGTGGATAATATTATCTTAACCGGTGATGATGCTTTGAGCATACAAGAGGTGAAACAGATGATATGTCAGGAATTCAAGACTGAAGACCTTGGTATGCTTAAATATTTTTTGGGTATAGAAGTTCTTCAATCCAAACATGGGATAATATTGTCTCAAAGGAAATATGTCTTGAATCTCCTTGAAGAAACAGGAATGAAGGGTTATAGACCAGTTGACACACCTATGGATACAAATGTAAAATTATGTGCCACAAATGAAGAAGATATTGATATTGGCAAATATCAAAGACTCGTGGGAAAACTGATTTATCTCACGGTAACTAGGCCAGACATATCATATGCTGTAAGTGTGGTGAGTCAATTCATGCACAAACCACAAATTACCCACTGGCAGGCTTTAGAGAGAATATTACGTTATCTAAAAGGAGCTCTAGGAAGAGGATTGCTGTATAAAAAACATGGGCACTTCAATATAGAAGGCTTCTCAGATGCAGATTGGGTTGGATCTCTTGATGATAGAAAATCTACATCAGGATATTGTACTCTGGCTGGGGGAAACTTGGTTACATGGAAAAGTAAGAAGCCAAATGTGGTTGCAAGATCTAGTGCCGAAGCAGAATACAGAGCTATGGCCCATACCGTTAGTGAACTTTTATGGATTAGGACCCTTCATACCGAACTAGGTTTTTATAAAAAGGGATCCATGAATCTGCATTGTGATAATCAAGCAGCTATTCATATCACTTCAAATCCAGTTTTTCATGAAAGAACTAAACATATTGAGGTGGATTGTCATTTTATACGAGAGAAGTTTCAAGCAGGAATAATCTCTCTCAAACATGTGTCATCTCAAGAGCAAGTAGCTGATATTCTCACTAAACCCGTTACATCTAAAATCCTATCGTTTATATGTGGCAAGCTGGGTATTTATGATGTATTTTCTCCTCCAGCTTGAGGGGGAGTGTTGGAAGATGGGCTCAAGCCCACGAGCTCAAGACAAGAAGCCCACACGTCAAAGGAGTGGCATATGTGTAAAATATGGTACTTTCCATAAAGATGGCATAGAAGTGTAAATATGTGTTCCTTTTATGTCTTTTGTTTTATCAAGTTGTAGCCCTAAGGGTATTGTAAAACTATAAATAAAGGCATTGGCTAAGAGGTAGGGCTTTGAAGCACTCTCCTCTCTTTCCACAAATTCGTCCAGCCCTCATTTTTCTTTTTGACGCAACCCTCTTCTCCCTTAATCCAAACTCTCTTCTTCCACGTTCTTCTTCTTCTCTTCTCCTTCTCTCTTCTTCTTCTTCTTCTTTCTTGTTGATCTAAAGTTCCTTTCATGAAATCCTAAATTCCACATACAGTTAGCAGCCTTGTCAATAGACAAGTCAACAACCATTAAGGCCAAAGACAAAATCAAAGTCAGTTAAGGGGGCTATAAAAGTCTGCAAAGGAGGCTTTAAAAGTCATCAAAGATGGCTACACTAAGTCAACAATGGTGGCTAAAATATTTTGGCACGTTAGCATAACGATGTCACAAGAAGAAAAGTCAATCTACCCCTAATTTTTGTGCCAAAAGGTAATAATGCAAGTGCAAAAATGAGAAGCCAAAAAGAAAAAAGTAACCCTTTGTCTTTAAAGTCACACCCTTCGTTTAAGGGTAAAAGAGGAAGAAAAGAAAATTCTTCACCTATAAATTCGAGGTTCCTTTAGAGGTTGAGAAAATTGAAAAATTTGGATCGAAAAACTTCCCATAAAAAAAATACACCTCTCTTTCATTCGAAGAAGAAGAAGAAGACAATTTCCGGCGATAATCCTCCGACAAATTCCTTAAAAGCACGGTATGTGCTTAAGAGCTGTAATGGCTGAGTAGAAAAGAGGGAACCAACCGGTAGCACGGTCGATAACTTCAGAAGTTATGTAGATAAGTAGTTTTTATTTTCTTTTTTTATGGATATGTACTTAGTTGTTTTTTATTTTGTTTGAAACAATATTTTATTTCCGCATGTTTGTAATATGTTGATTCGTACAGTTGTTGTTGTTACTGTTCTACTTCCGCATACATATATGAATCTCCACAGTGTTTGTTTTTACTATTCTAAAGTTGCTGATCATTTTCACTGTTCATGTTTACTATTCACATTTACTGTTCACTCGTCAATAGTAATAGTATCGAAATAGTGCAAAATAGGACAGAAGCTAGAGACTTGGAATTATTCGGCTACGCTCCGAGGTAGATAACGAAACGGAATTGTGCTCTACCCTGGTGAAGCAGCCATGGAGCCACAATGGTTAACATGCACGGCTTGGGGCCCTTTGGAAACCGTGTGGACCGCATAGACGGATTCCTCACGTGGTGGTAAGCCAACCGGAATAGGGTTAAACCTCGAAGAAGTTCTAAGTTGCAGCAGAAGTTATGTTGGGCCAATTAGATAGCTATAAAAAGGATACAAACGAGTAAATAGCAGTGACATGCGGTAGGAACGGAAGTAGTCATATTGATGGTGAAATGATAGGATGTATGAATCGGATAGTAGAAATAGTATTGTGTGAGTCATAGTTGTTTTCCGCTGCCCTTAGTGAGTGGGTATCAAAGCTTGTAGTGCTTTCGGTACCCTTTCACCCTGTATTCCGCTGTTTTAAGCTGTTTTGTCTGTTTGTGTGTTGTTTTGGTAAAAAATGGTATCAGAGCAATAACGATTTTGGTATCATAATAAGATGTTGAGTCTGCTGGAGACTCGTTGTGTTTAAAATTGGAATAAGAGCATTAGTGTTTTTCTATCGACACATAAAGCTCTAAAAGATCTGATACACACTGACTAAGGGTAGCGGAAATCAAGATGCAGGCAGCGAAAAACAACTATGACTCACAATAATATTCCTACAGTCCTATTCGTACACCCTATCGTTTCACCATCAATATGACTGCGTCTGTTCCTACCACATGTCACTGGTATTTACTCGTTTGTATCTTTTTTATAGCTATCTAATAGGCCCAACATGACTTCTGCTGCTACTCAGAACTTCTTTGGGGTTTGACCCTATTCCTCTCGACGTACCACCACGTGGGCAATCCGCCTATGCGGTCCTCACGGTTTCCTGAAGGCCTGAAGCCATGCATATTAACCGTTGCAGCTTCTTGGCTACTTCAGTAGGGTAGACCACAACTCCATTTTGTTTTCTACCTTGGAGCGTAGCCGTATAATTTTAAGTCTCTGGCTTTTGTCCAATTTGGCACTATTTTGATACTATTACTATTGATGAGTGAACAGTAAACAAGAATAGTAAACATGAACAGTAAACATGAACAATGAAAATGATCGATAAATTTTGAACAGTAACTTTAGAATAGTAAAAACAAACACTGTGGCGATTCATATATATATATATATGCGGAAGTGGAACAGTAACAACAACAACTGTACAAATCAAAATATTACAAACATGCGAAAATAAAACATTGTTTCAAACAAAATAAAAACAACTAAATTCGTATCCTTAAAAAAGGAAAATAAAAACTACTAATTTACATAACTCTCGAAGTTACCAACTGTGCTACCAGACGGTTCCCTCTTTACTACTCAGCCATTATGACTGTTTTGCACTTACCGTACTTTAAGGAACTTTCCGGAGGATGCTCGCTGGAAATCACCTTCTTCTTCTACTTCGAATGAAAGAGGGGTATATTTTTGAAAGGTATGTTTTTCAATCAGAATTTTTTTTATGTCCTCAAGCTCTAAAGGAGCCTCAAATTTCTAGGTGAAGAATTTTATTTTCTTCCTCTTTTACCCTTAAACGAAGTGTGTGTGTTTAACGACAAAGGGTAACTTTTGTCTTTTTGGCTTTTCATTTTTGCCCTTGCATTATTACCTTTCGGTACCGAAAGTAGGGGTAGAAATGACTTTTCTTCTTGTGACATCATTATGCTGACGTGCAAGAATCTTTTGTAGCCACCATTGCCGAGTTTGTGTAGCCGTCTTTGATGACTTTTGCAGCCACCTTTGCTCACTTTGGTTTTGTCTTTGGCCTTGATGGCTGCTAAGTTTTCTACTGAGGTGGCTGCTGACTGTTCATTCGGACAACTGCCTTCATATGCACAATCTACCAGTGTGCTCTTTTGGAAATGTCTTTTGGGCCATCTTGCAGAAGCTTTCCTTTGTTTCTTTGCTGAAGGGGATATTTCCTCTGAAGAGTTTCTTCAGCATTACTTTGAGACTGGTCTAGACAGGTACCAGAGTCTCTTTATAGCTCTTCAAGATGATCGTCAGTGGGACGAAGGTCTTGTAGACAAAGCTTTTCTTTTTCTGAATCAGCTGTTGTATGAGCTGCATCAGGTTCTTGAGCCCTTGGATACGCCTGGTTGGCCAATCTACTTCTGGGCATGGCTTGACTTTTAGAACATGTCTGGGATCATATTCCTTTGTAGCACCACTTTCTTTGATGTCTTCAAGTGTCACGATAGAAATGCTTGGAAACATCTTATTGTCAGTGACAATCTCAGCAATACAAGAAATGATTTTAATTCGAATTCCTTTACTCTTTGTTATGGAGATAAAACGTTTTCAAGCCTCCATAATCTCTTTTGACATCATTTCCAAAACTGATAAATCGATGGAGTGAAGTACCATCTGTTTTATTAATCAATATGAATAAAGTATGGATGCATATTTCGAGTCAATTTCATGACTCAGCTTCACTTGATTCCAACTGTTGCTGGACTCAGTTGTGAAGAAGGGAGTGTTCATCCCTTGTCCAATTTGCTCATTCCATCTCTGGAATTGAATAGTATGATCGGATTCGATCTTTGAACGAACGTTGTCCACCTTGAATGATTTCTCATTTCTAGACAAGTCCGTTTCTATTAGAGATGGATCCATTAAGACTTCCTTTTCAGCTCAAAACTGACAGGTACAAGTTCTTGATTCCAATTTTGACGAAATCGTTTCAGTTTCCTTTCCTGCTCTAGACTGGCAGGTAGAAATTCTAGATTCCCCTATCTTCAAAGAAGACTGGATTGTGATTTCCTTCTCATGCCTGGCATGATCGGTAGAAATCATGTGTCGACCTGTGTCTATCAAAACACTAAAGTCATCCGTCTACTGAGTAGTTGACGTTGAAGCTTCCTTTTCTCGCGATGGATATCCGGTAGAAGTCCCGGAGGAGTTTGGCATATCATGCCGTTTAGAGAGTTCTTTTAACTCTTCGGTTAGTTCCTTAACCTTGAGTTGTAGGAGATCTCCACTTATCCCGTAATGGGCACAATTCTCAGAGAGAACTAAAAGACTGTCGAAGAGTGACAGCAGGGTAGAGAGCAATACCGTGAGATTGGCAATTGCTACTGCTAGGTCAGTGAGTGTGTTGCAGAGTGGATCCATTTTACTTGTCTATAATACAATAAAATTCTTCGAGTAAGAGTCTCAGGTTATAAATGAGTTCTCCATTAAATGTTGGATGCAGTATTAGAGAATTTTACTATGATAATGGTAGAATAAATCACCACGCTTACTGCAATGTTATATATCGGGAAGGCTAAAGCATAACCGAATATAAGAAATCAACTAGGCAGAGGTTGTGCCTGAAGAGTTTGACATATTTTATGAGTTTTTCGAGGTGGAAGACTCAGTTTTGCGATGAAGTTCATATACTTCATCTTCTGACTGGATGTCATCATAATGGATGATTTCCAATCCATTTGCTTCGGCTAGTATCATGTAGTTATTAGACTGTCGTGTTTTATTATCGTTTGGATAGTCTTTAGAAAAATGTCCTTCTTTCTGGCATATCCAGCATTTGCATTTGCTTGGGGTTTTCTATTAAGCACCTAGCCAATACTACCCAAAAGACCGGTCTATTAGGAACAGAAGACATAGGTACTTAACCCAGGACCATAACTACCTAGCCCATACTAAGGTCGTGCATGGGCCAGCCCATACCAGCCCATAACACCACACCCCCCATCGCGAGCCGACGACCACGACGGCGCACCGACACTGACCCGACCCAAGGATTACACGAGGACCTATCAGTATTCATGCCTTTGTGCGCTTAATCCAACCTCTGCCCCCCGCAGGAATCGAACTTGCGACCGAGGACCAGCTCTGATACCAAATGTTAAGCACCTAGCCAATACTACCCAAAAGACCGGCCTGTTAGGAGCGGAAGACATAGGTACTTAACCCAGGACCATAACATCACACCCCACCTTTGCGAGCCGACGACCACGGCGGCGTAACGACACTGGCCCAACCTGGTGGCCTACTCTAGCGGCGGCCTACTCCTACTGCCCCTTCGCAGTTCTCTAGGTCGCCCTCTCCGCTAGGTCGCCCCTTCCAAATCTACCAGTAATTTTAATCCAGCCTTTGCGCGCCCCGGGACTCAAACTTGCGACGTGGGAGCCCACTCTGATACCAAATGTTAAGCACCTAGCCAATACTACCCAAAAAACCGGCCTGTTAGGAGCGGAAGACATAGGTACTTAACCCAGGACCATAACATTTTCCCCTTTGGGCAATAGGCATTTGACCATTTACTGGATGTGGTAGGGCCAGAATTTGTTCTTTTTCTAAAGTATATCTTTCTGGGAGTATACCCAGTTGTAGAGCTTTTTTGTATCCTAAATGTTTTCTGTTGAAATTTCTAAGGATATTTTCTTTGCTTATGAGAGGTGGTTTTACAACCATAAGCTCATATATTTTTGTTCTTGTTAGAACAACATAATGTTTGTTTGTGTGCCTTACTACTTTTCTTTTGTAGTTTTTGGGCTTCAAAGAGATTTTCCAACATGTCTTGTACAAATCTGTGCCTTCTTCCTAAAGTGTCAAAGTTTTGGAAATTATCCATGGTTAAAATATCAAGTTCTGGATTATTTTGCCAATATTTTGTAATGTAGTCTTTTGTAGCTACATGTACAAAAGGTTCTGACAATTTTGAGAAAAAGATTGATAGATAAGGTTTCTGATCATCTTTTTGCGATTTGTAGAGTACCTTGCAAATTCACAATAACACTTCTCATAAAAACAAATATTACAAATTTGTAAGTTGTTTATTTTTTGAAGAGTTTCTAAACGTTTTCTTTGTGTCGTACTCTCATTGTAAGCTTCTAGGGTTGGATGTATTCCTAGAAATTCTTTTGATATCTTAGCCACCAATCCTTTCAAGATATTGGCTATAGATATTGAGGTATTAGCTTGTTTTTGGTCTTCGGGAAGGTTGTCCCACCAAAGAGCTACATTACCCTGTAAAGCGTGGGTAAAGAAGTTGAATGCAGAATCCTTATCTCAAGATTCAGGCATATTTGCAGCATTGCTCATGCTTCTTTCCCATTCTATAAGGACCTTTTCTCCATCCTTGGGGCAATCAAAGTTGAGATAAAATCCAAAAGGGTTTATGCTATCTATGGTTTGGTGTCCCTTAGTAGCCTGTGATGGATCGACATTTGTGTATTTTTTCAAATACCTTTGTTTTCCTAGGGATATTTTGGAGTGGGAGAAACTTTCTCGTTCTTGTGGGTGAACTGCAATTCGATTTCGGAAGTTATCTTGAAGGCTATCTTCTATGTGGGTTTTTGTACCCTTGATGTTTCTGCTTCATATTGGTTACTACCACGAGGCATTCAAAATCTTTTACCAAGATCATCTGTCTTTTTGTCATTAGCAGAGTAGTCTGTTTTTTTTGGTATTTTCTTCTGCAATTCCATCAGATTCTCAGGCCTCTGGTTCACTGTCTTGTTGTTTTTTTTGTTTACTAGAGGAAGGTTTTTCCTCTTGAACATAATAAATCGGTTGGCGACCGAAAGTATTATATTCTGCGTAAACTTCATCATTGGTAGAGGAAGATGCTTTTGATGTGATCCTAAAGTCTGAAGGTTTGGGATCTTTTTTCCTTGGTGCAATGCAAGGTG
The DNA here is from genome assembly GCF_029961685.1 of Aristolochia californica. NCBI lineage: Eukaryota > Viridiplantae > Streptophyta > Magnoliopsida > Piperales > Aristolochiaceae > Aristolochia > Aristolochia californica. The sequence continues at coordinate 25,495,571 of NW_027181771.1, forward strand.
TTGCAATGTATACTAGGTTTTTAAGCCACCCGGTAATGTCAGGAAGGCCTAATGGTAATGGAGTTTCTATATCCATTAAATAGAAAAACTCTGTCATAGATCTATTTCTTGAAGCTTCCTTTGAAGTCTTTTTATCATATACCGTAGTAGAATTTCTCTACGGGTTAGTCTCCACCATTCAACCGAATATGCTTGATAGGCTATATCGGTTTCATTTACTGGTTTGAGATTTTCTCTGGCTTGCCAATTTCTGTCTTTCATTGAGTGTACCAAACAAATTTGATCTAATAGTGTTTATCTATAGATCATTTTCACAAAGCTAGAAGGTTTAGTTTTTGTTTGATTTTCTTGATCTTGCATCTTAGTTTGTAGATGCGATCAGTATATATTTCCCTAAAATAGTTATACCATACCATCGCTGGGATTGTGTTATCTTCGGGTTGAAGAGTATTTCTTTGGAGTAAGGTGAAGTTAAGGCCTTCTCTTTTTAATTTTAAACGATCTAAAAGTTTCTTCTTATAGATCATTCTGGAGTCCAAGGTGTAAAAGGTGTTTTATACCTTGATGGACCTGGAGAACCTAGATGTTCTTGTAATGCTACGACTTCTGTTAAAAGTTCTTGCATTTTATCTTTGTTTAGATTATCTAAAATCTGTTTTATTTTTGTTAATTCTTTGAAGAAAACAAGACTATTTCCATGGTCAATCTTTTCTAGAATATTTTCTAGGATGTTTTGACACTTTATTATTTCTTTATGTTTATGTTCATCATAGAGGAAATCAAATTTCTGCTGTAGATTGTCGACAACACTTTCTAACCTTGTAAGGATCTTTCCATAAGATTCTAAGGTTTGGTTGGGATGAGTGACATTGTCACTATTTCCTATTGGTGGTCCTAAGGCTTTGTATGGGCTATGTGCCATCATCGATGTGAAGTGGAACATAGGCCTTGGGCCTTGGATTGCCTATTCCGTCGAAACGAGAACTGGTTGAGGCTCTACTTGTTGAGGTAGAGGGCCTATCCTGTTCGATGGAAAAGTTGGGTCACTAGTTTTCCTTCTATCTCCTTTATGGTTTTACGGGAGAGAGGAAGGTGTCTGGGTGCCAAAGGTTGAACTACCCATTCTGTTGGCCATGTTAACTCTTTGGGGTCGAGTTCTTCTATGGTCAAGTTTTCAGAATAACCAATATTTTTGGCTAATTCTATGAGTTTCTTTGAATCTTTAACTGGAACCTTTCCAATGTTAATTCCTCTAGCTACTACGAATATGAGTATGCGCATAACTCTTCTTCCTGGTTGAATTCCATTTTTCGACCAGTTGTCTGTAAAGGTTTTTAGGGACAAGGTATCTTGGATGTGCTTGTCTTTTAAATCTATTTTTAGATTGGGCCAGGTTGTGAAGGAAATTGGTCCTAATCCTAAATTTGCTCGAACTCCTCTGAGTAGTGCTTTTTCAAAATTATTCTTCATAAAGTTATCTACGATAGCTGCTATGAAGGGTAAATTTTGGTTGATTTTTATTAAGGGGTCTAATCCCATACGAACTAATCCATAACGGACATATTTGAATCTTTTTAGTTTAGCTAACTCAGATTCACTTAACAATCTGTAGCAGAAGGTACTAGAATCGGTATCTTGTATCTCTACAGATAGTTCTTTCTGGAAGATGAAGGATTTCTTTTGGAACTCAATCCAATATTTATTGTAGACTTCAGTTATCCTGGGGATACTTATTGTCCACTTTTGTCCATCTTGCATGAGATTAGGGTGTTCATCGTAGTCTCCCTGTGTTTCATGATGTACATGAACACTGTTTTGAAGAGAAGTACATTCTCTTCCTATTTGCTCAGACATTTAGGAATTTTAGATGAGTTGATGTCTCTTCTAATTTTTGGAACAAAATTTTAATCAGTTCTCTCAATTCCTCATTTTGAGTTAAGGCACATATATCTTATATAAGACGATCTCTTTTTGTCCCTTCATGATTTTTTACAGAGGTTATTTTGCAAATAACTTCCTGTAATTCTTTTCTACATGGTTTGTTGTTAACTATTTTAGTTTTCACTTCTCGATAGGTTCTAAGATCCTAGAGTGATTTTTTCTTGATCTACATAGCTTTGTAGATCTGTAAGGAATCGTACTATTTCTTCAGTATTTCCTGTTTTAAGTACCTCAAGATGGGCATTAATTATTCTCTTGAGTTTCTGTACTTGTTCATTGACGTCACTTTCTATTCCTACACATAGGAAGACAACATTTTCTGCGGTGTATTTCTCCTAGCATCTTTTCATAAAGAAGTTGTGATGCATATCACCAACCAAATCCATTATATTATTTAATATTGGATTATTCTTATCATGCCATCCATGTGGATAGCCTATTATTGGACAAACTTCTGTGTGTCCAATTTTTAACACGGTGTCATAAGAAGGACCGTTGAGATCCTTCTGACCTACCAATTGAGGTCTTTGGTACATTAGTACATTTGTAGTATACCAATGTTACATGGGATGTGACCGGTTTGAGTCTTTGGGAGTATATATACCTAAATAGAAAGAATCAAAGTTAGGGTTTGGTTCTTATCGACACTTAAAGGACCAAGTCTAATACTTGGCTCTGTAGGATGCTTAAATCTACGCTCTGATACCAATTTTAAACAAAACAAGTCTCTAATAGACTCAACAACCTATTATGATACCAAAAACACTATTGCTCTGATACCATTTTTTACCAAAACAACACACGAATAGACTAAACAGCATAAAACAGTGGAATACAGGGTGAAAGGTACCTAAAGCTCTAAAAGCTCCGATACACACTGACTAAGGGCAGCAGAAAACTAGATGCAGGCATCGAAAAAAACCTATGATTCACACAATACTAATATTACAAACATGCGAAAATAAAATATTATTTCAAACAAAATAAAAAAAACTAAATACATATCCGTAAAAAAGGAAAATAAAAAGTACTTATCTACATAACTCCCGATGTTACTGACTGCATATATATATATATATATATATATATATATATATATATATATATATGAATCTGTACAGTGTTTGTTTTTACTATTCTAAATTTACTATTCAAAAGTTACTGATCATTTTCACTGTTTATGTTTACTATTCATGTTTACTATTCACTCGTCAATAGTAATAGTGTTGAAATAGAGCCAAATAGAACAAAAGCTAGAGACTTGGAATTATTTGGCTATGCTCTGAGGTAGAAAACGAAACGGAGCTGTGTTCTACTCTGCTGAAGCAGCCATGGAGCCGCAACGGTTAACATGCATGGGTTGGGGCCCTCTGGAAACTGTGAGGACCGCATAGATGGATTACCCACGTGATGGTATGTCGATAGGAATAGGGTCAAACCCCGAAGAAGTTCTGAGTAGCAGTAGAAGTCATGTTGGGCCGATTCGATAACTACAAAAAAGATACATACGAGTAAATAGCTGTGACATGTGGTAGGAATGGACGCAGTCATATTGATGGTGAAATGATAGAATGTATGAATAGGACTGTAGGAATTGTATTGTGTGAGTCATAGTTGTTTTTCGCTGCCCTTAGTCAGTGTGTATAAGATCTTTTAGAGCTTTATGTGTTGATTAAAAAGTCCTATAGAGCCAAGTATTAGACTTGGCCCTTTATGTGTCGATAGAACCAATGCTTAACTTTGGATTCTTTCTGTTTAGGCATACATACTCCCAAATAATTACGACCCAAACCGGTCACATCCCATGAAACATTTGTATGGAACAAATGTACAAAAACCCAAGACTTCCAATATGGAACAAATTGGGTCTAATCCAGTGATAAGACTTATAGACTATTCATGACTGCAAGAATATATCATGACTAGATAATATGATAATCAAATTAAATTCCAGAAGGTCTGGATTCGACAATTAAAAGATCGGTTCTTACGAGTTCTAGCCAAACTCAAAGAGTTAGAAGAAAATCCTTTAGTTGTAGATTATAACAACGAAGGAAGAAGGATAATCCGAGATGGACATTTCTTAGTACTCGGTCCAGTAGGATTAAAACAAGTTATCAAAGACCTGAAACATCAAATTAGGATTGAACAACTTGAACTTCAAGAATATGCTATCTAAGCAATTCTTAGAAGAATTGGTTCTCATTCTGCAAAGAGAAATTTTTAGAATGAACCAAGAAGAAACCGTATCCCAACATGTAGATACCGCTTCTACAAGAGAAGCCCTCTACAAGTATATATGGAAAACTAGAAAAAACAAAATACTGGTATGTTGTCTTCATCGGAAGAGAAACAGGAATATATGACAGTTGGGAAGAAGCCCGGGCACAAGTCATAGGATTTCCCATAAATTCTCATAGAAAATTCTGGACAAAGGAAGATGCTGAACAAGCTTGGACAACATCCCGAAATAGATGATCTATAGGCAAAAACATTTAGATCGTTTACAAAGTAAAAGAGATGGCCTTGCTTGGATTATTTTACTAAAAGAAACGCTTCAACCTGAAGATGATTCTACCCTAGCAATGGAAATGTACTATTTCCATCTAGCGGGATATAATGATCGCATCCATAGATTCCGATGCAAGATCAAAAGAATTAAACAAAAGCTAAATCAATTAGCCTTGTAAAAATGGACGAGTTTTTCTATTTAATGGATATGGAAACTCCATTATCATTAGGTTTTCCTGACATTAGCGGATGACTTAAAAACCTAGTATACATTGCAACATCTTGCATTGCACCTAGGAAAAAAGATCCCAAACCTTTAGACTTTAGGATCGCATCAAATGCATCATATTCTATGTTATGGACTCCATAGCATCATGAGTTATCCACAGGCATAGGAATTAAATTATGTCATTTTAATTTTAATGTAATTTCATTTGGTTTGGTTTTGTTTAGTTTGGTTTAGTTTGGTTTGGTTTGGTTTAGATGTAATGTGGCATGAACCAATTGACCCATGGGTCTATTTTGTATTTCCATCCTCAACCCTATTTATGGGGACGTCAAGGTGAAGGGAAAACAAGTATTGAGAAATTAGAATTAAACAGGTCAGATTCTCCCTCTGAGGTCTAGGTCGAGCTTCTTTCGAAGCTCAATCATTCCATTCCTATTTCCATCATTCCGTGTTCAAGAAACAAGAATCCTCTTCCAGCGTCAAGAACCAATATGAAGGGAAGAGAGGAAAGAAGGGTGACTCGATCCATGGCTCGGGAAGAACCTAACATCTTGGTATTAGACAGCACCACGCTTGGGGATTCCTCTTCCCCTGAGGATTTGAGGCAATTAGTTGAAGATAATCGCCAGAGGACAGACCTTCAGGCTCAATCCCTGGAAGAGGTGCGTCAGACAACATTTGACCTACGTGAGGCCATAAAATCCATGGATGCCGCCATCCAAGCCCTCCTTCGGCGACAAGATGACAGTGGTACATGAGCACAACCGCCGGCAGCCTACTCTCCACCGGCCGACCACCATCACTACCACCCACCACCTCCTCCACCGGGACCAAATACGGTTTCCTGGTATTTAAAATTAGACTTTCCTACATATGATGGGTCTAAGGACCCCTTGATTTGGTTAATCAAGTTTGATCAATTCTTTTATCATCAAAAAACACCTGCGGATGAGAAATTTTATTTGACCGCCTACCACATGCTCGATGAAGCGCTCCTATGGTACCACCAATTCTGAAATGATCAATTGGTTCAAGATTGGGCAACCTTTAAACAATCATGCATGATGAGGTTTGGTCCTCCAGCTAGTAGCAATCCATTGGGCGAATTAATCAATTATAAGCAGACTGGATCACTAGAGGTGTATCAAAAGACCTTCCAGGAACGGTTGGCCCATGCTAATGAGTTTGTCAGTCACACCCAGTATGTTCAGATTTTTACTGCTGGTTTGATAGAAGCTCTATGGCTGGAATTTGAATTACATGGTCCTACAGATTTGGACCACGCTATGAATTTTGCTAGGTCAATTGAGCATAAGCAACGTGTTCTAAAGGATTCACTGGTCAGAAAACCAGCTTGGCTAGGAAGGCACAATGCCACTGTGCCACCCCCTTATTATGGACCTCCACATTCTGGAGCCAGTGCAGCACCATGCCCAGACAACTCTAACTCGACTCCACTATCTCCTTACATAAAAAAATTGAACAGACAAGAAATCGATCAGAGAAAGCCAAGGGCCTTTGTTTTAACTGTGATGAACAGTATGTACAAGGTCACCTATGCAAAAGATTATTCAGTATATGTTTGTGGGAGGATTGTGAAGACATACTATTCGAGGAGGAGATTGTGGAAACAGACCAAGAGGGTCCAGAGATTTCCCTTCATGCCATGACTGGTCTGCGCAGTTCCAGTACCATGCAGGTTAAAGCCCAGTTACATCATCTACAGTTACTGGCTTTAGTTGACTCTGGTAGTACACATAATTTCATCAGTCAGCCAGTAGCAGAACAACTTGGGTTAGTAATCCAGCTACAGACTGACCTTTCTGTATCAGTAGCCAATGGGTCTAAAATTACCACTGTGGGCATCTCTCCAGCCACACACTTTGATATTGAGGGACACACATTTATTTCAGATTTCCTGGTGATTCCACTGTCTGGATTTGATTTGGTACTGGGAATTAAATGGCTACAACTGTTGGGGCCAAAATTATGGGATTTTCAGGCTCTGACCATGACCTTTACAGAGAACCACCGTCAGATTATATTACATGGCACCCAGGCACCAGTGCCCTGCACCATTCAGGTTGTTTAGGTCCAGAGCACGGAGAACTGTAAGTTATCTCAATTACTTACAGACTTTGAGGATATCTTTCAGGAACCTACTACTCTACAACCAATTAGGCACTGTGATCACCGTATCCTTTTGAAAACGGGCACTGAACCTGTAGTGGTGCGTCCTTATCGTTACCCCCACTTAAAGAAGGATGAGATTGAAAGGCAGTGACAAAATATGCTAGCCCAGGTGATTATTCAGCCCAGCAGGTCTCGTTTTTTCTCACCGGTATTATTGGTCCACAAGCATGATAAGTCGTGGAGGTTGTGTGGATTACTATTATGGACTCCATAGCATCACGAGTTATCCATAGGCATAGGAATTAAATTATGTCAATTTGTTATGCACGCAATAACATTATTATTTTAGTGTTTTCTTTTATTTACTTTATTTATTTCAGTTTTAGGCCACAAGGGGTATTTTTGGAATATTTTATTTATAGGGGTATTTTTGTAATATTTTATCTTAAACCCTAACCGGGTGAACCCTATTTAAGGGGTAAGAGTAATGAGAAAAACAAGCATTGAAGTATTAAGAATTAGGTTAAATCCAGCGTAGAGAGGCTTAGAGTTCTCCTCAACGAGCTCTAGGGTTATCAAGATTCCCTTAGGCTTGATCTCTCGTTTTCATCTTCCCCATGTCTTCCTACTACCCCTACGGTAATGCTTGGAAGACTCGTAATCCGTGGCAGACCCCAGATCCTCCCAAAGAATCCATGTGTCAGATCCGGGACCGTAACAACTTGGTATCAGAGCAGGGTAACCCGACAGAGAGAAGCACCAATGAATACTTTGAATTGCTTGAAAGAAAATTTGATACTGCCCTAGAGAGGTTCTCTAAATTTAATCTCGATATAGAGAGGTTGAATGGGCGGATGAACAACATAACAAGTTTAACGAGGGGAAGGACCACAACGCCGGCACAAAACGTAGGGGGAGAGTTTGCTGCGAGAGAGAAACTCGCTGCAGAAGTCGCTCGAGATGTCTCGGAAGGGCAGGAGACGCAAGAAATCAGAGCACCCCCTATCTCTCCAGCGGCAGCGAAATCCGAAATTGGGGACACAAATCAGAAATTCAACTCCAAATTTCCAAAATCTGACAGCCGGGACTCAAGAAATCCAAAATTGGAGGGGTTTTCTGCTAACACCTCGTCGGCGTTGGAAAAATTTGGTGAGACCACAAATCCAAATTTACACCAACAAGGCTCACAGCAAGAAAAACACCTTGCCGAACAGGAGAAGGTAATATTTCAGGTGCTTCTTCTGATCGGGATGTGTTTCGGAGAGCACTATGTCTTGGAAAAATTCCAAGCGCCGACACCTCAGAGGACTTCTCTTCGTCATCGGAGAAGCAGGAGATCCCGTCGGTGAAATAGGCGACAATTCTGCAAGGGGTCTCTGTTCCGGGGGGGCCAACGGGCTGCGATTCACCGCCGGAGCAGCAGGAGACTCCGTCGGCGAAATTTCCGCACTGTGCGGTGCCTTGAGGATGGCATACGACCGTCGCCCGCCTTAGTCGGTGCCGTGAGGGGAGGAGCCGAGGTTCCCGCAATGTCTAACGGCCACTCATTTCGGGATCGACATGAGGAGGAGGAAGATTTCCGATTTCCCCACAAGAGCCGTCGACGAAATTTCCGCCGAAGGAGGAAGATGACTCCCGATTCAATTTTTCCTAAGTTAGGAAAATTTGATGAGTGTAGGAAACTGAGTCACGCGTGGGACCGGGGGTCCAATACCGAGTCAACCCAGGCCAACTCGAATCGGGTCAACTCGGGGAAAAAAAAATCTTTCGCTGGCTTGAGGCAATCCGATACCGTGGTTGACACTTGCGCAGACACTGCTTCCGAGCTTGAGGACAAGCTCGTCTTCCAGGGGGTGTAATGTTATGCACGCAATAACATTATTATTTTAGTGTTTTCTTTTATTTACTTTATTTATTTTAGTTTTAGGCCATAGGGGTATTTTTGGAATATTTTATTTATAGGGGTATTTTTGTAATATTTTATCTTAAACCCTAACAGGGTGAACCCTATTTAAGGGGTAAGAGTAATGAGAAAAAAAAGCATTGAAGTATTAAGAATTAGGTTAAATCCAGCGTAGAGAGGGTTAGAGTTCTCCTCAACGAGCTCTAGGGTTATCAAGCTTCCCTTAGGCTTGATCTTTCGTTTTCATCTTCCCCATGTCTTCCTACTACCCCTACGGTAATGCTTGGAAGACTCATAATCCGTGGCAGACCCCAGATCCTCCCAAAGAATCCATGTGTTAGATCCGGGACCGTAACACAATTTACTTTTCATGTAATTTCAATTCGGTTTGGTTTAATTTGGGTTGGTTCAGTGTAATGTGGCGTGAACCACTTGACCTAATGGGTCATCTTTGTATTTTCGCCCTCAACCCTATTTAGGGGGACGTGAAGGAAAAGAGAGGTAAGTATTGAAAAAATTATATTTTACAGGTCGGATTCTCCCTCAGAGGTCAAGGTCGGATTCTCCCTCAAGGTTGAGCTTCCTCCAAAGGTCCTTCATTCTAAATTGAGTTCCACCATTACTCATTCAAGAAACAAGGGTTCTCTTCCAACGTCAAGATCATCCATGGAGGGAAGAGAGGAAAGAAGGGTGACTCGATCCATGGCAAGGGAAGAACCTAACATCTTGGTATCAGACAGGTCCACCCTTGGGGATTCCTCTTCCCCTGACGATTTGAGACAGTTAGTGGAAGATAATAGGCAAAGGACAGATAACCAGGCTCATGCCCTGGAAGAGGTGCGTCAAACAACCTCTGATTTGCGTGAGGCAATAAAATCAATGGATGCTGCCATCCAAGCTCTCCTCCGGCGACAAGAGGACCATGATACACGAGCCCAACCTCCAGCTGCCTACACTCCACCGGCCGAACACCATCCATTCCACCCACCACCTCCCCCACAACCACCAATGCGTCAACACCATTCCCATCTGGGGCCTGCCGTTCAAGGACCAAACAATGTGCCCAGGTATTTAAAACTTGACTTTCCTACGTATGATGGGTCTAAGGACCCTTTGATTTGGTTAGCCAAGTGTGATCAGTTCTTTTACCATAAAAAAACACCTGCGGATGAGAAAGCGTATTTGGCCGCCTACCACATGCTCGATGAAGCACTTCTATGGTACCACCAATTCCGAAATGACCAAGTGGTTCAGGATTGGGTAACTTTTAGACAGTCTTGCATGATGAGATTTGGTCCTCCTGCTAGTAGCAATCCATTGGGTGAATTAATCAATTTCAAACAAACTGGAACACTAGAGGTGTACCAAAAGACCTTCCAGGAAAGGTTAGCCCAAGCAAACCAGTTTTTTAGCCACACACAATATGTTCATATTTTTACTGCTGGTTTGACAGAAGCTCTGCGTTTAGAAGTTGAATTACATGCTCCTACAGATTTAGACCACGCTATGAATTTAGCCAGAGCAATTGAGCACAAGCAGCGTGTTCTAAAGGAGTCACTGGTCAGAAAACCAGCTTGGCCAGGAAGGCACAATGCCTCTGTGCCAAACCATTCCTATGGACCTCCAAGATTTAGAGACAGTGCAGCCCCACGCCCAGACATCTCTAATTCAGCTCCACCTGCTCCTTACTTCAAAAAACTTACTAGACAGGAAATGGAGTAGAGAAAGGCCAAGGGCCTCTATTTTAATTGTGATGAACAGTATGTTTTTGGTCACCCCTGCAAACGATTATTCAGTATATGTCTGTGGGAGGATGGAGACGAAATACCACAAGAGGAAGAAATTGTGGAAACTGACCACGAAGATCCAGATATTTCCCTTCATGCTATGACTGGTCTACGCAGTGCAAGCACAATGCAGGTTAAAGCCCAATTACATCATTTACAGTTACTGGCTTTAGTTGACTCGGGTAGTACACATAATTTCATCAGTCAGCAGGCGGCAGAACAACTTGGGTTAGTAGTACAGCAACAGAATGGTCTTTCTGTATCAGTAGCCAATGGGGCTAAAATTACTAGTGTAGGCATATCACCAGCCACACACTTTGATATTGAGGGATATAAATTTGTTGCAGATTTTCTGGTGATTCCACTATCAAGATTCGATTTGGTGCTAGGAATTAAATGGCTACAATTGTTGGGACCAATACTATGGGATTTCCAAGCTCTGACCATGTCTTTTATAGAGGACCAACATCAGATTATATTGCATGGCACACAAGCACCACTCACCTGCACACTACAGGTTGCCCAGGTTCAGTCCACAAATACATGCCAGTTATCTCACTTACTTACAGAATTTGCGGATATCTTTCAAGACCCTACTGCCTTACCACCACTTAGGCACTGTGATCACCATATCCGTTTGAAAATGGGGACCGAGCCGGTAGTGGTACGTCCGTATCGTTACCCTCACTTACAAAAGGATGAGATTGAAAGGCAGTGCCAGCAGATCTTAGCACAGGGTATTATTCAGCCCAGCAGGTCTCCTTTTTCTTCACCGGTATTACTAGTCCGCAAGCATGATAAGTCATGGAGGTTCTGTGTGGATTGCCGACAACTCAATGCCCATACAATTAAAGATAAATTTCCTATTCCAATGGTCGACGAACTGTTAGATGAGCTACATGGAGCTACTATATTTACTAAACTCGATTTGAAATTTGGCTATCATCAAATCCGAGTCCATCCATCAGATGTGGAGAAAATAGCGTTCCGCACACATCACGACCATTTTGAATTCCTCGTAATGCCATTTGGTCTATCAAATGTGCCTTCCACCTTCCAGGCCCTCATGAATGAGGTATTTTCCCCTCTCTTGTGAAAATATGTATTGGTCTTTTTCGACGATATTTTGGTCAATAGCAACAGCTGGGAAGAACATCTTCAGCACCTTCACCAGGTATTTTCTCTTATACGTTCACATCATTTGGTTTTAAATCGGTCAAAATGTTCTATGGGCACATCAGAAGTGGCATATTTGGGTCACGTTATTTCAGCATCAGGGGTAAAGGTAGACCAGAGTAAGATACAAGCGGTCACAGATTGGCCTATTCCTACATCTATTACAGCCTTAAGAAGATTTGTGGGCCTAGCTGGATATTATAGAAAATTTATTCGTAGCTATGGCCAGCTTGCAGCTCCGCTCAACAATCTCCTCAAGAAAAATGCTTTTACCTGGTCAGAGACAGCAGCTCATTCCTTTCAGCAATTGAAAGACGCCTTATCATCAGCCCCAGTTTTGCAGCTCCCCGACTTTGAGGAGTCCTTTGTAGTGGAATGTGATGCTTCAGGGGGCGGTATTGGCGCAGTGTTGCACCAACAGGGCCACCCGATTGCTTATTTTAGCCATCAACTGGGCCAACACCACCACAAGTTGGCAGCTTATGAGAGGGAATTGATTGGATTGGCGAAAACTATACAGCATTGGCGCCCTTATCTTTGGGGACGTTGTTTTTTGATTCGCACTGATCATTGCAGCCTCAAGTATCTTCTTGAGCAGCGTCTCACTACTTCACCACAACAATATTGGTTAAGTAAGTTTATGGGGTTTGACTTTTCTGTCGAGTATAAACCAAGAAGTTTGAATGTAGGGGCTGATGCCTTATCTCGCCGGGATGTTCCAGAGCCGCAATTAAACACCATCAGTCAGCCCAAAGCTCTCTTGTTGGATTCTATACAGGAAGAGGCACAACAGTACCCAGATATTATCTCCTTATGCAAGGATATCCAGCAGGGCACAGCGGCACCACATTGGACGGTTCAGGACAATCTCGTCCTCTACAAAAACAGAATTTTTCTACACCACACATCCCCTCTGATTAACAGCATTTTGGCCTCCTTCCATGATAGTACGCATGAGGGCCGACAGAAAACATATTTTTGAATCAGTAGGGAATTTTATTGGAGGGGCATGAAGCGCAGTATAGCTGATTATGTGGCGGCTTGTTAGACTTGTCAACGGAATAAAGCTGAAACATTAAGTCCAGCGGGGTTGCTCCAACCACTTCAGCTTCCGTCACAGGTCTGGTCTGATATTTCTATGGACTTCATAGATGGACTTCCCTCTTCGTCAGGTAAATCTGTTATCCTGGTAGTGGTGGATCGTTTCTCTAAATATGGGCATTTCACTCCTTTGGCACATCCTTACACTACAACGCAGGTAGCTCAACTTTTTATGGATAACATTGTGTACGATTACATGGGATGCCTAATTCAATTACCAGTGATAGGGATGCAATCTTTACAAGTACCTTCTGGAAAGAACTCTTCAAGTTACAAGGCACAACGTTAGCCTTTTCTTCAGCCTACCATCCACAGACTGATGGTCAGATAGAGGTCGTCAACAAAACCATTGAAATGTATCTCTGCTGTTTCATGGGGGACTCACCTAAGAGGTGGGTTAAGTGGCTCGCCTGGGCTGAGTTCTATTACAACACCTCCTACCACAGTGCTCTCGGCACAACCCCATTCAAGGTGGTATATGGTAGAGAACCTCCCCGTCTTTTAGCCTATGAACCAGGGGCCTCTAAAGTCACAACTTTGGACCAAGCATTGGCTGAAAGAGACACATTCATCACAGAGGTGCGCACTCATCTACAGAAGGCACAAAATTCTTTGAAACAATATTATGACAAGAAGCACCGAGAAGTCTTCTTTTCTCCTGGAGATTATGTTTGGTTGCGTCTCCAACACTACATGCAGCTGTCGTTGACAGCCTTCAAACATCACAAGCTCTCTCCAAAATATTATGGTCCCTTTCAGGTGCTGGACCGCATTGGGACAGTGGCCTACAGATTGCAGCTTCTGCCAAAGGCCAGAATTCACAACGTCTTTCATGTCTCACAATTAAAGGCCTTCCACGATGATTCGCCCATGCTGCACACCCCGCTGCCACCACTCCATGAGGGTCGTGTACTTTCTACCCCGGCACAGGTATTTCAAACTCGTCGTATTCACGGTGATTGGGAGATCTTAGTGCAATGGGCTGATGCTGACCCCAGTGACATGACATGGGAGCCATTATCGGCGTTTTGCACCCTCTACCCATACTTTGAGCTTGAGGACAAGCTCTTTCTCCAAGGGGGGGGGGGGGTGATGTTATGGACTCCATAGCATCTCGAGTTATCCATAGCATAGGAATTAAATTATGTTAATTTACTTTTCATGTAATTTCAATTCGGTTTGGTTTACTTTATTTGGTTTAGTTTAATTTGGGTTGGTTCAGTGTAATGTGGCGTGAACCACTTGACCTAATGGGTCATCTTTGTAGTTTTGTCCTCAACCCTATTTAGGGGGACGTGAAGGAAAAGAGAGGTAAGTATTGAGAAAATTATATTTTACAGGTCTGATTCTCCCTTAGAGGTCAAGGTCGGATTCTCCCTTTGAGGTCCAAGGTTGAGCTTCCTCCAAAGCTCCTTCATTCTAAATTGAGTTCCACCATTACTCGTTCAAGAAACAAGGGTTCTCTTCCAACGTCAAGATCATCCATGGAGGGAAGAGAGGAAAGAAGGGTGACTCGATCCATGGCAAGGGAAGATCCTAACAATTACATGGAACTCAATGCGCATACCATTAAAGACAAATTTCCCATCCCAGTGGTGGACGAGTTGCTAGATGAGTTACATGGTGCTACTATTTTTACCAAGCTCGATTTGAAATCTGGCTATCATCAAATTCGAGTTCATCCATCAGATGTGGAGAAAACAGCGTTCCGCACGCACCACGGGCATTTCGAGTTCCTCGTAATGCCATTTGGTCTCTCAAATGCACCTTCCACATCCTGGCCCTCATGATTGAGGTATTTTCCTCTCTTGAGGAAATACATTTTGGTATTTTTTGATGATATTTTGGTATATAACAACAGTTGGGAAGAGCATCTTCAACACCTTCACCAGGTATTTGCTCTGTTCCACTCACATCATTTGGTTTTAAATCAATCCAAATGTTCTATGGGAACCTCAAAAGTAGCCTACATGGGCCACATTATTTCAGCTATTGGGGTGAAGGTTGACCAGAGTAAGATACAAGCCATCACAGATTGGCCTCCTCCCACATCCATTAGAGCAATAAAGAGATTTTTGGGCCTAGTTGGGTATTACAGGAAATTTGTTCGCCGCTATGGCCTGATTGCAGCACCGCTCAACAACCTACTCAAGAAAAATGCCTTGACCTGGTTCGAGACAGCGGCTCATTCCTTTCAGAAGTTGAAAGAGGCCTTATCATCCGCCCCAATTTTGAAGCTACCGGACTTTGATGTGTCATTTTGTGGTGGAAGGTGATGCTTCAGGGGGTGGTATTGGTGCAGTGTTACACCAACAGGGACACCCGATTGCTTATTCTAGCCGCCAACTTGGCCAACACCACCACAAGTTAGCAGCTTATGAGAGGGAACTAATCGAATTAGCGAAAGCCATACAGCATTGGCAGCCTTATCTCTGGGGGTGCCCATTTATGATTCGCACCAATCATTGCAGCCTCAAGTATCTGCTTGAGCAGCGCCTCACTACCTCATCGCAGCAGCATTGGTTAAGTAAACTTATGGGGTTTGAATTTACTGTGGAGTATAAACCTGGGAGTTTGAATGTGGGGGCTGATGCTTTATCTCGCTGGGACATTCCAGAGCCGCAATTACATGCCATAAGTCAACCCAGAGCTCTCTTGTTGGATTCTATACGGGAAGAGACACAATAGTACCTGAAAATTATTGCTTTATATCATGAGATCCAACAGGAAACTTTGACTAACCATTGGACGATTCAGGATAATCTGGTCCTCTTCAAAAATTGGATCTTTCTACACCACACGTCACCACTGATTCACAATATTTTAGCCTCCTTCCATGACAATACACATGAGGGTCGAAAAAAAACATAATTCCAAATAAGTAGGGAATTTTATTGGAGGGGTATGAAGAGCAATATAGCCGATTATGTGGCGGCTTGTCAGATTTGTCAACGGAATAAAGCTAAATCATTAAGTCCAGCTGGGTTGCTCCAACCACTTCAGCTGCTGTCACAAGTCTAGTCAGATATTTCCATGGACTTCATAGATGCCTTCCCTCATTGTCCAAAAAATCCGTTATCTTTGTAGTGGTTGATCGTTTCTCAAAGTATAGCCATTTCATACCTCTGGTGCATCCTTACACAACAGCTCACGTAGCTCAGGTCTTTATGGATAATATTGTTCACTTACATGGGATGCCTAATTCCATTACAAGTGACATGGATGCCATATTTACCAGTACATTCTGGAAAGAACTATTCAAGCTGTAGGGCACAACGTTAGCATTCTCTTTACCCTACCATCTCCAGACTGATGGTCAGATAGAGGTCATCAACCGGACAATTGAGATGTATCTTCATTGTTTTGTGGGGGACTTGCCTAAACGGTGGGTTAAGTGGCTCGCCTGGACTGAATTCTGATACAAAACTTCCTACCACAACGCACTTGGAACAACCCCATTCAAGGTAGTATATGGTAGAGACCCGCCCAGCCTTTTATCATATGAACTGGGTGCCTCAAAGGTTGCCACTTTGGACTAGGCATTTGTAGAAAGAGACACCTTGCTCACTGAGGTGCACACTCATCTCCAGGAGGCCTAGCACACTATTGTTAGGTTCTTCCCTTGCCATGGATCGAGTCACCCTTCTTTCCTCTCTTACCTCCATGGATGCTCTTGACGCTGGAACAAAATTCTTGTTTCTGGAACGTGGAATGATGGAAATCAAATAGAACGAAGGAGCTTTGAAGGAAGCTCAACCTGGACCTCAGAGGGAGAATCCGACCTAGACCTCTGAGGGAGAATCTGACCTGTTTTAATCTAATTTTCTCAGTACTTGCTTTCTCCTTCCCTTGATGTCCCCCTAAATAGTAGGGTTGAGGACGAAATTAAAAAGTTGACCCATAGGTCAAGTGGTTCACACCACATTACAACTGAACCAACCCAAAGTAAACCAAACCAAACAAAGTAAACCAACCGAATTTAAATTACTTGAAAAGTAAATTGACATAATTTAATTCCTATGCCTATGGATGACTAGTGATGCTATGGAGTCTATAACATCACCCCCCTCTTGGAGAAAGAGCTTGTCCTCAAGCTCGAAGTATGGGTAGAGGGTACGAAACACCGCTAATGGCTCCCATGTCATGTCACTGGGGTCAGAATCTACCCATTGCACTAGGATCTCCCAATCACCCTGAATGCTGCGAGCCTGTAATACCTGTGTCGTAGTAGAAAGGACACGTCCTTCATGTAGTGGGGGCAGCGGTGTGTGCAGCAAAGGCGAATCACCTTGGAAGGCCTTTAGTTATGAGACATGAAACACATTGTGAATCTTGGCCTCTGGTGGAAGCTGCAATCGGTAGGCCACTGTACCAATGCGGTCCATAACCTGAAAGGGACCGTAATATTTCGGAGAGAGCTTGTGACGTTTGGAGCCTGTCAGTGACAACTGCCTGTAGTGTTGGAGACACAACCAAACATAATCTCTTGGAGAAAAGAAGACTTCCTGGTGCTTCTTGTCATAATATATTTTCATAGAATGTTGTGCCTCCTGGAGATGAGTTCGCACCTCAGTGATGAAGGTGTCTCTTTCGGCTAATGCTTGGTCCAAAGTGGCGACTTTAGAGGCCCCTGGTTCATATGATAAAAGGCTGGGCGGTTCTCTACCATATACCACCTTGAATGGGGTTGTGCTGAGTGCGATGTGGTAGGAGGTGTTGTAACAGAATTCAGCCTAGGCGAGCCACTTAACCCACCTCTTAGATGATTCCATCATGAAACAACGAAGATACATTTCAATTGTTCTGTTGACGACCTCTGTCTGACCATCAGTCTGCGGATGGTAGGCTGAAGGAAAGGCTAACGTTGTGCCCTGTAGCTTGAAGAGTTCTTTCCAGAAGGTACTTGTAAAGATTGCATCCCTATCACTGGTAATGGAATTTGGCATCCCATGTAAGCGGACAATGTTATCCATAAAGAGCTGAGCGACCTGAGCTATAGTGTAAGGATGCTCCAGAGGGATGAAGTGCTAAAACTTTGAGAAACGATCCACCACTACAAAGATAACGGATTTGCCCGACGAAGAGGGAAGTCCATCTATGAAGTCCATAGAAATATCAAACCAGACCTATGATGGTAGCTGAAGTGGTTGGAGCAACCCAGTTGGACTTAATGTTTCAGCTTTATTCCGTTGACAAGTCTAACAAGCCGCCACATAATCGGCTATACTGCGCTTCATGCCCCTCCAATAAAATTCCCTACTGATCCGGAATTATGTTTTTTGTCGGCCCTCATGTGTACTATCATGGAAGGAGGCTAAAATGCTGTGAATCAGAGGGGATGTGTGGTGTAGAAAAATTCTGTTTTTGTAGAGGACTAGATTGTCCTTAACCCTCCAATTGTTTGCCGCTGTCCCCTGCTGGATGTCATGACATAAAGCTATAATTTTTGGGTACTGTTGTGCCTCTTCCCGTTTAGAATCCAACAAGAGAGCCATGGGCTGACTGATGGCATTTAAATGCGGCTCTGGAATGTCCCGACGAGATAATGCATCAGCCCCAACATTCAAACTTCTCGGTTTATACTCGACAGAAAAGTCAAACCCTATAAGTTTACTTAACCAATGCTGTTGTGGCGAAGTAGTGAGGCACTGCTCAAGCAGATACTTGAGGCTGCAATGATCAGTGCGAATAAAAAATGAACGTCCCCAGAGATAAGGGTGCCAATGCTGTATAGCTTTCACCAATCCAATCAATTCCCTCTCATAAGCTGCTAACTTGTGGTGGTGTTGTCCAAGTTGGTGTCTAAAATAAGCAATCGGGTGGCCCTGTTGGTGTAACACTTCACCAATACCGCCCCCCGAAGCATCACATTCCACGACAAAGGACTCATCAAAGTCAGGTAGCTACAAAATTGGGGCTGATGCTAAGGCGTCTTTGAACTAATGAAAGGAATGAGTCGTTGTCTCTGACCAGGTATAGGCATTTTTCTTGAGGAGGTTGTTGAACAGAGCTGCAATCTGGCCATAGCTACGAATAAATTTTCTATAATACCCAGCTAGGCCCAAAAATCCTCTTAAGGCTGTAATGGATGTAGGAGTAGGCCAATCTGTGACCGCTTGTATCTTACTCTGGTCTACTTTCACCCCCGCTGCTGAAATAACATGGCCCAAGAATGTCACTTCTGACGTACCCATAGAACATTTGGACCGATTTAAAACCAAATGATGTGAACGGATAAGAGAAAATACCTGGTGAAGGTGCTAAAGATGCTCTTCCCAACTGTTACTATAGACCAAAATATTGTCGAAAAATACCAATACTTATTTTCTCAAGAGAGAGGAAAATACCTCATTCATGAGGGCTTGGAAGGTGGAAGGAGCATTTGAGAGACCTAATGGCATTACGAGGAACTCGAAATGGCCGTGATGTGTGCGAAATGCTATTTTCTCCACATCTGATGGATGAACTCAGATTTGATGATAGACAGATTTCAAATCAAGTTTAGTAAACGTAGTAGCTCCATGTAGCTCGTCTAGCAACTCGTCCACCTCTGGGATGGGAAATTTATCTTTAATAGTAAGGGCATTGAATTGCCGGTAATCCACACAAAACCTCCATGACTTATCATGCTTGCGGACTAGTAATACCGGTGAGGAAAAAGGAGACCTGCTGGGCTGAATAATAGCTTGTGCTAGCATCTTCTGGCACTGCCTTTCAATCTCATCCTTCTGTAAGTGGGGGTAACGATACAGACGCACCACTACAGGCTTAGTACCCGTTTTCAAACAGATACGATGATCACCGTGCATAATTTGCGGTAAAGCAGTAGGGTCCTGAAGGATATCCTCAAATTCTATAAGTAAATGAGATAACTTACAGGTGGCCGTGGACTGGACCTGGACAACCTATAGTGTGCAGGGCACTGGTGCTTGTGTGCCACGCAATATAATCTGATGTTGGTCCTCTGTAAAAGACATGGTCAGAGCTTGGGAATCCCATAGTATTGGCCCCAACAATTGTAGCCATTTAATTCCTAGTACCAAATCGAATCCTGACAGTGGAATCACCAAAAAATCTGCAATAAATGCATGTCCCTCAATATCAAAGTGTGTGGCTGGAGATATGCCCACACTAGTAATTTTAGCCCCATTGGCTACAGATACAGAAAGACCAGTCTGTTTCTGGACTTCTAACCCAAGTCGTTCTGCCATCGGCTGACTGATGAAATTATGTGTACTACCCAAATCAACTAAAGCTAGTAACTATAGATGATGTAACTCGGCTTTAACCTGCATTGTGCTTGAACTACGTAGACCAATCATGGCATGAAGGGAAATCTCTTGACCCTCTTGGTCTGTTTCCACAATCTCCTCCTCTAGTAGTATGTCGTCTCCATCCTCCCACAGACATATACTGAATAATCGTTTGTAGTGGTGACCAATGACATATTGTTCATCACAATTAAAATAGAGGCCATTGGCCTTTCTCTGATCCATTTCCTGTTTGGTGAGTTTTTTGAAGTAAGGAGCAGGTGGAGCCGAATTAGAGATGTCTGGGCATGGGACTGCACTGTCTCTAGACCGTGGAGGTCCATAGTAAGGGGTTGGCGCTGAGGCATTGTGCCTTCCTCGCCAAGCTGGTTTTCTGACCAGGACTCCTTTAGAACATGTTGCTTGTGCTCAATTGCCCTGGCTAAATTCATAGCGTGGTCCAAATTTGTAGGACCATTTAATTCAACTTCCAGTCTCAGAGCTTCTGTCAAACCCGCAGTAAAAATATGAACATACTGTGTGTGACTGACAAACAGGTTTGCTTGGGCTAACCTCTTCTGGAAGGTCTTTTGGTACTCCTCTAGTGATCCAGTTTGTTTGTAATTAATTTAATTCACCCAATGGATTGCTACTAGCTGGAGGACCAAATCTCATCATGCAAGACTGCCTGAAGGTTGCCCAATCCTGAACCAATTGGTCATTTTGGAATTGGTGGTACCATAGAAGCGTTTCATCGAGCATGTGATAGGCGGCCAAATACACTTTCAGGTGTTTTTTGATGATAAAAGAACTGATCACACTTTGCTAACCAAATCTAAGGGTCCTTAGACCCATCATACGTAGGAAAGTCAAGTTTTAAAAACCTAGGCACAGTATTTGGTCCTTGAATGGCAGGCCCCAGATGGGGATGGTGTTGACGCATTGGTGGTTGTGGGGGAGGTGGTGGGTGGAATTGATGGTGGTCGGCCGGTGGAGAGTAGGCAGCCAGTGGTTGTGCTCATGTACCATTGTCCTCTTGTCGCTGGAGGAGAGCTTGGATGGCAGCATCCATTGATTTTTTGGCTTCACGCAAGTCAGTTGTTGTCTGATGCACCTCTTCCAAGGATTGAGCCTGAATGTCTGTTCTCTGCCTAGTATCTTCCACTAATTGCCTGAAATCTTCAAGGGAAGAGGAATCCTCAAGGGTGGGCCTGTTTGATACCAAGATGTTAAGTTCTTCCGTTGCCATGGATCGAGTCACCCTTCTTTCCTCTCTTTCCTCCATGGATGCTCTTGACGCTGGAAGAGAATTCTTGTTTCTGGAACATGGAATGATGGAAATCAAATAGAACGAAGGAACTTTGAAGGAAGCTCAACCTGGACCTCAGAGGGAGAATCTGACATAGACCTTTGAGGGAGAATCTGACCTATTTAATCTAATTTTCTCAATACTTGCTTTCTCCTTCCCTTGTCGTCCCCCTAAATAGGGTTGAGGACGGAATTACAAAGTTGACCCATAGGACAAGTGGTTCACGCCACATTACAACTGAACCAACCCAAAGTAAAGCAAACCAAACAAATTAAACCAACCGAATTGAAATTACATGAAAAGTAAATTGACATAATTTAATTCCTATGCCTATGGATAACTCGTGATGCTATGGAGTCCATAACAACTATGAAGTTGTATTATGACAAGAAGCACCAAGAAATCTTCTTTTCTCCAGGAGATTATGTATGGTTGCGTCTCCAACACTACAGGCAGATGTCACTGAAAGTCTCCAAACACCACAAGCTCTATCCTAAGTATTATGGTCCCTTTCAGGTCATGGACCGCATTGGTATAGTTGCCTACCCTTGTAGCTTCTACCAGAGGCCAGTATTCACAATGTGTTTCAAGTCTCCCAACTGAAGGCCTTCCAAGGTGACTCTCCCTTGCTGCACACACCTCTCCCCCACTACATGAGGGACGTGTCCTATCTACTCCAGCACAGGTATTACAGGCTCACCGCATTCAGGGTGGTTGAGAGATCCTAGTGCAATGGGTTGATGCTGATCCCAGTGACACGACATGGGAGCCATTAGCTGCGTTCCTCACCCTCTACCCCTACTTCGAGCTTGAGGACAAACTCTTTCTCGAGGAGGGGGGTGATGTTATGGACTCCATAGCATCACGAGTTATCCACATGTATAGGAATTAAACTATGTCAATTTACTTTTAATGTAATTTCATTTGGTTTGGTTTGGTTTGGTTTGGTTTAGATGTAATGTGGCATGAACCAATTGACCCATGGGTCTATTTTGTATTTCCGTCCTCAACTGTATTTATGGGGACGTTAAGGTGAAGGGAAAGCAAGTATTGAGAAATTAGAATTAAACATGTCTGATTCTCCCTCAAAGGTCTAGGTTGGGTTTTCCCTCTGAGGTCTAGGTCGAGCTTCCTTCAAAGCTCAATCATTCCATTCCTATTTCCATCATTCCACGTTCAAGAAACAAGAATTCTCTTCTAGCGTCAAGAACCAATATGGAGGGAAGAGAGGAAAGAAGGGTGACTCGATCCATGTCTCGGGAAGAACCTAACACTCTACCGATGTTGAAGTTTATGCAGAATATAATACTTTCGGTCGCCAAACGATTTATTATGTTCAAGAGGGAAAACCTTCCTCTAGTAAACATAAAGAGCAACAAGACAGTGAACCAGAGGCCTGGGAATCTGATGAATTTGCAAAAGAAAATACCAAGAAAACAAAAAGGCATATGAACTTGGTAAAAGATTTCGAATGCTTCACGGTAGTAACGAACATGAAGCAGAAGCATCAAGGGTACGCGATACCCACATGGAAGATAGCTTTCAAGATAACTTCCAAAACCGAACTGCGGTTCACCCGCAAGAATGAGAAAGTTTCTCCCACTCCAAAATATCCTTGGGAGGACAAAGATATTCGAAAAAATACACAAATATCGATCCATCACATGCTACTAAGGGACACCAAACCATAGATAGCATAAACCTTTTTGGATTTTATCTCAACTTGGATTGCCCCAAGGATGGAGAAAAAGTCCTTAAAGAATGGGAAAGAAGCATCAGCAATGCTGTAAATATGCATGAATCTTGGGATAAGGATTCTGCATTCAACTTCTTTACCCACGCTTTACAGGGTAATGTAGCTCATTAGTGGGACAACCTTTCTGAAGACCAAAAATGAGCTAATACCTCAATATCTGTTGCCAATCTTGAAAGGATTGGTGGCTAAGATATCAAAAGAATTTCTAGGAATACATCCAACCCTAGAAGCTTACAACGAGAGTACTAAACAAAGAAAATGTTTAGAAACTCTTCAAAAATTAAACAAGTTACAAATTTGTAACATTTGTTTTTATGAGAAGTATTATTGCGAATTTTCATGTTACTTCTACAAACTTCAAAACGATGATCAAAAACCTTATCTGTCAATCTTTTTCTCAAAATTGTCAGTACCTTTTGCACATGTAGCTGAAAAAATACTACATTATGAAATATTGGCAAAATAATCCAAAACTTGGTACTTTAACCATGGATATTTTCCTAAAATTTGACAATTTAGGAAAAAGACACAAATTTGTACAAGACACGTTGGCAAATCTTTGTGAAAGCTAAAAACTACAAAAGAAAAGTAGTTAGGCAAATAAACAAACATTATGTTGTTCATACTAGAACAAAAATGTAGGAGCTTATGGTTGTAAAACCACCTCCCATAAGCAAAGAAAATATCATAAGAAGTTGCAAAAGAAAAAATTTAGGATACAAAAAAGTTCTACAACTAGGTCTACTCCCAAAAAGAGATACTTTGGAAAAAGAACAAATTCTGGCCCTCCCACATCCAGTAAAGGGTCAAATGCATATTGCCCAAAGGGGAAAACCCCAAGCAAATGCAAATGCTGGATATGCCAGAAAGAAGGACATTTTGCTAAAGATCATTCAAACGATAATAAAACATGACATTATAATAGCTACATGATACTAGCCAAAGCAAATGGATTGGAAATCATCCATTATGATCACATCCAGTCAGAAGATGAAGTATATGAACTTCATCGCGAAACTGAGTCTTCCACCTCGAAAAACTTAGAAAATATGTCGGACTCTGAATGAGTATCTGCTTAAACACAGACCATGTAGCTTCTAGAAATTCTTATATCACAGTCATGCTGAAGCTACCCGGATATATCAAATTGCATATACACGCTCTCATCGATACAAGAAGTTCATATTACCTAGCCAGACAAAACCTACTTCCCATAGATCTATGGAAACCACTTGAAGTACCCCTTCAAGTAACAGTCGGCTTAGGAGAAAACATAGCTCTTCCTGTAGAAGCCCGAAACATTCATCTCAACATTGGAGGTGAAAAGTTTATGATCTCAAAACTCATTATTTTAGGACCAAATATAAACTCAGGACCAGATTTAGTCCTAGGAAATGAATGGCTCATGTTCCATGCTCCTGTAGAGCAAACACCAGCCTACTATAAACTTTGATGTCGTACTCGAAGTGAAATCGATAATTCTGCTGTATTTGTTTACGTAGTAAAACCCATGAAGCCTTTGCCATTTTTGGCAATGGAGACGTTCTCCATCAGGTCTTCAAAAAACGTTGCCAACGTGGTGAGATTCCTCCTTTTGAAACTCTCCTACTTGCAGAATCCTGCAAATCAGTAGTTCAACAGCTTCTAGAATCCACTTGTTATGAGAAACATGGAATAAACAAAAAACATAAGCCGACCTCGAACTTCTTGATCTTGAAAAAGAAATCCGAGAAAAACCTATGGTTTACACTCCTTCTGATGTTGAAGAATTCTCAACACAGATAAATGACTTGCTAACTAAAGGTTTAATCCTTGCAAGTTATTCTCCACATACATCTCCTGCTTTCCTGGTTCGGAATTATGCAGAGATAAAATGTGGAAAAGCTAGAATGGTCATTAACAATAAAAAGGTTAATGAAGCCAAAAAAATGGATGGCTACTAGCTTGCAAACAAAGAAAGATTAATAGCCGCTATAAGAGGAAAACAAAGGTTTTCTAAATTTGATTCGAAATCAGGGTTTTGGCAAATTCGTCTAACCGAAGAGTTATTCCCCTTACTGCATTCAGTTGTCCTTGAGGACATTATGAGAGGCTTGTCATACCCTTTGAGTTAAAACAAGTACCCAATATCTTTCAAAGAAGAATGGACGACATCCTCAAACTATTCTTTAAATTTTGCTTAGTTTATGTTGATGACATCCTAGTCTTTGTAGAAACAAAGGATCAACATAAAGAGCAATTACTTAAGATATTAAATGCCTTAAAAAATGCTGGGATAACACTCAACAAAAATAAATCAGAGTTTTTCAAAACTAAGATAGACTTTTTAGGGCTAAACATCTCAAAAGGAGAAATCATCCTCTAAAATCATATTTTGGAAAAAACTAGCAGTTTTTCCAAATGAAATTGAAGATGTAAAACAACTTCAATGTTTCTTAGGATGCCTAACATATGCTGAAAAATTCAAAAATAATTTAGCAAAAATTAGGAAATCCATTCAAAAGAAACTAAAAAAAGACGTCAAATGGGAATGGACACCCACTGAAAATCTAGAAGTATTCAGGATCAAACAAATGATGAAACACCTCCTGGTGTTAAATCTACCAGATCCAGATGCAAAACTAATTTTAGAAACTGACGCCTCGGATCATCCTTGGGCAGCAGTGCTAAAATGCAAAATCAATGATTCTACGAGAATATGCAAACATACATTAGGAACATTTTCTTTTGTTGAAATAAATTATCATTCTTATGAAAAAGAAATTTAGCAGTAAAAAATGGGATAAAGAAGTTTTTTATTTATCTTGCCCCCAAAGAATTTCTGGTCAGAACTGATTGTAAGAATTTTGTTTATTTTATGACTAGAAGTTTAGAAGATTCACTTTGTCGCAATAGATTACTCCGTTGGCAGCAATGGTTTTTCCAATTCTCTTTTTCTGTAAAACACATTAAAGGAGAAAAAAATTATTTACCTGATACTCTTACTCGAGAATTTTTTTGTGTTGTAGATAGGTAAAATGGATCCCCTCAGCAGCACACTAACGAACATAGCAGCATCAATTGCCACACTCACGGTCTTGTTCTCAACCATACAGTCACTCTTCGATAGTCTTTTAGTTCTCTCTAAAAAAGGAGACATATCTGAGAATTGTGCTCGTTACGGGATAAGTGGAGATCTCCTACAACTCAAGGTTAAGGAATTAACCGAAGAGTTAAAAGAACTCTCTAAATGACATGAAATGCCTAGCTCCTCTGAGACTTCTACTAGATCTCCATCGCAAGAAAAGGAAGTCTCAAGGTCAGCTACTCAACAGATAGATGGCTTTAGTGTTTTGATAAACACATGTCGATCCGGGATTTCTACCGGTCATGCCAGGCATGAGTAGGAAATCACAACCCAGTCTTCTTTGAAGATAGGGGAATCAGGGATTTCTACTTGCTAGGCTAGACCTAGAAAGGAAACCTTAACGATTTCGTCGAAATCAGAATCAGTGACTTCTACCTGTCAATTTTGAGCTGGAAAGGAAGTCTTAACGGATCCATCTCTGATGGAAACGGACTTATCTAGAAATGAGAAATCATTCAAGACAAAATTGGTTATCCCGTCTGAGTTTACAAGGTTGAAAATCCTAAATAAACCAAATACAACAAGTTTTAATGAGTTTGAGTTTTTAAAGAAAATTCAACCTTTGAAACTTTCAGACATTATGTCTAAGGAATCCTCGCTACGCCCTCAAAAGGTGGACAATGTTCGTTTAAAGGTCGAATCCGATCATACTGTTCAATTCCAGAGATGGAATGAGCAAATTGGATAAGGGATGAACACTCCCTTCTTCACAACTGAGTCCAGTAACAGTTGGAATCACGTGAAGCTGAGTCATGAAATAAACTCGAAATATGCATCCATACTTTATTCATATAGATTCATAAAGAAGATGGTACTTCACTCCACTGATTTATCGGTTTTGGAAAAGATGCCAAAAGAGATTAAGGAGGCTTGCAAAAGTTTTATCTCCGTAACAAAGAGTAAAGGAATTCAAATTAATTTCCTTTCCTGTATTGCTGAGATTGTTACTGACAATAAGATGTTTCCAAGCATTTCTGTTGTGACACTTGAAGGCATCAAAGAAGGTGACGCTACAAAGGAATATGATCCCAGACATGTTCCATAAGCCAAGCCATGCCCAAAAGCAGTCTGGCCAACCAGGCGTATCCAAGGGCTCAAGAATCTGATGCAGCTCATACAACAGCTGATTCAGAAAAAGAAAAGCTTTGTCTACAAGACCTCCGTTCCACTAACAATCGTCTCGAAGAGCTATAAAGAGACTCTGACACTTGTCCAGACCAGTCTCAAAGTAACGCTGAAGAAACTCCCTAGAGGAAATATCCCCTTCAGCAAAGAGACAAAGGAAAGCTTCTGCAAGATGGCCCAGAAGACATTTCCAAATGAGCATACCTGTAGATTGTGCATAGAAAGGCAACTGTCCGAATGAACAGTCAGCAGCCACGCCAGCAGACAAGTCAGCAACCATTAAGGCCAAAGACAAAATCAAAGTTAGAAAAGGCAGCTATAAAAGTTAGCAAAGGCGGCTAAAAAATTCATCAAAGGCGGCTACACAAATTCAGCAATGGTAGCTACAAAAGATTCCTGCACGTCAGCATAATGATGTCACAAGAAGAAAAGTCATTTCTACTCCTGCTTTCGATGTCGAAAGGTAATAATTCATGGGCAAAAATGAAAAGCCAAAAAGACAAAAGTTACCCTTTGTCTTTAAACACAACACCCACTCTTTCATTCGAAGAAGAAGAAGAAGGCGATTTCCGGCGAGCTTCCTCCGACAAGTTCCTTAAAACACGGTATGTGCAAAACAATCGTTCTAGCTAAGTAGTAAAGAGGGAACCGACCGAAAGCATGGTCGGTAACTTCCGGAGTTATGTAGATAAGTAGTTTTTATTTTCCTTTTTTAAGGATATGTATTTAGTTGTTTTTTATTTTGTTTGAAACAATGTTTTATTTCTGCATGTTTGTAATATTTTGATTCGTACAATTGTTGTTGTTATTGTTCCACTTCCGCATATATATATGAATCTCCACAGTGTTTGTTTTTACTATTCTAAAGTTATTTGTTAAAAGTTACTGATCATTTTCACTGTTCATGTTCACTATTCATGTTTACTGTTCACTCGTCAATAGTAATAGTATCGAAATAGTGCCAAATAGGACAAAAGCTACTGACTTGGAATTATTCGGCTACGCTCTGAGGTAGAAAAGGAAATGGAACTTTGCTCTACCCTGCTGAAACAGCCATGGAGCCGCAATGGTTAACATGCACGGCTTGGGGCCCTCTGGAAACCGTGAGGACTGCATAGATGGATTGCCCACGTGGTGGTAAGCCGACAGGAATAGGGTTAAACCCCGAAGAAGTTTTGAGTAGCAGTAGAAGTCATGTTGGGCCTATTAGATAGCTATAAAAAAGATACAAATGAGTAAATAGCAGTGGCATGTGGAAGGAATGGACGCAGTCATATTGATGGTGAAATGATAAGATGTATGAATAGAACTGTAGGAATAGTATTGTGCAAGTCATAGTTGTTTTTTGCTGCCTGCATCTTGTTTTTCGCTACCCTTAGTCAATGTGTATCCGAGCTTTTAGAGCTTTAGGTACCTTTTCACTTGTATTCCGCTGTTTTAGGCTGTTTAGTCTGTTTGTGTGTTGTTTTGGTAAAAAATGGTATCAGAACAATAGTGCTTTTGGTATCATAATAGGCTGGTATGGCGTTCTTTTCAAGATCTAATAATTCCTGACGCAGTAAATCATCAAATCTCGATTGCTTTATTGGTTAGAGAGATCAAACAATTATGGATTTGACATTTAACCTAGTAGTAGATTGTAACGAGTAATAAATTAGTATGCCTCCTAGGGATTAAACAAGACAATCATGAACGAAAATTTTAGAAGAACATCAGATACTCAAAACATAAATTGAACGATGAAAATAAATCAGATGTCACAGTTGTATTGATTTTGAGGCTTTAGTTTCCTTTGACCAAGTTTGAAAGTTTAGCCACATAGGGCCATGAAGAAATCTGAAGGAAAAAACTAGAGAAAAGAGAGAAGAAAAGTTGGAGAAGAGAAAAGAGGTCTTGGGCGCCGAACTCCTTTTCTCCTTTTATTCCCCTTCTTTCTCCTGGCTTAGGGTTTTTCTTTTTCGTGCATCGGGTTTGGGTCATAAAGCACATGACGCAACTTCAAGCCCGGTTTAGACCCTGATGCAACCCGTATTACTCCAAATTCTTAATATAAAAGTTGTAGAAAGTTTTCTTGTAATTCCTTAGCATCTTGAATCATCTCTTTGAGAGCTCGGATGAGAGAGTTATGTCCAGATTACGCAAAAATGTCAAAACTGTCCAGAATCGCCCAATTAAATTCGTTTTGCACTTAACGCTTCCATTCGCATCCTAAATCAAAATATAAGAATAATGAGTATATTTAGGCACAAAATAATTATAAAAGCCTAAGCATTAAGGGATGAAAATTTGACATTTTGCATTCTCATCAATTTTCCCACACTTAGCTTTTGCTCATCCTCGGGCAAAACTCAAATTCACTTTCCCAAAAATACCAAGGTTGTAACACCATCAACAAAAAACAACCAAGCTCTTCAAAACTCATAACATATCATGAACCAACATTCTTAAACAACATACAATTACTTAGTAAGAATTTTCATTCAAAGATGGAGTAAACTAAATAAGTAGACCTTCACATAAATAAACATTCGACTCTCATGCGGTTGAAGGGTATGTGTTTCTCTCAAATTCATTGCAAGGAAAATGATCTACCATAGGCTTACATATCTTCTCACTCTCCACCACTCAGCTCACATGCATAATACAGATCATAAGGACTTTTCAAGGGTTGTAACGGGGTTTAGGTTCAAGGTGGGAAATATTTGGTAATGTAGCTCAAAAGCCATCGAAAATAGTGGAGCAAAAATGAATAAACTCAAGCTCGAATATATTAGACATGTGAAACCAATCACTCCACTCAGCATTTTCTTCAATTTGTATCTATCTTGTATAAATAGACCCCTTTCTTGAAATTTTAGGAGGAATTATGAACACTGACAGTTTGTAACTTTATAAGCCATTCCCTCCGTCACTTCCTTTCTTCTTTTCTTTTTCTCTTCACTTTTTTTTTTTACTAACAATGGAACTCATGAATTTAGGATGAAAACATGTTCCATATCATCTGTCATTGTCATACCACAAATCCAGACACCCCCACACTTATTTTTTACGCACCCACACAAACCATAATGATGAACAATACTCCACTAGCTCTATGGCTTGGGTAAAGGTTTTTTTTTTTCAGGTTTAAAGCTTGTAACGTGCGTTCACAAAAAAGGAAAAAAACAATTAAATTTCAAAGGGGTTCTACAAAACGGAAAAATTTAATAAGGTAGGCTATTTGGCATATGTAGCTTATAACAATGGCATATGTAGCTTATAACAAAGAGGGCCTTAATCATGTTCATGCATGCATGTGTCAATGTGACCTCAAAGAGAATCAAGGCAAGTTCTAGAGAAAAAAATCCATGGAAGATTATCTCTCATGAAAGAAAGTAGTGAGAATGATATGGATGTGTTAGTCTAAAGGCTCAAAATCTCACCGACATTTGTCTACCAAATTTAGTCACTACTATCCTCAAAGAAAATAACTAGACTAATTCATTCTCAGTTCGAAGATTACTTATTCAATCATGTTATGAATCTTCCAAGAACCTAATTTAATCTTTCTCATGACATACAAAACCAAAAAACCATTAAAAACCACAAAAAAACGAAGATTTTTTTTTAAAAAAATAGAATTGAAACACAACCTAAATCCCCTCCCCCACACCTTGAACTTACATTGTCCCCAATGTAATGTGAAATTTAAATAGAAGGCACAAATAACCAAAATATAAATGTGAAAATAAAGAGAAAAAGGAACGAACTCCCCTTGGGTTGCCTCCCAAGCAGCGCCTTGGTTTATTGTCATTGGCTCGACTCAATGCTTCCGTAATTATGGGTCATCCCACACAAAGTATTTGGCACCACTCTTGACCTTATCTTTTTGAGACCTAGATGAACTAGGAGGTAACATATTAATAACCAAATAATTTACAATATTCGCATACCAAGGTAATGTCACACTCGCGGTGAGCAGTTGCTCATCAGGGACCGTTTCCTGCAAATGAAGTTCATCCTGCACATGCTTTTCTTCTTCTGGTGCACTAAGTATACTGAAGATGATCATTGGTAATGTTCCTCCATCTCCAAGGAATACCTACTTGAGGTGACTGTGGAGAGGCTTCAAATCTGGAGTGGGAGCCTGCAAAACAGAGGGTAAAGGCATCTCATTAGAAACTGGTAATGCAATATAAAAAACGTTATGTGAATGTTGTAATTGTGGAATATCATTCAATGCTGGAACAATTTCCTGCAAATCAGAACTCAAGGCTAACTCCTCATTCTCTTTTTGAAGATGCTTACTAATAGCAACTTCCAATTCCTCTTTTCTATCAAGTTCAAGAACTTTATGTGCGAAAAAATCAATCACATCAATGGAATAAATAGGCATCACCAGGATATTTCATGGCATCATAAATGTCAAACTTAACCATTTCACCATCAAATTCCATGGTAAGTGTGCCACTATGAACATCTATTCTAGTCTTGGATGCCTTTAAGAATGGTCTTCCTAACAAAATAGGAGCAGTTTGGTCACCATTTTCCATATCAAGCACATAGAAATCAACAGGGAAAATCAAATCATTAACTTGCACAAGAACATCCTCAACTACACCCTTAGGATATGCATTAGATCTATCAGCCAATTGAATCACAACACCAGTTTTATTCAAAGGTCAAAGTTTCAAAGAAGCATATATAGAATATGGCATGACATTAATCGAAGCCCCTAAATCCGTCATGGCCTTCTCAAATCTGATGTTAGCTAACGTATAAGGAATAGTAAACATACCTGGATCTTTGCACATTGCATGGAGTTTTCTTTGAATAATGATAGAAACATTCTCCCTTACTCTCACCTTCTCACATCCTTTAAGTTTCTGTTTCCTTTTAATTGTGCACAGTTCTTTCAGGAATTTAGCATAACGAGGCACTTGTTAATAACATCTAAAAATGGAATATTTACCTCACATCTACAAAAAGTCTCATATAAATCTTTATTTTGCTCATATTTTCTAGAATATGCCAAATCCTGAGGAAAAGGAGGAATTGGTTTATAATCAGAAAGAGGTGGAAACTTACGCTTAGGTACATCATCATCATTGGGAACATTCCTGTCGGCAATGACGTTTTTCTCCTTTTCTTGCTCCGACGATGCAGGGGTTGCCTTTGCTAGAATCTGAACCTCTTTACCACTTCTCAAAAAGAATGCACTTGCATTTTCTCTTGGATTTACTATCGTTTGAGAGGGTAATTTCCCCAAAATTTTTGCCTCTAGCCGACTAATTGTGGTTGCCATCTGACCCATCTGATTGTTCAAACTTTGAATACTGGTCCTTGTCTCTTATTGAAATTGCAAATTATTAGTGGCAAGAGATTTAACAGTATCTTCTAAAGACATACCAGAATTGGAAGTTTGGCCCGATTGTTGTCTAGGGGGACATGGCTGCCTATATTGTTGGTAACTTGGGTGATTTTGAGTCACATGCTGATTAACTTGAGGATTCCCATAGCTATGGTTGGGATGATCCCTCCATCCCATGTTACACATGTTCGAATAGGAATCATACTTCCTTTGTGGTTGTCCAGGAAAACCACCTACCGCATTCACTTGCTCAGTGGGCTCCTCTTGAAGAAGAGTTGGGCACATATCCATTGGATGCCTGTTAGGATCCTCACGAGCCATGGATCTTGTCACCCTCCTCTCTTCTCTTCCTTCCATTACCTTGCTTGACGTTGAGATGGAATGAGGGGTTGATGGGAATTGAATTTCGAAAAGGAGAATTGGGGGAAAAATGGAAGAGAGCTTGAAGGAGCTCTTGACCTGTTTATCTAAATTACGTTAACTAAAGTGAACTCGATTCATAATCTTCATTACCCTAGCCGTCCCCTTAAATAGGGTGGAGGACGTCCAAAACCCTAAAGACCACTTGGGTCAATGGTTCAAACCAATAAATGCTAAACCAACCCAAACCAAAGACAAAACCAAACCAAGAAGCAATTACATGGAAATTGAAAAACACATTCATTAATTTCTGCGCCTGTTGGTAACTCGTGATGCTATAGAGTCCATAACATCACCCCCCTCCTGGAGAAAGAGCTTGTCCTCAAGCTCGAAGGAAGGATATAAAAGTCGAAATGCTGATAACGGCTCCCATGTGGTGTCACTGGGATCGGCATCTGCCCACTGGATTAGAATTTCCCAATCCCCTTGAATGTGGCGTGCTTGTATTACCTAAGCCAGAATAGAAAGGACTTTGCCCTCATGTAGTGGCGGCAGTGGAGTGTGCAGTAGGGGCGAGTCACCCTGAAAGGGCTTCAATTGGGAGACGTGAAATACATTGTGGATCTTTGCTTCTGCTGGTAGCTGCAAGCGGTATGCCACGGGATCCAATTTGGTCCAATATCGAAAATGGACCATAATATTTTGGAGACAGCTTATGGCGCTTGGCTACAGTCAGGGACAGCTGGTGGTAGTGTTGAAGCTTTAACCACACATAGTCTCCAGGGCAATAAGATGCCTCCCGGTGCTTCTTATCATAAAAGTGTTTCATAGAGTGTTGGGCCGCCTGCAGATGTGTACGTACCTCAGTGAGCATAGCGTCTCGTTCAACTAATGCTTGGTCTAAAGTGACGACTTTGGATGCCCCTGGTTCATATGGTAACAAACGAGGTGGATCTCTACCGTAAACTACCCTGAAAGGAGTAGTACCCAGTGCTGTGTGGTAAGATGTGTTATAGCAAAATTCTGCCCATGAAAGCCATTTCACCCATCTTCTAGGTGCGTCCCCCACAAAACAACGAAGATACATTTCAATCGTGCGATTGAAAACCTCTGTTTGGCCGTCCGTTTGTGGATGATAGCCAGACGAAAATGTCAATTGGGTGCCCTGTAATTTGAATAATTCTTTCCAAAAGAGACTGGTAAAAATGGCATCCCTGTCACTGATAATGGATGAGGGAATTCCATGTAATCGGACAATGTTGTCCATAAATAATTGAGCGACCTGAGCAGTAGTATATGGATGCGCCAAAGCAAGGAAGTGCCCATATTTTGAAAACCGATCAACGACGACGAATATCACCGATTTACCTGATGAAATGGGAAGTCCAGCAATGAAGTCCATGGAAATATCAGACCAGATTTGAGATGGTAGTTGCAGAGGTTGCAGTAGGCCGGCTGGACTTAAAGATTCGGCCTTGTTTCTTTGACAAATCTGACAAGCAGCTACATAATCAGCAATTGTGCTCTCCATGCCCTTCCAGTAAAAGTCCCGACTGATTCGGGAATATGTTTTCTATCGACCCTCATGTGTGCTATCATGGATAGAGGACAGGATGGTGTGAAGAAGTGGGGATGTATTATGCAAAAAGATCCTGTTTTTGTAGAGAATGAGACGATCCTGAATCGTCCAATGAGGAGCAGCTGTCCCCTGTTGAATATCCTGATATAATGACATGAGATTCGGATATTGATTTACTTCCTCACGAATAGAATCTAATAGCAGTGCACGTGGGTGACTGATAGCATAAATTTGAGAAGCGGAAATATCCCGACGTGATAAGGCATCAGCCCCCAAATTCGAACTACCTGGCTTATAATGGAACCGTAAAATCGAAGCCCATGAGTTTAGTTAACCAATGCTGCTGTGGGGATGTGGTGAGGCGCTATTCAAGATGATACTAGAGGCTGCAATGTTCTGTACGAATGAGAAATGGTCATCCCCAAAGATAAGGTCGCCAATGTTGGACAGCCTTGGCTAACCCAATCAATGCCCTCTCATATGCAACTAACTTATGGTGGTGTTGTCCCAACTGACGGCTGAAATAAGCAATGGGGTGTCCCAATTGTTGTAACACTGCCCCTATACCTCCCTTGGAGGCATCACATTCCACCACAAATTCTGCCTCAAAATCTGGTAATTGTAGGACTGGTGCTGAGGCTAAGGCCTCCTTTAACAGGTTAAAGGCCTGTTCTGCTGAAGAAGACCAGTGGAAGGTATTTTTTTTTAGCAGGTTGTTGAGTGGTGCTGCTATCTGGCCATAAGATTGGATACATTTTCTATAATATCCCGCTAAGCCCAAAAATCCCTTTAATACTGTGGTGGAGGTGGGAACCGGCCAATCTGTAACTGCCTGTATCTTGCTCTGGTCAACTTTCACGGCCACAGCTGATATGACGTGGCCCAAATATGCCACCTCAGATGTACCCATAGAACATTTCGATTTATTCAAAACCAAATGATGAGAGTGTAGAATGGTAAATACCTGATGGAGGTGGTGGAGATGTTCTTCCCAATTTTTGCTGTAGACCAGAATGTCATAAAAAAAGACTAACACATAGTGGTGTAGAAGTGATGAAAAGACCTCATTCATGAGGGCCTGAAAGGTGGATGGTGCATTGGAGAGACCGAAGGGCATGACGAGGAACTCGAAATGACCGTGATGTGTGCGGAAGGCAGTCTTCTACACATCCGCCTGGTGAACTCGTATTTGATGATAGCCCGATTTCAAATCTAATTTGGTAAAAATTGTAGCACCATGTAACTCATCCAGCAACTCATCCACGACTGGAATGGGGAACTTGTCCTTAACTGTGTGCAAGTTGAGTTGCCTATAGTTGACACAAAATCTCCAAGATTTATCTTTTTTACGTACAAGTAACACTGGTGAGGAGAAAGGAGATCGACTGGGCTGGATCACACCCTGAGCGAGCATATGCATGCATTGTCGTTCTATTTCATCTTTCTGGATATGTGGGTAACGATAAGGCCGCACCACTACTGGATCAGTTCCCAACTTTAAACGAATGCGGTGATCGCAATGACGCACTAGTGGTAGACCTGTAGGGTCATTAAATAAATCTGCAAATGCTGTAAGTAAAGGAGCTAACTGATCATCACCCGTGTGTTGAATATGCAAAGTGTGAAGTGCGTTAGGGACCTGTGCCACAATGCCTTGTAATGTAATCTGGCCCTGTGGTGCTGAAAATGTCATAGTCCGAGCCTGAAAGTCCTATAATATCGGTCCTAATAACTGGAGCCATTTGACCCCGAGCACCAAATCAAATCCAGCCAATGGAATGACTAGTAAATCTGCCTGAAAGGAATGCCCCTCAATGGTGAAAGGGGTTTTAGCACATAACCCCACACTAGCAATTTTGGCCCCATTGGCCACTGAAACTGAGAGTCCCCTTTGTTGTTGAATTTCCAATCCCAATTGTTGCGCGGCTGGTTCACTGATAAAATTATGTGTGCTGCCCGAATCAACTAAAGCAAGTAGCATGAGATGATGTAACCTGGCCTTTACCTGCATGGTATTAAAACTACGCAGGTCATGCATGGCATGGAGGGAGAGCTCTGCTTCCTATTGTACCTCTTCAACAATTTCATTTTCAAGAAGCTCTTCTGAATCTTCTTCCAACAATTCAATACTGAATAAACGTTTACAGGTATGTCCGGGCAGGAATTGTTCATCACAATTAAAACATAGGCCCTTTGCCTTTCGAGCGTCCATTTCCCGTTTAGTCAAAAAATTACGTGGCATAGAGTGTGGAGGCACACTAGTAGCCTGATCTGCTCGGTTAGGGGCAGAGGACCCAAAACGTGGACCAGATGCAGTACCCTGTATTCTATTTTGCCAAAATGGTTTTCTTTGTAAAGACTCTTTTAGAACTCTCTGTTTGTGTTACACAGCTCTGGCATAATTCATTGCTGAGTCCAAATTTGTCGGACCAAGTAATTCCACTTCCAATCTGACTGCCTCTGTCAATCCAGCATTAAAAGTCTGAACATGTAGGTGAGGTGGAACAAATTCACTAGCTCTGGCCAACCTTTCTTGGAACATTTTTTGGTAAACTTCTAAGGTGCTGGTCTGTTTGTAGTTGATCAATTCCCCCACTGGGTTGCTGCTAGCTGGAGGTCCGAACCTCAACTGGCAAGCATGTTTAAAGTGCAGCCAATCCTGAATGGAATGGACATTTTGGTAGTGATGGAACCACATGAACGCTTCATCGAGCATGTGGTAGGCGGCCAAAGTAACCTTGTCCA
Source organism: Aristolochia californica (assembly GCF_029961685.1). Lineage (NCBI taxonomy): Eukaryota > Viridiplantae > Streptophyta > Magnoliopsida > Piperales > Aristolochiaceae > Aristolochia > Aristolochia californica. Next base: position 25,532,953 of record NW_027181771.1, read on the forward strand.
TTTCCACCGTTTGTTGATGATAGAAGAATTGTTCACATTTCGTGAACCACAGTAAAGGATCTTTAGAGCCATCATATGTAGGAAAGCTAAGTTTAAAGTACCTGGGAACCGTTGATGGTCCTTGTGCGTGAGTGGTCATTGAACCCATTGGTTGGCGCAGGGGTGGATTTGGTGGTGGCGTGAATTGTTGGTGGGGAACTGGTTGTGGTTGAAAATTGGTTGCTGGTGGTGGCGTTGGTGCTTGAAGTGCAGCAAGTTGTCGGAGGATGGTTTGTAGAGATGATTTCAGAGTTTGTAAGTTAGTATTGATGTGAGAAATTTCAGTACCTTGAAGAGTGGATCGTTGTTGAAGTTCTGAAAGGACTTGACGTATGTCCTCTGGAGAAAAGGAATCACCAAGGGTGGACCTGTCTGATACCACGTTGTTAGGATCCTCACGAGCCATGGATCTTGTCACCCTCCTCTCTTCTCTTCCTTCCATTACCTGGCTTGACGTTGAGATGGAATGAGGGGTTGAAGGAAATTGAATTTCGGAAAGGAGAATTGGGGGAAAAACGGAAGAGAGCTTGAAGGAGCTCTTGACCTGTTTATCTAAATTACGTTAACTAAAGTGAACTCAATTCATAATCTTCATTACCCTAGCCGTCCCCTTAAATAGGGTGGAGGACGTCCAAAACCCTAAAGACCACTTGGGTCAATGGTTCAAACCAATAAATGCTAAACCAACCCAAACCAAAGACAAAACCAAACCAAGAAACAATTACATGGAAATTGAAAAACACATTCATTAAATCCTACGCCTGTTGATAACTCGTGATGCTATAGAGTCGATAACAATGCCCTACTACTGAACAAATCCCACAAGCCTTCACTGTTTGCGTATTACCTACAACCATTTGACGAACAAGAGAGGTTAGACTCACAATTTTTTGTTCAAGGGGGGAAACATTTACCTCATTAACATTCTTAGATGGAAGATTAATCCTAGTGCTAAATAGTTGAGAATTGGCCACCATATTTGCAATCTAGTTTCTCCCGGCCTCGGGAGTTTTATCCACTAAAGCTCCTCCACTAGCAGCATCAATCATGCTCATATCAGTGGGTAGAAGACCCTCATAGAAATACTGGATAAGAAGTTACTCGCTAATCTGATGATGGGGGCAGCTTGCACATAATTTCTTGAAACGTTCCCAATATTCAGAAAGGGACTCTCCGTTATGCTGCCTTACACCACAAATTTCTTTCTGAATTTTGGCCGCCCTTGAAGTTGGGAAATATTTCTCCAAAAATAATCTCTTTATCTCATTCCATGTGGTAATACTCCCAGAGGGTAGATAATAGAGAAAATCCTTAGCCGAATCCTTCAAAGAAAATGGAAAGACTCGTAATTTAATTTTCTCATCAGTCACCTTCGTGGGTTTCATACTCGTGCATACCACATGAAACTCCTTTAGATGCTTGTGACAATCATCACCTGCAAGACCATGAAAAATGGGCATGAGATGTATTAGTCCAGATTTTAATTCAAATATGGGGAACGTTATGCATCCAAAGTGGGGAACGTTATGCATAAGGATTGTTCATTCAAATTAGGGGCTGCTAGCTCTTTCAAAGTAAGATTTCCAGCCATGACTTCCTCCTCCTCTAAATCAGGTTCTCTATCAAATGGGGAGTCAAGAGCTAGATCATTCTCTTTAGAATTCCTCTGAGCTTCTCTCCTTAACCTGCACAAAGTTCTCTCTATTTCTGGATCGTACTACAAATCACCTTGATTAGAAGATCGAGATACAGTCATAAACAATCAAGGAAACTCTAATAAAACATGAAAAACAAATGAGGAAAAATCTAGAATAACGAAAAGAAATTAAAATTCTAAAAATCCTTGAAAACAGTGGAATTTGGCTTCAGAGTCAGAATTCTGCCAAAATCGTAACAAGGAAAAACTAACGATTTTTTTTTTCAAAAATTTCAAGAAAGAAATAATGATCACAAAAAGCACAAAAATCAACTAGAATCACCCCGACAACGGTGCCAAAATTTGGTGTGCTGTCGCAGGCAACCAAAAATAAAACCAATCTCCTAAAAATATATGTAGTAGTGCGAGTAAGGATCAATCCCACAAAGAGTGATTAGTCTACTTTTATGCTCCGTGAACAAGGATGGGGGGGTTTGAGTATAACGAAAATACTTTAAAAAAACTTAGAAACAATTCAAATTAAAATAATCAAAATCAATCAAAAGAACACACTTTGGTCTAAGTCAACATCCACCATCAGAATTCCACAACTGATCATCGATGTAAGCATATATCAATTCGTACTTGAATATTCACCGTTGGAATTATCTTTCTATCTCTCCTTTTGTAGTTAATTAGAAAACAAGTGATCCAATTAAACCTAACTACTAAACAACCCAAGACAAGCACTAAAGGTTTAATCTAGCAGCAACCTTAAGAATTAGAAAGATCGATGAAGCTAAACAATACAAGCACAAGCAACTGCATTTAATTTAGTCCAGCGTTCTTCTCAAGATCTAATAATTCCTGACGCAACAAATCATTAAATCTCGATTGCTTCACAGGTTGGAGAGATCTAACAATTACGGATTTGATATCTAACCTAGCAGTAGATTGCAACGAGTAATAAACTAGTAGGTTGTTATGGTCCCAGATCTGACACAAGGGATTCGTTAGGATTCGTAGAGAGGAAGAAGAGAAAAAGAAGATCAAGCCCAAGGGAAGCTTGAAAACCCTAGCACTTGTAAGGAGAGCTCCAAGCCTGTTTAACCTAAAATTACCCTAAAATCAATGCTTGTCTTTCTCATTACACTTACCCCTTAAATAGGGTTCACCCTGTTAGGGTTTAAAATAAAATATTACAAAAATACCCCTATAAATAAAATATTCCAAAAATACCCCTATAAATAAAATATTCCAAAATACCCCTATGGCCTAAACTGAAATAAAATAAAATAAATTAAAGAAAAACAATTAAAATGATAATGTTATTGTGTTCATAACACTACACCCCCTGGAAGAACGAGCTTGTCCTCAAGCTCGAAGGTAGGGATACGTGCCGAAACGGCGCCACATCTCCCCAAGTAGCATCTGTGGCATCCACATTCCCTCTAGACGACACAAGTGGTGTAAGCGCGCGGAGTCTGCGTCTGTCCGTTCAGTTGCAGCCTCTTTTCCATTGCTTCCTAGCTCATATATGTGTGGTCATCTGTTTGTAGTTCATGCCTGCAGAGCGGGCACGAAGTATGCTCACGTAACCATGGCTTGAGCTAATTGGGTGAAAGAAATGCTTGCGAAGCAATTGTTGCAACTTGTCATCTATAACCATGTACTCCGTGCAAACTGCATACTCTGTCTCTCTCCCTAACTTGACGAAGAGTTCCCGTGTGAATGTGATGACTGGAAGCCTGGCAACCACCTTGTTTGAGGCTGGAGGTGGCTTATTTGGTCCAACCCCCATTTCCTGTAGTGAAACTTCCATGACAGAATGAAGGTCCTGCACCCCACAGATTTCGTGCATAGTGTTTACCAACTCTGCCAGCATAGCAAAACCAGCATCAGGACCAAAACTCGTTGGCTCAGTTCCCATGGTTAATTGGCCTTCAAACAGAATTAGAGAATCTCTGTTCTGAGTACTTGGAGTGAATGGGTCAGTATACTCTGCCAGAATAGCTGATATGGGCAGCACTTGTTTGTAGACAACAGTCAAAAGGACAAGATCACCCAACTTCAAAATTTGCAAGTGTTCCTGCACAGCAATGACAGCCCAGGCGTGATCTGCCACCATGGCTTCCCCCTTGGTATAACGCAGCATATCCCCGGTAACAGCAGTAGCCTTGGGGGGCAAAGGATAGTTGGATTTAGGAGGAAGATTTGATCCATATTTGTCAAGTTCTGACCAGGAGAGAAGTTGTTGTTTAGATGCAAAGCAAAAGAGGGGGAAGTTAGTCCCAGCAAGCAGCATACATAATGTAGAAACAATACCCTCTAGCAAGCCCCGGTTGTCATGGGATAAGTGTAAAAATGTAGAGGAATTTCCGTCACAAAAATCCAATTCCATATCCACATAACTGGCTGCTGAACCTTTGCATGAGTAACTTCTGCACACAAGCCCCACTGCCAACTGGTTGGGACGAGAATTTCAATTCCTGCAACGAAAATGATATATACAGCAAGGCATGAGCATGATTTGTCTTGCAATATTTGCAATCACTTAAACAACCAACAGTAATTGGAAGAGTCCCCATAAAGTGCATGTCAGGACTTGCAGTGCTTTCTCCCGGTATAAACAGGTCTGTGGATTTGAACGCCTGAAATTTGGCATACCGTTTCATCATAAAAACAGAGAACCGAGAGTTCCCATCCAGTTTGTCACCAACGCCTCCATAAACCAGAAAAAAATTTAACACAGCCTGTTGAAATGAACTAGGACTGCTGGAACAATGACCAGAAACATCCACACGGTTGCAGTGCTCATCCACAACCACATAATGCGTCCCAAAAAAATTGATAGAATTCCTCCACAAAAAAATTGTCAGCACCCCGTTGTCAATTTGACTACCCAAAAACATTCTATCGCCCGTCAGCAAAGAATATAAAACATGTCCTTCATCCATGCGTGTAGCAGAAATTGGAAGAGGCGCACTGCTGCTGTTCTCAGCAGTAGAAAAATAAAACAACATCCAAAAAAAATTTCGTGTCCGAGCAGCAGACATGGGATCCAAAATTTTTAGCCCAACTGTGTTAATTAGATCAAAAACAAACTCACTACTGCAGGTCCCATAAATAAGCTGTCTTGGAACATTTGATTGAACACACTTCCCTTCTCATGTGGCCAGCAAAACTCGGATCAACATCTGATCTCTTGGTATGCGCACATGATCAAACCGCAGGACACCATTATCCATGGTATTGTAAGCTCCATTTCCGAATTTCATCCCAATATCACCAATTGTAATACCTGGAAGAGGGAAGTGATCTTCCAAACTTCGTAGTTGAACAATAAAACCATTCACTCCATGCTCCTTTCCATCTATGATTAGCTTAGCATAGAGAATAGCATGTGTTGAAACGTTACCCAAGCCACCAGGCCACCATTTGCTGGAAGTGAGTGTTGGACTATGAATGATAAACTCATCAGTTTGTGGCTCAAATGTAGCGGTTGTTTCAAGTCCTTGAACATTGGAACCATGACCAAGTTCAGTGTGTGCATAACAATCAATTATCTGCATCTTAGTTGCCAATGGTAGCCACTTCTGTTGCTGCTCATCAGTGCCTTGCCCTTTAATGGCAGGGACGAACATACCCCAATGAAAATCTGTATAAGCAGGTTCGTCAATGAAAAACCTCAACTTAGGGGCCCCCTCTTCTGTTAGACGAAGTTCAACTATTCTTTTGTAGGCATAGGATGCTTTCCTTAAAGTGTTACTGAATAGATCTTTTCTACCCATCATTGTTCTATTATCCTTGAGGAAGGCAGGGTCAGAGGCAACAAGGCGCAAAATTTTGTCATTAAGTTCAAAAGCATGACAAGAACCATTTTGGACTGTATGCACACCAGCTGAAATACCCTCAATTTGGTATTGTTTCTCTGCTTCACGAAACAGAGAACTTCCATGCCAAAATTTTGAATTTGGAGTTCGTGGCCAGACAGCATACAGGGAATCCAGAAAATACCCCACATATGCAATTTGAAGATTCACATCCGAACAGGTACTGTGCTCATCCATAGAAAAACAAAGCCCCTAAAAAAAAAAATTTCCAAGACACTCACCCCCCCCCCCCCCCCCCCCCCCCCCCCAATATGGAACTTGTGTTTGCTCTGTTCTACGAAGAGGTGGATTGCGAGTGGGAGGTGGTGGCCAGAAGTTGAATCCCATCGGATTTGTGTCCGACGGCACCGACAGAGCCTCCTCCGTGTCAGGTGGCGAATGGCAGCCCTTTGGGGCTTCGTCGCTTGGGGATTGTCCGAGATAGAGGGCTCGAGGAAACACCTCCTTGTCGGACGAATCACCGGAAATATTACCTTCTCTTGTCTTGGGAGACATTCTGTTGGCCTGGAGGAGGGGTTTGTTGAGGTCAAACCCACGTCCACCCTTACCGATGGGGTGGCAGCATACCCCTCTGATTTCCCCAAATTATCGTGGCCGTCGTTCGACTTTGCATTTCCTTGCGCTGAAATCTTGAATTTTTCTGAAGCATGGTCCAAATCTTCGTCGCCATGGTTCGGCCTTGTATTTCCTTGTGCGGAAATCTTGGATTTTTCTAAAGTATGGCTTCTCTGCCCGTCCCACTTTGAGGTTTCCCCCAAATCTTCCACAGGGCCTTCAAGTGGCAAATTGGACGAAATTGTTGATTTTTCCAGCCCGTGGCCTATTGCCCCGTCCGAGACAACTTCTGCTGCTTCCCCTTCATGTACGTCTATTTTAGGATCCTCACGAGCCATGGATCTTGTCACCCTCCTCTCTTCTCTTCCTTCCATTGCTTTGCTTGACGTAGGGATAGATTGATGGAGTGATGTCAAGAAGAAATTCAGAAAGGGGATTTGGGGGAAAAAGGGGGAGAGCTTGAAGGAGCTCTCGACCTGTTACTCTAATTTACTCTAGGCTAATTTGATAATTCAATCGCTACCTTTCATTAACCTAGCTGTCCCCTTAAATAGGGCTGAGGACGCCAAATACAATTCAGAGCCTTGGGTCACTGGATCAAGCCAAATAAATTGTAAACCAAACCAAAACAAAATCAATTATATGACAATTGAAAACCACATTAATTAATTCCTACACCTGTTGGTAACTCATGATGCTATTGAGTCCATAAAATCACCCCCTCCTGGAGAAAGAACTTGTCCTCAAGCTCGAAGGAAGGGTAGAGAAGCCGAAATGCTGATAATGGCTCCCATGTAGTGTCGTAGGGGTCTGCATCTGCCCACTGTACAAGAACTTCCCAATCGCCTTGAATGTGGCGTGCCTGTAATACCTGAGCTGGAGTAGAAAGGACATAGCCTTCATGGAGTGGTGGCAGAGGGGTGTGCAGAAAGGGAGAGTTGCCCTGGAACAACTTCAGTTGGGATACATGAAATACATTATGTATCTTTGCCTCGGGTGGTAACTAAAAGCGGTAGGCCACGGTGCCAATGCGGTCCAACACCTGAAATGGACCATAATATTTCGGAGAAAGCTTGTGGCACTTGGAGGCAGTCAGTGACAGTTGGTGGTAGTGTTGGAGCTTTAACCACACATAATCTCCTGGGGAATAATATACCTCTCGGTGCTTCTTATCATAATAGAATTTCATAGAGTGTTGGGCCTCCTGGAGATGAGTACGCACCTCAGTGAGCATAGCTTCTCTTTCAGCTAATGCTTGGTCCAAAGTGACGACTTTGGACGCCACTGGTTCATAGGATAACAAACGAGGTGGATCTCTGCCATAAACTACCCTGAAAGGAGTAGTTCCCAGTGCGCTGTGGTAAGAGGTGTTATAGCAAAATTCTGCCCAGGAAAGCCACTTAACCCACCGTTTAGGTGAGTCCCCCACAATATAGTGAAGATACATTTCGATCGTGTGATTGACGACCTCAGTTTGTCCGTCAGTCTGTGGATGATATGCAGAAGAGAATGCCAATTGGGTGCCATGTAACTTGAATAATTATTTCCAAAAGGTACTGGTAAAAATGGCATCCCTATCACTGATAAGGGATGCAGGAATCCCGTGTAATCGGACAATGTGGTCCATAAATAACTGAGCTACATGAGCAGCAGTATATGGATGCGCCAAAGAAATGAAGTGACCATATTTTGAAAAATGGTCAACCACAACTAATATCACGGATTTACCTAATGAAGTTGGAAGGCCATCAATGAAATCCTTGGAAATGTCGGACCAGATTTGAGATGGTAGCTACAGAGGTTGTAGTAGGCCGGCAGGACTTAAAGATTAAGCCTTGTTTCATTGACAAATCTAACAAGCAACTACATAATCAGCAATCGTGCTCTTCATACCCCTCTTATAAAATTCCCAACTGATTTGGAAATATGTTTTCTGTCGACCCTCATGTGTGCTATCATGGAAAGAGGACAGAATGGTGTGAATAAGTGGGGACGTGATGCATAAAAATCTTGTTTTTGTATAGGATAAGACGATCCTAAATTGTCCAATGACTAGCTACTGTCCCTTGCCGGATATCCTGATATAATGAAATAAGTTCTTGATATTGATGTGTCTCCTCTCGAAAAGAATCCAACAAAAGTGAGTGTGGGTGGCTGAGAGCATAAACGTGTGGTTCTGGAATGTCCTGACGAGACAAAGCATCAGCCCCCAAATTCAAACTGTCTGGCTTATATTGAACTGTAAAATCGAAGCCCATGATTTTACTCAACCAGTGCTACTGCGGTGATGTGGTGAGGCGTTGCTCAAGAAGATAGTTGAGGCTACAATGATCTGTACAAATCAGAAATGGTCGTCCCCAGAGATAAGGTCGCCAATGTTGGATGGCCTTGGCTAACCCAATCAGTTCCCTCTCATATGCGGCTAACTTGTGGTGGTGTTGTCCCAACTGGCGGCTGAAATAAGGGATGGGGTGTCCCAGTTGCTGTAACACTGCACCAATACCTCCTCCGGATGCATCACATTCTACCACAAAGGATTCATTAAAATCTGGAAGCTTTAGAATAGGCACTGAAGCTAAGGCTGTTACGCCCCGGATCTAACACACTATAAAGACGATGAATAGGGAGGATTGTTGTGATGTTTTGAGCCTTCGAAGGAAGCTCAACTCTGGACCTCAAAGGGAGAATCCGTCCTAGACCTCAGAGGGGAAAATCTGACCTGATTACAACTAATTAATTCAATGCTTCTTTCTTCATTCATCTCACGTCCCTATATATGGAGTTAGGGAAAACATGCCAAAGGCCATGAGTTCAACAAATTACAAATAAACCCTTGATGAATAGAAATTGCAAATAAACCCCTAATGAATAGAAATTGTTAATAAACCCCTAATGAGTCCATAACATTACTCCCCTCCTGGAGAATGAGCTTGCCTTCAAGCTCGAATGTAGGATGGTGTGTTGTGCCAAAGGTTGGGACTATGTAAAGTGGCAACCACAGTATCAACGTCAGTGCGCTGGACTACAAAAGTAGAGCAACCAAGCTGAGAAGCAGAATTTTTTTTTTTTTTTTTGGGTAACCTCATCACTGCAATTCTCTCTTATGTCAGTATCATGCAATGCAGAGGTTCCAAAACCAGGTTTGATAACTGGTGGTAAACAGAGCTACTACCTCTGCAATTTCATTATTCAGGCTAGCACTGGATCTAATAACAGCCCACAGAACCTGGGGAGGGTGTTGGTCATCTTTGGCAAGGCGCTCAGACCGGCATGGGGCTCCTGTCTGGATCTGACCTGTTGACAAACCAATGGCCATATCAGCAATAAAGGGATCCTCAGTTCCATCACTCCAGTGATTGTCATCACACCCCAGCCAGTACATTTGGACATCTAAATAGCCTCAATGCTCTCTGTCACTGAGCCAGTATGGTTGAGCTTCAACAGAAGAGCATTGCACGCCTTGTCCTGGATTGCTTTCTCCACACGCTTTGAGTTAGTAAGAAGAAAATGATCTCCCCAATCTCCTTTGTTAGCTTGTTGTAATGTTCCCAATCAGCCTTAGCAAATCGATCCGCAATAGACACAAGTGAGTAGTAGGCCACAAAGGACTTGTAGCTATCATGGTTTGGCTCTTTGAAATTCAAATCATATGACTTATCCTTATGGTCAGAGAACTTAGATGCAGCGACATCCATGCCAATCACCACCTGGCCAGGATATCCGGTTATGGCTCCATGAACAACACTATGGGCAAGAAGAGTACATTAGATGTTGTTTGATGCATTACTAGGAATTACACGGATCCTGTAAGTTGGATCAATATACTGCAGGTTTATTGCTGTCTTCTGGCTTTTTGGGAAATGATCATTGACTTTTTGAGACTGCCAGAGGCCAGCATCAAGGAGTAAATGAGTCCTTGATGCATCTTTTGTATCCATATGACTCATGCTGTGAGCAACATACTCATGCCCAGCACCTTCAGCAAACACAATGATAATATGCCCATTTTCTTTAATTCTCTGCTCGAAAAATTCAAAAAGTCCACCTTCCCCTTCTAAGTAAAATGGAGACTCAGGAATTAAGCAACAATCCACATCTCGGCTTCCCAAAGTAGCATACATAGCTATAAACCCACTGTAACGACCCATAAGTTTCACAATTCCAACACCATTCTCAACAATTTCAATTGCAATGTGTGCAACATTAATAGGCCTCTGAGCCTCTTCTACAGCTGTGTCAAAACCAAAGGATTTGTTGATCACTGCAATGTCATTATCAATAGTTTTAGGGATTCCAGCAACAGTGATCGGGAGCCTGCGTTTCTCAATTTCCTCATATATGGCATATGCTCCTTTTTGGGTTCCATGACTTCCAATTATGTAAACCGGATTAATGTCCAGGTCCTGTATGCCGTCAACTATTTTCATTGTATTGTGACCTCCCCGTGAGGTACAAAGGAAGGTCCCACTATGTTTGTGAATATCATTCCCAACCATTGGTGTCAATGGAATGGTATTTTTGGAGTAAAATCCTCTATATCCTCCTTGAATACCAAGGATGTCATTCACTCCATACATAATATTCAAACCACATTCTATCTCTTGAATAACAGTATGAATACCAGGGCACAAGCCACCACATGTGACAATGCAAGCCTTGACATCATGTGGGTTGAAATAGAGCTTCTCCTGAGGACCTGCACGACGAAAATGTACTCCTCTTTGACTATTTTTCTGGACAACAATCTTTTGGGCAACCACACCTTCTGGATTGACAAAGTTCTGCTTAAGGCTTTGAAAGGCAGGGTTTTTTTCCTCTGAAAACCGGTTTCCAATTGAGAAAACCAGAAGGACAACATGAATTCCATCCTTTGATAAAGCAAGGCATCTGACAAGCTCTGTTACTATGTCCATATGAATCAGCACCGTATCAAATAGCCGAGGAGTGTCAATAACATTTACAACATGGCCATCTCCAAGAACAGTTTTATGCAATTCATAGTTAGTAGGAACACCAGAAGCCTTAGTCTTTGAAACAAAGACCTTCCGTCCAAGTTTCAGCTTCAAATTGACTACCCAAAAGAATTTTATCTCCCTGTTATCCAGAAAAGGAAACCGCCCCTCTGCAATTTGACAATTCACCTCCATACAGCTACTGTACGCATCCACAGAAAAACAAACCCACCAAAAAAAAATTTCCCGACATTCCCAAAAAATTAGTTTTATAGATTCTGGCATCCTCCCAAAAATTTGATCTCGACTTGCATAGACCCAAGCCAAAATTCCCGCATTTGGGCTCTGGTTTGTGGCTTCCCGAAACAGAGAGCTTTCGTTCCCAATTTCCGAGCAGCGTTGTTGTTGCTCATCACCTTGGAGGCCCTTCAACCGCATGGAACCACAGATTTTAACAAAAATTAGATGGCGCTTCAAAATCTTACCCCAAATTTCGTTGGATATGGTTCCCCACTGATCTTCTGAGGGCAAGGGTGAGGCTGAGAATGAGAATCCGGAAGCCAAAGCCCACCGGATTTGTTTCCGATGGCGCCGACGGAGCCTCCTCCATGTCCGGTGGCGAAAGGCAAACCTGCGCTGTTGTGGTGAATATGGCAGCCACTCGTTGGCCCGTTCCGGCGGAATTTGTGCCCCATAAATTGCCAGTTCAGCCAGTGTCGTGGTTTTCTCCACCGGTAGAAGATGTATGGCTTCATGGGAGATAGGGGAGGGAAAAAACCCCTCCGATGTGCACGATTTGGGGTTGCCGCTGTCTAATGTCTGGGTCAAAATAGTCGCTGGAATATATTCCTTTTGTAGATCGGGATAACTCATTAGGGGTTTATTTGAAATTTCTATTCATTAGGGGTTTATTTTTAATTTCTATTCATCAGGGGTTTATTTGTAATTTGTTGAACTTATGGCCTTTGGCATGTTTTCCCTAACTCCCTATATAGGGATGTGAGATGAATGAAGAAAGAAGCATTGAATTAATTAATTGTAATCAGGTCAGATTCTCCCCTCTGAGGTCTAGGTTGGATTCTCCCTTTGAGGTCCAGGGTTGAGCTCCCTTCGAAGGCTCAAAACATCACAACAATCCTCTCTATTCATCGTCTTCATCGCGTGTTAGATCCGGGGCGTAAGAACTTGGTATTAGAGCGGGAACACGATGGGCCACGAGGGCCCATGGTTGGCGATGCACAGACAAGTCCGTGAAATGGCTGCAGATGGTTTTGCAGTGGAAGAGATACAGAAATGGCGTGATGCCTGGGTGAAGTATTGGCTAACAACGGAGTATCGAGAGGCATTCGCTGGAGAAGCTATCTCCGACGGGAAATTGGGTGACAAAGTAACCACTTTGTCCCGTTGACCAGCCGAAGCCTCTGCGGAGGATTTGGGGTCAATCTCAGATCCGGAGGAGCAGAGAGGCTTTGCATCACCACAAATTAAGATTTCAGCACACGGAATTTCAAAGCCGAACAACGACGACGATTTGGGAAAATCAGAGGGGTTTTCGGCTATGACATCGTTGGCGTTGGTCAGATCGGGGGAGACCTTAAATCTAGAAGCACACCAACATGACTCATCACGTGCTAGATCTGGGGCGTAACAACTTGGTATCAAATGTTATGGACTCATTAGGGGTTTATTTGCAATTTCTATTCATTAGGGGTTTATTTGCAATTTCTATTCATCAGGGGTTTATTTGTAATTTGTTGAACTTATGGCCTTTGGCATGTTTTCCCTAACTCCCTATTTAGGGATATGAGATGAATGAAGAAAGAAGCATTGAAGTAATTAGTTGTAATCAGGTCAGATTCTCCCCTCTGAGGTCTAGGTCGGATTCTGCCTTTGAGGTCCAAGATTGAGCTCCCTTCGAAGGCTCAAAACATCACAACAATCCTCCCTATTCATCGTCTTCATCGCGTGTTAGATCCGGGGCATAACAACTACCTCAGAGGGGAGAATCTGACCTGATTTCAACTAATTAATTCAATGCTTCTTTCTTCATTCATCTCACGTCCCTATATGGGAGTTAGGGAAAACATGCCAAAGGCCATAAGTTCAACAAATTACAAATAAACCCTTGATGAATAGAAATTTCAAATAAACCCCTAATGAATAGAAATTGCAAATAAACCCCTAATGAGTCCATAACAAAGGCCTCCTTTAACTGCTGAAAGGCCTGTGCCGCTGAGGAAGACCAGGTGAATGCATGTTTCTTGAGAAGGCTCTTGAGTGGTGCTGCTATCTGGCCATAAGTACGGATAAATTTTCTGTAATATCCCGCTAGGCCCAAAAATCCCCTTAATGCGGTAAGGGAGGTGGGAGGAGGCCAATCTATGACAGCTTGTATCTTACTTATGTCAACCTTCACGCCCACTATTGATATAACGTGGTCCAAATATGCCACTTCTGAAGTGGCCATAGAACATTTGGATTCATTCAAAACAAAATGATGGGAGCGTAGAATGGTAAATGCCTGATGGAGGTGTTGGAGATGTTCGTCCCAATATTTGCTATAGACAAAGATGTCATAAAAAATACTAACACATATTTCTGCAGAAGTGAGGAAAATACCTCATTCATGAGGGCCTGGAAGGTGGAGGGAGCATTGGAAAGACCCAAGGTCATGACGAGGAACTCGAAATGACCGTGGTGCGTGCGAAACGCAGTCTTCTCCACATCTACAGGGTGAACTCTAATTTGATGATAGCCCGATTTCAAATCTAACTTGGTAAAAATCGTAGCACCATGTAACTCATCCAGCAACTCGTCCACCACTGGGATGGGGAACTTGTCTTTAATTGTATGCAAATTGAGTTACCTGTAGTCGACACAAAACCTCCATGATTTATCCTTTTTCCAGACCAGTAAAATAGGGGATGAGAAGGGAGACCTACTGGGTTGGATAACTCCCTGAGCGAGCATATTCAGGCATTGTCTTTCGATTTCATCTTTCTGTATATGTGGGTAATGATAAGGACGCACCACCACTGGATCGGTTCCCAACTTCAAATGAATACGGTGATCACAGTGACGCACTGGTGGTAGACCAGTAGGGTCATTAAATAAATCTGCAAATGTTGTAAGTAATGGAGATAACTTACAATCACCAATGCTTTGAATCTGGAAAGTGTGAAGTGCGCTCGGCACCTGTGCCTTAATACCCTGCAATGTAATCTGGCTCTATTGTGTTGTAAATGTTATAGTCCGAGATTGAAAATGCCACAATATAGGGCCTAATAGCTGAAACCATTTTACCCCGAGCACCAAATCAAATCCTGCCAAAGGAATGACCAGTAAGTCAGCCTTAAATGAATGTCCCTCAATAGTAAAAGGGTTGGCTGCACATAACCCAACACTGGCAATTTTAGCCCCATTGGCCATTGAAACCGAGAGACCCTTTTGCTGTTGGATTTCTAATCCCAATTGTTTTGCTACAGGCTTACTGATAAAATTATATGTGCTGCCATAATCAACTAAAGCAAGTAACTAGAGATGGTGTAACTTGGCATTTACCTGCATAGTATTAGAACTACGCAGGCCATGCATGGCATGGAGGGAGAGCTCTAGGTCTTGTTGTTCCTCTTCAACAATATCATCTTCAAGAAGCACTTCTGAACCCTCTTCCCAAAGTTCTATACTAAATAATCTTTTGCAAGTATGTCATGGGAGAAATTGTTCATCACAATTAAAACAGAGGCCCTTGGCCTTTCTTGCATCCATTTCCTGTGTAGTCAGGAATTTACGTGGAAGATTGTGGGGGGCCACACTTGTAGACTGCTCTGCTTGGTTAGGGGCTGAAGAACCAAAACGTGGCTCAGGTGCAGTACCCAGTAGTCTGTTGGTCCAAAAGGGTTTCTGCCTAATGATTCCCTCAGAACTCTTTGTTTCTGTTCCACAACCCTGGCATAATTCATGGCTGAGTCTAAGTCTATAGGACCATGTAATTCCACTTCCAAGCGAACTGACTCGGTCAAGCCTTCATTAAAGATCTGAACATGCAGGTGAGGTGGAACAAATTCACTCGCGCGGGCCATCCTTTCCTGAAATGTTTTCTGGTACAATTCTAAAGTCTGTTTATAGTTGATCAATTCCCCCACTGGGTTGGTACTAGCTGGAGGTCCAAACCTTATTTGACAAGCATGTTTAAAATTTAGCCAATCCTGAGTCGAATGGACATTTCGGTAGTGCTGGAACCACATGAGCGCTTCATCTAGCAGGTGGTAGGCGGCCAACGTGACCTTGTCCACATCCAACATTTGTTGATGATAGAAAAATTTCTCACATTTTGTGAACCAAAGTAAAGGATCCTTTGAGCCATCATATGTAGGAAAATTGAGTTTAAAGTACCTGGGAACCGTAGTTGGTCCCTGTGTGTGAGCAGCCATAGGAACAGTTTGTGGGCGCAGTGGTGAGGTGGTGGCGTGAAGTGTGGGTGGTGTGCTGCCGGTGGTTGAGAGTTTGTTGCTGGTGGTGGCGCTGCCGATTGAAGTGCTGAAAGCTGGCAGATGATGATTGGAGAGAAGATTCCAGCATGTGCAATGACTAATGGATGTTAGTAATTTCAGCACCTTGATGCGTGGACCTTTGTTGAAGATCTGAAAGCACTTGACGTATGTCCTCTGGAGCAGAAAAGTCATTGAGGGTGGACCTGTCTGATACCACGTTGTTAGGATCCTCACGAGCCATGGATCTTGTCACCCTCCTCTCTTCTCTTCCTTCCATTGCTTTGCTTGACGTAGGGATAGATTGATGGAGTGATGTAAAGAAGAAATTCGGAAAGGGGATTTGGGAAAAAAAGGGGGAGAGCTTGAAGGATCTCTCGACCTGTTACTCTAATTTACTCTAGGCTAATTTGATAATTCAATCGCTACCTTCCATTAACCTAGGCATCCCCTTAAATAGGGTTGAGGACGCCAAATACAATTCAGATCCTTGGGTCACTGGTTCAAGCTAAATAAATTGTAAACGAAACCAAACCAAAATAAATTACATGACAATTGAAAACCACATTAATTAATTCCTACGCCTGTTGGTAACTCGTGATGCTATTGAGTCCATAACAGTCTTGCTCAGAGATTTCTGGTCGTATGACCTTTTCTGCGGAAGCCAGTTGCTTCCTTGCAAGAAATTTTTTCACGTAGGCTGTACGCCATTCAAGTATTTTTTTTCCTCTTCAATGCCAATCCATCACATTTCTCTGATTTCTTTGCCCATCACCATCCATTCTTCTAGGGATATTTCTCTATGCATCGCCATCCATTCTTCTGGGGATATAGAATGACTCATTGGGTTCCCGCTCTGATACTAGTTTTTATAGTCCCAGATCTGACACAAGGATTCGTTGGTATTCGTAGGGAGGAAGAAGAGAAAACGAAGATCAAGCCAAAGGGAAACTTGAAAACCCTAGAACTCGTAAGGAGAGTTCCAAGCCTGTTTAACCTAAAATTACCTAAAATCAATGCTTGTCTTTCTCATTACTCTTACCCCTTAAATAGGGTTCGCCCTGTTAAATACCCATGTGGCCTAAATTGAAATAAAATAAAGTAAATTAAAGAAAAAATTAAAATAATAATTTTATTGTGTTCAACTCTAGATCTAATAATTCCAGATGCAACAAATCATCAAATCTTGATTGCTTCATAGGTTAGAGAAATCAAACAATTCCAGATTTGACTTCTAACCTAGCAATAGATTGCAACGAGTAATAAAATAGTAGGCTTCCTAGGGATTAAACGAGACAATCATGAAAAAAAATTTCAGAAGAACATTAGATACTCAAAACTTAAATTGAATGATGAAAATAAATCAGATCTCATAGTTGTATTGATACCGAGTCTTCAGTTTTCTTTGACCAAGTCTGAAAGTTTAGCCATGGAAGGCAATGAAGAAATATGAAGGAAAAAACTAGAGAAAAGAGAGAGTAAAATCTGGAGAAGAGAAAATGAGGTCTTGGGTGCCAAACTCCTTTTCTCCTTTTATTCCCCTTCTTTCTTCCGGTTTAGGGTTTTTCTTTTCGTGCATCCGGTCTAGGTCACAATGCACATGCGGCGACTTCAAGCCCGGTTTTGACCCAAATGCAACCCTATTCCTCAAAATTAAAAACTTAGAAGTTGTATAATGTTTTCTTTTAATTCCATATCATCTTGAATCATCTCCATCAGAGCTCGGATGAGAGAGTTATGCCCAGATTACGCAAAAATGTCAAAATTGTCTAGAATTACCCAATGAACTTCGTTTTGCACTTAACACTTCCATTCGCATCCTAAATCAAAATATAAGAATAACGAGTATATTTAGGCACCAAATAATTATAAAAGCCTAAGCCTTAAGGGATAAAAATATGACATTTTGCATTCTCATCACTCATCCCCATCTTGAGGGGATGTGTTGGAAGATAGGTCCAAGCCGACACGACCAAGGAATTCCTACATATCTAAGAGAATTATAAGATGGGCCACACGATTAAGGAAGACCCATAAGATTATCCCAAATACATAAGAAGTAAGACCCACCATGATTACCACGAGCTGGCATTTTTTTCACATAAGTTGAAAGATCAAGAAGGACTCGTAAATGCATCTTTATCTTATGGTCACGCCCTAGAAGAGTTCTAGTTTGAGTTATGTTTTTCTTTTATATATATTGAGTAATTTAATTATGCTAGGACTTATCTTGAAGTGTTAGAGTTTGGGTGTAATTGGGACAAAGGTAGTTTTATTGTAATTGAGCTCTACTACCTTCCTCTATTATAAATAGAGGTTCATGTACTCTGATTATAATAAGTTAATGAAGTCAATGAAGTTTTTTTTTTTTACATAAATTCAACACCAGTATCCGATTGAGGTCTTCTAATCTGAACTCTATGGTAGTCTTCTTGACAAAAAATGTAAGTCTAAGGTTCCCTTGTGAAAACTCTTGAATTTCCCGATTTGAATAGAAATTTTTCACAAAGGTGGGTGTGATTCAAACTTTCAAAAAGCTTCATATATAGCCCAAAGGCCTTCTTGAAACCCATAACCTCACATCCACAAAACCTAAGGTTTAGTCGAGTAGGCTCAACCATGCTCTTTGAAGAATTTTTTTTCAAATACTTACTCTATTGATTCTATTGATTCCGTGTTCAGAAGTGATCTCTCCAATTCTGCATTTCCTCAACAAAACTCTTCTACTCTTTGTGGAGGATCCTTTATAGCCATCCTCTTTGTCTGAACAATTCTGAAATGAGGATTTGAGATTCAAAAACGAAAAATAGGAAGCCCAAAGAAGAAAAGGTGTGAACTTAAAGAGTGTTTACATTTTTTAGGGGTTTGAATCGTGGGGAAGGGCATTGATCGATCATGTCATTAAGTTTGATTGATTATTGGTAGACAATGATTGATCATGCCTTATGCAGAGTGAATAAAGATGATTTCTAAGATTCTATTTCACTCACCTAACATGGATTTTATGGGATGTTATGTCTAGCAAGATTTTTATCAGGCTATTTAGATGAAGTGGGTTTCACATGTCTAGTGAACTGATCAAGTCCTAGTTGCTTTATGAAAATACCTGAGAATATGAAGCATAGTGAACTGATGAAGTCCTAATGGCTTTGTGAAGATAGCCAACCATGGTTTTTTATTGGAATAAATTTAATTATAATTACCTTGGTTTGGACCAACTCTGGGATGAAGTGATGTCTGATTTTAATGTGTTTGGATTGAGAGTAGTGAATTGGGTTTTTACTTAGACATGACACCTAGGTTGTGACAATGAACTGAAATTTTATTTTTCTCTAATCCATAGTCCTCCAGTTGTCGTCTCATTGATAGAAGTTGTGGACAACAACTTCCAACAACTATGTACTCAATCTCGATAGTAGATAGGACAACTTGTTTCTTGAATAAATCAAGAAACAAACATATTTCCAAGTAATTGACAACTACCACTTGTACTCTTTCTGTCAATTTTGCATCTGACAAAATCAACATCGGAGTAACCTACTAGATCTATGGTAGAGGAGTTGGAGTACCAAAGTCCCAATTTTGGTGTTCCAAGTAGGTATTGGTAAATTATTTTCACAACCACTTAGTGAGAATCTGTAGGATTGGATAAAAATCTAGAACATAGGCATACCAAAAACATAATATCAGGTCTCCTAGCTGATAAATGGAGTAGAGAGACAATCATACTTCTATAAAGTTTTTGATCAATAATTGCCCTATCTGAGTTGTCTGAATCAAGTTTTAAGGACGAAGTCATGGGTGTGCTAATTGACTTAAGATTTTTAATGATGAATCACTTAAACAATCCTTTTTGTATACTTGAACTGATTTATGAAGGTTCCATTTTTAAACTGCATATAACTTGAACTCCAAGAAAGAATGTGAGTTCACCAATTAAACTCATTTCAAAATCATTCTTCATTAAACTAGCAAATTCTTGACATAGTGAGGGGTTTGAAGAACCAAAGGCGATTAGATTTTCATCATGGTTTTTGGTAAATAGAGTCTTATCCACACTACCTCTCTTTTATCCATTTTTGTAAAAGAATTTGCGAAGTCTTTCATAACATGCTTTGAGAGCTTGTTTTAACCCATATAGTGCATGGTCAAGCTTACTTATATCTTCAAACGTTCGGGTTGCTCTACATGAACTTCTTCTTGAATATACCTATTTAAGAATGCATTTTTTATATCCATTTGGTATAACTAGAATTTCATGTGATAAGCATAGGCTCATAAGATTCTAATTGCATCTAGTCTTTCCATGGGTGAATTCTCACAAAACCAACTCCTTCTTCTTTGTTGTAACCTTTGGCAACTAACCTAGCTTCGTTTCTCACAATTTAATTTTCTTCATTTTCTTTGTTCCTAAAAACCCATTGATTTTCTATTACTTATTGGGTTTGGGATCTAGGTACTTGAGTCAAACCTTGGTTTCTTTCAAATTGATTTAGTCCTGCGTGGAGGGGGCGACCTAGCGGAGGGGGCAACCTAGCAGAAACTAGAGTGGGCCATCGCTAGAGTGGACTGTCGCGAGAGTGGGCCGCTATGGACATTGGCTCGTGAAGGTGGGTGTGATGTTTTGGTCTTGGGTTAGGTACCTATGCCTTCTGCTCCTAATAGGCCGGTCTTTTGGGTAGTATTGACAAAAATAACAAATTTTCCATAAGCTTTTGGGAGCCCCTCAATGAAATCCATAGAAACGTCTGCCCAAACCTGTGTGGGAAGATTGAGTGGTTGTAAGACTCCGGCTGGACTCAAATGATCTGTCTTGTTCCGTTGACACACTTGACACTCAGCACATACGTTGCAACTGTGGATTTCAACCCTTGCCAATAAAAATCTCTCCAGATTCGTTGTAAAGTTTTCTAAAGGCCTTCATGAGTGCTGTCATGATAAGATGAGACAGCCATTGGTACCAAAGGACAAGTGTGAGATAAATAGATACGTTGTTTATATAGAATAATGTGGTCATGAACGAACCATTTGGTTGACAGTGTTCCCTCTGCAATCTGCTGCAACAACTCCTTTAATTCTAGTGTGTGCTGGTGTTCCTCTCTAATGGAATCAAGTTAGAGAGGAGTGGGTTGACTAATGGCGGAAAGATGCAGTTGTTCTTCGGAACGATGGGAGAGGGCATCAGCAGCTTTGTTCAATGTACTCACCTTGTGTTCCACCTTAAAATCAATGGGTTGGGGAGAAGTAGATATGCGTTGATCCAACACAAACTTCAAACTATAGTGGTCTATGCGGATGAGAAAAAATCTCCCCCATAAATAAGGTCTCCAATGGCAGATGGCCTTAGCTAGGCCAATGAGTTCACGTTCGTAGGCGTGTAACTTATGATGGTGAAGTGCTAGTTGATGGCTGAAATAGGCAATAGGGTGCTGAGGTTGTTGAAGCACTGCACCAATTCCGCCTCCAGATGTATCACATTCTACCACAAATACATCTTCGAAATCTGGTAACTGTATTACCGGAGCTAAGGCTAAAGCTTCTTTGAGTGCTTGGAATGATTGTTCAGTGCTGTCATTCCACTGGAAGGCATTGCGGTGGAGAAGTTTGGATAAAGGAGCAGTTAGTGGCGCATAGTTGTAAATGAACTTTCTGTAATACCCTGCTAAGCCCAAAAATCCTCTTAATGCTGAAATATGTTGCGGTTGCGGCCAATGTATAATGGCTTCAATTTTTTTCGGGTCCACTATTACTCCTGTGGATGTAATAACGTGACCCAAATAGGCCACCTGGTTTGTACCAAATGAGCACTTGGAGCGTTTTAAGTATAAATGATGCATCTGAATAAGTTGGAATACTAGACGCAAGTCTCTCAAATGCTGACTCCATGACTTGTTGTAGATCAAAATATCATCAAAGAATACTAAAGATTTTTTTTTTTGAGATATGCATTAAATACCTCGTTCATTAAGGCCTAAAATGTAGAAGGGGTGTTTGATAGACCGAAGGGCATGACGAGGAACTCGAAGTGACCATGGTGAGTACGGAATACAGTCTTCTCTATATCTGGAGGGTACATTCTGACTTGATGATACCCCGAGCGCAAGTCTAACTTTGTGAAAAAAAGTTCTCCATGCAATTCGTCTAATAACTCATCTACAATTGGTATAGGAAACTTGTCCTTAATGGTTGTTGAAAACCATTGGGCTAAAAGGCTCGAACTTGTTAGGAAAGCAACCCCACGGATCTTATACAAGGACTGGCCCGGTCGATACAAACACAAATTCCAACACTCCCCCGCACAGGGAAAACCCGTGGACAAATTCACCGGAAAAACCCGGGACAAACTCCTGGAAAAACCCAGGACAAATTCACCAGAAATACCTGGGACAAAATTCGGTGGGAGCGGGACTCAAACTCAGGACCAACCTGCTCTGATACCATGTTGAAACCATTGATAGTTACAACCACAAAGTGTCCTTCAAGTGTCATATTTCCTTGTATTACCACACATCTATCTGCCCTCTCAAGTTTCCTGCTGTTAATAATAATCACACCAACTCAATCAATACACTTTAACCTAATCTAACTTCAGGTGTAGCAATGTGCCTTTCAGAAGAAATTGAGAAGATACACACTTTCAGCTGAAAAATCCACTTTCTCTGTCTTAACAACAGTGATTTTTACTTTTTGCTCATCTCCATAAATCTCCTCTTTAATTTTCAGCTGTAACAAGTACTGCTTGAAGAGACTATTACGAATAATCTCCCCAAACATGGCATCATCTTTGTCTTCATGTGTTAAACCATACAACTCCTTAGCAGAGCAACCCAAGAGCTCTTCCCCTGCTTCCTGGAAAGCTGTAACCCAAGTCAGTCCGGTGTGGTCCTGCACTTGTGCTTGAAGAAGATACCGGTAATCACATTCCTCAAACTCCCTGTCACATCGTTCACATCTCCATCTGAGCTTTCCCAATCTTGACACCTTCCGACTACATTTTCTATCTCCAACCATCAATGGGCAAGCCGTGTAGCAGAAATTATCTGTCTTAATAAAAGCAATTGTTGCCTTTATGGTGACCCAGTCAGGCCTTTCTGATCTACCAAGGCCATCCGTTTTTATCTGTGACACAGTTTTGCGCATTTCATTCCATGAGCCTTGTGGAATAATGTCCTTAGAGAAAGACTGAGAAGCGATATCTTTTCCCCCTCCATCAAACCAAGCTCTAAGATTGTGAGCCTCAGGAAAATCTGGGTTAACAAAAAGCTGAGTGGGAGAAATAGTTCCAACTGATTTGCCACTGAAGTCATTTACCTTCCCAGCTTTTACGGCTAAAACTGGGAAAAATCCTGAATCCAGCATCTCTTGCAGCTCTCGGCCTTCCTTGTTGCAGAACTCGCCCCATAGACATAACTCCACAATCCGACTCGAGGCATCCTTCAGATTCAGGATTCTCCTCTGTGTTTCCATACCATTTTTTCTCAGTATAGGCATTGAAGGATTAACTGATACCACAATACCAATAATATCCACGATAGAATTGTTCTCCACATTTTCAATCTCATTAATAGGTTTGAAAGAGAATTGTTGCCTAGGTATTGTGCTGTCTTCATCCGGAAAGAGCTCCATAGTTGAGCTAGCATCCAAAAGTATTTCCCACTCATTATTAAGATGGTTGAAGTTCTTCTTAGCAGGTTTCAAGCTTCCCTTTGATATTACATAGACTTTACCAACCTCAACAATACTGTAAAAACGGTCTACAGCAGAATTGAAGCAAGTGACCCGAATTTCTCCTCCATCAGAATCAAGGAGATCAAAAGAGAACACCTTGCCATCTCCTTTGGCATTGTTGTAACGTCGAAGTTCAGCTTTTGCAGTAACTCTTGCCTTAATTGCCCAACGCCCCTGATAAGGATTCAAGGCTTCTATAGGTATAATTCGAGCTGGAGCCTCATTCTTTGCAATAGGGCCACGATTTTTGTAACTTTGAGGAGGCTGGTACGATGGTTGAACAGTGGGTCGGAAGCTTGTTGTCATGTTATTGGGACCTGATGTTACACTGCTATTGATTCTAACTGAAGGAGCAGGATCACATGTGCCACCAAAAGGTACTCCAATATTTCGTTCTGACATGCTGTCAGATGAAATCCTTGAAGGGGCAGACTCTAGTTGTGCAGCCCATTTTCGATTCCCAATAACCTCACAGTATTCAATAATAGTTTCCATATTCAGAACCACAATAATCTTGCCATTTTGGATAGTGCTGCAGATATAATCAATCAGTTGAACTACAGATCCATTTTGCACTTTCCTACTCTTCACATGATCATTAAGCTGAGTGGCCAGCATTGCTTGCTCTGTGGAGACACCATCTGAGAGGATAATTTTATACCTATCCTGAGATGCCCGGATCAGCTTTATCTCCAAAACCTGGAGTAGAGGCTTCAAATTTACATCTCCTTTCAAAACAGCTGGGATCGCATTAGAAGTGAGGTTTACGGGCATTTTGAAGATAGAGAAAACCTCACGTGTAAGACTTCAAATAGTCTATAATGATAAAGATGATGATAATTAATAATAATATTACAAATAACAATAATAACAACCAATAATGATACAGAGGAAAATGAGGGGAATGTAGAATTAGGAAACGGTGTTTCTGGTGGAAGAATAAGGTTTGAGCCTTTTAGCGCAATGGTTTCAGGCTCGAACCTTTTAGGAAAGACAACAGGTAAATATACAAGGACTGGCCGGGTCGATAAAAACACAAATTCCAACACTCCCCTGCACAGGGAAAACCTGTGGATAAATTCACCGGAAAAACCCGGAACAAATTCACTGAAAAAACCCAGGACAAATTCGGGGGCAGCGGGATTCGAACTCGGGACCAACTTGCTCTGATACCATGTTGAAAACCATTGGGCTAAAAGGCTCGAACTTGTTAGGAAAGCAACCCCACGGATCTTATACAAGGACTGGCCCGGTCGATACAAACACAAATTCCAACAATGGTCTTGGAATTTAACTCACGGTAGTCCACGCAAAACCTCCAAGTATTGTCATGTTTCTTTACCAATAGAATTGGTGAGGAGAAAGGGGACTTATGCAGTCGGATGAGGCCCTGTTCTAACATGCGTTGAATTTATGGAAAAATGAAATACTTCATTGACATCAATAACTTGTTGTCATTAGAGTACATGAGAGTCCAATTACAATAAAACTACACTTGTCCCAATTACACCCAAACTCTAACACTTAAAGATAAGTCCTAGCATAATTAAATAACTCAATATTGATAGAAGAAAAATATAACTCAAACTAAAACTCTTCTTGGTCGTGATCCTAAGATAAAGATACTTGTGTGAATCCTTCTTGATCTTCCAACTGATGTGATAAGGATGTCAGGTCATGGTAATCATTGTGGGTCCTACTTCTTATGGGCATGGGCTCATCTTGTGGGCCTTCATTGGTCTTGTGGCCCATCTTATAATAATCTTACATATGTGGGCCTTCCTTGGTCGTTTAGGCTTGAGCTTATCTTCCAACAACATGATTTGGCATTGACATTCAGTTTCATCCTTTTGGAGATGGGGCTACCTATATGGTCTTACAACCACCACTTCCGACCCAGCCTTCAAAGTGATCATGTGGTCACAATGTCTCAATGGCGGTAGAGTAATAGGTTCCTAAAAGAGGTCCGTGAATTCCTCTAACAAGTCATCTAAATTGTTGTCCACCAGGGTTTGTTGCTGAAGCCCATGTAATTGTGTTGGCACCTTAGTTTTACGGCCCTATAATGTAACCTTTTTGTTTTCAACTTCAGATCTCATTGTCAATGCTACGAAGTCCCACAAGATTGGACCCAATTTTTGGAGCCACTTGATGCCCAAAACCATATCAAATCCCAGAAGTGGAATGATAAAAAATTCCGTAGAAAAGTGATTAGTATCAATAGTAAACATGACTGCTTTGCTTACCCCATAACTTGGAACCTTTTTTCTATTTGCAACAGACATTGAAGCTACTGGTCATGGTTGAATTGAAAGCTGTAAATACTGGTAGCAGCGAAACTCAAAATATTATGAGTACTCCTTGAGTCCACAAGACTTAAAAAGGGGTTGATCGTTGACTAAGGCACAAACTTGCATTGTTGTGGTGGACTGGAGTCTTGTGATTGTGTGCAAGGAAATGGCAGGCTCCTATGACCTCGATCTGCTCCACTTCTAGAGTTTCTTCTTCCTCATCCTCAACTTCTAACCAGAATAGATTCTTACACTGATAGCCAAATTTGTACTGCTCATCACAATTATAACATAACCCCTTTGATCTACGTTCTTCAATTTCAGATCTATTTAATTTCTGGATGAATGTTGGAGTGGATGGAAGAGGTTTAGGTGCGGGAGAATTAGTGGTAGCAACATTACTTCTCCACAGTGGTGCTGTGGAAGGCACTGCCGAACTATTCTTCCCCCCATGCCAGACTGGTCTTCGTGTTTGAAATTTTTGTTTGGGCTCCAAGGCTCTAGCCAAATTCGTTGCTTTGGTCAAATTCGTAGGTCCAAGGAGTTCTACTTCCAAATGTGGGGACTCAGTGAGGCCAGCCGTGAACAAACTAACATGCTGGTCCACTCGTACCACCTTGCTTGCTAGCGCTAATTTCTCTTGAAATTGCTTTTGGTATTGTGCTACACTACCCATTTGTCTTAACAGGACTAAATCGCCCAAAGGATTGCTTTGAGCAAGCCGCCCAAACCTAATGGTGCACAATTCCTTAAATTCATCCCAATCTATGCCAGGATGTTCCAATTCAAGTTGATGGCCCCATAGTTGCGCTTCATCGAGCATGTGAAATGCAGCCAACCCAACTTTGTCTATTTCAGCCGTTCTTTGATTGTAAAAAAAAATTTCACAATGATATAGCCAAATTAAAGGGTCGTCAAGCCCATTAAAAACCGAAAAGTCTAGTTTAGTGTATGTTGGGACCGCCCCACTGCCTGGACTGAAATATCCCCCATATGTTGTGTGCTCGGTGCGTCCAGTCTGTTGTACGCCCTATCTATTCGGAGGGCATCTCTCCCCCCTCTAAGGGTAAGTGTTCTTCCTGAAAGCATCTCATACATACAATTAGTTGCCTCCTTTATTTTCTGAGATACCTCTTCAGAAACTCGGCTATCCAGTAGTGCTGCTAATTGGCCCTCAGTCTCTACCTGTATGGCATTGACCAATTCCGTGAACCTTGCTAGAAATTCCTCATTGCTTGAAGACTCCCCCATGCTTGCCTGCTTTGATACCAAATTTTTATGGTCCTTGACCATAGACATCGTCACTCGACGAAGTGAAGGATCGCCAAGGGGAGTAGGAGGTGAACCAGGCCGAACAGACTTACTTGGTCGACCTATGTTGCCGTGAATGAAAGAGATGAAGGATTGAATGGAGATACGAAGTCAGGCTCATCGAAGGGAGACCTAAACCTTGGGATTGTCAAGCAGAATGCCGATCCTGATTAGGGTTCATTAAGGAGAACACCGATCCTGATTAGGCTGAATTCGTGCTGGCCCTATTCCCTTTCGTGAGCTCTCTTAAAGCAATTCACGCCAAGGACCCAAGTTATTGTTTTTACAATACTGCCATTGTTAGCCTACATGCTATCGAATAATGAAATAAAGTAAACACATAAATCCTATCGTACTTGGCTGCTCCATTGAGTCACCAACTCACTCGCGTCGCTTTTGGATGACTCGTCCTGCTATAGAGTCCATAACATCTAGCTTTTCTTGCACTGCCATGATCCAAAAATCATCCTCTTCAGGTCAGAAAAGTGTTTGGGCTCTAACTAAGGAACAAAAGCAGTATTCTCCATAGCTTCATGAGTTGTTCTTCTTACTAAAATTTTAATTTGGGGGTCACCGATTATTTGTTTGAGGGGAGGGGGTGGGGGCTGGGGGGGGGTGGCCATGAACCTCAAGTTCTTTGTCTCCATAGGAGGTTCTTCTTAGTTAATCGTATCATTTAGGTTGTCTTTAAGATTTTGATCTTGGAGTAGACATCTTATGGATTAATCAAAGGGATTTCCCTCTTTGACATCATAAATTGGAGTTGGGGTTGGATTTGATGAATTAGATTCATCAAATCTAACATGCAGTGGCATCTTGATTCTCATTGATGTCTTATTGTATATTACATAAGCCTTGCTATGAGATGAATAATCGAGAAATATTCCCATATAAGTCCTAGTGTCAAACTTCCCTGATTTCACTTTTGGTTCTTTTGATACATATACTTTGCATCCAAAGGTTCGAAAATAGGTTGTATAGGAAAGGATGCCCGTGTACAACTCATAAGGTGTTTTTTTGAGAAGGGACCTCATATTAACTTGGTTTATATTATAGCAACATGTTTATGACTTCAACCTATAATCTATGTGGAAAATTGTGTGCATGTAACATAGCTCTTGCCATTTCAGTTAGGGTTTTATTTATTATCTAAACAACATTATTTTGTTGAGGAGATAGAGGTGCTGAAAAAGTATATCTATGCCATATCGTGTGCAATATTCCTTGAAATGTGAAGTTTCAAATTCTTCTCCATGGTCACTCCTAATATTGATAATGCTTAAACTTTATCATATACTTTTGTAAAGGATGTAAATACATGATCCTTATGTGCTAGGAAATCTACCCATGTGAACCTAGAATAGTCATCTACAACAACTAAGGTGAGATGTTTTACCTTTAAGCTCAAGATTCGAGCAGGTCCAACTAAATCCATGTGGATTAGTTGAAGAGGTCGAGAAGCGGAAACTATATTCTTAAGTTTGAAAGAGCTTTTTGTCGCTTTTGAAACCACCATGAGGTTTCTCTCCTATTTTTTTATATTTTAATTTGGTTGTCCTCTCACTAGGTTTTTCTAGGGTAATCTGTTTTAGGAATCTATTCCTTTATGTCCTAGCCTCGTATGCCATGTTAAAAGCCATCCATGTGTATAGGGGTGGCATGTCAAGTAAATAAGGGGAACTTCCACAAAGATGGCATAGAATTGTAATTATGCATGCTAGTGTATATATTCTTATGTATTTTTTATTTTGAAGTATGTAGTCCTAAGGAGATTTTAGTCATTGTAGACACCTCCCCACAACTGGAAATACAACCTCAAGGCATGGGATAGTGCATTTAAGCCTCTTCGTATTGGCTCAAGTTCATTCTTACGCCTGTCTCTCTCTCTCTCTCTTTTCCTCTTCTTTCTCTCTCTTGGTTTCTTCTCTCCTCTCTCCTAAGTGTTAGATCTCCTCTCTTCTCTCCTTCCTTCGAGATATCGTGTTTAGGTGTTGGCCCTAGAAAAATAAAAAAGAGGACTTTCTTGTTTTTCCCTTTAGTCTTCTTTCCAATTCATGTTTTTCTATGTGTTAAAGAATAATCCCACATGGATTAGTGAGATTAAAGATCTTGAGTTTATGAGTTGGCAGAAGAGGTTTCCTAAATGGCTAGTCATTTTGGGATAGGGCCTTCAACTCAATTTAACATGGCATCAAAGCAACCACTTAGTATGTGGGAATTCTCCCAAGTTATCCACATACCACACGTGAGGGTTTCTACCCAAATTATCCATGTGCCTACAAGTGAGGGGGAGTGTTAAAGAATAATCCCACATAGATTAGTGAGATTAAAGATCTTGAGTTTATTTGTTGGCATAAGAGGTTTCCTAAATGGCTAGTCATTTTGGGATAGGGCCTTCGACCCAATTTAACACTATGAATTTCTCTCTGACCATATTTTTCATATAACAAATTATATACCTTTTGAAAGATCTTTGAGTCTACTATCCAACTCATGCTGTTATCAGATTTTCTAGAAAGAGAAATCGATATCTGAAGCAACAAAGGTCAAGCAACAAAACGTTTTGAGTAGTAGCAGAAAGCCTCGCCTTTTTGAATAGTTTGTACTAATGACTCAGATTATATATTGAGAACTACATCTCAAATGAAAGCTATGTGAATCTACTTTCTATCACAATAAACCTTTTCTCAATATGATCTTTCTAGATAGATATCATATTGGAAGAATCAAAGATCATGGAGGTAGCTTGTTGCATGCAAAAATCCTAATTTAAGTTAATTTTTTGCTTCACTTTTTTGGTTTAAAATTTTATCAAGTTGAATATTTGTCCATCATAAATTCCTTTACTTGATCTCATATGACATTAGTTTCCTTAAAAGAAGTTTTTTCCTATATGAGTTTAGTTTCCTTTTTTGATAAAGTCTAAAAATCTTAAATAAGAAAGTCTTGTTTCTTCATTTGTAAATTCCAAATATTAGTATCCTAAATTCCTTTATTCCAGAATTTACCTCTTGAAAATTTTCTTTCCAAATTGGTTAAGTTTTGTTAAAAAATAATTCCTTGTACGATAAGTCTATTTTTATGTAGTTTCCATTAGTATGTTCTATCTCAAAACTTTCTTTTTGAAGATTATTTTAAGTTTCCTCAATCATCATGTTTATAGTGGAATTATTTTTTTATGCCTCTCTTGAGTCAAACTTCGCCATTTTTGTATCCATCTATTGGTCTAAAAGCTTTCCCTTCTTACTTGGAAGTGTGATGAGGTGCATTGTATGCCTCCTTTCGTTTGAAGTATGCAAGTTGCTATCTTTTTTTATTCACACCCTTACCCAAAGTGCGTTCTTCAATTTGTATTTATTAAAATCACTTCAGAGCAAATCTTATAGACCCAATACCTAAATGTATAAGAGTGTGTTCAACATCCAGCTTAAGTCAAGTCCTTTCCTTCTTCACCCAAGAGATATTTTTTTAGCTACCCTTTAAAAGGGAGTAATCTCTTTGTTGTGTTCAACGTTGGACCATTTTTCTGTCTTTACAATTGAGTAGAATGTGTTTCAAACTATGAATATTTTGACTTGTCTATGGAACTTTGTGGTATGGTTAGGAGTGTTTTTCTTCTCTCATCATTATTTTGTGCAAGTGGGTCTCTTGGTAAAGAACAAAGAGATCTCTAGCCTAAGAGGGAGAAGTAGAAGAAGAGGTACAAGAAAGAGGTAACAACAATGAAGAATTCCATGTGTTGTGGTAATCAAATTTTATGTGTCTAGAATATCAAAGTAAGGAGGAGAAAAATATGAGAACAAGATGATAACTAAAAACAAGATGTGAAAATGAACAAGATGAATCAAAGAAAGACAATCAAAATTTCTTTTTCAAGTCACATAAAATATAAAATTTTTTTTCAAGAACAAAAGTTTTTTGACTAAGATAGTTTTCAAATTAGGTGAGGGGGCGGCCGGTGCTTCAGGGGGTTGAGTAATATCTTCATGAAATGGCACAAGCGGACATGGAGTGGTAGGAGTAGAAGTAAACCCTGAAGGAGCCTCATGTGAGGAGTAGAAGGAAGTGTCTTCAAAGAAAGTCACATCCCGAGATACCATCAACCTTCGAAGTGTAGGATTATAAAAAATATATCCTTTCTGAGTTCGAGAATACCCCAAAAAAATACACCTCAGAGACCGAGGATCAAGTTTACTTGTACGTGGTGAAGTATCATGAACAAAACATGTGCAACCAAATACTTTAAGAAGAAGAGAAAATGGATCTTCACCATGAAACAAAACAGAATACGGAGTTTGATTTCTAAGTACTGATGAAGGTAACATATTGATGAGAAAGCATGTTGTAAGAATAACATGAGGCCAATAAAAGTAGGGTACCTTTATTGAGTAGAGGAGGCCACGAGCAACCTCAAGGAGGTGACGATTCTTTCTTTCAGCAATACCATTTTGTTGAGGGATATAGGTACATGATGTTTGATGAAGAATCCCATTACCCTCACAAAATGATTTGAACTCATTAGACAAATATTCCTTAGCATTATCGGATATAAGGATTTGAATTTTTTTTCCAAGTTACGTTAGAACCATTGCATGAAAGTTTTTAAAAATTGAAAGAATTTTTTATCGTCCTTTAAACAAAAACAACCAAGTCACTTGGGTAAAATCATCCACAAAAGTAACAAAATATTGAACCTGAAAAATGTTAGAGACCTTTAATACATCAGAATGTATTAATTCAAATGGAGCAGTACTAGTAGTTGTAAGACGAGGAGAATATGTACTCCTAACATACTTACTTAATTGACATGTCTCACAATTAAAATTAGACAAAGATTTAAGAGATGGAACTAATGAACGAAGTGACGAGATAGATGGATGACCAAGCCGGTTGTGCCACATTTGAGCCTCGGATGTAGTGGATGAAATAGTAGCTATTGGTGTAAGAGTAAAGTAATATAAACCCCCTTTTTCATGGCCGCCACCTATCACCTATTTCGTAGTTAGATCCTAAAATATACATAAAGATGGTGAGAAGGTGACAAAACAATTCAATTGTTTGGTTAATTGACTAACGAAGAGCAAATTTAATGAAAATTGAGGAACAAATAACACATCTTTGAGAGGAATAGACGCGGTAAGAGAGAAGAAACCCTTGCCGAGCACCTTGGTTTGGGAACCATTAGCAATAGTGACCAATTTATGAGGAAGACATGGAGACAATGAATGAAGCATGTGTTTGTTACCTAACAAGTGTTCAGAAGCCCCGGAGTCAATGATCCAAGAGGAAGGGGTTGAAGCGGAAGAAAGCATACCTGAGGCAATGGTAGTGGCAGAAGTAGGGCCTGGTGGAGTAGAGGACTAATCCAATAAGGATTTTAGCTTCTGAATTACAGCATAGTCTTTCAAAGAGATAGTCACTTTCCCAGAATGAGAATCAGTCTTGTCCTCTTTTTTCTCAATATTAACTGAGGCTGGATTGGTTGTCACCCAATTAGGCTTACCATGGAGTTTCCAGCATGAATCCACAAGGTGGTTCTGACAACCACAGTAAGTGCACAATCGAGGCTCAGTGCGGGAATGGGTCGGACCCATTCGACTACCTCTATTGCGGCCTCCTCTTGTATTTCGGCCACATCCTCGAAATGGGGATGATGTACCCCGATTACCAGAGAACATAGCTGATAGAGCATCAATCGGAGAAGGAGGAGATGGATCAAGAATCCGTAACAATGTTGCACTGAAGTTATCAAAATAGGGAAGGGCAGAGGAACTAAGAAGCTGAGTCTTAGCCACCTCTAGATACGGCTTAATATTGGCAAGGCAAATAGCCACTGCCAAGGCCTCGTGCTATTTTTCTTGGACAACAATGTCGGTAGAGTATGGTTGAGCAATTTTCCATTCTTAGAGAAGACCGCGAAACCGGGCCAAAAACTCATGAATATTATCTCCTTGTTTGTTAGCCAACATACTTTGGAAAACATCATATACTCTTTGCAAGGAGGCGGTACTAGAATAGAGCTTAGCACATGTGTCCCAAATACCCTTCGAAGTTTCCCAGTGGACCACAATAAGCCAACTAATAACCATGTTATCATTTTTTACCCATTTATGGTAGACTTCATCTTCTTCATCAATCGGAGGAGGGATTTTAAAAACAAGATTGAGAAGGTCACGAGTAATGAGAACCCTCCATACCTATTGTGACCAGCTGAGGTAATTGGAAAGACCTCTTAGTGGAATTTTAGTAATTTGGAGTATGTCACTCTTATTACTCATATGTCCTGTTATGGGCTCACAGTGACCCACTTGGTCCTGGGGTTAAGTACCTATGCCTTCCGCTCCTAACAGGCCGGTCTTTTGGGTAGTATTGGCTAGGTGCTTAACATTTGGTATTAGAACAGGGTCCCACATCGCGAGTTCGAGTCCCAGGACACGTAAAGGCCAGATTAAAATACTGGTAGGTCCTTGTGATAAGCCCTGGGTCGGGCCAGTGGTGTTGCACGGGCGCAAAGGCTGGATTAAAATACTGGTAGGTCCTGTTTAGGTATTATCGCGGTCGGGCCAGTGTCGTTGCGCCGCCTTGGTCATCGGCTTGCGACGGTGGGGTGTGATGTTATGGTTCTGGGTTAAGTACCTATATCTTCCGCTCCTAACAGGCTGGTCTTTTGGGTAGTATTGGCTAGGTGCTTAACACATGGATTTTCAAAGACTTCCACATTCAACGTCTGATTCCTCAGTAGTGATGACGACCAATTCCAGTGAAGATAGTGGTGATGGAAATGGCAAGTTCCAGCACCGACCAGGCCTTTGGGTGAATACACTAGGTGGAAATTCCATGTTGAAGGGTGGCTTCATTAGAAGTAGGTGCCACATCCTCTATTATTAAAGTAGGTATGTTGTGGAGTAAATGATCATCAGTCCTTCATCCGCTTTTGATTCATCCTTAAATGTGCCTGTTGAAGAGAAGATATGGAAGGTTCTTACTTTGAGAATCCTGTAAGAGCCTTCCATGTCTTCTCTTCAACAGTGTTGAATTTATGGATGTAGAAGTTAGGACCCCATGAGAATAACCCCATGAGAATGACTCTAGGTTAACGTGGAAGAAGAAGGAGAGAAGAGAGAGAAGAGGGAGAAAGGAAAAGGACGTTTGAGAGGAGAGTTAGGATTAAGGGAAGGAGAGAATGCATCAAGAGAGAAGAGAGGGTGGCTGGACGTTTTTCCAAAGAGAGGAGAAGGATTGAATCCCTTACCTCTTAGCTAATGCTCTTATTTATAGTGTTGCAAAGCCCTTAGGGTTACAACTCAATAGATTAAAAGACATACTAAGATAAGATATTTACATCCCCATGCCATTGTTAAGCCTGGTCGGTGATGGAACTTGCCATTTCCATCACCACTATCTTCACTAGAATTGGTCATCATCACTACTGAGGAATCGGATGTTGAATGTGGAAGTCTTTGCAAATCCATGTTATTATTTGGCAAGACTATCTTCTTTGCCCATCAGTGTTTTGTTAATTGAAATTAATCCCATCCAGCCTGGTACACTCGTCAAACTAGTATTAAGACTAGAAGTTACTATCCAGAGCCTGAATCACGAAAACACCGAGCAAATTCTAGTATCCACTGAGCTACAAGCAGAAGATTATTTGAGGAAGTTTGATCCAGATATACTACTTTCAGCTATTATCTAGATATACATGTAGAAGATTATTTGTGGAAGATTATTCAATTGTTGGCTTATTGAATCTAAGCTCATCCGTATTACTACTCGAATTAACTCAGATCAACTACCAGCTAGTAATACATCCATATTACTCTGCATTGCCATTTTTTTCTGATTCAAAGCAACATTAGTCTCACTGTTCTTTGTTGGCCTTTTTATTCGCTTGTTGGACATCATTCTGATTATTCGCTGTTAAGGTCCTGTTAATTATCATAGCCAGCTTGGTTGCCATTTTCTGGAGGATGATGACTCTGCTATTTTATGAGTTATCTGTCTGAGTTACTAGTGGTTTTGTTGTTGCATTGGCATTGTGGTATCATCGCACTAGCATCACAAGGAAGATGAAGATGCTATTATGTTATTGTTCGCTGGCTCTGATTTAATTCAATTGTCGCACCAGACTCTATCGAGTCAACTCAGATCAGGTCAACTTGGACTCGAGTGAGCCTGACTCGGTCCACTTGCTCACTGCCTCTGTTATACTGGTCTAGGTCCCGATTTCTATGTCATTCCTTTTGTCACTCGGCTATATTGGTCTGATACCTAACTCGGCTAAACTCGGTCCCTTAGCTCTTACTTGATTATTATCTTGGATTATAGGCAATTATTATTTGGTTCCAGTATATTATTTCGTGCATATCTTCCTTATTCAAGGATGGACTCATTATAGATTATTGCATATGTCCTTATTACTCTTAAGGATGTCCATTATTTACCAGTTATCTGTTGCTATACAATTGCGCATTTGATACATGTTATTTGGGTATTGGCCCATTTTTTGCGGTTGCTATTGTGCCTCTTTGATTGAGACGATATTACTGAAGAAGAACTCGGTTGCTTGCCTTGGGTTCATTATTTATTGACTATTGCTGGCATTGATTTATAAGTTGGAAATTTGAGTTACTTAGGAAAATAAAGCACATAGTAACCCTGGCTTCTACACCTTATCTTCCTCATTACCCATTACCCATTACCCATTACCCTTTTATTATTTGACAGTATTTCTCCTACTATCTTTTATTTGTCTCATTTACCCCTTCGGTCAACCCATTTTGGATCATTGCTTTGGTTGGTCCCTTTTATATATGGGTGTTTTTATTGGTACCCTTGGGCTTTTTATTGTCGTCTTGTGAATGACGGACAATACCCACTTTGGTGATTACTATCACTATATTTATTCGAAATCATTTGAGGTTAGTTTCGACTTATCACCCATTTCTACCCTTTGAGAGTTTGTGACCGGTGTTGTACAAATCCTTGGGACACCGTAATGAAGGAGCTTATTATTATATCTATGTTATTTGTTTTAAGATGGGATCACTATCATTACCTCCCAGCTTGAGGGTGAGTGTTGGAAGATATGATATAATTAGGGTGTCATTGATGTAATTAGTTTATGTTTCTTGTCTCTTTTTCACTCTTACTAGGGTGAAGGGTGTAATTATAATATTTTATTTAATTCATTTATAAATAGAGCTTAAGGAGGAGGGTTTCGACACAAGTCCATAACCTCATTTTTTTCTCCTTTTTCTCCCTTATGTGTGTTATTCTTCTTTCTCCATGAGGTAATCCATGGAATCCTAAAAATCAATAATTTACACCCTTTGCCATCTTTTTGACGTGGGGAAGGTATTTACCTTAATGCCCCTTTGAGATGTCTTACAACACTCCTCATTCTATTTATGAACTAGCTAATAACCAATGTATCATTCTTCAACAATTTAATATAGGTGTTCTCATTAATAGGCGGAGCTGGCCTTCTTAGATGTCCTAAGAGGTCTCGGGTAATGAGAAACCTTCTAACCGATTGTGACCAACTTAAGTAATTAGACAACCCTCTCAAGGGTATAGTAATAATTTTGAGGAGTTCACTTTTACTTCCCACGTAGTCCTCAGCCATTAAGTATCAATAGCAATTTTCGTATGCAATATAGAGGAAGCTTCAACAACTAATATGCTATAGGGCGTAATAAAATATCAACTTCAATATCCAAAGTTGAGAAAGCTTAATATATGTAAGTCTTGACCATTTATTAATGAACTTCTCAAATGAATAAGCAAATAAAACTCGAGTTAAGCCACCAACCTAAGCCAAGGGATGAACCAATTGGAACTCAAGTCATCAAGAGGAATAAAAAATTGAGGGAGAGAGAATAAATCAAGAGGAACCAACCTGAGCATAAATCAATCATAAAAATCCCTCATGCGGATCAATATAAATTAGATATACATGTATTTTTCTTAATTAATAAAGGCTATCAATCAAACCATGGAAGATTTTCCCTTAAATCAGCCACTTCCAAAGATAGAAAAGGGAAACTTTCCTTTTGTAATAGGCGTCACTTCAAGAGGATCTCAATCTGGACTTGCCTTAATTAGTTTTGACAAGGATAGCAAATCAAAGTAAATCAAAGCAATTTGAGATCTTTCCAACTATCAAGGATCTCGAGAAGGCTGGAAAGATAATATCTCGTGGGCTGGAAAGGTGATCTAAAGGAGGAACTTTCCTTCTTCACTTGGCGCAAACTATCAATCTAAAGAAAACACTTTTACTTTTCTTTTTTTCTTGGAATCTTTGGGAGAGAAAATCCACCACATATCTCAATGTGGAGGATAGGAAGATAGCAACTTAAGGCTCAACAACTTTTTTCATGGAAGAATTATTATAAAACAAAAAACTTAAGGCTCGGCAATTGCTCCAAAAAAAAGAACTTATCCGAGTTGTTTTGAGAGCTGCTCAACAACTGATTTAAGTCAATTCATTAAATCCAAGAAAGGGTAATCTTTGATCATATTAATCAAAGGATGAAAATTTTATATAACTTCCAATGCATAAAATATCAACTTTTCATGCAAATTATCACAACATAACCGATCTTGATCAATAGAAAACAACCTTGCAAACGGAGTGAAAAATAACAATAATCATAATATCTTCTAAACCAAGAGATATATCCTTCAAAGCTTCTATACGAAAACCATCATCTTGATCCATTTCCAAAGATCAAATACTCGGAAATCATGTCATTAAAGGAGATAAAGAATGATAAAAAAAAACCTTATCATGCAGTTGGCTTGATATCTTGCTTCATGAGTGAGGCTTGATCATCAAAACAACTTAAGCACCATCTTAACGTGGGGATCCAAAATCCATAGCTCTGATACCATATTTGATTTAGGATCCCATGACAAGGTTCTTTGTTAGGAATTAGACACCCTAATTTCAAACTAACAAAAGCAATAATAATAAACACAAAAGAAGAAAAACAAGGATGAAGAAAGACAACAAGATAGATACAGGTTCGCCTACGTCCTGTCTTCCGCCGTTGTAGTAATCCACTATGAATATGAAATATTTTACAAAGAGAAAATGCACATCCTTACAGGTGGTTTTTTCTCTAACCTCTCACGTGTTGCAACT
The DNA here is from genome assembly GCF_029961685.1 of Aristolochia californica. Classification (NCBI taxonomy): domain Eukaryota; kingdom Viridiplantae; phylum Streptophyta; class Magnoliopsida; order Piperales; family Aristolochiaceae; genus Aristolochia; species Aristolochia californica. Next base: position 25,570,997 of record NW_027181771.1, read on the forward strand.
CAAAGTCTTTCGCCAAGATGATAAAACCCTAATAGTGGTACATGTTAAGTTATGGAGCTTAATCAAAGCCTTACGCTAAGTCGGTATGTGGATCAAGATGAATATGAGAAGAAGGTGCTGAGAAGATTCAAGATGAATGATGTAAAACCAATGTCTACAGTGGCAACAACTTCTCAATCCTCAGAGAGAAGTCCAACTAAAGTTGCACACAACTTCAGTTTCTCTAACGTAACAGTCTTTGTCAAAATACCAGTCAAATTCTGACTTCCTTGAATCTTCTCAATTGCTAAGACTCCATCCTCTAGAGCCGATTTGATGAAGTGATAACACACCTGTATATGCTTTGTTCTAGTATGGTAAACAAGATTCTTTGATAAATGAATAGCACTATGATTGTCATAATATAACACATTCAGAGTCTGCACAAGGAGGTATGAAAGATGATAAGTGGAATCTCCTCGATAGACAAATGTTGGGAGTAGTCCAATTAACACTATTGAAGAACGTTTCTCACAACATGGCATCAGAGAAAACCACAATGGGGATGATGAAGATTATGTCCGACATGTATGAGAAACCTTCCACAAATAATAAGGTACATCTCATGAAAAAACTTTTCAATTTAAAGATGACAGAAAATACATCAGTGGCATCGCATTTGAATGAGTTTAGCACGATTGTCAATCAATTGACCTCCATCAAAATGAAGTTGCACACAACTTCAGTTTCTCAATCATAACAGTCTTTGTCAACATATCAGTTGGATTCTGACTTCCTTGAATCTTCTCAAGTGCTAAGACTCCATCTTCTAGAGCCGATCTGATGAAGTGATAATGCACCTGTATATGATTTGTTCTAACATGATAAACAAGATTCTTTGCTAAATGAATAGCACTCTGATTGTCACAATATAACATATTCTTCTCATGTTTGAGACCTAATTCTTCCCAGAAAGACTAGAACCATACCATCTCTTTTTTGGCTTCAGTCACAACAACATATTCTACCTCAGTAGTAGAGAGAGCAACTATCTTCTGCAACTTAAAGACTCAGCTAAATGTTGTACCACCCAATGTGTATACATATCTAGTGGTACTCTTCCTGCCATCAATGTCTCTAGCCATGTCAGCATCTACATAACCCTGTAATCCCAAGTTTGACTTTCTAAAACATAAGGCTGAGTTTTCAGTGCCTCTCAAATACATGAGAATCTACGTCACTGCTTTCCAATGTTGTTTACCTAGATTACTCCCTACACCTGTCTATCGAGGAGATTCCACTTATCATCTTTCATACTTCTGGTTTCATATCTAGAAGTGGTGTGTGCAGTTTTTTACTGAATAGATAATTTTTGATCTGCATCCTCTAGAATGCAAAATCCACACCATCAAACTTGTTCATTCCATGTGTTAATCCTTCTCTACCAGCCATTGCTCTCATTCACGATCCAAAGCTCCGCTACCCCTGTATAAAGACAGGTTGAGAACAAAGACTGAGAGGACAAGTAATGAAGTCAAGAAGTCTGAAGTGATTCAGTAAAGATATCTTTCAATTTTTTAGATGGAGAATATTGCTCAGGAAGACGAGAAAAATCTACCCCCATAAGTAAATCAGAACATTCATATGACTGAACTTGGGAGATCTGCAAAAACTAGTAGAACACCACAGATATACTCCCCTACACTGAATTATATTTTGTTGACTGATAAAGGTGAACCAGAGAGTTATGAAGAAGTCATGCAAGTTGATGAATCAAACCAAGTGGGACTTGGCCATGTGGGATGAGATGGATTCACTATTATCTAATCAGACATGGCAATTGACCGAGTTACCAAAAGAGAAGAAGGCTTGCAGAATAAATAGGTGTACCGAATAAAAGACGAACATGATGGCAGCAAGTGGTACAAGGCAAAACTAGTGGTAAAGGGCTTTCAACAAAAAGAAGACATTGAATACACTGAGATTTTCTCTCTAATAGTGAAATTGACTACTATTAGAACAGTGCTTGGAGTAGTGGCAAATGAAGACTTGCACTTAGAGCAGTTGGATGTAAAGACAACCTTTCTTCATGGTGATTTGGAGGAAGAAATTTACATGATGTAGGATAGTTTCAAAGCACTAGGAAAGGAGAAAATGGTGAGAAAACTTCGAAAGAGCTTGTATGGTCTTAAGCAAGCTCCAAGACAATGGTATAAGAAGTTTGACACCTTTATGAGTAGTAATAGTTTCTTGAAGTGCCAGGCGGATCATTGTTGTTATGTGGAGAAGCTTGATGATTCCTACATGATTCTACTGCTATATGTTGATGACATGTAGATAGTAGGTGCTTGCAAACAGGAAATAGATATGCTGAAAAGGGAGTTGTCCAAGAAGTTTGTGATGAAGGATTTCGGTGCTTCAAAACAAATCTTTGGGATGAGGATTACTAGAGATATTGATGTCTTGAAACTATCACAAGAAGAATATGTGAATAAGGTGTTGAGCATATTCAACATGAATAATACAAAACTAGTGAATACTCCTTTAGCTAGTCACTTTAGGCTATCTAAGGAGCAGTCACTTTCTACAAAGCAAGAGCGAGCCCATATAGCCAATGTGCCTTATACTTTTGCTATTGGCAGCCTCATGTATGCCATGGTGTGCACTAGACTAGACATAGCTAATGTAATGGGAGTTGTGAGCAGATATATGAGTAATCCGGGTAAACAACATTAGGAAGCAGTGAAGTGGATTCTTAGGTATTTGAGAGGCACTGTAGACTCAGCCTTATGTTTTAAAAAGTCAAACTTAGGATTACATGGTTATGTAGATGCTGACATAGCTAGAAACATTGATGGCAGGAAGAGTACCACTGGATTTGTTTACAACAGTTAGCTAGGTCTTACAGTAGTTAGCTGGGTCTCTAAGTTTTAGAAGATAATTGCTCTTTCTACTACTAAGGTAGAATATATCATTGTGACTGAAGCTAGTAAAGAGATGGTATGGTTGTAGTCTTTCTAGGAAGAATTAGGTCTCAAGCATGGGAAGAATGTGTCATATTATGACAGTTAGAGTGTTATTCATTTAGCAAATAATCATGTTTATCATGCCAGAAAAAGCACGTACAAGTGTGTTACCACTTGATCATATCGGCTCTGAAGGATAGAGTCTTAGCACATGAGAAGATTCTAATATTAACAAAGATTGTTATGATTGAGAAACTAAAGTTGTGTGCAACTTCAGATGAACTTCTCTCTAAGGATTGAGAAGTTGTTGCCACTGTAGAGGAGATATTGATGATGGATTAGTCTCCAAGTGGGAGATTGGCTCTAATTATTAAGTTGTGGAACCTAATCAATGCCCTACACTAAGTCGGCACGCAATATATTAACTACTATTTCATTAATGGCAATTTGGGAATTTTACTCTTATATTGTGGTTGCCCTAGTTTCCTCTTTATATTTGGGGTGCCACTATTAGGGTTTGATTATTTGAGGAGCATTACTTTCAGCCGAGAGAGGTTAGAGAAAAACAACAACTATAAGTGTGTGCGATCTCTCTTGTAAACTATTTTATCTTCATAGTGGATTACTGCAACGACGGAAGACAAGACGCAGTCTTACCTTGAGGCGAACCTGTATAAATGTTGTTTATATTCTAGTGCTTGTTGTTTCCTTCTTTCGTGATTATTATTATTGCTCTCGTTAGTTTGTAATTAGGGCATCAAATTCCTAACAAGTACTCCTTTGGCTAGTTACATTAAACTATCTAAGGAGCAATCACTTTCTAATGAGCAAGAACAAACCTACATGGCCAATGTGCCTTATACTTTTGCTATTGGTAGTCTCATGTATGTCATGGTGTGCACTAGACTAGACATAGCTACTGCGATGGGAGTTGTGAGTAAATATATGAGTAATCCGGGTAAACAATATTGGAAAGTAGTGAAGTGGATTCTCATATATTTGAGAGGCACTATAGACTCGGCCTTATGTTCAGAAAGTTAGACTTGGGATTACAGGGTTATGTAAATGCTGACATGGCTAGAGACATTGATGGCAGGAAGAGTACCACTGGATATGTATACACATTGGGTGGTACATCAACTAGTTGGGTATCTATGTTGGAGAAGATAGTTGCTCTTTCCACCATTGAGGTAGAATATTTCGATGTGACCGAAGGTAGCAAAGAGATGGTATGGTTGCAGTTCTTTTTGGATGAATTAGGACTCGAACATGGGAAGAATGTTTTGTGACAGTTAGAGTGTTATTCATTTAGCAAAGAATCATGTTTATCATGCCAAAATAAAGCACATACAGATGTGTTACCACTTCATCTTATCGGCTCTAGAGGCTGGAGTCTTAGCACTTGAGAAGATTCAAGGGATTCAAAATCCGGTTGATATGTTGACAAAGACTATTACGATCGAGAAACGTAAGTTGTGTGCAAATTCAGTTGGACTTCTCTCTGAGGATTGAGAAGATGTTGTCGATGTAGAGGAGATATTGATGATGGATTAGTCTCCAATTGGGAGATTGTTAAGTTATGGAGCCTAATTAACGCTTTATACTGAGTCGGTACGCTGATGTGAGTTTCAGCTTGAGAGAGGTTAGAGAAAACACCTATAAGTGTGTATGATCTCTCTTGTAAACTATTTCATCTTTATAGTGGATTACTGTAGTGGCGGAAGATAGGACGCAGTCTCACCTTAAGGCGAATCTATATGATTATTTTGTGTGTTCTTCGTGATTGTTTTTTACTTTTTTTGTAATTATTATTATTGCTCTCGTTAGTTTGAAATTAGGGCATCTAATTCCTAGCAACACCCCCAAATATAATAGAAAAATTAGGGCAACCGTAGTACAAGAGTGAAATCCAAAAAATGTTCTTAGGGGGGGTTAGAGCACATGACTCAGGACATGATCTTCATGCACATTACGCAGGTCATGTCCTGATGTCGTTAGGGAGCGCCCAAATTCATGTCATGTACATGAATATACATGAATCAAGAGTTCATGTCTCAAGAGTAACGGGCGGAAAGTGCTTTCCGCCCGATTTTGAGAATCATCTACATGACTCTCGCGCGGGGCTGTCTCTGCCGCACACCCTCTCTGCCATTGCATTCTCGCAGCCCTCTCTCTTTCTCTGCTCCCTCTCTTGTCTCCTTTCCCGTAGCCCTCTCTCGTCTCCGTTCCCGCAGCCCTCTCTCATTCCCGCAGCCCTCTCTCGTCTCCATTCCCGCAGCCCTCTCTCATTCTCTGCTCCCTCTCTCATTTCCGCAGCCCTCTCTCATTCCCGCAGAGCACGGGAAGTCGAGCATTTGCAGAGCTTCTCGGCCTCCCTCTCTTCTCCCTCTCGGCGTACCGTCGGAGCGCCGCCTCTGTTGACATTGCCCGCCGCCGTCGCCGGTCGTTGCCTTTGCCTAGCCGTCCCCGTCGCCATCGCCCCGCTGGCTCGCTGCTGAGGAAGACGAAGATGTTTAATTTTTCCTAAGTTAGGAAAAATTAAACTATCTTCATAAAAATTATTAATTTATAATTTTTATTTATAAAATAATTATTTTTATTTATAAAATAATTATTTTTATTTATAAAATAATTATTTTTATTTTAAAAATACTATATTAAAATATTGATTTAATAGTTATAATTAAAATATTGTTAAAATAAATATTTGATAAATTATTTTGGCATAATTATCCGATTCTTATAGTTAATTAAACCAATGGTTTTAAATTTTGTGATAATATATTATTAATTAATAATACATAAAATATATTATGTACAAATATATAGTGTGTTAAAGTTATGATTAGATCAATTTTTTCTCTTAAATTATTCATTTTTAGGTTAAAATATATCATATGTTATTAATAAATTAATAACTTAATGCATTACTTTTGTTTTTTATTTATAATGTTATTTATTTATTATTTGTAATTAATCATATACGTATTTCATTGGCTCATGTAATTACCATATTAATGTACAATAAAATATCTAATTCAATTAATAAATATATTAGTATATTTAATTATACATTCAATAACTTATTCGTGTAGTAATAATGGTTGTTTTACCTAATTTGGGGTTTAAGGATTATGTTGTAATTAAGTGCACTGTAAAGGTTTAGAAATTCTCTTGTTTTTTATGTTTTTCTCATGTTGGGGCACTAACATTGGAAACTGTTTTCCAGTGCACATGAAGTCGTCAACACTAACACAAATTCTTACTTGATCTTCATGTACATGACATGACATGATCTTCATGTTGGACATGACTTGATCTTCAAAAATCCACTTTGGGGCACTAACCCCCCCCCCCCCTTAAGGAAACAACAATCAATATATCATGGACCTTTTGGGGGCTCCCCGCACCCCTTCTAACCCCCACGACGACCTTACCTCGAAGGTCGATCCGCGTACTGACTCAGCGTAAGGCGTTGATTAGGCTCCAAACTTAACATCCTCGACCAAGATGGTGAGAGAAGAGATGAAGAGATGAGGAAGAAAGGAGAAAAGAGAAAGAAGGGAGAGACGGCTAAAAAGATGCAAAGAGAGAGATCTTGGGAGAAAAGAAAGGTCTAAGGACAAATTTGAGAGAGAAGAGGAGAGACTTAATGATCTTCTCCATGCCTAGAGTCTCTATCTATAGTTGTGGATGGAGGTATACAATGACTACAATCCTTTGGAGTTACAAGTTTTGTTAAAGAAAAGACATAAGTAGACATACATCATGTTATTTATTTATATGTTTGTGTCATCCTTATGAGAAGTCCTTTTAATTACCTTATTTGCCACCTCCTTGACAGGGGGAAGGTAGTTACTTTGATGTCACTTCAAGATGTCTTCCAACACATGATTAAGGAGAAAAAACTAAAAATTGTTGGTGACCAAGTTATGTAGTCGAACATTGATTTGGTTATTGAAAAAAATACTTCTTAATATTGTTTTAGGCAATTATTTGAGAACTTAAATTTATATTTACATAATCTGATTATTCTTAAATCATTTACCAAGATTAGTCCTCTGCATAATAAATGATTTAATAAGTAATTATTAATAATATATTGATATATATTAAGATTGGTACTACATAAAATAAAGTAATAATGATATATCTAGACAATTTTAGAACTTAGGACGATGACATATATTTATATAATAATATATTAATAGCCAAATATCAATTAATAATATTAGAATCATATTAAAAAAATACATACATCGTATATAATATGCCATTGACGAAGTTATAATTAATTAATATTAAGATCTTATTATAAAACAGTCATGTGACATCATGAATTGTCACTCGTATGTATCAATTGTGAAATATTAATCAATCACTTATTGTTAGCTCAACAATTAATATTGTTTTAATTAATTGTAATATTAAAATTTTATGTTTATACACCATCTAAGACTTAATGATTAAGATTTTAAGTTGTAAAGTTAAAAAATAATGAATAAATACACTAAAACTATTGAAATACAAAGTAGTGCAACACCGAGCCATGGTTTGAAGGTTGGTTAATAATATTAAAATTTTATTACATTAATATTATCCATATTAATAACTATTACAACCAATTATTAAAGATTCTTCAACCTATATTATCCCAATTTTGCCAAAATAAATTGAATTAATGAAACATAGTAATTATTGAAAATTTAAAAGAACGATAAAAAATCATGAACAGTACAGGAATCTAATCAACCTCCCAAGTACATTTGTGATCTAAACGATGACCTCATCTATGGTTAGTCTAGCTGCATAATCCATTATTCTACAAAGAAACAAGTCAAGTAGTTGGCTCAAGACAGAATTACCACTCGTCCAATTCCACATTTGATCTCCAAAATAACTCCTCTTTTTGTATAGTTCATTTCTATTACTTCTTATATTTTTAATTTGTAGCGAAGTACAATGTTCACGAATCATGATATTTATGTACTTCTATTTTTTGACAGTTGTTATCTTTTGAGTTATGTATTTTATTTTATTTATCACATACAATCGCATTAAATGTGGGATAAATGATCATCCAACATAGTGGACCCCCCTTCTAGCCGTTCCACCTTTGATTCGGCAATAGATCTTCATTATTGACATTAAGAATTTCGTACATTCATTTCATAAACTATAAATCACAAGGCTAAGCAAACCCTACATCCAAATCAGTTCAGTCCAGCATTTGTTATTTTGAGCGGAAAAAATGAAGGGTCAGAGTCCGTTTTAAATATACTGAACCAAATCAGTTCAGTCCAGCATTTGTTATTTTGATCAATTAAACCAGAACCAGAACCCATGGGTCCTTTATCAAAACTGACCCCATTATTAATTTGTCAATTGTAAGGTGAATAAACCCGTTCCTGACCCATTTATAACACAGCCCTTTGTGACACAGGTTAAGTTTGGGTCATTCAAGTGGGCCAAGTTTTTAGGTCGGGTCAAAATTTGCCACTCTTATGTGAGCACCTGTGTTGGATCAACTCGTTTTTTTTTGCTAGAACTTTCTTCTTTTAAAGAGTTTCAATGAATTACTAAAATAGAAAAAGAGAGCCTAGAAGGATTATGCCTGGGAACACAACCTTCCAGGTCATCATGCATATAATGCACTTTGTTTAGCAAGAAAAACTTCCAGGACCATTGTACTTTTGCTCTCACCAATGAGAATGAAGTTCTGATTCCATACCTCCTTTCCATCAAAATAGATAACTTCAATACTTTAATTTCTGATTCCAGAAACGAAGTTATATTTCTCTGACAAACTTCATCTTCACCGAAATCCAAATGCTGCCATACAGTTCCCTAGTACTCAATGCTGACCTCCCAGTGCAAATCCAATATGAAAAAGACTGGGGGCCCTTGATTCAAGGAACAGTTCAATTCTGTACAAGCCTGTCAGTTCCTTAATTTAGACACCTTATACTATCATTTATATTCAGATATCCTTGGCAGTCCAAGCCTGCAATTGCCTACTATTACTGAGCATCCATTCTAACCATTCTCGTCGCTCCTCAGGATCTAGCTTCAAGAAGGTCTCCCTCCTCTCTTTTTTTGATAGAAGCTCCATCCCTCCAAATTTGAGCAGGCTGTCCAGTCTGGGGATCTCAAGTAATGCTTCATACCAACCATGTGTTGAATGATTGTGTTCCTTTTTGTCCACTTTTTGCTCTCTCTCCTCCCTTGTGTTTTCAATCCTTTCTTGCAGCTTGGTCATCGATTCAATTGCCTCCGTGAGCTTGGTCATTGACTCAATTGCCTCTGAGAGCTTGTTCATGGCAGCAGCCAATGCATCAGCTGTTTCAGCATGAAGTCTAGGCCTCTGACAAGGTCCACTTGGAGAAGAGGCCATGCATCGCCGTTTGGTTTGATCAGGTCTTTGTTGTGGGCTTCCACAACCGCCTGACGATTCAGCAATCTGGTCCATTTCTATATCAACTCCAACAGCTTGATTACATTCTACCAGCTGCATGTCATCAGCATTGTGATTGCGTGCTGTCTGACGAGGACTCCAAGAGCCAATTGAGCTACCTATGACAATTGCAAGCTGATCATAGTTCGGACATGCTTTATTCCTGTATGGTCTTGCAGCCTCATTTTCCTACAATCACCACCTTAACAATGTAAATATGCACTGAACAAAAATTCTGCAAGCCAGTGAGTGTTTCTAGATTCTAGTTACTGACCTTGACGTAAGCATCCCAAACTGTGGCATCAGCTGTCACAAGTTTCCTACTGTCATCCCATGCAAAACCTTTATGGTTGCGCAAAGTGGTAACAGCAGCATAGGACTTCCTCCATGTTTTCATTCGAGCAATCACATTATCCACAGTGATTTTGGTCCCCTTCAATGCATTAAACCTGGGAATCACATCCTCCCAGACATCTTCCCTCCATTTGCCATCAGGAGTCTTGCTTCCCCGCTGAACATGCTCCACCAACATCTCCAACATAGCCTCATCGTCTGATGGACTCCACACAAATTTTTTTTTCCTGTGTCTCTCACAACTTTGTCCATCTCGTGCAGGTTCTTTCCCTTTATTTCCTCCAGCCATCTTGAAACAAAAGCAACGTTGTTCTTTCCCCTTAAATATGCAAAGCAACGTTGAAACAAAAGGAGAAAATACACTAAATGATATGGTACAAGATCCACATAAAGCCCCTAATTTGCATTGACTATATGCAGTTCTGCTAACAAGAAAAGAAACTAAAATCAACCATAGAAACAGAGTAAAAAGCTTGAATCACTCTCCGACCAAGCTAAAGAAAATGGTTTCTTGATAACCTCTTTGAAAAGGTTAATAAGATTTTTAACCTCATAATAAGTAGTTGAAAGTTGAAATAATATCTGAAAAAACAGCCACCCCTGCAACTTTCAGCAGTTTTATAAAATATGTCTAAATGATAGAGGAAGGGAGAAAACCAATAGGTTTTATTATCACCAAACAAGTACATAAACCCTTGAAAATCCGTGTTCCTTATGTGACAGTAACCACTAACAGAGTCTCAGGTCTTTAACTAAGCAAATGTACAGAAACAGAGCATGGTTAAAAAGTAAAACTGCCCCTTAAGTTAGTTTTCTTGTACGCAGATCAGACTCCAAAAATTAAGCCGGAATTCCTAAGCAAACCATTATCAGTCACTTCAATCAATATATTTTCAGATCCAGGGAACACAGATAAATAGAACATGGATTCCTGACTCATCCTAGCCTTGAAAATGCTGAGATTTCTTCAGGTTTTGAAGTGCCATAGGTCTATGGAGACCGCCCATGCTTAATTGATGAAATTCGAGAGCTACTAAATCTAAGCTCACACTAAAACAAGATATATCATGACGAAACCCAATCAAGTATCACACAGCAAAAAAGCAAGTTAGCCAAACCAAATACAACAAGCCTTTCTAAGTGCCAATAGAACTATTAAAGAATAAGCGAATATAAAGGAGTAATCGGGCAAGCATATGATATACGAATAAAATAAAAACCCAGATAGTTCAAAGTAAAATGAATCAAGTGAAAATGTGAATAGCGGATTCACAGCTGAAAACTGAAAAATATACCGAACAAAACATAACCTACAATTGAATGAGATCATGGGACAATAAAACACTCAACAACAATCTAAGTTGATCTGCATCCAAGGTCGCGAGAAGTTGGACTTCAGCAAACAAAAATAAAGCGAGTACAGTAAATCGATTAGGTAATTTTCATGACTCCCAACATACAAATACTTCCTCAGGAATTTCTCGACAAGAATAGTCAGATGATCACTTAAACAACATCCAGTTTTCTGAGAATCCGCAAAAGCAGGGGAAAGAAAAGGAAAATTTTCCTCAAAGAGAAAAAAAAAATAGCAACTTAAGTGAGAAAACCGCGAAAATTTTCCGTTTAAAGGAATAACGCAAGGGATTAGAAATTCACCTCTTTTGCAGGTATCGAATCTTGCTGCAGCGAAAGCGGCAAATATGAGAGCTGAGATCTCTTTAACGATGGGGTTGCCGGTGGTGGCGACGGCGGTGGCGACGGGTTTTGTTTTCCAACGAGGGTTTCAAGCAAGAAAGTAGTTTCCAACCATTCTTGAATTTTTTGTTTCTTTTTTTCGCGAAGAAACTACTTTCCCGAAGCTGAACCTTTTTCACAAACAACGTGACAAATCAGATCGACGGCAGCTGACTCCGTCGAGACTTTTGTCTTTGATCCTTAACCGTCGATTAGCATATTTATTAATTGATGTTTATTCTCTTCTCAATTACTTAGTAATTGATTTCGACTCTATTCCCTTCTGCAATTCCAAGGCCCATTACTTTTTGGGTAATTTTATCTTCTTATACACTGAATTTCGATCTAAATGCAATAACTCCAAAATCCATATATAGCTAAATTTTATACAAGGACCTCTCAATTTATCACCAATTTGGTTACATTATTTTAAATTTAAATATAAAATAAATAGAAAGAGGTGAATCTCAACCTCCATCATTTTTTGTTGTCTAGCAAAAACCCCTTGTTTAAGGAAAAAAATGGAATGCCCTAGAGTGCATAAAGTTGAGTTAAATGCTGAACTCGACCTGATCTAACCCAAAGTATGCAGTGAGGCAGGGACTGGGTGAGAAGGATGTTTTGCTCTATCCATAACCCACAAAATTTTGACCTAAAATGGTTTATTAAAATTTTATTCTTTTTTATTTTAAATTATATCATATTCTTTTAAAAATAGAGATTCTTTACTTCAAAGGGAATTTATAAAATAAAAAATTTAATTATTTCATAAAAGTATTATGGGTGTTGTTCAATCTCAAGATATTTTTATTTTATTTATTTTATAAAATTTTAAAAATATATAGTGAGGCTAAGGAGGTGAAGGGCTTCATAGAAATGCTCCAAACCCATGTTAGGTTCAAAGGCATGTATAATACATTTGGAAAATGGTTTTTATGGGAAAAGAAGGCCCCAAGAGATAAGTTGAAATAATAAGAATAATAAATAAAGAAAGGTGTGTATTTCGTGGAAAGGGACAAGAAAATCTTACTTGTCTTCTGTGTTCTTCTTCTAAGTTTTCACGAAGGATTAGAATGATATCATAAAAAAACTTTGCTTGAATTTAGGTTATTCAAGTCTCTTAGACATGTAGTTTAATTTAAAATTTAAATTATTTTATATATCTTTAAAACTCTTTTTTGTGACTTCATAATGAGAGACTATTTGAAGAATTCCCTTCATTGGTAACTTCCATCCTAATATCCACTTTTTCTTTTGTATATGTGTTAAAGAAGATAGTGGCACTATATGTGAATAAGTGAGCGAGTGGCATGAGATATAATTATATAATAACTTAAATTCCTTTCCTTTACTCTTGTGTTAGGGTTTTTACTCTCACAAACTATAAATAAGAGGTGAGGGAGAGAGCTCAAAATCATGCTCTCATTATTCCCCTATTGAAATTCTGGTTGTCTCATACACATCTCCTCTCTTCTCCTCTCTTTGCTCTTTTCTTTCTTCTCTTTCTCTTTTCCTCCTTAAACCTTGACCTTTTAGTGATGAAACCCTAAAATTTAACGTGGTATTAGAACAGGAATTCTAGGGTTCTTAAACCAAAGTTGTTCTAATGTTTTGAAGCATACGAAGAAGATCAAATTCCAGCCAAGAGGAGGTAAATGTGTCATTTTTTTCATGTTTTAGAATGGCCCTACATTAGATATGTGCTAAATCCCTCATTTATTGCCTAAACTCATTCATTTTTTTGTTAGAATCAATCCCAATTCATTTTAGAATCAATTCTTCAATCTATGCAAAATCAAGTGTAATTTGGGCAAAATCATGGAATTCAATTTTTTTCAAAATCCCTATTGCTACCAAAACATTTTTTAAAAGTCCTTATTTCTATCTTGTTTTGATTAGTTTAGCATGAGATAAATTCACTTTATAAATTCTTCTGAAATTCTAGATTAAATCTCCACATGTTGCTAAAGTTATTTTCTCTCTAGTTTCATGAAGCCCCAAGTTGGGGTTTGAAGTTCTTTAGAAAGTTTCCATATGTTTTTGTACATTTGGAATTACCTTCAAAATCAGCAATTTTTTCTGAATTATTCGGTCTAATTATCAATGTTCTAAGGCTGTTTAGAGTGTTGGTTTAATAGCACAAAGTTTTTTTTTTTTAAGTCGTCATACTTGTGCCCTTAGATTGATAAGTCTTGCACATGTATGGTTTTGTGTTAATTCATAAATTCAATCTACAAATTGTGTACTTGTTTAGTTGATTGAGAAAGGTTGATCCTTTACCCTTAGGGTTAGTCCAAAGTGTGTTTGTGTGTCTTTTTTTAAAGGGAAGTCCTTGTGGTTTTGTTTTCAATACTTGAAATATCAAGTAATTCATCATCTTCCTCGACTTATGCTGATTTCAACAAACATGATTCCTTGAGAATTACTACTATTCTTCTCAAGGGTTTGAGTAACTATGTGTCTTGGTCTCAATCTGTTAAATTGTTTCTAATAATAAGGGGCCTTGCTAAACACTTGGACCAGCCACCTGCTCATGCTAATGAGGCTTCCTATAAGTGGTTGTGTTATGGACTCCATAGCATCACGAATTATCCATAGGCATAAGAATTAAATTATGTCAATTTACTTTTCATGTAATTTCATTGGGTTTGGTTTACTTTGTTTGGTTTGGTTTACTTTGGGTTGGTTTAGATGTAATGTGGCGTGAACCACTTGACCTATGGGTCACCTTTGTAATTCCATCCTCAACCCTATTTAGGAGGACGTCAAGGGAATAAGAAAGGAAGTATTGAGAAAATTAGATTAAACAGGTCAGATTCTCCCTCAGAGGTCTAGGTCGGATTCTCTTTCTGAGCTCCAGGTTGAGCTTCTTTCAAAGCTCCTTCGTTCTATTTGAATTCCATCATTCCACGTTCCATAAACAAGAATTCTCTTCCAGCGTCAAGAGCATCCATGGAGGGAAGAGAGGAAATAAGGGTGACTCGATCCATGGCTTGGGAAGAACCTAACATCTTGGTATCAGACAGGTCCACCCTTGGGGATTCCTCTTTCCCTAAGGATTTGAGGCAATTATTCGAAGATAATAGGCAGAGGACAAACCTTCAAGCTTAATCCCTGGAAGAGATGCGTCAGACAACCAATGACTTGCATGAAGCCATAAAATCAATGGATGTTGCCATCCAAGCTCTCCTCCGACGACAAGAGGACAATGGTACACGAGCACAACCACCGGCTGCCTACTCTCCACCGGCTGACCACCGTCAATTCCACCCACCACCTCCCCCACAACCACCAATGCGTCAACCCCCATCTAGGGCCTGTCATCAAGGACCAAATACTGTTCCTAGGTATTTAAAACTTGACTTTCCTACGTATGATGGGTTTAAGGACCCTTTGATTTGGTTAGCCAAGTGTGATCAGTTCTTTTATCATAAAAAAACACATGCGGATGAGAAAGTTTATTTGGCCGCCTACCACATGCTCGATGAAGTGCTTCTATGGTACCACCAATTCCGAAATGACCAATTGGTTCAGGATTGGGCAACCTTTAGGGGGGGTTAGTACCCCAAATGGATTCTTGAAGATCAAGTTCATGTCCAACATGAAGATCATGTCATTCATGTACATGAAGATCATCTTCGCACTTGGTGTTGTGTTGACAACTTCATGTGCACTGGAAAACAGTTTCCAGTGTTAGTACCCCAACATGAGAAAAACATAAAAACCAAGAGAATTTCTAAACCTTTACAGTGCACTTAATTACAACATAATCCTTAAACCCCAAATTAGGTAAAACAACCATTATTACTACACGAATAAGTTATTTAATGTATAATTAAATATACTAATATATTTATTAATTGAATTAGATATTTTATTGTACATTAATATGGTAATTACATGAGCCAATGAAATACCTACATGATTAATTACAAATAATAAATAAATGACATTATAAATAACAAAAACGAAAGTAATACATTGAGTTATTAATTTATTAATAACATATGATATACCTTAACCTAAAAATGAATAATTTAAGAGAAAAAATTGATCTAATCATAACTTTAACACTCTATATATTTTGTACATAATATATTTTATGTATTATTAATTATTAATATATTATTACAAAATTTAAAACTATTGGTTTAATTAACTATAGCAGTCGGATAATTATGCCAAAAATAATTTATCAAATATTTATTTTAACAATATTTTAATTATGACTATTAAATCACTATTTTAATATAGTAAATGTAAAATAAATATATTAAATAAATAAAAATAATTATTTTATAAATAAAAATTATAAATTAATAATTTTTATGAAGATAGTTTAATTTTTCCTAACTTAGGAAAAATTAAACCATCGTCGTCTTCCTCTGCTGCGAGCTAGAGGGCAACGACGATGACGACGGGGACGGGCTAGTAGGCAACGGCGACGGCCGGCGACGGAACGAGAGAGGGCTGCGGCAACACAGAGAGAGGGCTGCGGGAACGAGAGAGGGTTGCGGAACGAGAGAGGGCTGCGGCAACACCGAGAGAGGGCTGTGGCAACATCGAGAGAGGGTTGTGGAACGAGAGAGGGCTGTGGGAATGAAATGGCATAGAGGGTGTGCGGCAGAGAGAGCCCCGAGAGACAGCCCCGCTCGCCGAGAGAGAGCCCGCGCGAGAGTCATGTAGATGATTCTCAAAATAGGGCGGAAAGCACTTTTCGCCCGTTACTCTTGAGACATGAACTCTTGAGTCATGTATCTTCATGTACATGACATGAATTTCGGCACTCCCTAACGACATCAGAACATGAATTGCGTAATGGTTTGACAGAAGCTCTGAGACTGGAAGTTGAATTACATGGTCCTACAGATTTGGACCACACTATGAATTTAGCCAGGTCAATTGAGCACAAGCAGCATGTTCTAAAGGAGTCACTGGTCAGAAAACCAGCTTGGCCAGGGAGGCACAATGCCTCAGCGCCAACCCCTTATTATGGACCTCCACGTTCTAGAGACAGTCCAGCCCCACGCCAAGACATCTCTAATTCGGCTCCACCTGCTCCTTACTTCAAAAAACTCAACAGACAGAAAATGGATCAGAGAAAGGCCAAGGGCCTCTGTTTTAACTGTGATGAACAATATGTCATTGGTCACCACTACAAACGATTATTCAGTACATGTCTGTGGGAGGATGGTGACGACATACTACCTAAGGAGGAGATTGTGGAAACAGACCCAGAGGGTCCAGAGATTTCCCTTCATGCCATGACTGGTCTACGCAGTTCTAGTACAATGCAGGTTAAAGCCCAATTACATCATCTACAGTTATTGGCTTTAGTTGACTTTGGCAGTACACATAATTTCATCAATCAGCTGGCGGCAGAACAACTGGGGTTAGTAGTCCAGCAACAGACTGGCCTTTCTGTATATGTAGCCAATGGGGCTAAAATTACTAGTGTGGGCATATCTCCAGCCACACACTTTGATATTGAGGGACATGCATTTATTGCAGATTTCCTGGTGATTCCACTTTCAGGATTCGATTTGGTACTGGGAATTAAATGGCTACAACTGTTGGGGCCAATACTATGGAATTTCCAAGCTCTGACCATGTCCTTTACAGGGCACCAACGTAAGATTATATTGCATGGCACACAAGCACCAGTGCCCTACGCACTACAGGTTGTTCAGGTCCAGTCCACGGCCAAATGTAAGTTACCTCACTTACTTACAGAATTTGAGGATATCTTTCAAGACCCTACTACTTTACTGCCAATTAGGCATTGTGATCACCATATCCGTTTGAAAACGGGCACTGAGCCTGTAGTGGGGAGCCCTTATCGTTACCCACTTACAGAAGGATGAGATTGAAAGGCAGTGCCAGAAGATGCTAGCCCAGGGTATTATTCAGCCCAGCAGGTCTCCTTTTACCTCACCGGTATTACTGGTCCGCAAGAATGATAAGTCATGGAGGTTTTGTGTGGATTACCGCAACTCAATGTCCATACTATTAAAGATAAATTTCCCATCCCAGTGGTGGACGAGTTGCTAGATGAGCTACACGGAGATACTATTTTTACCAAACTTGATTTGAAATCTGGCTATCATCAAATTCGAGTTCACCCATCAGATGTGGAGAAAACAGCGTTCCACACGCATCACGGCCATTTCAAGTGCCTCGTAATGCCATTTGGTCTCTCAAATGCGCCTTCCACCTTCCAGGCCCTCACTAATGAGGTATTTTCCTCTCTCTTGAGGAAATACGTATTGGTATTTTTCAACGATATTTTGGTCTATAGCAACAGTTGGGAAGTGCATCTTCAACACCTTCACCGGGTATTTTCTCTTATCCGTTCACATCATTTGGTTTTAAATCGGTCCAAATGTTCTGTGGGAATGTCAGAAGTGGCATACTTGGGCCACGTTATTTCAGTAGTGGGGGTGAAAGTTGACCAGAGTAAGATACAGGCTGTCACAAATTGGCCTCCTCCTACATCCATTACAGCCTTAAGGGGATTTTTGGGCCTAGCTAGGTATTATAGAAAATTTATTCATAGCTATGGCCAGATTGCTACTCCACTCAACAACCTCCTCAAGAAAAATGGCTTTACCTGGTCAGAGACAGCCGCTCAATTCTTCCAGCAGTTGAAAGAGGCCTTATCATCCACCTCAATATTGCAGCTACCTGACTTTGATGAGTCATTTGTAGTGGAATGTGATGCTTCGAGGGGCGGTATTGGTGCAGTGTTACACCAACAGGGACACCCGATTGCTTATTTTAGCCGCCAACTTGGACAGCACCACCGCAAGTTAGCAGCTTATGAGAGGGAATTGATCGGATTGGCGGAAGCTATACAACATTGGTGCCCTTATCTCTGGGGATGGTCATTTTTGATTCGCACTAATCATTGCAGCCTCAAGTATCTGCTTGAGCAGCCCTCACTACCTCACCGCAGCAGCATTGGTTAAGTAAACTTATGGGGTTTGACTTTACGATTGAGTATAAATCGGGGAGTTTGAATGTAGGGGCTGATGCTTTATCTCGCTGTGACATTCCAGAGCTGCAATTACATGCCATCAGTCAGCCCAGAGCTCTCTTGTTAGATTCTATACGGAAAGAGGCGCTACAGTACCCATAAATTATAGCTTTATGTCATGACATCCAGCAGGGGACAACGGCAAACCATTGCACGGTTAAGGACAATCTGGTCCTCTACAAAAATAGAACTTTTTTACACCACACATCCCCCTGATTCATAGCATTTTAGCCTCCTTCCATGACAGTACACATGAGGGCCGACAAAAAACATATTTCAAAATCAGTTAGGAATTTTATTGGAGCGGCATGAAGCACAGTATAGCCGATTATGTGGCGGCTTGTCAGACTTGTCAATGGAATAAAGCTGAAACATTAAGTCCAACTGGGTTACTCCAACCACTTCAACTACCGTCACAGGTCTGATTTGATATTTCTATGGACTTCATAGATGGACTTCCCTCTTCATCAGACAAATCCGTTATCTTTGTAGTGGTGGATCATTTCTCAAAGTATGGGCACTTCATCCCTCTGGCGAATGCTTACACTACAGCTCAGGTCGCTCAGCTCTTTATGGATAACATTGTCTGCTTACATGGGATGACTAATTCCATTACCAGTGATAGGGATGCAATCTTTACAAGTACCTTTTGGAAAGAACTCTTCAAGCTGCAGGGCACAACGTTAGCCTTCTCTTCAGCCTACCATCCGCAGACTGATGGTCAGACAGAGGCCATCAACAGAACAATTGAAATGTATCTTCGTTGTTTCGTAGGGGACTCACCTAAAAGGTGGGTTAAGTGGCTCGCCTGGGCTGAATTCTATTACAACACCTCCTACCACAGCGCACTCGGCACAACCCCATTCAAGGTGGTATATAGTAGAGAACCGCCTAGCCTTTTATCATATGAACCAGGGGCCTCTAAAGTCGCCACTTTGGACCAAGCATTAGCCGAAAGAGACACCTTGCTCACTGAGGTGCGTACTCATCTCCAGGAGGCACAACAATCTATGAAATTGTCTTATGACAAGAAGCACCGGGAAGTCTTCTTTTCTCCAGGAGATTATGTCTGGTTGCGCCTCCAACACTACAGGCAGTTGTCGCTGACAACCTCCAAATGCCACAAGCTCTCTCCGAAATATTATGGTGCCTTCCAGGTTATGGACCGCATTGGTACAATTGCCTACAACTTGCAACTTCCGCCAGAAGTCAGGATTCACAATGTGTTTCATGTCTCCCAACTGAAGGCATTCCAAAGTGATTCTCCCTTGCTGAACACACCGCTGCCCCCACTACATGAGGGACGTGTCCTTTCTACTCTAGCATAGGTATTACAGGCTCGCCTCATTCAGGGTGATTGGGAAATCCTAGTGTAATGGGCAGAGGCTGATCCCAATGACACGACATGGGACCCATTAGCTGCGTTTCACACCCTCTACCCATACTTCGAGCTTGAGGACAAGCTCTTTCTCCATGAGGGGGGTGATGTTATGGACTCCATAGCATCACGAGTTATCCATAGGCATAGGAATTAAATTATGTCAATTTACTTTTCATGTAATTTCATTGGGTTTGGTTTACTTTGGGTTGGTTTAGATGTAATGTGGCGTGAACCACTTGACCTATGGGTCACCTTTGTAATTCCGTCCTCAACCCTATTTAGGGGGACATCAAGGGAATGAGAAAGGAAGTATTGGGAAAATTAGATTAAATAGGTCAGATTCTCCCTCAGAGGTCTAGGTCAGATTCTCCCTCTGAGGTCCTGGTTGAGCTTCCTTCAAAGCTTCTTCGTTCTATTTGAATTCCATCATTCCATGTTCCAGAAACAAGAATTCTCTTCCAGCGTCAAGAGCATCCATGGAGGGAAGAGAGGAAAGAAGGGTGACTCGATCCATGGCTCGGGAAGAACCTAATAGGTTGAAGGAAGATACATTGATTATAAGTTGGTTGATGTTGATTTTCAGGACTCCATGGATTTAGCTCGTGGAGGAAAAGGGAGAGAAACCATTGGGAGAAAACTGGAGGAGAAGAGGTTATGGACTTGATATCCTAACCCTCCCCATGAAGCTCTATTTTTAAATTAATAAAACTATTGTATTACAATAATACCCCTGAACTTATGGTTTAGGGTTTAGGGTTTTAACCCTGGAACTTTAATATAATTACATCAATGTCATCTTTGAGATAACTCTTTATTTACCATCCTGCCATCATTGTATGTGGCCCTATAGGCCTTCTCCTTTATCTATGGGCCTTGAGTTCATCTTCTATATCTCTTGGATGCATGGGTCTTCCTTGGTCTTATGCGTTTGGGCCCATCTTCTAATACACTTGGATATGTGGGTCTTCCTTTGTCATGTGGGCTTGGGCTCTATCTTCCAACAGTTGATTAAAAGGATGGAAGAAGTGGTTTCCAACAATTTTATTCATTTGAATACAACCAAGATTATATGGGATACATGTTTTAAAAATATTCTATACTTGACAACCTTCTAAAAAGTAGATGACATACTTTAAGAGATGTGTAGGACAAAGGATGAAGGAAATCTTTATGAATATTTAGCTAGGTTCAGAGGTCTACTTCAAGAATGGATAGTTACTCAACTAGATTTAATTGATGTTGAACTCAAGCAAAATGGAGGGAAGATTTTGTATATGCAATATGCCTTGCTAATTTGCAATTTTGCTTGGATGCTGAAAAAAATCAAGTACTCAACTCCAAGCCAAACCCTCCTTTAATGATGTGTGTGCAACAATAAGTAGGATACCCATTAAGGTATCTATTCCTTCAACTGATCAAGTTGAGAATTTAACAATGTTGTCCCAAAGGAGAGGGAGTAACAATTTTGGTAGAGGAAAAGGAAGAGGTTACATGTCATATGGTGAAGGTAGAGGAAGAAGAGGTAGTGAAACTATTGTGGTCTTGGTTTAAGTACTTGGCTTTCCGCTACCTAACAGGCAGGTTTTTTGGGTAGTATTGGCTAGGTGCATAACATTTGGTATCATAGTCGGTCCTTACGTTGCGAGTTTGAATCCAGGCAAACGGCATGGGAGATCGCGAATCCCAGATGCAGGCAAAAACCTCATCGCTATGTGTTAAGCCGTCAGGGTTGGGTCGGGCCCTAGGCCGTATGGGATGCCATCATCTGTCAACTCGCAATGGATGGGTTTGGGGACAAGCCCATTCTCTAGGGGGGATGTGATGTTGTGGTCCTGGGTTAAGTACTTGGCTTTCTACTACCTAACAGGCCGGTCTTTTTTGTAGTATTGGCTAGGTGTGTAACAAAAATCGACCCTAATTACTCTACCATTGGCCAACAAAGAAAGTGTACTTTTTGTAGCACAAAAAATCACCTAGTTGATAGGTGTTGGACTCTGCATGGAAAGTCTAATGTTGAGATATCGACCGGGCCGGTCCTTGTATAAGGTCTTGTTGCGCCTCTCACTAAAGCCTCGAGGTTTTAGTGCAACTGGTTTCAAATTGGTATCAGAGCAAGGAGTTTAGGATATCTTCATGGAGTTATTATGAAATCTGTTCAAGAAGTTGTAAAAGGAGTTCAGTCATGAAGATAGAAGTTCATACTTTTCTTATTTACGTTTTTTTGTTTCTTTTTCTTATTTACATACTCCTTTCTACTGTTATTCTTTACTTCTTGAATTTTGAGTCACATCAAGTCAAGATAAATCTTTATATGTTGTAAAGATTTATTTCTATGACTAAATTGATGTTATAATCTTGACTCCTTATAAATCAATTACAAGAGTGATCAAGATCATTTGCTGTTTGCATCTTATTAAGATTGATGGGTGAAATTCAATTACCTTTATGTAATTTGGATCCATCTCATTTGAGGTAGAATTCCAGCACATGTTGTTGTATCTTCTCCTACTTAAGGTTGCTCATGGGTTTGTGTTATGTTGTTGGATGCCCATTATATGTTTGATGAAATTCCAACAATCATTTACCCTTTGTAGTTCAGTTGTTTTTAACTTCAACAATTGAATTTTTTTTTACGTTGAAGTCTCCCATGAGCTGAAGATAAATCTCTTCCAAGTGTCTTGGTTTGTTGTTAAATCTTCTCTAAATTTTTGTCTATTGCTCGTTTGTGTTGGAGTTTGGATTAAGGCCTAATCAGTTGCATCTACTTTCTTCTCTTTGTTCTTATGAATACAAGAGAAGTAGAGTGATGGCTGGATGTTATTTTCACTTTCTAAAGGCACAAATTTGTTGATAATTTGGTGCTTGCCCTTGTGAAAGAAATCGGTTCTTGTTCTCTTTTGTTGGTGATTTATTTGGTCTATGGGTTCTTCAAATTACATTGAGTAATTGTTCTTTGAAGAAGACCTTATTCCCTTGACCTCCATATTTTACTTGCCTCATCATGAAGATTAGATACAATAGTAATAAGAGTGATATACTCCGTATTACTACAATTCCACTTAGAGGTCTCTCCAATTACATGAGATGGTCACAATCAGTTCGGAGGGTTCTTATTACTCGTGACCCCTTGAGCTACGTTGTTAACTTTCCTCTTCCGATTGATGAAGAAGATGCGTCCTACCACAAGTGGGTTAAGAATGATAACATGGTGATAAGTTGGCTCATTAATAGCATGGAAGAGCAGGTGGCCAACAATGTGGTCCACTTGGAAATGGCCAAGAACATATGGGACACTTGTGCCAAGCTTTACTCAAGCACTGCTTCATTACAAAAAATATATGATATATTACAAAACATGGAGATAATATTCATGAATTTTTGGCACAGTTTCGAGGTCTTCTTCAAGAATGGAAACTAGCTCAACCATATTCCACTGATATTGCCATTCAAGAACGACAAAGAGAAGCTTTGGCAACAACCATTTTCTTATCAAATATTAAACCATACTTTGAGGTGGCCAAGACTCAACTTCTAAGTTCTTCTGATCTTCCATCCTTCGATGATATTAGTGCTACATTACTTCGGATACCGCATCCATCCCCTCCTTCTCCTATTGATGCTCCATCGGCGATGTTCTCTGGCAATCGGGGAACATCTTCCTCATCCCGAGGACGGGGTAGAAATATGAGACGGGGTCGAACTATGAAAGGGGCTGAAAATAGAGGTGGTAGAACGGGTCAGAATTCTTTCCGTACTGAGCCTCAACTTTGCACTTATTGTGGCCGTCAGAACCACCTTGTGGCATCATGCTGGAAACTTCATGGCAAGCCTGATAAGGCTACAACTAACCCAGTCTCGGTTAACGTTGAGAAAAATGAAGATAAGGCTGAATCAACATCCAGAAATGTGACTCTTACAGCTAAGGACTATGCTGCATTTCATAAAATGAAGTCCTTCATGGAATCCTCTACTCCCTCATCATCTACTGCTGCCACTACTATTGCCTCAGGTATGCTTTCTTCCTCTTCTTCCTATTCTTCTTGGATCATCGACTCCAGGGTTTCCGAACATCTATCAGGTAACAAACACTTGTTGCAGTCCTTATCTCCTTGTTATCCTTATAAATTTGTTACTATTGCTGATGGTACCGAAACCAAGGTCCTTGGAAAAGGTTCCTCCTCTCTTACTTTATCTATTCCCCTTCAAGATGTTTTATTTGTTCCTCAATTTCCTTTAAATTTGCTCTCGGTTAGCCAATTGACCAAACAATTAAATTGCTTTATCACCTTCTCACCGTCTTCTTATGTCTTTCAGGATCTCACTACGAAGTGGGTGATTGGTGGCTGCCATGAAAAGGGAGGTTTGTACTACTTCACTCTGCCACCATTAGTTGCATTATCATCCACTACATCTGAGGCCCAACTTTGGCACAACCGATTTGGTCATCCGTCTACCCCTTCACTTCGTTCTTTGGTTCCATCTTTAAAAGGACTTTCTAATTTCAGTTGTGAGGTTTGTCAATTAAGTAAACATGTTAGGAGTACATATTCTTTTCGTCTTACAACTACAAGTACAACTCCGTTTGAGCTAATACATTCTGATGTATGGGACCCTTTATGTGTCTCAAATATTTCCCCAAGTTAAATATTTTGTCATTTTTGTTGATGATTTTACTCGAGTGACTTGGTTATATCTATTTAAAGAGTGTTCTGAAATTCTTCCTTTGTTTAAAAATTTTCATGCTATGGTCTTAATACAATTTGGGAAGAAAATTCAAACCCTTAGATCTGATAATGCTAAGGAATACATGTCTCATGACTTCAAATCATTTTGTGAGAGTAATGGGCTTATTCATCAAACATCATGTGCCTATACTCCTCAACAAAATGGTGTTGCTGAAAGGAAGAATCGTCATCCTCTTGAAGTTGCTCGGGGTCTCCTCTACTCCATGAAGGTACCCTATTTCTATTGGCCTCATGCTATACTTACTGCATGCTTTCTCATTAATAGGTTACCTTCATCTGTCCTTCATCATAAAACTCCTTACTCTGTGTTATTTAATGGTGAAGATCCTTTTTCTCTTCCTTTGAAAGTGTTTGGATGTACGTGTTTTGTTCATGTTACATCTCCACATAAAAATAAACTTGATCCTTGGTCTATGAAGTGCATTTTTTTGGGATACTCTCGCACCCAGAAAGGTTATGTCTGTTACAATCCTACCCTTCAGAGGATGTTTATCTCTAGGGATGTGACTTTCTTTGAGGACACTCCCATCTACTCCTCCCATAATGCTCCTCCAGGATGGACTTGTCCTTCTACTACTCCTTGTCCGCTTGTGCCGTTCAATCTTGAAGTGGATCCATCCCCTAATGCATCGACCGTACCTTTACCTGTGGAGTTGTCGAATCCACCCGAGGTAAGTTCTTCTCCTCCTATGTATGGGCGTGAATTTGATACTCGGCCTATTGCTTTAAGAAAAGAACGTCACTCTTGTACTACTTCACATCCTATCTCAAATTTTATGTCTCACCATCGCTTGTCTTCCAAGTGTTTTCAGTTTCTTGCGTCCCTTTCTTCTACTTTCGTTCAGTAGTCGTATCAGGAGGCCCTAAGATATCCAAGATGGAAGGCGGCTATGGATGAAGAAATGCACGCTTTATACGAAAACCAAACGTGGTACTTAACATCACTCCCGAAAGGTAAAAGACCGGTTGGTTGTCGATGGGTTATTTCGGTGAAACATAATACGGATGGATCGGTTGCTCGTCTTAAAACTCGACTGGTTGGTAAGGGCTATACGCAGTGCTATGGGATAGATTATGAGGAGACCTTATCTCCTATTGCAAAATTGACTTCGGTATGCATCATCTATCTATTGTTGCTAACTCCTCATGGTCCGTCTATCAGTTGGATGTTAAAAATGCTTTTTTAAATGGTGATATTAGTGAGGAAATTTATATGGTTCAACCACCTGGTTATGTGGTTGAGGGGGAGTCGGTATGCAGGTTAAAAAAGTCTTTGTATGGGCTTAAGCAGTCCGCTCGGGCTTGGTTTGATAAATTTAGTCAAACACTCCTACGGTTTGGTTTTCATCGGTGTTCAGTTGATCATTCCATATATTATAAAAATACGGTCAAAGGGAAAATATTATTGGCCGTATACGTGGATGATATTATCTTAACCGATGATGATGCTTTGAGCATACAAGAGGTGATGTAGATGATATGTCAGGAATTCAAGACTATAGACCTTGGTATGCTTAAATAGTTTTTGGGTATAGAAGTCCTTCAATCCAAACATGGGATAATATTGTCTCAAAGGAAATATGTCTTGGATCTCCTTGAAGAAATAGGAATGAAGGGTTGTAGACCAGTTGGCACACCTATGGATACAAATGTAAAATTATGTGCCACAAAAGAAGAAGATATTGATATTGGCAAATATCAAAGACTCATGGGAAAACTGATTTATCTCACGGTAACTAGGCCAGACATATCATATGTTGTAAGTGTGGTGAGTCAATTCATGCACAAACCACAAATTACCCACTGGCAGGCTTTAGAGAGAATATTACGTTATCTAAAAGGAACTCCAGGAAGAGGATTGCTGTATAAAAAACATGGGCACTTCAACATAGAAGGCTTCTCAAATGCAGATTGGGCTGGATCTCCTGATGATAGAAAATCTACATCAGGATATTGTACTGTGGTTGGGGGAAACTTGGTTACATGGAAAAGTAATAAGCAAAATGTGGTTGCAAGATCTAGCGCCGAAACAGAATACAAAGCTATGGCCCATACCGTTAGTGAAATTTTATGGATCAGGACCTGATGTGAGATTTTTTTTACATCGGCTTTTATACCTCGCAAGCATACGAATCGTCAATGTAATCTAGCCGTAAGCGAGGGTCATATCCACAGGGAGGACTGAATTTTGTGTATTCTTCAGTCAACTAGCCTTACCAAATATGATGAATTAATCTGAACTAAACACTAATTATATCCTAAATTGTCAAGAAATAATCTAATTTACTACTTGCACCACAGGAAATGTCAATTTTGGATTTTACCGTGATTCGTGCCTCTCTCGAGCGCCACGTAATCACAAATCCTGTTTCTCAATCCTTGCGTCTAGCCCCTCTTGGGTGCCTAGAGTTAATGAAAAAAATTGGATTAAAATACTAGAATCCAACCTAAATTACAATCCTACCCTAACTAGCTAATTTAATCAAATATTCGGAAAACAAAAATTCGATAAACATTAATTCTTAAATCAAATTTAATAAACATTCAAAACCTAAGTTCAAACTATAGGAAAATTAAATTACAGAATGACGGATTACTCCCCTTCTCCTTCCTCTCGCTCGGGCAGCAAAGGCTCGTTCTCACGGTTGTTGCAATTTCCAGAAATTGATGGTTTCGGGTTGCAAGAGCGAGTGGCCGGAGGAAGAGACGATGCCGGCGAAGAAGGATAGAAACCCACATATGGAGGTGGTGCGGCGGACGACGGAATGGAGTCGAAGTCCTCTGACCGGCTCTCTTGAGTCTCGGTCGGAGTTGGAATGGCTCCGAAAATGGTCGAAAATGGGTAATCGACGCCGGAGGATGGTCGAAATGCGGAATAGGCTCTGAAGGAGCCCTCTCCGGTCACCTCTCGGCCTGAAGAGCAGAAACTGGCAGTGTCGAACTCGTCGCGACGGAGACTCTCTCGAGCTCTCCTCGGGTCTGTTCTCGATTGCCGGACGGTGGTGGACGATGGTGGGGCGGCGAACGACAGCTGGAAATCCTCTCGGGTCTCCCTTCTTTTGGTCGATGGCCTTCCCCTGGTTCCCCCCTCGAGCTTCCTCTCTATTGATCGGTTGTGCCCTTAAAATCCCTCTCTTTCACTAATGGCATTTTTGTAAATATCTCCTTCTCCACCAAAATTCTCCTGAAATTCCATAATTTAATCCATAAAAATCATTTCAGGAAGAAATAAATCTTAAAAGCAATGAAATATAATTCATGAGAGATAAATATGCAATATAAGCAGTAATTAATGCCAAATTCAATAAATGCATGTTTCATTTGAAAACCGATAAATACCTACCTATAACACAATTATAAGGGTTATTCTATTATAATTAACTTAGTTCTCATGTCATAATCTGGCATTTATCAGGACCCTTCTTATTGAACTAGGTTTTTATAAAAAGGGGTCCATGAATCTGCATTGTGATAATCAAGCAGCCATTCATATCACTTAAAATCCAGTTTTTCATGAAAGAACTAAACATATTGGGGTGGATTGTCATTTTATACGGAAGAAGTTTCAAGCAGGAATAATCTCTCTCAAACATGTGTCATCTCAAGAGCAAGTAGCTGATATTCTCACTAAACCATTACATCTAAAATCCTATCGTTTGTAAGTGGCAAACTGAGTATTTATGATGTTTTTTCTCCTCCAGCTTGAAGAGGAGTGTTGGAAAATGGGCTCAAGCCCACGAGCCCAAGACAAGAAGCCCACATGTCAAAGGAGTGGCATATGTATAAAATATGCTACTTTCCATAAAGATGGCATAGAAGTGTAAATATGTGTTCCTTTTATGTCTTTTGTTTTATCAAGTTGTAGCCCGAAGGGCATTGTAAAACTATAAATAAAGGCATTGGCTAAGAGGTAGGGCATTGAAGCACTCTCCTCTCTTTCCATAAATTCGTTCAGCCCTCATTTTTCTTTTTGACGTAACCCTCTTCTCCCTTAATCCAAACTCTCTCCTTCCACGTTCTTCTTCTTCTCTTCTCATTCTCTCTTATTCTTCTTCTTCTTTCTTGTTGATCTAAAGTTCCTTTCATGAGATCCTAAATTCTACATGGTATCAGAGCAGGTCGGTCACGAGTTCGAATCCCGCTCCCCCCGAATTTGTCCCTTGTATGTTGGGACCTGAATGTACACGAGTTGTCCCCGTGCGGGGGAGTGTTGAGATATCGACCGGGCCAGTCCTTGTATAAGATCTTGTTGCGCCTCTCACTAAAGCCTCGAGGTTTTAGTGTAACTGGTTTCAACATCTAATTATTTGAAGGCCAATCAGGCCTCTACCACATTAGCTCCAAATGAAGAGTCCAATGACCGTCAAAAGGGAAGACATTGTCAGAAGAAAACTTTGTTTTATTTCAGAAGTTTAAGAATATAATGTCAAGCCCTCTAAATGCTACTACAACCATTTTTACCACTGTAGGTGTGTTCTCCTTGGACTCAAATTCTAGTGATAACTCTTCATCTTGGATTATTGATTATAGTGCCTTTGAATACCTCACTAGTCACATACATAAGTTGTAATATGTTTCACTATGTACTACAAACTACTTTGTATCCTCTATAGTGTTAAGTTGTAGAGCCTAATCAATGCCCTACGCTAAGTCGGTACATGGATTGACCTTCACGGTAAGGTCGCCATAGGGGGGTGGAGCCCCCTCCATTGACTACTATTTCATTAAGGGTAGTTTAGGGATTTCTTACTTGTAATCCAGTTGCCCTAATTTTCTCTTTATATTTGGGGGTGCCGCTATTAGGGTTTGATCATCCAAGGAGCATCAGTTGCGGGAAAAGAGGTTAGAGATAAACAACACCTATAAGTGTGTACGATCTCTCTTGTAAACTATTTCATCTTCATAGTGGATTACTGTAGAGGTGGAAGACAGGACGTAGTCTCACCTTGAGGCGAACCTATATAAATCTTGTTGTCTTTGTCGTGCTTGTATGTTCCTTCTTCTGCGTTTATTATTATTGCTCTCATTAATTTGGAATTAGGGTGTCCAATTTCTAACATATAGATGGTTCCCAAACCAAACTTCAAGGCACTGGTACATCAGCTTTGTCTCCATCTCTCTCACTTACTGATGTTTTATTTATACCTCAATTTCCACTTAGTCTTAGGTTTGTCAATCACTTAAAAAAATGATTTAATTGCTTTGTTACCCTTTTCCCAAGTCATTGTGTTTTTCAAGACAACAAGATGAAATAGGTAATTCATGGAGGCCGTCAGAGAGGATGTCTTTATTTTATGGGTCCTCCAAGCTTGACAGGTGTAGTAGCTACAAACATAGAGGCAACCAAATGGCACAATAGGCTAGGCCATCCTTCTTTACCATATTTTAAGTTATTAGTTCCTTCCCTTAGTTCTCTTTCTACATTTTCATGTGACTTTTGTGAGCTTGGAAAACAGCACATGACTGTGTTTCAGCCCAAGTAAAACAATGTTGCTTCTAGTCCACTTGCTTTAATTGATTTCGATATATGGGACCAATTAATTTAAAAAATATTTCTTTAACTAAGTATTTCATGATTGTTGAATTTATGGAAAAGAGAAATACTTCATTGACTTATTATAATCAGAGTACATGATTAAATTTTTCGTGAGTTAAATTTATCATGGTGTCCCAATCTGGGCACCGACTCTCATGGTGTCCCAACCATAATATTTTTTAGAATAAAATAAATTATGGTATGAGAAGGTACTGAGGCCACCTCTTCTTCAATAATAATGTCCCCAAAGAGACATAATAGCTACAACTGAATATAACACGACCATCTTCCAACTCATATAACACAAACCAAATCATAAACCTTGTGGAAGGACCCAGGAAATAATCATAATCAGATATAAATATTTTTACTTAGATAAAAAAGCTTCATATTTTGTGCATCCCCTTTCTTGAATATTTTGGTCACATAAACTTATCCACAACATATGGAATAAAATACCTCTTTCTTGTACTTCTTCTACTTCTTCCCCTCAAGCTAGGAGGTAATGGCAGTGATCCCAGCTTGAACCAAATATCATAGATCTAGCAATAAGCCCAAATAACATAGATGTATAAATAAGCCCTCAAACCAAGAGAAGTGAGATATTTTCTTGATATATCAACTCAAAAAGTGACGCAAAATAATGGGCTTAAATTCAGATTTTTCAATGCAATAGAATACCAGCATGACCTTTGATTCTTCCAATGCGAATATATCATTAAATATAGATCAGATTGATATGAATTTTTCTCCTTATGAAACTAGATTTTAATACCTTTTATCCAAGTTAAATTTTCTTCATAAAATTTAATTATCAGAAGATAAATAATCTGATAGATTTTGGTCTCTGTCATCTGACAGAACTAAGCACTATTTCTCCTTTTTTTTAGCATGACCATTGACTCTTCCAATATCAATATCTCCATATAAAAAACTTAGATTGAGAATTGGTTAAATAAGTAAGAAAATAGACTTACATCTTACATATATTTATTTTGATATATAATTATCCATATAAAGTCTCATTCTTGATAGCATAAAATTCCTCAGATGTTGAAGCTTTTTGTTGTTGCTCGATCCTTTTTTTCAATCTGACCTTCGTTGCGTCAAATATCAATTTATCTTTGTAGATAAATCCGATTGAAAATTGGTTGAATATTTAAGAGAATAGACTTATATATATTTTTTTGGATATATATATATATATATATATAAAGCCTCGTTCTTGATAGCATAGAATACCTCGGAAGTTGAAGCTTTCTACTGTTGATCGAACCTCTTTTGCAATCTGACCTTCGCTCATTGAAATATCGATTTCTCTTTGTAGATAACTCCTATTGGAAAACAATCATTTTTCTTTGGAAAGTAGACTCAAATATATTTCCGTCAATATATAATTTTTAGTATGAAAATCTCAATATAGAGGTGAAAAAAGCAAAGCAAACTACGGGTGTAGGGAGTGAAAAAAATAACTACGAACCTAGACTTAGGGTTTGAGGTTTAAAGAAAAATATTTTATTATATTTTTGGGTTGATCAAGTCAACTCTAGAACCTACTCTGATACCATGTTGAATTTATGGAAAAGAGAAATACTTTATTGATTTATTATAATCAGAGTACAAGAACCTCTATTTATAATAGAGGAAGATAGTAGTCCAATTACAATAAAACTATATTTGTCCCAATTACACCCAAAATCTAACACTTGAAGATAAGTCCTAGCATAATTAAATAACTCATTATAAATAAAAGACAAGCATAACTCAAACTAGAACTCTTCTAAGACGTGCCCATAAGATAAGGATGCCTTTGTGAGTCTTTCTTCATCTTCCAACCAGCTTGTGGTTATCTTTGTGAGTCCTACTTGATCTTCCAACTTATGTGATAAGGATACCAACTTGTGGTAATCTTGGGGGTCCTACTTCTTATGGGTTTGGGCCCATCTTCCAACACTCTTAGATATGTGGGCCTTCCTTGGTCGTGTGGGTTGGACCCATATTCCAACAATTATTTTTTTTAATGGCCATAGAAAACTTACATGGTTATATTTTATGAAAGACAAGTCTAAAGTATTCACTATATTTGATATGTTTTATACTATGGTGGAGACTCAGTTTCATATAAAGGTTAGGTCTGATAATGCAAAAGAATATTTCTCCTCTCAGTTCCAATCCCTCGATCATAAAAGAGAAGTTATCCACCATCCCTATGTGTTTACACCCGATAGTAGAATGGTGTGTTTGAATGAAAAAACAGACATCCAGTTGAAGTTGGTCAGACAATCATACCCTCTATGAATGTCCCACAATTTTATTGACCTTATGTAGTTCTTATGATGTATTTTTAATTAACCAGATGTCCTCTAGTGTCCTATATGGTCATACACCTTTCTCTAAATTATTTCATGATGTATCACCCTTTTTATTGACACCACATGTGTTTGGGTGTACCTCCTTTGTTCAACATATGGAACCTCACTAGAATAAATTTTCTCCCTGAGCTATTATTGTTATTTTCTTGGGGTACTCAAAAACTTAGAAAGGATATGTATGTTACTTATCAGTCCTAAAGAAAATAATTATTTTCGTTGATGTCACATTTTTTGAGGACCAGTCATACTTCTCGGCTAGTTCTCCTCTCGATTTTACACCTTTTGTAGGTATGCCCTACCCAAGTGTGCCTGTTGATCACCAACTTCCACAAGATGAGCAGCCACATGAGGTCACTCTCTCACCTCCTATTGACCACTCACCTATGCAGTCTCTTGATGCTCTTGAAGGTAAATTCTCCTCCATCCTCTCCAATTATGTTTGGTCCACCATATGATACATGACCTATCACACTTCGAAAAGAACCAGAACCACTACTACTCGATCACCCTTCACTTCACACCCAATCTCAAATTATGTCTCCACTCATTGGTTATCTTCCAGTTGTGTTTCATTTTTTTTTATTGTCTCATCTTTTCATGCTCCTAGTACTTATGAAGAGGCCTCAAAAGATCCAAGGTGGAAAGCTGCCATGGATGAAGAGATCCAAGCAAGGTTAGTTGCCAAGGGTTATACACAATTTTATGACATTGATTATGATGAAACATTCTCTCGGGTGGCCAAGATGAATTATTTTTGAGTCCTTATATCTCTTCCAGCTAGTTTTAAATGGGCATTATATCAGTTGGGTGTAAAAAATGTTTTCCTACATGGTGACCTTTTAGAAGAGGTATATATGAATTCAATCACCTAGTTTTTTAGTTGAAGGGGAGAAGGTATGCCACTTAAAAAGGCCATCTATGGGCTCAAATAATCTTCATTGGCCTGGTTTGATAAGTTCACCAAGGTTGTTACTCGATTTGGCTTCTAAAAGTGTGAAAGTGAGCATTTTGTATTCATAAAAAACACCAATCGAGGGACTTCAAGCATGATCGATCAAAGGAAAACATATTGATTGATAATACTTGTATACCTTAGCCAGAGGGAATTTCAATTGATTGATCAAACACCACAATTAAAACTAGAGATAGTGTGCAAAGAAGGAAACCTTTGTTTGAGAGACTATAGAGATGGATGTCTTAATCTATTGTGCCATTGAAGGGCTTTGATCTAAGAGTTGGATGTAGTAGTGATTGTAAGCAAGTTGAGATAATAAAGCCCCCCTTGTTCATGGCCTCCACCAATCACCTGTTTCGTCTCCATATCCTAGAAAACACAAGAAGTAGGGAAAAAAACAATAGAACAATTAGTTTTTTTAGGTAACTGACTTATTGACAAGAGATATAAAGGAATTTGAAGAACAAAAAGAACTTCTTACAAGTGAAGTGTACGTGTAGCAAAGTTGGACCCCACCCCATGTACCATGGTTTGGGCTTCCTCTCCTATAGAGATAAAGTATTTAGTCATACAAGGAGATAGAAAGCTCAAAAGATTACCATTACCTATTAGATGTTCGGAGGCCCCAAAATTAATGATTCAGGATGAAGAAGGTGAAGT
Source organism: Aristolochia californica (assembly GCF_029961685.1). Lineage (NCBI taxonomy): Eukaryota > Viridiplantae > Streptophyta > Magnoliopsida > Piperales > Aristolochiaceae > Aristolochia > Aristolochia californica. The sequence continues at coordinate 25,605,169 of NW_027181771.1, forward strand.
AGCAGAGACCATACCTATGATAATAATTATTGTAGTAGTGGGAAAGACCTTGTTGGGGATAGGTAGTATTGATTTTCAGGACTCCATGAATTTAACTCAAGGAGAAAAAGGGAGACGACATGTTGGGAGAACAAACAAGAGGAAGAAAAGGGTTATGGACTTGTTCCAACCCTTCCCATTAAACTCAATTGATAGATTAATAATCCTACCATTTTACAATTATGCCACTAAAACTTACTCTAATTAAATCAATGCCATATTTATGAGATGGCTCTTTATTTACCATCATGCCATCACAGTGTGGGCCCATGGACCTTCTCCTTTGTCTATGGGTTTGAGGCCCATCTTCCACCTCTCTTAGTTGTGTGGGCCTTCCTTGGTCTTGTGGGCTTGGGCTCATCTTTCACACACTTGGACATGTGGGCCTTCCTTGGTCGTATGGACTTGGGCCCATCTTCCAACACTTCCCCTCAAGTTGGGGGTGAGAGAACATCATGAATGTCCAGCTTGCTATAAATCGTATATAGGATCTTTCTATATAAAATGCCAGTCCATCATATCTTCAAACACCCCCTCAAGCTGGTGGTCTCTTCCAAGAGACCCAGGTGGCATACTATAAGAGAGTAAAATCATGTCTAGGCATAAGACAATGCTTCATAATCCAGTCAAATGGTCATAATAAAAAATACTTTCCACACAATTTCATAGGTGGAAAAGTAGCCATATTGTGGGCCATAGAGTCTACCCACTTTCTCAGGGTAGCTTAAATAAACACCTCTTGGGTGAACAATAGACTTGACTCATGTTGGATGTTTGACGCACTTATATCCTCTATAGGTAGTGGTTCTATAGGCATTGCTTAGAAGTATAGTAATAAGCTCCTCCATCATAGTGTCCCAACATGTTGAATTTAGGATCCCTTTTCCAATATTCTGAGCAAGGGAAGAGAGAAAGATGTTGATTTTCAGGACTCCATGGATTTAGCTCATGGAGAAAAAGTGACAAAAACCCATTGGGAGAAAACTGGAGGAAGAAGGGTTATGGACTTGATGATCCTAACCTCCCTTTGAAGCTCTATTTATAGATTTATGAAACTACTGTATTACAATAATACCCCTGAACTTAGGGTTTTAACCCTGGAACTTTAACGTAATTAAATCAATGCCATCTCTATGAGATGACCCTTTATTTACCATCCTACCATCAATGTATGTGGGCCTATGGGCCTTCTCCTTGAAATGTGGGCCTTGAGCTCATCTTCTATATCTCTTGGTTGCATGGGTCTTCCTTGGTCTTATGGGCTTGGGCCCATCTTCTAATACACTTGGATATGTGAGACTTCCTAGGTCGTGTGGGCTTGGGCCATGTCTTCCAACACTCCCCCTCAAGCTAGGGGTGAGAGAACAACATGAACTCCCAGTTTGCTGCAACTGATGTATAAAATCTTTGTATAAAACGACACATCTTCTAATATGCCTTCATCTTCCAATACTCTCCCTCACGTTGTTGCTCTCATTCATAAGGTCCAACTGGCATAATATAAGTGAGAGTAATTCACACCTAGCCACTAAGACATTGCTCCATACTCTAGTCTTAACTCATGCTGGATGTAGGGTACACTCTGTCTTCTATAGGTAGTGTGTCTATCGGCATTGCTCTAAAGTAATAGAGAAGATGGACACAGAGATTTCCTTGGTGTCTCGGGCTGTTTCTACCAAAAAAATTAATCTGGAGCTTTCCGAAAAAAATATTTCCAACAGAGAACGTGTTGGTGACTGATTTCGGGAATGATATTACGGTTGCTGGAAATGACGGTGGTGGAGATTTCATGCAAGATTTTTTCTTTTTTCCATGAGAAATAGAACCAAAGTCGTCTTCTCCGGTGTTTGCAATAAACAAAGCGCATAGCTGGCGCTCGGGAAGCTTGGCAGTGCCACCATAGTGCTGTCAATGAAGGTGAAGGCAGATGAAGATGAAGCTAGCCGATTACCATGAGCTAGCAATGATAGAGCAGAATCAAGGAATTTTTTGAAGCAAGATGGTTGTCGACGTTCGATCGAGTGAGGCTGTTATGGACTCAATAAGACTGAGTCATCTACTTTACTTTTATTATTTATGTTGCTTTTAATTTCGAATTTTACTGATTTGTAATAAGACTTAAAGGTAGGGGTAGAATTGGGTTTTATAACCCTAACCTATGTTGATGTTAATTACCCTATATAAGGGGTAAGGATGGAGAAATAAAGCAAGTTCGGAATTAGCATAAACTAGGGTAATTTAGGTTCTTTCTAGGCTCCCTATTCTAGGGTTCTTGGCTTGAACTCTCTTGGGGGTTTGCTGCATCCATTGGGGAGTCTTTGAGGAGATTTTGGAAGGAAAAGGAGGAGCAATCGGCCTTCTCTTCCATGCTGCAAAAGTCATCTATCTCTTCCACGAACCAGCAGTGAGGGAAAGAGGATTTACGTGAGCCTTAGCATCAAGAAAGGGATTTTCGAGTTGCTGATTGAAGGAGGTCTTCAAGAGGTATTTTTATCTATATTTTCCGAGTTTAGAAGATCTAGAGACTGCCCTCTTTACATTCAGCATTGGTAGTTGCATGAATTCAGAAACCCTACTCATTGACGTGAGGTATAAAGTGGGGTTTCATAATTGGATCCTTAAAATAGTCTCTTGATTGAATTGATGCATCTATAATTGAGAAAAGGAAACTCCTTTTCAATTATAACGTGTGAAGGAAGAAAAAGAGAGTTTCTTTTCACAAAAATGTGTTAAGAAACCCTCTAACAGTGTTGGATCCTTATTTGCCTCGCCGAGTTACTAGATCCATGGCTAGGGACCATAACAGAGGCTTCTCCAATTGGTTAACCATGATCAAAGTTGAAGAAAACTAATCGCTTCTATGTAATTTTGATTTTTCAAGTGAGGAAAACCAGTGAGACGGATGGAGTTTTTATTCCCGAACTAAGAGGGGAATTTGGTGCGGGGCTCTTGGATCTTCATGTGATGGATGGCACTGAGCTTCTTCCAAATCATGTTATGTCAGAGCCCTTTGAGCCATCAATGCAAGAATTCCTGATTCATTCAATAGGCACCACTCCGTCACTTCTTCAATACATGATAGAGATGAGAATGGCTGCGTCTGTTCGAGCAAAGAGAAGCCTTGATTTTTTCAGCTTCTTCTGATGGTGGCCTTAGATAAAAAGCAACAATAGTAATGAAAATTGGGTATCACGATAGGAAGAACCAAGCACGAGACAAAGAAATAAAAGAGGAAAAAATGTTCTAAACCTAAACAGAGGAGAATGAAACTTTGAAAACCCATAGTCCGAATCCTGAAAATCAAACCTCTGATACCATGTTGATTTTCTGGACTCCATGGATTTAGCTCATGGAGAAAAAGGGACAGAAACCCATTGGGAGAAAACTAGAGGAAGAATGGTTATGGACTTGATAATCCTAACCCTCCCTCTAAAGCTCCATTTATAGATTTATGAAACTACTGTATTACAATAATACCCCTAAACTTAGGGTTTAGAGTTTAGGGTTTTAACCCTGGAACTTTAACTTAATTACATCAATTCCATCTCTATGAGTGATCCTTTATTTACCATCCTGCCATCAATGTATGTGGGCCTATGGGCCTTCTCCTTGATTTGTAGGCCTGGAGACCATCTTATATATCTCTTGGTTGCATGGGTCTTCCTTGGTCTTATGGGCTTGGGCCCATCTTCTAATACACTTGGATATGTGAACCTTCCTTGGTCGTGTGGGCTTGGGCCCTGTCTTCCAACAAAAGAAAAAGGATAAAATGGGAAGAAGGCTCTCAAGTAGAGAGAAGAAGAGAAGAAGAAAAAGGCGTGCACCAAGCAAAGAGAAAGAGATGTACTCAATAGAGAATTATAGAACTTGATTAATTGCGAATTACAACACCTCTATTTATAGTAGAGGAAGTGATAAAGTCCTTATACAATTAACCTTTAAATCTCCTAATTACATTCCAACTCTAACTCTCTAAGATAAGTCTATCTTGAAAGGATAACACAATCTAATAGAGTTCTAATATAAGTTGAACTATAAATCTTCTTCAATAACATGGAAATAAGGGAGGAGGTGAGCTTGTGGCCTTATCCTTGTGGGTCCCACGTGATCTTCCAGGTCATGGTATCTTTGTGGGTCCCACTTGATCTTCAAGTCTTCTAACTCATTTCAGCTTGTGTTACTTATCTTCTTAACTCATGCTAGCTTGGGTGAGGACTCTTCTTGGCATCCCACATCATAATTGTGAGTCCCACCAACTCATGCACCATGGTGGGTCCCACATTGTAACACTCCCCCTCAAGCTGGTGGTGAGAAAAAATCATAGATGCCTAGCTTGTTGCAGAAGGTAGACATAATATTGTGAGGGACCGGCTTGGTGAGAATATATGCAACTTGACTTTGTGATGATATATACTTTAGAGATAAAAGACCCACTTGAAACTTTTCTCGTATAAAATGGTAGTCCACTTCAATATGCTTTGTTCTTTCATGGAAGATTGGGTTTGATGTAATGTGTATTACAACTTGATTATCACAATATAGATCAATCAGAGCTTCTTTGTAGAATCCCAATTCAGTGACAAGAGATCTTATCCATAGGAGTTCACTAACAGTGTGTGCCATGGCTTTGTATTCTGCTTTTGCACTAGACCTTGCTATTACATTTTGCTTCTTGCTTCTCCATGTAACCAAATTCCCTCCAACTATCATACAAAATCCCGAAGTAGATTTCCTATCATCCGGGGATCTAGCCCAATCTGCATCTGAGAATCCTTCGATGTTGAAGTTATCATGATTTTTATAGAGAATCTTTCTTCCTGGAGCTCCTTTCAGATATTGTAATATCCTTTCAAGTGCTTTACAATGACTAAGTTTTGATTTGTGTGTTGGAAGATAAGCTCAAGCCTACATAACCAAGGAAAGCCCACATATCTAAGATTAATAAGATGGAAGACCCACAAGATGGGCCCAAGCCCATAAGAAGTAGGACTCACAATGATTACCATGAGTTGGCATCCTTATCACATCACTTGGAAGATCAAGAAGGACTCACAAAAGTATCATATCTTATGGTCACGTCAAAGAAGAGTTTTAGTTTGAGTTATGTGTTACGGTCCCGGATCTGACACGTGGATTCTTTGGGAAGATCTGCGGTCTGCCACAGGTTACGGTTCTTCCAAGCATTACCGTAGGGGTAGTAGAAAGACATGGGGAAGACGAAAACAAAAGATCAAGCCAAAGGGAAGCTTGAAAACCCTAGAGCTTGTTGAGGAGAACTCTAAGCCTCTTTACGCTAGATTTAACCTAATTCTTAATACTTCAATGCTTCCTTTTCTCATTACTCTTACCCCTTAAATAGGGTTCACCCTGTTAGGGTTTAATAAAATATTATAAAAATATCCCTATAAATAAAATATTCCAAGAATATCCCTATTAATAAATAATTCCAAAAATACCACTGTGACCTAAAACTGAAATAAAATAAAGTAAATTAAATAAAACACTAAAATAATAATGTTATTGCGTGCATAACATTACACCCCCCTTGGAAGACGAGCTTGTCCTCAAGCTCGGAAGTAGTGTTTGTATGTCGACGTCTTCACAGGTGCTGAAGTAGCATCCACGATAGCTATGACGCCCCCTCTGTTTGCCCACCTTTTTTTTTTTTTTTTTTTTGGGCCGGTCAGTGTTAACCTGGGTTGACTCGGTTCAGGAACCCAGTCTGGCATGTGACTCAGTGGACCGGACCGATTAAATTTTCCTAAGTTAGGAAAATTTAATCGGAAGTCGTCTTCTTCCTTCGGCACTCCCGAACTGCGGCTGGTGGATCCTTTCCTCACGGCACCAACGAAGTCCGGCGACGGATGTCTCCTTCCTCTCTCCCTGCACCGACAAAATCGCCTGATTTTTCGGTGATGAAGAGCAGCCCATTGGGGCTTCGCTTCGCCTCGCTGATGGGAGAGTTTCCGAGACAGAGGTCTCTCGAAATATCGCCGACGGTTCTGCTGGAATGTCGCCGACGGGTCTTCTGCTGAATTGTCGCTGACGGTCTTCTGCGAAAATGTCGTCGACGATCTTCTGCTGGAATGTCGATGGTTCTACTGTTGGAATGTCACCGAACAAGGCGGAATTGTCACCGACGGGGTCTCGTGCTGCTCCTGCGGTGACTAGCAACCCTTGGAGGCTTCGCTGATTGGAATTTTGCCGAGACAGACTCTCGAAAATATTTCCTGGTCGGAATGGCCAGGAAATTTTTCCCCTTCCATGTGGAACGGACTATGGCTGCGTGCTTAACATTGGCTGGCCGTGAGCAGGGGAGGACTGATTTCTGTTGCTTTTCTGCGTCCACCTCTCAAGACGAAATTTTTGATTTTCCGGCCATGGGCCATTCTGCCCGTCCGAGATAGAGATTTGAGGTTGTATGACCTGTTTTGCTGCAACAACAAGTTTCTCCCTTCCATAACGTTCAATGGAAGCATCTAACTGTGCTCGTATTTCCTCTAATTCCTTACCCATAGCAATCCATCTTTCTTGGGATATAGAATAACCCATTGTGTTCCCGCTCTGATACTATTTGTTACGGTCCCGGATCTGACACGTGGATTCTTTGGGAAGATTTATGGTCTGCCACGGGTTATGGGTCTGTTAGGATCCTCACGAGCCATGGATCTTGTCACCCTCTTCTCTTCTTTTCCTTCCATCACCTTGCTTGATGTTGAGATGGAATGAGGGATCGATGGGTATTGAATTTTGGAAAGGAGAATTGGGGGAAAAAACGGAAAGAGCTTGAAGGAGCTCTTGACCTGTTTATCTAAATTACTCTAGCTAAAGTAGACTCAATTCATAATTCTCATTACCCTAGCCATCCCCTTAAATAGGGTTGAGGACGTCCAAAACCCTAAAGACCTCTTGGGTCAATGGTTCAAACCAATAAATGCTATACCAACCCAAACCAAAGACAAAACCAAACCAAGAAATAATTACATGGAAATTGAAAAACACATTCATTAATTCCTATGCCTGTTGGTAACTCGTGATGCTATAGAGTCCATAACATGGTCTTCCAAGCATTACCGTAGGGGTAGTAGGAAGACATGGGGAAGACGAAAACAAAAGATCAAGCCAAAGGGAACCTTGAAAACCCTAGAGCTCGTTGAGGAGAACTCTAAGCCTCTTTACACTAGATTTAACCTAATTTTTAATACTTCAATGCTTCCTTTTCTCATTACTCTTACCCCTTAAATAGGGTTCACCCTATTAGGGTTTAATAAAATATTACAAAAATGACCCTATGAATAAAATATTCCATGAATATCCCTATTAATAAATAATTCCAAAAATACCCCTGTGACCTAAAACTGAAATAAAATAAAGTAAATTAAAGAAAACACTAAAATAATAATGTTATTGCGTGCATAACATTATGTTTGTCTTTTATCTATATTAAGTTATTTAATTATGTTAGGACTTATCTTTAAGTGTTAGAGTTTGTTTGTAATTAGGACAAGGGTAGTTTTATTGTTATTGGACTCTACTACCTTCCTCTATTATAAATAGAGGTTCATGTACTCTGATTACAACAAGTTATTGATGTCAATGAAATATTTCACTTTTCCATAAATTCAACATTGTGCATGTATTGACTCACCACACTTACTGCACATGATATATCTAGCCTTGTTACACACAAGTAAATAAGTTTTCCCACTAGTTTCTGATATTTCCCAATATCTACATCTTCTCCAGTACTTGCAAATAATTTTTTATTTGAGTCCATAGGAGTGTTTGCTGGTTTGTATCCTAACATTCTTGTCTCCTCCAGTAAATCAAGGGCATACTTCCTTTGGGATAGCACAATCCCATGTCTAGATTGTAATACTTCAATACCCAGAAAATATTTTAGTAGTCCAAGATCCTTTGTCTTTAATTCAGCACATATTTTTTATTTTGTTTCTTGGATGCGCTTGGAATCACTACCAATTAAAATGATCTCATCAACATATATTGTCAGAATTACCTTGCCTCTAGCTGTGTTTTTAAAAACAACTGAGTGATCTCCAGAGCATCTGTAAAATCCTGCTCGTATGAGGGTTTGACTAAATTTCTCAAACCAAGCACAAGGGGACTATTTTAGACCATACAAAGATATTTTTGGTCGACATACTGGCTCCCCCTCAACCACATACCCAGGTGGTTGTTTCATATAAATTTCTTCTTTGATGTTCCCATTTAGAAAGGCATTTTTCACATCAAGTTGATATACTTGCCAGGAAGAGTTAGCTGCATACTGAGTTCATTTTTGCCACTAGAGAGAAGGTTTCCTCATAATCAATTCCATAACATTGTTAATAGCCCTTAGCCACGAGGCGAACCTTCAGCCGAGCCACAGACTCATCCGGATAGTGTTTCATAGTAAACACCCATCTGCAACTGACGGGTTTCTTATCTGATGGAAGCGGGACTAGAGCCCATGTCTGATTTTCATAAAGTGCTTGTATTTCTTCATCAATTATTGCCTTCCACCCTTGATGTTTGAGATCCTCCTCATAGGACTGTGGTAGAGATATGGAAGAAATAGCATAGAGAAATTGACAACATGTAGGGGATAGACGATGATGAGACACAAAATTTGATATGGGATGAGACGTAGAGGGTATGGTTCCTGATCTGGGTTCTTTTCTTTGTGTGACAGGATGAGTATCATATTGTGGGCCAAAAACAACTAGAGAAGATGGACTTACCTCAGTGGGATCTGTAAAGTCAGCAGGTGTGGTGTCAATCGATGTTTCTGGGGGCAGAGAAGTTTCTGTAGCATGGGGCACAACCGGTCGAGGAGAACCTGGTACTGAAGATAAACCTGGATGCGCATTGTTAGAATCGTATGGAGTGTCTTCAAAAAATGTGACATCCCTAGACACAAGTAAACGCTGAAGAATGGGATTATAACAAAAATAACCCTTTTGTGTACGAGAGTATCCTAGAAAGATACACTTGATAGATTTAGGATCAAGTTTACTATGTTTTGGGGAGAAAATATGGAAAAAACATTGACACCCGAAGATTTTCAAGGGTAGTGAAAATAGATCATCATTTGGTAATAATATAGAGTGAGGAGATTTATTACCAAGAACAGAAGATGGTAGACGATTTATAAGAAAGCATGCGGTAAGGACTGCATGAGGCCAATAAAAGTATGGAACTTTCATGGCATATAATAAACTTTGTGCTACCACAAGAATATGACGATTTTTCTGTTTGGCTACACAATTTTGTTGAGGAGGGTAGACACATGATGTTTGATGGATAATGCCATTTTCTTGACAAAAAGAGTCAAGTTCTTTGGAAATGTATTCTTTGGCATTATCAGACCGAAGTATTTTTATGTTATGACCAAACTGAGTGAGTACCATAGTATGAAATGACTTAAAAATCAATGGTATCTCAGAACGCTCCTTAAATAGAAACAACCAAGTGGTACAAGTGAAGTCATCAATAAATGTAATAAAATATCTGACTTGAGAAATATTTGAGACGCTCAAGGGTCCCCATACATCGGTATGAATTAATGACAATGGAGTAATACTTTTGATTTCTGGACGAGGTGAGTATGTACTCCTTTGATGTTACTCGGTTGACAGACTTCACAAATAAACTTGGACCTAACTTTAAGAGTAGGAAACATATAATGAAGAAGATGGATGTCCCAACCGGTTGTGCCATAGCCTTGTCTCATTTTCACTGGTGGAAACAATATTTATTTTTGGCACATCTAGGTAGTATAGGCCCCCTTGTTCACAGCCTCCACCAATCCTCTGCTTCGTTATAAGATCCTGAAATACACACAAAGTGGGTGAGAAGGTGATAGAGCAATTAAAATACTTTGTCAGTTGACTAACATATAACAGATTTAAAGGGAAGGTAGGAGGAACAAATAGAATATCAGTGAGCGGAATTGATGGTGTAACGGAAGTGGACCCTTTTCCTTGAACCTTGCTTTGAGAACCGTCAGCTATGGTAACAAACTTATGTGAAAGACATGGAGATACAGAATATAATAAATGTCCGTTACCTATAAGATGCTAGGAGGCACCTAAGTCAATTATCCAGGATGAAGAAGAGGCAGATAGCATACCTAAAGCAGTGGTGGCAGCGGTATTTAATGAGGAACTTGGAGAAGAACACATCATTTTCTGAAACAACTCATATTCTTCATCAATAAAAATTTTATTTTCAGTTGATTTTATGGGCTGATCCTCTGTATCTAGCAAGGCATGATTAGCCTTTGTCAAGTCTGATTTGTCGTTGGCATTATAACATATTTCTCCATAGTGACCAATTTTTCCACAGTAACTCCTTTCTTTGTGATAGCATGCAACGATAGTGTGGCCATATCTCCCACAATGAGTGCATTCTTTCCACAATTTTTCCATGATTTTGATTAACCAAGCAATCACAATGGTATCATTTTTATCCATTTTTTTTTAAAAAGGTGTTCTTGATTAGTAGGTGGTCCACGGTTGGTGAGATGACCAAGTAGGTCCTTTGTTATAAGAAACCTCTGAACTGATGTGGACCAACACATAAAATTTGATACCCTTCGTAAGGGTATTGTGGTAATTCTTAGTATACCACCTTTGCTACTCACATTTTCTTTAGTCATAATAGACACTTCAATAAAAATAATTCTCCAAAAATTCCTAATCAAAATATCCAAGTAATATTCTTCAAACAACTTGGTGCATAGAGAAATTTAGCTTTGACGCTAAACAATCATTATTCTAATTTTTTTCTGAGTAAATAAATACTCATAATTAACTCAATATCAACCTTCTATATCAGGGGAATTATGTTCCCACAAATGTTTTTTTTCAACAAACTGATCATGGACTGGTCTTGGTTAACCGAAATTCTAAACCGACAAAACTTCTTTGATAGCTTCTTCTAGATCGAGAGGCATTCATATCTACAATCTCATAAGATTAAAAACATTCACATACTCATCTTTAAATCATCTTCTAAATCTGGAAACCAGTAACATGAAGTAATAAAGAAAATAATGAAGAAACTTATCTCACGCTTTTTTATCTTCCTTCACAAGGAGCCTTCTATGAGTCATGTTGATCATATCTTCTCAGAGCATTCCTTTTGATATAGGGATCCTAAATTTAATGCTCTGATACCATGTTGAATTAGGATCCCTTTTCCAATATTCCGAGCAAGGGAAGAGAGAAAGAAAAAGGAGAAAATGGGAAGAAGGCTCTCGAGTAGAGAGAAGAAGAGAAGAGGAATAAGGTGTGCACCAAGCAAAGAGAAAGAGATGTACTCAAGAGAGAATTGTAGAACTTGATTAATTCTGAATTAAAACACCTCTATTTATAGTCGAGGAAGTGATAGAGTCCTTATACAACTAACTTTCAAATCTCCTAATTACATTCCAACTCTAACTCTCTAAGATAAGTATATCTTGAAAGGATAACACAATCTAATAGAGTTCTATATAAGTTGAACTATAACTCTTCTTCAATAACATGGAAATAAGGGAGGAGGTGAGCTTCTGGCTTTATTATTGTGGGTCCCACATGATCTTCCAGCTCATAGGATAAGATTCCAGGTCATGGTATCTTTGTGGGTCCCACTTGATCTTCAAGTCTTCTAACTCATTTCAGCTTGTGTTACTTATCTTCTTAACTCATTCTAACTTGGGTGAGGACTCTTCTTGGCATCCCACATCTTCATGGTGGGTCCCACCAGCTCATGCACCAATGTGGGTCCCACATTGTAACACAACACAAGACACTGACTCTCAAATGGAAGGAGTAAAACTGCCAAATAGAGGGGGTGTAAAGGGTGATTCACCAGAGAGGATAATATTCTAGTGCCACCATGTTCGTTCTTATTCATCAAAATAACAAATGCTGAAAACAATCAACAACCGAGAATTCATTCTTCAATAATAATATCTTAGTCAGAGACTCACAATTGTAGCATCTAAAATGGTCCTTGGCCCAAATAACATGTAACAAATAATGAAAATCCATAAAAATGACCTATAAATTAATCCGTAGATAGTCCATCACTATATAAGGAAGCTACACTAAATAATATGCTTGAACTAAATAATAAGCTCCCAATAGTTCAAGAAAATAATCCAACCGAAAATAGGGGATCGAGTCGAGCCGAGTCCAGTGGTAGACCAATATAGCCGAGTCATGGAAGAAATAGGTATAGAACTCGGGACCCAGACACATATAACTGAGGTAGAAAATAAGTGGACCAAGTCAGGTGGACCTAAACTGAGTTGACTCAATCAGGAATAGAACCAGTAAGTGATCCTTGGGTAACTAGATTAACCCGAGTGGTACAAAGTGACTCGGGCAGTAACTCAGAATAATGACTCAGGTAGTAACTCAGAATAGCGACTCAGCTCGCTAGGTTAACGCTGGTCTCTCATATTTGCTAGCTTCACTGATTTGTCATCATGAAATGGCAACTCGTATCTTCCACAACTAGAGGATTTTCCAAAAAGAGAGACAACATCAACTTTCGGGATTGAAATGATCAACTAGTAACTTTTTAGGAGCAACGATCAACCAGCTATGAAAGACCAGAAATCACAATGAAACAACTAGTGACAACAATTAACTTGAATTAAAACCAGTAAGGTAGATCAATCAATTAGATAGACTTCTGAAGATAGTAGAAAAACTTAGAGAAGAATAGCATCTCTGTCTTCCTCACGTTGCCTGTGAGACACCAATTAAGATGATAATTGTGGCAAATCCATCGAATAGGATGAAAACAACCGAGATGATAAATTCGGTGAAAGCAATTGTAAATATCGCACACTAGTGAAGGAGACAATCACCATGGTCTGTTCGAAGTCTGTTATGAGCCAGTACGAGTACTTCAAAATTGCCATGACGCGGATTCTCATCATAAATCACCATTGCTAACTTTCCTCACCAGTCACTACCCTTTTCCCCACACGGCTCTACCAAAAGAGATTAAAGTCATTAGGCACCTCGACTATCTCTTTAATCTCGTTGGCCTCCTCTCTCATGTCTTTGAATAGCAGCAATTCAAGTCCCTTGTTTTCTTCCTTCGGAAAAACCGCCTTCAAATTAATGAGTTCACTGGATTCTCTAGTGACTTTGGCTGAGAATTCCATGTCATTCTTTTCACTATCTCGAGCAGATTCTAGGTTTGAGATCGGTCGTGAGTTGATTTCCTAGGACATGAGCCCGGTGAACATGTTGTGTTACAATGTAGGACCCACCATGGCTACACAAGCTAGAGGGACCTACCATGAGCTCGAGAGGTGTCAACAAGAGTCCTCATACAAAGTGGCTCTAACTAATAGATAAGGAACATGTGCTGGAATTAAATAGAAGATTTGAAGATCAAGTGGGACGCACAAAGATACGATGAGCTGGTATCTGTTAATATTAAGTACCTAGCCAATACTACCCAAAAGACCGGCCCGTCAGGAGCGGAAGACATAGGTACTTAACCCAGGACCAGGGGGTCACTATGGCCCATAACACCACATCCCCCCTTCACGAGCTGACGACCACGGTGGCGCAATGACACAGGCTTGACCCGGGTTCATTACCTGGTGTTTCCCCTGACCCTACTTGTATTTTAATCCAGCCTTTGCGCGATGCAGCTGCACCTAGCCAATACTACCCAAAAGACCAGCATGTTAGGAGCGGAAGACATAGGTACTTCACTGCAGGACCATAACATCACACCCCACCTTCACGAACCGACGACCATGGCGGCGCAACGACACTGGCCCAACCCGGTGGCCTACTCTAGCGGTGGCCTACTCCTAGTGCCCCTTCACAGTTCTCTAGGTCGCCCCCTCCACTAGGTCGACCCTTCTGAACCTACTAGTAATTTTAATCCAGCCTTTGCGTTCATCGAGACTCGAACTCCCAACGTGGGAGCCCACTCTGATACCAAATGTTAAGCCCCTAGCCAATACTACCCAAAAGACCGGCCCGTCAGGAGCGGAAGACATAGGTACTTAACCTAGGACCAGGGGGTCACTGTGGCCCATAACAGTATCTCTATCAACATGAGCTGGAATATCTTATGGGACCCACAAAGATAAGATCATGAGGTGGCTTCTATCTTGTTTCATGTGATTAAAGAAGAGTTAGAAGTTGAGTTAATGTAGTCTCTTAAATAGATAATGTAATCTTATCATGATAGGCTTATCTTGGAGAGTTCAAGTTGGAATGTAATTAGGAGTCCTAAAATTACTTGTACATAGACTTTATCACCTCCTAAAATATAAATAGAGATGATTTTAACTCAGAATTCATCAAAAAAGTTTCTTATTTTTTTCTTCTTCTAGTCTGAAGTGTTCTCTCTCTACTCTCTTTATGAAGCAAGTTTGAAGCTCAAGAGATAAGTATTTATTTCTGATATTATTAATTTTATGCTACTAGTTTTCGGTATTAAGAGGTGTTTTAGAGATGTCCTTATGCATGTTTTCATCTTATGAAATTATGAGAATGTATGCATCTTGGATTATCTTTGATTAGAAGAAATTATCAAGGCAGTTTTTGTTGGTTTGCACAATACTTTGATCGAGACCAGTGCATATTGGATTTTTTTTATAAATCTATGGGAACAAGATTCCAGGATAAAGAAGGATGATGTTGAGCCTTTTATGAGTCATTATCCATTAAAATTAATTACTTAGCATTTATGCTAAGCATCTCCGTTAACCGAGTTGGTTAAAGCCTTCCACTTGGTCATATTTTGATTACTTGATTGGAGAACTATTTTACTTGATTTGCCTACTATGGCTGAAGATAATATGAGTCACAAGAGTGACATACTCAAAATCACCACTATTTTATGAACTGGTCCACATCGGTTCGTCGGTATCTTATCACAAAGAACCTAGTTGGTCATCTCACCAACCATAGACCACAAATTGATGAAGATGATATGCTCTATACTAAATGGTTAGAGGAGGATACATTAGTTATTAGTTGGCTTATCAACAGTATGGAAGAACATCTCTCCAATAATGTCATTCATTTAGAGACGGCTAAACAAATTTGGGAGACATGCGCCAAGTTGTATTCAAGCTCCGACAACTTACAAAGGCCATATGATATTTTACAACGGATGCTTATCACCAAATAAGGAGATAATATACATGAATATTTGGTCTACTTTCGAGGCTTTCTTCAAGAATGAAAACTTGCCCAGCCAACCTCTACAGATATCTCTATCCAATATAAACAGAAAGAGGCCTTGATAACTGCCATATGCTTTGCTAACATTAAGCTGCATCTTGAAGTTGCTAAGATTCACCTTCTTAGCTCTTCAGCGGTTCCCACTTTTGATGATGTATATGCTACATTTCTCCGTATTCCAGATGCTTCTCCCTTTACTACTGAAATACCATCTGCTATGTACTCTGGAGATAAGGGAACACCATCTAACCAAGGCCAAGGCCGAGGTAGATTTTATAGAGGAGGAAGAGGAAGAGGTGGAAGGACTAGTTTTGACTGAATAGATGGGAAGGAATGCACCCATTGCAAGGGATATGGCCACACTAGAGACACATGCTTTCACCTGAAAGAAAGCTCTATATCTGGTAGATTGGGCTACTCTCGCGAAAAATGTTATAAAGCTAATGAGAATAAGGCTGACCAAGCCTTAGAGAGTGATTCAAAGGTAGAGCAGTCTACCACAACAACTCCAAAGCATAGTTTTGTTGATGAAGACTATGAAATATTTCAGAAAAAGAAGACCATGATGGGGTCCTCCCCAAGTACTTCTTCACCAACCGCTGCCACCACCGCTTTAGGTATGTTTTCTGCCTCCTCTTCATCTTAGATAATTGACTCAAGAGCCTCCGAGCATCTTACAGGTAATAGACATCTTCTACACTCACTTTCTCCATGTCTTTCACATAAATTTGTTACCATTGCTGATGGTTCACAAATTAAAGTTCAAGGGAAAGGATCCACTTCTGTTACACTATCACTTCCGCTCAATGATATCCTGTTCGTTCCTACTTTCCCTTTGAATCTTTTATCGGTTAGTCAGCTCACCAAAAATTTTAATTGCTCTATCGCTTTGTCGCCCTCTTCATGTGTGTTTCTGGATCTTACAACAAAGAGGGTGATTGGTGGAGGCCATGAAAAAAGGGGGCTCTACTACCTGGAGGTCACACAAATAAATACTGCATCCACCTGTGACATTGAAACCAGGTTATGGCACAACCGGTTGGGACATCCATCCACCCAATCTCTTCATCATTTTTTTCCTAAAGTGCGGCCGGACCTTCATTGTGAAGCATGTCAAATGAGTAAACATCAGAGGTCTACATACTCACCTCATCTAGAAATTAAAAGTGTCTCTCCTTTATCGTTAATTCATACTGATGTATGGGGACCTTGAGTGTCTCCAACATTTCTCACGTGAAATATTTTATTACATTCATTGATGACTTCACTCGTACCACTTGGTTATTTTTGTTTAAAGAGCATTCTGAAATACCATTGATATTTAAATATTTTCATGCAGGCTTACTCACTCAGTTTGGGCAGAAAATTAAAGTCCTTTAGTAGGATAATGCCAAAGAATACACATCCAAAGATCTTGACTTATTTTGTTAATAAAATGTCATTATTCATTAGACATCATGTGCCTACACCCCTCAACAAAATGGTGTAGCCGAATGGAAGAACCACCATATTCTTGAGGTAGCTCACAGTTTACTATATGCCATGAAATTTCCATATTTTTATTGGTCGCATGTAGTTCTTACCGCATGTCTTTTTATAAACCTATTACCTCTTCCGTTCTTGGTAAAAATTCTCCCTACTCTCTATTATTACCTGGTGATGATCCTTTTTCACTGCCTTTGACAGTCTTCGACTATTAATGTTTTGTCCGTATTTCCTTCTCAAAACACAGTAAAGTTGATCCCAAATCTATGAAGTGTATCTTCTTAGGATACTCTTGCACACAAAAAGGTTATGTTTTTTATAATCCCTCTCTTCAGCGATTACTTGTGTCTTGGGATGTCAAATTTTTTTAAGACTCTCTATATTATTCTGATAATGCTCCTCCTGGTTTATCTTCCGTACCAGGTTCTCCTCGATCGGTTGTGCCCCGTCCTGTAGAAACTACTCAGCCCCCAAAAACACTGGCTGACACCACACTAGTTGAGTTGTTAGATCCTAACGAGGTAAGTCCATCTTCTTTGATTATTTTTGGCCCAGAATATGATACTCGTCCTATTGCTATTAGGAAATATCCCAGATCATGCACCAAGCCTTTTACTTCTCATCCCATATCAAACTTTGCGCCTCATCATCGTCTATCCCATGTTTGTTGTCCATTTCTATCAGCTAATTCATGAGTACCTGTACCACTGTCTTATCAAGAGGCTCTCAAACATCTAGGGTGGAAGGCGGCAATGGATGAAGAAACGCGGGCTTTTTATGAAAATCAGACATGGGCTCTAGTCCCCTTTCATTCAGATAAGAAACCTATTGGTTGCAAATAGGTATTTATAGTGAAACACAATTCAGATGGGTCCATGGCTCGGTTGAAAGCTCATCCTATTGCTAAAGGCTATACACAATGTTATGACATTGATTATGAAGAAACCTTCTCTCCAGTGGCTAAATTAAACTCTATACGATTGTTATAATCTCTGGCAGCTAACTCTTCCTGGCAAGTCTATCAACTTGATGTAAAAAATACTTTTCTGAATGGGGATATAAAGGAGGACATTTATATGCAGCAATCACCTAGGTATGTGGTTGAGGGGGAGTCCATATGTCGACTACAAAATCAATTTATGGTCTCAAACAGTCGCCTCGTGCATGGTTTGAAAATTTTAGCCAAACACTCATACGGGCCGGATTTCATAGATGCTCTGGAGATCACTCTATCTTTATTAAAGACACACCGAAATGCAAGGTAATTCTAGCCGCATATGGTGATGAAATTATTATAACTGGCAATGATCCCAAGGTCATCCAAAAGACAAAAGAAAGGATATGTACTGAATTCAAGACAAAGGATCTCAAATTGCTCAAATATTTTTTAGGTATTGAATTACTACAATCTAGGCATGGAATTATATTATCCCAAAGGAAGTATGTCCTTGACCTACGAGAGGAGACCGGAATGTTGGGATGTAGACCAGTAGAAACTCCTATGGATTTGAATACAAAATTATGTGCAGGTATTGGAGAAGAAGTAGATGTAAAAAAATATCAAAGATTGGTGGGAAGACTCATTTATCTCTGCATAACGAGGCCAAATATGTCATACACAGATAGTGTGGTAAGTCAATATATGTACAAACCACAACCCAGTCATTTTCAAGCACTAGAACAGATATTACGATATCTGAAAGGAGCACCAGGAAGAGGGCTCCTCTATAAAAATCATAGACACTTCAACATCGAAGGATTCTCAAATGCAGACTGAGCCAGATCCTTGGATGATAGAAAATCTACTTCGAGATATTGTACTATGGTTGGAGGAAACATGGTTACATGGAGAAGCAAGAAACATAATGTAGTTGCAAGGTCTAGTGCAGAAGCAGAGTACAGAGCCATGGCACACACAGTTAATGAACTCCTATGGATCAGATCTCTCCTAACTGAACAGGGTTTTTATAAAGAAGCTCATATGAATCTATATTGTGATAATCAAGCTGTAATTCTCATCACATCAAATCCTGTCTTCCATGAGAGAACAAAGCATATAGAAATAGACTGCCACTTCATATGAGAAAAATTCATTGCCAACATCTTATCTCTCCAGCATGTATCTTCACAGAACCAGTTTGCAGACATTCTCACTAAACTAGTCATTCACAAAATTTTGTCCAACGTTTGTAGCAAGGTGGGCATCTACAATGTTTTCTCACCCCTAGCTTAAGGGGGAGTGTTACAATATGTTATGGTCCCGGATTTGACACAGGGATTCGTAGGAAAGTAGAAAAGAAAGACGAAGATCAAGCCAAAGGGAAGCTTGAAAACCCTAGAACTCGTTAAGGAGAGCTCCAAGCCTATTTAACCTAAAATCAATGCTTGTCTTTCTCATTACTCTTACCACTTAAATAGGGTTCACCCTTACAGGGTTTAAGATAAAATATTACACAAATACACCTATAAATGAAATATTCCAAAAAGGCCCATGTGACCTAAAACTGAAATAAATAAAGTAAATTAAAGAAAAAATATTAAAATAATAATATTATTGCATGCATAACATTACAACCCCTGGAAGAAAGAGCTTGTCCCCAAGCTCGAAAGTAGGGTCTGTATACTGATGTCTCCACCTGTTCCCAAGTAGCCTCCCTGGTAGCAATGTCCGCCCTCAGGACGTCCAAAACTAGAGCATTCACCTAGTAGTAATAATAATTTTTTTACGGTCGAATGTAGGGATGCGTGTCAAAAATCACTACATCTCCCCAAGATGCATCTCTGCCCTCCCTTAGTCCTGGACTGGTGTGAAACAGCCGCTCACAGTGGGCCCCCATTGGCAAGGTTGCATTGCCTACACTTTGCCAGCATGGTAGCAACAACATCATGACCAGCCCCCTGGGATTGAAAAGACTCAGCAGCACTAACCCCCTCCAATTGCTGCACCTTGAAACACTCAGAGGTCTGAAACCATCACGGTCAACAGGATCACTCGGCATATCCTTGTGAAATCCACACACAACGGCAACAGTACTGGTTAAGGCTCTGACTAATTCTGTGTAATGAAGTCCAATTCCTGGGACACGAGCAACTCCAAGGCTGGGACCCAGATTAGGTGTAATTGGTACTGCAAATAGTTGGCCTGAGATCATTTGCATCTATTTTCCACTTCCTCTATAGTATATGCTATAATAGAGAGCAACAACATAAGCCTCACAAGCATATTCATGCAAATAAGCCATCAATAGGAGTGCACAAATTTCAGTGAGAACCTTGGCTTCTGTAAAGTAATGTGAATGGGGACAGTTAAAATCTCTCTTGATGTAAGTCTACAAGAGTTTCCCTTTATGTAATGCACCCAGATTGGCGCTAGCTGTGAGTAAACCCATTACATTAAATTGATCTAGAATTGATGGTATCGGCATCACTGGTTTGTAGGCAGCAGTAAAAACTGTGGATGATATGTTGGGCCAGCAACCAGTCCGGCCAGTGTAATCCTCCATCACGTTGGTGTTATGGACTCTATAGCATCACGAGTTACCAACAGGCGTAGGAATTAATGAATGTGTTTTTAAATTTCCATGTAATTGTTTCTTGGTTTGGTTTTGTCTTTGGTTTGGGTTGGTTTAGCATTTATTGGTTTGAACCATTGACCCAAGAGATCTTTAGTGTTTTGGACGTCCTCAACCCTATTTAAGGGGACGGCTAGGGTAATGAGAATTATGAATTGAGTCTACTTTAGCTAGAGTAAATTAGATAAACAGGCCAAGAGCTCCTTCAAGCTCTCTTCTGTTTTTCCCCAATTCTCCTTTCCGAAATTCAATACCCATCAATCCCTCATTCCATCTCAACGTCAAGCAAGGTAATGGAAGGAAGAGAAGAGAGGAGGGTGACAAGATCCATGGCTCGTGAGGATCCTAACAACGTGGTATCAGACAGGTCCACCCTTGGTGATTCCTCTTCTCCAGAGGACATACGTCAAGTACTTTCAGAACTTCAACAATAATCCACTCTTCAAGGTACTGAAATTTCTCACATCAATAATACATTACAAACACTAGAATCATCTCTCCAAACCGTCATCTGAAAACTTGCTGCACTTCAAGCACCAACGCCACCACCAGCAACCAATTTTCAACCACAACCAGTACATCACCAACAATTCACGCCACCACCAAATCCACCCCTGTGCCAACCAATGGTTTCCATGGCAACTCATGCACAAGGACCATCAACGGTTCCAAGGTACTTTAAACTTAACCTTCCTACATATGATGGCTCTAAAGATCCTTTACTGTGGTTCACGAAATGTGAACAATTCTTCTATCATCAACAAACGGTGGAAATGGACAAGGTTACTTTGGCCGCCTACCACCTGCTCGATGAAGCGCTCATGTGGTTCCATCACTACCGAAATGTCCATTCCATTCAGGATTGGCTGCACTTTAAACATACTTGCCAGTTGAGGTTTGGACCTCCAGCTAGCAGCAACCCAGTGGAGGAATTGATCAACTATAAACAGATAGGCACCTTAGAAGTTTACCAAAAAATGTTCCAAGAAAGGTTGGCCCAAGCTAGTGAATTTGTTCCTCCTCACCTACATGTTCAGATTTTTAATGCTAGATTGACAGAGGCGGTTAGATTGGAAGTGGAATTACTTGGGCCAACAGATTTGGACTCAGCAATGAATTATGCCAGAGCTGTGGAACACAAACAAAGAGATCTAAAAGAGTCTTTACACCAAAAACCATTTTGGAACAACAGAATACAGGCTATTGCATTTGGTCCACGTTTTGGGTCCTCTGCCCCTAACCGAGCAGATCAGGCTACCAGTGTGCCTCCACACTCTATGCCACGTAAATTTTTGACTAAACAGGAAATGGACGCTAGAAAGGCAAAGGACCTATGTTTTAATTGTGACGAACAATTCCTGCCAGGATATACCTGTAAACGCTTATTCAATATTGAACTGTTGGAAGAAGATTCAGAAGAGATTCTTGAAAATGAATTTTTTGAAGAGGTACAGCAAGAACCAGAGCTCTCCCTCCATGCCATGCATGGCCTGCGTAGTTCTAATACCATGCAGGTAAAGGCCAGGTTACATCATCTCGTGCTACTTTCTTTAGTTGATTCGGGCAACACACATAATTTTATTAGTGAACCAGCCGTGCAACAATTTGTTACGGTCCCAGATCTGACACAAGGATTCTTTGGGAGGATCTGTAATCTGCCACGGGTTACGGATCTTCCAAGCATTACCATAGGGGTAGTAGAAAGACATGGGGAAGACGAAAATGAAGATCAAGCCAAAGGGAAGCTTGATACCCTAGAGCTCGTTGAGGAGAACTCTAACCCTCTTTACGCTAGATTTAACCTAATTCTTAATACTTCAATGCTTTTCTTTTATCATTACTCTTATGCCTTAATTAGGGTTCACCCTATTAGGGTTTAATAAAATATTACAGAAATATCCCTATGAATAAAATATTCCAAAAATATCCCTATTAATAAATAATTCCAAAAATACCCCTATA
This sequence comes from Aristolochia californica, assembly GCF_029961685.1. NCBI lineage: Eukaryota > Viridiplantae > Streptophyta > Magnoliopsida > Piperales > Aristolochiaceae > Aristolochia > Aristolochia californica. The sequence goes on from NW_027181771.1 coordinate 25,627,445, forward strand.
GCCTAAAACTGAAATAAAATTAAATAAATTAAATAAAGAAACTAAAATAATAATGTTATTGCGTGCATAACATTACACCCCCCTTGGAAGACGAGCTTGTCCTCAAGCTCGGAAGTAGTGTCGGTATGCCGACGTCTCCACCGGTGCCGAAGTAGCATCTGCGATAGCTATGACCCACCTTCAGGACGCCAAATTATTATTTATTTATTTATTTATTTTTTAACCCGGTCTGAGTTAACCTGGGTTGACTCGGTCCAGCACACGACCTCTCTTCTGGACGCGATCTTTTTTTTTTTTTTTTTTTTTTTTGGCCAAGTCCGAGTGAACCTGGGTTGACTCGGTTCAGGAACCCGGTTCGGCGCATGACTCAGCTTTGTGCGCTGATGAAATTTTCCTAACTGAGGAAATTTTGAATTGAACATCTTCTTCCTCCTTCGACGGAAATTTCGTCGACGATTCTTTGAAAATCGAAATCCAGCGGTATCCTCCTGCCGATCCCGAACATAACGGCCGTCGGTAAGTGCCGAAACCTTATCGACAGCTGCTCCTTCCCTCAGGGCGCCGACGAAGGCAGGCGACGGTCTTCTTCCGTCCACACGGCTCCGAACAGGGCGGAAAGTTCATGGTCAAACAACATACAAGGGATCCAGAAATTTAAATCCCACAGCTACAATTCAAAGATCCACATCTGCACAGGTATTGTGCTCATCCACAAAAACACAAACCCCCTCAAAAACAAAATTCCGACACACAGTCCCCCCCCCCCCCTCCCCCCCCCCCCCCAATTTGGAACAATGGTTTGCTCTGTTCTGTCGACAGGTGGATTGAGTGTGAGAGGTGGTGGCCGGAAGTCGAATCCCACCGGAGTTGTGTATGACGGCGCCGACGGAGTTGCCTTCGTGTCCGATGGTGAAGAGCAGCCGTTTTGGGCATCGCCGCCTAGTAATTTTCTGAGACCGAGGGCTCTCGGAAACACACCACTGTCGGAAGAAACGCCGGAAGACACTGGGCTGGCTGTGGGGAGGGGTTTTGGGAGGTGAAACCCCCACCCTTGATTACCGACGGGAGCTAGGCATAATACCCTTCCGATATCCTAAAAATTGAGGTCCCGCCGGGAGATTGCGGAAATGTGGTGGCCAAAATCGGATGTGATTTCGTAGGTGCGATTTCGAAAATGTTGAGGTCAAAATCGATGCCCCTTTTTGTTAACAAAACAGCATCCACCTCTTCTACATGGATGTTTTCCGGTAACGATAACAAAATTTTTGATTTTTCCGGCCATGGGCCGTTCTGTCCGTCCGAGATAGAGATTTGAGGTTGTATGACCTATTTTGCTGCAACAACGAGTTTCTCCCTTCCATAATGTTCAATGGAAGCATCTAACCGTGCTCATATTTCCTCCAATTCCTTACCCATAGCAATCCATCTTTCTTGGGATATAGAATAACCCATTGTGTTCCCACTCTGATACCAGTTGTTACGGTCCCGGATCTGACACAAGGATTCTTTGGGAGGATCTGCAATCTACTACGGGTTACGGGTCTTCCAAGCATTACCATAGGGGTAGTAGGAAGACATGGGGAAGACGAAAACGAAGATCAAGCCAAAGGGAAGCTTGATACCCTAGAGCTCGTTGAGGAGAACTCTAAGCCTCTTTACGCTAGATTTAACCTAATTCTTAATACTTAAATGCTTTTCTTTTCTCATTACTCTTACCCCTTAAATAGGGTTCACCCTGTTAGGGTTTAATAAAATATTACAAAAATATCCCTATGAATAAAATATTCCAAAAATATCCCTATTAATAAATAATTCCAAAAATACCTCTATTGCCTAAAACTGAAATAAAATAAAGTAAATTAAATAAAGCAACTAAAATAATAATGTTATTGCGTGCACAACATAATTGGGATTGGCAATTCAACAACAAAGGGGACTCTCAGTTTCAGTGGCCAATGGGGCTAAAATTGCAAGTGTTAGGTTATGTGCTAACACCCCTTTCACCATTGAGGGGCATTCATTTCAGGCAGATTTACTAGTCATTCCATTGGCTGGATTTGATTTGGTGCTCGGGGTCAAATGGCTCCAGTTATTAGGACCTATATTATGGGACTTTCAGGCTCGGACTATGACATTTTCAGCACCACAGGGTCAGATTACATTACAAGGTATTGTGGCACAGGTACCTAACGCACTTCACACTTTACAACTTCAGCGCACTGGTGATGATCAGTTAGCTCCTTTACTTACAGCATTTGTGGATTTATTTAATGATCCTACGGGTCTACCACCTGTGCGTCATTGAGATCACCGCATTCATTTAAAGTTGGGAACTGATCCAGTAGTGGTGCGGCCTTATCGTTACCCGCATATACAGAAAGATGAAATAGAACGACAGTGCATGCATATGCTCGCTCAGGGTGTGATCCAGCCCAGTCGATCTCCTTTTTCCTCACTAGTGTTACTAGTACGTAAAAAAGATAAATCATGGAGATTTTGTGTCGACTATAGGCAACTCAACTTGCAAACAAGTAAGGACAAGTTCCCCATTCCAGTCGTGGACGAGTTGTTGGATGAGTTACATGGTGCTACAATTTTTACCAAATTAGATTTGAAATCGGGCTATCATCAAATAAGATTTCACCCGGCGGATGTGGAGAAGACTGCCTTCCGCACACATCACGGTCATTTCGAGTTCCTCGTCATGCCCTTTGGTCTCTCCAATGCACCCTCCACCTTTCAGGCCCTCATGAATGAAGTCTTTTCTTCACTTCTGCGCAACTATGTGTTAGTCTTTTTTTATGACATTCTGGTCTACAGCAAAAATTGGGGAGAACATCTCCACCACCTCCATCAGGTATTTACCATTCTACGCTCTCATCATTTGGTTTTGAATCAATCAAAATGATCTATGGGTACATCTGAGGTGGCATATTTGGGCCACGTCATATCAGCTGTAGGCGTGAAAGTTGACCAAAGTAAGATACAAGTAGTAACAGATTGGCCGATTCCCACCTCCATCACAACATTAAAGGGATTTTTGGGCCTAGCAAGATATTGCAAAAAATTTATCCAATCTTATGGCCAGATAGCAGCACCACTCAACAACCTGCTAAAAAAAATGCCTTCCACTGGTCTTCTTCAGCGAAACAGGCCTTTCACCTGTTAAAGGAGGCCTTACCCTCAGCGCCAGTCCTACAATTACTAGATTTTGAGGGAGACTTTGTGGTGGAATGTGATGCATCAGGGGAAGGCATAGGGGCAGTGTTACAAGAATTGGGACACCCCATTGCTCATTTCAGCCGTCAATTGGGACAACACCACCATAAATTAGCTGCATATGAGAGGGAATTGATTGGGTTAGCCAAGGCTGTCCAACATTGGCGACCTTATCTCTGGGGACGACCGTTTCTCATTTGTACAGATCATTTCAACCTCAAGTATCTTCTTGAACAGCGCCTCACCACATCCCCACAGCAGCATTGGTTAACTAAACTCATGGGCTTCGATTTTACGGTTCACTATAAGCCAGGTAGTTCAAATTTGGGGGCTGATGCTTTATCACGTCGGGATAATTCAGACACACAAATTTATGCTATCAGTTACCCACGTTCACTGGTATTAGATTTTATTCGAGAGGAAGTACAGCAATATCCGGATCTCATGTCATTATATCAGGATATTCAACAGGGGACAACAGCTCCTCAGTGGACGATTCAGGATCGTCTCATACTCTACAAAAACAGGATCTTTTTGCATAATACACCCCCACTTCTTCACACCATCCTGTCCTCTATCCACGATAGCACACATGAGGGTCGACAAAAAACATATTTCCGAATCATTCGGGACTTTTACTGGAAGGGCATGAAGAGCACAATTGATGAATGTGTCTCTTTCAGCCAATGCTTGGTCCAAAGTTGCGACTTTAGAGGTCCCTGGTTCATAGGCTAAAAGATGGGGAGGTTCTCTACCATATACCACCTTGAATGGGGTTGTGCCGAGAGCATTGTGGTAGGAGGTGTTGTAATAGAACTCAGCCCAGGCGAGCCACTTAACCCACCTCTTAGGTGAGTCCCCCACGAAACACCGGAGATACATTTCAATGGTTCTATTGATGAGCTTTGTCTGACCATCAGTCTGTGGATGGTAGGCTGAAGAAAAGGCTAACATTGTGCCTTGTAACTTGAAGAGTTCTTTCCAGAAGGTACTTGTAAAGATTGCATTCCTATCACTGGTAATTGAATTAGGCCTCCCATGTAATCGTACAATGTTATCCATAAAAAGTTGAGCTACCTGCGTTGCAGTGTAAGGATGTGCCAGAGAAATGAAATGCCCATATTTAGAGAAACGATCCACCACTACCAGGATAACAGATTTACCTGATGAAGAGGGAAGTCCATCTATGAAGTCCATAGAAATATCAGACCAGACCTGTGACGGAAGCTGAAGTGGTTGGAGCAACCCCGCTGGGCTTAATGTTTCACCTTTATTCCATTGACAAGTCTGACAAGCCACCACATAATCAGCTATACTGCACTTCATGCCCCTCCAATAAAATTCCCTACTGATTCGAAAATATGTTTTCTGTCGGCCCTCATGTGTACTGTCATGGAAGGAGGCCAAAATGTTATTAATCAGAGGGGATGTGTGGTGTAGAAAAATTCTGTTTTTGTTGAGGACGAGATTGTCCAGAACCATCCAATGTGGTGCTGCTGTGCCCTGCTAGATATCCTTGCATAAGGAGATAATATCTGGGTACTGTTGTGCCTCTTCCTGTATAGAATCCAACAAGAGAGCTCTGGGCTGACTGATGGCGTTTAATTGCGGCTCTGGAACGTCCCGGCGAGATAAGGCATCAGCCCCTACATTCAAACTTCCCGGTTTATACTCGACAGAAAAGTCAAACCCCATAAGCTTACTTAACCAATGCTGTTGTGGTGAAGTAGTGAGACGCTGCTCAAGAAGATACTTGAGGCTGTAATGATCAGTGTGAATCAAAAAACAACGTCCCCAAAGATAAGGGCGCCAATGCTGTATAGCTTTCGCCAATCCAATCAATTCCCTCTCATAAGCTGCCAACTTGTGGTGGTGTTGGCCCAGTTGACGGCTAAAATAAGCAATCGGGTGGCCCTGTTGGTGCAACACTGCGCCAATACCACCCCCTGAAGCATCACATTCCACTACAAAGGACTCCTCAAAGTCGGGGAGCTGCAAAACTAGGGCTGATGATAAGGCGTCTTTCAATTGCTGAAAGTAATGAGCTGCTGTCTTTGACCAGGTAAAAGCATTTTTCTTGAGGAGATTGTTGAGCGGAGCTGCAAGCTGGCCATAGCTACGAATAAATTTTCTATAATATCCAGCTAGGCCCAAAAATCCTCTTAAGGCTATAACAGATGTAGCAATAGGCCAATCTGTGACCGCTTGTATCTTACTCTGGTCTACCTTCACCCCTGATGCTGAAATAACGTGACCCAAATATGCCACTTCCGATGTGCCCATAGAACAATTTGACCGATTTAAAACGAAATGATGTGAACGTATAAGAGAAAATACATGGTGAAGGTGCTGAAGATGTTCTTCCTAGCTGTTGCTATAGACCAAAATATCGTCGAAAAAGACCAATACATATTTTCTCAAGAGAGGGGAAAATACCTCATTCATGAGGGCCTGGAAGGTGGAAGGCGCATTTGATAGACCAAATGGCATTACGAGGAATTCAAAATGGCCGTGATGCGTGCGGAACGCTGTTTTCTCCACATCTGATGGATGAACTCGGATTTGATGATAGCCAGATTTCAAATCGAGTTTAGTAAATATAGTAGCTCCATGTAGCTCATCTAACAGTTCGTCCACCATTGGAATAGGAAATTTATCTTTAATTGTATGGGCATTGAGTTGTCAGTAATCCACACAGAACCTCCAAGACTTATCATGCTTGCGGACTAGTAATACCGGTGAAGAAAAAGGAGACCTGCTGGGCTGAATAATACCCTGTGCTAACATCTGCTGGCACTGCCTTTCAATCTCATCCTTCTGTAAGTGAGGGTAACGATACGGACGTACCACTACTGGCTCGGTCCCCGTTTTTAAACAAATACGGTGATCACAGTGCCTAAGTGGCGGTAAGGCAATAGGGTCTTGAAAGGTATCCTCAAATTCTGTAAGTGAGATAACTGGCATGTATTTGTGGACTGGACCTGGGCAACCTATAGTGCGCAGGTGAGTGGTGCTTGCGTGCCATGCAATATAATCTGATGTTGGTCCTCTATAAAAGACATGGTCAGAGCTTGGAAATCCCATAGTATTGGTCCCAACAATTGTAGCCATTTAATTCCTAGCACCAAATCGAATCCAGATAGTGGAATCACCAGAAAATCTGCAACAAATTTATATCCCTCAATATCAAAGTGTGTGGCTGGTGATCTGCCTACACTAGTAATTTTAGCCCCATTGGCTACTAATACAGAAAGACCATTCTGTTGCTGTAATACTAACCCAAGTTGTTCTGCCACTTGCTGACTGATGAAATTATGTGTACTACCCGAGTCAACTAAAGCCAGTAACTGTAAATGATGTAATTGGGCTTTAACCTGCATTGTGCTTGCACTGCGTAGACCAGTCATAACATGAAGGGAAATCTCTAGATCTTCTTGGTCAGTTTCCACAATTTCTTCCTCTTGTGGTATTTCGTCTCCATCCTCCCACAGACATATATTGAATAATCGTTTGTAGTGGTGACCAAAAACATACTATTCATCATAGTTAAAACAGAGGCCCTTGGCCTTTCTCTGCTCCATTTCCTGTCTAGTAAGTTTTTTGAAGTAAGGAGCAGGTGGAGCTGAATTAGAGATGTCTGGGCGTGGGGTTGCACTGTCTCTAAATCTTGGAGGCCCATAGGAATGGTTTGGCGCAGAGGCATTGTGCCTTCCTAGCCAAGTTGGTTTTCTGACCAGTGACTCCTTTAGAACACGCTGCTTGTGCTCAATTGCTCTGGCTAAATTCATAACGTGGTCTAAATCTGTAGGAGCATGTAATTCAACTTCTAAACGCAGAGCTTCTGTCAAACTAGCAGTAAAAATATGAACATACTGTGTGTGGCTAACAAACTGGTTTTCTCGGGCTAACCTTTCTTGGAAGGTCTTTTGGTACACCTCTAGTGTTCTAGTTTGTTTGTAATTGATTAATTCGCCCAATGGATTGCTACTAGCAGGAGGATCAAATCTCATCATGCAAGACTGTCTAAAAGTTGCCCAATCCTGAACCACTTGGTCATTTCGGAATTGGTGGTACCATAGAAGCGCTTCATCGAGCATGTGGTAGGCGACCAAATACACTTTCTCATCTGCAGGTGTTTTTTGATGGTAAAAGAACTGATCACACTTGGCTAACCAAATCAAAGGGTCCTTAGACCCATCATACTTAGGAAAGTCAAGTTTTAAATACCTGGGCACAGTGTTTGGTCCTTGAACGACAGGCCCCAGATGGGAATGGTGTTGACGCATTGGTGGTTGTGGGGGAGGTGGTGGGTGGAATGGATGGCGTTCGGCCGGTGGAGAGTAGGCAGCTGGAGGTTGGGATCGTGTATCATGGTCCTCTTGTCGCCGAAGGAGAGCTTGGATGGCAGCATCCATTGATTTTATTGCCTCACGCAAATCAGAGGTTGTTTGATGTACCTCTTCCAGGGCATGAGCCTGGTTATCTGTCCTTTGACTATTATCTTCCACTAACTGTCTCAAATCGTCAGGGGAAGAGGAATCCCCAAGGGTGGACCTATCTGATACCAAGATGTTAGGTTCTTCCCTTGCCATGGATCGAGTCACCCTTCTTTCCTCTCTTCCCTCCATGGTTGATCTTGACGTTGGAAGAGAAACCTTGTTTCTTGAACGAGTAATGGTGGAATTGAATTTAGAATGAAGGAGCTTTGGAGGAAGCTCAACCTTCGACCTCAAAGGGAGAATCCGACCTTGACCTCTGAGGGAGAATCAGACCTGTAAAATATAATTTTCTCAATACTTGCCTCTCTTTTCCTTTACATCCCCCTAAATAGGGTTGAGGACGAAAATACAAAGATGACCCATTAGGTCAAGTGGTTCACGCCACATTACACTGAACCAACCCAAATTAAACCAAACCAAATAAAGTAAACCAAACCGAATTGAAATTACATGAAAAGTAAATTGACATAATTTAATTTCTATGCCTATGGATAACTCGTGATGCTATGGAGTCCATAACAGAATTCTTGTTTCTGGAACATGGAATGATGGAAATCAAATAGAACGAAGAAGCTTTGAAGGAAGCTCAACCTGGACCTCAGAGGGAAAATCCGACCTAGACCTCTGAGGGAGAATTTGACCTGTTTAATCTAATTTTCTCAATACTTGATTTCTCCTTCCCTTGACGTCCCCCTAAATAGGGTTGAGGACGGAATTACAAAGGTGACCCATAGGTCAAGTGGTTCACACCACATTACAACTGAACCAACCCAAAGTAAACAAAACCAAACAAAGTAAACCAACCCTAATGAAATTATATGAAAAATAAATTGACATAATTTAATTCCTATGCCTATGGATAACTTGTGATGCTATGGAGTCCATAACATCACCCCCTCCTGGAGAAAGAGCTTGTGCTCAAGCTCGAAGTATGGGTGGAGGGTGTGAAACGCCACTAATGGCTCCCATGTCATATCACTGAGGTCAGCATCTGCCCATTGCACTAGGATCTCCCAATCACCCTGAATGCGACGAGCCTGTAAGACCTGTGCCGGAGTAGAAAGGACACGACCTCATGTAGCCGGGGCAACGGTGTGTGCAGCAAAGGCGAATCACCTTGGAAGGCCTTCAGTTGTGAGACAAGAAACACATTGTGAATCCTGGCCTCTGGTGAAAGTAGCAATCGGTAGGCCACTGTACTAATGCGGTCCACAATCTAAAAGGGACCATAATATTTTGGAGAGAGCTTGTGGCGTTTGGAGGTTGTTAGTGACAGCTGCCTATAGTGTAGGAGATGCAACCAAACATAATCTCCTGGAAAAAAGAAGACTTCCCGGTGCTTCTTGTCATAATATATTTTCATAGAATGTTGTGCCTCCTGGAGATGAGTTCTCACCTCATTGATGAAGGTGTCTCTTTCAGCTAATGCTTGGTCCATAGTGGCGACTTTAGAGGCCCCTGGTTCATAAGATAAAAGGTTGGGTGGTTCTCTACCATATACCACCTTGAATGAGGTTGTGCCGAGTGCGCTATGGTAGGAGGTGTTGTAACAGAATTCAGCCCAGGCGAGTCACTTAACCCACCTCTTAGGTGAGTTTCCCACAAAACAGCGAAGATACATTTCAATTTTTCTGTTGTCGACCTCTGTCTGACCATCAGTTTGCGGATGGTAGGCTGAAGAGAAGGCTAACGTTGTGCCCTACAGCTTGAAGAGTTTTTTTCCAGAAAGTACTTGTAAAGATTGCATCCCTATCACTGGTAATGGAATTAGGCATCCCATGTAAGCGGACAATGTTATCCATAAAGTGTTGAGTGACCTGAGCTGTAGTGTAAGGATGCTCCAGAAGGATGAAGTGCCCATACTTTGAGAAACAATCCACCACTACAAAGATAACGGATTTGCCAACGAAGAGGGAAGTCCATCTATGAAGTCCATAGAAATATCAGACCAGACCAGTGACGGTAGCTGAAGTGGTTGGAGCAACCTAGCTGGACTTAATGTTTCAGCTTTATTCCATTGACAAGTCTGACAAGCCGCCACATAATCGGCTATACTGCGCTTCATACCTCTCCAATAAAATTCCCTACTGTTCCGAAAATATGTTTTTTGTTGGCCCTCATGTGTACTATCATGGAAGGAGGGTAAAATGCTGTGAATCAAAGGGGATGTGTGGTGTAGAAAAATTCTATTTTTTTAGAGGACCATATTGTCCTTAACCCTCCAATTGTTTGTCGTTGTCCCTTGCTGGATGTCATGACATAAAGCTATAATTTTTGGGTACTGTTGTGCCTCTTCTGATATAGAATCCAACAAGAGAGCTCTGGGCTAACTGATGGCATGTAATTGCGGCTCTGGAATGTCCCGATGGGATAACGCATAAGCCTCTACATTCAAACTCCCCAGTTTATACTCTACAGTAAAGTCAAACCCCATAAGTTTACTTAACCAATGCTGCTGTGGTGAGGTAGTGAGGCGCTACTCAAGCAGATACTTGAGGCTGCAATGATCAGTACGAATAAAAAATGAATGTCCCCAGAGATAAGGGTGCCAATGTTGTATAGCTTTCACCAATCCAATCAATTCCCTCTCATAAGCTGCTAACTTGTGGTGGTGTTGTCCAAGTTGGCGGCTAAAATAAGCAATCGGGTGGCCATGTTGGTGTAACACTGCACCAATATTGCCCCCCGAAGCATCACATTCCACTACAAAGGACTCATCAAAGTCGGGTAGCTACAAAACTGGGGCGGATGATAAGCCTCTTTCAACTGCTGAAAGGAATGAGCCGCTGTCTCTGACCAGGTAAAGGCATTTTTCTTGAGGAGGTTGTTGAGTGGAGCTCTAATCTGGCCATAGCTACGAATAAATTTTCTATAATACCCAGCGAGACCCAAAAATCCCCTTAAGGCTGTAATGGATGTAGGAGTAGGCCAATCTATGACCGCTTGTATCTTACTCTGGTCTACTTTCACCCCCACTGCTAAAATAACGTGACCCAAGTATGCCACTTCTAACATGCCCATAGAACATTTGGACCGATTTAAAACCAAATGATGTGAACGGATAAGAGAAAATAATTGATGAAGGTGCTGAAGATGCTCTTCCCAACTGTTACTATAGACCAAAATATCGTCGAAAAATACCAATACGTATTTTCTCAAGAGAGAGGAAAATACCTCATTCATGAGGGCCTAGAAGGTGGAAGGCGCATTTCAGAGACCAAATGGCATTACGAGGAACTCGAAATGGTCGTGATGCATGCGGAACGCTATTTTCTCCACATCTGATGGATGAACTCAGATTTGATGATAGACAGATTTCAAATCGAGTTTAGTAAAAATAGTTGCTCCATGTAGCTCGTCTAGCAACTCGTCCACCTCTGGGATGGGAAATTTATCTTTAATAGTATGGGCATTGAATTGCCGGTAATCCACACAAAACCTCCATGACTTATCATGCTTGTGGACCAGTAATACCGATGAGGAAAAAGGAGACCTGCTGGGCTGAATAATACCTTGTGCTAGCATCTTCTGGCACTGCCTTTCAATCTCATCCTTCTGTAAGTGGGGGTAACGATACGGACGCACCAATACAAGCTCATTACCCGTTTTCAAATAGATACGGTGATCACAATGCCTAATTGGTGGTAAAGCAGTAGGGTCCTGAAAGATATCCTCAAATTTTGTAAGTAAGTGAGATAACTTACAGTTGGTCATTGACTGAACCTGGACAACCAGTAGTGTGCAGGGCACTGGTGCTTGTGTGCCATGCAATATAATCTGACGTTGGTCCTCTGCAAAAGACATGATCAGAGCTTGGAAATCCCATAGTATTGGCCCCAACAATTGTAGCCATTTAATTCCTAGTACAAAATCGAATCTTGACAGTGGAATCACTAGAAAATGTGCAATAAATGCATGTCCCTCAATATCAAAGTGTGTGGCTAGAGATATGCCCACACTAGTAATTTTAGCCCCATTGGCTACAGATACAGAAAGACCAATCTACTGATGGACTACTAACCTAAGTTGTTCTACCGCCGGCTGACTGATGAAATTATGTGTACTGCCCGAATCAACTAAAGCCAGTAACTGTAGATGATGTAACTGGGCTTTAACCTACATTGTGCTTGAACTGCGTAGACCAGTCATGGCATGAAGGGAAATCTCTGGACCCACTTGGTCTATTTCCACAATCTTCTCCTCAGGTAGTATGTAGTCTCCATCCTCCCCCAGACATATACTGAATAATCGTTTGCAGTGGTGATCAATGACATATTGTTCATCACAGTTAAAATAGAGGCCCTTGGCCTTTCTCTGATCCATTTCCTGTCTGGTGATTTTTTTGAAGTAAGGAGCAGGTGGAGCCGAATTAGAGATGCTTGGGTGTGGGGCTGCACTGTCTCTAGACCATGGAGGTCCATAGTAAGGGGTTGGCGCTGAGGCATTGTGCCTTCCTAGCCAAGCAGGTTTTCTGACCAATGACTCTTTTAGAACATGCTGCTTGTGCTCAATTGCCCTGGCTAAATTCATAGCGTGGTCCAAATCTGTAGGAATGTGTAATTCAACTTCCAGTCTTAGAGCTTTTGTCAAACCCGCAATAAAAATATGAACATACTGTGTGTGACTGACAAACTGGTTTGCTCGGCTAACCTCTCCTGGAAGGTCTTTTGGTACACCTCTAATGATCCAGTTTGTTTGTAATTGATTAATTCACCCAATGGATTGCTACTAGCTAGAGGACCAAATCTCATCATGCAAGACTGCCTAAAGGTTGCCCCATCCTGAACCAATTGGTCATTTCGGAATTTGTGGTACCATAGAAGCGCTTCATCGAGCATGTTGTAGACAGCCAAATAAACTTTCTCATCCACAGGTGTTTTTTTATGATAAAAGAACTTATCACACTTGGCTAACCAAATCAAAGGGTCCTTAGACCCATTATAGGTAGGAAAGTCAAGTTTTAAATACCTGGGAACAGTATTTGGTCCTTGATCGGCAGGCCCCAAATGGGGATGGGGTTGACGCATTGGTGGTTGTGGGGGAGGTGGTTGGTGGAATTGATGGTGGTTGGGTTAGGTTCCTCATGAGTCATGGATCTTGTCACCCTCCTCTCTTCTCTTCCTTCCATTACCTTGCTTGACGTTGAGATGGAATAAGGGGTTGAAGGGAATTGAATTTCGAAAAGGAGAATTGGGGGAAAAATGGAAGAGAGCTTGAAGGAGCTCTTGACCTGTTTATCTAAATTACATTAACTAAAGTGAACTCAATTCATAATCTTCATTACCCTAGCCATCCCCTTAAATAGGGTGGAGGACGTCCAAAACCCTAAAGACCTCTTGGGTCAATGGTTCAAACCAATAAATGTTAATCCAACCCAAACCAAAGACAAAACCAAACCAAGAAACAATTACATGGAAATTGAAAAACACATTCATTAATTCCTACTCCTATTGGTAACTCGTGATGCTATAGAGTCCATAACATCACCCCCCTCCTGGAGAAAGAGCTTGTCCTCAAGCTCGAAGGAAGGATATAAAAGTCGAAATGCTGATAACGGCTCCCATGTGGTGTCACTGGGATCGGCATCTGCCCACTGGACTAGAATTTCCCAATCCCCTTGAATGTGGCATGCTTGTATTACCTGAGCCGGAAGAGAAAGGACTCTGCCCTCATATAGTGGCGGCAGTGGAGTGTGCAGTAGGGGCGACTCACCCTGGAAGGGCTTCAATTGGGAGACGTGAAATACATTGTGGATCTTTACTTCCGGTGGTAGCTGCAAGCGGTATGCCACGGGCTCAATTTGGTCCAATATCGAAAATGGACCATAATATTTTGGAGACAGCTTATGGCACTTGGCTGCAGTCAGGGACAGCTGGCGGTAGTGTTGAAGCTTTAACCACACATACTCACCAGGGCAATAAGATGCCTCCCGGTGCTTCTTATCATAAAAGCGTTTCATAGAGTGTTGGGCCGCCTGCAGATGTGTACGTACCTCAGTAAGCATAGCGTCTCATTCAGCTAATGCTTGGTCCAAAGTGACGACTTTGGATGCCCCCGATTCATATGGTAACAAACGAGGTGGATCTCTGCATAAACTACCCTGAAAGGAGTAGTATCCAGTGCTGTGTGGTAAGATGTGTTATAGAAAAATTATGCCCATGAAAGCCATTTCACCCATCTTCTAGGTGCGTCTCCCACAAAACAACGAAGATACATTTCAATCGTGCGATTGACAACCTCTGTTTGGCCGTCCGTTTGTGGATGATAGGCAGACGAAAATGCCAATTGGGTGCCCTGTAATTTGAATAATTCCTTCCAAAAGAGACTGGTAAAATGGCATCCCTGTCACTGATAATGGATGAGGGAATTCCATGTAATCGGACAATGTTGCCCATAAATAATTGAGCAACCTGAGCAGCAGTATATGGATGCGCCAAAGCAAGGAAGTGCCCATATTTTGAAAATCGATCAACGACTACGAATATCATCGATTTACCTGATGAAATGGGAAGACCAGCAATGAAGTCCTTGGAAATATCAGACCAGATTTGAGATGGTAGTTGCAGAGGTTGCAGTAGGCCGGCTGGACTTAAAGATTCGGCCTTGTTTCTTTGACAAATCTGACAAGCAGCTACATAATCAGCAATTATGCTCTTCAAGCCCTTCCAGTAAAAGTCCTGACTGATGCGGAAATATGTTTTCTGTCGACCCTCATGTGTGCTATCATGGATAGAGGACAGGATGGTGTGAAGAAGTGGGGATGTATTATGCAAAAAGATCTTATTTTTGTAGAGAATGAGACGATCCTGAATCGTCCAATGAGGAGCAGTTGTCCCCTGTTGAATATCCTGATATAATGACATGAGATCCGGATATTGATTTACTTCCTCACGAATAGAATCTAATAGCAGTGCATGTGGGTGACTGATAGCATAAATTTGAGTGGCGGAAATATCCCGACGTGATAAGGCATCAGCCCCCAAATTCGAACAACCTGGCTTATAATGAACCATAAAATCGAAGCCCATGAGTTTAGTTAACCAATGCTGCTGTGGGGATGTGGTGAGGCGCTGTTCAAGAAGATACTTGAGGCTGCAATGATCTGTACGAATGAGAAACGGTCTTCCCCAAAGATAAGGTCGCCAATGTTGGACAGCCTTGGCTAACCCAATCAATTCCCTCTCATATGCAGCTAACTTATGGTGGTGTTGTCCCAACTGACGGCTGAAATAAGCAATGGGGTGTCCCAATTGTTGTAACACTGCCCCTATACCTCCCCCAGAGGCATCACATTCCACCACAAATTCTGCCTCAAAATCTGGTAATTGTAGGACTGGCGCCGAGGCTAAGGCCTCCTTTAACAGGTTAAAGGCCTGTTCTGCTGAAGAAGACCAGTGGAAGGCATTTTTTTTGAGCAGGTTGTTGAGTGGTGCTGCTATCTGGCCATAAGATTGGATAAATTTTCTATAATATCCCGCTAAGCCCTAAAATCCCTTTAATGTTGTAGTGGAGGTGGGAACCGGCCAATCTGTAACTGCCTGTATCTTGCTCTGGTCAACTTTCACGCCCACAACTGATATGACGTGGCCCAAATATGCCACCTCAGATGTGCCCATAGAACATTTCGATTTATTCAAAACCAAATGAATGGTAAATACGTGGTGGAGGTGGTGGAGATGTTCTTCCCAATTTTTGTTGTAGACCAGAATGTCATCAGAAAAGACTAACACATAGTGGCGCAGAAGTGATGAAAAGACCTCATTCATGAGGGCCTGAAAGGTGGATGGTGCATTGGAGAGACCGAAGGGCATGACGAGGAACTCGAAATGACCGTGATGTGTGCGGAAGGCAGTCTTCTCCACATCCGCCTGGTGAACTCGTATTTGATGATAGCCCGATTTCAAATCTAATTTGGTAAAAATTGTAGCACTATGCAACTCATCCAGCAACTCATCCACGACTGGAATGGGGAACTTGTCCTTAACTGTGTGCAAGTTGAGTTGCCTATAGTCGACACGAAATCTCCAAGATTTATCTTTTTTACGTACAAGTAACACTGGTGAGGAGAAAGGAGATCGACTGGGTTGGATCACACCCTGAGCGAGCATATGCATGCACTATCGTTCTATTTCATCTTTCTGAATATGCGGGTAACGATAAGGCCGCACCACTACTGGATCAGTTCCCAACTTTAAACGAATGCGGTGATCGCAATGACGCACTGGTGGTAGACCTGTAGGGTCATTAAATAAATCCGCAAATGCTGTAAGTAAAGGAGCTAACTGATCATCACCCATTTGTTGAATATGCAAAGTGTGAAGTGTGTTAGGGACCTGTGCCACAATGCCTTGTAATGTAATCTGGCCCTGTGGTGCTGAAAATGTCATAGTCCGAGCCTGAAAGTCCCATAATATCGGTCCTAATAACTGGAGCCATTTGACCCTGAGCACCAAATCAAATCCTGCCAATGGAATGACTAGTAAATCTGCCTGAAAGGAATGCCCCTCAATGGTGAAAGGGATGTTAGCACATAACCCCACACTAGCAATTTTGGCCCCATTGGCCACTGAAACTGAGAGTCCCCTTTGTTGTTGAATTTCCAATCCCAATTGTTGCGCGGCTGGTTCACTGATAAAATTATGTGTGCTGCCCGAATCAACTAAAGCAAGTAGCATGAGATGATGTAACATGGCATTTACCTGCATGGTATTAGAACTACACAGGCCATGCATGGCATGGAGGGAGAGCTCTGCTTCCGGTTGTACCTCTTCAACAATTTCATTTTCAAGAAGTTCTTCTGAATCTTCTTCCAACAATTCAATACTGAATAAATGTTTACAGGTATGTCCGGGCAGGAATTGTTCGTCACAATTAAAACATAGGCCCTTTGCCTTTCGAGCGTCCATTTCCTGTTTAGTCAAAAATTTACATGGCATAGAGTGTGGAGGCACACTAGCCTGATCTGCTCGGTTAGGGGCAGAGGACCCAAAACGTGGACCAGATGCAGTACCCTGTATTCTGTTTTGCCAAAATGGTTTTCTTTGTAAAGACTCTTTTAGAACTCTCTGTTTGTGCTCCACAGCCCTGGCATAATTCATTGTTGAGTCCAAATTTGTCGGACCCAGTAATTCCACTTCCAATCTGACTACCTCTGTCAATCCAGCATTAAAAATCTGAACATGTAGATGAGGAGGAACAAATTCACTAGCTCTGGCCAACCTTTCTTGGAACGTTTTTTGGTAAACTTCTAAGGTGCTGGTCTGTTTGTAGTTGATCAATTCCCCCACTGGGTTGCTGCTAGTTGGAGGTCCGAACCTTAACTGGCAAGCATGTTTAAAGTGCAGCCAATCCTGAATGGAATGGACATTTCGGTAGTGATGGAACCACATGAGCGCTTCATCGAGCATGTGGTAGGCGGCCAAAGTAACCTTGTCCATTTCCACCGTTTGTTGATGATAAAAGAATTGTTCACATTTCGTGAACCACAGTAAAGGATCTTTAGAGCCATCATATGTAGGAAAGTTAAGTTTAAAGTACCTGGGAACCGTTGATGGTGCTTGTGCGTGAGTGGTCATTGAACCCATTGGTTGGCGCAGGGGTGGATTTGGTGGTGGCGTGAATTTTTGGTGGGGAACTGGTTGTGGTTGAAAATTGGTTGCTGGTGGTGGCGTTGGTGCTTGAAGTGCAGCAAGTTGTCGGAGGATGGATTGTAGAGATGATTCCAGAGTTTGTAAGGTAGTATTGATGTGAGAAATTTCAGTACCTTGAAGAGTGGATCATTGTTGAAGGTCTGAAAGGACTTGACGTATGTCCTCTAGAGAAGAGGAATCACCGAGGGTGGACCTGTCTGATACCACGTTGTTAGGTTCCTCACGAGCCATGGATCTTGTCACCCTCCTCTCTTCTCTTCCTTCCATTACCTTGCTTGACGTTGAGATGGAATGAGGGGTTGAAGGGAATTGAATTTCGGAAAGGAGAATTGGGGGAAAAACGGAAGAGAGCTTGAAGGAGCTCTTGACCTGTTTATCTAAATTATGTTAACTAAAGTGAACTCAATTCAGAATCTTCATTACCCTAGCCGTCCCCTTAAATAGGGTGGAGGATGTCCAAAACCCTAAAGACCTCTTGGGTCAATGGTTCAAACCAATAAATGTTAAACCAACCCAAACCAAAGAAAAAACCAAACCAAGAAACAATTACATGGAAATTGAAAAACACATTCATTAATTCCTACGCATGTTGGTAACTCGTGATGCTATAGAGTCCATAACAGGTTGTGGGGGACGTGATTGGTGGAATTGATGGTGGTTTTGGGGGAGGTGGTTTGTGGAATTGATGGTGGTCGGCCAGTGGAGAGTAGGCAGCCGGTGGTTGTGCTCGTGTACCATTGTCCTCTTGTCGCCGGAGGAGAGCTTGGATGGCAGCATCCATTGATTTTATGGATTCACGCAAGTCAGGTTTTGTCTGATGCACCTCTTCTAGGGATTGAGTCTGAAGGTCTGTGCTCTGCCTATTATCTTCGACTAATTGCCTCAAATCATCAAGGGAAGAGGAATCCCCAAGGGTGGACCTATCTGATACCAAGATTTGAGGTTCTTCCCTTGCCATGGATCGAGTCACCCTTCTTTCCTCTCTTCCCTCCATGGATACTCTTGACACTGGAAGAGAATTCTTGTTTCTGGAACGTGGAATGATGGAAATCAAATAGAACGAAGGAGCTTTGAAGGAAGCTCAACCTGGACCTCAGAGGGAGAATCCGACCTAGACCTCTGAGGGAGAATCTGACCTGTTTAATCTAATTTTCTCAATACTTGGTTTCTCCTTCCCTTGATGTCCCCCTAAATAGGGTTGAGGACGGAATTACAAAGGTGACCCATAGGTCAAGTGGTTCACGCCACATTACAACTGAACTAACCCAAAGTAAACCAAACCAAACAAATTAAACCAACCCAAATGAAATTACATGAAAAGTAAATTGACATAATTTAATTCCTATGCCTATGGATAACTCGTGATGCTATGGAGTTCAAAACACTATGACCAAGTCAGCGTGGCTGTTTTCCACTTACTAGGGGAAGCACAACTTTGGTACCAACTAGTTGAGGTTGATAGCAACGTGGTAGATTGGGATGAATTTAAGCGATTGTGCTCTCTCCGTTTTGGTCCTCCGGCTTCCAGCAACCCTTTGGGAGATTGTTAGGATCCTCACGAGCCTTGGATCTTGTCACCCTCCTCTCTTCTCTTCCTTCCATTATCTTGCTTGACGTTGAGATGGAATGAGGGGTTGAAGGGGATTGAATTTCGGAAAGGAGAATTGGGGAAATTCGGAAGAGAGCTTGAAGGAGCTCTTGACCTGTTTATCTAAATTACGTTAACTAGAGTGAACTCAATTCATAATCTTCATTACCCTAGCCGTCCCCTTAAATAGGGTGGAGGACGTCCAAAACCCTAAAGACCTCTTGGGTCAATGGTTCAAACCAATAAATGCTAAACCAACCCAAACCAAAGACAAAACCAAACCAAAGACAATTACATGGAAATTGAAAAACACATTAATTAATTCCTACGCCTGTTGGTAAATCGTGATGCTATAGAGTCCATAACATCACCCCCCTCCTGGAGAAAGAGCTTGTCCTCAAGCTCGAAGGAAGGATATAAAAGTCGAAATGTTGATAATTGCTCCCATGTGGTGTCACTGGGATCGGCATCGGCCCACTGGACTAGAATTTCCCAATCCCCTTGAAATGGCGTGCTTGTATTACCTGAGCTGGAATAGAAAGGACTCGGCCCTCATGTAGTGGCGGCAGTGGAGTGTGTAGTAGGGGCGAGTCACGTTGAAAGGGCTTCAATTGGGAGACGTGAAATACATTGTGGATCTTTGCTTCCGGTGGGAGCTGCAAACGGTATGCCACGGGCCCAATTTGGTCCAATATCGGAAATGGACCATAATATTTTGGAGACAGCTTATGGTGCTTGGCTGCAGTCAGGGACAGCTGGCGGTAGTGTTGAAGCTTTAACCACACATAGTCTCCAGGGCAATAAGATGCCTCCCGGTGCTTCTTATCATAAAAGCGTTTCATAGAGTGTTGGGCCGCTTGCAGATGTGTACGTACCTCAGTGAGCATAGCATCTCGTTCAGCTAATGCTTGGTCCAAAGTGACGACTTTGGATGCCCCCGGTTCATATGGTAACAAACGAGGTGGATCTCTACCATAAACTACCCTGAAAGGAGTAGTACCCAGTGCTGTGTGGTAAGATGTGTTATAGCAAAATTCGGCCCATGAAAGCCATTTCACCCATCTTCTAGGTGCGTCCCCCACAAAACAACGAAGATACATTTCAATAGTGCGATTGACAACCTCTGTTTGTCCGTCCGTTTGTGGGTGATAGGCTGACGAAAATGCCAATTGGGTGCCCTGTAATTTGAATAATTCCTTCCAAAAGAGACTGGTAAAAATTGCATCCCTGTCACTGATAATGGATGAGGGAATTCCATGTAATCTGACAATGTTGTCCATAAATAATTGAGCGACCTGAGCAGCAGTATATGGATGCGCCAAAGCAAGGAAGTGCCCATATTTTGAAAACCGATCAACGACGACAAAGATCACCGATTTACCTGATGAAATGGGAAGTCCAACAATGAAGTCCATGGAAATATCTGACCAGATTTGAGATGGTAGTTGCAGAGGTTGCAGTAGGCCGGCTGGACTTAAGGATTCGGCCTTATTTCTTTGACAAATCTGACAAGCAGCTACATAATCAGCAATTGTGCTCTTCATGCCCTTCCAGTAAAAGTCCCGACTGATTCGGAAAAATGTTTTCTGTCGACCCTCATGTGCTATCATGGATAGAGGACAGGATTGTGTGAAGAAGTGGTGATGTATTATGTAAAAATATCCTATTTTTGTAGAGAATGAGACGATCCTGAATCGTCCAATGAGGAGCAGCTGTCCCCTGTTGAATATCCTGATATAAAGACATAAGATCCGGATATTGATTTACTTCCTCATGAATAGAATCTAATAGCAGTGCACGTGGGTGACTGATAGCATAAATTTGAGTGGTGGAAATATCCCGACGTGATAAGGCATCAGCCCCCAAATTCGAACTACCTGGCTTATAATGAACCGTAAAATCAAAGCCCATGAGTTTAGTTAACCAATGCTGCTGTGGGGATGTGGTGAGGCGCTGTTCTAGAAGATACTTGAGGCTGCAATGATCTGTACGAATGAGAAACAGTCTTCCCCAAAGATACGGTCGCCAATGTTGGACAGCCTTGGCTAACCCAATCAATTCCCTCTCATATGCAGCTAACTTATGGTGGTGTTGTCCCAACTGACGACTGAAATAAGCAATGGGGTGCCCCAATTGTTGTAACACTGCCCCTATACCTCCCCCGGAGGCATCACATTCCACCACAAATTCTGCCTCAAAATCTGGTAATTGTAGGACTGGCGCTGAGGCTAAGGCCTCCTTTAACAGGTTAAATGCCTGTTCTGCTGAAGAAGACCAGTGGAAGGCATTTTTTTTGAGCAGGTTGTTGAGTGGTGCTGCTATCTGTCCATAAGATTGAATAAATTTTCTATAATATCCCGCTAAGCCCAAAAAGCCCTTTAATGTTGTAGTGGAGGTGGGAACCGGCCAATCTGTAACTGCCTGAATCTTGCTCTGGTCAACTTTCACGCCCCCAGCTGATATGACGTGGCCCAAATATGCCACCTCAGATGTACCCATAGCACATTTTGATTGATTCAAAACCAAATGATGAGAGCGAAGAATGGTAAATACCTGGTGGAGGTGGTGGAGATGTTCTTCCCAATTTTTGCTGTAGACCAGAATGTCATCAAAAAAGACTAAAACATAGTGGCGCAGAAGTGATGAAAAGACCTCATTCATGAGGGCCTGAAAGGTGGATGGTGCATTGGAGAGACCGAAGGGCATGACGAGGAACTCGAAATGACCGTGATGTGTGCGGAAGGCAGTCTTCTCCACATCCGCCTGGTGAACTCTTATTTGATGATAGCCCGATTTCAAATCTAATTTGGTAAAAATTGTAGCACTATGTAACTCATCTAGCAACTCGTCCACAACTGGAATGGGGAACTTGTCCTTAACTGTGTGCAAGTTTAGTTGCCTATAGTCGACACAAAATCTCCAAGATTTATCTTTTTTATGTACAAGTAACACTGGAGAGGAGAAAGGAGATCGACTGGGCTGGATCACACCCTGAGCGAGCATATGCATGCACTGTCGTTCTATTTCATCTTTCTGGATATGTGGGTAACGATAAGGCCGCACCACTACTGGATCAGTTCCCAACTTTAAACGAATGCGGTGATCGCAATGACGCACTGGTGGTAGACCTGTAGGGTCATTAAATAAATCCGCAAATGCTGTAAGTAAAGGAGCTAACTGATCATCACCCATGTGTTGAATATGCAAAGTGTGAAGTGCGTCAGGGACCTGTGCCACAATGCCTTGTAATGTAATCTGGCCCTGTGGTGCTGAAAATGTCATAGTCCGAGCTTGAAAGTCCCATAATATCGGTCCGAATAACTGGAGCCATTTGACCCCGAGCACCAAATCAAATCCAGCCAATGGAATGACTAGTAAATCTGCCTGAAAGGAATGCCCCTCAATGGTGAAAGGGGTGTTAGCACATAACCCCACGCTAGCAATTTTGGCCCCATTGGCCACTGAAACTGAGAGTCCCCTTTGTTGTTAAATTTCCAATCCCAATTGTTGCGCGGCTGGTTCACTGATAAAATTATGTGTGCTGCCCGAATCAACTAAAGCAAGTAGCATGAGATGATGTAACCTGGCCTTTACCTGCATGGTATTAGAACTACGTAGGCCATGCATGGCTTGGAGGGAGAGCTCTGCTTCCTGTTGTACCTCTTCCACAATTTCATTTTCAAGAAGCTCTTCTGAATCTTCTTCCAATAATTCAATACTGAATAAACGTTTACAGGTATGTCCGGGCAAGAATTGTTCGTCACAATTAAAACATAGGCCCTTTGCCTTTCGAGCATCCATTTCCTGTTTAGTCAAAAATTTACGTGGCATAGAGTGTGGAGGAACATTAGTAGCCTGATCTGCTCGGTTAGGGGCAGAGGACCCAAAACGTGGACCAGATGCAGTACCCTGTGTTCTGTTTTGCCAAAATGGTTTTCTTTGTAAAGACTCTTTTAGAACTCTCTGTTTGTGCTCCACAGCCCTGGCATAATTCATTGCAGAGTCCAAATTTGTTGGACCCAGTAATTCCACTTCCAATCTGACTGCCTCTGTCAATCCAGCATTAAAAATCTGAACATGTAGGTGAGGAGGAACAAATTCACTAGCTCTGGCCAACCGTTCTTGGAACGTTTTTTGGTAAACCTCTAAGGTGCTGGTCTGTTTGTAGTTGATCAATTCCCCCACTGGGTTGCTGCTAGCTGGAGGTCCGAACCTTAACTGGCAAGCATGTTTAAAGTGCAGCCAATCCTGAATGGAATGGACATTTCGGTAGTGATGGAACCACATGAGCGCTTCATCGAGCATGTGGTAGGCGGCCAAAGTAACCTTGTCCATTTCCACCGTTTGTTGATGATAAAAGAAGTGTTCACATTTCGTGAACCACAGTAAAGGATCTTTAGAGCCATCATATGTAGGAAAGTTAAGTTTAAAGTACCTGGGAACCGTTGATGGTGCTTGTGCATGAGTGGTCATTGAACCCATTGGTTGGCGCAAGGGTGGATTTGGTGGTGGCGTGAATTGTTGGTGGGGAACTGGTTGTTGTTGAAAATTGGTTGCTGGTGGTGGCGTTGGTGCTTGAAGTGCAGCAAGTTGTCGTAGGATGGATTGTAGAGATGATTCCAGAGTTTGTAAGGTAGTATTGATGTGAGAAATTTCAGTACCTTGAAGAGTGGATCGTTGTTGAAGGTCAGAAAGGACTTGACGTATGTCCTCTGGAGAAGAGGAATCACCGAGGGTGGACCTGTCTGATACCACATTGTTAGGATCCTCACGAGCCATGGATCTTGTCACCCTCCTCTCTTCTCTTCCTTCCATTATCTTGCTTGACGTTGAGATGGAATGAGGGGTTGAAGGGGATTGAATTTCGGAAAGGAGAATTGGGGAAATTCGGAAGAGAGCTTGAAGGAGCTCTTGACCTGTTTATCTAAATTACGTTAACTAGAGTGAACTCAATTCATAATCTTCATTACCCTAGCCGTCCCCTTAAATAGGGTGGAGGACGTCCAAAACCCTAAAGACCTCTTGGGTCAATGGTTCAAACCAATAAATGCTAAACCAACCCAAACCAAAGACAAAACCAAACCAAAGACAATTACATGGAAATTGAAAAACACATTAATTAATTCCTACGCCTGTTGGTAACTCGTGATGCTATAGAGTCCATAACAGAGATTTGGTTTTGTTATGCCAAACAGGGGCCGTGGAGCAATATCCAAAACTGTTCCAGGAAAAATTAGCACGAGCCAGCAGTATGGTACAAGTGGATCAGCAAGTTGTGCTGTTTACAATAGGACTAACTGAGGCGTTAAAGCTTGAGGTGGAGCTCTATGCACCTGTTGACTTATCCAGCGCTATGAATATAGCTCGTGCTTTAGAACTGTGACAGAAGGCACAACACAGACTGCCTCCATGATCAGGGGAGAGGAGCACTCCATCCACGGGGGAAGGGGAGCACATTCCTCTGAGAAACAACCCAGGTATTAGTTTGACAGGGGATCCGAGACCTAGTCATCCTACACCTCCTTATATAAAAAAATTGACAAGTGCTGAGACGGCGGAACAGCGGGCTAAGAATCTATGTTCCAACTATGATGAACCATATCGGGCTGGGCATCAGTGCAAAAGATTGTTTTTCATATCGATAAGGTTGAAGATGAGGATATTGAAGTGACAAAAGATATGATAGAGGAAGACCCACCGGACATCTCTCTGCATGCCATTACTGGGCAGCAATCGGCCACAACTACGTAGTGTGGGAGCAGCCCGACAACTTTCACCAGGTCTACCCAGCTTCCAAGCTTGAGGACAAGCTCGATCTCCAAGGGGGGGCAGATGCTATGGACTCAATAACACTGAGTGATGTACTTTACTTTTATTATTTATGTTGCTTTTAATTTCGAATTTTATTGATTTGTAATAAGACTTAAAGGTAGGGGTAGAATTGGCTTTTATAACCCTAACCTATGTTGATGTTAATTACCCTATTTAAGGTGTAAGGATGGAGAAATAAAGGAAGTTCTGAATTAGCATAAACTAGGGTAATTTAGGTTCCTTCTAGGCTCCCTATTCTAGGGTTCTTGGCATGAACTCTCTTGGGGGTTTGTTGCATCCGTTGGGGAGTCTTTGAGGAGATCTTGGAAGGAAAAGGAAGAGGAATTACCTTTCTCTTTCGAGCTGCAAGAGAAGATTATCTCTTTCATGAAAATTCCAGAAAGGGAGAAGCATTGGCATGAGTTAACCAAGAAGGAGGACGAATTCTGGTTGCTGGATTGGTGTTGAAGTCAAGAGGTATTTGCTAATCTTATTCCAAGCATTGAGATTAGATTTATGTTTCTCTTTTTAAGTAAGGAACCAGTGCTGCATGAAATTGGAAACCCTACCTTGACGTGAACCATAAGAATGGGGGTTCCATGTTGGGGCCTCAAGGAGCTTCCTTGAC
This sequence comes from Aristolochia californica, assembly GCF_029961685.1. NCBI lineage: Eukaryota > Viridiplantae > Streptophyta > Magnoliopsida > Piperales > Aristolochiaceae > Aristolochia > Aristolochia californica. Next base: position 25,652,840 of record NW_027181771.1, read on the forward strand.
TAGCTGGGTTCGTTCATAATTAAGAAAAAGAATCTCCTTTTCAAGGGGAATGAATTCAGTAAAGGGAAAAGGGTTGTTCTTGAGTCATTACAGCAAGTAAAACCCTCTTGAGGTGAATCATAAAAGAGGGGTTTCATATCTGAGTGCTTAAACAGTCCTTTAACTTGCTGGTTGCATCTATAATTGAGAAAAGCAAAATCCTTTTCAATCCTAACGTGAAAGGAGAAGTATAAGAGAGTTTTTTCAAAAAAATGTGATAAGAAACCCTCAAACAGTGCTGGATTCATATTCAACTCGCCGAGTTACTAGATCCATGGCTCAGGACAGCAAGGACCCCTCATTTCAGGGTTTCTTAACACGTCTTTGTGAAAAGAACTCTCTTCTACTTCTCATTTTACGTTAGGATTGAAAAGGAGTTTCCTTTTCTGAATTATAGATGCAACCAACAAGTTAAAGGAATGTTTAACCACTCATATATGAAACCCCTATTTTATAACTCAGGTCAATAGGTATAAATCCCTCAAACCATGCATCTACTATCTTATATGTAAAAGAGATCAAAGAAGACCTTTCCAAACATGGAAAACGTAATCAGAAATACCTCTTGAAGATCTCCTCCAACCAGCAGCTCAAAAGCCTCCTCCTTTGATGATAAGGCTCATACAAACCTCCCCCTCTTGCTGCTGGTTCGTGGTAGAGGTAGATTGCTCTTGTAGCTTGGAAGAGAAGGGTGATTCATCTTCCTTTTCCTTCCAATATCTCCTCAAAGACTCCCCAATGGATGCAGCAAGCCACCAAGAGAGTTCATGCCAAGAACCCTAGAATAGGGAGCCTAGCAAGAACCTAAATTACCCTAGTTTATGCTAATTCCGAACTTGCTTTATTTCTCCATCCTTACCCCTTAAACAGGGTAATTAACATCAACATAGGTTAGGGTTATAAAACCCAATTCTATCCTTACCTTTAAGTCTTATTACAAATCAATAAAATTCGAAATTAAAAGCAACAAAAATAATAAAAGTAAAGTAGATGACTCAGTGTTATTGAGTCCATAACATCTGCCCCCCCCCCCCCCCCCCCCCCCCCTTGGAGATCGAGCCGCTCCCATGCTGCGTAGTTGTGGCCGATTTCTGCTCAGTAATGGCATGTAGGGAGATATCCAGTGGTTCTTCCTCTATCATCTCCTCTGTTACCTCGATATCCTCATCTTCAACCTTATCGATAAAAAATAATCTTTTGCACTGATGCCCAGCCCTATATGGTTCATCACAGTTGTAACACAGATTCTTAGCCCGCCGTTCTGCCATCTCAGCACTTATCAATTTTTTTATATAAGGAGGTGTAGGATGACTAGATCTCGGATCCCCTGTCAAAGTAATACCCGGGTTGTTTCTCGGAGGAATGCGCTCCCCTTGCCCCATGGATGGAGCGCTCTACCCCCTTGACCATGGAGGTAGTCTGTGTTGTGCCTTCTGTCTCAATTCTAAAGTACGAGCTATATTCATAGTTCTGGATAAGTCAACAGGTGCATAGAGCTCCACCTCAAGCTTTAACGCCTCAGTCAATCCTGCTGTAAACAAAGCAACTTGCTGATCCACTTGTACCATACTGCTGGCTGGTGCTAATTTTTCCTGGAACAGTTTTGGATATTACTCCACGGCCCCAGTTTGGCGTAACAAAACCAAACCTCCCAAAGGGTTGTTGTAAGTCGGAGGACCAAAATGGAGAGAGCACAGTCACTTAAATTCATCCCAATCTACCACGTCTCTATCAACCTCAACTAGTAGGTACAAAAGTTGTGCTTCCCCTAGTAAGTGGAAAACAGCCACGTTGATTCGGCCAGGCAGGGTCTCACTGATGGCTAAAAAAAATTTCACATCGATACAGCCATATCAAAGGGTCTTCTGACCCAATATAAGTAGGGAATTCCATTTTAGTATACCTCGGAACAGTGCCTCCCCCCTGGTTGAAGTGTCCCCCCGGAATGAGGGGTCCTTGCTGTCCCGAGAAACTTGTGCGCCTAGGAAATTCATCTCCCCCTCTGTTATACGAATGGTCCCCTTCTCTCTGATCTGGAATGAGAGGTACAGTGCCTCCCCCCTGGGTCAGACCAGTCTCCATATTATCCATCCTTCCCTTCAAGGTCTCCATATTGATATCAATTTTGAAGAACCTCTCTAGGACTGTATCAAATTTTCTTTCAAGCAATTCAAAGTATTCATTGGTGCTTCTCTCTGCCGGGTTACCCTGCTCTGAATAATACTGAGTCATCTACTTTACTTTTATTATTTATGTTGCTTTTAATTACGAATTTTATTGATTTGTAATAAGACTTAAAAGTAGGGGTAGAATTTGGTTTTATAACCCTAACCTATGTTGATGTTAATTACCCTATTTAAGGGGTAAGGATGGAGAAATAAAAGAAGTTCGAAATTAGCATAAACTGGGGTAATTTAGGTTCCTTGTAGGCTCCCTATTCTAGGGTTCTTGGCGTGAACTCTCTTGGGGGTTTGCTACATCTAAGTGCTTAAACAGTCCTTTAACTTGTTGGTTGCATCTATAATTAAGAAAAGCAAAATCTTTTTCAATCCTAACGTGAAAGGAGAAGTATAAAAGAGTTCTTTCACAAAAACGTGATAAGAAACCCTCAAACAGTGTTGGATTCATATTCAACTCGCCGAGTTACTAGATCCATGGCTAGGGACCATAACAACTTGGTATCAGAGCAGTGTAACCCGGCAGAGAGAAGCACCAATGAATACTTTGAATTGCTTGAAAGAAAATTTGATACAATCCTAGAGAGATTCTCCAAAATTGATATCGATATGGAGACCTTGAAGGGAAGGATGGATAGCATGGAGACTGGTCTGACTACTGGCAAGAAATTTGCTGCATTGGAGAAGAAGTTCACTATTAGTTTGGAAAGCTTGAAAGGAAGGATGGATAGCATGGAGACTGGTCTGAGCACTAGCAAGAACCCAATTTTGGGGAACTATTCGCAGATTAGAGGGGGAGATGAGTTTACTAGACACAGGAGTTTCTTGGATCAGCAAGGACCCTTCATTTCGGGGGGACACCTCAACCAGGGGGGAGGCATTGTACCTTTCATTCTAGATCAGAGAGAAGGGGACCATTCATATAACTGAGGGGGAGATGAATTTCCTAGGCACACGAGTTTCTCAGGACAGCAAGGATCCCTCATTCCGGGGGGACACTTCTACCAGGGAGGAGGCACTGTTCCGAGGTAGACTAAAATGGAAATCCCTACTTATAATGGGTCAGGAGACCCTTTGATATGGCTGTATCGATGCAAAAAAAATTTTAGCCATCAGCGAGTCCCAGCCTATGACCGAGTCAACGTGGCTGTTTTCCACTTACTAGGGGAAGCACAACTTTGGTACCAATTAATTGAGGTTAATAGCGACATGGTAGATTGGGATGAATTTAAGCGACTGTGCTCTCTCCATTTTGGTCCTCCGGCTTACAGCAACCCTTTGGGAGATTTGGTTTTGTTACACCAAACTGGGGATGTGGAGCAATATCAAAAACTATTCCAGGAAAAATTTGCACGAGTCAGTAGTATAGTACAAGTGGATTAGCAAGTTGCGCTGTTTACAGCATTACTGACTGAAGCGTTAAAGCTTGCTCTATGCACCTGTTGACTTATCCAACGCTATGAATATAGCTCGTGCTTTAGAACTGTGACAGAAGGCATAGCACAGATTACCTCAATGGTCAGGGGAGCGGAGTGCTCCATCCACGGGGCAAGGGGAGCACCGACTATGAGACGGGCCTGTTAGGAGTGAAAGACATAGGTACTTAACCCCAGGACCATAACATCACACCCCACCTTCTCAATCCGATGACCACGGCGGCGCAACGAGACTGGCCTAACCTGGTGGCATACTCTAGCGGCGGCCTACTCCTAGTGCCCCTTCGCAGTTCTCCAGGTCACCCCCTTTGCTAGGTCGCCCCCTTTGCTATGTCGCCCCTTCCAAACCTACCAGTAATTTTTAATCCAGCCTTTGCGCGCCCTGGGACTCGAACTCACGACGTGGGAGCCTGCTCTGATGCCAAATGTTGAGTACCTAGCCAATAATACCCAAAAGACCGGTCTGTTAGGAGTGGAAGGCATAGGTACTTAACCCAGAACCATAACAAGTTCAAACCAGATCAACTCAACTAAGGCGCAGATGCATTGTCACGAAGAGTTGTCCCCGCCCTACAACTCCATGCCATCAATAAACTACGGTTCTTGTTGCTAGATTCCATTTGGGATGAAATTCATCAAACACTGGACCTCCTAGCCTTATTGCACAACATTGAATAGCAGGCCATGGACAGCAACTAGGCCATCTATAACCGTCTCATCTTGTACAAGCAACGGCTTTATCTTCCTGCCACCTCGGCCTTACTACCCACCATTCTTTCCACCTATCATGACAGCACCCATGAAGGCCAGCAGAAGACTTATTTTTGCCTTAGTCGCGACTTTTATTGGAAAGGAATGAAAAGAATGATAGTTGACTATGTATCAGCTTGCCAAGTCTGCCAACGCAACAAATCAGAAACTTTAAGTCCAATAGGCTTACTCCAGCCACTTTAGCTCCCTACTCAGATTTTGGCTGATATTTCCATGGACTTCATTGATGGTCCAAAATCTTCTGGTAAATCTATCATATTGGTGGTGGTGGATCGTTTCTCCAAGTATGGGCATTTTCTTCCCTTATCACATCCTTATACAGCTTCTTGTATAGCTCAAATTTTCATGGATCACATTGTTTGCCTTCACGGCCTTCCTAAATCCATCACCAGTGATAGAGATGCCATATTTACGAGTAACATTTGGAAGGAGATTTTCAAGCTACAAGGCACCAATTTGGCTTTCTCCTTAGCTTACCACCTATAGATAGATGGGCAAACCGAGGTAGTCAATCATACTATAGAAATGTATTTGTGTTGCTTGGCAGGCGATCATCCCAAAACTTGGGTCCGTTGGCTGACGTGGGCCAAATTTTGCTACAATACTTCCTACTACACCACTCTCAAGACCACTCCCTTCCAGGTGGTTTATGGTCGGGAACCCCCTCGCCTTGTCTCTTATATTGTTGGTTCTGCTCGGATTGCTGCTATTGATCAGGCATTGGAGGAAAGAGCCCGCATGTTAGCCCAGGTTCGAGCCAACTTACAACAGGCTCAGGCGCTCATGAAAAATACTTATGACAAGGGCCACCATGACCAATCTTATGATCCAGGAGACTATGTGTGGCTGCATCTTCATAAGTATCGCCAGTTGTCCCTCACTGCGTCCCAACTCAACAAACTCTCTCCCAAGTACTATGGGCCATTCCAGGTCTTGGAGCGCATCGACAGCGTGGCTTACCATCTCCAACTTCCACCCGACACCCAAATTCATGATGTCATCCATGTATCACTAATAAAACCTTTCAAGGGTGACTCACCAATGTTGCACACTCCTCTGTCGGCCCTTCATGATGGACGCGTCATGCCCACTCTTGCTCGCGTCTTCTAGGCTCACCACGTCAATGATTCTTGGGAAATCTTAGTTTAGTGGGTGGAGATGGATCCGGTGGAAGCCTCATGGGAACCATTGGCGGAATTTCAGGCCCTCTACCCCACCTTTGTGCTTGAGGAGAAGCTCTTTCTCTAGGAGGGGAGTGATGTTATGGACTCCATAGCATCTAGAGTCATTGCTAGACATAGGACTTAGTGGTGTCATTTTCATGTCACGTTATGGGTTGGGTCTAATGTAATTTTCAGTATATGTGTGGGTCATGGTTTGGGAGGTTAGCATCAGGTTTTGGGAAATGTAAAAGTCATAGTTTGGGAAAGTGTATGATTTGGGGAAGAGTAGGAGTCATGGTGGGAAGTGAGTGGATGTCATGGGAAATGTATGGACATCTTGAGAAATGTGGGGACGTCATGGGAAAGGGATTGGTTTGTAAATTGTATGGACGTCATGGTCTGTCTTGTTATAAGAAGGAAGGAAGTAAGAACGAAAGGAAGGTTTGATCAATTAAATTAGTGCAAGGTCGGATTCTCCCTTTGAGGTCCAAGGTGAGCTTCCCTTCACAAGTTTAGTTATTCCTCCTCTCGTTAATTTTTTATTCTCACTATTGCTCGATCAAAGAACTCCAAGTATCCTTCAATGTCATACGTCAACCTGGAAGGAAGGAGTGATTGCCGAGTGACTCGATCTATGGCAAAAGAACCTAACACCGTGAGGAGTGATTTTTTGAGGTCGAACCAAATCAACCTTTATTGATGAGGTTTTGGCAGCATACCGCTCTGATTTCCCAAAATCTTGGTCCCTTTGTTCGTCTTTGGATTTCCCTGCGGGGAAATATTGAAATTTTCTAAAGCATGGCCTTTATGCCCGTGCGGATTTGAAGTCGCACCCAAATCTTCCACAGGGACTTCGATTGGTAAACAGGACAAAATTTTTAATTTTTCTTGCCCATGGCATGTTTTCCCGTCCGAGAAAGTGGCTGCTGCCTTTCCTTCTATGCATACGTCTTGCTCAGAGATTTCAGGTCGTATGACCTTTTTCTGTGGCAGCGAGTGGCTCCCTTGCATAATGTTCAAAGGAAGATTCATACCATGTGTGTATTTCTCCCATTTGTTGGCGTACATTTTCCAATGAATCGAATATCTCATGCATAACACTCCATTCTTTTTGGGAAAGAGAATAACCCATTGTGTTCCCGCTCTGATACCAAATGTTAAGCAGCTAGCCAATACTACCCAAAAGACCAGCCTGTTAGGAGCGGAAGGCATAGGTACTTAACCCAGGACCCCAACAATACACCCTCCATCACTAGCCGACGACCACGACGGATTTTACCCACATAACGACGAGGGGTTAGCTGCGTCCGGGCGACATGATCGCCCGCAGCCATGAGGAATCAAAATCACGATGTAGCGCCTACTCTGATACCAATTGTTATGGTCCTGGATCTGACACAGGGATTCTTATGGAAGTAGAAAAGAAAGACGAAGATCAAGCCAAAAGGAAGCTTGAAAACCCTAGAACTCGTCAAGGAGAGCTCCAAGCCTGTTTAACCTAAAATCAATGCTTGTCTTTCTCATTACTCTTACCCCTTAAATAGGGTTTTGTTAGGTTCCCTTGCCATGGATCGATTCACCCGGAAATCAGCTCTAGCTTCCAGATTGAATTGTGACGTAGAGAGAGATTTGGGATGCTTCGAATGACCAATTTTTGGAATAGAACGAACCTTCGAAGGAGGCTCGACCTTGGACCTCGTTAGAGAGAGAATCTGATCTCGCTAAACTAGGTTTTGATTAATGCTTACCTTCATTCAGAATTCCTTCATCCATATAAAGGGTTGACGCTTACAAAACAATGCCATGAATTGGCCTCTACATTTAAAGCAAATTACATTTAACCCTACCACTAACTTAATCTGTAATTGACACAAGTTAACTCCTGCGTCTAGCAGTAACTCTAGATGTTATGGAGTCCATAACATCTCTCCCCTCCTAGAGAAAGAGCTTGTCCTCAAGTTCAAAGGTGGGATAGAGGGCTCGAAATTCCTCTAACGGTTCCCAAGAGGCTTCCACAGGATCTGTCTCAGCCCAATGGACTAAAATTTCCCATACATCATTGACTCGGCGAGCTTGGAAGACATGAGCTGGAGTGGGCAGCACACGACCATCCTGTAGTGGTGGCAGAGGAGTGTGCAACATAGGTGAGTCAACCTTGAACGGCTTCAGCAATGAAACATGGAAGACATCATGAATTTTGGAGTCTAGGGGTAACTGTAGACGATAAGCCACGCTGCCAATGCGATCCAAAATCTGGAATGGCCCATATTATTTTGGTGAAAGTTTGTGTCTTTTGGATGCGGTGAGGGACAATTGATGATACTGATGAAGGTGCAGCCACACAAAGTCTCCGGGGGCATAAGATTGGTCATGATGGCGATTGTCCTATGTGTTCTTCCTTAATGCCTGAGTTTGTTGTAAGTTCTCTTTGACCTGGGCTAACATATGGTACCTTTCCTCTAAAGCCTGGTCTAGAGCAGCCACCCGAGAAGAGCCAGCAATATAAGAGACGAGTCGAGGGGTTTTCCGACCATAAACCACTCGGAAGGGAGTAGTTTTGAGTGCTGTGTGGTATGAAGTATTGTAACAAAACTCAGCCCAAGCGAGTCAACAGGGATTATCTCTCACAAAACAACGCAAATACATCTCAAGGGTCTGGTTGACTACCTCTGTTTGCCCATCTGTCTGAGGGTGGTAAGCTGAAGAGAAAGCCAATTTGGTGTCATGTAATTTGAAAAACTCCTTCCAGAAAGTGCTAGTAAATATTGCATCTCTGTCACTAGTGATGGATTCCGGTAGGCCATGAAGTTGGACAATATGGTCCATGAAAATTTGAGCTATATGGGAAGCTGTATATGGATGTGACAAAGGAATGAAATGGCCATACTTCAAGAAACGATCCACCACTACCAAAATAATAGATTTACCAGAAGATTTTGGTAGACCATCAATGAAATCCATGGAGATATCCGCCCATACCTGAGTAGGGAGCCGTAGGGGCTGCAGCAAGCCCGTGGGGCTTAAAGTTTTTGATTTAATTCGTTGATAGATCTGGCACGCGGAGACATAATCAGTAACCATTTGTTTCATTGCTTTCACGACTTAGCCAGAAATATGTCCTCTGCTGTCCTTCATGAGTACTATCATGATATGTTGAAAGAATGGTGGGAAGTAATGCTAAGGTGGACTGAAGATAAAGTTGTTGCTTGTATAGGATAAGGACGTCCTGGAGGGCCCAGTTGTTGTCCATGGTCTGCTGCTCAATGTTGTTAAGCAAAGCTAGGAGTTCTGGTGTTTGTTGAATTTCATCCCGAATTGGGGCACTGACACCTCTCTACGTGATAATGCATCCGCGCCTTTGTTGAGTTGGCCTGGTTTATATTCCACCTGAAAATTGAACCCCATCAATTTACTAAGCCAATGTTGTTGAGGTGAAGTGGTAATACGTTGCTCCAAAAGGTACTTCAAGCTGCAGTGGTCTCTGAGGATGAGTAAGTGGTGACCCCACAGATATGGCCTCCAATGCTGAATGGCTTTGGCTAAGCCGATAAGTTCAGGCTCATATGTGGCTAATTTGTGATGGTGTGTTGCAGGTTGTCTACTGAAATAGGCAATGGGATGGCCATGTTATTGTAAGACCGCGCACATGCCACCCCCAGAAGCATCACATTCAGTAATAAAGAGGTACTCAAATTTTGGAAGTAGGAGCACCGAAGTTGTAGCTAAGGTGTGCTTGAGTTGAGCAAAGGAGGAGGACGCATAATTCGACCAAATGAAGGCATTCTGTTTCAGTAAACTCGTCAGAGGAGCTGATATTTGGCCAAAATCATGTATGAACTTGCAATATTATCTGGATAAGCCCAAAATTCCTCTTAACGTAGTTTCTGAGTGTGGAGCAGGCCAGTCGATAATGGACTGGATTTTTTTACTATCTGCTTGGACGCCGTAGTCGGATATGACATGCCCAAATAAGCGACTTCTGAAGCACCGAAAGAGAATTTGGAGTGCTTGAGAAATAAGTGATGGGCACACAGTATGTTAAACACAGAGCGCTAATGTTGTATGTGGTCTTCCCGATTGTGGTTGTAGATCAAAATATCATCAAATAAAATGAGTACATATTTTTGTAAGAGTGGGCGAATACCTCATTCATGAGCACCTAGAAAGTGGAGGGGGCGTTGGAGAGCCCAAATGGCATGACCAGAAACTCAAAGTGGCCATGATGTGTTTGGAAGGTAGTCTTCTCCACATCTGCAAGGTGCACTCTGATCTGATGGTACCTGGAACGCAAATCCTGTTTAGTAAAGAATTTTGTACCATGTAGTTCATCCAAGAGTTTGTTCACCACTGGTATAGGGAATTTATCCTTGACTGTTTGTGCATTTAATTCTCTGTAGTCAACACAAAAACTCCAAGTGTGGTCCTTTTTCTTGACTAATAACACTGGAGACCTGCTGGACTAGATAATGCCTTGCTCCAGCATTTGTTGACATTGTTGTTCTATTTCATCTTTCTTTAAATGTGGGCAACGGTATGGCCTCACCACTACGGGATCAGTACCCATTTTCAGACGAATTCGATGGTCACAGGTTCTGATAGGAGTAAGTGACTGTGGCTCCATAAATATATCCACAAATTCAGTAAGGAGAGAGTTTAAGTTACAGTGGTCGGATTCAACAACCTGTATTTTTTGTAATGTGCAAGGTGAGTGTACATGAGTCCCATGAAGGGTGATGTGTTGCTGGCCAGAAGTGAAACTCATAGTTAAGGACCTGAAATCCCATATCATCGGACCCAACTGTTGCAGCCACTTAATACCCAATACCAAATCAAACCTAGCTAGGGAAATGACCAAGAAATCTGCAACAAAGTGGTGACCTTCAATAACAAACTGGACTGCTGAACATAAGCCGACGCTGGTAAGCTTTTCCATGTTAGCTACTGAGACCAAGAGGCCAGAATTGTGCTGAATTAGCAAGCCCAACTATTGTGCTGCTAGTTGGCTGAGGAAATTGTGGGTGCTGCCCAAGTTGACCAATGCAAGTAATATGAGGTTTTGGATGCTAGCGTGGACTTGCATAATGTGGTGCTGTGTAACCCGGTCATAGCGTGGATGGAAATTGTTGGTTCTTCTACTTCGGTATCTTCGTCATCCACTGGGGGTGTGATATCTTCTGGATCCTCCACCTCTAAGCAAAACAGCCTTTTGTAAACATGCCCCATCCGGTATTTTTCATCACAATTAAAACATAGCCCTTGAGCCCTTCTTTGGTCCATTTCTGATTTGGATAGGCGTCTAATATATCGTGTTGGGGGGAGGGGGGGGGGGGGGGGGGGGGGGGGGGGGGGGGGGGGGGGGGGGGGGGGTGGGGTCTTGGTAGTCTTTAATGTAGGAGAAGGAGGTGTCCCTTGGCGCAGAGGGGTGTTGTGGTTTGTTGGGGAACTTGGTGGCACTGGGCCTGGCCAGGGGGGTCTACACCCTAGAGATTCTTTCATACTTCGGTGCTTGGCGTCTAGTGTACGTGCCAAATTCATACATTTGCTAAATATGGGAGGTCATGTAATTCCACCTCGAGACTTTAGAATTTAGGATCTCATGAAAGGAACTTTAGATCAACAAGAAAGAAGAAGAAGAAGAAGAAGAACGTGGAAGAAGAGAGTTTGGATTAAGGGAGAAGAGGGTTGCATCAAAAAGAAAAATGAGGGCTGGAAGAATTTATGGAAAGAGTGGAGAGTGCTTCAATGCCCTACCTCTTAGCCAATGCCTTTATTTATAGTTTTACAATACCCTTAGGGCTACAACTTGATAAAACAAAAGACATAAAAGGAACACATATTTACACTTCTATGCCATCTTTATGGAAAGTACCATATTTTACACATATGCCACTCCTTTGACATGTGGGCTTCTACTTCTTGTCTTGAGCTTGTGGGCTTGAGCCCATCTTCCAACACTCGCCCTCAAGCTGGAGGAGAAAAGACATCATAAATACCCAGCTTGCCACATATAAACGATAGGATTTTAGATGTAACGGGTTTAGTGAGAATATCAGCCACTTGCTCTTGAGATGACACATGTTTGAGAGAGATTATTCCTACTTGAAACTTCTCCCGTATAAAACGACAATCCACCTCAATGTGTTTAGTTCTTTCATGAAAAACTGGATTTGAAGTGATATGAATGGCTGCTTGATTATCACAATGCAGATTCATGGACCCCTTTTTATAAAAACCTAGTTTGGTAAGAAGGGTCCTAATCCATAAAAGTTCACTAACGGTATGGGCCATAGCTCTGTATTCTGCTTCGGCACTAGATCATGCAACCACATTTTGCATTTTACTTTTCCATGTAACCAAGTTTCCCCTAACCAAAGTACAATATCCTGATGTAGATTTTCTATCATCAGGAGATCCAGCCCAATCTGCATCTGAGAAGCCTTCTATGTTGAACTGCCCATGTTTTTTTATACAGCAATCCTCTTCCTGGAGCTCCTTTTAGATAACGTAATATTCTCTCTAAAGCCTGCCAGTGGGTAATTTGTGGTTTGTGCATGAATTGACTCACCACACTTACAACATATGATATGTCTGGCCTAGTTACCGTGAGATAAATCAGTTTTCCCACAAGTCTTTGGTATTTGCCAATATCAATATCTTCTTCATTTGTGGCACATAATTTTACATTTGTATCCATAGGTGTGTCAACTGGTCTACAACCCTTCATTCCTATTTCTTCAAGGAGATCCAAGACATATATCCTTTGAGACAATATTATCCCATGTTTGGATTGAAGAACTTCTATACCCAAAAAATATTTAAGCATACCAAGGTCTTTAGTCTTGAATTCCTGACATACCATCTGTTTCACCTCTTGTATGCTCAAAGCATCATCACCGGTTAAGATAATATCATCCACATATACGGCCAATAATATTTTCCCTTTGACCGTATCTTTATAATATACGGAATGATCAACTGAGCACCGATGAAAACCAAACCGTAGGAGTGTTTGACTAAATTTATCAAACCAAGCCCGAGGGGACTGCTTGAGCCCATATAAAGAATTTTTTAATCGCATACTGACTCCCCCTCAACCACATAACCAAGTGGTTGAACCATATAAATTTCCTCACTGATATCACCATTTAAAAAAGCATTTTTAACATCCAACTGATAGACGGGCCATGAGGAGTTAGCAGCAATAGATAAGATGATGTGTACCGAATTCAATTTTGCAATGGGAGAGAAGGTCTCCTCATAATCTATCCATTAGCACTGTGTATAGCCCTTAGCAAACAACTTTAAGATGAGCAACCGATCCATCCGGATTATGTTTTACCGAAAAAACCCATCGACAACCAACAGGTCTTTTACCTTTCGGAAGTGATCTTAAGTACTAGGTTTGGCTTTTGTATAAGGCATGTATTTCTTCATCCATAGCCGCCTTCCATCCTGGATGTCTCAAGGCCTCTTGATACGACTGCGGAATGGAAGTAGAAGAAAGGGACACAAGAAATTGAAAACACTCGGAAGACAAGCGATGGTGAGACATAAATTTTGAGATAGGATGCGAAGTAGTACAGGAGCGACGTTCTTTTCTTAAAGCAATAGGCCAAGTATCAAATTCAGGCCCATACATAGGAGGAGAAGGACTAACCTCGGGTGGATCTGACAACTCCACAGGTGAAGGTACGGCCGGTGTATCAGGGGATGGATCCACTTCCAGATTGAACGGCACAAGCGAACAAGGAGTAGAAGAAGGACAAGTCCATCCTAGAGGAGCATCATAGGAGGAGTAGAAGGGAGTGTCCTCAAAGAAAGTCACATCCCTAGAGATAAACTGTTATGGACTCAATAACACTGAGTCATCTACTTTACTTTTATTATTTATGTTGCTTTTAATTTTGAATTTTATTGATTTGTAAAAAGAATTAAAGGTAGGGGTAGAATTGGGTTTTATAACCTTAACCTATGTTGATGTTAATTACCCTATTTAAGTTGTAAGGATGGAGAAATCAAGCAAGTTCGGAATTAGCATAAACTAGGGTAATTTAGGTTCTTTCTAGGTTCCCTATTCTAGGGTTCTTGGCTTTAACTCTCTTGGGGGTTTGCTGCATCCATTGGGGAGTCTTTGAGGAGATCTTGGAAGGAAAACGAAGAGGAATTACCTTTCTCTTCTGAGCTGCAAGAGAAGATCATCTCTTTCATAAAAATTCGAGAAAAGGAGAGGTCTTGACGTGAGTCTATCCAGGAAGGAGGACGGGTTCTTGTTGCTGGTTGGGAGTTCCGAATTCTGGGCAGAGGAGTTCCGAATTTTGGGCTGAAGAGGAGTTCCGAATCTGAGCTGAGGAGGAGTTCCAAATTCTGGGCAGAGGAGTTTTGAATTTTGTGCTGAGGAGGAGTTCCGAATTCTGGGCAGAGGAGTTCCGAATTTTGGGCTGAAGAGGAGTTCCGAATCTGAGCTGAGGAGGAGTTCCAAATTCATTCAAAGTGGTAACTTGAGATTCTATTTTCTTAAGTACAGCAGGTTAGAATTCTATTTTAATTTACCTGCATGATTAGTGGTTAAATCCATACGTTAGACAAAAGGGATTCTGTTTTCAACTTACCTGCATGAACAGTGGTTGGAGACGAGATTCTTGTTTCCTTATAGTGTTTAAAAACCTTGTAACGTGCTGGATTCATCAGTATCTCGCCGAGTTACTAGATCCATGGCTAGGGACCATAACATAAACATCCTCCGAAGGGTAGAATTGTAACAGACATAACCTTTCTGGGTGCGAGAGTATCCCAAAAAAATGCACTTCATAGACCGAGGATCAAGTTTATTTTTATGTGGAGATGTAACATGAACAAAACATGTACATCCACACACTTTCAAAGGAAGAGAAAAAGAATCTTCACCATTAAATAACACAGAGTAAATAACCTTTGTCTACCCATCTGTCTGTGGATGATAGGCGGAGGAGAACTTCAATTTAGTCCTACTCAAGCAAAAACGTTTCCGCCAAAAGGTGCCCGTGAAAACTGCATCTTTGTCACTCACAATGGATTTTGGAATGCCATGTAAGCGGACAATCTGCTCCAGGAAAGTCTGAGCAACCCATGTTGCTGTATAAGGATGAGCCAGCTGTATAAAATGGACGTACTTGTAGAATCTATCAACCACCACGAAAAGTACGGATTTGTCGGAGGACATGGGTAGCCCTTCCACAAAATCCATCGAAATTTTGGCCCAAACCTGTGTAGGAAGGGCCAGAAGCTAGAGAAGACTAGCTGGACTCAAGTGCTCGGCTTTGTTTCGCTGGCAGACTTGACAGTCGCCCACATAAGTTGCAATAGAGGGTTTCATGGCTTGCCAATAAAAATCAGCTCGAATTCTGTGCAAAGTCTTCTGTTTCCCCTCATGTGTACTGTCATGGTAGGCCGAGAAAATAGCTGGAATCAACTTGGACTCAGGTGGAAGGAAAAGCCATTGCTTGTAATAAAGAAGTGAATCCTGGATGGACCACTTCGAATTCATTGTCCTTTCTGAATTCTTTTGATACAGTTCCTGCAGTGCAGGGTCAGTGGCATGTGCGTCTCTCACCAAGTCCAAAATGAGAAATCTCGGTTGGCTGATCGAATAAATCGACTGTTGATCCTCAAAACACCGTGACAAGGCATCTGCAGCCTTATTTAATCTCCCCGCATGATATTCCACCAAGAAGTCAAACCCCAACAACTTACTGATCCAGTGCTGCTGTGGCGACATCGTCAAACGTTGTTTTAGTAGGAATTTAAGGCTATAGTGATTCTTTCGTATGAGAAAAGTCCGGCCCCAGAGATAAGGCCTCCAATGTTAGACCGCCTTGGCCAACCCAATCAATTCACGCTCAGAGACTGCCAGCTTGTGATGACAGACTGCCAACTGTCTGCTAAAATATGCAATAGGATGACCCAACTGCTGTAAAATGGCTCCAATGCCCACACCCGAAGTGTCGCACTCTACCACGAACAATTCGTCAAAGTTGGGAAGTTGTAATACTGGCACGGATGTCAGGGCAGCTTTGAGTGCCGCAAACGACTTGGTGGCCTCCTCATTCCAAATAAAGGAATTTTTCTTGAGTAGACTGGTCAATGGTGCTGCCACTGGCCCATAGTTCTGAATAAATTTGCGGTAGTAGCCCGTAAGACCCCAAAACCCCTTAATACAGAACACGACTGTGGCTATGGCCACTCGTGAATAGGTTGGATGTTCTCGGGATCCATTGTAACCCCCTCATGTGATATAATGTGTCCCAGATACCCCACATGTGAAGCCATAAAAGAACACTTGGAATGTTTCAAATAGAGCTGATGTGCTCGTAAAAAGTCAAAAACAATCCTCAAGTGTGCCTAGTGCTCCTCAACCAACTTCTTATATATAAGAATATCATCGAAAAACACAAGAACAAATTTTTGAAGATAGGGGCTAAATACCTCATTCATCAAAGCTTGAAAAGTGGAGGATGCATTGGATAACCTGAACGGCATGACGGCGAACTCAAAGTAGCCATGGTGCGTGCGGCATGTCGTCTTCACGGTATCAGAGGGGTGCATCCAGACCTGATGGTATCTGGAATGGAGGTCGAGTTTACTGAATAACCACGACCCATGTAACTCATCCAGGAGCTCATCCACTACCAGAATCAGAAACTTGTCTTTTACTGTCTGCACGTTCAACTCCCAATAATCCACGCAGAACCTCCATGTCTGTTATGGACTCTATAGCATCACGAGTTACCAACAGGGGTAGGAATTAATTAATGTGTTTTTCAATTTCCATGTAATTGTCTTTGGTTTGGTTTTGTCTTTGGCTTGGGTTGGTTTAGCATTTATTGGTTTGAACCATTGACCCAAGAGGTCTTTAGGGTTTTGGACGTCCTCCACCCTATTTAAGGGGACGGCTAGGGTAATGAAGATTATGAATTGAGTTCACTCTAGTTAACGTAATTTAGATAAACAGGTCAAGAGCTCCTTCAAACTCTCTTCCAAATTTCCCCAATTCTCCTTTCCGAAATTCAATCCCCTTCAACCCCTCATTCCATCTCAACATCAAGCAAGATAATGGAAGGAAGAGAAGAGAGGAGGGTAACGAGATCCATGGCTCGTGAGGATCCTAACAACGTGGTATCAGACAGGTCCACCCTCGGTGATTCCTCTTCTCCAGAGGACATACGTCAAGTCCTTTCAGACCTTCAACAACGATCCACTCTTCAAGGTACTGAAATTTCTCACATCAATACTACCTTACAAACTCTGGAATCATCTCTACAATCCATCCTACGACAACTTGCTGCACTTCAAGCACCAACGCCACCACCAGCAACCAAT
The DNA here is from genome assembly GCF_029961685.1 of Aristolochia californica. Classification (NCBI taxonomy): domain Eukaryota; kingdom Viridiplantae; phylum Streptophyta; class Magnoliopsida; order Piperales; family Aristolochiaceae; genus Aristolochia; species Aristolochia californica. The sequence continues at coordinate 25,669,781 of NW_027181771.1, forward strand.
TTTCAACAACAACCAGTTCCCCACCAACAATTCACGCCACCACCAAATCCACCCTTGCGCCAACCAATGGGTTCAATGACCACTCACGCACAAGCACCATCAACGGTTCCCAGGTACTTTAAACTTAACTTTCCTACATATGATGGCTCTAAAGATCCTTTACTGTGGTTCACGAAATGTGAACAATTCTTTTATCATCAACAAACAGTGGAAATGGACAAGGTTACTTTGGCCGCCTACCACATGCTCGATGAAGCGCTCATGTGGTTCCATCACTACCGAAATGTCCATTCCATTCAGGATTGGCTGCACTTTAAACATGCTTGCCAGTTAAGGTTCGGACCTCCAGCTAGCAGCAACCCAGTGGGGGAATTGATCAACTACAAACAGACCAGCACCTTAGAGGTTTACCAAAAAACGTTCCAAGAACGGTTGGCCAGAGCTAGTGAATTTGTTCCTCCTCACCTACATGTTCAGATTTTTAATGCTGGATTGACAGAGGCAGTCAGATTGGAAGTGGAATTACTGGGTCCAACAAATTTGGACTCTGCAATGAATTATGCCAGGGCTGTGGAGCACAAACAGAGAGTTCTAAAAGAGTCTTTACAAAGAAAACCAATTTGGCAAAACAGAACATAGGGTACTGCATCTGGTCCACGTTTTGGGTCCTCTGCCCCTAACCGAGCAGATCAGGCTACTAATGTTCCTCCACACTCTATGCCACGTAAATTTTTGACTAAACATGAAATGGATGCTCGAAAGGCAAAGGGCCTATGTTTTAATTGTGACGAACAATTCTTGCCCGGACATACCTGTAAACGTTTATTCAGTATTGAATTATTGGAAGAAGATTCAGAAGAGCTTCTTGAAAATGAAATTGTGGAAGAGGTACAACAGGAAGCAGAGCTCTCCCTCCATGCCATGCATGGCCTGCGTAGTTCTAATACCATGCAGGTAAAGGCCAGGTTACATCATCTCATGCTACTTTCTTTAGTTGATTCGGGCAGCACACATAATTTTATCAATGAACCAGCCGCACAACAATTGGGATTGGAAATTCAACAACAAAGGGGACTCTCAGTTTCAGTGGCCAATGGGGCCAAAATTGCTAGCGTGGGGTTATGTGCTAACACCCCTTTCACCATTGAGGGGCATTCCTTTCAGGCAGATTTACTAGTCATTCCATTGGCTGGATTTGATTTGGTGCTCGGGGTCAAATGGCTCCAGTTATTAGGACCGATATTATGGGACTTTCAAGCTCGGACTATGACATTTTCAGCACCACAGGGCCAGATTACATTACAAGGCATTGTGGCACAGGTCCCTGACGCACTTCACACTTTGCATATTCAACACATGGGTGATGATCAGTTAGCTCCTTTACTTACAGCATTTGCGGATTTATTTAATGACCCTACAGGTCTACCACCAGTGCGTCATTGCGATCACCGCATTCGTTTAAAGTTGGGAACTGATCCAGTAGTGGTGCGGCCTTATCGTTACCCACATATCCAGAAAGATGAAATAGAACGACAGTGCATGCATATGCTCGCTTAGGGTGTGATCCAGCCCAGTCGATCTCCTTTCTCCTCTCCAGTGTTACTTGTACGTAAAAAAGATAAATCTTGGAGATTTTGTGTCGACTATAGGCAACTAAACTTGCACACAGTTAAGGACAAGTTCCCCATTCCAGTTGTGGACGAGTTGCTGGATGAGTTACATGGTGCTACAATTTTTACCAAATTAGATTTGAAATCGGGCTATCATCAAATAAGAGTTCACCAGGCGGATGTGGAGAAGACTGCCTTCCGCACACGTCATGGTCATTTCGAGTTCCTCGTCATGCCCTTCGGTCTCTCCAATGCACCATCCACCTTTCAGGCCCTCATGAATGAGGTCTTTTCATCACTTCTGCGCCACTATGTGTTAGTCTTTTTTGATGACATTCTGGTCTACAGCAAAAATTGGGAAGAACATCTCCACCACCTCCACCAGGTATTTACCATTCTTCGCTCTCATCATTTGGTTTTGAATCAATCAAAATGTGCTATGGGTACATCTGAGGTGGCATATTTGGGCCACGTCATATCAGCTGGGGGCGTGAAAGTTGACCAGAGCAAGATTCAGGCAGTTACAGATTGGCCGGTTCCCACCTCCACTACAGCATTAAAGGGCTTTTTGGGCTTAGTGGGATATTATAGAAAATTTATTCAATCTTATGGACAGATAGCAGCACCACTCAACAACCTGCCAAAAAAAATGCCTTCCACTGGTCTTCTTCAGCAGAACAGGCATTTAACCTGTTAAAGGAGGCCTTAGCCTCAGCGCCAGTCCTACAATTACCAGATTTTGAGGCAGAATTTGTGGTGGAATGTGATGCCTCCGGGGGAGGTATAGGGGCAGTGTTACAACAATTGGGGCACCCCATTGCTTATTTCAGTCGTCAGTTGGGACAACACCACCATAAGTTAGCTGCATATGAGAGGGAATTGATTGGGTTAGCCAAGGCTGTCCAACATTGGCGACCGTATCTTTGGGGAAGACCGTTTCTCATTCGTACAGATCATTGCAGCCTCAAGTATCTTCTGGAACAGCGCCTCACCACATCCCCACAGCAGCATTGGTTAACTAAACTCATGGGCTTTGATTTTACGGTTCATTATAAGCCAGGTAGTTCGAATTTAGGGGCTGATGCCTTATCACGTCGGGATATTTCCACCACTCAAATTTATGCTATCAGTCACCCACGTGCACTGCTATTAGATTCTATTCATGAGGAAGTAAATCAATATCCGGATCTTATGTCTTTATATCAGGATATTCAACAGGGGACAGCTGCTCCTCATTGGACGATTCAGGATCGTCTCATTCTCTACAAAAATAGGATATTTTTACATAATACATCACCACTTCTTCACACAATCTTGTCCTCTATCCATGATAGCACACATGAGGGTCGACAGAAAACATATTTCCGAATCAGTCGGGACTTTTACTGGAAGGGCATGAAGAGCACAATTGCTGATTATGTAGCTGCTTGTCAGATTTGTCAAAGAAATAAGGCCGAATCCTTAAGTCCAGCCGGCCTACTGCAACCTCTGCAACTACCATCTCAAATCTGGTTTGATATTTCCATGGACTTCATTGTTGGACTTCCCATTTCATCAGGTACATCGGTGATCTTTGTCGTCATTGATCGGTTTTCAAAATATGGGCACTTCCTTGCTTTGGCGCATCCATATACTGCTGCTCAGGTCGCTCAATTATTTATGGACAACATTGTCAGATTACATGGAATTCCCTCATCCATTATCAGTGACAGGGATGCAATTTTTACCAGTCTCTTTTGGAAGGAATTATTCAAATTACAGGGCACCCAATTGGCATTTTCGTCAGCCTATCACCCACAAACGGACGGACAAACAGAGGTTGTCAATCGCACTATTGAAATGTATCTTCGTTGGTTTGTGGGGGACGCACCTAGAAGATGGGTGAAATGGCTTTCATGGGCCGAATTTTGCTATAACACATCTTACCACACAGCACTGGGTACTACTCCTTTCAGGGTAGTTTATGGCAGAGATCCACCTCGTTTGTTACCATATGAACCGGGGGCATCCAAAGTCGTCACTTTGGACCAAGCATTAGCTGAACGAGATGCTATGCTCACTGAGGTACGTACACATCTGCAAGCGGCCCAACACTCTATGAAACACTTTTATGATAAGAAGCACCGGGAGGCATCTTATTGCCCTGGAGACTATGTGTGGTTAAAGCTTCAACACTACCGCCAGTTGTCCCTGACTGCAGCCAAGCGCCATAAGCTGTCTCCAAAATATTATGGTCCATTTCCGATATTGGACCAAATTGGGCCCGTGGCATACCATTTGCAGCTCCCACCGGAAGCAAAGATCCACAATGTATTTCACGTCTCCCAATTGAAGCCCTTCCAAGGTGACTCGCCCCTACTACACACTCCACTGCCGCCACTACATGAGGGCCGAGTCCTTTCTATTCCAGCTCAGGTAATACAAGCACGCCACATTCAAGGGGATTGGGAAATTCTAGTCCAGTGGGCCGATGCCGATCCCAGTGACACCACATGGGAGTAGTTATCAACATTTCGACTTTTATATCCTTCCTTCGAGCTTGAGGACAAGCTCTTTCTCCAGGAGGGGGGTGATGTTATGGACTCTATAGCATCACGAGTTACCAACAGGCGTAGGAATTAATTAATGTGTTTTTCAATTTCCATGTAATTGTCTTTGGTTTGGTTTTGTCTTTGGTTTGGGTTGGTTTAGCATTTATTGGTTTGAACCATTGACCCAAGAGGTCTTTAGGGTTTTGGACGTCCTCCACCCTATTTAAGGGGACGGCTAGGGTAATGAAGATTATGAATTGAGTTCACTCTAGTTAACGTAATTTAGATAAACAGGTCAAGAGCTCCTTCAAGCTCTCTTCCGAATTTCCCCAATTCTCCTTTCCGAAATTCAATCCCCTTCAACCCCTCATTCCATCTCAACGTCAAGCAAGATAATGGAAGGAAGAGAAGAGAGGAGGGTGACAAGATCCATGGCTCGTGAGGATCCTAACAATGTCCCATCATGTTTCTTCACCAGTAAGACAGGTGAAGAGAAAGGGGAGCGACTAGGAAGAATAAGACCATGTTTCAACATCTCCTGGCACTGACCCTCTATCTCGTCCTTCTGAAGGTGTGGGTAACGGTACGGTTGCATGACCACTACCTCAGATCCTGGTTTCAAACAAATCTGTGGTCACAGTGCCTCAAGGAGGCAAACCCAATGGCTCCAGAAAGAGGTCAGAGAACTCCTCAACCACACCATCACTAGTACTGTCAGGTTGTTCCTGTGTCTACAAAGTGTGCAAGAGGTGGGCCCTGTCCACCTGACAGCCCTGTAAGAGCACCCGACTCCCAGCCAAATCAAAGCTCATGGTTAAAGCCAAAAAGTCTCACATAATGGGCCCTAATGTTTGTAACCATTTAATGCCTAATACCATATCAAATCCCACCATGGGAATAACAAAAAATCAGCATTAAACGAAGTAGAGCCAATGGAAAAAGTTACCGCCTTACTAATCCCATAGCTAGGGACCTTCTCGCCATTGGCCATTGAGACGGTGGTTGTCGGATGAGTGTGTATCTGTAGCTGGAGATGTTGTGCGGCTGTCAAACTCAAGAAATTGTGTGTACTCCCTGAATCGACTAGTCCCACAAGTTCTCTGTCGATGACATGAGCTCGGACTTGCATTGTATTAATAACATGCAAGGATATCTCTGGTGGTTCCTCCTCGATAATATCCTTTGGCTCCTCTAGATCCTTTGAATCCTTCACCTCGAGCCAAAACAATCATTTACATTGGTGCCCTACCCGATACTACTCATCGTAGTCATAACATAAATTTTTGGACCGCCTTTCTGCCATCTCCGCACTCGTTAATTTTTTTATAAAGTTCGGTAGGGGATTAATAGGGCGGGGATCGGCTACCCGAGTCGTAGTCGGAGTGTGTCTAGATGGGGCTGCTGGAGATGCTCCCCGAGATGAAGTATAGCGGCCCTTGCCACGTGGAGGAAGCGTTCCTCTCACCCGACCAACCCGGCTTACATTGCTGCAACTGTTGTCGTTGTTCCATTGCTCGGGCCATATTCATTTCATGAGCTAAAGCCGTAGGGATAAGAAGTTCTACCTCTAGTCGTAGATACTCATTGAGACCCGTTGTGAATAGGGAAACCTGTTGGTCAACCAATACCCTCTCACCAGCACAAAACAACTTTTCTTGGAACAGTTTTTTATATTGTTCCACCAAACTAGATTGTCGCAATAGGACTAACTCCCCTAGGGGGTTGTTGTTGGCGGGAGGGCCAAATCTAACTGTGCATAGATTTTTAAATTCTCCCCAAGTCATCCCTGGTCTCTCTTTCTCTACTTGAGTAACCCATAACATGGCTTCATCTGTCATATGGAAAGAGGCTAGTTGCACCTTATCCCATTCAGTAGTCCATTGGTTCAAAAAACAAAAAAAATTCACATCTATGCAACCAAATTAAGGGATCAACTAAACCATTGAAAGAGGGAAACTCTAACTTGGTGTACCTTGGAACTATGCCTCCATGTTGGGGTCCTTGGACAGCAGTGCGCCCAGGCCACTGCTCCCCTCTTCTGTGATATGGTTGAGCAACCTTTCTCACCTCTGGACTCTGATGTTTCTCTGCCCTCAACTCCATTAGCATGCTGATGACTCGGCTCATGTCTTCTTGCAAACCACAAACCTTCCCTAACACTTGTTGTGCTGTTTCAAGGCTATCTTCTATCTTTTGTATCTTGATTTTGATTTCTTCATTGCTGAGAGTATCCCCCATGTTACCCTGCTCTGATACCAAGTTGTTATGGTCCCGGGTCATGGTTCGAGTAACACGGCGTGGAACTTGAGACTCCAGCACTCAGAATTTAAGCTCACTTCATGTCAAGGGTCAGTATATGAGTCTTTCTCTTTGATTAGTGCTCGGCCAAGAGGAAAGCTCCTCTTTTGAAGGTCCTAATGAGTTGCTGTGAAAGGTAGGATACCCCACAGCAACACTGAGCTTGCTAGAGCAAGCTGCTCTCTTTTCTTGATCACGACAAAGAGGGTTTGGCCCTCTTTGTTGCTGCTCTAGATAAGATTGTAATCCTTCTTTCTGAGTTAACTTGAAACACAAGTTTGGAAAAGATTATTACATCTTCTTTGTTGTTGTGATCAGCTCCAACGTTGCACTAGGACTGCTCAAGGTCTGAGGATGAAGATCCTCACTTTTCTGCTCTATAAGGGAGGAATTTAGGCCTCTCTTGTTGCTACTTCCAAGAAGGAGGACTAACCTTCTCTTTGGGCTCGGAAAAGGGGCAGGAATCTCCTCTTCCTAGTACAGATGATGAAGGATGAAGATGGACGAATTTGGATGAGGATGGAGGGTGAAGGATAGGTTGGATTTTTGGAGTAAACCCTAAACTCGAGATCAAGAGGTGATCTCAGCCTGTTTAAACTAGGTTATTCTAAAATCTCAAATCTTACCTATTTCATTCATTCCTTTCCCTTAAATAGATCATGTCATGGAGTTTTAGGGTTAGGGTTACAATAATTCCCCATAATGCCCCTACATATAAAAGTAATTAGAAATAACTCCTACTTAAAACAATATAAGAAATAAATCTTACTCAAAGTAATATAAGAAATAAATCCTATTGAGTGAGTTGTTGTTTCCTACTTCGTTGTGTGACTCGGTGTGCTATTGAGTCCACAACATCTGCCTCCCCATGGAGAAAGAGCTTGTCCTCAAGCTCAAAAGCTGGGTAGAACTATTTGAAGATGTCGACCCATTCCCATGTTGCAGCATCGGAGTCAGTGTCCGTCCATTGAACGAGAATCTCCCAATGGTCTTTGGTCAGCCGCGTGCGTAACACCGCAGTTGGATTAAGAATAACCTCGCCATTATCAACCGGTGGTTGACTTTCCTACGTATGATGGGTCTAAGGACCCTTTGATTTGGTTAGCCAAGTGTGTTCAGTTCTTTTATCATCAAAAAATACCTGCGGATGAGAAAGTGTATTTGGCCGCCTACCACATGCTTGATGAAGCGCTTCTATGGTACCACCAATTCCGAAATGACCAAGTGGTTCAGGACTGGGCAACTTTTAGACAGTCTTGCATGATGAGATTTGGTCCTCCAGCTAGTAGCAATCCATTGGGAGAATTAATCAATTACAAACAAACTGGAACACTAGAGGTGTACCAAAAGACCTTCCAGGAAAGGTTAGCTTGAGCAAACCAGTTTGTTAGCCACACACAATATGTTCATATTTTTACTGCTGGTTTGATAGAAGCTCTGTGTTTAGAAGTTGAATTACATGCTCTTACAGATTTAGACCACGCTATGAATTTAGCCAGGGCAATTGAGCACAAGCAGCGTGTTCTAAAGGAGTCACTGGTCAGAAAACCAGCTTGGCCAGGGAGGCACAATGCCTCAGCGTCAAACCTTTCCTATGGACCTCCAAGATTTAGAGACAGTGCAGCCCCACGCCCAGACATCTCTAATTCGGCTCCACCTGCTCCTTACTTCAAAAAACTTACTAGACAGGAAATGGACCAGAGAAAGGCCAAGGACCTCTATTTTAACTGTGATGAACGGTATGTCATTGGACACCACTACAAACGATTATTCAGTAAATGTCTGTGGGAGGATGGAGACGAAATACCACCAAAGGAGGAAATTGTGGAAACTGACCAAGAAGGTCTAGAGATTTCCCTTCATGCTATGACTGGTCTACGCAGTGCAAGCACAATGCAGGTTAAAGCCCAATTACATCATTTACAATTACTGGCTTTAGTTGACTCGGGTAATACACATAATTTTATCAGTCAGCAAGCGGCAGAACAACTTGGGTTAGTAGTACAGCAACAGACTGGTCTTTCTGTATCAGTAGCCAATGGGGCTAAAATTACTAGTGTAGGCATATCACCAGCCACACACTTTGATATTGAGGGATATGCATTTGTTGCAGATTTTCTGGTGATTCCACTATCAGGATTCGATTTGGTGCTAAGAATTAAATGGCTACAATTGTTGGGACTAATACTATGGGATTTCCAAGCTCTGACCATATCTTTTATAGAGGACCAACAACAGATTATTTTGCATGGCACACAAGCACCACTCACTTGCGCACTACAGGTTGCCCAGGTACAGTCCACAAACACATGTAAGTTATCTCACTTACTTACAGAATTTCAAGATATCTTTCAGGACCCTACTGCCTTACCGCCACTTAGGCACTGTGATCACCGTATCCATTTGAAAATGGGTACCGAGCCGGTAGTGGTGCATCCGTATCGTTACCCTCATTTATACAAGGATAAAATTGAAAGGCAGTGCCAGTAGATGTTAGCATAGGGTATTATTCAGCCCAGCAGGTCTCCTTTTTCTTCACCGGTATTACTAGTTTGCAAGCATGATAAGTCATGGAGGTTCTGTGTAGATTACCGACAACTCAATGCCCATACGATTAAAGATAAATTTCCTATTCCAGTGGTGGACGAGCTGTTAGATGAGCTACATGGAGCTACTATTTTTACTAAACTCGATTTGAAATCTGGCTATCATCAAATCCGAGTTCATCCATCAGATGTGGAGAAAACAGCGTTCTGCATGCATCACGGCCATTTTGAATTCCTCGTCATGCCATTTGGTCTGTCAAATGAGCCTTCCACCTTCCAGGGCCTCATGAATGAGGTATTTTCCTCTCTCTTGAGAAAATATGTATTGGTATTTTTTGATGATATTTTGGTCTATAGCAACAGCTAGGAAGAACATCTTCAGCACCTTCACCAGGTATTTTCTCTTATACGTTCACATCATTTGGTTTTAAATCGGTCAAAATGTTCTATGGGCACATCAGAAGTGGCATATTTGGGCCACGTTATTTCAGCATCGGGTGTGAAAGTAGACCAGAGTAAGATACAGGCGATCACAAATTGGCCTATTCCTACATCTATTACAGCCTTAAGAGGATTTTTGGGCCTAGCTGGATATTATAGAAAATTTATTCGTAGCTATGGCCAGCTTACAGCTCCGCTCAACAATCTCCTCAAGAAAAAATGCTTTTACCTGGTCAGAGACAGCAGCTCATTCATTTCAGCAATTGAAAGATGCCTTATAATCAGCCCCAATTTTGCATCTCCCAGACTTTGAGGAGTCCTTTGTAGTGGAATGTGATGCTTTGAGGGGCGGTATTGGCACAGTGTTGCACCAATAGGGCCACCATTTGCTTATTTTAGCCGTCAACTGGGCCAACACCACCACAAGTTGGCAGCTTATGAGATGGAACTGATCAGATTGGCAAAAGCTATACAGTATTGGCGCCCTTATCTATGGGGACGTTCTTTTTTTATTCGCACTGATCATTGCAGCCTCAAGTATCTTCTTGAGCAGCGTCTCACTATTTCACCACAACAGCATTGGTTAAGTAAGCTATGGGGTTTGCCTTTTCTTTCGAGTATAAACCAGGAAGTTTGAATGTAGGGGCCGATGCCTTATCTCGCCGGGACGTTCCAGAGCCGCAATTAAGCGCCATCAGTCAGCCCATAGCTCTCTTGTTGGATTCTATACGGGAAGAGACACAACAGTACCCGGATATTATCTCCTTATGCTAGGACATCCAGCAGGGGACAGCGGCACCACATTGGAGGGTTCAGGACTATCTCATCCTCTACAAAAACAGAATTTTTCTACACCACACATCCCCTCCATTAACAGCATTTTAGCCTCCTTCCATGACAGTACACATGAGGGCCGACAGAAAACATATTTTTCGATCAGTAGGGAATTTTATTGGAGGGGCATGAAGCACAGTATAGCTGATTATGTGGTGGCTTGTCAGACTTGTCAACGGAATAAAGTTGAAACATTAAGTCCAGTGGGGTTGCTCCAACCACTTCAACTTCCGTCACAGGTCTGGTCTGATATTTCTATGGACTTCATAGATGGACTTCCCTCTTCGTCGGGTAAATCTGTTATCTTTGTAGTGGTGGATCGTTTCTCTAAATATGGGCATTTCATTCCTCTGGCGCATCCTTACACTACAACTCAGGTCGCTCAACTTTTTTTGGATAACATTGTCCGCTTACATGGGATGCCTAATTCAATTTCCATTGATAGGGATGCAATCTTTACAAGTACCTTCTGGAAAGAACTCTTCAAGTTACAGGGCACAACGTTAGCCTTTTCTTCAGCCTACCATCCGCAGACTGATGGTCAGACAGAGGTCATCAACAGAACCATTGAAATGTATCTCCACTATTTCGTGGGGGACTCACCTAAGAGGTGGTTAAGTGGCTCGCCTGGGCTGAGTTCTGTTACAACACCTCCTACCACAGCGCACTCGGCACAACCCCATTCAAGGTGGTATATGGTAGAGAACCTCCCCGTCTTTTAGCCTATGAACCAGGGGCCTCTAAAGTCACCACTTTAGACCAAGCATTAGCTGAAAGAGACACATTCATCACTGAGGTGCGCACTCATCTACAAGAGGCACAACATTCTATGAAAAAAATATTATGACAAGAAGCACCGGGAAGTCTTCTTTTCTCCTGGAAATTACGTTTGGCTGCATCTCCAACACTACAGACAGCTGCCGTTGACAGCCTCCAAATGTCACAAGCTCTCTCCAAAATATTATGGTCCCTTTCAGGTGATGGACCGCATTGGGACAGTGGCCTACAGATTGCAGCTTCTACCATAGGCCAGAATTCACAACGTCTTTCATGTCTCACAATTAAAGGCCTTCCAAGGTGATACACCTTTGCAGCACACCCTGCTGCCCCCACTTCATGAGGGACGTGTACTTTCCGTATTCAGGATGATTGGGAGATCTTAGTGCAATGGGCAGATGCTGACCCCAGTGACACAACATGGGAGCCATTAGCGGCATTTCGCACCCTCTATCCATACTTTGAGCTTGAGGACAAGCTCTTTCTCCAGGGGGGGGTGATGTTATGGACTCCATAGCATCACGAGTTATCCATAGGCATAGGAATTAAATTATTTCAATTTACTTTTCATGTAATTTCAATTCGGTTTGGTTTACTTTATTTGGTTTGGTTTTCTTTGGGTTGGTTCAATGTAATGTGGCGTGAACCACTTGACCTATGGGTCATCTTTGTATTTTCGTCCTCAACCCTATTTAGGGGGACGTGAAGGAAAAGAGAGGCAAGTATTGAGAAAATTATATTTTATAGGTCAGAATTTCCCTCAAAGGTCTAGGTCGGATTTCTCCCTTTGTGGTCCAAGGTTGAGCTTCCTCCAAAGCTCCTTCATTTTAATTGAGTTCCACCATTACTCATTCAAGAAACAAGAATTCTCTTCCAACGTCAAGATCATCCATGGAGGGGAGAGAGGAAAGAAGGGTGACTCAATCCATGGCAAGGGAAGAACCTAACAGTAGGTTGCGCCCTGGAATGTGGCTTCAAAAGAAAGACATGAAACACATCATGAATTTTGGCCGTGTCCAGTAATTTGAGTTGATAGGCGACTGGTCCCACGCATCGAAGAATGGGAAACGGCCCAAAAATCTGGGAGAGAGCTTATGACGTGGAGGTCCCGCAAGAGACTGCTGACGGTTGGGCTGGAGTCGTGGCCACACATACTCCCTAACCTCAAAAGAGACCTCACGATGACCTTTGTCATAGACATCCTTCATCCAAGCTTGGGTGCGTCGTAGTCATTCTGTGATATTCTGAAGCAGTAGATCCCGGTCCATGAGTGCCTGATCTATCGTGTCCACGCGGGTGGACCCTTGGTTGTACGAGAGAATGCAAGGTGGATCCCGACCATATATAACCTGGAAAGGTGTGGATTGCAAGGCAGAGTGGAACGAATAGTTGTAACAGTATTCGGCCCACAGAAGCCATTGAACCCATTGCCGTGGAAGATCACCCACAAAGCACCGTAGATACATCTCGATGGTGAAGTTCACCACCTCTGTCTACCCGTCTATCTGTGGATGATAGGCTAAGGAGAACTTCAATTTAGTCCCGCTCAAGCGAAAAAGTTCCCGCCAAAAGGTGCTCGTGAAAACTGCATCTCTGTCAAGATAGAGAACCATCTTATGATTGCCTGCCAAGTCTTGATGAATGAGAAAAATCTTGAAATGGTGTGTGTGATTCTAGAAGTTTTTAATGTAGTCACAAATATAATTTAATACCTTAGTGAGGTATATAGGGTAAAAGAAATTTTGAGTTTTCTTTCTAAAATGAAAATATTTTTATTAGGACAATGGTAGGTAGAATGAAAGGGAAATTTGAGAATTATTGAGGTAAATGCAATTTGTTGGTGGTTGTTGCTTCAATTTTTTATTCAAGGGTCAAATTAAGATTGATTGAAATTTGTTTTTCAGAGATATATTCTGAGGAGAAAGTTACAATGAATATAAACTTAGTTCAACAGACCTTATGTGAGATTTATGATGAATATGTATCCATATATAATGTGGATATTAATAATGAAGGGATTGCTTCAAGTACTAGCTCTACTGGTGTTTGTATAAGTTGTAGGTCACATTCTTCATCAAGTTTAGGTTGGTCGAACTTAATGACTTATGTGAAACAAGTGGAAGTAGTGAATTCACCAAAGTCAGAATTGGAAAATTATGTTGAAGGTGTGTGTATTTGTGAGGAATTATCACAATATGATTTTGATGTGTTGGAATGGAGGAAAGTGAATAATTTAAAATTTCAGATATCTAAGATGGCAGTAGACATCCTTTTAATTCCCATATCAACAATAGCTTTAAAGTCTACCTTTAGTGTTGGTGGTAGAGTAATAGACCCATATCGTTCTTCTTTGGCACCAAATATAGTTCAGATTTGATTTTTGGTGGTGATTGGGTTCGACCTCTTCACAGTGTCAAGAAAAATCAAAAGGTGAGGTGATTTTGAATAATTATTTATATGATATTTTTAGTAAGTTTTGTAGTTTTATTTATTAATTTTTTGTGTGATGATTACAGTCTAAGAAGAAGATTGTGGAGATCATGTTCCCGGATACTTGATTTTTCATATTTTTCTTATCATGGTAATTTTAATATTTTTCAATACATTAAGTAACTAGTAGTGGAAGAGTATTTTTTTTATCTGAGAATAATAATTTTTATTTTTTTGTATTTATCATAGGTGGAGATTTTGCTCATGAGAGGACTTAGTATATTATTTTTTAGCATGAAGAGAAAGAGCTATAGTTTATAAATTTATAATGGATTTATATTTTTTATTTGGGTGATTGTAAATTGATATTGATATTTCATTTAATTTTTGTGTGTTTCTGTTATGGACTCAATAACACTGAGTCATCTACTTTACTTTTATTATTTATGTTGCTTTTAATTTCGAATTTTATTGATTTTTAATAAGACTTAAAGGTAGGGGTAGAATTGGGTTTTATAACCCTAACCTATGTTGATATTAATTACCCTATTTAAGGGGTAAGGATGGAGAAATAAAGCAAGTTTGGAATTAGCATAATCTAGGGTAATTTAGGCTCCTTCTAGGCTCTCTATTCTAGGGTTCTTGGTGTGAACTCTCTTGGGGGTTTGCTGCATCCATTGGGGAGTCTTTGAGGAGATCTTGGAAGGAAAAGGAGAAGGAATCAGCCTTCTCCTCCATGCTGCAACAGTCATCCATCTCTTCCACGAACCAGCAGTGAGGGAAGGAGGATTTGCGTGAACCTTAGCATCAAGAAAGGGATTTTTGAGTTGCTGAATTGAAGGAGGTCTTCAAGAGGTATTTTTATCTATCTTTTCCGATTTTAGAAGAGCTAGAGATTGCCCTCTTTACATTCAGCACTGGTAGTTGCATGAATTCAGAAACCCTATTCATTGACGTGAGGAATAAAGTGGGGTTTCATAATTGGATCCTTAAAACAGTCTCTTGATTGAATTGGTGCATCTATAATTGAGAAAAGGAAACTCCTTTTCAATTAGAACGTGAAAGGAGAAGTATAAGAGAGTTCTTTTCACAAAAATGTGATAAGAAACCCTCAAATAGTGCTGGATTCATATTCAACTCGCCGAGTTACTAGATCCATGGCTAGGGACCATAACAACTTGGTATCAGAGCAGGGTAACCCGGCAGAGAGAAGCACCAATGAATACTTTGAATTGCTTGAAAGAAAATTTGATACTGTCCTAGAGAGGTTCTCAAAAATTGATATTGATATGGAGACCTTGAAGGGAAGGATGGATAGCATGGAGAATGGTCTAACTACTGGCAAGAAATTTGATGCATTGGAGGAGAAGTTCACTCTCAGTTTGGAAAATTTGAAAGGAAGGATGGATAGCATGGAGACTGGTTTGAGCACTGGCAAGAACCCAATTCTGGGAGACCATTCACAGATCAGAGGGGGAGATGAGTTTACTTGACACACGAGTTTCTCGGGTCAGCAAGGACCCTTCATTTCGGGGGGACACCTCAACCAGGAGGGAGGCACTGTACCTCTCATTCCAGATCAGAGAGGAGGGGACCATTCGTATAACAGAGGGGGAGATGAATTTTTGAGGCACACGAGTTTCTTGGGACAGCAAGGATCCCTCATTCCGGGGGGACACATCTACTAGGGGGGAGGCACTATTTCGAGGTATACTAAAATGGAATTCCCTACTTATAATAGGTCAGAAGACCCTTTGATATGGTTGTATCGATGTGAAAAAAATTTAGCCATCAGTGAGTCCCAACCTATGACCGAGTCAACGTAGCTGTTTTCCACTTACTAGGGGAAGCACAACTTTGGTACCAGCTAGTTGAGGTTGATAGCAAGGTGGTAGATTGGGATGAATTTAAGTGACTGTGCTCTCTCCATTTTGGTCCTCCGGCTTACAGTAACCCTTTTGGAAATTTGGCTTTATTACGCCAAACTGGGGGCCGTGGAGCAATATCAAAAATTGTTCCAGGAAAAATTAGCACGAGCCAGTAGTATGGTACAAGTGGATCAACAAGTTGCGTTGTTTACAGTAGGACTGACTGAGTTGTTAAAGCTTGAGGTGGAGCTCTATGCACTTGTTGACGTATCCAGAGCTATGAATATAGCTCGTGCTTTAGAACTGTGACAGCAGGCACAACACAGACGACCTCCATGGTCAGGGGAGTGCATTCCTCCGAGAAACAACCTAGGTATTACTTTGACTGGGGATCCGAGATCTAGTCATCCTACACCTCCTTATATAAAAAAAATTGACAAGTTCTAAGATGGCAGAACGGCGGGCTAAGAATCTGTGTAACAACTGTGATGAACCATATCGGGTTGGGCATCAATGCAAAAGATTGTTTTTGATCGATAAGGTTGAAGATGAGGATATCGAGGTGACAGAGGATATGATTGAGGAAGAACCACCGGACATCTCCCTGCATGCCATTACTAAGCAGTAATCGGCCACAACTACACAGAATGGGAGCAGCTTGACAACTTCCACTAGGTCTACCCAGCTTCCGAACTTGAGGACAAGCTCGATCTCCAAGGGGGGCAGATGTTATGGACTCAATAACACTGAGTCATCTACTTTACTTTTATTATTTATGTTGCTTTTAATTTCGAATTTTATTGATTTGTAATAAGACTTAAAGGTAGGGGTAGAATTGGGTTTTATAACCCTAACCTATGTTGATATTAATTACCCTATTTAAGGGGTAAGGATGGAGAAATAAAGCAAGTTCAGAATTAGCATAATCTAGGGTAATTTAGGTTCCTTCTAGGCTCTCTATTCTAGGGTTCTTGGTGTGAACTCTCTTGGGGGTTTGTTGCATCCATTGGGGAGTCTTTGAGGAGATCTTGGAAGGAAAAGGAGAAGGAATCAGCCTTCTCTTCCATGCTGCAATAGTCATCCATCTCTTCCACGAACCAGCAGTGAGGGAAGGAGGATTTGCGTGAGCCTTAGCATCAAGAAAGGGATTTTCGAGTTGCTGAATTGAAGGAGGTCTTCAAGAGGTATTTTTATCTATCTTTTCTGATTTTAGAAGAGCTAGAGACTGCCCTCTTTACATTCAGCATTGGTAGTTGCATGAATTCAGAAACCCTATTCATTGACACGAGGAATAAAGTGGGGTTTCATAATTGGATCCTTAAAATAATCTCTTGATTGAATTGGTGCATCTATAATTGAGAAAAGGAAACTCCTTTTCAATTAGAACGTGAAAGGAGAAGTATAAGAGAGTTCTTTTCACAAAAACGTGATAAGAACCCTCAAACAGTGTTGGATTCATATTCTACTCGCCGAGTTACTAGATCCATGGCTAGGGACCATAACAGTTTCATTATTGTATAAAGTTTATTCATATTATTATGTAGTATTTATGAATAATTTTATGTAGAGTGTATAGAAAATTCTATGCAGGTATTATGTACATAGGTTATGCTCAATTTTAAGTAGAGGTCATGCCCAATTTTATGTAGAGGTCATGCTCAATTTTATGTGAAATGTATGCATAATTTTATATAAAATTTATTTTACATGTATTTTTTGAAAATTTTTAAATGTATGTTGGAGCTCGAACTCAGCTTGAGCTCGAGCTTGATTACAATTTTAGGCTGGTGGCTGGGCTGGGCTCGAGCTCGAGCTCGAGTTTGAAATATTTAAATCATGCCTGGCTCGAACATTGGCAGGCTCGGACTCCTCAATTCGATGCCACCCCTAGCAACGGATAATCGGTAAATAGTACAAATCCTTAAGAGTAATAAGGACACATGAGATCACCTGTAGCAAGTTCGTCCTTGAATAAGGAAGATGTGCACCAAATAATAAGTTGGAACCATGTAATAAGCTACCAATAAGTTGAACCAAGTGTTGTTAATCTTCTAAAAAAGAATAACTAAACTGAGTGTTACTGGTTCCGAGAGCAGCCGCAAGGTCTTCTAAAAAATAGAGAAGAGTGAATTAAACAGTAATGAATGTTGCCTTCTGAGAGCTACCCATATTAAACTAACTAATTAGCAACCAATGACATAAGTGTCTTGTTTTCAAATATAGTCCACACTTTGAGATGTAATTACAGAATTAAACCAATTTTGAAAGGCAAGATAAAAAACCGAAGGCAAAGCTTTATGCTAAACCAGTTATATCTTGAAAGGATTTCACTGTGATAGGTTGAGCGAGTGATTGCTATCACAAGGCCTATGATTGCCCGTTCTGTCACGAGCAATGAGGACAGCCAACTGAAATTACAGATACAACAACTCAAGGATTTCCTTTTGGCTCTACTCGAATAGCTTGTAGCCTTGTTGGCCAGTCATTGTGGATAGCAAGAAGATCATCTGTATTATCTCCCCATTGATAATAAAACAAATAGCAAGAGGAATATTTGTTGCTTATGTGCAAAAGGGTCGATCTTTCATCAATCTATTGCTTCTGTCAATAAGATTGAACGACTTCCACTCAACCAATCCGCTCGAAGTCCCCTTGGTGAAAACGATGCCTTCTCTCAGTAGATGGTGATCTTGGTTCTTCGGTTCACAACACTATCATCTTGGTGATCTTCGCTCGTTGTGATATTTCCAATAGTAACTCTCAGCATTGGCTTACCTCATTCTCAAAGTTTCTAAGCAGTATTCTCACTTTGGCATCATTCCAACAATCTCTTAGCAGAAATCAAGGATCTCTTAGTTGATGTTGTTGGCGTATCTAGGATCCTGCTGTTTGGATGATTTCGTCTTAAATTGGACATTGTTGATTTGGCTTTATTTGGCTGTATTGATCGGCCTGAATCAAGGATCGAGTAGGCTTCATTACTATGCTGGCAATTTTACTACGCTAGCAATATTTGGCTTTGTAGTTGTCTATTATCCTGGAAAGTTATATGCTAGTAAGTTGAGATTATCTTGGAAATTTGCTGGCATTACCTATGACGGTATTCCTCTAGCTAACTAAACACAAGATTGCTTGTTTCTTGGTGTCGCTTGGATGTTTTGAACTGGAAAGTTGCTGATTAAAATTGTTATTTTCCTCATCCAATAAGTCATACATTGGAAGGTTACTGTTATCTTGGATGGACGTCGTATTGATCTTTAGTATCTATTTGAAAGTCATATACGCTAGATGGAAGGCATATTGCTCTCTCATCCAGCCTGGTATCTATTTGCTATCATCCAATCTGGCCGTTGAATTCATTCCGAGTTGATCTCATGAGCTTGATTTGGCTTACTGTTGATTAATATCCATTCCGAGTTCATTACTGTTGTCAATACCGAGTTGATCTCGTGAACTTGATCCAAGAAAATATTTCTATTATACCTAGTTAGCTCATTACAGGGACATTGGTATACTTATGGCTCATCTAAACTTGGTACGACTCGATCCTTTAACCCGAGATGTTAACGTGGTCTGACTTACTCTTAACATGGTTTGACTTGGTCCCTTTGACTCAGATTACCTCGGGATCTTAACTCGGCTTGACTCGCTCCTTTTCAAATCTGCTATTGTGCCTTATTATCTTCTATTGTATCTCATCATCCTTGTTGCTGCATTTTGGTCCTTTAATCAAGACATTTGATTGTTAATCACTAATTGTTGTCAATTTGCACTACGATGTCTCTTAAGAACACCAAGGGCCTAAAGACTCTTTGTCAAGAATTTGCACTACTTCAGAAGATAAAGTACCTAATGGCTTATACAAATAAACAGGCCACCCCCAACAAGATATCTCTTATTGATGCTACTTCTTTAACAAGTATGGTTTCAACTACTTTTGCATCTAGGATCATTGACTCTGAGGGCTCTGAGCGCTTGATAGGTAATGGTACCTCCTCAATTCTATAGCTCTTTGTTTACCTAACAAGTTTGTTTCTATAGCGGATGGATTCAAAACCAAGATACATGGGGTGGGGTCCACATTTGCTACACCTAATCTTCATTTAAAAGAGGTCTTATTTGTCCCTGAGTTTTTACTAATCCCCTTATTCATTAGTCAACGCACACAAAAATTATTAGTTCTATCACCTTTTCTCCAACTTCTTGTGTTCTTTAGAATTTGAAGACAAAACAGGATATGGTAGAGGCCGTGAAAGATGAGAGTTCTACTATCTTGATTCACCATCACTAACAGCCACCACTAGTGCTAAACATTTGGCTCTTCAATGGCACAATAACCTAGGATGTCCATCTCTTCACTCACTCAAACAAATTATTCCAACATTACAGTCATTTCTAATCTCAACTGTGAAGACTGTCAAGTGAGTGAACACCAACTGAGTACTTATTCTTCTTGCGGAGAAACCAAAAGTGTTGCCTCATTTTCTTTAGTTCATTCTAATATATGGGTCCTATGAACATCTCAAATGTTTCCCGGTCAAAGTATTTTGTTACATTTGTAGATGATTTCTCTCGGGCAACAAGTTTGTTCTTATTACAAAAGAGATCATAATTTTACCTCTTTTTAAGTCCTTTTGTGCCATGGTGGTGTCTACCCAGTTTAACATTATCTAACAAATTATTCGCTCCGATAAAGCCAAGGAATATATGTTTTTAGACTTCTAATCTTTTTTCCAAGAAAAAAGGTATAATTCACTTAACCTCTTGTGTCTACACACCACAACAAAATAGTGTCACTAAAAGGAAAATAGACACCTTCTTGAGGTTTCCTGTGCTCTACTCCATCATATGCATGTACCTCATTTCTATTGGCTCCATGCCATCCTCACATTTTATTATCTTAATAACAAATTACCTTCTTCTATGCTTGGTAACCAGACACCATATTCTTACTTTTTTCTTGGTGATAAGGTATTCTTTCTTCCTTTGAGAATTTTTGGGTGTACCTGTTTTATTCATAATACATCCTCTCATACTACTAAATTGGATCCCAAGGCAATTAAATATATTTTTTGGGGTACTCTTGTACTCATAAATGATATGTCTGTTACAATATGTCTCTTCGAAAACTATTTGTTTCTAGTGATATCACAATTTTTTAGGACCAGCCCTTTTATCTATCCATTGGTGCCCCCACCTGGTTTTTCTACACCACATGAGTTTCCTAAACCTATTTTAACAATTGGTGACTCTACAACTCATGGTTGTATTGATGTACATGCCCCGCCTCTTGAAGTATTGGCCGACACTATACCTATGGAGTCTCCAGATTCCTCTGAGGTAAGCTCTTCTTTTTAACCTCCTATTTTGGTCATCCTTTTGATACCCGACCCATTGCTCTTCGTAAATAACCTAGGGCCTGCACCTGACCTTCTACCTCTGACCCCATTGCTTATTTTTTATCTACCCATAGGTTATAACCATCTTGCTATCAATTTCTTGCATCTATTTATTCCATTGCTATTCCTCAATCCTACCACTAGGCCTTGCAAAATCCAGGATGGAAAACAGCCATGGCGAAGAAATGACCACTCTTTACATGAATCAAATGTGGGTTTCCTACCATCTGAAAAAAGTTGATGAGCTATAAATGGGTCTTCACAGTCAAACAAAATTTGGATGGCACAATGACCCGTCATAAATCCCTCCTTGTGGTTAAAGACTATTCCCAATATTATGGGATTGATTATGAGGAAACAATTTCTCCAGTCGCCAAACTCAACTCAGTGCATCTCTTATTATCTCTCGTTGCTAATTCTCACTGGCTTGTTTTTTAGCTAGATGTAATGAATGTCTTCCTCAATGGTGATGTCAAGGAGAAAATTTATATGCAACAACCACTTGGATTTGTGGTTGAGGGGGAGTTGGTGTGACGCCTTCAAAATCCATTATATGGTTTGAAGCAATCTCCGTGGGCTTGGTTTGAAAATTTTAGTAAAGCAATGATTTGATTTGGGTTCACAAGGTGCTTTGTGGACAATTCTATATTTTTCAAGCATACTGAGAAAGGAGTCGTACTACTTGTTGTATACATGAATGATATTATCTTGATGGGTAGTGATACCGATAATATCAGTCAAGTAAAAACAATATGTGCAATGAATTCAAGACGAACACCTTGGGACTCCTTAAGTATTTTCTCTCTATATCTCACTATAGTATTAAGGTTCTTCAATCTATTCATGGTATGCTCTTATATCTCACTATTTTTTTGTCTTGCTTGAAGAAACAAGAATGATGGTATGTCATCCTATTGACACCCATATGGTGACAAATACAAAACTATATGTTGGTTTGGGAGAAGAAGTTGATGTTGGCAAGTACTAGAGGTTAGTTGGCAAGATTATCTATCTCACTGTAACTAGACCCAATTTTTTTTGCAGTTAGTGTGGTCAGTCAATATGTGCATAAACCTCAGATATCTCATTGGCAGGCATTGGAGGGAATTCTCAAGTACTTGAAAAATGCATTAAAAAAATGACTGTTATATAAGTGTCATGGTCATCTTAATATTGAAAGCTTCGTCGATGCAGACTGGTTTGGATCACTAGATGATAGAAAATCTAGTTCAAGATATTGTACTCTAGTGGGAGGCAACCTTATCATATGTATTAGAAGGAGGACTCAAGCCCACACATCCAAGGAAGAAAATGTTAAGTTGTGGGGCCTAATTAATGTCATACGGTGAGTTGGCCGTGAATCATCTCAAGTTGCAGTCCGAGAGTTTAGAGAGAAACACCTATAAGTGTGCGATTTCTCTTGTAAATTATTTCATCTTCATAATGGATTATTGTAGCAGCAGAAGCCAGAACTTGTATAAATCTTGTTGTGCTTTTCCCTGCTTGATTTTTCCTTCTTTCGCGTTTATTATTATTGCTCTCATTAGTTTGGAATTAGGGCATCTAATTCCTAACAACTTATATTAGAGCTTTGGTTCATGATTGAGAGCAATGGCTGACAGAGAACGATCGACACTTGGAATCAACAAATTTGATGGTATGGATTTTGCATTTTGGAGGATACAGATCGAATATTATCTATATAGTAAAAAGATGCATGCTCCAGTTCTGGATATGAAACCAGAAGGTATGAAAGATGATGAGTGGAATCTCCTCGATAGATAAGTGTTGGGAGTAAATTGGTTAACACTATTGAAGAACATTGCTCACAATGTGGCGTCGAAGAAAACCACAATGGGGATGATGAAGATTCTATCCGACATGTATGAGAAGCCTTTCATAAATAATAAGGTACATTGTTATGCACGCAATAACATTATTATTTTAGTGTTTTCTTTAATTTACTTTATTTTATTTCGGTTTTAGGTCATAGGGGTATTTTTGGAATTATTCATTAATATGGATATTTTTGGAATATTTTATTCATAGGGCTATTTTTGTAATATTTTATTAAACCCTAATAGGGTGAACCCTATTTAAGGGTAAGAGTAATGAGAAAAGGAAGCATTGAAGTATTAAAAATTAGGTTAAATCTCGCGTAAAGAGGCTTAGAGTTCTCCTCAACAAGCTCTAGGGTTTTCAAGCTTCCTTTAGGCTTGATCTTTCGTTTTCGTCTTTCCCATGTCTTCCTACTATCCCTACAGTAATGCGTGGAAGACCCATAACCCGTGGTAGATCCCAGATCCTCCCAAAGAATCCTTATGTCAAATCCAGGACCGTAACAACTGGTATCAGAGCCGGAACACAATGGATTATTCTATATCTCAAGAAGGAACACAAGCTCGCATAGAGAAGGTATATAATTCCGCAGACAAACTATGCAAAGAATTTGGAGAAGCACGAGCATTATATGAAATTTTCATGGAATGCTAGACAACGGAGCCATGAGCTGCCACAAAACTGGTCACACGACCAGAATTCTTTGAGCACAACAGCGGCGCAGAAGAAGCAGCAGAAGCTCTCTCGGACGAACAGAAGACTGTCTCGAAAAAGCTCTCCAAACGTCAAAAATCCGACGACGGAGACACCGGAATTTAAAAAATGGAAGGGGCTCACCCTTTCCCAATGGACGTCATGCGTATCTCCGAACCGAAGCTGCAGCGGGGAGGTGATTTCCTAACAAAGGAAATTCTGAATTCATCGGTACTGGAGGATTTGGAGGTGACCGCAAATCCGTAATTGGAGGGGAATAGGAAATTCCGTCGGTGCCGTAGGCGAAATTTCTGACGGAATTTCCGCTGGTCTTTGTTCCAGGGGGCTGAGAAATAGAGGTTCTCTGTCTCGGCAATGCTCCCAATGGCGAAGCCCCAACAGGCTTCTCTTCGCCATCGGGGAAGCAGGATAGTTCGTCGATGCCGTAATCAACTTTTCGAGAGCCCTCTGTCTCGAAAACTATCCAGGCGGCGAAGCCCCGACGGGCTGCGATTCGCCACTAGAAAATCAGGCGACTCCGTCGGTGCCAAGAGAGAGGAAGGAGACGTCCGTTGCCGGCCTTCGTTGGTGCAGTGAGGAAAGGATCCGCCGGGCGCAGAATTTGGGAGCTGCCGAAGGAAGAAGACGAGTCTCGATTAAATTTTCCTAACTTAGGAAAATTTAATCGGCCCGGTCCGCTGACTCGCACGCCGGACCGGGGTTCCTGAACCAAGTCAAACTAGGTTAACTCGGACCGACCCAAAAAAAAATGTGGGCAAACAGAGGGGGGGTCATAGCTATCGCGAATGCTACTTCAGCGGCATCGGTGGAGACGTCAGCAGACAGACACTACTTCCGAGTGTGAGGACAAGCTCGTCTTCCAAGGGGGGTGTAATGTTATGCATGCAATAACATTATTATTTTAGTGTTTTTTTATTTTACTTTATTTTATTTCAGTTTTAGGTCACAGGGGTATTTTTGGAATTATTTATTAATAGGGATATTTTTGGAATATTTTATTCATAGGGCTATTTTTGTAATATTTTATTAAACCCTAACAGGGTGAACCCTATTTAAGGGGTAAGAGTAATGAGAAAAGGAAGCATTGAAGTATTAAAAATTAGGTTAAATCTAGCGTAAAGAGGCTTAGAGTTCTCCTCAATGAGCTCTACGGTTTTCAAGCTTCCCTTAGGCTTGATCTTTCGTTTTCGTCTTCCCCATGTCTTCCTACTATCCCTACAGTAATGCGTGGAAGACCTGTAACCCGTGGCAGACCCCAGATCCTCCCAAAAAATCCTTATGTCAGATCCGGAACCGTAACATACATCTCATGAAAAGTGTTATGGACTCTATAGCATCACGAGTTACCAACAGGCGTAGGAATTAATTAATGTGTTTTTCAATTTCCATGTAATTGTCTTTGGTTTGGGTTGGTTTAGCATTTATTGGTTTGAACCATTGACCCAAGAGGTCTTTAGGGTTTTGGACGTCCTCCACCCTATTTAAGGGGACGGCTAGGGTAATGAAGATTATGAATTGAGTTCACTCTAGTTAACGTAATTTAGATAAACAGGTCAAGAGCTCCTTCAAGCTCTCTTCCGAATTTTCCCAATTCTCCTTTCCGAAATTCAATCCCCTTCAACCCCTCATTCCATCTCAACGTCAAGCAAGATAATGGAAGGAAGAGAAGAGAGGAGGGTGACAAGATCCATGGCTCGTGAGGATCCTAACAACGTGGTATCAGACAGATCCACCCTCGGTGATTCCTCTTCTCCAGAGGACATACGTCAAGTCCTTTCAGACCTTCAACAACGATCCACTCTTCAAGGTACTGAAATTTCTCACATCAATACTACCTTACAAACTCTGGAATCATCTCTACAATCCATCCTACGACAACTTGCTGCACTTCAAGCACCAACGCCACCACCAGCAACCAATTTTCAACAACAACCAGTTCCCCACCAACAATTCACGCCACCACCAAATCCACCCTTGCGTCAACCAATGGGTTCAATGACCACTCACGCACAAGCACCATCAACGGTTCCCAGGTACTTTAAACTTAACTTTCCTACATATGATGGCTCTAAAGATCCTTTACTGTGGTTCACGAAATGTGAACACTTCTTTTATCATCAACAAACGGTGGAAATGGACAAGGTTACTTTGGCCGCCTACCACATGCTCGATGAAGCGCTCATGTGGTTCCATCACTACCGAAATGTCCATTCCATTCAGGATTGGCTGCACTTTAAACATGCTTGCCAGTTAAGGTTCGGACCTCCAGCTAGCAGCAACCCAGTGGGGGAATTGATCAACTACAAATAGACCAGCACCTTAGAGGTTTACCAAAAAACGTTCCAAGAACGGTTGGCCAGAGCTAGTGAATTTGTTCCTCCTCACCTACATGTTCAGATTTTTAATGCTGGATTGACAGAGGCAGTCAGATTGGAAGGGGAATTACTGGGTCCAACAAATTTGGACTCTGCAATGAATTATGCCAGGGCTGTGGAGCACAAACAGAGAGTTCTAAAAGAGTCTTTACAAAGAAAACCATTTTGGCAAAACAGAACACAGGGTACTGCATCTGGTCCACGTTTTGGGTCCTCTGTCCCTAACCGAGCAGATCAGGCTACTAATGTTCCTCCACACTCTATGCCACGTAAATTTTTGACTAAACAGGAAATGGATGCTCGAAAGGCAAAGGGCCTATGTTTTAATTGTGACGAACAATTCTTGCCCGGACATACCTGTAAACATTTATTCAGTATTGAATTATTGGAAGAAGATTCAGAAGAGCTTCTTGAAAATGAAATTGTGGAAGAGGTACAACAGGAAGCAGAGCTCTCCCTCCATGCCATGCATGGCCTGCGTAGTTCTAATACCATGCAGGTAAAGGCCAGGTTACATCATCTCATGCTACTTGCTTTAGTTGATTCGGGCAGCACACATAATTTTATCAGTGAACCAGCCGCGCAACAATAGGGATTGGAAATTCAACAACAAAGGGGTTTCTCAGTTTCAGTGGCCAATGGGGCCAAAATTGCTAGCGTGGGGTTATGTGCTAACACCCCTTTCACCATTGAGGGGCATTCCTTTCAGGCAGATTTACTAGTCATTCCATTGGCTGGATTTGATTTGGTGCTCGGGGTCAAATGGCTCCAGTTATTAGGACCGATATTATGGGACTTTCAAGCTCGGACTATGACATTTTCAGCACCACAGGGCCAGATTACATTACAAGGCATTGTGGCACAGGTCCCTGATGCACTTCACACTTTGCATATTCAACACACGGGTGATGATCAGTTAGCTCCTTTACTTACAGCATTTGCGGATTTATTTAATGACCCTACAGGTCTACCACCAGTGCGTCATTGCGATCACCGCATTCGTTTAAAGTTGGGAACTGATCCAGTAGTGGTGCGGCCTTATCGTTACCCACATATCCAGAAAGATGAAATAGAATGACAGTGCATGCATATGCTTGCTCAGGGTGTGATCCAGCCCAGTCGATCTCCTTTCTCCTCTCCAGTGTTACTTGTACGTAAAAAAGATAAATCTTGGAGATTTTGTGTCGACTATAGGCAACTAAACTTGCACACAGTTAAGGACAAGTTCCCCATTCTAGTTGTGGACGAGTTGCTGGATGAGTTACATGGTGCTACAATTTTTACCAAATTAGATTTGAAATCGGGCTATCATCAAATAAGAGTTCACCAGGCGGATGTGGAGAAGACTGCCTTCCGCACACATCACGGTCATTTCGAGTTCCTCGTCATGCCCTTCGGTCTCTCCAATGCACCATCCACCTTTCAGGCCCGCATGAATGAGGTCTTTTCATCACTTCTGCGCCACTATGTGTTAGTCTTTTTTTATGACATTCTGGTCTACAGCAAAAATTGGGAAGAACATCTCCACCACCTCCACCAGGTATTTACCATTCTTCGCTCTCATCATTTGGTTTTGAATCAATCAAAATGTGCTATGGGTACATCTGAGGTGGCATATTTGGGCCACGTCATATCAGCTGGGGGCGTGAAAGTTGACCAGAGCAAGATTCAGGCAGTTACAGATTGGCCGGTTCCCACCTCCACTACAGCATTAAAGGGCTTTTTGGGCTTAGCGGGATATTATAGAAAATTTATTCAATCTTATGGACAGATAGCAGCACCACTCAACAACCTGCTCAAAAAAAATGCCTTCCACTGGTCTTCTTCAGCAGAACAGGCATTTAACCTGTTAAAGGAGGCCTTAGCCTCAGCGCCAGTCCTACAATTACCAGATTTTGAGGCAGAATTTGTGGTGGAATGTGATGCCTCCGGGGGAGGTATAGGGGCAGTGTTACAACAATTGGGGCACCCCATTACTTATTTCAGTCGTCAGTTGGGACAACACCACCATAAGTTAGCTGCATATGAGAGGGAATTGATTGGGTTAGCCAAGGCTGTCCAACATTGGCGACCGTATCTTTGGGGAAGATCGTTTCTCATTCGTAAAGATCATTGCAGCCTCAAGTATCTTCTGGAACAGCGCCTCACCACATCCCCACAGCAGCATTGGTTAACTAAACTCATGGGCTTTGATTTTACGGTTCATTATAAGCCAGGTAGTTCGAATTTGGGGGCTGATGCCTTATCACGTCGGGATATTTCCACCACTCAAATTTATGCTATCAGTCACCCACGTGCACTGCTATTAGATTCTATTCATGAGGAAGTAAATCAATATCCGGATCTTATGTCTTTATATCAGGATATTCAACAGGGGACAGCTGCTCCTCATTGGACGATTCAGGATCGTCTCATTCTCTACAAAAATAGGATATTTTTACATAATACATCACCACTTCTTCACACAATCCTGTCCTCTATCCATGATAGCACACATGAGGGTCGACAGAAAACATATTTCCGAATCAGTCGGGACTTTTACTGGAAGGGCATGAAGAGCACAATTGCTGATTATGTAGCTGCTTGTCAGATTTGTCAAAGAAATAAGGCCGAATCCTTAAGTCCAGCCGGCCTACTGCAACCTCTGCAACTACCATCTCAAATCTGGTCTGATATTTCCATGGACTTCATTGTTGGACTTCCCATTTCATCAGGTAAATCGGTGATCTTTGTCGTCGTTGATCGGTTTTCAAAATATGGGCACTTCCTTGCTTTGGCGCATCCATATACTGCTGCTCAGGTCGCTCAATTATTTATGGACAACATTGTCAGATTACATGGAATTCCCTCATCCATTATTAGTGACAGGGATGCAATTTTTACCAGTCTCTTTTGGAAGGAATTATTCAAATTACAGGGCACCCAATTGGCATTTTCGTCAGCCTATCACCCACAAACGGACGGACAAACAGAGGTTGTCAATCGCACTATTGAAATGTATCTTCGTTGGTTTGTGGGGGATGCACCTAGAAGATGGGTGAAATGGCTTTCATGGGCCGAATTTTGCTATAACACATCTTACCACACAGCATTGGGTACTACTCCTTTCAGGGTAGTTTATGGCAGAGATCCACCTCGTTTGTTACCATATGAACCGGGGGCATCCAAAGTCGTCACTTTGGACCAAGCATTAGCTGAACGAGATGCTATGCTCACTGAGGTACGTACACATCTGCAAGCGGCCCAACACTCTATGAAACGCTTTTATGATAAGAAGCACCGGGAGGCATCTTATTGCCCTGGAGACTATGTGAGGTTAAAGCTTCAACACTACCGCCAGCTGTCCCTGACTGCAGCCAAGCGCCATAAGCTGTCTCCAAA
This sequence comes from Aristolochia californica, assembly GCF_029961685.1. Classification (NCBI taxonomy): domain Eukaryota; kingdom Viridiplantae; phylum Streptophyta; class Magnoliopsida; order Piperales; family Aristolochiaceae; genus Aristolochia; species Aristolochia californica. The sequence goes on from NW_027181771.1 coordinate 25,698,824, forward strand.
ATATTATGGTCCATTTCCGATATTGGACCAAATTGGGCCCGTGGCATACCGTTTGCAGCTCCCACCGGAAGCAAAGATCCACAATGTATTTCACGTCTCCCAATTGAAGCCCTTCCAAGGTGACTCGCCCCTACTACACACTCCACTGCCGCCACTACATGAGGGCCGAGTCCTTTCTATTCCAGCTCAGGTAATACAAGCACGCCACATTCAAGGGGATTGGGAAATTCTAGTCTAGTGGGCCGATGCCGATCCCAGTGACACCACATGGGAGCAGTTATCAACATTTCGACTTTTATATCCTTCCTTCGAGCTTGAGGACAAGCTCTTTCTCCAGGAGGGGGGTGATGTTATGGACTCTATAGCATCACGAGTTACCAACAGGCGTAGGAATTAATTAATGTGTTTTTCAATTTCCATGTAATTGTCTTTGGTTTGGTTTTGTCTTTGGTTTGGGTTGGTTTAGCATTTATTGGTTTGAACCATTGACCCAAGAGGTCTTTAGGGTTTTGGACGTCCTCCACCCTATTTAAGGGGACGGCTAGGGTAATGAAGATTATGAATTGAGTTCACTCTAGTTAACGTAATTTAGATAAACAGGTCAAGAGCTCCTTCAAGCTCTCTTCCGAATTTCCCCAATTCTCCTTTCCAAAATTCAATCCCCTTCAACCCCTCATTCCATCTCAACGTCAAGCAAGATAATGGAAGGAAGAGAAGAGAGGAGGGTGACAAGATCCATGGCTCGTGAGGATCCTAACAAAAAGAACTCTTCAATTTAAAGATAACAGAAAATACATCAGTGGCATCACATTTGAATATGTTTAGCTTGATTTTCAATCAATTGACCTCAGTTCAAATTAAATTTAATGATGAGGTTCATGCTTTAATTCTCTTGGCGTCTTTGTTAAATTTTTGGGAGCCTATGAGGGTTTCGGTCAGCAACTCTATAGGCAACGAGAAGTTGATTTTTAATGATATTCGAGATATCATTCTTGCAGTGGAAGTTTGTAGAAAGAATTCTAAAGAATCCTCGATATCTAATTATGCCCTTAGTGTTGATACTAGGGGCATGAACTTCGAGAGGAATTCCAACAAGGGCAATGGTAGAGGGAAGTCAAGGAATGGAAGAAGCAAGTCCAAATTTGGAAGGAATGTGGAGTGCTGGAATTGTGGAAGTCTGGTCACATAAAGAAGAACTGCATAGCACCGAAGAAGGATGAAAGGAAAGGCGATGTTGCAAATGTAGTGACTGAAGAAGTACAAGATGTTTTACTCTTGTCGGTTGATAGCCCTATTGATTCTTGAGTGTTAGATTCAGGGGCTTATTTTCACACCATTGCTCACCATGCGATCATGGAGAATTACGTTGCTAGAGATCACGGGAAAGTGTATCTTGCTTATGGAGAACCTTTGGATATTGTCGGCATTGGTAATGTCAGTTTGAGGATGTCAAATGGGTTAGTGTGGAAAATTCACAAGGTGAGATATGTGCCAAAATTTATGCATAATTTGATCTTAGTAGGGTAACTTGATGATGAAGGTCATAATGTGACTTTTAATGGTGTTGTCTGGAAAGTCACTTAGAGAGCCATGGTTGTTACACGAGGAGTTAAAATTGGAACTCTTTACATCACTTCTAGTTGTAGAGACATGGTTGCAGTTGCTGATGCTGTTACTGATTCTGAGTTGTGGTATTATAGGCTCGGTCACATGAGTGAGAAGGGAATGGAAGTACTTCAATCCAAAGGGAAGCTACCAAGGTAGAAAACTGTAAAAAAAAAAAAAAAATTGTTGAAGATTGTATTTTTGGTAAGTAGAAAAGGGTTAAATTTCTAAGGCTGGAAAGGAGCAAAAAGACAACAAAATTGGAGTTGGTTCTCATGGATGTGTGGAGGACTTCAACTGTTACTTCCCTTAGTGGTTCTAACTACTATGTGACATTTATTAATGATTCAAACAGAAAGGCATGGGTTTATTTTCTAGAAAAAAAATATGATGTCTTTGATACCTTCAAGAGATGGAGAGCAATGGTTGAGAATGAGATAGATTTGAAGGTGAAGTACTTGTAGTCAAATAATGGGGGAGAATACATAGATGATGATTTCAAGATGTACTGTGTTGATAATAGAATCAAGATGAAGAAGACCATTCATGGAAATCCTCAACAGAATGGTGTGGCAAAGAGGATGAATAGGACTTTGAATGAGTGTGCTAGGGTCATGAGATTGCGTACGGGATTGCCAAAGATGTTTTGGTCTGAGGCTATTAGTATCGCTACCTATTTGATCAATAGAGGTCCCTCAAAACCATTGGATAGTAAAATACCAGAAGAAGTCTAGAACGACAAAGAGGTAAACCTTTCTTTCTTGAAATTTTTTTGTTCTATTTCTTATATTCACATTGACTCTGTTGTTAGAAGTAAATTTGATGCTAAATCTAAAATATGTTTCTTTATTAGCTATGGTGGTATCGCTTCTGGGATGACCAAAGTCATAAGTTTATTAGGAGCAAAGACGTGATCTTCAATGAAGGTGTTCTGTATAAAGATAGGTTGAGAACAGAATCTGAGAGCACAAGTGATGAAGCCAAGAAATTTGAAGTGATTCAGTTGAGAGATCTTCCAGTTATTGAGATGGAGAATATTGCTCAGGAAGACCAGGAAAACATACCCCCATAAGTAAATTAGAACATTCTTGTGACTGAACTCAGGAGATCAGCCAAAACTAGAAGACCACCATAGAGATACTCCCCTGCACTGAATTATATTTTATTGACTGATAAAGGTGAACCAAAGAGTTATGATGAAGTTGTGCAAGTTGATGAATCAACCAAGTGGAAGTTGGCCATGAAGGACGAGATGGATTCACTGTTATCCAATCAGACATGGCAGTTGACAGAGTTACCAAAAGCGAACAAGGCCTTGCAGAATAAATGGGTGTACCAAATAAAAGATGAACATGATGGCAGCAAGCTGTAGAAGGCAAGATTGGTGGTAAAGGGCTTTCAACAAAAAGAATGCATCGACTACATTGAGAATTTCTCTCCAGTAGTAAAATTGACTACTATTAGAACAATGTTTGGACTAGTGGAAAATGAAGACTTGCACTTAGAGCAGTTTGATGTAAAGACAACCATTCTTCATGGTGATTTGGAGGAAGAATTTTACATGATTCAGCCACAAGGTTTCAAAGCACAAGGAAAGGATAAAATGGTGTGCAAACTTCAAAAGAGTTTGTATGGTCTTAAACAGGCTCCAAGACAATGGTATAAGAAGTTTGACACCTTTATGAGTAGTAATGGTTTCTTGAGGTGTCAGGCAGATCAGTGTTGTTATGTGAAGAAGTTTGATGACTCCTACATCATTCTACCATTATATGTTAATGACATATTTATAGCAGGTGCTTGCAAACAGGACATAGATAAGTTGAAAAAGGAGTTGTCCAAGAAGTTTGTAATGAAGGATTTGGGTGTTGGAAAACTAGACACATAGATGTCTTGAAACTATCACAAGAAGAATATGTGAAGAAGGTACTGAGTAGATTCAACATGAATGATGCAAAACCAGTGGGTACTCCTTTGGCTAGTCACTTTAGGCTATCTAAGGAGGAGTCACCTTCTACAGAGCAAGAGCGAGCCAACATGGCCAATGTTCCTTATGCTTCTGCTATTGGTAGTCTCATGTATGCCATGGTGTGCACTAGACCAAACATAACTCATGGAGTGGGAGTTGTGAACAGATATATGAGTAATTCGGGTAACCAACATTTGGGAAGCAGTGAAGGGGATTCTCAGGTATTTGAGAGGCACTGCAGACTCAACCTTATGTTTCAAAACGTCAGACTTGGGATTACAAGGATATGTAGTTGTTGACATGGCAGGAGACATTGATGGTAGGAAAAGTACCACTGGATATGTATACACATTGGGTGGTACAACAGTTAGTTCGGTCTCTAAGTTGCAAAAGACAGTTGCTCTTTCCACCACTGAGACATAAGATGTTGCTGTGACCGTAGTGTTGATTTTATGGCAAAGAGAAAAACTTCATTGACTTATTATAATCATAGTACATGAACCTCTATTTATAATAGAGGAAGATAGTAGAGTCCAATTGCAATAAAACTACTTTTGTCCCAATTACACCCAAACTTTAACACTTAAAGATAAGTCCTAGCATAATTAAATAACTCAATATAAATAAAAAACAAACATAACTCAAACTAGAACTCTTCTAGGATGTGACCATAAGATAAAGATGCATTTGTGAGTCCTTCTTGATCTTCCAACCAGCTTGTGGTTATCTTTGTGGTTCTTCTTGATTTTCCAACTAGCTTGTGCCTTCTTGATCTTCCAACTTATGTGATAAGGATGCCATCTCGTGGTAATCATGGTGGGTCCTACTTCTTATGTGCTTGGGCCCATCATGTGGGCCTTCCTTGGTCATGTGGCCCATCTTATAATACTCTTAGATATGTGAACCTTCCTTGGTTGTGTGGGCTAGAGTCCATCTTCCAACACGAAGCCAACAAAGAGATGGTATGGTTGCAGTCTTTTTGGAAAGAATTAGGTCTCAAGCATGGAAGAATGTGTTGTATTGTGACAGTTAGAGTGTTATTCATTTAGCAAAGAATCTTGTTTATCATGCCAGAACAAAGCACATACAGGTGCGTTCTCATTTCATCATATCGGCTCTGGAAGATGGAGTCTTAGCACTTGAAAAGATTCAAGGAAGTCAAAATCCCGTTGATATGTTGACGACGACTGTTATAATCGAGAAACTAAAGTTGTGTGCAACTGCAGTTGGACTTCTCTCTGAGGATTGAGAAGTTGTTGCCGCTGCAGAGGAGATCTGGTGATGGATTAGTCTCCAAGTGGGAGATTGTTAAGTTGTGGAGCCTAATTAACGCCTTACGCTGAGTTGGTCGTGGATCGACCTTCGTGGTAAAGTCGTTGTAGAGGTTGGAAGGCGGGTGGAAGCCCCCGTCCGATCCACGATATATTGACTGATGTTTCTTTAAGAGTAGTTTGGAAATTTCACTCTGGTAATGCGGTTGCCATAACTTTCTCTTTAAATTGGGGGGTGCCACTATTAGGGTTTTATGATCTTAATTCGAGAAGCATCTTGAGTTGTAGCCCGAGAATTTAGAAAGAAACACTTGTAGTGTACGATTTCTCTTGTAAACTATTTCATCTTCATAGTGGATTAGTGTAGCGGTGGAAGACAAGACGTAGTCTCACCTTGAGGTATAAATCTTGTTGTGCTTTTTCGTGTTTGCTTTTCCCTTTTTCCATGTTTATTATTATTGCTCTCATTAGTTTGGAATTAGGAAGTCTAATTCCTAACATACTTTACAAGAGAGATTGCATACACTTACAAGTGTTGTTTTTCTCTAACCTCTCTTGCCGACAAATCAAGATGCTCTTCAGATGAGTAATAAAACCCTAATAGCGGCATTCCAAATATAAAGAGGAAACTAGGGCAACCGCAATACAAGAGTAAAATTCTCAGACTACCCTTAATGAAACAACACTTAATAAATCGTGGATAGGGCGGGGGACTCCGGTCCCACACCCCTGGGAGTGGCGACCTTACCGTAAAGGCCGATCTGCGTACCGACTCAACATAGGGTGTCGATTAGGCTCTACAACTTAACATAAAAAATGCAAACAGTTTATTAACTTACCTCTATTTCCTCACTTATGTCGGTGATGCTCGATTGAAAAAATTGATTGAGCGACGAAGATCGAAGAGGAAGAACATCGTAGAAATAGAGGATGAAATTGAAAAAAAAAAACAAAAACTTCTCTAAAGGGGCTGATTCTTTCTCTGTTTAAATGGGGAAAGATCGGAGAATCACTGGCGAACGAACTTCTCAACGCCAACACTTGATTTTCTTTCAATTTTCCCTAGACCAAATTCCTTGATTTCATGAACTGCGAAGGTTGCCGCCTGCCGAATCTCCGATTTTCTAATATAAAGCATCATTAAGTAACGAGTTGGCTTACAAGCTTCTGAATTGAACTAGGATTCGCTCGAGCTCGACTCATTCACTTAAACGAGCCTGATTCTGTGTTATGGACTCCATAGCATCAAGAGTGGCTAACCGGAGAAGAGAAGAGATGGAGTAAACTTGTATTTCAGTACCTTAGGGGTTTAATTGTAATTTGAAGTTCCATAAGGGTCTAATTATAATTATAGAACCTTTGATGTTTTCCTTAACCTATTTAGGGCGTCAAGTGATGGAATGAAAACAAGTATTGATCATTAGTCTAAGTGAGATCAGGTTCTCTCTCTAAAGAGGCCTAAGGTTGGAGCTCCTTTAAAGGCTCACGTCATTCACCATTGGGCGTTCCAGGTACCCCAAATCCCTCCCTTCTTCGTCATTCAATCTGGAAGCTAGAGGAGATCGCCGGGTGACTCGATCCATGGCTAGAGAGCCTAACATCGTGGTATCAGACAGGACCACCCTTGGTGATTCCTCTTCCCCTGCAGAAATTCGAAATTTTGTGGAAGAGAATCATGATGATCTACAATCTCAAATCAATGGCCTGGAGGAAAAATTCCAGATGTTGTTGTCACGAATGGAGGAGGGCTTCACCCAGCTTTCGGTCCAGATGGCATCCTCCTCACGTCCAGCAGATCCTCTCAACCCTCATCCAACGCCTCCACCTCCTCCCCTATGCCAAACACGTCCACCTCGTGGGGGCCTCAATCCAGCACCTCCTACCGTGCCAAGGTACACAAAGCTTGATTTTCCAACGTATGATGGGTCCTCCGACCCTTTAATGTGGTTGCACAGGTGTGATCATTTCTTTTCCAATCAAGGAACTCTGCCCGAAGGCAAGGTTCAATTAGCTGCCTTCCACATGCTCGATGAAGCGCTTATGTGGTTTCATCAATTCAAAAAGGAGTTTGTGGTGTATGATTGGAAATTTTTCAAAGAAAATTGTATGCTACGGTTTGGTCCTCTGCTTCGCAGCAACCCAGTTGGGGATTTGGTCAATCTAAAATAGCTTGGCACTATAGAACAATATCAGAAATTGTTCCAAGAAAAACTTGCTCGTGCAAGTCATTTGGTCCGGCCTGAACTTTATGTCAATTTGTTCACGACTGGCTTAGTAGAACCCCTTTGCCTAGAAGTGGAATTGGAAGCCCCCACCTCCCTAGCCCACGCCATGAATTTGGCAAGAGCATTGGACACCAAACAGCGCCTCTTCCGCGAGTCATTAACCAAACTTCCCCCCCATGGTCCTTATTCCACTATCCCACGGCCTCAACCCAACAATTCCTCTCCACCACCACCACCAGCCTTTACACCCCCACCGGGATTTATCAAACGTCTCACAAAAGCAAAAATTGATCAGAGAAGGGCTCAGGGCCTATGTTTCAATTGTGATGAAAAATTCGTCAAGGGCCATCAATGCAAAAGACTATTTTGGGTAGAAATAGAAGACCCCTCAGAGGATGAATTTCAGGAGGATGTGGACCAAACCGAGGAGGAGACACCAGAAATCTCCCTCCATGCCATGACAGGCCTACATAGCACCAATACCATGCAGGTCCATGCCACCATGCACCATTATATTCTGCTAGCACTCGTGGACTAAGGCAGCACACATAATTTTATAAGCAGCTAGGCAGCACAACAGTTGGGGTTATCCCTACAGCAGAAATCAGGCATATCGGTCTCAGTGGCTAATGGTGACATGGTCACCACTGTGGGTTTCGGTTCAGCAGTGCCCTTTACTATTGAAGGTCACTCCTTTGTAGCAGATTTTTTGGTCATACCGCTGGCTGGGTTTGACCTCGTATTGGGCATTAAATGGCTACAGCGATTGGGTCCGATTTTATGGGATTTCCAATCCCTGACCATGAGTTTTAACTAGGACACCCATCCGATCACCCTTCAGGGCAATAGCGCACAGAGGCCATGCAGCATCCAAACACTTTCGGTGGATCCTTCCCAAGGGGATAACTTAGCTTCGTTATTGGCCGAATATGCTGATTTATTTCAGGAACCTGCCGACCTTCCTCCTATACGAGAGTGTGATCACAGAATTCGTTTGAAGATGGGCACCAAACCAGTGGTAGTGCGCCCCTACCGCTATCCCCATGTGCAAAAAGATGAGATAGAATGACAATGTCAACAAATGCTACAACAAGGTATTATTCAGCCTAGTCATTCTCCTTTTTCATCCCCGGTATTGCTGGTAAAGAAATCAGATAAATCTTGGCATTTTTGTGTGGATTACCGTGAACTCAATGCTCGCATCATCAAAGATAAATTTCCAATTCCAGTGGTCGATGAATTATTGGATGAGCTACACGGCTCTCAATTATTTACAAAGTTGGACTTGAAATCTGGCTACCATCAGATTCGGGTTTATTCAGAGGATATCGAAAAAACTACCTTCCGCACCCACCATGGTCACTACGAGTTCTTGGTGATGCCATTTGGGCTATCCAATGCCCCGTCCACCTTTCAAGCGCTTATGAACCAGGTATTTCGCCCTTTCTTACGGAAGCATGTCTTAGTTTTTTTTGACGATATACTGGTCTATAGCAAAACTTGGGCAGCACACTTGCATCAATTGCGACAGGTTTTCACAATTCTCCGAGCACACCATTTATTTCTCAATCGTGCCAAATGTGACTTTGCCACATCCGAAGTAGCTTATTTGGGGCATGTGATCTCGGCATCTGGGGTGAAACCAGACTTTAGCAAGATATAATCGGTTATGGATTGGCCCACACCTCACTTCGTTACAGCTTTTAAAGGGTTCCTTGGTCTCGCAAGGTATTATAGAAAATTTATCAAAGAATATGGTCACCTGGCAGCGCCATTGCACAATTTACTGAAGAAGCATGCCTTTCAGTGGTCTCAGTTGGCAGACTCCTCGTTTAACAGCTTAAAACAGGCATTAGCGTCAGCACCAGTTCTCCAATTGCCCAACTTTGCCGAAAATTTCATCATAGAATGCAATGCATCCGGGGGAGGGATAGGTGCTGTCTTGCAGCAACAGGGTCACCCCATTGCCTATTTCAGCCGCCATCTCGCGCCTCACCATCACAAGTTAGCCACGTATGAAAAAGAACTCATCGGTTTGGCCAAAGCCGTGCAGCATTGGAGGCCGTATCTATGGGGCAGACCTTTTGTGATCCGGACAGACCACTGTAGCCTCAAATACATATTGGAGCAGCGCCTTACTACATCCCCACAACAACATTGGCTCAGCAAATTAATGGGATTCGATTTTCAGGTGGAATACAAACCGGGTTATCTCAATAGGGTCGCAGACGCTTTGTCCCACCGAGAACTAGAGGATTCACACTTGCACGCATTGAGCCACCCCAAGTCCCCTTTGTTGGACACAATCCGTCAGGATACTAGCCATCATCCAGATCTCCTTGATTTACAAGCTCAAATCGAAAACCATTCCAAAGACAAAAACTGGACACTACAGGACGGTCTCATTCTGTATAAAGGACGCATATATCTTCATCCTTCGTCGGTACTCCTTCCTGCCATTATTGCCTCCTTTCATGATAGTACACATGAGGGCCAGCAGAAAACATACTTCCGCCTCAATCGGGAGTTTTATTGGAGAGGTATGAAGCGGGTCATTGCTGAGTATGTTGCAGCATGTCAGATCTGTCAGAGGAATAAGTCTGAATCCTTACAACCCGCCGGTTGCTCCAGCCACTTCAACTTCCTTCACAGGTATGGGCAGATCTCTCAATGGATTTTATCGATGGTCTTCCTCCTTCTGCAGGGAAATCTGTTATTCTTGTTGTGGTAGACCGGTTCTCGAAATATGCCCACTTTATGGCCCTCAGCCATCCGTATACAGCAACACAAGTCGCTCAGCTCTTCATGGATAATATTGTCCGTCTCCATGGCCTTCCGGAGACCATCACCAACGACCGTGATGCTATCTTCACCAGCAAATTCTGGGGGGAGCTATTTAAGCTCCATGGCTCTAAGTTAGCTTTTTCTTCAGCATACCACCCTCAAACAGACGGTCAGACAGAGGTGGTTAACCGCACATTGGCGATGTATTTACGGTGCTTTGTGGGGGACACCCCTCGACAGTGGGTTCGTTGGTTAGCATGGGCGGAGTATTGTTATAATACCTCATACCACACCGCACTGGGTACTACCCCTTTTCGAGTTGTTTATGGACGCGACCCTCCGCGCCTACTGTTATGGACTCCATAGCATCAAGAGTGGCTAACCGGAGAAGAGAATAGATGGAGTAAACTTGTATTTCAATATCTTAGGGGTTTAATTGTAATTTGAAGTTCCATAAGGGTCTAATTGTAATTATAGAACCTTTGATGTTTTCCTTGACCTATTTAGGGCGTCAAGTGAAGTAATGAAGACAAGCATTGAGTATTAGTCTAAATGAGATCAGGTTCTCTCTCAAAAGAGGCCTAACGTGAGAGCTCCTTTCAAGGCTCACGTCCTTCACCATTGGGCGTTCCAAGAACCCCAAATCCTTCCCTTCCTCATCATTCAATCTGGAAGCTAGAGGAGATCGCCGGGTGACTCGATCCATGGCTAGAGAGCCTAACAACGTGGTATCAGACAGGACCACCCTTGGTGATTCCTCTTCACCTGCAGAAATTCGAAGTTTTGTGGAAGAAAACCATGCTGGTCTACAATCTCAAATCAATGGCTTGGAGGGAAAATTCCAGATGTTGCTGTCACGCATGGAGGAAGGCTTCACCCAGCTCTCAGTCCAGATGGCATCCTCCTCACGTCCAGCAGATCCCCTCAACCCTCTTCCAACACCTCCACCTCCTCCCCTGCGCCAAACACCTCAACCTCGTGGGGGCCTCAATCCAGCCCCTCCTACCGTGCCAAGGTACACAAAGCTTGATTTTCCAACGTATGATGGGTCCTCCGACCCTTTAATGTGGTTGCACAGGTGTGATCATTTCTTTTCCAATCAAGGAACTCTGCCCGAAGGCAAGGTTCAATTGGCCGCCTTCCACATGCTCGATGAAGCGCTTATGTGGTTTCATCAATTCAAAAACGAATTCATGGTCTATGATTGGGAATTTTTCAAAGAAAATTGTATGCTACGGTTTGGTCCTCCGCTTCGCAGCAACCCAGTTGGGGATTTGGTCAATCTAAAACAGAGTGGAACTATAGAACAATATCAGAAATTGTTCCAAGAAAAACTTGCTCGTGCAAGTCATTTGGTCCGACCTGAACTTTATGTCAATTTGTTCACGGCTGGCCTGGTAGAACCCCTTCGCCTAGAAGTGGAATTGGAAGCCCCCACCTCCCTAGCCCACGCAATGAATTTGGCAAGAGCATTGGACACCAAACAGCGCCTCTTCCATGAGTCCTTAAACAAACGTCCTCCTTGGCAACCTCGCCCACAGCCCCATGGCCCTTATCCCACTCACCCCAGGCCTCCTCCCACCCAACCATCACCACCACCACCAGCCTTTACACCCCCACCTGGTTTTATCAAACGTCTGACAAAAGCCGAAATTGATCAGAGGAGGGCTCAAGGCCTATGTTTCAATTGTGATGAGAAATTCGTCAAGGGCCATCTATGCAAAAGACTATTTTGGGTAGAAATAGAAGACCCCTCAGAGGATGACTTTCAGGGGGATATGGACCAAACCGAGGAGGAAACACCAGAAATCTCCCTCCATGCCATGACCGGCCTGCATAGCACAAATACCATGCAGGTCCATGCCACCTTGAAACATCATATTCTGCTAGCACTCGTGGACTCAGGCAGCACACATAATTTTATAAGCAGCCAGGCAGCACAACAGTTGGGTTTATCACTACAGCAGAAATCAGGCATATCAGTCTCAGTGGCTAATGGTGACAAGGTCACCACCGTGGGGTTCAGTTCAGCAGTGCCCTTTACTATTGAAGGTCACTCCTTTGTAGCAGATTTTTTGGTCATACCGTTGGCTGGGTTTGACCTTGTCTTGGGCATTAAATGGCTACAGCGATTGGGTCCGATCTTATGGGATTTCCAATCCCTGACCATGAGTTTTAACCAGGACACCCATCCGATCACCCTCCATGGCAATAGCGCCCAGAGGCCATGCAGCCTCCACACACTTTCGGTGGATACTTCAAAAGGGGATAACTTAGCTTCATTGTTGGCCGAATATGCTGATTTATTTCAGGCACCTGCCGACCTTCCTCCTATCAGAGTGTGTGATCACAGAATTCGTTTGAAGATGGGCACAGAACCAGTGGTAGTGCGTCCCTACCGCTATCCCCATGTGCAAAAAGATGAGATAGAACGTCAATGTCAACAAATGCTACAACAAGGTATTATTCAGCCTAGTCGTTCTCCTTTTTCATCCCCGGTATTGCTGGTAAAGAAATCAGATAAATCTTGGCGCTTTTGTGTGGATTACCGTGACCTCAATGCTCGCACCATCAAAGATAAATTTCCAATTCCAGTGGTCGATGAATTATTGGATGAGTTACACGGCTCTCAATTATTTACAAAGTTGGACTTAAAATCAGGCTACCATCAGATTCGGGTTTATTCAGAGGATATCGAAAAAACTGCCTTCCGCACCCACCATGGTCACTACGAGTTCTTGGTGATGCCATTTGGGCTATCCAATGCCCCGTCCACCTTTCAAGCGCTTATGAACCAGGTATTTCGCCCTTTCTTACGGAAGCATGTCTTAGTTTTTTTTGACGATATACTGGTCTATAGCAAAACTTGGGCAGCACACTTGCATCAATTGAGACAGGTTTTCACCATTCTCCGAGCACACCATTTATTTCTCAATCGTGCCAAATGTCACTTTGCCACATCCGAAGTAGCTTATTTGGGGCATGTGATATCAGCATCCGGGGTGAAACCAGACTTCAGCAAGATACAATCGGTGATGGATTGGCCCACACCTCACACCGTTACTGCTTTGAAAGGGTTCCTTGGTCTCGCAGGGTATTATAGAAAATTTATCAAAGACTACGGTCACCTGGCAGCACCATTGCATAATTTACTGAAGAAACATGCCTTTCAGTGGTCTCAGTTGGCAGACTCCTCATTTAACAACTTAAAACAGGCATTAGCGTCAGCACCAGTTCTCCAATTGCCCAACTTTGCCGAACATTTCATTATAGAATGCGATGCATCCGGGGGAGGGATTGGTGCCGTCTTGCAGCAACAGGGTCACCCTATTGCCTATTTCAGCCGCCATCTCGCTCCTCACCATCACAAGTTAGCCACGTATGAAAGGGAACTTATCGGTTTGGCCAAAGCGGTGCAGCATTGGAGGCCGTATCTGTGGGGCAGACCTTTTGTGATCCGGACAGACCACTGTAGCCTCAAATATTTATTGGAGCAGCGCCTTACTACCTCCCCACAACAACATTGGCTCAGCAAATTAATGGGATTCGATTTTCAGGTGGAATACAAACCGGGTTATCTCAACAGGGCAGCAGACGCTTTGTCACGCCGGGAACTAGAGGAGTCACACTTGCACGCATTGAGCCACCCCAAGTCGCCCTTGCTGGACACAATCCGTCAGGATACTAGCCATCATCCAGATCTCCTTGAGTTACAAGCTCAAATCGCAAACCATTCCAAGGACAAGAACTGGACACTACAGGACGGTCTCATTCTGTATAAAGGACGCATATATCTTCATCCTTCGTCGGTACTCATTCCTGCCATTATTGCCTCCTTTCATGATAGTACACATGAGGGCCAGCAGAAAACATACTTCCGCCTCAGTCGGGAATTTTATTGGAGCGGTATGAAGCGGGTCATTGTGGAGATCTGTCAGAGGAATAAGTCAGAATCCTTACAACCAGCCGGCTTGCTCCAGCCACTTCCACTTCCTTCACAGGTATGGGCAGATCTATCAATGGATTTTATCGATGGTCTTCCTCCTTCTGCAGGGAAATCTGTTATTTTTGTTGTGGTAGACCGGTTCTCCAAATATGCCCACTTTATGGCCCTCAGCCATCCGTATACAGCCACACAGGTCGCTCAGCTCTTCATGGATAATATTGTCCGTCTCCATGGCCTTCCGGAGACCATCACCAGCGACCGTGATGCTATCTTCACCAGTAAATTCTGGGGGGAACTCTTTAAGCTCCATGGTTCTAAGTTAGCTTTTTCTTCAGCATACCACCCTCAAACAGACGGCCAGACAGAGGTGGTTAACCGCACCTTGGGTATGTATTTGCGGTGCTTTGTGGGGGACACGCCCCGACTGTGGGTTCGTTGGTTAGCATGGGCGGAGTATTGTTATAATACCTCCTACCACACCGCCTTGGGTACTACCCCTTTTCAAGTTGTTTATGGACGCGAACCTCCGCGACTACTTTCTTATGAAACGGGGTCTTCTCGGGTAGAAGCATTGGACCAGGCCTTGGCCGACAGAGATGCAATGCTTGCTCAAGTCCGCCTTCAGTTACAACGTGCACAAGCAACTATGAAGCATACTTATGACAAAGGACACCGTCCCCTTACCTTTGCACCTGGAGAATTTGTTTGGCTCAAACTTCAGCCATATCGCCAACTTTCTCTAGCAGCCATCAAACGCCATAAGCTCTCTCCAAAATTTTATGGGCCATTCCAGATCACGCAACGTATTGGCACTGTGGCGTATCGTTTGAAACTACCACCAGACGCCAAGCTCCATGACGTCTTCCACGTCTCCCTTCTCAAGCCGTTCAAGGGAGACTCACCACTGCTGCATACCCCTTTGCCTCCTCTCAAAGATGGCAGGTCCATGCCCACGCCTGCTCAGATCCTTCAAGCCAGGCGAGTTAACAACGCTTGGGAAGTGTTGGTTCGGTGGACTGACAAGGAATTGATAGAAGCCTCTTGGGAGACCCTCGAGTCCTTCCAGACTCTATTTCCCACTTTCGAGCTTGAGGACAAGCTCTTTCTTCAGGAGGGGGGTGATGTTATGGACTCCATAGCATCAAGAGTGGCTAACCGGAGAAGAGAATAGATGGAGTAAACTTGTATTTCAATATCTTAGGGGTTTAATTGTAATTTGAAGTTCCATAAGGGTCTAATTGTAATTATAGAACCTTTGATGTTTTCCTTGACCTATTTAGGGCGTCAAGTGAAGTAATGAAGACAAGCATTGAGTATTAGTCTAAATGAGATCAGGTTCTCTCTCAAAAGAGGCCTAACGTGAGAGCTCCTTTCAAGGCTCACGTCCTTCACCATTGGGCGTTCCAAGAACCCCAAATCCTTCCCTTCCTCATCATTCAATCTGGAAGCTAGAGGAGATCGCCGGGTGACTCGATCCATGGCTAGAGAGCCTAACACCTACTTTCTTATGAACCGGGGTCTTCTCGGGTAGCGGCATTGGACCAAGCATTAGCTGACAGAGATGCAATGCTTGCTCAAGTCCCCTTTCAGTTACAACGTTCACAAGCAACTATGAAGCATACTTATGACAAAGGACATCGTCCCCTTTCCTTTGCACCTGGAGAATTTGTTTGGCTCAAACTTCAGCCATACCGCCAACTATCTCTTGCAGCCATCAAACGCCATAAGCTCTCTCCAAAATTTTATGGGCCATTCTAGATCGTGCAACGTATTGGCACTGTGGCGTATCGTTTGAAACTACCACCAGACGCCAAGCTCCATGACGTCTTCCATGTCTCCCTTCTAAATCCTTTCAAGGGAGACTCACCACTGCTGCATACCCCTCTGCCTCCTCTCAAAGATGGCAGGTCCATGCCCACGCCCACTCAGATCCTTCAAGCCAGGCGAGTTAACAACGCTTGGGAAGTGCTGGTTCGGTGGACTGACAAAGAATTGATAGAAGCCTCTTGGGAGACACTCGAGTCCTTCCAGACTCTATTTCCCACTTTCGAGCTTGAGGACAAGCTCTTTCTTCAGGAGGGGGGTGATGTTATGGACTCCATAGCATCAAGAGTGGCTAACCGGAGAAGAGAAGAGATGGAGTAAACTTGTATTTCAGTACCTTAGGGGTTTAATTGTAATTTGAAGTTCCATAAGGGTCTAATTGTAATTATAGAACCTTTGATGTTTTCCTTGACCTATTTAGGGCGTCAAGTGATGGAATGAAAACAAGTATTGATCATTAGTCTAAATGAGATCAGGTTCTCTCTCTAAAGAGGCCTAAGGTTGGAGCTCCTTTCAAGGCTCACGTCATTCACCATTGGGCGTTCCAGGTACCCCAAATCCCTCCCTTCTTCGTCATTCAATCTGGAAGCTAGAGGAGATCGCCGGGTGACTCGATCCATGGCTAGAGAGCCTAACATTCTGATCTCGAATTTGATTCGAGATTTAGATAAATCGAACTGAATCGAGCCAAAACTGAGCCGAACTCAAACTACTTCTGAACCGGCTAGTAGTGAGCAATGATTTGAGTGCTTTTTCCTTGAAGATCAATCTATTGGTTGATTCTTTGTACGTGATTTTGTATTCGCTGTATATTCCTCAAATTGATGAAGAAGCGTTATGGGATCTATTTAGGTTGCTGAGTTTCTTAACGTTTTTTTCAAAAGGCTTTTGAAATTTGGTGCCTTGGTTCGGACCTCTTGAATGTCAAATTTTACTGAATTGTTCAAAATTATTTATTTATTCTATTTTCTTTCTCTAAATTACTAGCTTAGTTTTGTGGGGGCAAGCGGATTTTTATAGATACCGTTTTAGAGATTTGGTAATACTTGGAGTAAGAATACAACAGGTTGAACAACTTGTTGGTTAGTGACTTCTCTTCTACATGTACTTGAGAGGTAAAGCTAGTGGATTAAAATGTGCATTTGTATGTTGCTATTCCTTATAGGTCTCATATGCAAGTTTTTCTCTTCCCAAAAGTGAGAGGCTGGCAAAATAATTGTTTTGATAAATTTTGCCTAGTGCAAGGGGCACCCAAAAGTGAGAGGCTGGCAAAATAATTGTTTTGATAAATTTTGCCTAGTGCAAGGGGCACCCGGGCCGTGGAGTCTCAATGCCTGCCAGGGACATGTCTTGCTTCAAATTATAGACATCGCCCAGCAAGGAGTACAACCCGGTTCAAATTATTCTTTGGAAAGTAATCGAAGGTTCTGTTGAAGCAACCGGTCCCTTCTAAAGGACAAAATCAATGAGTCATTTCAGCGACGAAAAAGGACAATTGCGTCATTCTCAAAAATTTCAATTTTAAGCTCCTTCCCTTCCATGTCTCTCACCGTTTTCTTTGCCATCCTTCCAACGCCGTCCCTTGCCGGGGAAAAGCGGAGTCGCCGCCGTCTCCAGCGCCGGTGGCGTCCGTTCCTTTTATTATGGCCGCAGTCTGATTTTTCTGAGCTTCTTATTTCTTTCATTAGCTTCAGTTCCACATCGTTACGTTGGAGCACTTCCTTGACTTCTGCACCTAAAAACTCTTCGCAGTGAAAACCCTAGATCACATAAAACTTGGATATGCTAATGAAGCGGAACTACGTGTCCCTTCCAATTCTCGTCGTTCTGTCGGCGATCGGATTTCTCTACTACACGACCGTCTTCGTCGTGATCGATGAATGGCTCGGTCTAAGCACCTCATCCGGACTCTTGAATGCTGTCGTCTTCACATTCTTGGTCATTATGTCGACTGTTACATACGGTATTGCCATCGTGCGGGATCCAGGTCATATTCCCGCTTCGTTCGTACCGGAAATTGAAGACGCTGAAAGCTCAATTCACGAGATCAAGCGGAAGGTGAGTATGTTACCCTTGAAATTTCTCTTTTAGGATTTTCCAATTGGTATTTTGAGGATAGTTATTTAAGTTTCGTGTTTAATATGGGGTATTGGACCTTTTTGAGGATCGGATGCCAACGAGTGTTTGTCTTCGGAATATTTTGCAGTATATATCATGGAATAAAAAGATGTGTATTCGGTCCATTTTATTACCTGAAGAGATATCTGGTGTTAGGTAGCTTGTGACGTAACGTTCGTCATCATCAATCCTGTGCACGCTATCTCCTCCTAAAATGAATTATTACCATGAATGAAATTCCAATTTTCATTTGCTCTTGTTATTAGTTAATATGGATATTTAAAATTTTATGCTTTTAGTTAGTTAAAAACTTGGGGGGTATAGTCTATTAGATACTCTGTTTTTTGTGTTTCGTCTTTAATCTCTGTTCTTGTTTCCTTATAACTTTTGGTCTTGCATTATCTGAATCAAATGTTATTGCTTCTGTAATTTTGTCATACCCTCGTGCCTGTATATTCACTTTGTAAGCTCATTTCATCCTTCTGTGCTGGCACGTAAAAGAATTTGTAAGTTAATCTAAAACAGAACTGACAAATGGGTGGAACCGGGTACTTGTATGAACTATATTTGAGTGTTTCCAAAACGCGAAAACTCCATCAAAGTTCAAACAGCCACTTGAAACTGCTATTTCTCTCTAATTCGATGTATTGTTGCTCTTTTCAGAAAAGAGGTGAATTTTTTTTTGAATGTCATCATAAAATGTCTTCAAGGCATTATTTTGTATCAGTTCAAGGCAGGTTGGTCCTTATTGTAGTTTGGATTGCCTTGCTTGCATGGATAACTGGTTTTATTGCGGCAATTATATTTACTAACACTATCACTATCAATGAGACAACTAAGAACTCATAAAATTTTACTAAGTGTATGCCTTTCACCCCAATAAAATAATGTAGCCAGCAATTATCCAAGTTCTTTAAGCATGAATTCAACTCTAGGCAGGCTAATCTAGAAAGATAAATGTACTTGTGGTTTCACATACTTTCTTATGAATCTTTTGCTGTTGCCTATATCTCTTGAGTGTAGATGTATTATTCCATCATTGTGTTAGTTTGAGAACAATTATCAAACAGAAAGCTACTAGGTATTCTTGGAAATATTGTCTAAATTTCTTTGTCATTCATAGAGAACTTTTGTCATAGCCAAAAATGACAACCAACTAATTGTATGTGCTTCCTTAAACATTGATTCCTATATTGCATAATAGAATTGTTCCTAATTTGAGGTGAAGGTTAGTAGTGATTCTTACTGGTTTGCAATATCTTTTGGTAATTGCTTTGAGGCTATGTTGCTAGTCACATCTATGTGCCTAGGGGTGCCATTGAGCTGAGCCAAGCTAGAACCTGCATTTGTTCGAGTTTGGCTTGATCTGAATACTTCGAACTCGAGTCCAGCCTTGAGCGTAAATTTGGAATCGAGCTCAAGCCCAAAAATTTTAACCGAGTTTGAGCTTGAACTCGAACCAGGTTCAAGCTCCAACTTACATTTAAAACTTTGCAATTTAAGAGTCGGGTTCGAGTTTTATCTCTTTTTCATTATGAAGCTTATTTTTTTCTTGTTAAGTTAAAGTGTAAACCAACATTTTTTTTTTTTTTGTTTTTTTTGAGCTTTATGGCTACGGACTCGCACAATTAAACTAGGCTCTCTTTTATTTTAGACACACAATCTCTTTTGTGCCTTAAATTTTCCAACAATTTCACAAGGCATCTTCAGCATTCAACTCTATAAAAACTCTTCATTTGTAAAATACAAACCAACAAACTTGGGACTTTTTGCAGTTTTCACATTGTTTTCAATTCAATTAGAAGTGAAGAGGTGACTTGGGACTCTTTGAAGAGGGGACTTATACGATTTCAAGGGCAAGTTTCCCTAGCCCACTAGCCTCATCCGCCCAATCCCTAAATTCAGGTCAATTCAGCAAGTCATGAAATTGTATTTTATACAAGACCAATTATCAAACAACTACAAGGCATGACCTCTACAAGCGCCTATCAACATGCGATAGGGTTGGGTGCACATACAAGACACAGTAGTAGATAGTAGGGACAAGAAGCAACGCATACAAAACTGAAAAATTACTCTCAAAATCAAACCCTAGATTCATAAGTAGAAGAAAATAAACAAAAACCAAATCCTTCACAAAACAATAGATTCATAAGTAAAAAAAAAAACAGAAAATAAGAAAATTGATCCTTTGACAAAACCAAACCTTGATGAGGAATTTCCCTTTTTTCGTCGGCAATAGCAAATCTTGGCGAAAACCAGTTGATTGAAGAGGCTATTGAAACAGGGCACTGTTGGCAAATCTCGACGTTTGACGGTGAAGAACATGGTGATGGCACTATTGAAATGGGGCATCCCTCCAGGCAGAGTTCGAGAGTTTTTAGACTCTCTGGATTTGTTAGAGAAGATGGCATTAGTGGAGTTTTGGAGAGTGTACGGGAGAGGAGGAGAGACCTAGACATGAGAGCGGCGATTTTTCTGTCCCGTCTTTGCAATTTGCAACTTGTTATCCCGATTTTCCCGAAGCTGAAGAGTGAAGACCCCGAAGGTCCGAAGGAATTTAAGTTACTGGTCTGATTTGCGAGCTCACGAACCAAACTGAGGCTTAGTCGAGCTTGGGTCGTGTAACTAAACGAACAAAACCCATATTTCGAATTCGATTTGAGATTGCGATTGATTGGCTCGGTTCGATGTCACCCCTATATGTACCCATGGTAGACTTTCTCTTCATGGACATGGATAGAACAACATACTTGGACATATTGAATTGTGTAGGAGACACATGTATAAGTTTCTTTTTGGATCCAACTTGAATTAACTATGTTCTGGTGTGACCGACTCATTCAGTAGCCAGGTTTATTATTCCTATGTCTAGTATCACATAAATAACTTGACTGCTCTATTAACCCAACACTTACACACACACACACATGTACACATATTTAATTCGTCTTACTTTTTTTTATCGTCGGGTTGTAGATTATAGTCAACACAATATTTGTTGAGTGTTGATTACACACACAGACTGCACCCATATTTTCTCATTCCATGAAAAGCCGAATGTTACGGTCCCAGATCACGTAGGGAGACCACGTGGAATCGTAGGGAGATATGGAGAGGAAGACGAAGATCAAGCCAAAGGGAAGCTTAAACCCTAGAACTCGTAAGGAGAGCTCCAAGCCTGTTTAACCTAAAATTAACCTAAAATCAATGTTTGTCTTTCTCATTACTCTTACCCCTTAAATAGGGTTCACACTGTTAGGGTTTAATATAAAATATTAAAAAAATACCCCTATAAATGAAATATTCCAAAAAATACCCCTGCGGCCTAAAACTGAAATAAATAAAGTAAATTAAAATAATAATGTTATTGTGTGCATAACACCGAACCTCAACATTGTCATCAACATTCGAAGTAAAAGTTCAAGATTTTATTTGCTTTGTAACAAGTTCAAGTGTATTTTATCTTTGCTTTTTTGGAAGGAAGAGCATAGTCAAATTTTGGACTCTATTGAATTTCTGATGATTCATCAAACAGCTGTCAAATATTCTGAAAGTTTTTATTTCATTATTAGAGCTCCGTCTAATAGCAAGAAATATATGTGAGAGTACAATATAAATGGATGTGAGGAAAAAATAGAAGATACAAAATCGTCAAAACACACAAAAGACTACAAAACATTCACAAAAGAAGTGAACTGCTGCTAGAGAGGTGTTGTCTAGTTCCCTTCCTTGTGTGAGTCTGAGTGTGCTGTCAAGTGATAGTCAAGGGTTGCAAATATCCTTGATCTCATCAAAGTACATCAAGAACCTCCTAGAAGACCTTTCTTCCCAAGGAACATATGATAATCACTGTTGAATTGCCCTCCAAGGTAAGGGGAAAAAATGATCTCGGAAGCATGAGGCCTTGATGGATAGTTTTTATCTTTGCCGATGTAAAATTATACTACCCAAAAGGAGTAGAGAAAACAAGGAGGCATCTCTCACTTGAATCCATAGGGATACCCCAACCACATGTCAGTCGGGCCACCCTTGGAGCTGCCATTAAAGTTGAGTTGAGTCATCTCTCTTGAGGGGAAAGCCAAACAACCGAATTGTCAATGTGATGGGGGGTGGAGTGAATTATAACCTTCCATTCTTTGGATGATAGAACTAGTAAAATGGAAGGTTTCATGATGTTTGGTTGGCCAAAACTATATACAATGCATAATTGTTTCATTGATTCCTCCCAATGTTCTTTGGTTGATTTCAAAAATCCTGTTGTTGTGTTCTTTCCATATATCCCTTGTGGTGGAGGCAATATTAATCTTTTGAAAACCTTATTTGAGTCTTCCAAAAGGAATAAGGAGGGAGAGAAGCATCAAAAGTGAAGGTGGGAAACAAAAGTGAAGACCAAAGTTGAGTGCAAAGGCTGACCAAATTTGTTGAGAGAATGGGAAGTGAAGCAAAAGATGACTTATCGTTTCTGTATGACTAATGCAAAATTTACAATTTTGGTCATCAATTGTGTTTTTCCTTCTGCCATAAGAGTTATCTTTTATTGCACCCTAAAGGAAATGGATGACCTTTGGGAGGGCTTTGATGTGCTAAATTAAGCCCTCATACGATCATTGTTGAGGTTGTAGCTAAATTGTAAGAATATTGAGATGCAATTGTGTGAGGCCTAGAAAGGTCATGCTTCCATATCATCATGGCCATCCCTCATCCCTACACATGTGGCAACTATGATGGAGAGTAGGTAGTTTGCTTCAAAATCTTTGACATTTGATAAGGGCCTTTTTACATGAATCTTTTACAAAGATATTGTTGAATTTTTGGAAAAGAGAAATACTTTATTAACTCGAAATCCCGAACGTCAGCATTGTAAATGGAGACATCAACCCCAGTGGATAGGCAGATGGAGTTGTGAGCCTCTTCAAGCTTCCCAAAGCTTTGAGCAAGAATGGAGACATGGTCCCCTTTGGAGGCGGCGCGGTGGGCAAGGGCAAGCCCAATTCCGCTGGAACCGCTGGTGATAAAAAAGGGAGAGCGTGTACGAGAGGGAGAAGGGAGTGTGAGAGGGAGAGTAGGGAGCGATGAGAGCGAGAGCAACGACTGGTGGGCGACGAGGGAGCGAGAGCAGAGTGAGCGATGAGAAGAGGAAATTTCCTTCAGGCCCGACGAGTTCAAGCAGAAGAATCAGGATTTAGGTGGGAATCCTGATTCAGCCGCTTAACGTTATAGCCACTTCAAGTGAATGATTTGCTTCATTCACTTGAACCTGGCGGAGGTTCCCCACTAATGGGTTCAAGTCAATGAAGCATGTAATCACATGAACTTGAACTTGAACCCGTGGTGCACTAACCCCCCTTAGATACCAGAATGGGGGCTGCACCTCCTCTTGCAACTTGTTGTTGAGCCAAGTTCGAATCGAGCTTGAGCGCATGAAATCTACCACAAACAGTGCTCGAGCTCATGAACGGGCGAGCTAGGGAGTCATGGTTTGAGCCAAGCTCGAACCAATCATTGGTCAAGCTCGGCTTGGCTCGATGCCACCCTTACATGCATGAAGCTAACTCCAAATCCATTAAACACTGAACTTTCATTGAGGTGGAGCCTGCTATAGATCACACAAAAACATCAGGTGGGAGAATTTTCTATTTGATTTCGATCTTTACTCAAGTTAGAAACAATGGCATTGAGTAATCTGTTAGATGGCAATGAGGAAGAAAAACCAAGCTTCTTCTTGTCTCTTCCTCCCAACAAGCTCAATCATATAGGGCTGTAGACTGAATGGATTCGGTTTTGATATTGAAAATTTCCAAATCCAACCCATTTGTAAATATCTGGATGTCTAAAATTTGGATATCCAAAAAACTTTCTGAAGTTATAATTCCAAATTCAGTTCCATCGGATAATTTTTGAATCGGGATAATAGCTGGAGGGGTTAAGAGATGCAGAGAAGGTTTTGGAGGGGCTGAGAGTGAGGAAACGGAATACGAAAAGAAGAAAGATAGAGGGAATGATTGAAAGAGGGGCCAAGAGGCTGAGAGTGAGGAGTTAAAAGAGAAAATGGAATGGGAAGGAGAGAAGAAGAAAGTAGAAAAGAGGGGTTGAAAGAGGGGCCAAAGATAGGATTGGAGAGAGACGTTGAGAGAGCTAGACCAGAGAGATATAAAACACAATCATAATTAGAAGGCTTGACATGAGCTTGTGCTTCTTGCTGGCTTTCATTGATTTTTTTTCTTAACCAAAGCATTTTTGGACTTTTTCTGAACTTGCGCAAAATATTGTGGTCTGTATCTTTGTGGTCCCTTCATAGGAAAGAGAGGAATCACAGAGTTTTCCCAAAAGCTCATTATATCTTTGTGGTCCCTTAGGGAAAGTCATTGAATAAGTGATGCACCAGATACCTTCCTGGGTGAGTTTGCTGAAGAAATTTCTGGACTGCACAAGTTCTTTTTTTCTTTTTTCATTTTTTGAAAAGTGACTGCAGAAGTTCATTGGTTGAAAGAATGTGAAGGGGAATGTAAAATATTCATGTTATTCGTCCTGATTTATCTCTCCTTGGTTTTCTCTTCCATGGGCTCCATTAATTTTCATGGAAGTTCCATGGGTAACTGGGCTTTTGGGATGGGTGTGTTCCACATGCTTGACGAATCCATTCTCCTCTCTTGCCGGTCTCTTAGGCATTGGTAATTCAACTAAAGTTGGGGCTAAAAGGCTAAGAATCTTTAAATATATGTTGTTGGGCCCTTCCGAAGTGATGGGGCCTTGATAGTGCTTATCAGATGCTGTAAATGGATTACAAATTTCTTGCTGTTGTTGCTCAGGCTCTGCCCTTATATTACTCTTTCTTTTCTTGAAAATGTTGATTCACATACACAGACTGTACAACAAACCCCTGGCGTGCCGCCCCCCACCCTGTCCCTCTCCAAAAAAAATGTGGCCATCGAGCCAAAGGCCCAAATCCACTGATATAACTTTTATTTGGAGATTTTCATTGTTTGTTAATTGCTAGTTGCTGCTTGTATTCTCATTCTCTTGCTTCACTAAAATTCATACTTATAGAAAAAAGAAGAAGCTCCATCTGCCTTTTTTGTCTGAATGTTAAAAGATCATTTGCCGTCACATGGAATTTCTTTGGAGAATTTGGTTTTCATAATGGCAACTTTCGGACAGGGTGGTGACTTGAGATACTGTCAGAAGTGTTCACACTATAAACCTCCTCGTGCACATCATTGTCGTGTTTGCAAAAGGTGCATTTTGAGGATGGTATGTATGAACGAACCATTTTGCTGTTCTGAAGTTTCTTTCCTTTTAGCTTGATAAAAAAAAAGTTTCTTTCTTTTTAAATCAAATGCCTGAAATTTCTGTAGCCAGTCTAACAATACTCTTTTAACATTTTTCTGTGATGCATGCAGGATCATCATTGTGTTTGGCTAAATAACTGTGTGGGCCACGCTAACTATAAGATTTTCTTCGTCTTTGTGATGTATGCTGTAACAGCTTGTATCTATGCCATGGTATACTTTTTTACCTTGGTTAAGTTTCCTAAATGTGACCAGAAATTTACAAGCCGCTCATACTATTTATGATGATCTTGTTCAGGTTTTGCTTGTGGGTAGTGCTGCTCATGATGTTCATAGTGACAATGAGCAGAATGGAGGATCATTCAAAACTTCCTTAGTGAGCTTTTACTTTTTTATTTATTATTTATTATTATTATACACATAAGCTACATCCTTTCCCCTAGTTTGAGACTTGAACCTAAGACCTCACACTAGAAACCCCTTATTTGAGTATGTGAACCAAATATCCAATCTGCCTTCCTTTGTAAGTTATTTGGGCACTTTTGATTGTTATGGTAGATAAAGAACACAATTTTGAGTGGCAATTTTTGTCCACTTGGTCGGCTCTTGAAAAGTCTGTAGATTACATCTAGGATGCAATACTGAGACCCCTGGTTGAAAGGTTGCTGATGGCCCAAAAATTGAATTCGTTAAGGTCAATGTAGTTATTCATTCGGAAAATTTGTGCAGATCATTTGTGGAGTGCTTCTTGTTCCTTTGACCCTAGCATTAAGTATTCTGCTGGGATGGCACGTATATCTCACTCTACATAACAAGACAACGATAGAGGTATGGTGCCCTTTTATGATGTGTTCCTTACCAGTAATTCTGTACAAAATTTTGATGCTATGATGTATTCGCAGTATCATGAAGGAGTGAGGGCAATGTGGCTGGCCGAAAAAATAGGAAATATTTATCGGCACCCATACGATCTTGGTGCCTACGAAAACCTTGTCTTGGTAGGACGAAGAAGTTGGATGCATTACTGTTTCTACTTTCAGTATCCTTCATGTGAATCATTTTTTCGTCTTCAGGTGCTGGGTCCCAGTATTTCTTGTTGGATATGTCCTACATCAAGGCATATTGGCTCTGGTGTTCGCTACCGCACATCCTATGACAACACAGTACCAGTGTCTTCAATGCCAAGATGATACTCGATGCAAGATGTCACTCCCCATGCTCAAACAGCCAGGAGCCCTCGCAGGTGGCAAGAAGGCCTTCTCCCAGCTGTGCAAGTTATAGGGGAAGGTTGCTTGTCTAAGATTGTGAAGGGGTTGTAGACAAAATGGGTAACGAGTGCTCCATTACTTATTCCATTTATCTACAACCTGTTGGTGCAATCCGTTTCTCATTATGGTGTTTTTGTCCTGGTCTTTGTAACAGAAATCAAAAAGAAAGGAGAGCGAGGCCTCACTTTCCTCTGACACGGTGCTACCATCATCCTTCAAGGGGGGAGGAGGGAAGGCCTATCATCCTTTCTTTTCTCCCCGATCTCTGTGATCGCTGTACAACACATTGGAAGAAGAAAAGGGGGCAGGTCTTACCCCCCACCCGCAGCCTTGTAGGGGGAGGGTAGTATCTTCCTGACTGCGTGTTGAACAAGGGGAAGAAGCACTTTCATCCTCCTTAAGCTTCACATGAGAATTACAAATTAAATTATTTTCCTTTACAAAGTTCTCTAAGTTGCAAAACAAGGGTTAATATAATGGAGAGAACTTTAACGATTAACAAGTTTTTATATAATTAAAGTAAGATTATAAATTTACTTTTCAATAGTTCCAAATAATCATATAAGGAATATCATTAATAATAAACATTCTTTTCAATACATAGTAAGTGAGTAAATAAGTATCGATTTTTATTCCTTTCTCATTTATAAATGGATAAAACAAATAAGTATGAAGATAATTGAAAAAAAGCCATTTGCGAGAATGGTGTGGCCTCCCCAGCCTTGGCTAATGTTGGGGGAGGCTTCCTTTAATTGCGTAGCAAGGCAAAAGTGGGAAAGTACTTCCTACATACCTGCTACCAAGCCCAAGGGTTCAAGACCCAGCGGTGAGTTCCACATCAAGGACCATCTTTCATTTGTGATTTGCCAATTTACTAAGAAGTACAAGTTAAACAAAAAAGTGTTTAGATAAATGATTTACAATCAAATAGTAATCAGATTAGTTAGTTTGTAACGATGCATGATGATCAGTTCGCTGATCTGAACTGAACTGGATTGGCATTCAGGCATGGCGCCCCACCCCCTCTATCCTGATTGGCTTTATTATCTCTGAAATGACCCTTTGTACTCCTTTTACAAAAAACTTGGCCTCCAAGACGAGATGCTGATGCCTGAGCCTGACTCGTTCATGTTAGGAATTAGAGAAGGGTACCTCTGACAATTCCACGTGAACTTTTCTCTATGGCACCTGTGGCGATCGCTCCCTTTACAGAATGTAGATCATCTCCTCCTCAGTCCTGTTTCCATTCCTTCAGTACCGATATGCTCCATCGTATCTTCCCGTTGAGCAGGCAAGCCTCGAAGAGATTACAGACTCAGATCGAGTTTCAACGCTTTGGTCGATATGGTGGGCGATGAGAAGAATTGGAAACCATTTGTTCCTGGCAGGTTTTTGTTTTTCTGCTTTTGATTTATTTGCTCTTTGCTTATTTTACTCTGTCGATTTTTGCTATTTTAGTTTTTTTTTTTTCTCTCCCGCTTTAATTCGGACCCGAGTGGAGATTCTGGACTTGTTTCTTTATAAAGCCTCTGCTTCTGCAAGAGACTCTTGAACGGTTGGTGAAACTGAAGCACGGTACAGGGAAATTGAAAAAACCTCTGTTTGTCCTTCTTGAAAAATTCAACTTATTTATTTATTTCTTATTTTCTGTTTTGAAGAATGTTTTCAGCCGATTGATGTCGGGGTCAATTCATATTTCTAGGAACTGTTTGGTTGGAAGCTTGCCAACATGGGTAAAACTTC
Organism: Aristolochia californica; assembly: GCF_029961685.1. Taxonomy (NCBI): domain Eukaryota; kingdom Viridiplantae; phylum Streptophyta; class Magnoliopsida; order Piperales; family Aristolochiaceae; genus Aristolochia; species Aristolochia californica. The sequence goes on from NW_027181771.1 coordinate 25,726,866, forward strand.
AAAAAACGTCCTACGATTGTTCTGTTCAGCGTGTTAATGATATCCTTCCAGACAACCAACAAGCAAACTTATGGAAACCCAGAAGACGAGGAACCCGGGACTGGCTCTATGAACAGTCTAGTGCCTGAGTTCTTAGAAACTTTGACTTCTTTATCCCCAGACCAATTGTTACGCTGGAGTTTGAGCAGACTTGTTTGCTGTTGAGTGCTGACTAATCTTCAAGTTCCTGCTGCCGATGTCTAATCAAATCTGTTAAACTATTGTCTCAATTGTAGTTGCCCTTTTTGTTCGTTCTTCTTCCTCTCAATCATAAATATTATCAGAACATTGATTCAATCGCATAAATACGTTCTATGGCTCCTAATGAGGCACCTCACTCTTCTTTTGGTACTAATTCCTCTGTTTCTTTAATTATTCTCACTAGTTGCAATGATGTTTCTTCCTAACGTGTAACTCTGGTTCAGCTTCCCTCCTCTCGAAGTTCTCCATGATAGTATATATTACGTAAATGAGAAGAGGAAGTTTCAGGATGACCAGGCGGGTCATCCCGGGCGGAAACCAAAACTCGGAGATTTACCATGTGGATCCGAAGAATATGCAAGGAGTTCAATGGAATTAATTCAAGGAGAGACAGTAGATCCCGCGCGTAGCTAGTCAGAATCATTTCAGGACAGCAACAGCTTCGTCGAAGAATCTCAATTAGCCATGTCTGCAGATGCCGATAGTCAAGAACGACCTGATCATGATCTACATTGCACATCCTCCAATGACCATGGCAATGCTTTCATCTCTAACCTGTATTATCTGGAAAGCAGGACGGCCAAGAGAAAACTTGGGGACGATGCAGCAAACTTTGAGATCAGAAGGAGAAACTCAAAAAACCAACAAGTGACTGATTACGAGATGAACTATGCGGATTTTATGTGCTCCGAGTATGAGAATGGAGATAAAGAGGTGTTATCTGAATTGACAACAGAAGAAATGATGCTTTATTCGAATGACATCAGTCCTCATCTGAACGTACTTTCGTCAGGAACATTGGGCAGCCACCAAGGTGATTTATTCTTACTAAGAAAGAGTACACGCCTTGGGCTGTCGAAATCTGATCAATGCATGAGTGAATAGCCTGAGACACTACTATTTCTTGCTATGTATCTTTTCCATAGTGCGTAGTCAATGCATTTATTTGATCATTCGGCATAATAAAGCCTTGTGGTGGTTTTGTGCGCAGAAGCCCAAAGCATTGCTTCAAAGCCAACCATCGATCAAGAATTTGAGCAATACTTTGCCACGCTGATGCTTTAGGGAGGATCACATGACATTTAAGACCCAAGCTGCGGAAATGAAGTATTATGTAATTATTCTATTCGGAGAAATGTTATTTGTACAAAAGTGTGAAGAAACCGAGCAATTTTCCTTGTTTATTCCACTAGAATGGGGCCATCAACAACAAGAGATTGTTCAAATGTTACTCGTTATTCTCCTAAAGGTCAAGTTTTGGTAACTAGTGACAAAGCCTACTTGGCTTTTCCCTTACCTTTTCCATGACCTTTCTTGGCTTCCATCTTGGCCTGGATGCGGGCTGCTGCTGCAGCCTTTGCTTCTTCTCTCTTTTTCTTCTCTTCGTCTTTGGCAGCAGCTGCAAGTTCTCTCTGCTTTTTCAGTTCCCTTACAGCATATGAACAAACAGTCTCAGTGGAATCCATATAAGGCACAAGCAGACACACTTCAATTTGTACGGTCTCTAAAAGCTGCATTTTATTATTATTTTGAGAAAAAGCCACATTTTTATTATTAACCTGTTCAGATGATAAACCACAAACCCAAACATGAGTGGGTGTGCTTCATGGCGACAAGCAATCAAGACTCCAATTAGTTGCATACCCCTGAGCTGCATTCCGTTATCAACATGTGGAAACCAGCAGGAGATCATCAAATATGATGTCCACAAGAGCACCGTTCCATGCAGATCCCATGGGAAGAGATAACTAATTTATTATCTTTGGGGCAGTAAGTCTAATTAACTATGAAAAAACTGATAAGTTCTCATAAACCCTGTGATTTGAACTTTGTGAGTAAATGTAATCGAGGATCCTAATGTTTCTCTCAGTGTACATTGTCCCTAAAAGATTACATCATCAATAACTCACAGACTGATGCATCTATCATCAGCAGGCCATGCCAGGCCAATGACTTCAATAACCAATTTGGTTCTTCTTTCCTTGTCAACACGACAAATTATACGTAGTCAGTAACATTTTCATCTGAAACTGACACACCTAGTCAACCATTCTAATCTAGCTTGTTATTTAAACGTAATCAAGAAGGCAAGAACTATCATCATAAAAAAAAGAAAAAAAAGAGAAGACAAACGCTAGTGCGACTAATGTGTATTTTCTTCTGAAAAAATCACCCCAACTGAGTAAAACCATTTTATGGAAGTCACCAAAATGCGTGCAGAAAAAGGGCTTCCTAAATCAGTAGGATTGAAGAGTTTCCTAGCAAATTACTTTAAAGTGTTACTTACTCAAGCCTGGCCTTTTCATCAGAAACACTACCCAGACTTGAACCCTTGCGAGGCCTGCATATCATCAACTCCACTTCAAATACTAGAGTTGCACTGCATCAGATAAACGAGATAAACATAAATTTTTGTATATTTAGAAAAATGAGACACACAAAAAGGAAATAAGCAAAGAACTTACTTAGGGGGAATGTCAGGTGGGGAACCAGCACTTCCATAGGCATATTCTGGTTTGCAAGTAATTTTTGCCACCTCTCCTACCTTAAGAAGTTTCAGAAAACCAATAAAAACAATCACCAAGAAGAACTTCACCCAAATCACAGGTCTTTTCAACTGGTTCATTAGATAGTTCAATTTACCTTCATTGTCTTCACAGCAATGTCCCAAGCCTTGATTACAGAGCCTTTCCCTACTTCAAAAGAGAAAACAGTGTTGTCCTCATGGGTCGTGTCAAATACTTCCCCAGTTTCCTCAAGAACACCTTCATAATGAACTGTCCAAATACCAATTGTTACAGAGTAAGATTCTATCTTTATCATTTGCAACCATCAAATGAAATTGATCTAATAAAACGTGCCCTCGCTATTCTCAAAATAATGTTTTTTAATAGAACATGCATTTTATCATTTCAAGTTGATGAATCCAAAAATTTGGATTTTCCTTCAAAATGTAAAATTCGATAACATGTTTTGCAAAAACTGCCTAAAAATGATTCTGTGTCCTTCAAACAGAAGCTTTTCATAGGCTCAAATGATTTATTGGCTGCAGTAATGAATATGCTTTAGGTTTTGTGAGAATTATCGATCAACTACGACACCTACAAGAAGAGAAACAAGCAGCAAAGCTGGTAAGTGTTCCAATGTTGAAGATTAGGTACGTTGTAAACATCTATTGCTGCAGAATTTCTAGAAGTTAGTGTTGAATTTCTGAAAAAGAGAAAAACTTTATTGACTTGTTGTAATCTGAGTACATGAACCCCTATTTATTATAGAGGAAAGTAGTAGAGTCTAATTACAATTAAACTACCCTCGTCCTAATTATACCCAAAGTCTAACAGTTAAGGATAAGTCCTAGCATCATTAAATAACTGAACCTAAATAGAATGACTAACATAACTAAAACACCTTTAAACTAAGACTCTTCTGTGAGACCTCCATTTGTGAGACTCCATCATATTAATTCTAGCTTTGTAAGACTTTTTACTATGAGAGTCATGCAAAAGTCTTTCATATCTTTTCTTTGCTTGAAATGAAAATGATTTTTTGTCTCCAATTTTCTTTGCTGAAAAAAGTTCTTCATAGATGCAAAATTTCATCTTGTGTTCCCCTTTTCTTGAATACTTTGGTCATATAAAAATTACCACAACATGTGGAATAAAATACCTCTTTCTTGTAGTTCTTTTTCTACTTCTCTCCTTCAAGCTGGAGATAAAAAGGACACGGAGACCCAACTTAGACAAAACACAATATGGGAGAAGAAAATCACTTATAGCCATATAATAAAGTTCCATACACCAGTCAAAATGGTCATAGTCTGAAACACACTCCGCTCAATTTTAAAGGTGGAAAACTAGCCCAACTTTAGGGCTTAAAAAAGAGACTACTCACTTTTTCAGGGTAGCTCAAACACAAATCACCTCTTGGGTGAAGAATAAAATACTTGACTCAAACTGGATTTAGGCACACTCCTATGCTTTTTAGGTAGTGGGTCTAGGCATTGCTTTTAAGTGATAAAAACACAAGATGATAAATTGAAGAAATACTTGAGGAGAACAACTTTAACCGAAAGGAGGTGACTAGTCAACACTCATACTTCCAAAATGACCTTTTTTTTTTTTGGGGAAAACTAGCGGAGACTATAATGGTAGAACTTAATAAACCTGACCAAGTATTACTTTTTTTGGGGTAATCACAATTTTTTGGAGTTAACTATGTGGAAGATATACAACCAAGTAACAAAAACACAAAATTTGAAAACAACTTTGATGCAAGATATTGCATATCTTGAATTAGTACATCATGGAGTGATTAAGTTGGACAAAAAATCTCTGATTAGAAGACAAATTTGGCTAAAAAAACTCGGATTTTAGGAGAAAAGAAAAGTCAAATCACATCAATGCTAGGAGAGATAATAGGAGAAAATGAGAGATTTTGGCAGAACTGACCTTTGATACTTCTGATATCAATCTCCAAAAATAGAGCTCAGAATCACAAAAAGTTCGTTGATAAAGAAACTAGACTCAAATATCTTTAATTTTATATCTAATTTGATATATAAATATTCGTTCTTGAATCTTTTATGACCTCTTGATTCTCTTCATTTTGAATCTTGACCCTTGCCAACTGCAATACGAATATCTCAATAAATATAGATCAAATTGACATGGTATTTCACCTTCTAAAACTAGACTTCAATATCTTTCATCCAAGTATAACTTCTCTTCATAAAATATACTTATTTTAAGATAAAGAAAATGATATATTTCTAAAATTTGTAATCTGGCTGAACTGAGTACTCTTTCTTCCTTGGTCTACGTGACCATTGACTCTTCCAAGATCGATATCTCCCTCTAGAAAACTCAGATTGAGAATTGGTTGAATAGGTAAGAAAATAGACTTATAGATATTTCTTTTTATATATAATTCTCCCTGAAAAGTCTCGTTCTTGATGGCATAAGAAGGCTTGAAAATTGAATTTTTCTGCTACTGCTCGAACCTCTCTTACAATCTGACCTTTGCTGTTTCAAATATCAATTTCTCTTTGTAAAAAACTCCGATTGAAAAAATTCATTTTGTGTTAGAAAGTAGACTCGAATATCTTTCCGTCAATATATTATTTTCAATATGAAAAGCTTAGTATGGGGGTAGGAACGCCAAGAAAACAACGGGTATTGGAACTAAAAAGAGAAAAAAGATAGAATACCAACCTAAACTACTAGAGATGATAGATTAGAAAAGGATCACATTATCTCTGTGGGTTGACCGAGTCAAACTCACAGAACATGCTCTAATACCATGTTGAATTTCTGGAAAAGAGAAAAACTTCATTGACTTGTTGTAATCTGAGTACATGAGCCCCTATTTATAATAGAGTAAAGTAGTAGAGTCCAATTACAATTAAACTACCCTTGTCCCAGTTACACCAAAGACTAACACTTTAAATAATTGAACATGAATAAAAGACTAACACTTTAAATAACTGAACATAAATAAAAGACTAACATAACTAAAACACCTTTAAACTAAAACTCTTTTGTAAGACCTCCTTCTATGAGACTCCTATAAGACTCCACCATATTAATTCTGGCTTTGTGAGACTTCTTACTGTGAGAATCATGTAAGAGCCTTCCATATCTTCTCTTCAACAGTTAGTTTTTTGTCATGGAATTATACTTCATAATATTACAAAATTACTTTCCCCTTTTCATGTCTTTGGTTCCTCTGTCACACAAATATTATTCACACAAAATAAAGCTCATGAGGTTTAGGAAAGATGTTATTATCATTCTTTACGCAAAAAGAAAAAAAAAATAGTTCCTCTAATGTGAGCATTACTTATATTACTGAATATTTCAAATATTCATAGTTTGCTAGGGCCACTCTCCTTGAAGGAATGAAGCCAGACAGTTACAAGATAGACTTCATTGTGTTAGACCGACTTCGTTATCTATCAATTTGTATAGAAAATCTTCAAATTGCAGCAAACAATTTGTTTGCTCCGGTAAATGTGGTTTCTCTCAACTTCCTCCTGAAATGTTTTGGAAACCATTTTGTACCAGTACATGATCATGGATAGCAGAATATAGTATGAAGAATACAGAACATTAAAATGCCATAACGATTTAAATCAAGACCAAGAAATGTCATATACGATGATAGGGTCGAAGCATTCCATATGCATCAGTTATAAGTCAATATACACAGTTGTCGATTTGAAAAACTAGAAATATGAAGATGGTATTTATCTTTGCTCTCTTGGCAATGGAATGCTAATCAGCAATAATTTTTCATCCCTTCCCTCTTTCGTCCAACAAAGAGGTAGAGAATCTGCCAATCTCATGAGATTTAAGTACAAACAAACCTCTACAAGATGATATGACATCTAGAGAGACCATACAAGAATTGAGTTGTCTAATGAGTGTCGCCACCAAAAAAGGGTTGCAATGGAACGAGCAGTGATCATCCATATTCAGTATCCCATAAAAGATTAACCTACAGGTCCTTTCCTCTCCTTAAGCATACATAACATAATAAGATTAAACAAAGCATCATGTTCAGCAAAGTCTCCAAGCAGCCAGTACAAGAAACAGAAAAAAGTTTATCTAAAAGGCAAGACTCCAATCTTACTAGAACGTTTGAATTATCATACTAAGTGATTAGTTAAGAGTTAAAAAACCAAAAATAAACAAATAAAAAATAAGCACAGAAAGAGGTCATCTGTCATGAATTACGGGAGTTACAAAATAATAATTTTTCTATTATGTACTCAACTTATCTCAGCTCATTTTCCATATAAAAAAGTTCCACTATTGTTAAAACGACCATTTATAAAGCAGCTAACTCCTTCTCATTTCATAATTTTAAACCGCAACCCAACAATTAGGATTTATAAGAAATGGAACACAAACGATGCATTTAGTTAAATAGGTCATACGCGCAAATTTAAAATCCAATGATCAAAACAAAAGGAAAATAAAACCTGAAGAAATGGTAAATGCTTGTTACCTTTAATTACTACTGTACATACCATCGACAAGAGGGAGGTCATCCGTTGGCTGAAGCGCATCTGGCTTGGCTCTTCTAAGAATCTTCTTTAATACGCCTCCATCACCGGTTAAATCTACTGCATCGCCCATTTTCCTCGGATAAATTTAAAGTTGGGGAAAAACTAGCACCAATAAATAAACGATCAATCAAGCATCAAGAACTGTCCAATTAACAGGATTCCATATGTCTGGAAGTCTTCTACAACTCACAACGTTTCGGAAAGGAGTGAGATAGTCGAAGCCGCTGGTGAAGCTCAGACGTTATTATCTCGCTTCGGCGTTGGTCTGCGGTCTCGCTAGTTGCTAGGCTGGGGTTTTTGTTTGTGACTAAAGCTTCCGTGATTTCACATAAGGCAGCTCAATAATGTGGCCATATCTAGGCTGGGAAATTGGCATGTACACCACCGGTGTAACCTTTATTTGCATAATGTGTAAAAATGTGATTAAATGCTCTCGTCTCTATTTTATTTTATTTTTATTTATTTGGAGAAGTTTACTTATATGCAAAAGTAAAAGTTTTACTTGTGATGTGCATAACTTATGAGGCAAACAAAGTAAAAAAAATTAATAATTTTTTCATCATTGTAGCTCAAAGAGGAGGTAAGAACTTAGGAGAGGCAGTATTTGAAGGAAAAAGGGAGAGAATTAGGGAAAAAAAGGCTCTAGAAGGTGTAGAAATCACAAAGTTTGGAGTTTGGAAGGGTTTGGAATGAAAAAAATGAAATGAAATGTAGTTTAAAACTTTTCAAGTTCTCATTTTTCACTATAAATCATCGATCATTCTGTCTGGATTGATTGCCTAGTTCTCCTCGAAGCTTTGAGAACTGATCAAATCCTAATGGCTTTATGAAACTGTTCGCTAGTTGATTTTCAGTAAGAATGAATTTAATTCTAATCACTTTGGTTTCAACCAACTCTCTGTGAAGTAATGTCTTATGTCTCTATGTTTTGATTGAGAGTGGTGAACTGAGTTCTTACTTAGACTTATGATGTTCATATTGTTACAGTGGATTAGAATTTCACTTTGCCCTAAGCCATAATCATCTAGTTGTTGTTTTATCCAAATAAGATGAGTACGACAACTTCCACAAGCTACGGTGATAGATAATGCAATTAAATGTTATTTCTTGGAAATAAAGAGAGAAACATATTTCCAAGTAAATGGCATCTACATCTTACTAAAAAAAAAAAGTAATTGGCATCTACAAGTCATATTCTTTATGTCAATTTTGCATCCAACAAAATGAACATCGAAGTAACCTACTAGATCAAAGGCTGATGAGTTTGAGTACCAAAGACTAAGTTGGGTGTTCCAAGTAGATACCCGAAAATTCTTTTCACAACCACTAAGTGTGATTCTCTAGGGTTGAATTGAAATCTAGCAAATAGGTATACCGAGAACATTATGTCTTGTCTCCTGGCTGATAAGTAAAGTAGGGATCCTATAATACTTCTATAGAATTTTTTATTTATGGCCCTACATGAATTGTCTTAGTCAAATTTCAAGGAAGAACTGTTATGGGCTCCATAGCATCACGAGTTATCCATAGGCATAGGAATTAAATTATGTCAATTTACTTTTCATGTAATTTCAATTCGGTTTGGTTTACTTTATTTGGTTTGGTTTAATTTGGGTTGGTTCAGTGTAATGTGGCGTGAACCACTTGACCTAATGGGTCATCTTTGTATTTTCATCCTCAACCTTATTTAGGGGGACGTGAAGGAAAAGAGAGGCAAGTATTGAGAAAATTATATTTTACAGGTCTGATTCTCCCTCAGAGGTCAAGGTCGGATTCTCCCTTTGAGGTCCAAGGTTGAGCTTCCTCCAAAGCTCCTTCATTCTAAATTGAGTTCCACCATTACTCGTTCAAGAAACAAGGTTTCTCTTCCAACATCAAGATCAACCATGGAGGGAAGAGAGGAAAGAAGGGTGACTCGATCCATGGCAAGGGAAGAACCTAACAAGAACTCACGGCTGTGCTAATTAACTTAAAATTTTCAATGTTGAATCACTTTAGCAATCCTTTTAGTGTATTTGGACTAATTTATAAAAGTTCCATTTTCAGTTTACATTAGTTGAAGTCCAAAGAAGAATGTGAGTTCACCCATTAAACTCATTTCAAACTCATTCTTCATTACACTAGCAAATTCTTGCATTAGAGGGTTTTGTAGAACCAAATATGATATCATCCACATAAATTTGAATGATAATCAAATTTTGATCAAGGTTCTTAGTAAATAGAGTCTTATCTACGCTACCTTTCTTATAATTGTTATTTTCTAAGAATTCACTCAGTCATGAACTCTAAGAGCTTGCTTCAAACCATACAAATTTTTATGTAATTTGCCTATATGGCTTGGAATTCTCAATGTGTCTTTGAGCAGTAAAGGATTGATGAATCTAATCTTATACTCAAAGAATGAGATTGGTTGAGACTCAATGGTCTAATCAAGTGGATTTGCAATTTTTAGTTTGGTCTATTCAATATGATAAGATTCATCATCTAGCCATAGACCTATGTGCTTTGTGAAGATCAATTTCATTTATCTACATTATTTACAATTGAGATCTTCATGACACTAGAAAGGTGAATATTAAAATTTAATTTAGCATAAATAGGCAAATTTGAATTACACTAAGGAAATTCATAACACTCTTTAAGCTATTGTAGCCAACTAAATGATAATTGCCTATGTTTAGGTTTCTATACAAGCATAAGAATCACGCATATGATTCATACATAGAATCAACTTCTCATATGAAAAATGATTCTTAGCTATGAGATGAGATTTTCAAGACCTTGATAGAGATAAAAAAACACAAATACCTTTATTCCATAGTAAGACTACCTAAGTAATGATGGTAATATGTATTTATTCAAATATTGTGCTTTTTAACTCACCAAACTCATTAACGTATAAGTAAGGCTAATGGAAATATGAGCCAGATTTGCCTAAACCAAGAGATTTTCAATATGCTCTATAGGCACAAAAAAAAAAAAAAAAACAAATCCATTGTTGAAAAATATCCAAGATATTATGTTTAATTCTATTTTGGGCTACATAGGCTGTAATGGTAGTAGGACCCAAAGATTTTCTAATTGCCTTCTAATTGTGTCCTAATCCATGTCTGGCACATTAGGCTTAATTAATTTGTATAGATGCACATAATTTGACTATCATTTCTCTAACAAAATAATATATTCCTTAATTTGCAACCGATTCTAATTTTTAAAGTGATACCTAATGCAAACTTATAGTTTACCCAATATGTCAGATATCATGACTTGCATGAATTGCAAATTAATGATTGTCAATGTAGCTCATATCAACAAAGTAGTCAATTTGTCAAATGTTGATATAGTCACTGAAGCTCAATTTGTTGTGGGTATAACTATACACCTAGTTTGAACTTATGACTATGAATTAAATTCTCAAGTATGATCTAAGTCAATAGTTCACACTAGTAACACTAAGAGTAATAGATTCACCAATATAAGCTTAAGGTTTCAGATTTATTTAGTTCTCAATCCTCAACTAAACTGAAACCAAGTGCTAAGTAAAATAATTGTTAATGTAGAAACCTTAATTTTTTAGGATAGCATAATTCCACAAGAACAAGTTTCAAGATTGGTTAATGAGGTAAAGTTGATTTCACTTTTTAATTCTCATAACCATCTTGAATTGACTTGTCTCTAAAAACCAACTTAATCAATGTAGCTCAAGCTTCTCAAACTACAAGGATTTGAATTTTCTACTCTTTGTTTGACGTTGGAGACACCTACCTTCCAAGGTCTTAATTATTTGACTCTTGATCTAAGTCCTTGGTGAGTAGGTCTTATTCCTTTAAGGTTAGTTATTTTAGTTAGGCATACGTAGATTCATGTGATTCCATGTAGTGATTGAGATGGACATGTCTTTCAAAGTATAGGTTTAAAATGTCCAAGTTGACATGAGTCAATTACTTGGTCCATAATCACATGAAGTATGGATCAAACCTAATCACATTACACTTCATATGCATAACCTTACTTATGAACAACTAATGTTATTTCCAACATATGCCAACTAAATTCCGATTGGGTTAGAAACTAACATGATCTTTAACATGTCATTGGCAAGTGATAATTTAATTGTTCTTAAGCCAATGGATTCAAAAGTTCTAATTTATATAGGAATTTGATTTTCATAGAAATTCCAAGTCTACATAAACTAGACAAAGATTGGTGTTAGAGGTTAAATGATAAAACTATTATTGAATCAATCTTCAAAACCAAATCCCCTAAGATGAATCTCCAAATAGACATGAACATCAAGTTATGAAATCTTAATTACATAATTCATGTCCCACAAGATATTTAGGTAATTTTCATGTAGTATATAGCTTGGCTTGGAGAGTTCACTCTTTGCTTGAAGATCAAGTTACCTTGGGTACCCAAATTTGCTTGTTGTTAGAAGATAAGCTCGAAGTGTAGTGGCATGATGTAAATTATCTTTGATTTTTGTCCATTTTCCTCCCTTCTTAGGGTAATGGGTATTGATGTAATTATTGAGACTCTCATTATTATAAATACACATTGAAGGGGAGGCTTAGGCATGTCACTTAACCTAATCCTCCTTCCCTCCTCTCTCACTCTCCTAGCCGACCTCTCTTACTCTCTGTTTCTCCTTATCCATTCACTCGTTCATGTCTTCTCTCTCTCTCTCTCTCTCTTCTTATCCTTTCACTTGTTCATCTCTTCTCTCTCTCTCTCTCTCTCTCTCTCGTTACTCTCTTCACCTTTAATCTAGTTCCTCTACCAAAAACATCGTGGGATCCTAAATCTAACATGTTATTAAAGCATTAGGTTCAAGATCCCAAAGTTATGGTGCTGATTGATCAAGATTTTCATTAATATTAGTGGAATTGACATGTTGAACAAAGGATCGATCTTAAGTCTTTTTACCTAAAAAAAGACAAGTTTTTCTCTTTATTTTCTTTCTTGAGATGATTGCTGGTGTATATCTCAAAAATCTAGATGGTTATTGAGCATTTTTTTTCTTCAGAAAATAAAGAAATACTGCATCTTATATGTTAGTTTCAGCCTAGTAGATTTTTGATGTGTTCAATCCATGGTATCTTCGGAAAAAAAAGATCAGTTATTAATGTTGCTTGTGGAATTCTGGTTATTGTTTGTTGAATGAGATTGTGCTATTTTATTATTGGTTTCATAATTTTATGATAAAAAGATCATGCTTGCGTGCGTTGAAAGTCCTTAAGATTGAAGTAGCTTTCATGTTTTTTGCAGCCGATGTTATGGTTCAAAGTTGTGAACTCGTGAAGTCACCTTCAATTGTCGCAAATTTTTTTTTTTTTTTTTGAATATGATTCATGCTGTTATTTTCCTCACATTGGATGTATTCTACATTGAGATAGAGATATAGTTCTAGATTTACTTACCTAAATGTTGGAAGATGGGCTCCGACCAACACGACCAAGGAAGGCCCACATATCTAAGAGTGTTGGAAGATGGGCCCAAACCCATAAGAAGTAGGACCCACCATAATTACCATGAGCTGGCATCCTTATCACATAAGTTGGAAGATCAAGAAGGACACACAAATGCATCTTTATCTTATGGTCACATCCTAGAAGAGTTCTAGTTTGAGTTATGTTTGTCTTTTACCTATATTGAGTTATTTAATTATGCTAGGACTTATCTTTAAGTATTAGAGTTTGGGTGTAATTGGGACAAAGGAAGTTTTATTGTAATTGGACTCTACTACTTTCCTCTATTTTAAATAGAGGTTGATGTACTCTTATTATAATATGTCAATGAAGTGTTTCTCTTTTCCATAAATTCAACATGGTATTAGACTAGGTTCTGTGAGTTGATGTGGTCAACCCATAGAGGTAATGAGATTCTCTTTTCTGATCTATCATCTTTAGCAGTTAGGGTTCATAGTTATTTCTTTCAATCCCTACATCCGTTAGGTTTTTATGTTTTTCACCTCTATAATGAGAGTTTCATATTGAAAATTTTATATTGACAAAAATAGATTCGAGTCTACTTTCCAAGTAAAAAAGAAATTTTCCAAACGGAGTTATCTATAAAGAGAAATCGTTATTTGAAGAAGCGAGGGTTAGATTGCAAAAGAGGTTCAAGCAGCAACAAAAATCTTCAACTTCCGAGGTATTGTTTGCTAACAAGAATGTTGAATTTATGGAAAAGAGAAATACTTCATTAACTTTTTGTGATCAGTGTACATGAACCTCTATTTATACTAGAGGAAGGTAGTAGCGTCCAATTACAATAAAACGACATTTATCCTAATTACACCCAAACTCTAACACTTAATGATAAGTCCTAGTATAATTAAATAACTCAATATAGATAAAAAACAAATCTAACTCAAACTAAAACTCTTCTAGGATGTGACCATCAGATAAAGATACTTTTACTTGAGTCCTTCTTGATATTCCAAATGATGTGATAAGGATGCCAGCTCATGGTAAGCATTGTGGGTCCTACTTCTTATGGGCTTGGTCACTTGACCAATCTTATAATACTCTTAGATATGTGGGCCTTCCTTGGTTGTGCGGGCTTGAGCCCTATCTTCCAACACTCCCCCTCAAGCTCGGGGTGAGAGAACATCAAGAACTCCCAGCTTGCTACAAATGATGTATAAGATATTTTTGTATAAAATGGGAGTCCTCCAATCTTCCAACACTCCCCCTCACGCTAGTGCTCTCTTCCTTGAGACCCAACTGGCCAATTCAGGGGGGTATAACATAGATGCAATAATAAGTTCTACCGTCATGGACTTCCAACCACAAATAATTTTGATATTTTTGACGGGGATAAAGTTCCTCCGTCATAGACTTCCAAACACAAATAATTTTGATATTTTTGAAGGGGATGTGTTATGGACTCCATAGCATCACGAGTTATCCATAGGCATAGGAATTAAATTATGTCAATTTACTTTTCATGTAATTTCAATTCGGTTTGGTTTACTTTATTTGGTTTGGTTTACTTTGGGTTGGTTCAGTGTAATGTGGCGTGAACCACTTGACCTATGGGTCATCTTTGTATTTCCATCCTCAACCCTATTTAGGGGGACGTGAAGAAGAAGAGAGGCAAGTAATGAGAAAATTATATTTACAGGTCAGATTCTCCCTCAGAGGTCTAGGTCGGATTCTCCCTTTGAGGTCTAAGGTTGAGCTTCCTCCAAAGCTCCTTCGTTCTAATTGAGTTCCACCATTATTTGTTCAAGAAACAAGAATTCTCTTCCAACGTCAAGATCATCCATGGAGGGAAGAGAGGAAAGAAGGGTGACTCGATCCATGGCAAGGGAAGAACCTAACATCTTGGTATCAGACAGGTCCACCCTTGGGGATTCCTCTTCCCCTGACAATTTGAGACAGTTAGTGGAAGATACTAGGCAGAGGACAGATAACCAGGCTCACGCCCTGGAAGAGGTGCGTCAAACAACCTCTGATTTGTGTGAGGCAATAAAATCAATGGATGCTGCCATCCAAGCTCTCCTCCGGCGACAAGAGGACCATGATACACGAGCCCAACCACCAGCTGCATACTCTCCACCACCTCCCCCACAACCACCAATGCGTCAACACCATCCCCATCTGGGGCCTGCCGTTCAAGGACCAAACACTGTGCCCAGGTATTTAAAACTTGACTTTCCTACGTATGATGGGTCTAAGGACCCTTTGATTTGGTTAGCCAAGTGTGATTAGTTCTTTTATCATAAAAAAACACCTGCTGATGAAAAAGTGTATTTGGCCGCCTACCACATGCTCGATGAAGCGCTTCTATGGTACCACCAATTCCGAAATGACCAAGTGGTTCAGGATTGGGCAACTTTTAGATAGTCTTGCATGATGAGATTTGGTCCTCCAGCTAGTAGCAATCCATTGGGAGAATTAATCAATTACAAACAAACTGGATCACTAGAGGTGTACCAAAAGACCTTCTAGGAAAGGTTAGCTTGAGGAAACCAGTTTGTCAGCCACACACAGTATGTCCATATTTTTATTGCTGGTTTGACAGAAGCTCTGAGATTAGAAGTTGAATTACATGCTCCTTCAGATTTAGACCACGCTATGAATTTAGCCAGGGCAATTGAGCACAAGTAGTGTGTTCTAAAGGAGTCACTGGTCAGAAAACCAGCTTGGCTAGGGAGGCACAATGCCTCAGTGCCAAACCCTTCCTATGGACCTCCAAGATTTAGAGACAATGCAGCCCCACGCCCAGACATCTCTAATTCAGCTCCACCTGCTCCTTACTTCAAAAAGCTTACTAGACAAGAAATGGACCAGAGAAAGGCCAAGGGTCTCTGTTTTAACTGTGATGAACAGTATGTCATTGGACACCACTGCAAACGATTATTCAGTATATGTCTGTGGGAGGAAGGAGAAGAAATACCACCAGAGGAGGAAATTGTGGAAACTGACCAAGAGGGTCCAGAGATTTCCCTTCATGCTATGACTGGTCTACGCAGTTCAAGCACAATGCAGGTTAAAACCCAATTATATCATTTACAGTTGCTGGCTTTAGTTGACTCGGCCAATACACATAATTTCATCAGTCAGCAGGTGGCAGAACAACTTGGGTTAGTAATACAGCAACATACTGGTCTTTTTGTATCAGTAGCCAATGGGGCTAAAATTACTAGTGTAGGCACATCACCAGCCACACACATTGATATTGAGGGACATGCATTTGTTGCAGAATTTCTGGTGATTCCACTATCAAGATTCAATTTGGTACTAGGAATTAATTGGCTACAATTGTTGGGACCAATACTATGGGATTTCCAAGCTTTGACCATGTCTTTTATAGAGGACCAACATCAAATTATATTGCATGGCACACAAGCACCTGTTGTGGACTCAATAGCACACCGAGTCACACAACGAAGAAAACAACAACAACTCACTCAATAGGATTTAATTCTTATATTTCTTTGAGTAGGATTTATTTCTAATATTGTTTTAAGTAGGATTTATTTCTTATATTGTTTTAAGTAGGAGTTATTTCTAATTACTTTTTATGTAAGGGCATTATGGGGAATTATTGTAACCCTAACCCTAAAACTCCCTATTTAAGGGATAGGTATGAATGAAATAGGTAAGCTTTGAGATTTTAGAATAACCTAGTCTAAATAGGTTGGGATCACCTCTTGATCCCGAGTTTAGGGTTTACTCCAAAAATCCAACCTATCATTCACCCTCCATTGCCATCCATCTTCACCCAAATTCATCCACCATCATCCCTATTAAGAAAAGGAGCTTCCTGCCCCTTTTCCGAGCCTAAAGAGGAGGTCTATCCTCCTTCTTGGCAGCAGCAACAAGAGAGGCCCAATTCCTCCCTAACCAAGCAGCAAAGTGAGGATTTTTATCCTCAAATCTTGAGCAATTCCTGGTGCAACGTGGGAGCTGATCATAGCATCAAAGAAGAGGTATTAATCTATCCCAAACTTGTGTTTCAAGTTATTTAAGAAAGAAGGATTGCATTCTTAGCTAGAGCAGCAACAAAGAGGGCCAAACCCTCTTTGCCGTGACCAAGAAAAGAGAGCACCTTGCTCTAGCAAGGTCAACATTGTTGTGGGGTCTTCTACCTAGCACAACAACTCGGTAGGACCCTCAAAAGAGGATCTTTCCTCTTGGCCAAGCATTGGTTAAGGAGAAATACTCTTACACAGACCCTTGACGTGAAGTGAGTAAATTCTGAGTGCTGGATTCACAAATCCCACGCCGTGTTACTCGATCCATGACTCGGGACTGTAACAACTTGGTATCAGAGCAGGGTAACATGGGGGATAATATCAACAATGAAGAAATCCAAATCAGGATACAAAAGATAGAAGATAGCCTTGAAACAGCACAACCAGTGTTGGGAAAGGTTTGTGGTTTGGAAGAAGAGATGAGCCGAATCATTAGCATGCTACAGGAGTTGAGGACAGAGAGACATCAGAGTCCAGAGGTGAGAGAGGTTGCTCAACCATATCACAGAAGAGGGGAGCAGTGGCCTGGGCGCACTGCTGTCCAAGCACCTCAGCATGGAGGCACAATCCCAAGGTACACCAAGTTAGAGTTTCCCTCTTTCAATGGTTCTGTGGATCCCGTAATTTGGTTGCATAGATGTGAAAAAAAAATTTTGAACCAAGGGACTACTGAATGGGATAAGGTGCAACTAGCCTCTTTCCATATGACAGATGAAACCATGTTATGGGTGACTCAAGTAGAGAAAGAGAGACCGGGAATGACTTGGGGAGAATTTAAAAATCTATGCACAGTTAGATTTGGGCCTCCCACCAACAGCAACCCCTTGGGAGAGTTAGTCCTATTGAGACAAACGGGTTCAGTGGAACACTATCAAAAACTCTTCCAGGAAAAGTTGGCTCGTGCTGGAGAGAGGGTATTGGTTGACCAGCAGGTCTCCTTATTCACAGCAGGTCTCAATGAGTATTTACGGCTAGAGGTAGAACTCCTTATGCCCACGGATCTAGCTCATGCCATGAATATGGCCCGAGCAATGGAACAACGACAACAGTTGCAGCAACGTAAGCCGGGTTGGTCGAGTGAGAGGAACACTTCCTCCACGTGGCAAGGGCGCCGCTATAATTCATCTCAGGGAACATCTACAACAGCACCATCCAGACACACTTCGACTACGACTCGGGTAGCCGATCCCTGCCCTGGTAATTCCCTACCGAGCTTTATAAAAAAATTGACGAGTGCGGAGATGGCAGAAAGGCGGTCCAAAAATCTCTGTTATAACTGCGATGAGCAGTATCGGGTCGGACACCAATGTAAACGATTATTTTGGCTCGAGATGGAGGATTCAGTGGATCTAGAGGAACCAGAGGATATTATCGAGGAGGAACCACCAGAGATATCCTTGCATGCTATTACTAGGCAGAAATCGCCTACTACAATGCAAGTCCGAGCTCATGTCATTGACCGAGAACTGGTGGGACTAGTCGACTCCGGGAGCACACACAATTTTCTGAGTTTGACAGCCGCACAACATCTCCAGCTCCAGATACACACTCATCCGACAGCCACCGTCTCAGTGGCCAATGGCGAGAAGGTCCCTAGCTATGGTATTAGTAAGGCGGTAACTTTTTCCATTGGATTTACTTCATTTAATGCAGAATTTTTTGTTATTCCCCTAGTGGGATTTGATATGGTTTTAGGCATTAAATGGTTACAAACATTGGGGCCCATTCTGTGGGACTTTTCGGCTTTAACCATGAGCTTTGATTTGGCCGGAAGTCGGGTGCTCTTACAGGGCTGTCAGGTGGACAGGGCCCACCGCATACACACTTTGCAGACACAGGATCAGCCTGACAGTACTAGTGATGGTCTGGTTGAGGAGTTCTATGACCTCTTCCAGGAGCCTTCGGGGTTGCCTCCCATGAGGCACTGTGACCACAGGATTTGTCTGAAACCAGGTTCTGAGGTAGTGGTCGTGCGACCATACCGTTACCCACACCTTCAGAAGGACGAGATAGAGCGTCAGTGCCATGAGACGTTGAAACAAGGTCTTATTCGTCCCAGCCGCTCCCCGTTCTCTTCACCCGTCTTACTTGTGAAGAAACATGATGGGACATGGAGGTTCTGCGTGGATTATCGGGAGTTGAACGTGTAGACAGTAAAAGACAAGTTCCCGATTCCGGTAGTGGATGAGCTTCTGGATGAGTTACATGGGTCGTGGTTATTCACTAAACTTGACCTCCGTTCGGGATACCATCAGGTCCGGATGCACCCCTCTGATATTGAGAAGACGGCGTTCCGCACGCACCATGGCCACTTTGAGTTCGTCGTCATGCCGTTTGGGTTATCCAATGCACCCTCCACTTTTCAAGCTTTGATGAACGAGGTATTTAGCCCCTATCTTCGAAAATTTGTTCTTGTATTTTTCGATGATATTTTGATATATAGCAAGTCGGTTGAGGAGCACTTGGCACACTTGAGGATTGTTTTCGACTTGTTAAGAGCACATCAGCTCTATTTGAAACACTCCAAGTGTTCTTTTGTGGCTTCACACGTGGGATATCTGGGACACATTATCTCACATGAGGGGGTTACGGTGGATCCCGAGAAGATCCGAGCTATTCACGAGTGGCCGCAACCACAGTCGTGTTCTGCATTACAGGGTTTTTTGGGTCTTGCGGGCTACTACCGTAAATTTATTCAGAACTATGGGCCAGTGGCAGCACCATTGATGAGTTTACTCAAGAAAAATTCCTTTATTTGGAATGAGGGGGCCACCACGTCATTTGTGGCACTCAAAGCTGCCCTCGCATCCGCGCCAGTATTACAACTTCCCAACTTCGACGAATTGTTCGTGGTAGAGTGCGACGCTTCGGGCGTGGGCATGGGGGCCGTTTTACAGCAGCTGGGCCATCCTATTGCTTATTTTAGCAGACAGTTGGCAGTCCGCCATCACAAACTGGCAGCCTATGAGCGCGAATTGATTGGGTTGGCCAAAGCGGTCCAACATTGGAGGCCTTATCTCTGGGGCTGGGCTTTTCTCATACGCACTGATCACTACAGCCTTAAATTCTTACTAGAACAGCGTTTGACGACGTCGCCACAACAGCACTGGATCAGTAAGTTGTTGGGGTTTGACTTCTCGGTGGAGTATCGTGCGGGGAGATTAAATAAGGTGGCAGATGCCTTGTCACGGTGTTTTGAAGATCAGCAGTCGGTCTATTCTATCAGCCAACCGAGATTTCTCATTATGGACTTGGTGCGAGAAGCACATGCTACTAACCCTGCATTGCAGGAACTGCATCAACAGATCTCAGAAGGGACAATGAATGTGAAGTGGTCCATCCAGGATTCACTTATTTATTATAAGCATCGGATTTTCCTTCCACCTGAGTCCGAGTTGATTCCAGCTATTCTCTCGGCCTACCACTACAGTACACACGAGGGGATCCAGAAGACCTTGCATAGAATTCGAGCTGATTTTTACTGGCAAGCCATGAAAGCCTCTATTGCGACTTATGTTGGCGACTGTCAGGTATGCCAGCGCAACAAAGCCGAGCACTTGAGTCCAGCCGGTCTTCTCCAGCCTTTGGCCCTTCCAACGCAGGTTTGGGCTGACATTTCAATGGATTTTGTGGAAGGCCTACCCCTGTCAGCTGGCAAATTTGTACTTTTCGTAGTAGTTGATCGGTTCTCCAAGTAAGGGCATTTTATACCGATGGCTCATCTGTATACAGCAACACGGGTTGCTCAGACTTTCCTGGAGCAGATAGTCCGCTTACATGGCATTCCAGAATCCATTGTGAGTGACAGAGATGCAGTTTTCACGAGCACCTTTTGGTGGGAACTGTTTCGCTTGAGTGGGACAAAATTGAAGTTCTCCTCCGCCTATCATCCACAGACAGACGGGCAGACTGAGGTGGTGAACCGCACCATCGAGATGTATCTACGGTGCTTGGTGGGGGATCGTCCGCGACAATGGGTTCAATGGCTTCCGTGGGCCGAATATTGTTACAACACTTCGTTTCACTCTGCATTGCAATCCACTCCTTTTCGGGTTATATATGGTCGGGATCCACCTCGCCTCCTCTCGTACAACCCAGGGTCCACCCGCGTGGACACGATGTTAAGCACCTAGCCAATACTACCCAAAAGACCGGCCTGTTAGGAGCGGAAGACATAGGTACTTAACCCAGGACCATAACATCACACCTCGCCCGCCTGAGCCGACGACCACGGCGGCATTAACACAGCAACGCGACCGGGTCAGGGGTCACGCCAGGGGCTTGCGGTCCACCTGCGCACGCGGCCGCTGGGACTCGAAGTCAGGACGTAGCGCCTGCTCTGATACCAAATGTTAAGCACCTAGCCAATACTACCCAAAAGACCGGCCTGTTAGGAGCGGAAGACATAGGTACTTAACCCAGGACCATAACACACGATTGATCAGGCACTCATTGACAGGGATCTACTGCTATAGAATATCACAGAACGGCTACGACGTGCCCAAGCTCGAATGAAGGATGTATACGACAGAGGCCACCGTGAGGTCTCTTTTGAGGTTGGAAAGTATGTGTGGCTACGGCTCCAGCCCTACCGTCAGTAGTCTCTAGCGGGACCTCCACGTCATAAGCTCTCACCCCGATTTTTTGGGCCGTTTCCCATTCTTCGACGCGTGGGACCAGTCGCCTATCAACTCAAATTATCGGACACGGCCAAAATTCACGATGTGTTTCATGTCTCTCTTTTGAAGCCGCATTCCGGAGCACAGCCTACATCCACTCCATTCCTACCACCAGTTGATCATGGCGAGGTTATTCTTAACCCAGCTGCGGTGTTACGTGCACGGTTGACCAATGATCATTGGGAGATTCTCGTTCAGTGGACGGACACTGACCCCGACGCTGCAACATGGGAACGTGTGGACATCTTCAAACAAGTCTACCCAACTTTTGAGCTTGAGGACAAGCTCTTTCTCCATGGGGAGGCAGATGTTGTGGACTCAATAGCACACCGAGTCACACAACGAAGAAAACAACAACAACTCACTCAATAGGATTTAATTCTTATATTTCTTTGAGTAGGATTTATTTCTAATATTGTTTTAAGTAGGATTTATTTCTTATATTGTTTTAAGTAGGAGTTATTTCTAATTAATTTTTATGTAAGGGCATTATGGGGAATTATTGTAACCCTAACCCTAAAACTCCCTATTTAAGGGATAGGTATGAATAAAATAGGTAAGCTTTGAGATTTTAGAATAACCTAGTCTAAATAGGTTGGGATCACCTCTTGATCCCGAGTTTAGGGTTTACTCCAAAAATCCAACCTATCATTCACCCTCCATTGCCATCCATCTTCACCCAAATTCATCCACCATCATCCCTATTAAGAAAAGGAGCTTCCTGCCCCTTTTCCGAGCCCAAAGAGGAGGTCTATCCTCCTTCTTGGCAGTAGCAACAAGAGAGGCCCAATTCCTCCCTTACCAAGCAGCAAAGTGAGGATTTTTATCCTCAAATCTTGAGCAATTCCTGGTGCAACGTGGGAGCTGATCATAGCATCAAAGAAGAGGTATTAATCTATCCCAAACTCGTGTTTCAAGTTATTTAAGAAAGAAGGATTGCATTCTTAGCTAGAGCAGCAACAAAGAGGGCCAAACCCTCTTTGCCGTGACCAAGAAAAGAGAGCACCTTGCTCTAGCAAGGTCAGCATTGTTGTGGGGTCTTCTACCTAGCACAACAACTCGGTAGGACCCTCAAAAGAGGATCTTTCCTCCTGGCCAAGCATTGGTTAAGGAGAAATACTCTTACACAGACCCTTGACGTGAAGTGAGTAAATTCTGAGTGCTGGATTCACAAATCCCACGCCGTGTTACTCGATCCATGACTCGGGACCGTAACAGCACCACTCACCTGCGCACTACAGGTTGCCCAGGTCCAATCCACAAACACATGTAAGTTATCTCACTTACTTACTGAATTTGAAAATATCTTTCAAGACCCTACTGCCTTATAGCCAATTAGGCACTGTGATCACTGTATCAGTTTGAAAATGGGTACTGAGCCTGTAGTGGTGCGTCCGTATCATTACCCCCACTTACTGAAGGATGAGATTGAAAGGCAGTTCCAACAGATGTTAGCACAGGGTATTATTCAGCCCAGCAGATCTCCTTTTTCCTCACCAGTATTACTAGTCCGCAAGCATGATAAGTCATGGAGGTTCTGTGTGGATTACCAACAACTCAATGCCCATACGATTAAAGATAAATTTCCTATTCTAGTGGTGGACGAGCTATTAGACGAGCTACATGGAGGTACTATTTTTACTAAACTCGATTTGAAATCTGGCTATCATCAAATCCGAGTTCATCCATTAGATGTGGAGAAAACAACGTTCTGCACGCATCACGACCATTTTGAATTCCTCGTAATGCCATTTGGTCTGTCAAATGCGCCTTCCACCTTCCAGGCCCTCATGAATGAGGTATTTTCCTCTCTCTTGAGAAGATACATATTGGTATTTTTTAACGATATTTTGGTCTATAGCAACAGTTGGGAAGAACATCTTCAACACCTTCACCAGGTATTTTCTCTTATACGTTCACATCATTTGGTTTTAAACCGGTTAAAATGTTCTATGGGCACATCAGAAGTGGCATACTTGGGCCACATTATTTCAGCGGTGGGGGTGAAGGTAGACCAGGGTAAGATACTGGCGGTCACAGATTGGCCTATTCATACATCTATTACAGCCTTAAGAGGATTTTTGGGCCTAGCTGGATATTATAGAAAAATTATTCCTAGCTATGGCCAGCTTGCAGCTCCGCTCAACAATCTCCTCAAGAAAAATGCTTTTACCTAGTCAGAGACAACAACTCATTCCTTTTAGCAATTGAAAGACGCCTTATCATCAGCCCCAGTTTTGCAGCTCCCCGACTTTGATGAGTAGTTTGTAGTGGAATGTGATGCTTCAGGGGGCGGTATTGGCATAGTGTTGCACCAACAGGGCCACCCGATTGCTTATTTTAGCCGTCAACTGGGCCAACACCACCACAAGTTGGTAGCTTATGAGAGGGAATTGATCGGATTGGCGAAAGCTATACAGCATTGGCGTCCTTATCTATGGGGATGTTCTTTTTTGATTTGCACTGATCATTGCAGCCTCAAGTATCTTCTTGATTAGCGTCTCACTACTTCACCACAACAACATTGGTTAAGTAAGCTTATGGGGTTTGACTTTTCTGTCGAGTATAAACCGGAAAGTTTGAATTAGGGGCTGATGCATTATCTCGCCAGGACTTTCCAGAGCCGCAATTAAATGCCATCAGTCAGCCCAGAGCTCTCTTGTTGGATTCTATACGGGAAGAGGCACAACAGTACCTGGACATTCCCTCATGCTAGGACATCCAGTAGGGGACAGTGGCAAACAATTGGAGCGTTCAGGACAATCTCCTCCTCTACAAAAATAGAATTTTTCTACACCACACATCCCCTCTGATTAACAGCATTTTAGCCTCCTTCCATGACAGTACACATGAGGGCCGTCAAAAAACATATTTCCGGATTAGTAGGGAATTTTATTGGAAGGGCATAAAGCACACTATAGCTGATTATGTGGCGGCTTGTCAGACTTGTCAATGGAATAAAGCTGAAACATTAAGTCCAGTTGGGTTGCTCCAACCACTTCAACTTCCGTCACAGGTCTGGTCTGATATTTCTATGAACTTCATAGATGGACTTCCCTCTTCGTCGGGTAAATCTGTTATCCTTGTAGTGGTGGATCGTTTCTCTAAGTATGGGAATTTCATTCCTTTGGTGCATCCTTACACTGCAACTCAGGTCGCTCAACTTTTTATGGATAACATTGTCCGCTTACATGGGATGCCTAATTCAATTACTAGTGATAGGGATGCAATCTTTACAAGTACCTTCTGGAAAGAACTCTTCAAGTTACAGGGCAGAACGTTAGCCTTTTCTTCAACCTACCATCCGCAGACTGATGGTAAGACAGAGGTCGTCAACAGAACCATTGAAATGTATCTCCGCTGTTTCATGGGGGACTCACCTAAGAGGTGGGTTAAGTGGCTCGCCTGGGCTGAGTTCTGTTACAACACCTCCTACCACAGCGCACTCGGCACAACCCCATTCAAGGTGGTATATGGTAGAGAACCTCCCCGTCTTTTAGCCTATGAACCAGGGGCCTCTAAAGTCACCACTTTGGACCAAGCATTAGCTAAAAGAGACACATTCATCACTGAGGTGCCCACTCATCTATAGGAGGCACAACATTCTATGAAAAAATATTATGACAAGAAGCACCGGGAAGTCTTCTTTTCTCCTGGAGATTATGTTTGGTTGCGTCTCCAACTCTACAGGTAGTTATCGTTGACAACCTCCAAACGTCACAAGCTTTCCCCTAAATATTATGGTCCCTTTCAGGTGATGGACTGCATTGGGACAGTGGCCTACAGATTGCAGCTTCCGCCAGAGGCCAGAATTCACAACGTCTTTCATATCTCACAATTAAACGCCTTCCAAGGTGATTCGCCTTTGCTGCACACCCCACTGCCCCCACTCCATGAGGGACGTGTACTTTCTACCCCGGCACAGGTATTACAAACTCGCTGTATTCAGGGTGATTGGGAGATCTTAGTGCAATGGGCAGATGCCGACCCTAGTGACACGACATGGGGGCCATTAGCGGCGTTTCACACCCTCTACCCATACTTTGAGCTTGAGGACAAGCTCTTTCTCCAGGGGGGGGGGGGGGGGGGGGGTGATGTTATGGACTCCATAGCATCACGAGTTATCCATAGGCATAGGAATTAAATTATGTCAATTTACTTTTCATGTAATTTCAATTCGGTTTGGTTTACTTTATTTGGTTTGGTTTACTTTGGGTTGGTTCAGTGTAATGTGGAGTGAACCACTTGACCTATGGGTCATCATTGTATTTCCGTCCTCAACCCTATTTAGGGGGATGTGAAGGAGAAGAGAGGCAAGTATTGAGAAAATTATATTTTACAGGTCTAGGTCGGATTCTCCCTTTGAGGTCCAAGGTTGAGCTTCCTCCAAAGCTCCTTCGTTCTAATTGAGTTCCGCCATTACTCGTTCAAGAAACAAAAATTCTCGATCATCCATTGAGGGAAGAGAGGAAAGAAGGGTGACTTGATCCATGGCAAGGGAAGAACCTAACAGGATGAAGTTCCTCCTTCATGGACTCCTAACTTCAAATAATTTTGATATTTTTGACGGGGATGAAGTTCCTCCGTCATGGACTCCCAACCACAAATAATTTTTATCTTTTTTACGGGGATGAAGTTCATCCGTCATGGACTCCCAACCAAAAATAATTTTGATATTTTTGATGGGTTAAAATAAATGAGGATATGAGGCCACCTCTTCTTAAATAATAATGTCCCCAAAGAGACATAATAGCTGCAACTGAATATAACACGACCATCTTCCAACACATATAACATGAACCAAAATAATAAACCTTGTAGAAGGACCCATGAAATAATCATAATTCGATATAAATATTTTTTCTTAAATGCAGAAGCTTCATCTTTTGTGCTCCCCTTTTCGTGAATATTTTGGTCACATAAACTCATCCACATTATATGGAATAAAATACCTATTTCTAGTACTTCTTCTACTTCTCCCCCTCAAGCTGGGAGGTAATGGCAGTGATCCCAGCTTGAACCAAATATCATAGATGTAGCAATAAGCCAAAATAATAGAGATGTATAAATAAGCTCTTAAACCAGGGAGAAGTGAGATATTTTCATGATATATCAACTCAAAAAGTGAGGCAACACAATTGGCATAAATTCGGATTTTTCAATACAACAGAATACCAGCATGACCTTTGATTCTTCCAATGCGAATATTTCTTTAAATATAGATCAGATTGACATGAAATTTTATCCTTCTGAAAGTAGACTTAAACAAATTTCATCCAAGTATAAATTATATTCATAAAATATAATCATCAAAAGATAAATAATCTGATAGATTTCAGTCTTTGTCATCTAGCCGAACTAAGCACTGTTTCTCTTTTTTTTTCTAACATGACCATTGACTCTTCCAAGATCGATATCTACTTAAATAAAAATCATACCGAGAATAGTTTGATTAGGTAAGAAAATAGACTTATATATATTTATTTTGATATATAATTCTCCATATAAAGTCTCTTTCTTGGTAGCATAAAATACCTCAAAAGTTGAGGCTTTTTGCTACCGCTCAAACCTCTTTTTCAATCTGACCTTTTCTGCTTCAAATATCGATTTATTTTTGTAGATAGCTCAGATAAAAAATTGGTTTAATAGGTAAAAGAATAGACTTACAAATATTTCTTTTGATATATATTTCTCCATATAAAGTCTAGTTCTTGATAGCAAAAAATACCTCGAAATCTGAAGATTGCTGCTATTGCTCGAATCTTTTTGCAATCCTTTGCTCATTAAAATATCTATATCTCTCTGTACATAAATATGATTGAAACAAATTATTTTTCTTTGGAAATTAGACTCAAATATATTTCCGTAAATATATAATGTGAAATATTAAAAACTACGTATAGATTTAAAAAATTCAAAGCAACCTATGGGTGCAGGGACTGGAAAAAAAATAACTACAAACTTAGACATACAGTTTAGGGTTTAGAGAAAAGGATCACATTACCTTTGTGGGTTGACCACATCAATTGTTAAGCTCCCTTGCCATGGATCGAGTCACTCAACAATCTCCTCTTGATTCCAGATTGTAATTCTTTCTTAGGAGAGGCTTTGGATTTTTCAAACGACCTATGATTGAGAGGGATCAAGCTTTCGAAGGATGCGTACACCTTGGACCTCGAGAGAGAGAGAATCCGATCTCTGTTTAGACTAATTGATCAATGTTTAAGATTCATTTCAGAACCCGTCATCCATATAAGAGGATTAGGGTTGACGCACACCAGCAAAGGCCAAGCAAAGGGCCACTAATTTAAAGGAAATTACATCTAAACCTACTAATTGCAAAAACCTAGAAATTACATAATTTAACCCCTGCATCTACTAATTACTCTAGATGCTATGGAGTCCATAACATCAGCCCCCTCCTGGAGAAAGAGCTTGTCCTCAAGCTCAAAGGTGGGGTAGAGGGCACTGAAAGCCTCTAATGGTTCCTAGGAAGCTTCAACAGGATCTGTGTCGGTCCATTGGACTAAAATCTCCATGACCCTTGGACTTGACGAGCTTGAAACACCTTCTGTGGAGTATTTTTAACATGACCATCTTGTACTGGTGGCAATGGTGTGTGGAGCATAGGCGAGTCTCCCTTGAACGGCTTCAATAGGGAGACATGGAAGACATCATGAATCTTGGCGTCTAGTGGGAGTTGCAGGCGATAAGCCACTCTGCCAATACGTTGCAACACCTGAAATGGCCCATAGAACTTTGGTGAAAGTTTGTGCAGTTTGGAGGCCGTAATGGAAAGCTGGCATTAATGTTGAAGTCGAAGCCATACATAATCTCCTGGAGCAAAGGAAAGGTCACAATGACCCTTGTTGTAGGTGCTCTTCATAGTGTCCTGAGCTTTGACCTGGGCAAGCATAGTATCCCGTTCCCCCAAAGCCTGGTCAAACGTCGCCACCTGAGATGTGCCAGGCACATAAGATAAGAGAAAAGGGGGGTCTCACCCATAAACCACCTTGAAGGGTGTAGTGCCAAGGGCAGTGTGGTAAGATGTATAATAACAAAAATCCGCCCAAGCGAGCCAGCGGACTCAACTTTAGGGAGTATCCCCCATGAAACAGCGCAAATACATCTCAATAGTGCGGTTGACTACTTCCATTTGCCCATCTATCTGAGGGTGGTAGGCTGATGAGAAAGCCAATTTTGTGCCCTATAATTTGAATAGCTCTTTCCAAAAGGTACTTGTGAATACTGCATCTCTGTCATAGGTGATGGACTCCGGTAAGCCATGAAGGCAGATAATCTGGTCCATGAAGATTTGAGCTACATGTGTCACCATATGAGGAGGAGCCAGTGTTATGGACTCTATTGCATCACGAGTTACCAACAGGCGTAGGAATTAATTAATGTGAATTTCAATTTCCATGTAATTGTTTTTGGTTTTTGTTTGTCTTTGGTTTGGGTTGGTTTAGCATTTATTGGTTTGAACCATTGACCCAAGGGGTCTAAAGTGTTTGGGCGTCCTCAACCCTATTTAAGGGGACAACTAGGGTAATGAGAAGACAAAAATTGAGTATACTTTAGCCTAGAGTAAATTATATGAACAGGTCTAGAGCTCCTTCAAGCTCTCTCCCATTTTTTCCCAATTCATTTCCGAAATCTCCTTTTCCGAAATTCAATCTTCATCATTCCATCATTCTATCTCAACGACAAGCAAGACAATGGAAGGAAGAGAAGAGAGGAGGGTGACAAGATCCTTGGCTCGTGAGGATCATAAGAACGTGTTATCATATAGGTCCACCCTTGGTGATTCCTCTTCTCCAGAGGACATACGTCAAGTACTTTCAAAACTTCAACAATGATCCACTCTTTAAGGTACTGAAATTTCTCACATCCAAAATACATTACATACGCTGGAATCATCTCTCCAAATAGTCATCCGACAACTTGCTGCAATTCAATCACCAATGCCACCACCAGCCACCAACTTTCAACCACAACCAGTACATCACCAACAATTCACGCCACCACCAAACCCACCACTGCGCCAACCACCTGTGCCCATGGCTACTCACGCACATGGACCAACCATGGTTCCAAGGTACTTTAAACTTAACTTTCCTACATATGATGGCTCTAAAGATCCTTTACTCTGGTTCACCAAATGTGAACAATTCTTCTATCATCAACAAACGGTGGAAATGGACAAGGTTACATTGGCCGCCTACCACCTGCTCGATGAAGCGCTCATGTGGTTCCATCACTACCGAAATGTCCATTCCACTCAGGATTGGCTACACTTTAAACATGCTTGTCAGTTGAGGTTTGGACCTCCAGCTAGCAGCAACCCAGTGGGGGAATTGATCAACTTTAAACAGACAGACACCTTAGAAGTGTACCAGAAACGTTCCAAGAAAGGTTGGCCCGAGCCAGTGAATTTTGTTCCTCCTCACCTACATGTTCAGATTTTTAATGCTGGATTGACAGATGCGGTTAGGTTGGAAGTGGAATTACTTGGTCCGATAGATTTGGACTCAGCAATGAATTATGCCAGGGTTGTGGAACACAAAAAAAGAGTTCTAAAAGAATCTTTACACCGAAAACCATTTTGGAACAACAGAATATAGGGTACTGCATTTGGTCCACGCTTTGGGTCCTCTGCCCTTAACTGAGCAGAGTAGTCTACCAGTGTGCCTCCCCACACTCTTCCACGTAAATTTTTGACTAAACAGGAAATGGAGGCTAGAAAGGCCAAGGGCCTATGTTTTAATTGTGACGAACAATTCCTTCCAGGACATACCTGTAAACGTTTATTCAGTATTGAACTTTTAGAAGAAGATTCAGAAGAGCTTCCTGAAAATGAATTTGTTGACGAGGTACAGCAAGAACCAGAGCTCTCCCTCCATGCCATGCATGGCCTGCGTAGTTCTAACACCATGCAGGTAAAAGCCAAGTTACACCACCTCATGCTACTGGCTTTAGTTGATTTGGGCAGCACACATAATTTTATCAGTGAACCAGCAGCGCAACAATTGGGATTGGAAATTCAACAGCAAAAGGGTCTCTCGGTTTCAGTGGTCAATGGGGCTAAAATTGCAAGTGTGGGGTTATGTACAAACACCCCTTTCACCATTGAGGGACATTCATTCCAGGAAGACTTACATGTCATTCCCTTGGCTGGATTTGATTTGGTGCTCGGGGTAAAATGGCTTCAGTTATTAGGCCCTATATTATGAGACTTTCAGGTGCGGACTATGTCATTTACAGCACCACAGGGCCAGATTACATTACAAGGTATTGTGGCACAGGTCCCTAACGCACTTCACACATTACAGCTTCAGAACAATGGTGAAGGTCAATTAGCTCCTTTAATTACAGCATTTACGGATTTATTTAATGACCCTACGGGTCTACCACCAGTGTGTCACTACGATCACCGCATTCGTTTAAAGTTGGGAACTGATCCAGTAGTGGTGCGGCCTTATCATTACCCACATATACAGAAAGATGAAATAGAACGACAGTGCATGAATATGCTCGTTCAGGGAGTGATCCAGCCCAATCGATCTCCTTTTTCCTCACCAGTGTTACTAGTATGCAAAAAGGATAAACCATGGAGGTTTTGTGTCGACTATCGGCAACTCAAGTTGCAGACAATTAAAGACAAGTTCCCCATTCTAGTCGTGGATGAGTTGCTGGATGAGTTACATGGTGCTACAATTTTTACAAAGTTAGATTTAAAATCAGACTATCATCAAATAAGAGTTCACCCGACTGATGTGGAGAAGACTGCGTTCTGCACACATCACGGTCATTTCGAGTTCCTCGTCATGCCCTTCGGTCTCTCCAATGCATCCTCCACCTTTCAGGCCCTCATGAATGAGGTATTTTCATCGCTTCTGCGCAACTATGTGTTAGTATTTTTTGATGACATTATGGTCTACAACAAAAATTGGGTAGAACATCTCCAACACTTCCATTAGGTATTTACCATTCTACGCTCTCACAATTTTGGTTTTGAATAAATCCAAATGTTCTATGGGTACATCTGAGGTGGCATATTTGGGCCACATCATATCAGTTGTGGGTGTGAAAGTTGACTAGAGCAAGATACAAGCAGTAACAAATTGGCCGATTCCCACCTCCATCACAACATTAAGGGGATTTTTGGGCCTAGCGGGATATTATAGAAAATTTATCCAATCTTATGGCCAGATAGAAGCACCACTCAACAACCTTCTCAAAAAAATATGCCTTCCACTGGTCTTCTACAGCGGATCAGGCCTTTCTGCTGTTAAAGGAGGCCTTAGCCTCAGTGCAAGTACTACAATTACCAGATTTTGAGGGAGACTTTGTGGTGGAATGTGATGCCTCTGGGGGAGGTATAGGGGCAGTGTTAAAACAATTGGGACACCCAATTACTTATTTCAGCCGTCAGTTGGGACAACACCACTATAAGTTAGCTGCATATGAGAGGGAATTGATTGGGCTAGCCAAGGATGTCCAACATTGGCGACCTTATCTATGGGGATGACCATTTCTCATTCGTATAGATCATTGCAGCCTCAAGTATCTTCTTGAACAGCGCCTCACCACCTCCCCACAGCAGTATTGGCTAACTAAACTCATGGGCTTCGATTTTACAGTTCACTATAAGCCAGGTAGTTCGAATTTGGGGGCTGATGCTTTGTCATGTCAGGATATTTCAGCAACACAACTTTATGCAATCAGTCACCCACGTTCACTTGTGCAAGATTCTATTTGTGAGGAAGTACATCAATATCTGGAACTCATGTCATTATATCAGGATATTCAACAGGGGACAACAACTCCTCATTGGATGATACCACACATGAGGGTCGACAGAAAACATATTTCCAAATCAGTCGGGACTTTTATTGAAAGGGCATGAAGAGGACAATTGCAGATTATGTATCTGCTTGTCAGATTTGTCAACGAAACAAGACCGAATCTTTAAGTCTTGCCGGCCTACTGCAACCTCTAAAACTACCATCTCAAATCTGGTTTGACATTTCAATGGACTTCATTGCTGGCCTTCCCATTTCATCAGGTAAATCAGTGATATTTGTTGTCGTTGATTGGTTTTCAAAATATAGTCACTTCATTGCTTTGGCGCATCCATATACTGCTGGTCAGGTTGCTCAATTATTTATGGACAACATTGTCCGATTACACAGAATTCCCACATCCATTATCAGTGACATGGATGCCATTTTTACCAGTATCTTTTGGAAGGAATTATTCAAATTACAGGGCACCCAATTGGCATTTTCATTTGCATATCATCCACAAACGGACGAACAAACAAAGGTCATCAATCGCACGATTGAAATGTATCTTTGTTGTTTTGTGGGGGACGCACCTAGACGGTGGGTGAAATGGCTTTCATGGGCAGAATTTTGCTATAACACATCTTACCACACAACACTGGGAACTACTCCTTTCAGGGTAGTTTATGGCAGAGATCCACCTCGTCTGTTACCATATGAACCTAGGGCATCCAAAGTCATCACTTTGGACCAGGTGTTAGCTAAAAGAGACGTTATGATCACTGAGGTACGTACTCATCTCCAGGAGGCCCAACACTCTATGAAGCTCTATTATGTTAAGAAGCACTGGGAGGTATCTTATTTCCCCGGAGACTATGTGTGGTTAAAGCTTAAGGTACGTACTCATCTCCAGGAGGCCCAACACTCTATGAAGCTCTATTATGATAAGAAGCACCGGGAGGTATCTTATTTCTTCAGAGACTATGTGTGGTTAAAGCTTCAACACTACCGGCAACTGTCCCTGACGGCATCCAAGCGCCATAAGTTGTCTCCAAAATATTATGGTCCCTTTGAGGTGTTGGACAAAATTGGGCCCATGGCATACCGCTTGCAGCTACCAACGGAAGCGAAGATCCATAATGTATTTCACGTATCCCAATTGAAGCCATTCCAGGGTGACTCGCCCCTACTACACACTCCACTGCCACCACTACATGAGGGCAGAGTCCTTTCTATTCCAGTTTAGGTTTTAAAAGCACGCCACATCCAGGGTGATTGGGAAATTCTTGTCCAGTGGGCAGATGCCGACCCCAGTGACACCACATGGGAGCCGTTATTAGCATTTCAACTCCTATATCTATCCGTTGAGCTTGAGGACAAGCTCTTTCTCCAGGAGGGGGGTGATGTTATGGACTCTATATCATCACGAGTTACCAAAAGGTGTAGAAATTAATTAATGTGAATTTATATTTCCATGTAATTGTTTTTGGTTTGGGTTTGTCTTTGGTTTGGGTTAGTTTAGCATTTATTGGTTTGAACCATTGGCCCAAGGGGTCTAAAGTGTTTGGGCGTCCTCAGCCCTATTTAAGGGGACGACTAGGGTAATGAGAAGACAGCAATTGAGTCTACTTTAGCCTAGATTAAATTATATAAACAGGTCTAGAGCTCCTTCAAGCTCTCTCTCGTTTTTTCCCAATTCATTTCCGAAATATCCTTTTCCGAAATTCAATCTTCATCATTCCATCATTCTATCTCAACGTCAAGCAAGACAATGGAAGGAAGAGAAGAGAGGAGGGTGACAAGATCCATGGCTCGTGAGGATCTTAACAGCCAGGGCAGGAAGTGCTCATATTTAGAGAACCAATCCACCACTACGAAAATAATAGATTTGCCTGAAGATGTTGGGAGATTATCTATAAAGTCCATGGATATATCTGCCCATACCTATGAAGGGAGCTGAAGAGGTTGCAGTAGGCCTGCTGGGTTTAATGTCTCCACCTTGTTCCATTGGCACACCTGGCACACAGAGATATAGTTAGCCACCATACGTTTCATGCCTCTCCAATAGAAGTCACGACTTAGCCGGAAATATGTCTTTTGCCGGCCTTCATGAGTGTTGTCTTGAAATGTAGATAAGATGTTGTTGAGTAGGGCTGAAGTAGGATGGAGATAAATCCGATTCTTATACAATATGAGATGGTCCTAAAGTGCCCAATTGCTGTCCATGGTGTTTTGATCAATGCAGTGATACAAGGCAATGAGCTTGGGATGTTGCTGAATGTCATCCCTAATTGAATCAAGCAAAAGAATCCGTGGTTGACTGATTGCAGGTAGCTGTGGTTCTGACATGTCTTGGCGAGACAAGGCATCAACCCCAATGTTAAGGTGGTCTAGTTTATACTCCACTTTAAAATCAAACCCCATCAATTTACTTAGCCAATGCTGATGCATTGAAGTAGTGATACGTTGCTCCAATAAATATTTCAAATTGTAGTGGTCTGTCCGGATCACGAAGTGTCGACCCCAAAGATAGGGCCACCAATGTTGAATGTCTTTGGCTAACCCGATAAGTTCCCTTTTATAAGCAGCTAATTTTTCAAGGTGCGGGGCAAGGTGTCTGCTGAAATATGCAATGGGATGGCCCTGCTATTGTAAGATTACGCCAATGCCCCCTCTAGAAGCCTCACATTCAATAACCAACGGTTCTTCAAAATTGGGGAGTTGGAGAATCGGGGTAGTGGCTAAGGCGTGTTTCAACTGCTCAAAGGATGAAGCCACTATGTCTGACCATGTGACAGCATTACGCTTAAGTAAGTTGTTGAGTGGAGCCGCGATCTGGCCATAGTCGTGAATGAACTTCTAGTAATACCCGGCCAAGCCTAAAAATCCCCGTAAAGCAGTGACTGAATGTGGTGTAGGCCAGTCAACCACTGCCTGTATTTTGCTACTGGTGGCCTTAACACCAGAGGCTGAGATGACATGACCCAGATAAGCGACCTCTGAGGTACCCAAAGAGCATTTGGATTGGTTGAGAAACAAATGATGGGAACGCATGAGGTTGAATACCTGGCGTAAATGTTGAATATGGTCTTCCCAGTGCTTGCTATAAATCAGAATATCATCAAAGAATACCAGAACATATTTCCGTAAGAGATGGCAAAAGATTTCGTTCATCAGGGCCTGAAAAGTGGAAGGGGCGTTGGAGAGCCCAAATGGCATGACTAAGAACTCAAAATGGCCATGATGCGTGCGGAAGACAGTTTTCTCCACATCTGCAGGGTGTACCCGAATCTTGTGGTACCCGGATTTCAAATCCAGCTTAGTAAATAATTCTTCCTCATGCAATTCATCCAAGAGTTTGTCCACCACGGGTATTGGAAATTTATCCTTAACCGTATGAGCATTGAGCTCTCTGTAGTCAACACAAAATCGCCAAGAGTGGTCATGTTTTTTTTACCAACAACACTTGGGAAGAAAACGGAGACCGGTTGGGCTGAATAATGCCTTGCGCTAACATAAGCTGACATTGGCGCTCTATCTCATCTTTCTGCAAATGAGGGTAGCGGAATGGGCACACCACTAAAGGCTCAGTGCCTAACTTTAAACATATTCGATGATCACATGTTCGGATCGGTGGGAGCGCAGTAGGCTCCTGAAATAAATCAAAAATTCTGTAAGGAGTGAGTTTAACTTACAGCGATTGGAGTCCATAGGTTGGATAGTCTGGAGAGAGCAAGGTAATGGAGCATGAGTCCCATGAAGGGTGAGTTGTTGCTGGTCTTGTGTAAAACTCATAGTGAGGGACTTGAAATACCATAAAATTGGACCCAACTACTGCAACCATTTAATACCCAACACCAAGTCAAATTCAGCGAGTGGAAGAACAAAGAAGTCTGTCACAAATGTATTGCCTTCAATATCAAAAGGTACGATTGGACAAACTCCAGCAATGGAAATCTTTGCCATATTGGCTACCGAGACCGAAATGCCAGTGTTCTGCCGAATCGGTAAGCCGAGTTGTCGTGCTACTGGTTTGCTAATAAAGTTGTGCCTGAATCCACTAAGGCCAACAACTGTAGGTGTTGGAGGCCAGCTCGGACCTGCATGGTGTTTGTGCTGTGCAGCCTTGTCATAACATGGATGGAAATAGCTGGTTCGTTTATCTTAGGCTCGACAACTTCTTCCAACGGTGGGGTCTCCTCGGAATCATCCACCTCTAACCAAAACAGGTGTTTGCATATGTGACCCTATGTGTATGTCTCATCAAAATTATAACAAAGGTTTTTGGCTCTCATCTGTTCCATCTCTGATTTAGAAAGGCGACGAAAGTATTGTGGTGGTGGTGCCTTGGGTGGATCGGATATGTGAGAAGGATTGTTGCCTTGGTGCATTGGGGGGGGGGGGGGGGGGGGGGGGCGCGCGAAGGTGAGTGGGCACTAGTGGTTACCCGGCCTAGCCATGGAGGCCTACGCTCGAGGGACTCTTTCAAGACCCGTTGTTTGGCATCCAGAGTACGGGCAAGATTCATGGCATGTGCTAGGTCCGCTGGGTCATGTAATTCCACTTCCAGACAAAGGTCTTCCACTAGTCCAGCAGTAAATAAATAAACATACTATGTCGGACGCACATACCTATTGGCTCGTGCCAGCCGTTCCTGAAATTGTTTCTGATAATCCTCTATGGAACCCGTTTGTTTGAGGTTGACTAAATCTCCTAGAGGGTTACTTCGGGCTGGTGGACCAAACCTCAACATGCAATAATCTTTAAAAATCTCCCAATCATAAAGGGGATGCTCAGAGTGAAATTGATCGTACCACAACTACGCTTCATCAAGCATGTGGAATGTAGCTAAAGGAACCCTATCCTCGGGTTGGGTTCTTTGATTCCAAAAGAATTGGTCACACCGGTGAAACCATATCAGAGGGTCTAAGGACCCATCATAAGTGGGAAAGTCGAGTTTGGTATACCTGGGCATGGTGGAGTGGTTGTTGCCATGAAGCCCTCCTAGAATAGGATGCATTGGACACAGAGGAGACATTGGTGGTGGCAGGGGAGGGGGATGGTGGTTGGAATGCCTATTTGAATTGCTCAGAAGGGTAGTGTCCCCCACCATGTACTCTCCCATACGAAGAGTGAATTGATTAAAGGCCTCCCGAAGCTCCATTACTTCTGTTCAAACAGTGGTGATGGAATTCTGGGATTCCATTCGAACTTCCTCAATAAGATTGCGTATATCATTCGGAGAAGATGAATCGCCGATGGTGGTCCTGTCTGATACCACGTTGTTAAGGTCCCTTGCAATGGATCGAGTCACCTGACGATCTTCTCTTGATTCCATATAGTAATTCGTTCTTAGGAGAGGCTTTGGATTTTTCGAACGACCTATGATTGAGAGGGATAAAGCTTTTGAAGGAAGCTTTCACCTTGGAACTCGAGAGAGAGAGAATCCGATCTCTGTTTAGACTAATTGATCAATGCTTAAGCTTCATTTTAGAACCCGTCATCCATATAAGAGGATTAGGGTTGACACACACCATCAAAGGCCAAACAAAGGGCCACTAATTTAAAGGAAATTACATATAAACCTACTAATTGTAGAAACCTGGAAATTACATAATTTAACCCCTGCATCTACTAATTACTATAGATGCAATAGAGTCCATAACATCAATTCACAGAACCTGCTCTGATACCATGTAGAATTTATGAAAAAGAGAAATACTTCATTGACTTGTTGTAATCAGTGTACATGAACCTCTATTTATAGTAGAGGAAGGTAGTAGAGTCCAATTACAATAAAAATACCTTTGTCACCCAAACTCTAACACTTAAAGATAAGTCCTAACATAATTAAATAACTCAATATAGATAAAAGACAATCCTAACTCAAACTAAAACTCTTCTAGGGCATGACCATTAGATAAAGATACTTTCTTGAGTCCTTCTTGATCTTCCAACTGATGTGATAAGGATGCCAGCTCATGGTAATCTTGTGGGTCCTACTTCTTATGGGCTTGGGCCCATCTTGTGGGCCTTCTTTGGTCATTTGGGCCATCTTATAATACTCTTAGATATGTAGTCCTTCCTTGGTCGTGTGGGCTTGAGCCTTATCTTCCAACAAAGAAAGAGACTTTATATGGAGAATTATATATCAAAAGAAATATCTGTAAGTCTATTTCCTTACCTATTCAACCAATTTTTGATCTGAGTTATCTACAAAAAAAAATTGATATTTAAAACAACAAAGGTCAAATTACAAAAGATGTTCAAGCAGCAACAAAAGCTTCAATTTCTAGGTATTTTATGCTATCAAGAACGAAACTTTATATGGAAAGTTATATATCAAAAGAAAGATATGAAAAAGGGAGAAATAGTGCTTAGTTCAGCCAGATGACAGAGACCAAAATCTATTAGATTATTTATCTTCTAATAATTATATTTTATGAAGAGAATTTATACTTGGATGAAAGGTATTTAAGTCTAGTTTCTGAAGGAGAAAATTTCATGTCAATCTGTATTCACATTGGAGGAATCAAATGGTATTCTGTTGCATTGAAAAATCCGAATTTACGCCCATTGTTTTGCGTGACTTTTTGAGTTGATATATAAAAAAATATCTCTCTTCTCCCTGGTTTAAGGGCTTATTTATACATCTTTGTTATTTGGGCTTATTACTAGATCTATGATATTTGGTTCAAGCTGGGATCACTACCATTACCTCCCAGCTTGAGGGGGAGAAGTAGACGAAGTACAAGGAAGAGGTATTTTATTCCATATGTTGTGGGTAAGTTTCATGTAACCAAAATATCCAAGAAATGGGGAGCACAAATGAAGCTTGTGCATCCAAGGGGAAAATATTTATATCGGATTATTTCATGGGTTCTTTTACAAAGTTATTAAATGTGTTGGAAGATGGTCATGTTATATTCAACTGTAGCTATTATGTCTCTTTGGATGAGACATTATTATTGAAGAAGAGGTGGCCGCAATATCCTTTCTCATACCATCATTTACTTAATACCCCATAAAAATATCAACGGTGGGATTCCATGACAAAAGAACTTAATACCCCATAAAAAATATCAACGGTTGGGATTCCATGACAAAGGAACTTGATACCCCATCAAAAATATCAAAAATATTAATGGTTGGGATTCCATGACGGAGGAACTTAAAAATATCAACGGTCGGGATTCCATGACAGAGGAACTTAAAAAATATCAACGGTTGGGATTCCATGACAAAGGAACTTAAAAATATCAATGGTTGGGACACCGTGATGGAGGAACTTGATACCCTATAAAAAATATCTACTACTGAGAGTCGATACCCGGATTGGGACACCATGATGGATGAATTTATTATTAGATCTATGTTATACCCCCCTTGAATTGGCTAGCCAGGCCTCATGGAAGAGAGCACCAACGTGAGGGGGAGTGTTGGAAGATATGGATGTCAAATGCCTAGCCAATACAACCCAAAAGACTGGTCTGTTAAGTTTGGAAAGCCAAGTACCTAACCCAGGTGGGCGGAACCCAATCCAGGTGGACCGGAATGACCTAGCTCTGACACCTACTGTTCCCATTCCCTACAACTTCACTCGGGATTCGAACGCGGAACGTGTTGCCCAGTTCTGATACCATGTCAAACGCCTAGCCAATACAACCTAAAAGCTGGTCTGTTAAGTATGGAAAGCCAAGTACCTAAGCCATGTGGACCAGGGGTGGACGAGAACCATCTAGCTTTGACACCCACCATTCCCGTTCCCTACTGCTTTCATCGGAATTCAAACGCGGAACGTGGTGCCCAACTCTGATACCATGTCAAACTCCTCGCCAATACAACCCAAAAGACCGGTCTGTTAAGTGAAAAAAGACAAG
Organism: Aristolochia californica; assembly: GCF_029961685.1. Classification (NCBI taxonomy): domain Eukaryota; kingdom Viridiplantae; phylum Streptophyta; class Magnoliopsida; order Piperales; family Aristolochiaceae; genus Aristolochia; species Aristolochia californica. Next base: position 25,767,008 of record NW_027181771.1, read on the forward strand.
CACCTAACCCAGGTGGACCAGGGGTGGACAAAACCTAACCCAAGTGCATCGGAATCACCTAGCTCTGACAAGGAGGACTGCCATTTTATACAAAAATATCTTATACATCATTTGCAGCAAGCTGGGAGTTCATGATGTTCTTACACCCCAGCTTGAGGGGGAGTGTTGGAAGATGGGTTCCGGCCAACATGATCAAGGAAGGAAGATCTATCTAAGAGTGTTGGAAGATGGGCCCAAACCCATAAGTAGGATCCACCATGATTACCACGAGCTGGCATTCTTATCACATAAGTTGGAAGATCAAGACGGACACACAAAGGCATCATTATCTTATGGTCATGTACTAAAAGAGTTCTAGTTTGAGTTATGCTTGTCTTTTATCTATATTGAGTTATTTAATTATGCTAGGACTTATCTTTAAGTGTTAGAGTTTGGGTGTAATTGGGATAAAAGTAGTTTTATTGTAATTGAACTCTTCTACATTCCTCCATTTTAAATAGAGGTTCATGTACTCTTATTATAATAAGTCAATGATGTATGTATCTTTTTCATAAATTCAACACTAAAGATTCAAGAAAAAAAAGGAAGTAAAGGTTGGAGTGAAATGATAGTTGGCACCAAAGCTATAGAAGGAAAATTCCTTATTTAGAAGATTCTCTTAGTTAATCGAGATATTTTGAGATTTTGGTACAATTTCACTTGCCTTTTTTTTGTTTTTTCCTTACCTAAAATAATTAAGGCAAGAAGGGAAGTCAAAGATTGTGATCCCTTTGGTCAAGGGGCACCCATAACCCAAAAGGAAAGTTTCCTTTTTTATTTTTGGAACTGGCTGATTTTGATCAAGATCTTCCATGATTTGATTTGTTGATTGAAACCCTTTGTTGATTAAGAAATTTATGAGTTTTATCTATTTGATGTGAACCAGCTGATGGAGTAATTATCTCCTTGATTTAGTGCATATTTGAAGTATGATTATGTTAAGCACCTAGCCAATACTACCCAAAAGACTGGCCTGTTAGGAGCGGAAGACATAGGTACTCAACCCAGGACCATAACTGCCTAGCCCATACTAGGGTCGTGTTATGGGCCAGCCCATACCAATCCATAACACCACACCCCCCATCGCGAGCCGACGACCACGGCGGCACACCGACACTGACCCGACCCAAGGATTACACGAGGACCTATCAGTATTCACGCCTTTGTGCGCTTAATCCAGCCTATGCGCCCACCGGGATTCGAACTCGCGACCGAGCGCTAGCTCTGATACCAAATGTTAAGCACCTAGCCAATACTACCCAAAAGACCGGCCTGTTAGGAGTGGAAGACATAGGTACTCAACCCAGGACCATAACTGCCTAGCCCATACTAGGGTCGTGTTATGGGCCAGCCCATACCAATCCATAACACCAGGTCAGATTCTCCCCTCTGAGGTCTAGGTCGGATTCTCCCTTTGAGGTCCAAGGTCGAGCCTCCTTCAAAGCTCAATCCCTTCCTCCCCACGTTGGAAGAATTCGTCCGGTGGTTGATCCGAAATGGGCTACAACAGATTAAGCCTCTTTTTTATTTACTTAGCTTCAGTTTGTTGTGATCTTCCTCCTCGGCTGATATATTGCATATAAGTGAATTTTTATTGATCAATTGATGGATGAAGACTACATGATGGGTAAAAATGACCTTCTCAAGATTACCACTATATCCTTAAGAGTGTTGTCTAATTATCTATGCTGGTCTCAATTGCTTAAAAGGTTTCTTATCAATCGAGATTTCTTGGGGCATTTAACCAGACCAGCACCACTCACTGATGAGGAAGACAACTCCTATCTTAAGTAGCTCAAGAATGACACTCTGGTTATTAGTTGGTTAATAAATAACATGGAGGAGCATGTGGCAAGTAATGTTGTCCACATTGAGCCCGTAAAACAGATATGGGACATTTGTGCGAAGTTGTATTCTAGTATCGAGAATTTACAGAAACTATATGATGTATTTCAGAATATATTTAATAAAAAAAAAGGGGAGAACCTACATGAGTACTTGTCTCGGTTTAGAGATTGATTCAGCAGTGGAAAATTGATCAACACTACTCTACTGACATCTCAATTCAAGAAAAGTCATAGAAGGCCTTAGTATCAGCTATATGTTTGGCCAATATCAAGCCATATCTAGAGGTGGCCAATGACATTCCACATGTACCTACACCCATCAACAAAAGGGTGTAGCCGAAAGAAAAAATTGACATCTCCTTGAGGTAACCCATGGCCTTCTTTACTCCATGAATGTGCCCTATTTTTATTGGCCTCATGTGATTCTTATAATATGTTTCGTCATTAATAGGCTACCATATTCAATACTTGCTCATAAGTCCCCATATTCTTTGTTATTTCCATATTTTCATTGGCCTCATGTGATTCTTATAATATGTTTCGTCATTAATAGGCTACCGTATTCGATACTTGCTCATAAGTCCCCATATTCCTTGTTATTTCCAGATGAGGACCATTTTTTCCTTCCTTTGAAGGTCTTTCGTTGCACATGTTTCCTTCATGTCACATCCCCACATAGAAGTAAGTTGGACCCGAAGGCTATTAAGTGCATTTCTTCGGGTTAATCTCGTACCAAAAAAGGATATGTTTGCTAGAGGCCTTCTCTTTGGAAGTTAATTGTATCCAGGGATGTAAATATTTTTGAAGATACATCCTTTTATTCCTCAAAGGGTGTTCCTCTAGGTCTTTCATCTATTCATGCAGCTCTGAAGCCTGTTGTACCCCTTGATGCGGATCTCTCTATTCAGCCCCCTGAAGCATCGACCAATACCACACTTGTGGAGTTTACAGATCCTTCTGAGGTGAGTCCATCTTCCCCTCTTATATTTGTTCCACCATTTGATCCTAGGCCCATAGCTCTTCGAAAGTAACCTAGGACATGCACTAGGCCCTCTACTTCTCATCCTATATCAAATTTTGGCTTCTTGTTGTTGTCAATTTCTTGCCTCTATCTCTTCTGTATATGTCTCACAGTCATATTAGAAGACTCTAAGACATCCAAGATGGAATGCATCAATGGAAGAGAAAAGGAATGCCTTATATGAAAATCAGACTTGGGCCTTAGTTCCACTTCTGCTCAAATTGGATTATAAATGGGTTTTTACTATTAAGGACAATCCAAATGGTTTCGTGACTTGCCTCTAGGCCCATCTAGTTTCCATGGGTCATAGTTAGTGCCATGGAGTTGATTATGGGGAAACTTTCTCCCCGGTGGCCAAATTAAATTCAGTAAGAATCTTGTTATAACTTGCTACAAATTCCACTTGGCCGGTATATCAACAAGAAGTGAAGAGTGTTTTTTTAAATGGTGATATTAAGGAAGAAATCTATATGCATCAACCACCTAACTTTGTGGTTGAGTGGGAGTCGGTATGCAGATTGAGAAAATATTTATATGGCCTAAAACAATTTCCTCGGGCTTGGTTTGACAAATTTAGCCAAGTAATGTTATGGTTTGGATTCAATAGGTGCTCAGTAGATCATTTCATCTTTGTTTTGAATACCTTAAAGGGAACTGTATTACTGGCAGTTTATGTGGATGATAATGTCTTGACTGGTAGTGATGGAGACAATATAAAAGAAGTCAAAGAGAAGATATGGAAGAAATTCAAAATGAAAGATCTTGGACTTCTGAAATATTTCTTGGGTATTGAGGTTTTCTTGTCAAAGTGTGGGATCATCTTATCTCAGAGGAAGTATGTTCTTGATCTACTTGAGGACACGGATCATGGGATGTCGACCAACAGATACTTCTATGGAGGCTAATACAAATTTATGTGCAGGCACTAGTGAAGATGTTGATATAGGTAAATATTAGAGACTTGTTACAAAACTTATTTACCGCATAGTAACCAGACCCGATATATCATATGCAGTAAGTGTGGTTAGTCAGTAAATACATAAACCACAACTTACCCATTGACAATCTTTGGAGAGGATCCTTAGTTATTTAAAAGGAGCTCCAGGAAAGAGACTTCTATATAAAAATCATGGTCACTTCAATATTGAAGGATTTACAGATGCAGTTTGGGCTGAATTACTTGATGATAGGAAGACCGCTTCTGGGTATTATACTTTAGTTGGAGGAAACCTAATTACATGGATAAGTAAAAATCCAAATGTTGTTGCAAGATCTAGTGGCGAAGCAAAATACAAAGCTATGACCCATGCAATCAGTGAGCTTTGATGGATCAAATCCCTCCTTACCGAATTAAGGTCTCACAAAGAAACCCATATGGAACTATATAGTGACAACCAAAAAACCATCCATATTGCTTCAAATCCAGTCTTTCACGAGAGAACAAAACATATTGACATCAATTGCCACTTCATATGAAAAAAAATTTCATGCTGGTATGTTATGGTCCTGGGTTAAGTACCTATGTCTTCCGCTCCTAACAGGCCGGTCTTTTGGGTAGTATTGGCTAGGTGCTTAACATTTGGTATCAGAGTGGGCTCCCACATCGGGAGTTCGATTCTTGACAACGACGTAGAGGCTGGATTAAAATACAGGTAGGGTTGTCAGAAATCGGGTCGGGTCTATGTCGTTGCGTCGTGTGTAAAGGCTAGATTAAAATACAGGTAGGGTTGGCAGAAACCGGGTTGGGCCTGTGTCGTTGTGCCGCCGTGGTCGTCGGCTCATGAAGGTGGGGTATTTTTTTCTGGGTTAAGTACCTATGTCTTCCGCTCCTAACATGTCGGTCTTTTGGATAGTCTTGGCTAGGTGCTTAACATTTGGTATCAGAGCGGGCACCACGTCGCGAGTTTGATTCCTAGCCATGGTGTAGAGGCTGGATTAAAATATAGGTAGGGTCGGCAGAAACTGGGTCAGCCTGTGTCGTTGCGCCGTGGTGGTCATCGGCTCGTGAACGTGGGGTGTGATGTTATGGTCCTGGGTTAAGTACTTATGTCTTCCGCTCCTAACAGGCCGGTCTTTTGGGTAGTATTGGCTAGGTTTTTAACACGGTATTATATCTCTCAGACATGTTTCATCCCATGGACATGTGACAAACATACTTAAAAAACCAGTCACATCCAATATCTAGACCACTATATGCGGCAAGTTGGGTATCTACGATATTTTCTCTCCCCCAACTTGATGTAAATTGTCTTTGATTTTTCCTTTTCCTCCCTTCTTAGGTTAAAAGGTATTGGTGTAATTATTGTGATTCTTATTATTATAAATACACATTGAGGGGAAGCATTAGGCATATCACCTAACCTAATCCTCCTTCTCTCCTCTTTCACTCATCTGATCTCTTCTATTCTCTCTTTCTCCTTCTCCTTTCACTTGTTCATCTCTTCTCTCTCTCTCTCTCCTCTCTCTCTCTCTCACACACTCTCTCTCTCTCTCTCTCTCTCTCTCTTGTTACACTCTCCACCCTAAATCTAGTTTGTTTACTACAAACATCATGGGATCCTAAATCTAACACTTGGATCCCACCATTTCAAATTTGGAAGACAAATTTAGGCTTCTCCTGGGAATCCAAATTTGATTCACCTCATTCAATTTTGATCTTCTGGCTTAGCACTCAAATTCATAATGTCCTAAGATTCCATATTTATAGCAAGAAATTTTGTACATTGGTGATGTTGTGAACTTGGTCACATTTGTCCTATGGGAGCAACTAGGTTTTCTTTCTTTTCTAGTCGCTTGAACCTTAACTCTAAACTTCAAGTTTCTTACTTGATTTTTTATCTAATCGTAGGAGTAACTTTTCCCAAGGTTGTATCTTTAATGCAAGAGATAAATTGAGGGCTTTACATTTTGGTTTCTAGTAATTTATTTTCTTTTTGAAGTTGTAAAACCCAAGAGAAAATATTTTTTTTTCTTTTCTCGACTCAAGAATGTTTGAAGAATAAACTTCCAGTTTCTAACATATTGAGATGAGTCTTATGTTTTCTTCTCTAAGGTCTTCTAGCTTTGTGGAAAAGCCAACATGGAATAAATTAGTTTTCTTTTCTAATTTGAAAGGTTGCCTCTTTAGATTCTTTTTTTGTTTCTTTCTTCTTCTAAGGGAGGACATGGAGTCATCAAGTTTTCACATCAATTTTTCTTTGTCCAAATCTTCACTACTATCACTCTTAGATGTCTCATCTCGATTTGAGATGGTCTTTCCCTATAAACATAAGTGCATAAAATCACTAATTTCTATGTTTTCACTAGAAGTATTGCACACGGAGTGTGAAGAGAAACATTCTTTGTTCCTAGAAAAATCATATTCCAATTTATCCCATAAATCCTTAATTGATTTACAAAATACGTAAGAATCAACTATTTCATCACTCAAGGATCTAAAAATGAGTCCCATAGCCTTAGCATACTCTTGCAATGTCAAGGTCATCTCAATAACAAATAGATTTTGGAATAGCTCTTCCCATTTTATTTTGCGATGGGATGAAGGTCCCACTTGTGATAGTTTCCCATAATTTAAATCCAATGGATTGTAAGAAGTGATCCATTCTCCTTTTTCACCATTGGCAACAAGATGTAAGGAGCACGAGAACAAAGTAGGGATCATGACCCTCTTGGAGCGAAATTTCTACTTGAGATGTCACTTGAAATCAATTTAATAAAAATCAAATAGGATTTGATTTCAATGTGTAGCCTACTATGATACCAATTTTTGGCCCAGGTGGCTTCTCAAAAGAGAGGGAGAGGGAGAGGGAGGGAGGGGGGGGGGGGGGGGGGGGGGGGGGGGGGGGGGGGGGGGGGGGGGGTGGGGGTTGTGTTTGGAATTTCAAGTTTAAAAACTTAAGGTAAGCAAGAATAAAATCAAGTAAATATGTAAATTAAATATTAAAAAATTCACACACCACAAATTTAACATAAAATATTTTGTTATCAATGTTCCCCTATTGGTATTCACCACTCAAGAACCCGTGTTTGGGAAATTTCACTAATAACAGCTTTATTGGATTGGAATTACAAAAAAGAGATTCCAACTCTCTTTTAAGTCATGAGTATACTCAAGTACATGATTTAAAATATAATCTTTCAAAGAGATTACCTAGATTCTATCTCTAGCAGGCTCTTTCTATCTAGATTTATCAAGGTTCTAGATGAACCTACCAGAAAATGAAAATTACAAAGAAAGGTAAAAGCTTACACCCTTGTAAATAGGAGAGATACCTTCTCCTTTGAGAGTTCCAAGCTTCCAGCCTTTGATGCAGAATGGAGAATGTAGGAGCTTGACTAGTATGTATGCAAGGAGATGGATTGAGAAAGAAATGCAAGAATTTTGCTAGGTGTGGCTCTCTCTTTCTCAAAAATGCACTCAGGATGGAATTTCAAAGGATTGAGAGTAAATGCAAGTAGGTATGTCAAGATGTTGAATTTAGGACCCCATGAATAATACCTCGAGCAAGGGGAGAGAGAGAAAAAAGAGAAAAGCTCACGGGTAGAGAGAGAAGAGAAGGAAAATAAGAGACATTAGAGAGAGAAACCTTCACAAAAGAGAGGAGAAAAAAAGAAGTAACTATCTTGGATAATTCCGAGTTACAATCACCTTTATTTATAGTTGAGGAGGTGATAGAATCCATGTACAACTAAACTTAGGACTCCTAATTACATTCCAACTAGAACTCTCTAAGATAAGCCTATTAGAATAAGATTACATTATCTATTTAAGAGACTAATTTAACTCAACTACAAAAACCTTCTTGAAGGACATGAAACAAGCTAGAGAGCCAGCTCTTTGTCTTATCATGTGGGTCTCACATGATCTTCCAACTCATATAGATAGAGATACCAACTCGTGGTATCTTTGTGGGTCCCACTTGATCTTCAAATCTTCTATGTAATTCCAGCACATGTTCCTTATCTCTTAGCTAGACCCACTTTGTATGAGAGCTCTTGTTGACACCTCTGGAGCTCATGGTGGGTCCCACATTGTAACACTCCCCCTCAAACTGGGGGTGAGAAAACATCGTAGATGCCCAACTTGCTGTACACGTTCGACAAAATTTTGTGAGTGACTGGTTTGGTGAGAATGTCTACAACTTGGTTCTATGTAGTTACATGTTGGAGAGATAAGATGCTAGGAGTGAATTTTTCTTGTATGAAGTAGCAGTCTATTTCTATATGCTTAGTTCTCTCATGGAAGACTGGATTTGATGTGATGTGAATTGCAGCCTGATTATCGCAATATAGATTCATAGGAGCTTCTTTGTAAAAACCCAGTTTAGTTAGGAGAGATCTAATCCATAGGAGTTCACTGATTATGTGTGCCATGACTCTGTACTCTGCTTCTGTACTAGACCTTGCAAATACATTCTATTTCTTGCTTCTCCATGTAAACAAGTTTCCTCCAACCACTGTACAATATCCCCAAGTAGATTTTTTGTCATCCGGGGATCCGACCCAGTTTGCATATGAGAATCCTTCGATGTTGAAGTGTCCATGATTTTTAAAGAGGAACCCTCTTCCTGGTGCTCCTTTCAGATATCATAATATCCATTCTAGTGTTTGAAAATGACTGAGCTATGGTTTGTGCATATATTGACTTACCACACTGATTGCATATGAAATATCTGGCATCATTATGCAGAGATAAATAAGTCTTCCCACCAATCTTTGATATTTTTTGACATCTACTTCATCTCCAGTACCCGCAAATAATTTTGTATTTGAATCCATAGGAGTTTCTATTGGTCTACATCCCAACATTCATGTCTCCTCCAGTGGTTCAAGGACATACTTCCTTTGAGATAATACAATTCCATGTATGGATTGTAGTACTTCAATACCCAACAAATATTTGAGCAGTCTGAAATCCTTTGTCTTGAATTCAGTACATATCCTTTATTTTATCTTTTGGACGCCCTCGGGACTGCTAGTTATAATAATGTCATCAACATATACACCTAGAATTACCTTGTCCTTCGGTGTGTCTTTAATAAAGAAAGGGTGATCTCTAGAGCATCTGTGAAATCCGGCCCGTATGAGTGCTTGGCTAAAATTTTCAAATCATGCATGAGGTGACTATTTGAGACCATAAATAGGTTTTTGTAGTCGACATACGGACTCCCCCTCAACCACATACCTAGGTGGTTGCTGCATATAAATGTCCTCCTTTATACCCCCATTCAGAATTGCATTTTTGACATCAAGTTGATAGACCTGCCATGAAGAGTTAGCTACCAGAGATAATAACAAACGTATCGAGTTTAATATAGCCATTGGAGAGAAGGTTTATCCATAATTAATGCCATAAAATTGTGTATAGCCTTTAGCAACAAGGGGAGCTTTCAACCAAGCCACAGACCCATCTGGATTGTGTTTCACCTAAATACCCATTTGCAGCCGATGAATTTCTTATCTGAAGGAAGTTGGACTAGAGTCCATGTCTGATTTTCATAAAGGGCCTGTATTTCTTCATCCATAGCCGCCTTCCACCCTGGATGTTTGAGAGCCTCCTGATAGGACTGTGGTATAGGTACAGAGGAAATAGGCGATGGAAATTGACAACAAACAGGGGATAGACGATGGTGAGACATAAAGTTTGTTATGGGATGAGAAGTAGAAGGCATGGTGCATGATCTGGGCTCTTTCCTAATTGCAATAGGACGAGTATCATATTCTAGGCCAAAAATAATCGGAGAAGATGGAATTACCTCAGTAGGATCTAACAACTCAGCAGGTGGTGCCAGCCAATGTTTCTGGGGTTGAGTAGTTTCTGTAGCACGGGGCACAACCGGTCAAGGAGAACCTGGTACTGAAGATAAACCTAGAGGAGCATTATCAGAATAATATGGAGAGTCTTAAAAAATGTGACATCCCTAGACACAAGTAAATGCTGAAGAGAGGGATTATAGCAAACATAACCCTTTTGTGTGCGAGAGTATCCGAAGAAGATACACTTCACAGATTTGGGATCAAGTTTACTGTGTTTCAGGGAGGAAATATGGAGAAAACATCTATAGCTGAAGACTCTCAAGGGTAGTGAAAAAGGATCACCATTAGGTAATAATAGAGAGTAGGGAGACTTTTTACCAAGAATGGAGGAGGGTAACCAGTTTATAAGAAAAAATACGGTAAGAACTACATGCGGCCAATAAAATTATGGAACTTGCATGGCATATAGTAAATCGCAAGCTACCTCAAGAATATGACAGTTCTTCCGTTCGGCTACACCATTTTTTTGAGGGGTGTAGGCACATGATGTTCAATGAATAATGCCATTTTCTTAACAAAATGAGTCAAGATCTTTGGATGTGTATTCTTTGGCATTATCCGACCGTAGGACTTTAATTTTCTGCCCAAACTGAGTGAGTACCATTGCATGAAAAGATTTAAATAACAATGGTATTTCAGAACGCTCTTTAAAAAAAAAACCCAATTGGTATGAGTGAAGTCATCGATGAAAGTAATAAAATATTTCACTTGGAGAAATGTTGGAGACACTCAAGGGTCCCCAGACATTAGTATGAATTAACGAACAAGGAGAGACACTTTTAATTTCCTGACGAGGTGAGTATGTAAACCTCTAAAGTTTACTCATTTAACATGCTTCACAATGAAGGTCCGGCTGCCCATTAGGAAAAGTATGATGAAGAGATTGGGCAGACGGATGTCCCGACCGGTTGTGCCATAACCTGGTTTCAGTGTTGCAGGTGGATGCAATACTTATTTGTGGTACATCCAGGTAGTAGAGCCCCTCTTGTTCACAGCCTCCACCAATCACCCGCTTCGTTGTAAGATCTTGAAACACACATGAAGTCGGTGAGAAAGTGAGAGAGCAATTAAAATGTTTGGTGAGCTGACTAACCTATAAAAGATTCAAAGGGAAAGTAAGAACGAAAAGGATATCAGTGAGCAGAAGTGATGGTGTAACAGAAGTGGATCCTTTTCCTTGAACTTTAGTTTATGAAACTCGGGAGTTGAAGCTTTCTGGTGTTGCTCGAAACCTCTTTTTCAATCTGACCTTTGCTGCTTCCAATATAGATTTCTCTTTGTAGATAATTTAGATAAAAAATTGATTGAATAGGTAAAAGAATAGACTTACAAATCTTTCTTTTTATATATATTTCTGCATATAAAGTCTAGTTCTTGGTGGCATAAAATGCCTCAGAATCTATAGCTTTCTACTGTTGCTCGAACCTTTTTGCAATCAGACCTTTACTCAATAAAATATCGATATCTCTCTACAGATAACTCCAATTGGAAAAAAATCATTTTTCCTTGGAAAGTAGACTCAAATATATTTCCTTCGATATATAATTTGAAATATTAAAATCTCAGTATAGAGGTGAAAAATGCAAAGAAAACTAAGGGTGTAGGCACTGAAAAAAAATAACTACGAACCTAGACTTAGGGTTTAGGGTTTAGAGAAAAGGATCTCATTATCTCTGTGGGTTGACCAAGTCAACTCACAGAACCTGCTCTAATACCATGTTGAATTTATGGAAAAAATAAATACTTCATTGACTTCATTAACTTCTTATAATCAGAGTACATGATCCTCTATTTATAATAGAGGAAGGTAGTAGAGTCCAATTACAATAAAACTACCTCTGTCCCAATTACACCCAAACTCTAACACTTAAAGATAAATCCTAGCATAATTAAATAACTCAATATGGATAAAAGACAAACATTACTCAAACTATAAATCTTCTAGGATGTGACCATAAGATAAAGATGTCTTTGTGAGTCCTTCTTGATCTTCCAACTTATGTGATAAGGATGCCAGCTCGTGGTAATCATTGTGGGTCCTACTTCTTATGGGCTTGGGCCCATCTTATGGGTCTTCCTTGGTCATGTGGCCCAACTTATAATACTGTTAGATATGTGGGCCTTCCTTGGTCATGTGCCCATCTTCCAACACCACTTTGTATGAGGACTCTTGTTGACACCTCTCGAGCTCATGGTCTTGTGGGGCCATGGTGGATCCCACATTGTAACACAATAAAAGCTCAATAAATCATCAACAAGAGGTTTAGTAGGGTATTTAGAAGATCCCCTAGCTAAACTGGTTATTTTTTTTCGTTTTCAAAAAAATTGAGTTTACATTGATCGATCAATCATGTGTAATGACTATTTCTTTGTCACAATGTGGCTTGTTGATCTATGGCATGATTGATTAATATCTTCCCGTTAGGTCTAACAATTTAACTTGATCTATCAATCTGTATTCTTATTGGTAGCGCATAACAAGTATGATCGATCAATGACTTTGCTATGATCGATCATGCTCTATATCCCGTGGTTGGCAAAGTTTTATATGATATATCAGTCATTGAGGTTGATCAATCAATCAGTCATTAAGGTTGATAGATCAATCAACATAATTTTTCTTCGCCTGTACTATATTGATCGGTCAGTCAAAATGGGTTGATCGATATAGTTTGGCCATGTTTTGGATGATTGATTACGACCTTGGTTGATCATTCATATTTTATATTTTTGGCTTGTGCATAGAAAATTGATCGACCATTCCAATGTCAGTTCACTATGTAGATTTTTTAAAGCATGGGAATTTTTTATCCTAAGAAATTCTACATGTATGACATATATGTCTGTGTTTAATTTAGGATACCATGATTAGAACCTCGAGCAAAGTAAGATAGGGAGAGGAGAAGAAAAGAAGAAGAGGATAAGAGAGAAAGGAAGAGAGGGAGCCTTTAGGTTAAGAGAGAGCATGGATGAATTAAGAGAAGGGGAGAGAACTAGAATTCTCTACCCCAAGCCAAGGGCCTCTATTTATAGTTTTTGAGAGGATGTTAAATGTCTATAATGCCCTTAATGGTACAAGCTTTACATAAGAAAAGACATAAGTAGACATGTTCCTCCTGGACAATTTACATCCTTGTGTCATCTTTATGAGAAGTCTTCTTATTTACCATGATGCCAGCTTTCTTTGGATGTGTGGGACTTTCTTGGTCATGTGGGTTTCGACCCATATTCCAACACCCCCCCTCAAGGTGGGGTTGAGAGAACATCATAAATGCTCAGCTTGTGGCAAATGGTGGATAGGATCTTCCCATATAAAATGGCTACTCCACCTCAATCATATCTTCCAACACTCCCCCTCAAGCTGGTGATCTCTTTGTTCTTTTCAAGAGACCCAACTATCACAAAATAATGGTGAGAGAAAAATCATTCCTAGCCATATGATAAAGCTCAATACTCTAGACAAATGGTCATAGTCAAAATTACCCTTTGCTCAATTTCAAAGGCAGGAAAGTAGTCCAACTTTGGGGCACAAAGTCTACCACTTTCTCAGGGTAGCTAAAAGAAAAAAACACCTCTTGGGAGAATAATTGACTTTACTCATGTTGTATGTTGGGCACACTCCTATCCTTTATAGGCAGTGAGTCTATAGGCATTGCTTAGATGTGATTTTAAAAAATAATAAGAGGGTAGTAATAAGTTCCTCCATCACGGTGTCCCAACACTGGGCAGCCATCTCGAAGGGTAGAAAAGGTAGGAGAAAAATTCCAAATAAGGGGGGTAATGGGTATCAAATAAGATAAGATGTGGGAGCTACTGTGTTCTTTATTTTCTTCATCAGAATAACCAATGTTGACAACAGTCAGCAACCGAAGAGTCCTTCTTCAATAATCATGTCTCAGTCAAAGAGACACAACAACAACAACGGATGGCCAATGCCTAAATAATACGTACCAAATAATGAAAGTCTTTAATAAGGGCACATGAAATAATCTGTAGCGAGTTCATCCTTGAATAAGGAGAATGTGCATCAATTAATGAGCTGGAACCGAATAATAAGTTACTTTTAAAGGATGAAGTGAGAAAGTAATTTCCAAGCCTCGGTAAACTCCAAGCCAAGAGCTACTGATCCTCTTAGGATTGGCAAGGTCTAATAATCAACTCAAGAAAGAATAGATTAAGTACAAGCTCACCAAAAATATTTATGAATCACCTTATCACTAAACTTAGCTTGAGATGTCCTTCCTTGGTAAATTGAGCTCGCTCAAGTTGATGATGGGCTTAGGTCTATTTTTCGTCTCAATTTTTCATTCACTAATTTAGGGGGCTAGCAGTAATAATTTCACAATAGATCAAATATCAATTGGCATAATTTTTTTAAGAAATACTAAAGCAAACCAAAGAGCCCAAGTAGGTGACAATGTTATGGACCCCATAGCAAGGTTTAATTAATGCATTTTCCAGTTTATGTATTAGAAGGGTTTTTATTATAATTTCCTTAAGACTTGTGGCCTTCAGTTTAGGCCTTTGTGTGTATGTGTTCTCTAATCCTTTTATAGGGAGGTTGGGCTGTGTAAGAGAGCAAACATTAATTCAATTAGTTGTTAAAAGGGTTGGATTCTCCCTTTTGAGGTCTAGGGTTGAGCTCCCTTCGAAGGCTCAAAACCTCACAACGAATCTTCACCTTCATCTTCTTCTTTACCGTGTTAGATCCTGGGCATAACAACTGGTATTAGAGCGGGAACACAAAGAGCCATGAAGAATGGATGGAGTTGCGTAGAGAAGTATCCCCAGAAGAATGGAGGTCGATGTCCTTAGAAATGGCAAAAGCGATAGTGAGGGCACCTCTCTTCAATGGAGGGGAAAGAATGCAGGAATGGCGTACCGCTTACATAAAAACATTTTGGGCAAGTAAGCAACTCGCTCTGTCTCTCCAGTGGATTTGTTCTGGCTCTGTCTTGGATGGCGGGCGATGCAAAAAATCAGCAAGCGCTCTGTATCTCCAGCGACGGCGACATACGAAGTTGGAAATTCAGAAATTCCAAAAAAGGAACGATATTCAGCACACCCTTCTTCAAAAAATCCTATTTTGCATTCAAGTTCGAAAAACCCTTTCTCACGGGAGGTAATACAAATCTGAACAGGAGAAATTCCGAAATCATCGGCATTGGACAATTTGGGTGCGACCTCAAATCCGGATGGACAACGATGCCTTGCTTCAGAAAAATCCAAGATTTCCACGCAAGGAATTCCAAGGCCGAACCGTGGTGACAAAGATTTGGACCATGCTTCACAAAAAATCATGATTTCCACACAAGAAAATCCAAAGCCGAACGGCGATGATGATTTGGGGAAATCGGAGGGGTATGCTAAGCAGGGAACTCCAGCGACGGGCTAGACCAAATTGATTTCCAGTTCATGGATATCAGACGAGCAATACTTTGCACATCAGAAATCGCAGTCGTTCTCAAATCCGAAATTGGCCTCCACTCTTCTGAAATCAGACAGCGGGAACTCCAAATTTGGGACATCGAAAGGGTATTCTGAGCCTTCTGTCTTGGAAAATCCCCAAGTGGCAAAGCCCCAAAGGGCTTCCCTTCGCCACTGGACACGGAGGAGGTTTTGTTGGTGCCGTCGGAACCAAGTCCGGTGGGATGTGACTCCCGGCCAACACGTCCCACTCGCAATCCACTTCTCGGTAGACCAGAGAGAACCCAAGTTCCAAATTGGGTGGGGGGTAAGTATCTGCAACCTCAATTTTGCGTTGAAAATTTCAGAAAGTTAGGAAATTTCGTGAAGTTATTTGATAAAGCGTCTCAATTTTTTTTTTTTTTTGAGTGGCTTTGTTTTTCTGTGGAGGAGCACCGTAATTGTGCGAATGTGAGTTGTCCAATTGACATTGTGGGGTTTAATTTTCTGGATCCCATGCATGTTGTTCAGCCACAAAAGTTTTTTTGGAGGTTGTTTTCTTTCTATACGGTTGAGACCAGCAACCTTGCACCTCTTTAAATTTCTGTTGCACCCGGGGATGCAAGACCTATTTCATATTCTTTGCTGAAGGGAGATAGAATTCTTTTGGGTAGTCAATTTGACAACGGGGTGCTGACATTTTTTTTTGTGGAGGAATTATATCCATTTTGCTGGGACGAATTATTTAGTTGTGGATGGACACTGCATCAATGTGGTTGTTTCTGGTCATTGTTCCAGTAGTAACAATCCCTTGAAAACAAATGTGTTCATTTTTTTGAATGAATTGTATGATGCTTATCCACTGTTAGTCAAAATTATTCAACCAGTGCCTGTTGGTGATAAACTTTTGTTGGGTATCCAGAGCAGGGTTGAGGTAATTATGTGGATGAATTTTTTTTCTATTGATGGGACCAGCAGTAGTGAGTTTGTTCTGGATCTACTTGACAATGTTGTGCTTAATTCATGGCTGCATCAAATGCCTGGTATGGTGCTTAGAACAGACAGTGAAATGGTCAAGAACGAAATGCAAAACTTCACCACTTTGATAGTGGACATGATGAAGCAAGAATAGCTATTTGCTTCACAAGTTGGTCCCATCATTCTCGCTCCTATTGAGAACGACTACGGAAATGTTCAGAAATACTACGAAGAAGTGTTAGGATCCTCACGAGCCATGGATCTTGTCACCCTCCTCTCTTCTCTTCCTTCTATTGCCTTGCTTGACGTAGAAATAGATTGATGGAGTGATGTAAGAAGAAATTCGGAAAGGGGAATTGGGGAAAAGGGGGGAGAGCTTGAAGGATCTCTCGACCTGTTATCTAAATTACTCTAGGCTAATTTACTAATTCAATCACCGCCTTTCATTAACCTAGCCGTCCCCTTAAATAGGGTTGAGGATGCCAATTGCACTTCAGACCCTTGGGTCACTAGTTCAAGCCAAATAAATTTTAAATCAAACCAAACCAAAATCAATTACATGAAAACTGAAAACCACATTAATTAATTCCTACACTGCTGGTAACACGTGTTGCTATTGAGTCCATAACATCACCCCTCTCCTGGAGAAAGAGCTTGTCCTCAAGCTCGAAGGAAGGGTAGAGAAGTCGAAATGCTGGTAATGGCTCCCATGTAGTGTCACTGGGGTCTGGATCTACCCATTGTACGAAAATTTCCCAATCGCCTTGAATGTGGCGTGCCTGCAATACCTGAGCTAGAGTAGAAAGGACACGACCCTCATGGAGTGGTGGCAGAAGGGTGTTCAGCAAGGGAGAGTCACCGTAAAATGACTTCAGTTGGGATACGTGAAATACATTATGTATCTTTGCCTCGGGTGGTAGCTGCAAGCGGTAGGCCACGGTGCCAATGCGGTCCAACACCTGAAATGGACCATAATATTGTGGAGAAAGCTTGTGGCGCTTGGAGGCTGTTAGTGAAAGCTGCCGGTAGTGTTGGAGTTTTAACCACACATAATTTCCCGGGGAATAATATACCTCTCGGTGCTTCTTTTCATAATAGAACTTCATAGAGTGTTGGGCCTCCTGGAGATGAGTACGCACCTCAGTGAGTATAGCGTCTCTTTCAGCTAATGCTTGGTCCAAAGTAGCAACTTTGGATGTCCCTGGTTCATAGGATAACAAACGAGGTGGATCTCTGCCATAAACTACTCTAAAAGGAGTAGTTCCCAGTGCATTGTGGTAAGAGGTGTTATAGCAAAATTATGCCCAGGAAGGCCACTTAACCCACCGTTTAGGTGAGTCCCCCACAAAACAGCAAAGATACATTTTGATCGTGCGATTGATGACCTCGGTTTGTCCGTTAGTCTGTGGATGATAGGCAGAAGAGAATGCCAATTGGGTGTCATGTAACTTGAATAAATCTTTCCAAAAGGTACTGGTAAAAATGGCATCCCTGTCACTGATAATAGATGCTGGAATCCCGTGTAATCGAACAATGTGGTCAATAAATAACTGAGCTACATGAGCAGCAATATATGGATGCGCCAAAGAAATGAAGTGACCATATTTTGAAAAACGGTCAATCACAACTAATATCATGGATTTACCTGATGAAGTTGGAAGGCCATCAATCAAATCCATGGAAATGTCGGACCAGATTTGAGACAGAAGCTGTAGAGGTTGTAGTAGGCAGGCAGGATCAGTTTTCATGTCATTGATTTTGGTTTGATTTTTGGTTTGGTTTGGTTTAAAATTTATTTGGTTTGAACCAGTGACCCAAGGGTCTGAAGTGTAATTGGCGTGAAGTGTGGGTGGTTTGCTGCTGGTGGCTGAGAGTTTGTAGCTGGTGGTGGTGTGGTTGATTGAAGTTGTGCAAGCTGACGGATGATGGTTTGGAGAGAAGATTCTACCGTGTGCAATGTATTATGGATGTTTGTAATTTCAGCACCTTGATGCGTGGACCTTTGTTGAAGATCTGAAAGCACTTGACGTATGTCCTCGGGAGAAGAGGAGTCACCGAGGGTGGACTTGTCTAATACCACATTGTTAGGATCCTCTCGAGCCATGGATCTTGTCACCCTCCTCTCTTCTCTTCCTTCCATTGCCTTGCTTGACGTAGAAATAGATTGATGGAGTGATGTAAGAAGAAATTCGGAAAGGGGAATTGGGGAAAAGGGGGGAGAGCTTGAAGGAGCTCTCAACCTGTTATCTAAATTACTCTAAGCTAATTTACTAATTCAATCGCTGCCTTTCATTAACCTAGTCGTCTCCTTAATTAGGGTTGAGGACGCCAATTACACTTCAGACCCTTGGGTCACTGGTTCAAGCCAAATAAATTGTAAACCAAACCAAACCAAAAATCAAACCAAAATCAATTACATGAAAACTGAAAACCACATTAATTAATTCCTACGCTTGCGGGTAACACATGATGCTATTGAGTCCATAAAAAGAAGTTGGGACGAAGTATCTTCAGTGGTGTGCATCCATGGCTGATTCATTCAATATAGGCATCCCATGGATTATGTGCCAACAAGTAGATGCTCCTGTTCCAATGATCAACACTTGCAATGGATGGTATTGTGACAATTTCACTCCGATGATGTGGACTGAGAATTGGACTGGCTGGTTCAAGGCTTGAGGAGAGAATGACCCACACATGAGGGCGACAGATGTAGCCTTCGTTGTGGCAAGGTTTTTCCAGACTGGTGGAGTCTTCCAAAACTATTACATGTACCATAGTGGCACAAACTTTGGGCGAACAACAGGAGGTCCATATATCTCCACATCCTTGGACTATGATGCACCCCTTGATGAATACGGTCACTTGAATCAGCCTAAATGGGGTCACTTGAAGCAACTTCATGTAGTCCTCACGTCTAGGGAGAGAGTTCTCACTCACAGTGATAATGTAACCGCTGACAGGGGCAATGGAGTTGCTGCTACTGTGTCCACTGAAGAAGGTTCTTGTGCTGCTTTCTTGTGCAATGTGAACACCACAACTGATCCCACCATCACTTTCCATGGAAACCAATACTTGGTACCTGCATGGTCTGTTTGCATTTTGCCCGATTGCTCCGCAGAAGTATACAACACAACAAAGGTAAGCACTCTGACTTCAGTGAAGGTCCAGTAGCCTAACATGGCTACGGATCAGCCTAAGCAATTGAGGTGCGTGTGGAGACCTGAACGTCTAGTTGAGGTTCTTAAAGACTGGGCAGATCATGATTCTTTCACTGCATCTCATCTAATTGACCAAATCACAGTCACCGGAGATGCCAGTGACTACTTGTGGTACATGACTCCTGTACGGATTGAAAAGAGCAATCCAATCTTCAACAACGAAGTGACACTGAGGGTGACCTCCAGTGGACATGTCTTGCATGCATTCTTGAATGGAAAATTTGTTGGCTCCCAGTATGGACCTGCGTATGGAAAATACAAATTTGTTTTCTAGGCCCAAATGTTATTGCTGGAAATGGCATGTCGGGGGATGAGCTTGGAAGAATTCCTGCACGGGCAAGGAAGGAGAAAAGTCTGAAGGGTTCTTTTGCAAATGTTGTTGCAACTCCCATGGAAGTTTCTCCAGCAATATCTGTAAAGAAGAGTAAGAGGGAAGTAGAGGCAGCACTTGAGAAACAAGTTACTGCCAAAATGTAGAAACGAGAAGTAGAGGCTAAAAAGAAGTTGTGCCTAAAAAGAAGCAAGATACAAGCAACTTAGAGGATAGTTTGTATGAATCCGAAGAAGAGGAGGTTGTTGCTCAAGCTGCTCTTCTTTCAAAGAAACCATCCTCTGTTGTCTCCAAAAATGGATCTGCTGGAAACTTGAAGAAAGCAAAACCATCTAGCAGCTCCGAATCTGAGATTGATTCTGATGATGATGAAGTTCCTGCAACTAAGGTTAGTAAGCCAGCAGCTAAGGCTAATGGGCATGTTACTGTTTCCTGGTGTAGCAACTGGAGGGGGTCAATGCTGCTGAGTCTACTCCTTCCCAGGGGGCTGGTCATGATGTTGTTGCTGCCATGCTGGCAATGGGTAGGCAATGCAACTTTGCCAATGGGAGGGGGTGTAGAGGTTCAGAGAAGGGAGAGAGGTTGAATGCTCTATCCCAAGCCAAGGGCCTCTATTTATAGTTTTTGAGAGGATGTTACAATGTCCAGAATGCCCTTAGGGCTACAAACTTTACATAAGAAAAGACATAAGTAGACATGTTCATCCTTATGCCATCTTTATGAGAAATCTTCTTATTTACCATGATGCCACCTCTCTTGAACGTGTGGGACAAGACTTGAGCTCATCTTTCACCCACTTGGACATGTGGGTCTTCCTTGGTCGTGTCGTCTTGGGCCCATCTTCCATCAAAGATAGTAGTAAAGGTACCATCAAAGGAATTGGCAAGATAGGTACTTCCAACTATTTCATATCTTAAGTTTATTATGTTGAAGGGTTGATGCATAATTTAGTTGAAGATGCCTGCTTTCTTGGAAAATAACAAAATAATTCTTTCAAAGTTGAAAATGTAGTCTCCACCTCTCAACATCTTCAACTAATGCACATGGGTTTAGTTGGACCTACTCTCATCTTAAGCTAAAATAGAAAGTGTCTCACCCTAATGGTTGTAGATGACTATTCTAGGTTCACATTTGTAGATTTCCTAGCTCACAAGGATGATGCATTTCCCACCTTACTAAAATCATGTGAGAAAGTTAAAAAAGAACAAGGTTGTGAAATAATCAAAATTAGGAGTAACCATAGAGAAGAATTTGAAAGCTCACACTTTGAGGTATATACACATGACATGGCATAGACTCTACATTTTTAGCACCTCAAACTCCTCAACAAAATGTTGTTGTTGAGAGGAAAAAAAAAAACTCTTATTGAAATAGCAAGGGCACTGCTACTTGAATAGAATTTGCCACATAGATTTTAGGTTGAACCATAGACATGGCTTGCTACATTATAAGCCGAGTTAGTATAATGTCCTTTCTCAACAAAACTCTTTATGAATTGTATGCGGACACCCTTCCAAACATAATCTATTTCTGAACCTTTGGAAGCAAAGTATATGTACTAAAAGAACCGAATGAGAAATTAGGGAAGTTTTATTCTAGAGCTGGTATAGAATTTTTCTAGGGAAGTTTGATTCTAGGGCTGGTATAGATCTCAACCTCAAGACCAAAAACTTGATGAGAACCTAAATGACTCAAATAACCAAGAGGAGGCTTCTAAGAGCCAAAGAACTTTAGGTTCATGGTTGATCACCCGATAGAACATATGGCATGATTGATCAACTTAAAATGATTCATCGATCAATCAAATTAGACTAATCAATCAACCACGGAGGGAACCATAGATATGATGGCTTTAAACATCATTTTAGGCCATTTCAACCCTTTTGAAACCCTAATCCAAGGTCCCCTTGAGCTCAAACCCCTCTCTTTCATCATTCTCTACACTATTTCCTTCTATTTCACCAAATCCCATCCATCCAATGTTAGGAATTAGATGCCCTATGTTAGGCTCTCTAGCCATGGATCGAGTCACCCGGCGATCTCCTCTAGCTTCCAGATTGAATGATGAGGAAGGGAAGGATTTGGGGTTCTTGGAACGCCCAATGGTGAAGGACGTGAGCCTTGAAAGGAGCTCTCACGTTAGGCCTCTTTTGAGAGAGAACCTGATCTCATTTAGACTAATACTCAATGCTTATCTTCATTACTTCACTTGACGCCCTAAATAGGTCAAGGAAAACATCAAAGGTTCTATAATTACAATTAGACCCTTATGGAACTTATAATTACAATTAAACCCCTAAGATATTGAAATACAAGTTTACTCCATCTATTCTCTTCTCCGGTTAGCCACTCTTGATGCTATGGAGTCCATAACATCACCCCCCTCCTGAAGAAAGAGCTTGTCCTCAAGCTCGAAAGTGGGAAATAGAGTCTGGAAGGACTCGAGGGTCTCCCAAGAGGCTTCTATCAATTCCTTGTCAGTCCACCGAACCAACACTTCCCAAGCGTTGTTAACTCGCCTGGCTTGAAGGATCTGAGCAGGCGTGGGCATGGACCTGCCATCTTTGAGAGGAGGCAAAGGGGTATGCAGCAGTGGTGAGTCTCCCTTGAACGGCTTGAGAAGGGAGACGTGGAAGACGTCATGGAGCTTGGCGTCTGGTGGTAGTTTCAAACGATACGCCACAGTGCCAATACGTTGCGTGATCTGGAATGGCCCATAAAATTTTGGAGAGAGCTTATGGCGTTTGATGGCTGCTAGAGAAAGTTGGCGATATGGCTGAAGTTTGAGCCAAACAAATTCTCCAGGTGCAAAGGTAAGGGGACGGTGTCCTTTGTCATAAGTATGCTTCATAGTTGCTTGTGCACGTTGTAACTGAAGGCGGACTTGAGCAAGCATTGCATCTCTGTCGGCCAAGGCCTGGTCCAATGCTTCTACCCGAGAAGACCCCGTTTCATAAGAAAGTAGTCGCGGAGGTTCGCGTCCATAAACAACTTGAAAAGGGGTAGTACCCAAGGCGGTGTGGTATGAGGTATTATAACAATACTCCGCCCATGCTAACCAACGAACCCACAGTCGGGGCGTGTCCCCCACAAAGCACCGCAAATACATACCCAAGGTGCGGTTAACCACCTCTGTCTGGCCGTCTGTTTGAGGGTGGTATGCTGAAGAAAAAGCTAACTTAGAACCATGGAGCTTAAAGAGTTCCCCCCAGAATTTACTGGTGAAGATAGCATCACGGTCGCTGGTGATGGTCTCCGGAAGGCCATGGAGACGGACAATATTATCCATGAAGAGCTGAGCGACCTGTGTGGCTGTATACGGATGGCTGAGGGCCATAAAGTGGGCATATTTGGAGAACCGGTCTACCACAACAAAAATAACAGATTTCCCTGCAGAAGGAGGAAGACCATCGATAAAATCCATTGATAGATCTGCCCATACCTGTGAAGGAAGTGGAAGTGGCTGGAGCAAGCCGGCTGGTTGTAAGGATTCTGACTTATTCCTCTGACAGATCTGGCACGCTGCAACATACTCCACAATGACCCGCTTCATACCGCTCCAATAAAATTCCCGACTGAGGCGGAAGTATGTTTTCTGCTGGCCCTCATGTGTACTATCATGAAAGGAGGCAATAATGGCAGGAATGAGTACCGACGAAGGATGAAGATATATGCGTCCTTTATACAGAATGAGACCGTCCTGTAGTGTCCAGTTCTTGTCCTTGGAATGGTTTGCGATTTGAGCTTGTAACTCAAGGAGATCTGGATGATGGCTAGTATCCTGACGGATTGTGTCCAGCAAGGGCGACTTGGGGTGGCTCAATGCGTGCAAGTGTGACTCCTCTAGTGCCCGGCGTGACAAAGCGTCTGCTGCCCTGTTGAGATAACCCGGTTTGTATTCCACCTGAAAATCGAATCCCATTAATTTGCTGAGCCAATGTTGTTGTGGGGAGGTAGTAAGGCGCTGCTCCAATAAATATTTGAGGCTACAGTGGTCTGTCCGGATCACAAAAGGTCTGCCCCACAGATACGGCCTCCAATGCTGCACCGCTTTGGCCAAACCGATAAGTTCCCTTTCATACGTGGCTAACTTGTGATGGTGAGGAGCGAGATGGCGGCTGAAATAGGCAATAGGGTGACCCTGTTGCTGCAAGACGGCACCAATCCCTCCCCCGGATGCATCGCATTCTATAATGAAATGTTCGGCAAAGTTGGGCAATTGGAGAACTGGTGCTGACGCTAATGCCTGTTTTAAGTTGTTAAATGAGGAGTCTGCCAACTGAGACCACTGAAAGGCATGTTTCTTCAGTAAATTATGCAATGGTGCTGCTAGGTGACCGTAGTCTTTGATAAATTTTCTATAATACCCTGCGAGACCAAGGAACCCTTTCAAAGCAGTAACGGTGTGAGGTGTGGGCCAATCCATCACCGATTGTATCTTGCTGAAGTCTGGTTTCACCCCGGATGCTGATATCACATGCCCCAAATAAGCTACTTCGGATGTGGCAAAGTCACATTTGGCACGATTGAGAAATAAATGGTGTGCTCGGAGAATGGTGAAAACCTGTCTCAATTGATGCAAGTGTGCTGCCCAAGTTTTGCTATAGACCAGTATATCGTCAAAAAAAACTAAGACATGCTTCCGTAAGAAAGGGCGAAATACCTGGTTCATAAGCGCTTGAAAGGTGGACGGGGCATTGGATAGCCCAAATGGCATCACCAAGAACTCGTAGTGACCATGGTGGGTGCGGAAGGCAGTTTTTTCGATATCCTCTGAATAAACCCGAATCTGATGGTAGCCTGATTTTAAGTCCAACTTTGTAAATAATTGAGAGCCGTGTAACTCATCCAATAATTCATCGACCACTGGAATTGGAAATTTATCTTTGATGGTGCGAGCATTGAGGTCACGGTAATCCACACAAAAGCGCCAAGATTTATCTGATTTCTTTACCAGCAATACCGGGGATGAAAAAGGAGAACGACTAGGCTGAATAATACCTTGTTGTAGCATTTGTTGACATTGACGTTCTATCTCATCTTTTTGCACATGGGGATAGCGGTAGGGACGCACTACCACTGGTTCTGTGCCCATCTTCAAACGAATTCTGTGATCACACACTCTGATAGGAGGAAGGTCGGTAGGTGCCTGAAATAAATCAGCATATTCGGCCAACAATGAAGCTAAGTTATCCCCTTTTGAAGTATCCACCGAAAGTGTGTGGAGGCTGCATGGCCTCTGGGCGCTATTGCCATGGAGGGTGATCGGATGGGTGTCCTGGTTAAAACTCATGGTCAGGGATTGGAAATCCCATAAGATCGGACCCAATCGCTGTAGCCATTTAATGCCCACGACAAGGTCAAACCCAGCCAACGGTATGACCAAAAAATCTGCTACAAAGGAGTGACCTTCAATAGTAAAGGGCACTGCTGAACCGAACCCCACGGTGGTGACCTTGTCACCATTAGCCACTGAGACTGATATGCCTGATTTCTGCTGTAGTGATAAACCCAACTGTTGTGCTGCCTGGCTGCTTATAAAATTATGTGTGCTGCCTGAGTCCACGAGTGCTAGCAGAATATGATGTTTCAAGGTGGCATGGACCTGCATGGTATTTGTGCTATGCAGGCCGGTCATGGCATGGAGGGAGATTTCTGGTGTTTCCTCCTCGGTTTGGTCCATATCCTCCTGAAAGTCATCCTCTGAGGGGTCTTCTATTTCTACCCAAAATAGTCTTTTGCATAGATGGCCCTTGACGAATTTCTCATCACAATTGAAACATAGGCCTTGAGCCCTCCTCTGATCAATTTCGGCTTTTGTCAGACGTTTGATAAAACCAGGTGGGGGTGTAAAGGCTGGTGGTGGTGGTGATGGTTGGGTGGGAGGAGGCCTGGGGTGAGTGGGATAAGGGCCATGGGGCTGTGGGCGAGGTTGCCAAGGAGGACGTTTGTTTAAGGACTCACGGAAGAGGCGCTGTTTGGTGTCCAATGCTCTTGCCAAATTCATTGCGTGGGCTAGGGAGGTGGGGGCTTCCAATTCCACTTCTAGGCGAAGGGGTTCGACCAGGCCAGCCGTGAACAAATTGACATAAAGTTCAGGTCGGACCAAATGACTTGCCCGAGCAAGTTTTTCTTGGAACAATTTCTGATATTGTTCTATAGTTCCACTCTGTTTTAGATTGACCAAATCCCCAACTGGGTTGCTGCGAAGCGGAGGACCAAACCGTAGCATACAATTTTCTTTGAAAAATTCCCAATCATAGACCATGAATTCGTTTTTGAATTGATGAAACCACATAAGCGCTTCATCGAGCATGTGGAAGGCGGCCAATTGAACCTTGCCTTCGGGCAGAGTTCCTTGATTGGAAAAGAAATGATCACACCTGTGCAACCACATTAAAGGGTCGGAGGACCCATCATACGTTGGAAAATCAAGCTTTGTGTACCTTGGCACGGTAGGAGGGGCTGGATTGAGGCCCCCACGAGGTTGAGGTGTTTGGCGCAGGGGAGGAGGTGGAGGTGTTGGAAGAGGGTTGAGGGGATCTGCTGGACGTGAGGAGGATGCCATCTGGACTGAGAGCTGGGTGAAGCCTTCCTCCATGCGTGACAGCAACATCTGGAATTTTCCCTCCAAGCCATTGATTTGAGATTGTAGACCAGCATGGTTTTCTTCCACAAAATTTCGAATTTCTGCAGGTGAAGAGGAATCACCAAGGGTGGTCCTGTCTGATACCACGTTGTTAGGCTCTCTAGCCATGGATCGAGTCACCCGGCGATCTCCTCTAGCTTCCAGATTGAATGATGAGGAAGGGAAGGATTTGGGGTTCTTGGAACGCCCAATGGTGAAGGACGTGAGCCTTGAAAGGAGCTCTCACGTTAGGCCTCTTTTGAGAGAGAACCTGATCTCATTTAGACTAATACTCAATGCTTATCTTCATTACTTCACTTGACGCCCTAAATAGGTCAAGGAAAACATCAAAGGTTCTATAATTACAATTAGACCCTTATGGAACTTATAATTACAATTAAACCCCTAAGATATTGAAATACAAGTTTACTCCATCTATTCTCTTCTCCGGTTAGCCACTCTTGATGCTATGGAGTCCATAACACCCTAATTCCAAACTAACGAGAGAAATAATAATAAACGCGGAATAAGGGAAAAGTAAGCATGGAAAAGCACAACAAGATTTATACAAGTTCACCTTAAGGTGAAACTACGTCCTGTCTTCTGCCACTGTAGTAATTCACTATGAAGATGAAATAGTTTACAAGAGAAATCCCACACTTACAAGTGTTTCTGTCTAACATCCCGGACTGCAACTCAAAATGATCCTAAGATTAAGATCATGAAACCCTAATAACTGCTCTCTAACCTCTCGGGCTGCAACACAAAATGTTTCTAAGATTATGACCATGAAACCCTAATAATTGCTCCCCCAAATTTAAAGAGAAATCTAGGGCAACCACATTACAAGAGTGAAATTCATAAACTTTCCTTAATGAAACAACAGTCAATATATCGTGGATCGGATGGGGGCTCCACATCTGTACCCCAAGGAGGGGAGCGACAACCTCCACATTGACCAACTTAGTGTAAGGTGGGAAATGCATCATCTCCCACTTGGAGACTAATCCATCATCAATATCTCCTCTGCGGTGGCAACAACTTCTCAATCCTCAAAGAGAAGTCCAATTGAAGTTGAACACAACTTCAATTTCTCGATCATAACAGTCTTTGTCAACATATCCGCCAGATTCTAACTTCCTTGAATCTTCTCAAGTTCTAAGACTCCATCCTCCAGAGCCAATCTGATGAAGAAATAATGCACCTATATGTGCAATGTTCTTGATTGATAAACATGATTCTTTGTTAAATGAATAGCACTTTGACTATCACAATAAAACACATTATTCCCATGTTTGAGAACTAATTCTTCTCAGAAAGACTGCAGCCATACCATCTCTTTGTTGGTTTCGGTCACAGCGACGTACTCTACCTCAGTGGTGGAAAGAACAACTATTCTCGGACTCTTAGAGACCCAACTAACTACTCTACCACCCAATGTGTATACATATCCAGTGGTACTCTTCCTGCCATCTATGTCTCCAGCCATGTCAACATCGAAATAACATTGTAATCCCCAAGTCTGACTTTTTGAAACATAAGGCTGAGTCTACAATGTCTCTCAAATACATGAGAATCCACTTTACTGCTTCCCAATATTGTTTACCCTGATTCCTCATATATCTTCTCATGACTTCCACTGCATGAGCTATGTCAGGTCTAGTACACACCATACATGAGACTGCTAAGAGCACAAGCATAAGGCACATAGGCCATGTTGGATCGCTCTTGCTATGTAGAAAGTGACTGCTCCTTAGATAGCCTTAAGCGACTAGCTAAAGGAGTACTCAGTGGTTTTGGATCATTCCTGTTGAACCTACTCAACACCTTCTTCACATATTCTTCTTGTGACAGTTTCAAGACATCAAGGTCCCTAGTAATCCTCATCCCAATGATTTATTTTGCAGCACCCAAATCCTTCATTGCAAACTTCTTGGACAACTCCCTTTTCAACTTATCTATTTCCTATTTGCAAGCACGTGCTATCAACATGTCATCAACATATGGTAGTAGAATAATGTAGGAGTCATCAAGCTTCTTCACATAAAAACAATGATTCGCCTGACACCTCAAGAAATCATTAATACACATAAAGGTGTCATACTTCTTATACCATTGTCTTGGAGCTTGTTTAAGAGCATACAAGCTCTTTTGAAGTTTGCACATCATTTTCTCCTTTCCTTGTGCTTTGAAACCCTGTGGTTACATCATGTAAATTTCTTCCTCCAAATCACCATGAAGAAAGGCTGTCTTTACATCCAACTACTGTAAGTGCAAGTCTTCATTTGCCACTAGTCCAAGCACTTTTCTAATAGTAGTCAATTTCACTAGTGGAGAGAAAATCTCACTGTAGTCAATGCCTTCTGTTTATTGAAAGCCCTTTACCACTAGTCTTGCCTTGTACTACTTGCTGCAATCGTCTATCACTCTACCACCTAAACTAAAGAGTACACTCTGAGGCTATTGTAGACATTAGAATTACAAGAATGTCTACTACCATCTTAGATAATACTCAAATTTTCAAATTATTCACTTTCCACCATTCTAAAACATCAAAATCATATTGTGAAGTTTCCTTAAAAATATACAAATCTTCTTCAAGATTATTTTCCTTTTCCAACATTGGTGAATTCACTACTTCCACTTGTTTCACATAAGTCATTAACTTTGACCAACCTGAAATTGATGGGGAATGTGATCTAAAACTTGTTGAAGCACCCGTAGAGCTAATACTTGAAATAATCTCTTCATTACTAATCTCCACATTACACATGGATACATATTCATCATAAATCTTAGATAAGGTCTATCGAATTAAGTTTATATTCATTCTAGATGCCATCTCATAATATATCTCTAAAAAATACATTTTGATCAATCTTAATTTGACCATTGGATCCAAAACTGAAGCTACAACCATCAACAAATTGCATTCACCCCAATACTTCTCAAGTTTCTCTTTCATTCTAATAATCATCATCCTAATGAAAATATTTTCATTTGTAGAATGAAAATTCAAAACTTCTTTTATCCTATATACATCACTTAGGTACAAATTAGAAATAGGGTAGTCACTCCCAAAAATGATATTAGTGACTGCATTAAAAACTTCTAGAATCTCACACACCATTTCAACCTTTTCCCCTTCATCAAGACTTGGATTCCCTATTTTGAAATCTAGGAAATCCATCTTTGAATTTTAATGCAGAAGATAACATGTCATATGTGGAGTTGAACGAGTTGGACAATCAATAACCTACCTTCTTGAACCTAGCTATCATTGCTAAACAAATTTAGAAAAAGCACGAAGTCTAGTTTCAAACTGATTAATGAATTTGACACTCATGCACATTCTCAATGATATCATTAATTTCAACAAGTCTATCTTGGATTGATAAATTTAAAATATGAGTACAACAATGAACATGAAATAACTTTCCACCACAAAAAAATTTTCTTTTTCTTGAAAAATCAACTTTCAAAACTCTTATACGAACATCATTATACGTAAAACTATCAACTGAGATACTAAATATGTTAATTTCCCAATCTTTCAAACACTTGTAAATAACATCTGCTATGTCAACACCACGACGATGAGGAGGAGCATGTACAAAACTCTAGACTTGTGTTAAAAGGCACCCATGTGTGTAGGAGTAGCATGGCTAGTAAATAAGGAGAACTTTCATAGAGATGACATAGAATTTTAATTATGAGTGCTAGTGTATGTCATCTTATGTCTTTTTTCTTTTGAAGCATACAACCCTAAGGGCATTGTAGTCATTGTAAACACCTTCACACAACTATAAATACAGCCTCAAGGCATGGTGTAGAGCATTCAAGCCTCTTCCGCTTGGCTTAAATTCGTCCATACACCTCTCTCTCTCTTTTCCTCTTCCTTCACTCCTCTCTCCCCAGAGCTAGAATTTTTTATGGACTCCATAGCATCACGAGTTATCCATAGGCATAGGAATTAAATTATGTCAATTTACCTTTCATGTAATTTCAATTCGGTTTGGTTTACTTTATTTGGTTTGGTTTACTTTGGGTTGGTTCAGTGTAATGTGGCGTGAACCACTTGACCTATGGGTCATCTTTGTATTTTCGTCCTCAACCCTATTTAGGGGGACATGAAGGAAAAGAGAGGCAAGTATTGAGAAAATTATAATTTACAGGTCAGATTCTCCCTCAGAGGTCTAGGTCGGATTTCTCCTTTTGAGGTCCAAGGTTGAGCTTCCTCCAAAGCTCCTTCGTTCTAATTGAGTTCCACCATTACTCGTTCAAGAAACAAGAATTCTCTTCCAACGTCAAGATCATCCATGGAGGGAAGAGAGGAAAGAAGGGTGACTCGATCCATGGCAAGGGAAGAACCTAACATCTTGGTATCAGACAGGTCCACCCTTGGGGATTCCTCTTCCCCTGACGATTTGAGACAATTAGTGGAAGATACTAGGCAGAGGACAAATAACCAGGGTCATGCCCTGGAAGAGGTGCATCAAACAACCTCTGATTTGCGTGAGGCAATAAAATCAATGGATGCTGCCATCCAAGCTCTCCTCCGACAACAAGAGGACCATGATACACGAGCCCAACCACCAGCTGCCTACTCTCCATTGGCCGACCACCATCCATTCCACCCACTACCTTCCCCACAACCACCAATGTGTCAACACCATCCCCATCTGGGGCCTGCCGTTCAAGGACCAAACACTGTGCCCAGGTATTTAAAAGTTGACTTTCCTACGTATGATGGGTCTAAGGACCCTTTGATTTGGTTAGCCAAGTGTGATCAGTTCTTTTATCATAAAAAAACACCTGCGGATGAGAAAGTGTATTTGGCCGCCTACCACATGCTCGATGAAGCACTTCTATGGTACCACCAATTCCGAAATGACCAAGTGGTTCAGGATTGGGAAACTTTTAGATAGTCTTGCATGATGAGATTTGGTCCTCCAGCTAGTAGCAATCCATTGGGAGAATTAATCAATTACAAACAAACTGGAACACTGGAGGTGTACCAAAAGACCTTCCAGGAAAGGTTAGCCCGAGCAAACCAGTTTGTTAGCCACACACAATATGTTCATATATTTACTGCTGGTTTGACAAAAGCTCTGCATTTAGAAGTTGAATTACATGCTCCTACAGATTTAGACCACACTATGAATTTAGCCAGGGCAATTGAGCACAAGTAGCGTGTTCTAAAGGAGTCACTGGTCAGAAATACAGCTTGGCCAGGGAGGCACAATGCCTTAGCGTCAAACCCTTCCCCTGGACCTCCAAGATTTAGAGACAGTGCAGCCCCACACCCAAACATCTCTAATTCAGCTCCACCTGCTCCTTACTTCAAAAAACTTACTAGACAGGAAGTGGACCAGAGAAAGGCCAATGGCCTCTGTTTTAACTGTGATGAACAGTATGTCATTGGACACCACTGCAAACGATTATTCAGTATATGTCTATGGGAGGATGGAGAAGAAATACCACAAGAGGAGGAAATTGTGGAAACTGACCAAGAAGGTCCAGAGATTTCCTTTCATGCTATGACTGGTCTACGCAGTGCAAGCACAATGTAGGTTAAAGCCCAATTACATCATTTACAGTTACTGGCTTTAGTTGACTCGGGTAGTACACATAATTTCATCAATCAGTAGACGCCAGAACAACTTGGGTTAGTAGTACAGCAACAGACTGGTCTTTCTGTATCAGTAGCCAATGGGGCTAAAATTACTAGTGTAGGCATATCACCAACCACACACTTTGATATTGAGGGATATGCATTTGTTGCAGATTTTTTGGTGATTCCACTATCAGGATTCGATTTGGAGCTAGGAATTAAATGGCTGCAATTGTTGGGACCAATACTATGGGATTTCAAAGCTCTAACATGTCTTTTATAAAGGAACAACATCAGATTATATTGCATGGCACACAAGCACCACTCACCTGTGCACTACAGGTTGCACAAGTCCAGTCCACAAACACATGTAAGTTATCTCGCTTACTTACAAAATTTGAAGATATCTTTCAGGACCCTACTACCTTACCGCCACTTAGGCACTGTGATCACTGTATCCGTTTGAAAACGGGTACCGAGCCGGTAGTGGTGTGTCCGTATCGTTACCCTCACTTATAGAAGGATGAGATTGAAAGGCAGTGCCAGGAGATGTTAGCACAGGGTATTATTCAGCCCAGCAGGTCTCCTTTTTCTTCACCGGTATTACTAGTCCGCAAGCATGATAAGTCATGGAGGTTCTGTGTGGACTACTGACAACTCAATGCCCATACGATTAAAGATAAATTTCCTATTCTAGTGGTAGACGAGCTGTTAGAGGAGCTACATGGAGCTACTATTTTTACTAAACTCGATTTGAAATCTGGCTATCATCAAATCCGAGTTCATCCATCAGATGTGGAGAAAACAGCGTTCCGCACGCATCACGGCCATTTTGAATTCCTCGTAATGCCATTTGGTCTGTCAAATGCACCTTCCACCTTCCAGGCCCTCATGAATGAGGTATTTTCCTCTCTTGAGAAAATATGTAGTGGTATTTTTTGACGATACTTTGGTCTATAGCAACAGTTGGGAAGAACATCTTCAGCACCTTCACCAGGTATTTTCTCTTATACGTTCACATCATTTGGTTTTAAATCGGTCAAGATGTTCTATGGGCACATCAGAAGTGGCATATTTGGGCCACGTTATTTCCGCATCGGGGGTGAAGGTGGACCAGAGTAAGATACAGGCGGTCACAGATTGGCCTATTCCTACATCTATTACAACCTTAAGAGGATTTTTGGGCCTAGCTGGATATTATAGAAAATTTATTCGTAGCTATGGCCAGCTTGCAACTCCGTTCAACAATCTCCTCAAGAAAAATGCTTTTACCTGGTCAAAGACAACAGCTCATTCCTTTCAGCAATTGAAAGATGCCTTATCATCAGCCCCAGTTTTGTAGCTCCCCTACTTTGAGGAGTCCTTTGTAGTGGAATGTGATGCTTTGAGGGGCGGTATTGGCGCAGTGTTGCACCAACAGGGCCACCTGATTGCTTATTTTAGCCGTCAACTGGGCCAACACCACCACAAGTTGGCAACTTATGAGAGGGAATTGAAAGGATTGGCTAAAGCTATACAACATTGGCGCCCTTATCTATGGGGACGTTCTTTTTTGATTCGCACTGATCATTGCAGCCTCAAGTATCTTCTTGAGCAGCATCTCACTACATCACCACAACAGCATTGGTTAAGTAAGCTTATGGGGTTTGACTTTTCTGTCGAGTATAAATCAGGAAGTTTGAATGTAGGGGCTGATGCCTTATCTCGCCGGGACATTCCCGTGCCGCAATTAAACGCCATCAGTCAGCCCAGAGCTCTCTTGTTGGATTCTATACGGGAAGAGGCACAACAATACCCGAATACAATCTCCTTATGCGGACATCCAGCAGGGGACAACAGCACCACATTGGAGGGTTCAGGACAATCTCGTCCTCTACAAAAACAAAATTTTTCTACACCACACATCCCCTCTGATTAACAACATTTTAGCCTCCTTCCATGACAGTACACATGAGGGCCGACAGAAAATAGATTTCTGAATCGGTAGGGAATTTTATTGGAGGGGCATGAAGCGCAATATAGCTGATTATGCGGCGGCTTGTCAAACTTGTCAATGGAATAAAGCTGAAACATTAAGTCCAGTGGGGTTGCTCCAACCACATCAGCTTCCGTCACAGGTCTGGTCTGATATTTCTATGGACTTCATAGATGGACTTCCCTCTTCGTCGGGTAAATCTGTTATATTTGTAGTGGTGGATCGTTTCTCTAAATATGGGCATTTCATTCCTCTGGCGCATCCTTACACTGCAACTCAGGTCGCTCAAATTTTTATGGATAACATTGTCTGGTTACATGGGATGCCTAATTCAATTGCCAGTGATAGGGATGCAATCTTTACAAGTACCTTCTGGAAAGAACTCTTCAAGTTATAGGGCACAACGTTAGCCTTTTCTTCAGCCTACCATCCGCAGACTGATGGTCAGACAAAGGTCGTCAACAGAACCATTGAAATGTATCTTCGTTGTTTCGTGGGGTTCTCACCTAAGAGGTGGGTTAAGTGGCTCGCCTGGGCTGAGTTCTGTTACAACACCTCCTACCACAGCGCACTCGGCACAACCCCACTCAAGGTGGTATATGGTAGAGAACCTCCCCGTCTTTTAGCCTATGAACCGGGGGCCTCTAAAGTAGCCACTTTGGACCAAGCATTAGCTAAAAGACACGCATTCATCACTGAGGTGTGCACTCATCTACAGGAGGCACAACATTCTATGAAAAAATATTATGACAAGAAGCACCGGGAAGTCTTCTTTTCTCCTGGAGATTATGTTTGGTTGTGTCTCCAACACTATAGGCAGCTGTCATTGATAGCCTCCAAACGTCACAAGCTCTCTCCAAAATATTATGGTCCCTTTCAGGTGATGGACCGCATTGGGACAGTGGCCTACAGATTGCAGCTTTCGCCAGAGGCCAGAATTCACAACGTCTTTCATGTCTCACAATTAAAGGCCTTCCAAGGTGATTCGCCTTTGTTGCACATCCTACTGCCCCCACTCCATGAGGGACATGTACTTTCTACCCCGGCACAGGTATTACAAACTCACCGTATTCAGGGTGATTGGGAGATCTTAGTGCAATGGGCAGATGTTGACCCCAGTGACACGACATGGGAGCCATTAGCGGCGTTTCGCACCCTCTACCCATACTTTGAGCTTGAGGACAAGCTTTTTCTCTAGGGGGGGGGGGTGATGTTATGGACTCCATAGCATCACGAGTTATCCATAGGCATAGGAATTAAATTATGTCAATTTACTTTTCATGTAATTTCAATTTGGTTTGGTTTACTTTGGGTTGGTTCAGTGTAATGTGGCGTGAACCACTTGACCTAAGGGTCATCTTTGTATTTTCGTCCTCAACCCTATTTAGGGGAACGTGAAGGAAAAGAGAGGCAAGTATTGAGAAAATTATAATTTACAGGTCAGATTCTCCCTCAGAGGTCTAGGTCGGATTTCTCCCTTTGAGGTCCAAGGTTGAGCTTCCTCCAAAGCTCCTTTGTTCTAATTGAGTTCCCCCATTACTCGTTCAAGAAACAAGAATTCTCTTCCAACGTCAAGATCATCCATGGAGGGAAGAGAGGAAAGAAGGGTGACTCGATCCATGGCAAGGGAAGAACCGAACAGAATTCCTCTCTTCACTCCTTCCCTGGAGATCTCTTATGTTTATGTCTTGTCCCTAGAAATCAACATGGTATTAGAATGGGCAAAGATCTGAGATGGAAAAGGAGAAGAAGGTGGAAAATAAAGGGAGGAAGAAGAAAAAGAAGAATAAAAATAAAAATAAAAAGTGGTTTTTCTCATTTTTCCTCAAGTCTTTCTTTCCAAATTCCTATTTTTCATTAGATGTTTTACTCTCTTACTATATGGTTCCTATAGAAAATTATATACCATTGTGAATATATTTTAGTCTAGTTTCCAACTCAAAAAGAATCTTTGAAATGAGATTTTTCTAGAAAGAGAAATCATAATCTGAAGCAGCAAAGGTTATGCAGTAGAAAGTTCCATTTAGTAGTAGAAAGCCACAACTTCCTAAAAAGTTTGCACAAACATTTATGATGGTTTATTTTGATAATTACATCTCAAAATAAAGCTATGTAAGTATACTTTCTATCCCTATAAACCGGTTCTCAATCTGATATTTCTAGAGAGATATCCACATTGGAAGAATCAAAGGTTATGCTAGTATCCTGTTGCATGCGAAGATCTGAATTTTAGCTAATTTTTTGGTTTACTTTTTGAGTTGCTAATGTTGGTTGAGTTTCCTATTTTTTTTCACAATCTAGTCAACATTTTACCAACTTGAGTATCTTTCCTTTCGTAAATGTTTCTTTTGTTTGATCTCATAGTACATTAGTTTCCTTAAGAAAAGTCTTTCCTATTATGATTATAGTTTCCTTTTTGATAAAGTCTCAAAATTTTTATTTAGAAAATTTTCTTTCCTAATTCTAGATTCAGAATAAGTGTCCTAAATGTCCCTTATTCTAGAATTATCTCTTGAATATTTTCTTTGTAAATTAGTCAAGTTATGTTAAAAAATAATTGCCTTATTTGACAAGTCTATTTTTAGAAACTTTTCATTATTATGCTCTACCTCAAAACTTTCTAATTGGGTTTTTTTAAGTTTTATTGATCATCATGCTAATAGAAGAATTATTTTTTATCTCTCCCTTGAGTCAAACTTGGTTACGTTTTATCCATCTATTGGTCTAAAAGCGCCTCCTTTCTAATTAGAAGTATGAACAGCTGCATTGTGAGCCTCCTTCCGTTTGAAGTAAGAGAGCTACTATCTTTATATTCACACCTTAACTGCTCAAAGTAATATTTTTTATTCAAATTGTGTTTGATAAAATCACTTCAAAGCAATGCCTATAGATCCTCTATCTAAAAGTGTAGGAGTGTGCCCAACATCCAGCTTGACTCAAGTTTTTATTCTACATCCAAGAGGAGATATGTGTTTGAGCTACCCCTTAAAAATTGAGTAGTCTATTTTTTGTGCCCTTAAGTTGGGTTGTTTTTCTGCCATTGAAATTGAGTGGAGTGTGTTTCAGACTATGACTGTTTTGACTGGTATATGGAGCTTTGTTGTACAACTATGAGTGATTTTTCCACCATTATGATTTGCAAGCTGGGTCTCTTGGTAAAGAACAAAGAGATCCTCAACTTGAGGGAGAGAAGTAGAAGAAGAAGTACAAGAAAGAGGTAACCAATAATGAAGAATTCTTTGTGTTGTGGTAATCAATTTTTAAGTGACTAGAATATCCAAGTAAGGGGGGGAGACAAGATGAGAACAAGAAGAAGACTACAAACAAGATGTGAACAATAAGAAGATGAATCAAAGCAAAGCAAAAATTTCTTTTCATACCAAGCCTGTGGAATTTGTTGAATTTAGGATCTCTTTTCCATAATTCCAAGCAAGAGAAAGAAGAAAGAAAAAATAAGAAAAGGGAAGAAGAGCTCTCAGGTAGAGAGAAGAAAAAATAAAAGAGCAAAGAGAGGTTGCGCCAAGCATAGAAAGAGAGAGAGAAAGTAATTCGAGAATGACATGTGTAACTTGATAAATTCTGAATTACAACTCCTCTATTTATAGTAGAGGAAGAGGTAGGTCCTTATACAATTAGCCTTTCAATCCTAATTACATTCCAACTCTAACTCTCTAAGATAAGTCTATCCAAACCAATCTACTAGAAGACTAATATGAGTTGAACTAGGACTCTTTCTTCATTCACGTGAATATAAGGGAGAAGGCCAGCTCGTGGCCTTATCCTTGTGGGTCCCTCATGATCTTCTAGCTCATCTTGATAAGGTTGACAGCTCGTGAGATATTTGTGGGTCCCACTTGATCTTCAAGTCTTCTAACTCAATTCAGCTTGTGCTTCTTAATTCCTTAACTCGTGTTTGCTTGGGTGAGGACTCTTCATGGTTTCCCATGTTCTCATGGTGGGTCCCACATTGTAACACTCCCCCTCAAGCTGGGGGTGAGAAGACATCATAAATCCCCAACTTGCTACATATGGTAGACATAATCTTGTGAGTGAC
This sequence comes from Aristolochia californica, assembly GCF_029961685.1. Classification (NCBI taxonomy): domain Eukaryota; kingdom Viridiplantae; phylum Streptophyta; class Magnoliopsida; order Piperales; family Aristolochiaceae; genus Aristolochia; species Aristolochia californica. The sequence continues at coordinate 25,804,938 of NW_027181771.1, forward strand.
TAGCTTGGTGAGAATATTTGCAACTTGACTTTGTGATGATATATGCTTCAGAGATAAGAAACCAGCTTGGAACTTGTCTCATGTAAAATAGCAATCCACTTCAATATGCTTTGTCCTTTCATGGAAGACTGGATTCGATGTAATGTGTATTGTTGCTTGATTGTCACAGTATAGATCTATTGGAGCTTCTTTGTAGAATCCCAATTCAGCGAGAAAATATCTTATCCATATGAGTTCACTAACAGTGTGTGACATGGCTCTATATTCTAATTTTGTACTCAACCATGCTACTACATTTTGCTTTTTTTGCTTTTCCATGTAACCAAATTCTCTCTAATCATCGTACAAAATCCCGAAGTAGATTTTTTGTCATCAGGGGATCCGGCCCAGTTTGCATCTGAGAATCTTTCTGTGTTGAAGTGACCATGGTTTTTATAGAGAAGCCTCCTTCCTGGAGCTCCTTTTAGATATCGTAGTATTCTTTCAAGTGCTTGCCAATGACTAAGTTGTGGCTTGTGCATGTATTGACTTACCACACTTACTGCGTATGAAATATCCGGCCTTGTTACACATAGGTAAGTAAGTCGTCCCACTAGTCTTTGATATTTCCCAATATCTACATCTTCTCCAGTGCCTCCACATAATTTTGTATTTGCATCCATAGCAGTGTCGACTGGTTTGTATCCCATCATTCATGTCTCTTCTAGTAGATCAAGGGCATACTTCCTTTGTGATAGCACAATCCCATGTCTGGATTGTAATATTTCAATACCCAAAAAATATTTGAGTAGTCCAAGATCCTTCATCTTGAATTCAACACATATTTTCTCCTTTGTTTTCTGAATGCCCTCAGAATCACTCCCAGTTAAAATAATATCATCAATATATACAGCCAGAATCACCTTACCTCTTGGTGTATTTTCAATAAATACTGAGTGATCTGCAGAGCATCTATGAAAGCCGGCCATATGATGGCTTGACTAAATTTCTCAAACCATGCCCGAGGGGACTACTTTAGACCATATAGATATTTTTTAAGGCGGCATACGGACTCCCCCTCAACCACATACCCATGTGGTAGTTGCATGTAAATTTCTTCTTTAATATCACCATTAAGAAATGCATTTTTTCACATCAACTTGATATATCGGCCATGATGAATTGGCCGCCAGAGATAATAATATACGTACTGAGTTCATTCTTGGCACTGGAAAGAAGGTTTCTTCATAATCAATTCCATAGCACTGAGTTAAACCTTTGGTAACCAGTTGAGCCTTCAATCGTGCAATTGACCCATCCGGATTATGTTTGATAGTATAAACCCACTTGCAACCAACGGGTTTTTTACTTGTGGGAAGAGGAACCAGTGACCATGTATGATTGTCTTTAAGAGCCTTCATTTCTTCATCCATTGATGCCTTCCACCTTGGATATTGTAGAGCCTCTTGTTATTAATGTGGAACAGATATGGAGGAAATAGAAGAAAGAACCTGACAACATAAAGGTGAGAGGCAATGATGAGACACAAAATTTGAAATGGGATGAGAAGTAGAACGTCTAGTGCATGATCGAGGTTCTTTCCTTATACCAATAGGATGAGTATCATATTGAGGACAAAAAATAACTGGTGATGAAGGACTTACCTATAGTGGATATGTTATATTGGCAGGTGTGGTTTCGGCCACTTGTTCTGGGGGTTGAATAATGTTGTGGACTCAATAGCACACCGAGTCACACAACGAAGAAGACAACAACAACTCACTCAATAGGATTTAATTCTTATATTTCTTTGAGTAGGATTTATTTCTTATATTTCTTTGAGTTGGATTTATTTCTTATATTGTTTTAAGTAGGAGTTATTTCTAATTACTTTATATGTAAGGGCATTATGGGGAAGTATTGTAACCCTAACCCTAAAACTCCCTATTTAAGGGATAGGTATGAATGAAATAGGCAAGCTTTGAGATTTTAGAATAACCTAGTCTAAATAGGTTGAGATCACCTCTTGATCTCGAGTTTAGGGTTTACTCCAAAAATCCAACCTATCCTTTACCCTCCATTGCCATCCATCTTCACCCAAATTCATCCACCATCATCCCTACTAAGAAAAGGAGCTTCCTGCCCCTTTTCCAAGCCAAAAGAGGAGGTCTATCCTCCCTCTTGGCAGCAGCAGCAAGAGAGGCCGAATTCCTCCCTTACCAAGCAGCAAAGTGAGAATTTTTATCCTCAAATCTTGAGAAAATCCTGGTGCAACGTGGGAGCTGATCATAACATCAAAGAAGAGGTATTAATCTATCCCAAACTCGTGTTTCAAGTTATTTAAGAAAGAAGGATTGCATTCTTAGCTAGAGCAGTGTTAAGCACCTAGCCAATACTACCCAAAAGATCGGCATGTTAGGAGCGGAAGACATAGGTACTTAACCCAGGACCATAACATCACACCCCTCCTTCGTGGGCCGACGTCCACGACGGCCCACTTGCGACGGCCCACTCCACCAAGGTCGCCCCCTCCGCTCGTGCGGTGGCCTACTTCGTCAAGGTCGCCCCCTTCGCAGTCGCCCCCTCCGGGATTCGAACGCGCGACGAGGGAGCTAGCTCTGATACCAAATGTTAAGCACCTAGCCAATACTACCCAATACTACCCAAAAGACCGGCCTGTTAGGAGAGGAAGACATAGGTACTTAACCCAAGACCATAACAAGCAGCAACAAAGAGGGCCAAACCCTCTTTGCCGTGACCAAAAAAAGATAGCACCTTGCTCTAGCAAGGACAACATTGCTGTGGGGTCTTCTACCTAGCACAACAACTCGGTAGGACCCTCAAAAGAGGATCTTTCCTCCTGGCCAAGCACTGGTTAAGGAGAAATACTCATACACAGACCCTTGACGTGAAGTGAGTAAATTCTGAGTGCTGGATTCACAAATCCCACGTCGTGTTACTCGATCCAGGACCCGGGACCGTAACAACTTGGTATCAGAGCGGGCTGCCACATCGCGAGTTCGAGTCCCGGGGCGCACAAAGGCTGGATTAAAATTACTGGTAGGTTTAAAAAGGGCGACCTAGTAGAGGGGGCGACCAGGAGAACTGCGAAGGGGCACTAGGAGTAGGCCACCGCTAGAGTAGGCCACCGGTGGGCCAGTGTCATTGCGCCGCCGTGGTTGTCGGCTCGCGAAGGTGGGGTGTAATTATGGTCTTGGGTTAAGTACCTATATCTTCCGCTCCTAACAGGCTGGTCTTTTGGGTAGTATTGGTTAGGTGCTTAACATTTGGTATCAGAGCATGGTAACATGGGGGATCATATCAGCAATGAAGAAATCCAAATCAGGATACAATAGATAGAAGATAGCCTTGAAACAGCACAACCAGTGTTGGGAAAGGTTTGTGGTTTGGAAGAAGAGATGAGCCGAATCATTAGCATGCTACAGGAGTTGAGGACAGAGAGAGATTAGAGTCCAGAGGTGCGAGAGGTTGCTCAACCATATCACAGAAGAGAGGCGCAGTGGCCTGGGCGCACTACTGTCCAAGCACCTCAGCATGGAGGCACAATCCCAAGGTACACCAAGTTAGAGTTTCCCTCTTTCAATGGTTCTGTGGATCCCGTAATTTGGTTGCATAGATGTGAAATTTTTTTTTTGAACCAAGGGACTACTGAATGGGATAAGGTGCAACTAGCCTCTTTCCATATGACAGATGAAGCCATGTTATGGGTGACTCAAGTAGAGAAAGAGAGACCGGGAATGAGTTGGGGAGAATTTAAAAATCTATGCACAGTTAGATTTGAGACTCCCGCCAACAGCAACCCCTTGGGCGAGTTAGTCCTATTGAGACAAACGGGTTCGGTGGAACACTATCAAAAAATCTTCCAGGAAAAGTTGGCTCATGCTGGAGAGAGGGTATTGGTTGAACAGTAGGTCTCCTTATTCACAGCAGGTCTCAATGAGTATTTACGGCTAGAGGTGGAACTCCTTATGCCCACGGATCTAGCTCATGCCATGAATATGGCTCGAGCAATGGAACAACGACAACAGTTGTAGCAACGTAAGCCGGGTTGGTCGAGTGAGAGGAACATTTCCTCCACGTGGCAAGGTCGCCGCTATAATTCATCTCAGGGAGCATCTACAACAGCACCATCCAGACACACTCCGACTACGACTCGGGTAGCCAATCCTCGCCCTAGTAATTCCCTACCGATCTTTATAAAAAAATTGACGAGTGCAGAGATGGCAGAAAGGCGGTCCAAAAATCTCTGTTATAACTGCGATGAGCAGTATCGGGTCAGACACCAATGTAAACGATTATTTTGGCTCGAGATGGAGGATTCAGAGGATCTAGAGGAACCAGAGGATATTATCAAGGAGGAACCACCAGAGATATCCTTGCATGCTATTATTGGGCAGAAATCGCCTACTACAATGCAAGTCCGAGCTCATGTCATCGACCGAGAACTGGTGGGACTAGTTGACTCAGGGAGTACACACAATTTTCTGAGTTTGACAGCCGCACAACATCTCTAGCTCCAGATACACACTCATCCGATAGCCACCGTCTCAGTGGCCAATGGCGAGAAGGTCCCTAGCTATGGGATTAGTAAGGCGGTAACTTTTTCCATTGGATTTACTTCATTTTAATGCGGAATTTTTTGTTATTCCCCTAGCGGGATTTGATATGGTTTTAGGCATTAAATGGTTACAAACATTGGGGCCCATTCTGTGGGACTTTTCGGCTTTAACCATGAGCTTTGATTTGGCCGGAAGTCGGGTGCTCTTACAGGGCTATTAGGTGGACAAGACCCACCGCATACACACTTTGCAGACACAGGATCAGCCAGCCAGTACTAGTGATGGTCTGGTTGAGGAGTTCTATGACCTCTTCCAGGAGCCTTCGGGGTTGCCTCCCATGAGGCACTGTGACCACAGGATCTATCTGAAACCAGGTTCTGAGGTAGTGGTCGTGAGACCTTACCGTTACCCACACCTTCAGAAGGACGAAATAGAGCGTCAGTGCCATGAGATGTTGAAACAGGGTCTTATTCGTCCCAGTCGCTCCCCGTTCTCTTCACCCGTCTTACTTGTGAAGAAACATGATGGGACATGGAGGTTCTGCGTGAATTATCGGGAGTTGAACGTGCAGACAGTAAAAGATAAGTTCCCAATTCCGGTAGTTGATGAGCTTCTGGATGAGTTACATTGGTCGTGGTTATTCACTAAACTCGACCTCCGTTCGGGATACCATCAGGTCCGGATGCACCCCTCTGATATCTAGAAGACGGCGTTCCGCACGCACCATGGCCACTTTGAGTTCGTCGTCATGCCGTTCAGGTTATCCAATGCACCCTCCACTTTTCAAGCTTTGATGAACGAGGTATTTAGCCCCTATCTTCGAAAATTTGTTCTTGTATTTTTCGATGATATTTTGATATATAGCAAGTCGGTTGAGGAGCACTTGGCACACTTGAGGATTGTTTTCGACTTGTTAAGAGCACATCAGCTCTATTTGAAACACTCCAAGTGTTCCTTTGCGGCTTCACATGTGGGATATCTGGGACACATTATCTCACATGAGGGGGTTACGGTGGATCCCGAGAAGATCCGAGCTATTCACGAGTGGCCGCAACCACAATCGTGTTCTGCATTACGGGGTTTTCTGGGTCTTGCGGGCTACTACCGCAAATTTATTCAGAACTATGGGCCAGTGGCAGCACCATTGACGAGTTTACTCAAGAAAAATTCCTTTATTTGGAATGAGGGGGCCACCACGTCATTTGTGGCACTCAAAGCTGCCCTCGCATCCGTGCCAGTATTACAACTTCCCAACTTCGACGAATTGTTCGTGGTAGAGTGCGACGCTTCGGGCGTGGGCATGGGGGCCATTTTACAGCAACTGGGCCATCCTATTGCTTATTTTAGCAGACAGTTGGCAGTCCTCCATCACAAACTGGCAGCCTATGAGCGCGAATTGATTGGGTTGGCCAAAGCAGTCCAACATTGGAGGCCTTATCTCTGGGGCCAGGATTTTCTCATACGCACGGATCACTACAGCCTTAAATTCTTACTAGAACAGCGTTTGACGACGTCGCCACAGCAGCACTGGATCAATAAGTTGTTGGGATTTGACTTCTCGGTGGAGTATCGCGCGGGGAGATTAAATAATGTGGCAGATGTCTTGTCATGGTGTTTTGAGGATCTCTTTGTTATTTACCAAGTGACCCAACTTGTATATCATAATGGTGAGAAAAGAAAAAACACTCCTAACCATACGAAAAAAACTCCATACACCAGTCAAAATATTCAGTCTGAAATACACTCTGCTCAATTTTAATGACAGAAAAACAGTCCAACTTTAGGGCACAACAAAGAGACTACTCACTTTTTAAGGGTATCTCAAACCCAAATCACCTCTTGGGTGAAGAATACAAGACTTGACTCAAGTTGTATGTTGGACACACTCCAATACTTTCAGGTAGAGGGTTTATAGGCATTGTTCTGAAGTAATTTTATCAACCACAATTTGAAAAAAAAAAGTACCTTGAGGAGTTAAGGTGTGAATATAAAGATAGTAGCTCTCATACTTCAAACGGAAGGAGGCTCCCAATGCAACTCTTCATACTTCCAATTAAGAAGGAGGGACTTTAAGACCAATAGATGGACAAAAAGTGACAGGTTTGACTCAAGAGGGAGATTAAAAAATAATTCCTCTATTAACATGATGATCAAGGAAACTTAAAAAAACAATAAGAAAGTTGTGACATGGAACATAATAATGGAAACTTTCTAAAAATCAACTTCTCAAATAAAGTAATTATTTTTTAACACAACTTGAGCAATTTAAAAGAAAATATTCAAGAGATAATTGTGGAATAAGGGAGATTTAAGACACTTATTTGGAATCTATAATTAGGAAAGAAAACTTTATAAATAAAAAATTTTAGACTTTGTCAAAAAGGAACATCATAATTGGAAAGACTTCTCTTAAGGAAACTAATGCAGTGTGAGATCAAATAAAAAAAAATTTCAAGGAAGGAAAGAAACTCAAGTTGGTAAAATCTTGCCAAGATTTTGAAAACAAATAGGAAACTTAACCAACATTAGCAACTCAAAAAGTGTAGCAAAAAATTCGGCTTGAATTCAGATCTTCACGTGCAATAGGATAGAAATTATACTCACATAGATTTATTTTGAGATATAATTCTCAATATAAATCAACATAAATATTGGTTCAAATTGTTTAGGAAGTTGAAGCTTTCTGTTGCTACTTGAAATTTTTCTGCTACATGACCTTTGCTACTTTAGATATTGATTTCTCTTTATAGAAAAATATTATTGCAATGATTCTTTTTTATTTGGAAACTTGAATCAAATATCTTTCTAACAGTATTTAAATTTTTATAAAAACATATGGTAAGAGACTAAAACATCAAATAAAAAATAGGATTTGGGAAAAAAAAGACTTACGGAAAAATGAGAAACTCCTCTTTTTTCTTTTACTTTTTCTTTTTCTTCTTCTTCTTCTTCCTCAATTTATTCTCCATCTTCTTTCTCCTTTTCCATCTTAGATCTTTGCCCACTCGGATACCATGTTGATTTCTAGGTACAAGACAAACACAAGAGATCCCAAGGGAAGGAGATAAGAGAGGAATTCTAGCTCTTGGGAGAGAGGAGAGGAGAGAAGAAACCAAGAGAGAGAAGGAAGAGAACAGAGAGAGAGAGGTGTAGGAGTTAGGCACCCTAATTTCAAACTAACGGCAACAATAATAATAAATTTAAAAGACGGAAAAGCAAGCATGAGAACAAACAACAAGATTTATACAGGTTCACTTCAAGGTGAGACTATGTCCTGTCTTTCACCGCTACAGTAATCTATTGTGAAGATGAAATAGTTTACAAGAGAGATCGTACACATTTACAGGTGTTGTTTATCTCTAACATCTCTTCGTTGTAACTAATGCTCCTTGGATGATTAATAATAAAACCCTAATAGTCGTACCCCCCAATCAGCGTAGAGCGTCGATTAGACTTCATCATCAATATTTCCTCTGTAGTGGCAACAACTTCTCAATCCTCAGAGAGATGTCCAACTAAAGTTTCACGCAACTTCAATTTCTAAATTGTAATAGTCTTTATCAAAATATCTGCCAGATTCTGACTTCCTTGAATCTTCTCAAGGGCTAAGACTCTATCCCCCTGAGCCGATCTGATGAAGTGATAACACATCTGTATGTGATTTGTTCTCGAATGATAAAAATGATTCTTTGCTAAAGGAATAACACTCTGACTGTCACAATATAATACATTCTTCCTATGCTTGAGACCTAATTCTTCCCAGAAAGACGGCAACCATATCATCTCTTTACTGGTTTTAGTGACGACGATATCCTGCCTCAGTAGTGCAAAGAGCAACTATCTTCTGTAGCTTAGAGACCCAACTAACTGTTGTACCACCCAATGTGTACACTATTTTTAACCAAGACCCCTATTTATACTATTTTCATTACATATTTAGATATTAGATATGATCCATAATATCCATAATTACATCAACCATGATTATCCAAATCCACATAAATCAAGGGAAGATAAATCAATTACATTAATCAAGAAAATTTGTCAAATCTTCCAAATCATGTGATAAGGATTTCAGTTCATGAGATGACTCATCATGCCACCTCACGTGATCATGGTGGGTCCCACCAGCTCGTAGGATCATCGTGGGTTCCACCTTGTAATAGTGGTAAAGTAACAGACCCATATCCTTCTTCCTTAGCACCAAATATAATTCAAGCTTATTTATGGCGGTCATTGGATTCAAGCTCTTCACAGTGTCAAGAAAAATCAGAAGGTGGGCTACTTTTGAATAATTATTTATTATGATATTTTTTAGTTTTATTTATTAATTTTTTGTTTGATGATTGAAGCCTGAGAAGAATCCTGTGGAGATAATACTACCAGTTACTTGATTTTTTATTTCTTTACATATTGGTAATTTTAATATTTTCCATTACATTATGTAATTAATAGACGAAGAGTATATTTATATCAAAAAATAATAAGTTTTATTCTTTTGTTTTTGTAATAGGTGAGAATTTTGCTCATGCGACAGAGAACATATCGTTTTGTTTTCTAGCACGAAGAGGAAAAACTAGAATTTATAACTTTATACTAGATTAAAGTTTTTTGGGTGATCATAAATTTGATATTGTTATTTCATTAAAAAATTTGTGTTTGATTAATGAACAAAGTTTATGTAAAATTTTATGTAGTGTTTATGAACAATAATATGCAAGTGTATGAACATTGTTTTACGGAATTTGTGTATAGGATGTGTATAATTTTACATAGAGGTGAGACACAATTTTATGTAGAATTTAAGCATAATTTTTGGTACAGTTTATTTGACATGTATTTTATGCGAAATTTTAAGTGTAGGTTGGAGCTCAAACTTGGCTCGAGCTCGAGCTCAAACTTGTCTCGAGCTCGGTTAAAATTCTTCGACTAGAGTTTGATTCCAATTTTAGGCTTGAGGTCGAGTTTGAAGTATTCAGCTCAAGCCAAGCTCGAACATATGTAGGTTTGAGCTTGACTCGACTCGATGTCACTCCTAGCATCTTGAATGTTTTGTGTGTATTTGTCAGGTACGTCTTGTGGTCCGCTCTATTTGGGAGGTGCCAAGGTTTGTGTTGAGATTACTAGAGTATAAGGAGATGGTGGTCTTCTTCACATAGGATGTGATCTTCATGTTCCCAAGTGAGGTCTGTTCGATTTCCAAATTACCATAAAACACCTCAACCGTGTTGGGTAAATGAGATTTTGGCCTTAGAATAGGCTCGTGTAAGGTGTGAATGCTTCTTCAAAACCCAAAACTTATTAGGAACAAAATCCTAAGTTGAGCCGAGTAGGCTCTTCCATGCTCTTAGATAATAAGACTTCAAATACCTACTTCTTTGGCTCTTAGATGGTCCCTTCAGTTTGGCATTTTGTCACAATGTTCTTGTTGTCTTGAAGTAGGATCCATCCTTGCTATCTTTTTTGTCAGAACCATAGTTTTTTTGTGGCAATTTAGAGGCAACAGTCAAAATGGGCAAAACTCGAGAGGTGAAAATCATGAGATCCAAGGAGGTATTCCAATTTTAGGGGTTTTGGACAGATGGGATTTGGTGAAATTGAAGGAAATAGGGCAAAGAAGGATGAAAGAAGGGGGTTTTGAGCTCAAGGTGACCTCGGATTAGGGTTTCAAATGGCTTGAAGTGGCCTAATATGGTGTTTAAAGCCTTCATATCTGTGATTCCCACCATGGTTGATCTATTAGTCTAATTCGATTGATCGGTCAATCGTTTTAAGTTGATTGATCTTGCCAATTAAGTTGATTGATCATGTCTTTGCATTGATTAATCATGTCCTATGTAGAGTGATCAAAACTGATATTTGGGATTCCATTTCATTCTCATAGCATGAAATATATGGGATGTCATGTTTAGTTCAACATTTATCTAGCTATTTAGATGTAGGAGGGTTTCACATGCCTAGTTCTCCTCATAGGTCCTAATGGCTTTGTGAAAATGTCTTTGGTTTTCAATGTGGAGCTAATTCAACTTTTGACATCTTCGTTTGAACTAGCTCTCATATAAAGTGATGTCTAATTTCCATCTATTTGGAATGAGAGTGGTGAAGTGGGTTCGTACTTAGGCATATGAGACTCATATTGTCACAATGGACTGGAATGTCATTTAACTCTAAACCATAATCCTCTTGTTGTTGTCTCGTACATAAAAGTTGTGCACAATAACTTCCGGTAACTATATACTCAGCCTCAATGGTAGATAATGCAACTAAATGTTGTTTCTTGAAAAATCAAGAAACAAACATCTTTCCAAGTAGTTGACAACTACCACTCGTAGTCTTTCTATCAATTTTTCATTTGACAAAATTTGCATTGGAGTAACCTACTAGATCTATGGCAGAGAAGTTGGAGAATTAAAGTCCTAAGGTTGATGTTCTAAGTAAATATCAGAAAATTCTTTTCACAGACACTAAGTGAAATTCTCTGGGATCGGACTTGAATCTAGCAGCAAGGCAAACTAAAAAACATGATATCCAGTCCACTAGCTGATAAATAAAGTAGGGAAACTACCATGCTTCTATATAGTTTGTTTTAATCTATGGCCCTACCTGAGTTGTCCAAATCAAGTATTATGGACGAACTCATGAATGTGGTAATTGAATTAAAGATTTCAATGTTAAATCTCTTTATCAATTCTGTGGTGTACTTGGATTGATTTATGAAATTTCTATTATCGGTTTGCATAATTTGATGTCCGTGGAAGAATGTGAGTTCACCCATTAGCTCACTTCAAATTCATTCTTCATCACATTAGCAAATTCTTGACATAATGATGAATTTGTAGAACCAAAAATGATATTGTCCACATAGATTTGGACAATAATCAGAACTTGATCATGGTTCTTAGTAAATAGAGTCTTACCCACACTACCTCTCTTTTATCCCTTTTTTTTTTGTAAGTATTTATTAAGTCTTTCATACTACGCCCTTGGATTTTGTTTTAAACCATATAAAGCTTTGTGCAATTTGGATACATGGTCAAGCTTGCTCATCTTTTCAAAACCTTTGGGTTGCTCTATATAAACTTCTCCATGTATGTATCCATTTAAGAATGCACTCTTTACATCCATTTGGTACAACTTGAATCTCTTATGACAAGCATATTGACTAATAGGACTCTAATTGCTTCTAATCTTGCCACTAGTGCATATCTCTTTAAATTCAATGCCTTCTTCTTGGTTATATCCTTTGGCAACTAACCTACCTTTGCTTCTTACAATTTTATTATCTTCATTTGCTTTATTGCGAAAGACCCATTTGGTTCCTATGACTTGTTGATTTTGTGCTTAGATACTAGAGTCCAAACATGGTTTCTTTCAAATTGGTTAAGCCCTGCTATAGTCCAAAAGTCATCTTTTTCTGCCTTGACAAAGCCATTGAGTTGTAATTGAGAAACAAAGGTGTTATTCGTCATATTTTCGTGAATGATTCTTCTAGTTGCCATTATACCTTGAGGAACCAACCATGAACCTAAAGTTCTTTGGCTCTTAGGAGCTTCCTCTTGGTTATTTGTGTCATTTAGGTTCTCATCAAGATTTTGGTGTTGGGGTTGAGATCTGTACCAGCCCTAAAATCAAACTTCCCTATAAATATTCTATACCAGCCCTAAAATCAAAATTTCGTAATTTCTCATTTGGTTCTTTTAGTGCATATATTTTGCATCCAAAAGTTCGGAAATAGGTTATGTTGGGAAGGGTGCTCGTGTGCAATTCATAAGGAGTTTTGTTGAGAAGGGACTATACTAACTCAGTTTATGATGTAGCAAACCGTGTCTATGGTTCAACCCAAAATCTATGTGGCAAATTCTATTCAAGTAGCAAAGCCCTTGCTATTTCAATTAGGATTTTTTTTCCTATCAACAACACCATGTTGTGTGCAATATACCTCAAAGTGTGAGCTTTCAACTTCTCCTCTATGGTCACTTCTATTTTTTATTATGTTATAACCTTATTATTTTTTAACTTTCTCACATTATTTTGCAACGGCTGGACATGCATCATCCCTGTGAGCTGGCAAATCTACCAGTGTGAACATAGAATAGTCATCTATTGTTAAGTTTTGGAGCCTAATAAATGCCCTACTTTGAGTCAGTACGCGATATATTAACTGTTGTTTCATTAAAGGCAATTTGGAAATTTCAATCTTGTATCACAGTTGCCCTACTTTTCTCTTTATATTTAGGGCACCGCTATAAGGGTTTTATCACAATCCGAGGAGCATCAGTTGCTGTCGAGAGAGGTTAGAGAAAAAAAAACACTTGTAAGTGTGTTCGATCTCTCTTCTAAATTATTTCATCTTCATAGTGGATTACTACAGTGGTGGAAGTTAGGACGTAGTCTCACCTTGAGGCGAACCTGTATAAATCTTGTTGCATATTTTTTTTTTGTGCTTGTTTTTTCCTTCTTTTGCCATTATTATTATTGCTCTCGTTAGTTTGGAATTACGACATTTAATTCCGAACAAGTGGTATAAGAGCTTTGGTTTGTGATTGAAAGCAATGGCTGGTAGAGAAGGATCGACACTTGGAATCAACAAGTTATATGGTATAGATTTTGCGTCCTAGAGGATATAGATCGAAGATTATCTATACAATAAAAAACTGCATGCACCAATTCTGGATATGAAACCAGAAGGTATGAAAGATGATGAGTGGAATCTCCTCGATTGACAGGTGTTGGGAGTAGTCCGGTTAACACTACCAAAGAACGTTGTTCACAACGTAGCATCGGAGAAAACCACAACAGGGATGATGAAGATTCTATCTGAAATGTATGAGAATCCTTCAGCAAATAATAAGGTACATCTCATGAAGAAACTCATCAATTTAAAGATGACAAAAAATACATTAGTGACATTGCATTTGAATGAGTTTAGCGCAATTGTCAATCAATTGACGTCAGTTCAGATTAAATTTGATGATGAGGTTCATGCTTTAATTCTTTTGGTATCTCTACCAATTGTTGGGAGCCTGTGAGGGTTACGGTCATCAACTCTATAGGCAATGGGAAGTTGATCTTTAATGATGTTCAGGATACCATTCTTGTGGAGGAAGTTCATAGAAAAACCTTTGAAGAATCATCGACATCTAATTCTACCCTAAGTGTCGATACTAGGGGCAGGAACTTCGAGAGGAATTCCAATAAGGGCAACGATAGAGGGAAGTCAAGGAATGGAAGAAGCAAGTCCAAATTTGGAAGGAAGTGGAGTACTGGAATTGTGGCAAGTCTGGTCACATAAAGAAAACCTGCAGAGCACCAAAGAAGGATGAAAAGAAAGATGATGTTGCAAATGCGGTGATTGAAGAGGTACAAGATGTGTTACTCTTGCTTGTGGATAGCCTTATTGACTCATGGGATTATATTTAGGGACTTTTTTTCACACTACTATGCACCGTGAAATCATGAAGAATTATGTTGCTAGAGATCACATGAAGGTGTATCTTGTTGATAGAAAACCTTTGGATATTGCTGGTATTGGTAATGTCAGTTTAAGGATGTCAAACGGGCCAATGTGAAAAATTCACAAGGTGACACATGTACCAAAATTGATGTGTAATATGATCTTAGTAGGACAGATTGATGATGAAGCTCGTAATGTGACTTTAAATGGTGTTGCCTAGAAAATCACTAGGGGATCCATGGTTGTTGCACAAGGAGTTAAAATAGGGACTCTTTACATCACTTCCAGTAGCAGAGACACGATTATAGTTGTTGATGTTGTTATTGATTCTGATTTGTCCATTATAGGCTCAGTCACATAAATGAGAAGGGAATGAAAGTGCTTCAGTCCAAAGGGAAGCTACCAGGGTTGAAAACTGTAAATAACAATTTGTGTGAAGGCTATATTTTCAGAAAGCAGAAAAATGTTAGTTTTTCTAAGGCCGGAAAAAAGCAAAAGACAACAAAATTGGAGTTGGTTCACACTAATGTGTGGGGGCCTTCAACTTTTACTTCCCTTGGTGGTTCTAACTTCAATGTCACATTTATTGATGATGCAAGCAGAAAGGTATGAAATTATTTCCTGAAAATGAAATCTAATGTCTTTGATACCTTTAAGAGATGGAGAGCAATGGTTGAGAATGAGACATTTTGAGGTGAAATGTTTGCAATCAGATAATGGGGGAGAATACTTAGATGATGATTTCAAGCAATACTGTGCTAATAATGGAATCAAGATGAAGAAGACTATTCCTAAAAAAACTTCAACAGAATGGTATTGTTGAGAAGATGAACATGACCTTGAAAGAGCATATTGATTCTGCTATTAGAAATAAACTTCATACTAAATCTAAGATATGTTTCTTTAATGGCTATGGTGGTACAAAGTTTGGTTATCGCTTCTGGGATGACCAAAGTCGTACGATTATCAGGAGCAAGGACATGATCTTCAATGAAGGTGTCATGTATAAAAACAGGTTAAGAACTGAGTCTGAGAGCACAAGTGATGAAACCAAGAAGTCTGAAGTGATTCAGTGTAGAGATCTTCCAATTATTGAGATGGAGAATATTGCTCAGGAAGACCAGGAAAATATACCCCCAGAAGTAAATCATAACATTCCTGTGACTGAACGTAGGAGATCTGCTAGAACTAGATGACCACCACAGAGGTACTCTCCTACATTGAATTAAAATTTGTTGACTGATCAAGGTGAACCAGAGCGTTATGAGAAAGTCGTGCAAGTTGATGAATCAACCAAGTGGGAGTTGTCCATGAAGGATGAGAAGGATTCACTATTATCCCATCAGACTTGGCAGTTGACCGAGTTACCAAAAGGGAAGAAGGCCTTGTAGAACAAATGCGTGTCCCGAATAAAAGATGAACATGATGACAACAATTGGTACAAGGCAAGACTGGTGGTAAAGGGCTTTTAAAAAAAAGACTTAGACTACACTGAGATTTTCTCTCTAGTAGTGAAATCAACTACTATTAGAACAATGCTTGGACTAGTGGCAAATGAAGACTTGCACTTAGAACTATTGGATGTAAAGACAACCTTTCTTCATGGTGATTTGGAGGAAAAAATTTACATGATGCAGCCACAGAGTTTCAAACACAAGGGAAGGAGAAAATGGTTTGCAAAGTTCAAAAGAGCTTGTATGGTCTTAAATAAACAAGCTCAAAGACAATGATATATGAAGTTTCACACCTTTATGTGTAGTACTGGTTTCTTGAGGTGCCAAGCGGATCATTGTTATTATGTGAAGAATTTTAATGACTCCTTCATTATTCTACTGCTATATGTTGATGACATGTTGATAGTAGGTGATTGAAAAAAGGAAATAGATAAGTTGAAAAGGGAGTTGACCTAAAAGTTTGCAATGAGGAATTTGGGTGTTGTAAAACGAGTTCTTGGGATGAGGGGTACTAGAGATACTGATGTCTGGAAACTATCACAAGAAGAATATGTGAAGAAGGTGCTGAGCAGATTCAACATGAATGATGCAAAACTAGTGAGTACTCCTTTGGCTAGTCACTTTAGGCTATCTAAGGAGCAATCACCTTCTATAGAGCAGTAGCGAGCCTACATGGCCAATGTGCCTTATGCTTCTACTATTGGCAGTCTCATGTATGCCATGTTGTGCACTAGACTAGACATAACTCATGCAGTGGGAGTTATGAGTAGATATATGAGTAATTCTAGTAAACAACATTGGGAAGCAGTGAGGTGGATTCTTAGGTTTTTGAGAGGCATTGCAGACACAACCTTATGTTTCAGAAAGTCAGACTTGGAATTATAGGGTTGTGTGGATGCTGACATGGCTGGAGAAATTGATGGCAAGAACAGTACCACTAGATATGTGTACACATTGGGTTTTAGCTGGGGTCTCTAGTTGCAGAAGATAATTGTTCTTTCACTACTGAGGCTAAATATGTCACCATGACTAAAGCCAGCAAAGAGATGGTATGGTTGCAGTCTTTCTAGGAAGAATTAGGTCTCAAGCATGGGAAGAATGTGTTGTATTGCTATAGTCAGAGTGTTATTCATTTAGAAAAGAATCATGTTTATAATGGCAGAATAAAGCACATATAGGTGCGCGTTATCACTTCATCAGATCGGCTCAGGAGGATTGAACCTTAGCACTTGAGAAGAATCAAGTCAAAATCCAGCCGATATGTTGATAAAGACTGTTATGATTGAGAAACTAAAGTTGTGGGTAACTTCAATTAGACTTCTCTCTGAGGATTAAGAAGTTGTTGCCACTGTAGTGGAGATATTGATGATGGTTTAGTCTCCAATTGGGAGATTGTTAAGTTTTGGACCCTAATCAATGCCCTACACTGAGTCGGTGCGTGATATATTAACTGTTGTTTCATTTAGGACAGTTTGGGAATTTCACTCTTGTATCGCAGTTTCCTTACTTTTCTCTTTATATTTAGGGTGCCACTATTAGGGTTTTATCACAATCTGAGGAGCATTAGTTGCGGCCGAGAGAGGTTAGAGAAAAACAACACCTATAAGTGTGTGCAATCTCTCTTCTAAACTATGTCATCTTCATAGTGGATTACTGCAACGACGGAATACAGGACGTAGTCTCACCTTGAGGTGAACCTGTATAAATCTTATTGTGTTTTTTCCGTGTTTCTTTTCCTTCTTCCGCGATTATTATTGTTGTTCTCGTTAGTTTGGAATTAGGGCGTCTAATTCCTAACATCTACCACCACTAGGGTGCAACACTTTGTATTTAAGCTTAGGGTGTGAGTAGGTCCAAATAAACCCATGTGAATTAGTTGAAGTTGTCGAGAGGTGGAGACTAAATTTTTGGCTTTGAATGAATTTTTGTTTTGTTTTCCAAGCTAGTAGGCATCACAAGCTTTCTCCCTTAAAAATTTATGATTTGGTAGTCCTCTCACTAGGCTTTTCTTTACTAATTTGTTTATGGAATTTATTCCTATATGTCCTACCCTTTGGTGCCATAACCAAGACTCATCAATGTTTGCTCCTAAATAAATAGCACTTGTTATAGGTAAGTCAATTATGTTCATAACAAAGAGATTTTTATTTCTATGTTAATCTAGAACTAGTTCATCATTCTCATTTTTTACTAAGCATTTATCTTTTTAAGTAATACTTTATTTTCTTTATCACAAAATTGACTAATGTGTTATGCATGCAATAACATTATTAAGCTATTTAGAGTCTAATTAATTGTTTTTTAGTTTAATTTATTTAATTTCAGTTAAAGAATTAATAGGACACATGGGTATTTTTGTAATATTTTAATTTTAACCTTGTATGGGTGAACCCTATCTAAGGGATAAGAATAATGAGAAAAAACAAGTATTGATTTAGTGTAAACAAGGGTTTTGAGTTATCCTCAACGAGCTCAGGGGTGTGCGTTCTCCTCAAATAACCTAGGGTTTTCAAACTTTTCTTTGGCTTGATTTTTGTCTTTCTCTTCTTCCTCCCTACGAATCGTCGTGTTAGATCTAGGACCATAACAACTGGTATTAGAGCGAGAACACAATGATGGATTCTTCAACCCTAGAAGAAATACTCGCCATACTCTAGGATTTACACACAACAGCAGGTAAGATGTATCAAGATGTGCGCACCCTAATATGTGAGATGCGTCAATCTTCCATTAAAATGTTAGAGGAATGGTCTGCAATTGAGAGGCATCTCGTTGCCGCAAAAAAGAAGTTCATACGACCTAAAATCTTCAAGCAAGAAAAATTCACAAAACGCAAAGTAGTAGACGTTGTCTCGGACGGGAAAAAAGGCCTCGGGCCAAAAAAATTCACAATTTTCGTGTAGGGAAATTCGGAGTAGAACTCCAGCAGCAGGGACCCTGCAAATCCAAAATCGGAGTCTAAAACCTCAAATCCAAAATCTTCCAAAACCTCGTTGGAACTAGACGATTTGGGTGGGACCTCAAATCCAAAGTCGGCGTCTGTTGTAGAGGAACCAAGAGGCTTGTTCATAATTCAACCCTAAGGTTCTTCGGACTAGACCTATTCTAAATTTTGGCCATGATGTCCTGTTGTTCGCCATCGGAAAAGGGTGAGGCTCCATAAAAAAAAAACCGTTGGACTTTAGCTTCATAACGACACTTCTCCCTCTCACTCTCGGTCTCGGCAACCCAGCGGGAAACCAACCTCAACACATTTTGGGGTAAGTTTTTGAAACGCTACCGATTTTTATGTCAAAACGCATCTTCCATGGGGTTGATGGGGCTCAAATGGTCTGAGCAATAGCAACACTGCTCGAATTTTGGGGCTGGGAGTTTTCTATTCCGTGAAGTAGAGAAACAAAACCAATTTGAAGGAATTCCGGTTTTTGCATCTGAATGGAGATATGGGATTTTTTTGGAGATTCCGGGAATGCTCAAAAAATTTCTTGGGGTAATTTGTTTTTTTGTTGATGCGAACAGTACCTGTGTGTCTGTTCTTTGTCAAATTGAAAACGTTGTGCTTCATTTTTTGGGTGATATGTATGTTGGTCGGCCATAGTTCTTGTCAATTCTTCAACCAGGGGCATTTGAGGATGCTTTTAAACTCTTTAAGCGACTGCCTTAGTTGTGCCTAGTTGCTAGTTCTGTTACTTATTGTACAATAATTGATGGGTGTCTTAAACTAGGAGGGATTAGTGAGGCACTTGAGATATTTGATGAGTACAAAAAGACTTCGCTGGGATCTTCTGGTGCTACTGGCTATAACTTCATCATTGGAGTGCTCTGCAGAGAAGGCAAGGTGGAAATGGCAGTTGCCCTATTTTTTGAACTCAGAAAAAATGGGTTGCCATTGCATGATTTTATTTATATGAAATTGATGGATGTCAAGTTTAATGAAGGTGGTGAAGAGGGTATCTTCGAGTTGCTTTCTGGATTGAACAATTAGATTCTAAGAAACTTGGTTTGTTGTATAATGATGCTATTAGTTTTTTATGCAAGAAAGGTTGTCATTATGTAGCTTCTAATGTTTACTTTGTAATGAGGATAAGAGGCATACTTGTGACAACTAGTTCCTACTATTTAATCCTCAAACGTTTTATCCACCTTGGAAATCTTGAGCAAGTTCAACTGATGTTAACTTCATATTTAAAAGAATATGGTATTCTTGATCCTATAATAAACAAGCTTCTAGTTCATTACATGTGCAAACAAAACATAAATGGAGCTCTCCAGCTTCTAAATTATAGGGGTGAGGTGAGGGAAGTTTAAGCGCCCTAACAACAATCTTGTATGCACTTACCAGGCAAGGGAGAGCTCAACTTGCTCATGAGTTTGTCTTGGACGCTGAAGAAATGGGAATGGTTTTGGATGTTGTTGTCTACTCTGTTGTGGTTGATGGGCTTTATAAAGAAGGATGTCTGAAAGAGGCTTTAGATCTCTGTGAGAGGATGAGAGCCAAGGGTGTCCATCCCAATATAGTTACTTATAATTCAGTGATTAGTGGTTTGTGCCATGAGGGATGTCCGGTGTAAGCATTTAGGCTATTTGATTCATTAGAGAAAATTAATGTTCTTCCCTCTGTTGCTACATATTCAACTTTGATAGACCTACAAGATGCAAATGAATTATATAAAAGAATGGTTCTCAAGGGTTTGATTCCAAATACATGTGTCTACAACTCATTAATCAATGGTAACTACAATTACGGATTAATTGAGCAAGCACTTGATCTTGTTATTCACATGGAAGAAAGTGGCCAAATACCTGATGCCTCCACAATTAGTTTTGTGCTTGGTGGTTATTCTGTCAAAGGTGACATGGAAACTACACTTTTATTTTTTGGTGAATGCTGAAGCCGGGCAATTTTACCTGACTTTTTGGGTTTTCTTACTTTGGTGAGGGGACTGTTTACTAAGGGTAGAATGGAAGAAGCCAGAACCATTATGAAAGATATGCTCCAAAGTCCATCAATAGCAGAGTTTATAGATAAATCAGGGAATGAGATTGAAATAAAGTCACTAACCCATTTTCTCGATGGTTTAGCAGATCGTGGAATTATTCTCAAGGCAATCAATGTTCTTGATGAAGTGGGCTCTATGGTTTTCCCTAGGAGGAGGCCTCAAGCTAGTTGTGGCCCTGCAAAGATGAAAAAAACACAGCATATGGGGAATCAGGAGAGTAAAGAAGCACAATACACTGGAAGAAATGTGGAGAATAGGATTTCTATGCTTAGCAGTTTGGTTTTTCTGGAAATGGTGGAGAATATATTGCAGGGAATGATTTTTATGACTGTTGAAGGGAAAAAAATTAAACCCTGGGTGGAGTCTAGATAGAGTATAAGTGCTGCAGTTTTGCATGGGCATATTAATTTTTCGTTTGATCCATGACCATCAAATTCCAGTGGTGCAAAAGACTTAGAAAACAAAAATATGCTGAGAATAGCTCCTAGAGAGCGACTTGCTGCAATTGCAGTTTTAATTCATACATGGGTCCATAGCTCAGTGGTAGAGCACAGACTGACCGAACGTGTTCACAACCATCTGAAGGACGGTGCTGAGGACAGCTTGTGCATACGCTCATGGGTTCTTCAACAAATTTTTTTGTGCTGCTGCTGTGGCACTGCAACAACTAGTGTTGACAACAGTGGCACTGCTGAAAACAGTGCTGCCAAACAGCATAGAAAACAGAGCTGTTGTGACAGTGCAAAAACCAGTGCTGAAAACAGTGGTAGTGTAGCATGAAACAGATGACGTTGCTGGTTTTCCAGCCCATGTTGGCATGCGGATTTTCAGGATGCAATCATTCTATGCTGGTTTTATAGAAACGGTGCTATTCAGAACTGTGAAACAGCAAGGTTCTTCTAGCCTTCAGATTGTTACCGCTGTTGCTGTAGCTATACAAGCTGGTTTCAATGACATAGGACTTGGAGCTGGATTATATTTGATGCCTGAACATCCTATGGCATGGGAAGGCTTCATACACCCTAAGATAAAGAATTTCCAACAAGCTCCAGATTTTCTTCCTCTGTGTATTACTTCTGAATATGTTCCTCATCGAATTGGTGTCACCAGGCAGAAGCAAGACCCCACTCCTGTTCTGTCCCATAAGCAAGCTGCTACAACAACTGCATCAGTGGCTACAAAGATCATTGACACTAAAAATCAGGAGGAGAAAAATGTTGTGCTTTCTGTGGAAGATGGTTGCTGACATAATGCAATTGGGTCTGACCGGGCTTAGCTGCAGACTGTTTTCAAGAAGGATGGCACGGCCACTGCTAGTAACTCGAACCAAGAATTTTACTGCTGTTGGTGTGGACCCTTCTATAATGGGCATAGGTCCACCTATTGCAATTTCTATTGCAGTGAAGGCGTTGTATGAGGAAGTAGTTCCTGCATTCGATGTCATGGTACTTAACCGTATTGGGGTGTGCTACAATAAGTGATGCTAGTAGTTTCTTTTTTTTTAAAAATAAAATTTACTACTCCCATGGAATGCTTCAGTTTTGTCATCTAGAGGGCTGGCACAGATCCCACGGATGCTACTTGGGAAGAGTGGAGACGTCGGCAAGGGCATGTAGACCCTACCTTCGAGCTTGAGGATAAACTCTTTCTCCCAGGGGGGGTGTAATGTTATGCACACAATAACATTATTAAGTTATTTAGAGTCTAATTAATTATTTTTCTTTAATTCACTTTATTTTATTTTAGTTAAAAAATTAATTGGCCACATAGGCATTTTTGTAATATTTTATTTTGAACCTTGTAAGGGTGAACCCTATTTAAGGGGTAAGAGTAATGAGAAAATGCAAGTATTGACTTACCGTAAACAAGGGTTTTGAGTTCTCCTCAACAAGCTCAGGGGTGTGCGTTCTCCTCAAAGAACCTAGGGTTTTCAAGCTTCCCTTCAGCTTGATTTTCGTCCTTCTCTTCTTCCTCCCTACGAATCGCCGTGTCAGATCCGGGACCATAACATAATGCTAACTAAATTATGCATCAACCCTTCAACATAGTAGACTTCAAATATGAAAGAGTTGGAGGTATCTATCTTTCCAATTCCTTTGATGGTACCTTTACTATTGTCTCAAAATGTAACATGACCACTGTCTTTCTGTGTGACTTCTACAAACTTCTTCTTATCACCTCTCATGTGTCTCAAACATCTGCTATCTAAAATCCATACATTCTTTGGTGCCTCAGCTTGGAAATGTACCTACAACAAGAAAAAGATCATCCCTTAGAGATCATATTTAGATTGGGTCCCTTTGGGAGAAGGTTTGATCCACTAAATGATTTGGGCATCCAAACTTGTTCACCCAAGGATTTGTGTTACCACAATCCTATCAGTTGTTTTGGGTACCCATTTTTGTTTGATGCCATTTACATTCTTGATTTCACAAATGTGAGCATAATGACCCAACTCATAGCAGTAGTAGAATCGAATGTGAGGTATGGGAGTGAACTTTTGGTTTTGTCTCTTTTCGTTCTTCCCAACTTTCCTCCAAGGCGTGTTCTTCTATGATAAGGTTTTGAATTGTTGTTCTAATTCAATACAAATCTTCTTGAAAACCAGTCAATCACAAGAGAGTTTATCTATCACACCACTTTGCCTTGAAGCATTTGTCACATGACTCTCATTTACTTCCTTCAAGGCAACAATCTCTCTCTTGAGCTTGGCAAACTCATGTCTTTGAGGATTGCATTTTTTAGTACTTTTTTAGATTAAGAGTAAATTGTTCTAGAAAAACTTATAATTTATTTTCATAATCATAGTTACTTACCTCTTTCGAAGTAGTGGAGTCATATTCTTCAATTGCCATGAGACTCATGTCACTCTCTTCTTCTTCGGAGTGGCTAGACTAATCTTCCATTGTATCCCAAACCAAAATCAACATTGTCTTCTTCTTGTTCTTTGGATCTTTGCTTATGGATGGGGTTCTACCTTTTAGATTTGAGAATTTGTTTATTTTTTTCCATGATTTGTCGCACTCATAACTGTTGGAAGGTAGGCTCAAGCCCACACGACCAAAGAAGACCCACATATCTAAGTGTGTTGGAAGATGGGCCCAAGCCCATATGACCTGTTACAATGTGGGACCCACCATGGTGCTCGAGCTGGTGGGACCCACCATAAGGACGTAGGTCATCAAGAAGAGTCCAAGAGGACGTGGGACACTAAGAAAAGTCCTCTCCCAAAGCAAGCACGAGTTAAGGAAGCAAGAAATACAAGCTGAATTGATTTAGAAGACTTGAAGATCAAGTGGGACCCACAAAGATCTCACGAGCTGGCACTCTTATCAAGTTGTGCTGGGAGATCATGAGGGCCCACAAGGATAAGGCTATGAGTTGGCTTATCCATTCCCCTCACGTGAATAATAAGGGACTCCCAGTTCTACTCAAGTTGGTGTTCTAGTTGTTTAGTTTAAATAGACTTACTTATATTGAAGAGTTAGAGTTGGAATGTAATTAGGATTGAATGATAAGTTGTATAAGGACTCTACCTCGTCCTCTACTATAAAAAGAGGTCTTATAAGTCAAAATTAATCAAGTCACACATTCAATCCCGAGTTGGTTCTCTCTCTTCCTCTCCTTACTTGGTCAATCCACTCTTCTCATTTTATTTTTTTCTCTTCTCTACCGAGAGCTTTCCTCCCCTTTTCTTGGTTTTCTTTCTTCTTTCTCTTGTTCGTGATCATGGAAAATGGATTCTAAATTCAACATAGTATCAGAACAACATATTTAGGATCCTTCGACAAAGGAATGCTCTAGAGAAATGATGATCAACACCACTCAAAGAAAGCTCTTGTATGAAGGAAGAACACTAGCCGATAGAAAAGTGTTCAAAAATATTTTTTTTATGCTACTGGTTCTCATTTTTATATGATGATTCAAGGATGAATATGTGAATGCTTTCATCTTATTATCTTATGAATATGCATGCCCCTCTATTTAGAAGGAGCTATCAAAACAATTTTATCGGTTTGGAAATTTTGTTTACCGAGACCAGTCCATACTCAGATTATTGAAATTTTTTTTTCGTGGGATAAGATTTCCTGATAATCAAAAATTGCTATTGAGCCTCTTATGAGTGGTTTTCTGTAAAAAAAAATTATTTAGCATGGATGCTATATTTACATATACCAAGTTGATTGAAGAAGTGTTACTTGGTGATGTTATTTGAAGTTTTTTGTAGAAGAAAAGCCTATCATGGCTGATGAGAATATGAATATCAAAGGTGATATATTGAAAATCACCACCATACCCTTACGTGGGGTATCAAATTTTATGAGTTGGTCCACCTTGGTTAGGAGGATTCTCATAACCAAAGACCTACTTGGTCATCTCACTACGCGAGGACCACCTATTGATGAAGATGATATTTTTTTATATGAAATGGTTGAAGAATGATACTTTGGTAAGTGGTTGGCTGATAAATAGAATGGAAGAACATGTCTCTAGTAAGGTTATTCATCTTGACACTGCTAAACATATTTGGGAGACATGTACTAAACTATATTCATGCCCTGATACACTGCATAGACCCTATAGTGCTGGCAGATCAGATGATATTAAATGCACTCATTGTAAATTTCTGGGCCACACTATAGACTAGTGCCGTTATAGGACTATTATGGTAGATATGGCCACTATAAAGAAATATGCTATAAGGATAATGACAAGTCAAAATCAACAAGGGCTAATCAAGCCCTCATACGTGATGCGCAAGCAGACCATCCCCCAACACCAGCTGGACACAAAATTATTACTGATGAAGAGTATGAATTATATCAAAAAATGAAGACCAGGCTAGGGTCTTCGCCTAGCCCCTCTGCCACTACTACTACCACTACTACTTCAGGTATGCTATATGCCTCCTCTTCATCCTGGATAATTGATTTAGGGGCCTCCGAGAATCTTACAGATAACAAAACTTTATTACATTCTTTATCTCTGAGTCTTTCACACAAGTTTGTTACCATAGCTGACGGTTCTCAAACCAAAGTCCAAGGAAAAGGTTCCACTTCTGTCACCCCATCACTTCCACTCAATGATATTCTTTTTGTTCCTTCCTTTCCTTTAAACTTGTTCTCTGTGAGTTAGCTTACAAAATATTTTAATTGTTCGGTTACCTTCTCACCTACTTCATTTGTTTTTTAGGATCTTATAACGAAGCAGGTGATTGGTGCAGGCCATGAACAAGGGGCGTTCTACTACTTGGACGTGCCAAAGGTCAATATGGTGTCTACTACTGAGAATGAGACACGATTATGGTACAATCGGTTGGGACATCCTTCCATACATTCTCTTCATCATATGTTTCCATCTCTTAACATAAGGTCATAATTCAGTTGTGAGGTGTGTCAGTTAAGTAAACATCAAAGGAGTACATACTCTCCTCGTCTAGAAGTCAAAAGTAACATTCCTTTTTCATTGATTCATACTGTTGTTTGGGGGCCTTTGAGTATCTCTAATATTTCTCAAGCCAAATATTTTATCACTTTTTTCGATGATTTCACTCGCACAACTTGGTTGTTTATTTTTAAAGAGTGTTCTGAGATACCATCTATTTTTAAATCATTTTATGCGATGGTACTCACACAATTTGGTCAGAAGATAAAAATCATCCGGTCTGATAATGCCAAAGAGTATATTTCAAAAGATCTTGACTCCTTTTGTCAAGAAAATGTCATTATCCATAAAAAATCACGTGCCTACACTCCTCAACAAAGCGGTATAGCCGAACGGAAAAATCATCATATTCTTGAGGTAGCACGAGGTCTATTATAAGCCATGAAAGTTTCATATTTTTACTGGCCCCATGTTGTCCTTACAGTGTGTTTTCTTAAAAATTGTCTACTGTCTACTGTTCATGGGAATAAATCCCCCTACTCTAAACTATTACCACATGATGATCCATTTGCATTACCATTGAAAGTCTTCGGTTGTCAATATTTTGTTCATAATACTTTACCTAGACACAACAAACTTGACCCTAAATCTATAAAGTGTATCTTTTTGGGATACTCTCGCACACAAAAGGGTTATATTTGTTATAGTCCCTCTTTGCAACGTTTATTTGTGTCCAGGGATGTAACATTCTTTGAAGACTCCTCATATTATTCTGATAGCGCTCCACCTGGTATGTCATCAGTACCAAGTTCTCCTTGGCCGATTGTGCCTCGTGATACAAAGGTTGTTCAACCCCTAGAGACAATGGCCGATACCACACCTGCCAATTTGTCGGATCCACTAGAGGTAAGTCCTTCATCACAGTCATTTTTGGTCCTGAATTTGATACTCGTCCTATTGCTATAAGAAAAGAACCTCGTTCATACACTCAACCTTCTACTTCTCATCCTATCTCAAATTTTGTCTCATTATTGCCTCTCACCTTTATGTTGTCAGTTTCTTTCTTCTATTTCTTCCATATCTGTTCCATAGTCATATCAGGAGGCTCTCCAACATCTAGGGTGGAAGATAGCAATGGATGAAGAAATGAAGACACTCAATGATAATCATACATGGTCACTGGTTCCTCTACCTACAGATAAAAAACCCGTTGGTTGCAAGTGGGTTTATACAGTAAAACATAATCCAGATAGGACTATTGCACGATTGAAGGCTCGACTGGTTGCAAAAGGATATAGTTAGGATCCTCACGAGCCATGGATCTTGTCACCCTCCTCTCTTCTCTTCCTTCCATTACCTTGCTTGACGTTGAGATGGAATGAGGGGTTGAAGGGAATTGAATTTCGGAAAGGAGAATTGGGGGGAAAAACGGAAGAGAGCTTGAAGGAGCTCTTGACCTGTTTATCTAAATTACGTTAACTAAAGTGAACTCAATTGATAATTCTCATTACCCTAGCCGTCCCCTTAAATAGGGTGGAGGACGTCCAAAACCCTAAAGACCTCTTGGGTCAATGGTTCAAACCAATAAATGCTAAACCAACCCAAACCAAAGACAAAACCAAACCAAGAAACAATTACATGGAAATTGAAAAACACATTCATTAATTCCTACGCCTGTTGGTAACTTATGATGCTATAGAGTCCATAACATCACCCCCCTCCTGGAGAAAGAGCTTGTCCTCAAGCTCGAAGGAAGGATATAAAAGTCGAAATGCTGATAACGGCTCCCATGTGGTGTCACTGGGATCGGCATCTGCCCACTAGACTAAAATTTCCCAATCCCCTTGAATGTGGCATGCTTGTATTACCTGAGTCAGAATAGAAAGGACTCTGCCCTCATGTAGTGGCGGTAGTGGAGTGTGCAGTAGGGGCGAGTCACCCTGGAAGGGCTTCAATTGGGAGATGTGAAATACATTGTGGATCTTTGCTTCCGGTGGTAGCTGCAAGCGGTATGCCACGGGCCCAATTTGGTCCAATATCGGAAATGGACCATAATATTTTGGAGACAGCTTATGGCGCTTGGCTGCAGTCAGGGACAACTGGCGGTAGTGTTGAAGCTTTAACCACACATAGTCTCCAGGGCAATAAGAGGCCTCCCGGTGCTTCTTATCATAAAAGCGTTTCATAGAGTGTTGGGCCTCCTGTAGATGTGTACGTACCTCAGTGAGCATAGCGTCTCGTTCAACTAATGCTTGGTCCAAAGTGACGACTTTGGATGCCCCCGGTTCATATGGTAACAAACGAGGTGGATCTCTGCCATAAACTACCCTGAAAGGAGTAGTACCTAGTGCTGTGTGGTAAGATGTGTTATAGCAAAATTCTGCCCATGAAAGCCATTTCACCCATCTTCTAGGTGCGTCCCCCACAAAACAACGAAGATACATTTCAATCGTGCGATTGACAACCTCTGTTTGGTCGTCCGTTTGTGGATGATAGGCAGACGAAAATGCCAATTGGGTGCCCTGTAATTTGAATAATTCCTTCTAAAAGAGACTGGTAAAAATGGCATCCCTGTCACTGATAATGGATGAGGGAATTCCATGTAATCGAACAATGTTGTCCATAAATAATTGAGCGACCTGAGCAGCAGTATATGGATGCGTCAAACCAAGGAAGTGCCCATATTTTGAAAACTGATCAACGACGACGAATATCACCGATTTACCTGATGAAATGGGAAGTCCAGCAATGAAGTCCATGGAAATATCAGACCAGATTTGAGATGGTAGTTGCAGAGGTTGCAGTAGGCCGGCCGGACTTAAAGATTCGGCCTTGTTTCTTTGACAAATCTGACAAGCAGCTACATAATCAGCAATTGTGCTCTTCATGCCCTTCCAGTAAAAGTCCCGACTGATTCAGAAATATGTTTTTCTGTCGACCCTCATGTGTGCTATCATGGATAGAGGATAGGATGGTGTGAAGAAGTGGGGATGTATTATGCAAAAAGATCTTGTTTTTGTAGAGAATGAGATGATCCTGAATCGTCCAATGAGGAGCAGCTGTCCCCTGTTGAATATCCTGATATAATGACATGAGATCTGGATATTGATGTACTTCCTCACGAATAGAATCTAATAGCAGTGCACGTGGGTGACTGATAGCATAAATTTGTGTGGCGGAAATAGCCTGACGTGATAAGGCATCAGCCCCCAAATTCGAACTATCTGGCTTATAATGAACCGTAAAATTGAAACCCATGAGTTTAGTTAACCAATGTTGTTGTAGGGATGTGGTGAGGCGTTGTTCAAGAAGATACTTGAGGCTGCAATGATCTGTACGAATGAGAAACGGTCGTCCCCAAAGATAAGGTCGCCAATGTTGGACAACCTTGGCTAACCCAATCAATTCCCTCTCATATGCAGCTAACTTATGGTGGTGTTGTCCCAACTGACGGCTGAAATAAGCAATGGGGTGTCCCAATTGTTGTAACACTGCCCCTATACCTCCCCCGGAGGCATCACATTCCACCACAAATTCTGCCTCAAAATCTGGTAATTGTAGGACTGGCGCTGAGGCTAAGGCCTCCTTTAACAGGTTAAAGGCTTGTTTTGCTGAAGAAGACCAATGGAAGGCATTTTTTTGAGCAGGTTGTTGAGTGGTGCTACTATCTGGCCATAAGATTGGATAAATTTTCTATAATATCCCGCTAAGCCCAAAAATCCCTTTAATGTTGTGGTGGAGGTGGGAACCGGCCAATCTGTAACTGCCTGTATCTTGCTCTGGTCAACTTTCATGCCCACAGCTGATTTGACGTGGCCCAAATATGCCACCTCAGATGTACCCATAGAACATTTCGATTTATTCAAAACCAAATCATGAGAGCATAGAATGGTAAATACCTGATGGAGGTGGTGGAGATGTTCTTCCCAATTTTTGCTGTAGACCAGAATGTCATAAAAAAAGACTAACACATAGTGGCGTAGAAGTGATGAAAATACCTCATTCATGAGGGCCTGAAAGGTGGATGGTGCATTGGAGAGACCGAAGGGCATGACGAGGAACTCGAAAAGACCGTGATGTGTGCGGAAGGCAGTCTTCTCCACATCCGCCTGGTAAACTCGTATTTGATGATAGCCCGATTTCAAATCTAATTTGGTAAAAATTGTAGCACCATGTAACTCATCCAACAAATCGTCCACGACTGGAATGGGGAACTTGTCCTTAACTGTGTGCAAGTTGAGTTGCCTATAGTTGACACAAAATCTCCAAGATTTATCTTTTTTACGTACAAGTAACACTGGTGAGGAGAAAGGAGATCGACTGGGCTGGATCACACCATGAGCGAGCATATGCATGCTCTGTCGTTCTATTTCATCTTTCTAGATATGCGGGTAACGATAAGGCCGCACCACTACTGGATCAATTCCCAACTTTAAACAAATGCGGTGATCACAATGACGCATTGGTGGTAGACCTGTAGGGTCATTAAATAAATCGCAAATGCTGTAAGTAAAGGAGCTAACTGATCATTACCCGTGTGTTGAATATGCAAAGTGTGAAGTGCATTAGGGACCTCTGCCACAATGCCTTGTAATGTAATCTGGCCCTGTGGTGCTGAAAATGTCATAGTCCGAGCCTGAAAGTCCCATAATATCGGTCCTAATAACTGGAGCCATTTGACCCCGAGCACCAAATCAAATCCAGCCAATGGAATGACTAGTAAATCTGCCTTAAAGGAATGCCCCTCAATGGTGAAAGGGGTGTTAGCACATAACCCCACACTAGCAATTTTGGTCCCATTGGCCACGGAAACTGAGAGTCCCCTTTGTTGTTGAATTTCTAATCCCAATTGTTGTGCGGCTGGTTCACTGATAAAATTATGTGTGCTGCCCGAATCAACTAAAGCAAGTAGCATGAGATGATGTAACCTGGCCTTTACCTACATGGTATTAGAACTACGCAGGCCATGCATGGCATGGAGGGAGAGCTCTGCTTCCTGTTGTACCTCTTCAACAATTTCATTTTCAAGAAGCTCTTCTGAATCTTCTTCTAACAATTCAATACTGAATAAACGTTTACAGGTATGTCCGGGCAGGAATTGTTCATCACAATTAAAACATAGGCCCTTTGCCTTTCGAGCGTCCATTTCCTGTTTAGTCAAAAATTTACGTGGCATAGAGTGTGGAGGCACACTAGTAGCCTGATCTGCTCGATTAGGGGCAGAGGACCCAAAACGTGGACCAGATGCAGTACCCTGTATTCTGTTTTGCCAAAATGGTTTTCTTTGTAAAGACTCTTTTAGAACTCTCTGTTTGTGTTCCACAGCTCTGGCATAATTCATTGCTGAGTCCAAATTTGTCGGACCAAGTAATTCCACTTCCAATCTGACTGCCTCTGTCAATCCAGCATTAAAAATCTGAACATGTAGGTGAGGAGGAACAAATTCACTAGCTCTGGCCAACCTTTCTTGGAACGTTTTTTGGTAAACTTCTAAGGTGCTAGTCTGTTTGTAGTTGATCAATTCCCCCACTGGGTTGTTGCTAGCTGGAGGTCCGAACCTCAACTGGCAAGCATGTTTAAAGTGCAGCCAATCCTGAATGGAATGGACATTTTGGTAGTGATGGAACCACATGAGCGCTTCATCGAGCATGTGGTAGGCGGCCAAAGTAACCTTGTCCATTTCCACCGTTTGTTGATGATAGAAGAATTGTTCACATTTCGTGAACCACAGTAAAGGATCTTTAGAGCCATCATATGTAGGAAAGTTAAGTTTAAAGTACCTGGGAACCGTTGATGGTCATTGTGCGTGAGTGGTCATTGAACCCATTGGTTGGATCAGGAGTGGATTTGGTGGTGGCGTGAATTGTTGGTGGGGAACTGGTTGTGGTTGAAAATTGGTTGCTGGTGGTGGCATTGGTGCTTGAAGTGCAGCAAGTTGTCGGAGGATGGTTTGTAGAGATGATTCCAGTGTTTGTAAGGTAGTATTGATGTGAGAAATTTCAGTACCTTGAAGAGTGGATCGTTGTTGAAGTTCTGAAAGGACTTGACGTATGTCCTCTGGAGAAGAGGAATCACCGAGGGTGGACCTGTCTGATACCACGTTGTTAGGATCCTCATGAGCCATGGATCTTGTCACCCTCCTCTCTTCTCTTCCTTCCATTACCTTGCTTGATGTTGAGATGGAATGAGGGGTTGAAGGGAATTGAATTTCGGAAAGGAGAATTGGGGGGAAAAACGGAAGAGAGCTTGAAGGAGCTCCTGACCTGTTTATCTAAATTACGTTAACTAAAGTGAACTCAATTGATAATTCTCATCACCCTAGCCGTCCCCTTAAATAGGGTGGAGGACGTCCAAAACCCTAAAGACCTTTTGGGTCAATGGTTCAAACCAATAAATGCTAAACCAACCCAAACCAAAGACAAAACCAAACCAAGAAACAATTACATGGAAATTGAAAAACACATTCATTAATTCCTACGCCTGTTGGTAACTCGTGATGCTATAGAGTCCATAACAGATACACTCAATGTTATGGCATTGATTATGATGAGACATTCTCTCCAGTGGCAAAAATGACCTCGGTACGTATATTATTATCCTTGGCAGCTAATTCATTATGGCCAATATATCAACTGGATGTAAAAAACGTATTTCTCAATGGTGATATCAATGAAGAGATTTATTTGCAACAACCACTTGGATATGTGGTTGAGGGGGAGTCTGTACGTCGTCTTAAAAAATCTCTATATGGACTGAAGCAATCCCCACGGGCATGGTTTGAGAAATTTAGTCAAGCCATCATACGGGCAGGCTTTTACAGATGCTTTGCAGACCACTGAGTATTTATTGAGAACACAACAAGAGGTAAGGTGATTCGAGTTGTTTATGTTGATGATATTATTTTAATTGGGAGTGATTTTGAGGGTATTTAAAAAATAAATGAGAGAATATGTGTTGAATTCAAGACAAAGGATCTTGGATTACTAAAATACTTTTTGGGTATTGAGGTCTTACAATCCAGACATTGGATTATTATATCCCACAGAAAATATGCCCTTGATCTACTAGAAGAAACAAGTATGATGGGATGTAAACCGGTAGATACATGCAAATACAAAATTATGTGGAGGCACTAAAGAAGATGTCGATATTGGCAAATATCAAAGGTTAGTGGGATGACTTATTTACCTATGTGTAACGAGGCCAGACATTTCATATGAAGTAAGTGTGGTAAGTCAGTTTATGCACAAACAACAACTTAGTCATTGGCAAACACTTGAAAGGATACTATGTTATCTGAAAGGGGCTCCTGGAAAGGAGCTCCTCTATAACAAACATGGTCACTTCAACATTGAGGGATTCGAGGATGCAGACTGGGCTGGATCCTCAGATGATAGAAAATCTACATTTGGTTTTTGCACAATGGTTGGAGGAAATCTGGTTACATAGAAAAGTAAAAAACAAAATGTAGTAATGCGGTCAAGTGCAGAAGCAGAATACAGAGCCATGGCATACACGGTAAGTGAACTCTTATAGATAAGGTCTCTTCTCACTGAATTGAGATTTTATAAAGAAAATCCAATGGATCTATACTGTGATAATCAAGCAGCAATACATATTGTATCTAATCTGGTCTTCCATGAGAGGACAAAGCATATTGAGGTAGATTGCCACTTTATACAAGAAAAATTCCAAACTGGTCTCTTATGGCTAAAGCACATCTCATCACATAATCAAGTTGTAGACATCCTCACCAAACCAGTCACTCACAAGATTATGTCTACCATATGCAGCAAGTTGGGCATTTATGATGTCTTCTCACCCCCAGCTTGAAGGGGAGTGTTACAATGTGGGACCCACCATGGTGCTCGAGTTGGTGGGTCCCACCATAAGGACATAGGTCATCAAGAAGAGTCCTATAGGACGTGGGACACCAAGAAAAGTCCTCTCCCAAAGCAAGCACGAGTTAAGGAAGCAAGAAGCACAAGCTAAATTGATTTAGAAGACTTGAAGATCAAGTGGGACCCACAAAGATCTCATGAGTTGGCACTCTTATCAAGGTGCACAGGGAGATCATGAGGGGCCCACAAGGATAAGGCTATGAGCTGGCTTATCCATTCCCCTCACGTGAATAATAAAGGACTCCAAGTTCTACTCAAGTTGGTGTTCTAGTTGTTTAGTTTAAATAGACTTACTTATATTGAAGAGTTAGAGTTGGAATGTAATTAGGATTGAATGATAAGTTGTATAAGGACTCTACCTCCTCCTCTACTATAAAGAGAGGTCTTGTAAGTCGAAATTAATCAAGTCACACATTCAATCCCGAGTTGGTTCTCTCTCTCCCTCTCCTTACTTAGCGCACCCCACTCTTCTCTTTTTATTTTTTTTTCTTCTCTATCGAGAGCTTTCCTCCCCTTTTCTCGATTTTCTTTCTTTTTTCTCTTGTTCGTGATCATGGAAAAGGGATCCTAAATTCAACAATACCAAAGAAGGCCCACACATCCAAGAGATGTG
Organism: Aristolochia californica; assembly: GCF_029961685.1. Classification (NCBI taxonomy): domain Eukaryota; kingdom Viridiplantae; phylum Streptophyta; class Magnoliopsida; order Piperales; family Aristolochiaceae; genus Aristolochia; species Aristolochia californica. The sequence goes on from NW_027181771.1 coordinate 25,839,304, forward strand.
GAAGATGGGCTCAAGGCCCATAGACCAAAGAGAAGCCCCAGGCCCATACAATTATGGCATGATGAGTTCTTACACAATAAGAAGTCTTGTAGAGCTAAAATTATTATGGAAGCAGGTCTCATATAAGAGTTTCAGTTTAAAGGTGTTTTAGTCATGTTAGTCTTCTATTTATATTGGGTTATTTAATTATGATAGGACTTAAGTGTTAGATTTTGGGTGTAATTGGGACAAAGGTAGTTTAATTGTAATTGGACTCTACTATATTCCTCTATTATAAATAGAGGTTCATGTACTCTAATTACAATAAAACAATGAAGTATTTCTCTTTTTCATAAATTCAATATGGTATTAGAGCAAGTTTTGTGAGTTGACTTGGTCAACCGACAAAGGTAATCTTTTTTATTTATTATTTCTAGTAGTTTAGGTTCGTATTTATTTTTTAGTCCCTATACCCATTATTTTATTTAAGTTTTAACCTCTATAATGATATTTTAATATTTAATATTTTATATTGATGGAAATATATTTGAGTCTAATTTTCAATGAAAAAAGAATTTTGGCAATCAGAGTTTTATAGAAAGAGAAATCAATATTGACGTAGCAAAGGTCACATTATAAGAGAGGTTTGAGCAGCAGCGGAAGCTTGAACTTTCAATCCATTTTATGCTATAAAGAACTAGACTTATTATGGAGAATTATATATCCAAAGAAATATCTTTAAGTCTATTTTCTTAACTATTCAACCAATTCTCGATCTGAGTTTTGTATATGGAGATATTGATCTTGGAAGAGTTTGGCCAGATTACAAAGACCAAAATCTATCATATTATATATTTCAATAGAAGTATATTTTATGAAGAGAAGTTATACTTGGATAAAATTTATTTAAGTCTAGTTTCAGAAGGAGAAATCTTCATGTCAATCTAATTTATATTTAAAGATATATTAGCATTGGAAGAATCAAAGGTTATGCTAGTATCATGTTGCACTGAAAATTCCGAATTTAACCCGATTGTTTTGCATTTTTTTTTTTTAGTTGTTGTTATTGATGAACTTATTACTATATCTATGTTATTTTGTTCAAACTGGAATCACTGCCATTATATCCTAGCTTGAGGGGGAGAAGTACAAGAAGTACAAGAAGAGGTATTTTATTTTATATGTTGTGGTAAGTTTTATGTGACCAAAATATTCAAGAAAGGAGGAGCACAAAAGATGAAGTTTTTGCATCTAAGAAGAAATTTTTGCAGCAAAGAAAATTGAAGACCAAGAATCCTGACTCTCAATAATAATTTTGGTAATTATTGGTGATATTTAACTTGGCTTGAACAAATTCTATTTTTTCGGCTGGATTATTATTTTGAGGTATTTGCAACATATTCCTTAGTCATTATATTATTTGGTGCAGATACTCGCATCAGATTATTTCATGGGTCCTTTTACAAGGATTTTTATTATTTTGGTTCGTATTAGATGGGCCCAGGCCCATTTCAACTGCAGCTATAGTGTCTCATTAGATAAGACATTATTATTGAAAAAGTGGTGGCTTCAGCATCATATCTTCCTCTTTACCCATTACCCATTAGTTATTTGGTAGCCTTTTTCTTACCATCATTTATTTGACTCTCAGATACCTCTTTGGGCCAACCTCTTGCGTGTTGCTTCGATTGGGAGTTTAAGTCCATCATGGTTGGGTGTTTTAAGTCCATAGAGACTTTTTTATGTACCTGTGAGTCTTTTATCGTCGTCTTGTGAATGATAGGCATTTATCACGTATCATGTCATCATCTTGTGAATGACAGGTATTTAGCATCCATTTCTACCTTTGAGAGTTAGTGCCTGGGTTGGGACACCGTGATGGAGGAGCTTATTACCACATACATGTTACCCCCCCCCCCCCCCCCCCCCCCCTTTAATTGGCATTTATTACTCCTACCACTTGAGAGTCGTTGTCCTGTGGAGGGACACGGTAATGGAGGAGTTTTATTACACTTCTGAGCACTGTGTATAGACCCATTACATGCGAAAGATAGGAGTGCCACTAGAGAATGATAGGAGTGTTCCCTACAACCACCATGAATTATGGCTGGAGTATGGAGCGATGTCATACAGCTACGAGTGATTTTACTCTCACTGCCAATACACCATTTGCAACAACTTGGGAGTTCATGATGTTCTCTCACCCCCAACTTGAGGGGGAATGTTGGAAGATAGGCCTAAGTCCACACGACCAAGGAATGCCACATATTCAAGTGTGTTGGAAGATAGGCCCAAGCCCATAAGACCAAGGAAGGCCCACACATCCAAGAGATGTGGAAGATGGGCTCAAGGCCCATAGACCAAGGAGAAGCCACAGGCCCATACAATTATGACATGATGAGTTCTTACACAATAAGAAGTCTTACAGAGCTAAAATTATTATGGAAGCAGGTCTTACAAAAGATTTTTAGTTTAAAGGTGTTTTAGTCATGTTAGTCTTCTATTTATATTGGGTTATTTAATTATGCTAGGACTTATATTTAAGTGTTAGAGTTTGGGTGTAATTGGGACAAATGTAGTTTAATTGTAATTGGACTCTACTACCTTCCTCTATTTTAAATAGAGGTTTATGTACTCTGATTAAAATAAATCAATGAAGTATTTCTCTTTTCCATAAATTCAACAATAACAAATGTTAGTCCTTTGAAATTATTTTTCTTTGGATTCATAAATTGGCCTCTTCTAAAGTTTTTTTCTTGCAATACATCTTTTGAAGATGCCTAGTATTGAAGCCTACTTCATTAGAGCTATCTTCACTAGTGTCATTTTTGACACTAGATTTGGCCTTAAAAGTAAGAGTTTTCCTTTTGGGTTGCACTTCCTATTTATCTTTAGGTTCCATCTCCTATGTGAGGAGGATTCCAAGTTTATAGTTCTAAAACTAGCATTTTCACGGATGATTGCCTTCCTCATGTCCCATGACTTTGCAAGAACCTTGAGAAACTTATGATTTTGCTTATTAAAAGATATCTCCTCTCCTAAAATGTTCACTTCATTAATAATATAAGTGAACATAGAGTTCATTTAAGAAATTGACTCTTCAATTTCATTTTGAATTCATTGCATTGGGCAATCAAGAGTTTGATCCTAGAGTCCTTAGCCCAAAGCAATTCCTTCATCGGTCACTTCTAATTTATCCCAAATTTCCTTCATTGTTTTACAAGTAGAGACTCTACCGAACTCGATTGAACCTAGGGATGGCACCAAGCATAACCAGCTCGCAAACCGTTTGAGCTTGGCTAAAAAAAAGCTCAGTTTGGTTCAGTTTTTGCTAAAGCTTGGCTCGTGTTGAATTTATGGAAAAGTGAAATACTTCATTAACATCAATAATATGTGGTAATCATAGTACATGAACCTTTATTTATAATAGAGGAAGGAAGTAGAGTCCAATTATAATAAAACTACCCTTGTCCCAATTACACTCAAACTCTAACACTTAAAGTAAGTCCTAACATAATTAGGCAACTCAATATTTATAAAAAAAAATATAACTTAAACTAAAACTCTTCTTGGTCGTGACCCTCAGATAAAGATACTTTTGTGAGTCCTTCTTGATCTTCCAATTGATGTGATAAGGATGCCAATTCTTGGTAATCATTGTGGGTCCTACTTCTTATGGGTTTGGGCTCATCTTGTGGGACTTCCTTGGTCATGTGGCCCATCTTATAATAATCTTACATATGTGGGCCTTCCTTGGTCGTTTGGGCTTGATCTTATCTTCCAACAGCTCGAACTCAAACTTGAAATAAGGCTCGTTAAGTATAACATGCCAGACTCCAGATTTTCCAAACTCGGCTTGTTAGCTCATGAGCCAACTCGTTAGCATAGATTTTTTTTATGAAAATACTCTATACTCTAATTTCTCTCATCAATTCCCTCTTTAGTCGTTTGATACTTGCTCTTATTTACTTCAAACCTCAAAGATGATCGATTGTTTAGCCCTTTTGGGTCCATCAACATCTAATGTTGTTGTTTGCCAATGGAATAAACACTATTGATAGAGGTGTTTTCTCTTTGTCTATTAAGGTGGTAATTATACATTAGTATGCTCTATTACAAAGTCTTGCACTCATCTGTGATAGTTTGCAGTTCAATGATACTAAGTTCATCATAATATTCTCTTTATTTATTTATTTTTTTTATTTTTGTAGTTTTAAATGTAGATTTGAGAGCTCGAACCTGCTTCAAGATCATGCTAAAACTTAGTTAATTTTTTTTGGCTTGAGCGCAATTCCAATTTTAGGTTTGAGGCTGAGCTCGATTTTGAAGTATCCAAATCAAGCCAAACTCAAACATATGCAGGTTTGAGCTTAAGGCAAATAATAAGAGGTTAATTACCTCAGAGTTTTTTTTTTTTTTTTTTTTGAGTTGCTCTTTGTCTTCCCTAGTGAACTCTTAATATTCTTTTTAAATTAAATGACTACCGTCTTTTTTTTTTTTGTCTCAAATGGCCCATTCTTGGTCACGTGCCAACTATCCTAATTCATATATTGGAGGATGAAGTCATTTATTACCTTCCAATAACCATAGTTGGTTCCAATGAATAATGAAAAACAGTTGGTAGATTATCCTTTAGGAAGGAACAATTTATCTTGAGATGCCATGAAATCAAAGAGATTAAATCAAGTAAAATTTTCATTTTGATTACAAGGTCTATAGGCGTATTCTGATACCAATTGTTGGCCCATGTGGTTTTTCTAGAAGGGATGTGTTAGAAGATGGGCTCAAGCTCACCACACGTCCAAGAGAGGTGGCATCATGGTAAATAAGAAGACTTCTCACAAAAATGGCACACAGATGTAATTAGTCAAGGAGAAACATGTCTATTTATTTCATTTCCTATGTAAAGCTTGTAGCCTTAAGGGTATTATAAAAATTGTAACATTCTCTCAAAAACTATAAATAGAGGTCTTTGGCTTGGGGAAGAGCATCAAATTCTCTCCCCTTCTCTCAATTCATCCAAGTTCCCTTTGCAAGCCTAAAGGCGCTTCTCTTCTTTCTCTTTACCTCTTTTCTTCTCAAGCCGATTTCTCTCTTTCCCCCTCTTCACTTATCTTCTTCATCTCTTCTCCTCTCACACTCCTCTTTGCTCAAGATCATAATCAAGGGATCCTAAATTTAACATGGTATCAGAGCTCTCAATTTAGGATCCCAATGGCAAAAGAAGATGCACTGAAAGTTTGATGATCAAGTCATCCATTGAAGGCACTTTGAAGAAGCAAGGTCGTTGAGATAAGTTGATTATCCTTATTCTATCTCCTCATGATATGAAGTTGTTCTAATGCTCAGATAATTGTATTCTTTTCAAGCCCACCTCATGATTATTGTGATTTTAAGATTGGATTCTTGAGGCTTAAAAGAGAACTACATCGATTATATGTTGCTTCTCTCATTGCCTCTTATTGATTACAATCAATTTGATAGAAGTGATGATGGAAGTTCTTGTTTGAAGCATTACTTGGTTTTTTTGTTTGCTTCACCATAAGCTTATGATACTCTATTTTCTTCAAAAAACCATGCATGAGAAATTACTCAAGATTTTTCCAATGATTGGATATTAAGTTTGAAGAGGCATTATCAAGTTTTTTTTTATCAAATCGACCATGAATAGTGAACTTTTTTTGGTTTGCCGAGCATGAACAACAATATTTGGTAATTTTTTATTTTGAGAATTAATCTTTTTTCTCACCCACACACTTTGAGAATAAGAGAAGATTTACTTACCCAAAGGACTCAAGAAAAAAAAGGCAAGGAAAACTATTTTTTTATTTCCACTCTTTGTACCATTCAAGGAAACTTTCCTTTTTAGACTCCTTTTTTGGCCAACCAAGAATTTTAAAAGATTTTATTGAAATTTTAGAAAGATTACCAAAATAAAATTTGATATCCCTGAGTATTAAGGCAAGGAAAGATTAGTTTTTTTGGCAAGTAATGTCATAGTACAAAGGAAATTTTCCTAATTTATATTTGGAAGTGGCTGATATTTTAGAAGATTTTCTAAGATCATGATTTGGTGGAATATTTGGATTGATTTTCGTAAGCAAGAAATATATGATTTTGTTTGACCATCCAAGAGTTTCCTTAATTAAGTGCATTGACTAAAGTCAATAATTTAAGATTGAAATTGAAGGATTGAGCTCAGATTCTCTCTTGAGCTGAGTTGGTTCAAATTGATTGGTTCTTGGGCTTGAAAAGTATTTGTTGAAGTCTCTTTCCTAGGCTTTATTTGATTAAATTATTACTCAAAACTTGCCTCTCATGGCTGAAGAACATATTGGAAGTAAGAATGATGTTCTTAGGATTATCACCATACCCTTAAAAGGGTTATCTAATTACTTGAGCTGGTCAAAATCAGTTAGGAGTTTCCTTATTTCCCAAGACTTATTAGGTCTTCTCACCAAGCTAGGACCACCTATTGATGAAGAGGATATCAATTACAATAAGTGGTTGAAAAATGATACCTTGGTGATCAATTGGCTTATAAATAGCACGGAGGAGCATGTAGCTAATAATATAATCCATCTAGAGATAGCTAAAAAAATCTGGGATACATGTGTCGAGCTTTACTCAAGCAATGATAGTCTCCAAAAGTTATATGATGTTTTACAAAGTATGTTCAAAACCAAATAAGTAGACGTATTACATGAGTACTTGCAAGATTCAGAGTTCTCATTCTAGAGTGGAAGCTAGCTCAACCTTACTCCACTGATGTCTCTATTCAAGAAAAATAGAAGTAGGCCTTAGCAATCGATATTTGTCTAGAAAACATCAAACCTTGCCTTGAGGTCAAAACTCAACTCCTTAGCTATTCCACTATTCCAACATTTGATGATGTATGTGCCACCTTACTCAAATTTTCAAATTCTTCTTCTACCACTTATAATGAAGTATCATCAGCCATATACTTCGGTAATAGGGGCACATCTTCCACCAATCGAGGCCGCGGTAGAAGTTATAGAGGAGGCTGAGGAAGAGGTGGAAGATCTGGTCTATCCATGATAGAAAACTAGGGTTGCACTCATTGTGGGAGGTCCAACCATACTATAGAAAATTGTTGCAAACTCCATGGAAAGCAAGATTCAGCCACGGATAATCAAGCCTCAGTCAATAGTCAAATGGAGGAAACTTTGAACCACAACTAGACAAAATGATCCTCACTGATGAGTACGAACTATTCCAGAAAATAAAAACTCTAATGGTACCTCCTACTATACCCTCCACTATTGTTACTGCCCTAACGCTTTAAGTATATTTTTTGCCACTACCATTTTTTCATCCTGGATTATTAACTCAGGGGCCTAAGAGCATCTCATAGGTAAAAAAGGTCTACTACATGTTAAGTTGTGGAGCCTAATTAACATCTTATACTATATCACGAATTGACCTTCACGGTAAGGTTGTCGTGGGGGTTGGAACCTCCTGGGGGTTTAGGGTCGGAGCCTCCGGATCGGTCCACCATATATTGACTGGTGTCATTAAGGGTAGTTTTGGAATTTCACACTTGAAATCCGGTTGCCTTAATTGTTTCTTTATATATGGGAGGCGCCATTGTTAAGGTTTTATCACCTTGATGAGGACCGCTCATTCAAAAGAGCATCTTGAGTTGTGGCCACCGAGAGAGATTAGAGAAAAAGTACATATAAGTGTGTGCGATTTCTCTTATAAACTATTTGTTAAATTTATGGAAAAGAGAAATACGTTATTGACTTATTATAATCGGGGTACATGAACCTCTATTTATAATAGAGGAAAGTAGTAGAGTCCAATTACAGTTAAACTAACTTTGTCCCAATTTCACCCAAACACTAACACTTAAAGATAAGTCCTAGAATAATAAAATAACCCAATATAAATAGAAGATTAACATGACTAAACCACCTTTAAACTAAAGCACTTTTGTGGGTCCATATCTTAAGGGCTTGGGCCCATCTTCTAACATTCTTAGATATATGGGCCTTCCTTGGTCGTGTGGGCTTGGGCTCATCTTCTTTGGGTCCATACCTTATGGGCTTGGGCCCATCTTCCAACACTCCCCCTCAAACTGGGGGTAAGAGAACATCATGAACTCCCAGCATGTTGCAAATGATGTATAGGATCTTCTTGTAGAAAATGGCAGTCCTCCACATCTTCCAACACTCCCCCTAGCTGGCATAAGATAAGTGAGAGTAAAATCACTCCAAGCCATATGACATTACTGCATACTCCAAGAGGGCGCACTCCTATCTTCTATAGGTAGTGGGTCTATACACAATGCTCAGAAGTGTAATAAAACTCCTCCATCATAGTGTCCCTCCATAGGACAACGACTCTCAAGAGGTAGGAGTAATAAATGCCAATTAAGGGGGGCATAACATAGATGTAGTAATAAAATCTTCCATCATGGTGTCCCAACTCGGGCATCGACTCTCACAGGTAGAAATTAATGGGTAACATAGATGTAGTAATAAGCTCCTCCGTCACGGTGTCCCAACCCGGGCACTGACTCTCACAGCTTGAAATGGGTGAGAAGCGGGTAAAGTCTGTCATTCACAGGACAGCGATAAAGACCTACGGGTATATATATAAAAAAGTCTCAATGGACTTAAAAACACCCGTATGTATATATGATGGACTTAAATTCCCAACCAAAGCAACACTTAAAAGGTTACAATAAAGGTTGGCCCAAAGATATGTGTGAGAGTCAAATAAAGGATGGTATGATACTGAGGCCACCACTTCTTCAATAATAATGTCAGATCCAAAGAGACACGATGTTGATGACTCAATAGCTAACCGAGTCATCCAAAGGAGGCGCCACTGACTCTTTGAGTTAATTACTTTTAGTTTCATATTTCATATTGTTTTTAAGTTATTTTTTCATTAATTGTTTAAGTCAAGATGTCATAGGGGAAAATTGTAATTTTTAGCCCTAAACTCTATTTGTGTCCACCCTACTTAGAGGGCAGAGGAATGAAGACAAGACAAGTCTGATTTTAGGTTAAACAAGGTTAAGAGTTCTCTTTGACGAGCTCTAGGTCTAGGCTCCCTCTTGAATCTGATTTACCAAGAGAAAAGTGGTTTCAATTCTTCTTTTCCACAAACAGCAAGAGGTTGCTCAACCTCTCTTTCCGTGAACAACAAGATTTTTCTCGAACTCTCTTCCATGAGCAACAAGGGAGCCATATATCTATTTTCTGAGTTCGATAAGAGGTTCATATTCCTCTTACCGAGAGCAACAGCACCTACCAGTGTTGAATTCTTCTTTCACATTCTGGATTTACCAATCCCACGCCAAGTTACTAGATCCATGGCAAGAGACCATAACAATGTGGTATTAGATCAGGGTAACACGGGGGAGCCCAGCAATGGTGAGGTAAAAGAATTGATGATCAGAGGGTAGAATGTGCAGGCAAAGACACATGCAGAAAATGAGATAAGGTTTGCCCTAATTATGGAGAAGTTGGAACAACTCCCAAATATGAATTTCTAGATTGATACTCTCTGGTATAATGGGAAATATTACAGCTGGAAGGAACTCAACCCCAGAACAAAGAGGAAAGGACAACTCGCACAATAGAGAGGACCAGTTTGTAGGGTGCACTGGTTTCCCTACGTAGACTGGAAATTTTAACATGCGAGGAGGCATCGTACCCAGGTATACAAAATTGGATTTTCCTACTTTTAATGGGTCAGACGACCCCTCGATTTGGTTACATAGGTGCAAAAAAAATTTATCCATCAAAGAACAACAGAAACTGATAAGGTGGGACTGGCCGCCTTCCACATGCTCGATGAAGCACAACTTTGGTTTCATCAAGTCGAGCTTGAAAGATTTGTGATGGATTGGGAAGAGTTCAAAGTGTTATGCACTATATGGTTCAGTACTCCAACCCACAGCAACCCGTTGGGGAATTTGGTGTTGTTACGACAAAGTGGGCCAGTGGAACTATATCAAAAATAGTTCCAAGAAAAATTGGCAAAAGCCAGCCGAATGGTTCGCGTAGACCAGCAGGTCAATTTATTTACAACTGGCCTTAATGAGTCATTAAGGTTAGAGGTGGAGCTCCACACACCTGCTGACTTGGCTCGAGCACTAGAAACAAGACAAAAAGTTCAAATACGAGGACAACTTGGCAAGGGAGGTGCAACACTTTCCCTCAGATAACTTTTCTAGCAGTGCAACCGGCCAAAAATAATCCAATTATTACTCTTGTAGTAGATACACGCCCCAACAACCCACCAGCCTAGTATATTCGAAAATTAACAAGTTTGGAGGTGGCTGCCCGCAGGGCAAAGAACCTATGTTACAACTATGATGAACCGTAAGGGTAGGCCATCAGTGTAAACGGTTGTTCTGGCTAGAAGTCGATGCCCTCGTAGAACCAGAACAGAGTAAAGATAATTCAGTGGAGAACGCACCAGAAATCTCTCTAAATGCCATTATCGGCCAAAAATCTGCCAAAACTATGCAAGTCAGAGCTCGGGTGATGGACCAGGAACTTGTCAACCTTGTGGATTCGAGAAGTACACATAATTTTCTTAGTTTAACAGCTACTCAACACCTTCAACTGCAGATCCTTCCCAACCCAACAACCACGATTTCGGTTGCCAATGAAGAGAAAGTTCCAAGCTAAGGCATCAGCAAAGCAGTAAAAATTTCAATCGGTACGACTTTCTTTCTTTCAGAATTTGTTGTCATAACTTTAGCTGGGTTCGATATGGTATTGGGTATTAAATGGTTACAAACCTTGGGCCCCATTTTATGGGACTTCTCTTCTTTAACTATGAGTTTTGCAACAGGCAGACACCAAGTGCTGTTACAGTGCAGTCAAGTTGACAAGCGGCATCACATTCATACCCTCCACACACAAGACCATCCTAGAAGAATTCTCGAACTTGTTCCAAGAGCCTTCAGGGCTACCTCTCTTGAGGCATTGTGACCATTAGATTTGTTTAAAACTTGGCTCAGATGTGGTGGTGGTTAGACCATACCGGTATCCACACTTTCGAAAAGATGAAATAGAAAAACAGTGCCAAACAATGCTATAACATGGCCTTATTCACCGCAGTCGTTCCCCATTTTCTTCACCAATCCTCCTCGTTAAGAAACATGATGGTACATGGAGATTTTGTGTCGATTATAGGAATTTGAATGCCCAAATTGTAAAAGATAAGTTCCTTATTCCTATGGTGGAGGAGCTTCTAGATGACTTACATGGTTCATGGGTATTCACCAAATTGTACTTGCGTTCCGGATGTCATCAGCTTCATATGCTCCCAACCGACATCGAGAAAATTGCCTTCCGCACTCATCAAGGCCATTTTGAATTTGTTGTGATGTTGTTTGGGTAATCAAATGGCTCATCCACTTTTCAGGTGTTAATGAACGAGGTATTCCGAAACTTTCTCCGAAAATTTGTACTTGTTTTTTTTATGATATACTCATTTATAGCCAGTCCGGGACTCAGCATTTAGAGCATTTAAGATTGGTATTTCAATTTTTATCAGCGCATCAACTATAATTAAATAAATCTAAATGCTCTTTTTCAAAGTCACATGTTACTTATCTAGGCCATATTATTTCCCATGAAGGGGTCACAATTGATTCCGAGAAGATTCAAGCCATTTCCTATTGGCCACAACCTATGAATAACTCCACTTTGAGAAGGTTTTTAGGATTAGCAAGATATTACAAAAAATTCATAAAAAATTATGGGCCGTTAGCAGCACCATTGACAAGCATCCTCAAGAAAAATTCCTTTATTTGGAATGACCAGGCCACACAGTCTTTCACAAATCTCAAATTAGCTCTTTCATCTGCACCAGTTCTGCAACTCCCTAATTTTGAGGAATTATTTGTGGTCTAGTGTGACGCATCCGATGGGGACATTGGGGCCGTTCTCTAGCAGAATTTCCATCCTATTGCATATTTCAGCAGACAATTGGTTGAAGGGCACCACAAATTGGCAGCATATGAACGTGAATTAATCAGGTTGGCCAAGGTTGTCCAACACTGGCTACCTTACTTATGGGGCTGTGCATTTCTCATTCGCACTGATCATTATAGTCTTAAATATTTTTTTAGCAGCACCACACTACTTCTCTTCAACAACACTGGATTAGTAAATTTTTGGGGTTCGACTTTTGAGTGGAGTACCTTACCGGGTGGTTAAACAAGGCGGCAGATGCCTTGTCACGACGTTTGGAAAATCCGCAACTTCTCTATGCCATCAGCCAACCTCGTTTTCTTCTCCTAGACTTGGTTAAGGAAGAAAATACTAGCAATCCGGTCCTACAAGACTTGCACACAATGGACTCTAGGTGGTCAATTCAGGATTTTCTTATTTGCTACAAATTGCGCTTATATGTACCACACACTTCCAAGTTGGTTTCAGCCATCCTCTCCGCATACCATGATAGCACTCATGAAGGCATAAAGAAAACCTTGCATCGATTCAAGCATATTTTTATTGGCAGGCCATGAAGACCACCATTGCTGCCTATGTCACAGATTGCCTGGTATGTCAACGCAACAAGGCCGAACACTTAAGTCTGGCGGACTTGCACTCCCTACACAAGTTTTGGCCAATATCTCTATGGATTTCGTAGAAGGTCTTCCTCAGTCATCAGGGAAATCGGTATTATTTGTGGTGGTGGATTGGTTCTCCAAGTATGCTCACATTATTCCAATGGCACACCCATATACTACATCCAGAGTGGCCCAAACATTCCTCGAGCATGTTGTCCATTTACATGGCATTCCAAAATCGATTGTCAATGATCGTGATGTGGTCTTTACCAGCACTTTTTGGAGGGAATATATTCGGCTAAGCGGCACCAAGTTGAAATTTTTCTCATTCTATCATCCTCAAATAGACGACCAAACTGAGGTGGTTTACCGCACCATGGAGATGTATCTCCGGTGCCTTGTGGGTGACCGTCCTAAAAACTGGGTTAATTGGCTACCATGGGCTGAATATTGGTACAATACTTCCTTCCACACAGCCTTGTAGTCTACTCCCTTCCAAGTTCTCTATGGAACAATTGTGACCCCTTCATGGGAAATAATATGGCCTAGCCTTGTGCATCGTTAGCAGCTTCCATGGAACATTTCGCAAGGGAGAAACTCGTTGCCATAGAAAAGAAGGTCATACAACCTCAAATCTTCGAGCACGACAAATGCACAGAAGGAGAGGCAACAGATGATGTCTCGGACAGGCAGAAAGGCCAATGGCCAAAAAAATTCACCATCTCCGAGCATGAAATAAGCAATGAACGATAGGCAACAGACGTTGTCTCAGATGGGAATACATGTCATGGGCCAGAAAAATTAAAAATTTTGTCCTGTTTACCAGTCGAAGTCCCTGTGGAAGATTTGGGTGCAACCTCAAATCTGAAATTGGGAACCATGGAAATCTTCGCGAAGGACACAAATCTGAATTCAGACTCATACCTTTTGCAATCAGACGGCAGAGACCCTGATTTTTGGAAATCGGAGGGGTATTCCACAACCCCCTTATAATGGGAAACCAGACATCTTCCACAAGAGACGCAAATAAATCTGAGACACCTCCCTCTCGAAAAATCGCCAAGCGCAGAAGCCCCTAAGGGATGTTGTTCGTCAACAGAAAAATCTCAACGGGCACCCAACCGCAACGCCTTTCCACCGGGGTCTATCATTACGACAACCGGCACGTCTCAGAGCAAAAGGGATAAAGGCGACGAGAAAAAGGGGTGCTTGAATGCCTCTCGGACCATGTGATGGAAAATCCTCCAGCGGGGAAGCCAAGATTTGCTGCTATTCGCCATCGGAAACTGAGGAGGCTCTGTAGGCACTGTCGGAAACAACTCCAGTGAGATTTGACTTCCGGCCACCACCTCTCATTCTCAATCCACCTCTCGACAGAACAGAGGAAACCCAATTCCCAAATTTGTGGGGGTATGTATCGGCAACCTCAATTTTGCATTCAATCTTTCGGTAAGATGAGAAAATTTGCGTAGTTGTGTGATGAAGTGTCCGCAATACAAGATAAAAAAAATTTTGGGGATCTCGGGAACGGACAAAAAAATTCAATGGATGTTGTTTTATTTTTCTATTACTGTGAACAGCAGCGTGTCTTAGAAAAAAATTTGGGGGGCTTTCTTTTTCTATTGATGCGCACAATACCTATGCGTATGTTATTTTTTTGGGTTCCATATTTGCTGCTTGGGCACTGTTATGTGAAGGGAGCCAATCACCTATGGCAAAGAAAGTGGATGACTTGATGTATGATTTTTTTGTGGCTCGGTTGCACAGTAGGACAAATTGTCCACTGGTTGCTGCTATTACAGGGCAGAAATGGGCTCCTGTAGATAGTCAGGTTGGAGCTCATTCAGAAGTTATAAGAAAATTGGAAGAGGACGGGTAGTGGTATGGTGATATGCCTAGCAAACAGGGCGAATACTTCACTTTACTGCTTAGCAGTTTGGGTTTTCTGGAATTGGTCACAGAGGCTATAGATGATGAGAAGCTTAATGAGTTGTTTTCTGAGTTTGGTATAATTACTTCATACAAGATTATGTGAACTACAAGTGGCATAATGGTGGAGAAAATATAATCGGCTGAGAGAAGGGAACTTGTATCTAATGATAAAGATGCATTAGTGCTGCATGATTATGCCATTAGTGTGGAAACTACTGATGCGTCTGCTGAGAAAGGTGAATTAGTACTGCATGATTCTGCTATTAGAAGTGCCTCAGTTGAGATTGAAGAAATAAAGTCTAGTTCTGTTGAAGATGTCAAACCTGCAGTAGAACCTGAAATTGAATTTGGTAAAAGTCGGCAAAACAATGCAACCAGTGTGATGGAAAATGCAGATAGCTTAACCAACAAAATTGGTGATGAAAAACTTATGTCTGAAGATGTTGGAGGGCTTCAAGAGGTCCACCCGTCTCCTTAAGAGGATTCTCAGATTTCTGCTCAACAATTTAAGAGGCCTCCTAAAGTGAACTTGAGAAATGTGTTGAGTGGTATATATGCTATCATAACATATAGATATAAGGGCCCTACTGTGATAGGAGATTCACGGGATAGTAAGTCCTATTTGTCATTTATTGGTTCTGAACAGAATGGAGACAATGCAATATTTGAAGTGGTGTGGGAAATGGCAAAGATAGAGAAAAATTCTTCTAACTGTCAAATTTTGAGGGTTTATCTCACGACCACTCTCTTTTATGAACCTTCAACTAGGACCAGATTGTCCTTTGAGTCGGCCATGAAAAGATTAGGTGGAGAAGTTTTGATGACAGAAAATGCATGTGAATTTTCTACAGCAACTAAAGGAGAAACACTTGAAGATACCATAAGAAATGTCGAAGGATACACTGATATAATTGTCATGAGGCACTTTGACAGTGGTGCTGCCAGAAGCGTTGCAACAACAGCAGGAATTCCTGTTATTAATACTGAGGATGGTCGAGGCCAGCACCCTACTCAGGCTCTATTGGATGTGTATACGATCGGAAAAGAGATAGGCAAATTGGATGTCATTAGTGTTACCTTAGTGGGAGATCTGGCAAATGGTAGGACTGTTCACTCATTAGCTTACCTGCTCGAGAAGTACCAAGATGTGAAATTTTACTTTGTGGGCCATGATGTAGTGAAGATGAAGGATGATAGCAAGGAATACCTAACATCTAAGGGGATGGAGTGGGAAGAAAGCACAGATCTGATGGAAGTGCTAGCCAAATGTGATGTAGACAATCAAACCTTGACCATGAAATCTGATGAAAAAGTGCCAATTCGAGCCATGAAGTTCTTTGTGTCCCATGTTGTGTGTGTTGTTGTCCAATGCCAAGTTGCTTCAGATCTTCCCGAGCTTGTTGAAGGTTTGAAACGGCTGGCCAAGTCAGATCCTATGGTTGTTTGTACAATTGAAGAGAGTGGTGAACATATTGTAGCAGGAGATGGAGAACTTCATCTTGAGATCTACCTTAAGGTTTTGCAAGATGACTTCATGGGTGGAGCTGAAATCATTGTTTCTCCTCCAGTTGTTTCATTTTGTGAGACTGTAATAAGCAAGTATCTTAACAAACACAATCGACTTTATACGGAAGCTAGGCCAATGGAGCTCTACACACTTCCTTTGGATACAACTATTGGAAAGATGCTTCTCATGGGATTTATTTTCTAGTGCCTTGATCCTGCATTGACAATTGTTGCTACCATGCTGGAAATTTGTGGGCAGTGCCACATAGCCAGTGGGGGGAGCCGCCGTGAATGGCTGTTTCACACCAGTCCAGGACTGATGGAGGGCAGCGAGGCTACTGGGGGAGATGTTGTGACGATCGGCATGCATCCCAACCTTCGACCTTGTGGACGAAAAAAAAAATTGTTACTAGGGGGAATGCTCCAATTTTGGGCATCCAGAGAGCGGACATAGCTACCGCAGATGCTACTTGGGAACAGGTGGAGACATTGGCGTATAGACCCTACCTTCGAGCTTGATGACAAGCTCTTTTTCCCAGGGAGGTGTAATGTTATGCACGCAATAACAATATTACTTTAATTATATTTCTTTAATTTACTTTATTTTATTTCAGTTACAGTATTAATAGGCCATGAGGGGCATTTTTGGAATATTTTATTTATATGGGTATTTTTGTAATATTTTATGTTAATCCTTGTAAGGGTGAACCCTATTTAAGGGGTAAGAGTAATGAGAAAGGTAAGCATTAACTTACATTAAATAAGGTTTTGAGTTCTCCTCAACGAGCTCAAGGGTGTGCGTTCTCCTTAACGAACCTAGGGTTTTCAAGCTTCCCTTTGGCTTCATTTTTCGTCTTTTTCTTCTTCCTCCCTACGAATCCATATGTCAGATTCGGGACCATAACAAGTAATTTAGGCCTTTCACTATTATGCGGTGAGTGGGGCTGGTAGCCAATCAATTGAAACTTCCAACCATGGCCAAGCTTCACGATGTGTTTCATGTCTCCCTACTTAAACCCTTTTAGGGCTCACCCCCTCCTTCCACCCCGTCCCTTCCTCCGGTGGACAATGGATGGGTTATTCTTACTCCGGTCATGGTATTGCGTGCCCACCTTATTAATGATCAGTTGGAGATTCTTGTCCAATGGAAGGACACCGAACTAGCAGCTGCTACATGGGAACAGTTGGACAACTTCAAGCAGGTCTACCCAACTTACGAGCTTGAGGACAGGCTCCTTCTCTAAGGGGGGCAAATGTTGACTCAATAGCTAACCGAGTCATTCAAAGGAGGTGCCACTGAATTAATGAGTTAATTTCTTTTAGTTTCATATTTCATATTGCTTTTAAGTTATATTTTTCATTAATTTTTCAAGTAAAGATGCCGCAAGGGCAGAATTGTAATTTTTAGCCCTAAACTCTATTTGTGTCAACCCTACTTAGAGGGCAGAGGAATGAAGACAAGAAAAGTCTGATTTTAAGTTAAACAGGGTTAAGAGTTCTGTTTGAAGAGCCCTAGGGTTTGGAGTTCTTGACGAGCTCTAGGTCTAGGTTCCCTCTTGAATCTGATTTCTCTCCTACCCCTTTTTTATCTCTCTTGTTCCCTAAATCCTTACCGAGATAAAAAGAGCTTCCAATTCTTCTTTTCTATGAACAGCAAGAGGTTGCTCAACCTCTCTTTCCGTGAACAGCAAGAGGTTTCTCAACCTCTCTTCTGTGAGCAGCAAGAGAGCCATACATCTCTTTTCTAAGTTCAATAAGAGGTTCCTATACCTCTAACGGAGAGCAGCAGCACCTACGAGTGCTCAATTCGTATTTCACATTCTGGATTTACCAATCCCACGCCGAGTTACTGGATCCATGGCAAGGGACTAATAACACACAATTGCACCAGATGAAATGGACTTGGGCCCATTTAACACGAACCAAAATAATAAACGTTGTAAAAGGACCCATGAAATAATACAATGCAAGTATTTATACCAAATAATATGGTGACCAAGGAATAAGTTGTCTATACTTCAAAATAATAATCCAGCTAGAGAAAAGTACCAAGTCGTGCCGAGTCAAATAGTAGACCAATATAGCCTAGTCGTGGCAAAAATATATGTAAAACTTGGGATTCAGACCCATATATCCAATGCAGAAAACAAGTGCCCCATGTCGTGTTGACCCAACATGAGTTGACCTTACCGAGTTGACTCAATCCGAGTTTACCCGAGTTAACTCCGTAGGATAGAACATAGCTCGAGTAGTTGGGTTAACACAACCTGGTCTAGGTTGCAGTTAGGTGCTCTACCAAATATTTCCTAACTTAGGAAAATTAAATCTGACTACAGTATCATATTCTTCCCTGCTTCCGAACAGAGCAGAAAACCAAAGACGAAGGAGATCAATCAGAAGCAAAAAAAAATCTGGATGTTGGCTGATTGCTAGTGGATTAAATGTGTTGGTTCTCTGGATCGAATCATCACCTATCTTCTCGAGGGAGAAAATAATCCACTGTTGAGGACTCAATAGCTAACCGAGTCATACAACGGAGGCGCACCGAGTTACAAAGTTAATAGCTTTCTTTCCTTATTATTTTAAATTCGTTTTTCATGTATTATTTAAGTTAAATTGCCATATGGGCAGAATTGTAATATTTAACCCTAAAACTAGGGGGGACGTCAAGCCTACTTAGGGGGCAAAGGAATGAGAAAAGGGTAAGTCTTGAATTAGATAATTAGGGTGTGAAGTTCTCCTTGACGAGCTCTAGGGTTTGGAGGTCTCTTTGATGAGCTCTAGGTCGAGGTTCCCTCTAGAATTTGAATATCTTTCTATCATCTTTTGATTGTTATTTCCATTGATCTATACAGAGAGGCAAGTTGTTGTCCCTTTTCTGAGTTCAAATAGAGGGTTCAGCCTCCTTTTCATCAATGGCATCAAGAGAGGGGCTCTACCCTCCTTTCCAAGCAAGAATTGAGGGTTCTCAATTCTCTTATCAAAAGCAGCACCAGTACCAGTTAATTGCAGCATCAAGGCCAGCAAGAAGAAGGTAAGGAAACCCTAATACTTGAGCCAAAAATTATACAAGTTAGAGGTTTTTCAGCCCTATCACGAGCAGCAACCAAGAGGGTTCCAAACCCTCTTTTCCGTGATAACATTGGGGAGTCTTTCTCTTCCTGTCCAAGTAGCAACAGTAAGGGCTCTCTGCCTTACCCTAAAACAACAGCATAGACTACAAAGAGAGCTACTTTTCTCCTATCCGAGATCAGCATAAAGAAGGGGTTTTTCTTCTTCCTTACCGAGACCAACAACTCACTTACAGTGTTGAATTCACAAATCTCACGCCGAGTTACTCGATCCATGACTAGGGACCATAAAATCCACCATGCATAAAAAAATGGACTCACATAGTCGTCTTCTCCGAGCGGCTCTGTACAGAGAGGCAGTTGACAGAACATCCAGATCTTTGTCTTCCTCGCCACGCTGAACAGAGCAGAATTGCAAGAAAAAAAACTCAAGAGAATGGAATCTTGGCAGAGTTGTCTTCTCCAATAACGGCAACGGGATAACTCGATGGAGTTTGGTGTCATCGTCTCCGCCAATAGGAATGGAGCTGTCACTCTGGAAAACCAATGACAAAATAGTATGTGAAGCCGGTAGATTGATTCATCGTCCAGAAATGGCAATAATCTGACCGTGATTGACAATAGTGAATAACTTCCAAAATTGCAGCAAATTAAAATCTAACTTGGCTGATAAATCGGCAGGAATAGAGGTCATTGTCTTCAGCCCCTAGAAAATGAAACCTAGCTGACGACAAAAATTCTACAGGATGGCAAGGTCGATCGACGAATTATAAAGAACAGAACATCTTTTCCTTACAATGCTCACTTCCGAACAAAGCGGGAAAGTTGTATGGATCTTCAAAAAAAAATATAAATCATCGAACAGAACGGCGACGATGCTTAATCCGAGTAGAGTTAGAATAATTCTCAGACCAATGATGGCAGAGAGGCATCATCACCGTTGGCGGTCATGAACCAGAAACTCCCAGAAATAGAATAGTAGTACAAAGGTGAAAACGTAAAGCAAATAATGGGTATAAGGACTGAAAAATAAATACGAACCTAAACTGCTAGGGATAATAGATCAAAAAATGATCACATTATCTTTGTGGGTTGACCTAGTCAACTAACAGAACCTGCTCTGATACCATGTGAAGTTGGGTCCAAGGCCTGTCCCAAATTGACTAGCCAATTTAGGAAACCTCTTCCCCAACTAATAAACTTAAGATCTATGTACTCACTAATCTATGTGGGACAATTCTTTAACACTCCCCCTCACGTGTAGGCCCTCTTTTGTGGCTCTACAAGTGCATAATTTAGGTGGAGACCCTCTTTTGTGGCTCTATAGGCTCTACAAGTGGATAATTTAAGTGGAAACCAAGATATGAGTACCTGCTCTAATACCATGTTGAATTTATGGAAAAGATAAATACTTCATTGACTTATTATAATCAGAGTACATGAACCTCTATTATAAGAGAGGAAAGGTGTAGAATCCAATTACAATTAAACTACCTTTGTCCCAATTACACCCAAACTCTAACAGTTAAAGTTAAGTCCTAGAATAACAAAATAAGCCAATATAAATAGAAGATTAATATGACTAAAACACCTTTAAACTGAAACTCTTCTGTGGGTCCATATCTTATGGGCTTGGGCCCATCTTCCAACATGCTTAGGTATGTGGGCCTTCTTTGACCGTGTGCGCTTGGGCCCATCTTTTGTGGGTCCATATCTTATGGGCTTGGGTCCATATCTTATGAGCTTGGGACCATATTCCAACACTCTTAGATATGTGGCCCTTCCTTGGTCATGTGGGCTTCAGCCCATCTTCCAATATTATTTCATCTTTATAGTAGATTACTGCTGTGGCGAAAGGCAGGATGTAGTCTCACATTGAGGTGAACCAATATAAATCTTATTTTTTTTGTGCTTGATTTTTCCTTCTTCTGTGTTTATGATTATTGCTCTCGTTAATTTGGAATTAGGACGTCTAATTCCTAACAAGTTGTATCAGAACTTTGGTTCGTGATTCAGAGCAATGACTAGTGGAGAAGGATCAAAACTTGGAATCAACAAGTTTGATGGAATGGATTTTGTGTTCTAGAGGATGCAGAACGAAGATTATTTATACGGTAAAAAGATGCTCGCAGCACTTCTGGATATGAAACCAGAAGGTATGAAAGATGATGAGTGGAATCTCCTCAATAGACAAGTATTGGGAGTAGTCCAGTTAACATTGACGAAGAACGTTGCTCACAATGTGGCATTAGAGAAAACCACAACAGGGATGACAAAGATTTTTTCCGACATGTATGAGAAGCCTTTGGCAAATAATAAGGTGCATATCATGAAAAAACTCTTCAATTAAAAGATGACAAAATATACATCAGTGGCATCGAATTTGAATGAGTTTAGCATGATTGTCAATCAACTAACCTCCATTCAAATTAAATTTGATGATAAGGTTCATGCGTTAATTCTTTTGGCATCTCTGCCAAATTATTGGGAGCCTATGAGGGTTGCTGTCAGCAATTCCATAGGCAAAGGGAAGTTGATTTTTAATGATGTTTAGGATACCATTCTTGCAGAGGAAGTTCGTAGAAAGGACTCAAGAGAATCGTCAACATCTAATTTTTCCTTAGGTGTTGACACTAGGGGCAATAACTTCGAGAGGAATTCCAACAAGGGTAATGGTAGAGAGAAGTCAAGGAATGGTAGAAGAAAGTCAAAATTCAGAAGGAATGTTGAATGTTAGAATTGTGGCAAGTTTGGTCACATAAAGAAGAACTGTAGAGCACCGTAGAAGGATGAAATGAAAAGATATGCTGCAAATGCAGTGATTGAAGAGGTAAAAGATGTTTTACTCTTGTTGACTGATAGCCCTATTGACTCTTCGATGTTAGATTTGGGAGCTTCTTTTCACACCACTGCACATCGTGAGATCATGGACAATTATGTTGCTATAGATCATGGGAAGGTGTATCTTGCTGATGGAAACCTTTGGATATTGTCACTATTAGTAATATCAATTTGAGGATGTTAAACAGATCAGTGTAGAAAATTCACAAGGTGATACATGTACCAAAACTGATAGTAATCTGATCTCAATAGGGCAGCTTGATGATGAAAGTCATAATGTGATTTTTAATGGTGCTGCATGGAAAGTCACAAAGGATGGTTGTTACACGAGGAGTTAAAATTGGAACTCTTTACATCACTTCCAACTGTAGAGACACGGTTGCAGTTGCTGATGTTATTACGGATTCTAATTTACGGCATTATAGGCTTGGTCACATGAGTGACAAGCGAATGAAAGTGCTTCAGTCCAAAGGGAAGCTACCAAGGTTGAAAACTGTAAAAAACAGTTTGTGTGAAGATCATATTTTTGGAAAGAAGAAAAGTGTTAACTTTTCTAAGGCTAGAAAGGATCAAAAGACAACTAAATTAGACCTGGTTAACACTGATGTGTGGGGGCCTTCAACTGTTACTTCCCTTGGTGGTTCTCTACTATGTGACATTTCTTGATGATGCAATACGGGTTTATTTCCTAAAAATAAAATCTAATGTCTTTGATACCTTCAAGATATGGAGAGCAATGGTTGAGAATGAGACAGATTTGAAGGTGAAGTTCTTGCAATCAGATAATGGGGGAGAATGCATAGCTAATGATTTCAAGTGGTAGTGTGCTTATAATGGAATGTAGGTGAAGAAGATCATTCCTGGAAAACCTCAATAGAATGGTGTGGTTGAGAGGATGAACAAGATCTTGAATGAGCGTTCTAGGAGCATGAGATTACACGTGGGATTGCCAAAGATGTTCTGTTCTGAGGCTATTAGCACCTCTGCCTATTTGATCAACAGAGGTCCTTCAACACCATTGGATTGAAAAATACCATAAGAGATATGTAGTGGCAAAGAGGTAAGCCTTTCTTTCTTAAAATTTTTTTGTAGTGTTTCTTATATTCACATTTATTCTACTGTTAGTAGTAAACTCGATGCTAAATCTAACATATGTTTCTTTATTGGCTATGGTGGTACCGAGTTTGGTTAACGCTTCTAGGATGACCAAAGTCGTAAGGTTATCAGGAGCAAGGACGTGATCTTTAAAGAAGGTGTCTTGTATAAAGACAGGTTGAGAATAGAGTCTGAGAGCACAAGTGATGAAGCCAAGAAGTCTAAAGTGATTCAGTTGAGAGATCTTGCAGTTATTGAGATAGAGAATATTGCTCAGGAAGACCAGGAAAATATACCTCCAAAAGTAAATCAGAACATTCCTGTGACTGAACTCTGGAGATCTGCCAGAACTAGCCAACCACCACAGAGTTACTCCCCTACACTGAATTATATTTTGTTGACTGATAAAGGTGACCAGAGAGTTATGAGGAAGCCATGAAAGTTGATGAATCAACCAAGTGGGAGTTGGCCATGAAGGATTAGATGGATTCACTGTTATCCATTCAGACTTGACAGTTCACCGAGTTATCAAAAGAGAAGAATGCCTTGTAGAATAAATGGGTGTACCAAATAAAAGATGAGCAAGATGGCAACAAGCGGTACAAGGCAACACTAGGATTAAAGGTCTTTCAACAAAATGCAGGCATTGACTACACTGAGATTTTCTCTCCAGTAGTAAAATTGACTACTATTAGAACAATGCTAGGACATGCATTTAGAGCAGTTGGATGTAAAGATAGTCTTTCTTCATGGTGATTTGGAGGAAGAAATTTACATAAAGTAGCCACAAAGTTTCAAAGCACAAAGAAAAGAGAAAATGGTGTGCAAACTTCAAAAGAACTGGTATGGTCTTAAACAGGCTCCAAGATAATGGTATAAGAAGTTTTCCACCTTTATGAGTAGTAATGGTTTCTTGAGGTGTCAGGCGGATCATTGCTATTATGTGAAAAAGTTTGATGACTCCTACATCATTCTACAACTATATGTTGATGACATGTTGATAGCAGGTACTTGCAAACAGGAAATAGATAAGTTGAAAAGGAAGTTGTCCAAGAAGTTTGTAATGTGAATTTGGGTGCTTCAAAACAAATCTTTGGAATTAGGATTACCAGGGACATTGATTTCTTGAAACTGTGACAAGAAGTATATATGAAGAAGGTGCTAAGCACATGCAACGTGAATGATGTAAAACCAGTGAGTACTCCTTTGGCTAGTCACTTTAGGCTATCTAAGGAGCAGTCACCTCTACAGAGTAGGAGTGAGCGTACATGGCCAAAGTGTATTATGTTTCTGCTATTAGTAGTCTCATGTATGCCATGATGTGCACTTGACCATACATAGCTCATGTCGTGGGAGTTGTGAGCATATATATGATTAATTCGGGTAATCAACATTGAGAAGCAGTAAAGTGGATTCCCAAGTATTTGAGAGACACTGTAGACTCGGCCTTATCTTTCAAAAAGTCAGACTTGGGATTACAGGGTTATGTAGATACTGACATGGCTAGAGACATTGATAGTAGGAAAAGTGTCACTAGATATGTATACACATTAGGTGTTATAGCAATTAGTTGGGTCTCTAAGTTATAGAAAATAGTTTCTCTTTCCACTATTGAGGCAAAATATGTCATCGTGACCGAAGCCAGCAAAGAGATGGTATGGTTGCAATCTTTATGGGAAGAATTAGGAATCCAACATGGGAAGAATGTGTTATATTGGACAGTCAGAGTGCTATTCATTTACAAAGAATGTTAGGAATTAAAAGCCCTAATTCCAAACTAACGAGAGCAATAATAATAAATGCGGAAGAAGGGAAAAGCAAGCATGAAATAAATACAACAAGATTTATACAAGTTCGCCTCAAGGTGAGACTACATCCTGTCTTCCACTGGTGCAGTAATCCACTATGAAGATGAAATAATTTACAAGAGAAATCGCACAGTTATAGGTGTTTCTCTCTAACCTCTTGGGATGCAACTTGAGATGATCCACAAATTAAGATGATAAAAACCCTAATAGCAACACCCCTCAATTATAAAGAGAAAAATAGGCAACCGTGTTACAAGAGTAAAATTCCCAAATTGCCCTTAACGAAACAACAATCAATATATCGTGGATCAGACTCAGCATAAGGGGTTAATTAGGATCCATAACTCAGTGTAAGGCGTTAATTAGGCTCCACAACTTAACAATTTCCCACTTGGAGACTAATCCATCATCAATATCTCCTCTGCAACGGCAATGGTTTCTCAATCCTCAGAGAGAAGTCCAACTAAAGTTGAACTTCAGTTTCTCGATGGTAACAGTCTTTGTTAGCATATTTGTCGGATTTTGACTTCCTTGAATCTTCTCAAGTGGTAAGACTTCATCCTCCAGAGCCGATCTGATGAAGTGATAACGCACATGTATGTCATTTGTTCTGGCATGATAAACAAGATTTTTTGCTAAATGAATAGCACTCTAACTATCACAATATAACACATTCTTCCCATGTTTGAGACCTAATTCTTCCCAGAAGGAATGCAACCATACCATCTTTTTGCTAGCTTCAGTCACGATGACGTATTCTGCCTCAGTGGTGGAAAAAGAAACTATCTTCTACATCTTAGAGACCTAGCTAACTATTATACCACCCAATGTGTATACATATCCAACAGTACTCCTTCTGCCGTCAATGTCACCAACCATGTCAGCATCTACATAACCCTGTAATCCCATGTCTGACTTTTTGAAACATAAGGTTGAGTTTGTAGTGCCTCTCAAATACTTGAGAATCCACTTCACTACTTCCTAATGTTGTTTACCCAGATTACTCATATATCTACTCACAACTCCCACTGCATGAGCTATGTCTAATCTAGTACACACCATGGCAAACATGAGACTGCCAATATCAGAAGCATAAGGCACATTGGCCATGTTGGCTCGCTGGTGTGCTGTCGCAAGCAACCAAAAATAAAACCTATACTCCTAAAAATATATGTAGTAGTACGAGTAAGGATCGATCCCACGAAGAGTGATTAGTCTACTTTTATGCTCAGTGAACAAGGATGGGGGGTTTTGAGTATAACGAAAATAATTTTAAGAAAAACAACTTAGAAACAATTCAAATTAAAATAATCAAAATCAATCAAATGAATAAACCTTGGTGTAAGTCAACATCCACGAACGGAAGTTCACAAGTGATCATCGATGCAAGCATATATCAATTTGCACTTGAGTATTCACTGTTAGAACTATCTTCCTTTCTCTCCTTTCGTATTTAATTAGAAAACAAGAGATCCAATTAACCCTAACTACTAAACAACCCAAGACAAACACAAGTGGTTGCATTTAATTTAGTCCAACTTTCTTCTCAAGATCTAATAATTCCTGACGCAGCAAATCATCAAATCTCGATTGTTTCACAGGTTAGAGGGATCAAACAATTACTGATTAGATATCTAACCTAGTAGTAGATTGCAACGAGTAATAAACTAGTAAGCTTCCTAGTGATTAAACGAGAAAATCATGAAATAAAATTATAGAAGAACATCAGATACTCAAAACATAAATTGAATGATGAAAAAAAAATCAGATCTCATAGTTGTATGGATTCTGATGGCTTTAATTTCCTTTGACCAAGTCTGAAAGTTTAGCCACACAAGTCTATGAAGAAAGCTGAGGGAAAAACTAGAGAAAAGAGGATCAAAATCTAGAGAAGACACAAAGAAAGGGTGTCCTCCCTAACTCTCCTTTTGCCTCCTTTTTATTCCCCTTCTTTCTCCCAGTTTAAGGTTTTTCTTTTCGTGCATCCGGTCTGGGTCACATTGCATGTGCGGCAACTTCAAGCTAGATATCAACCTGGATTCAGCCAGTATCTCTCAAAATTCAAAACATAAATGTTTTATAAAGTTTTCTTGGTGTTCCATAGCATCTTGAATCATCTCCATCACATCTTGGATGAGAGAGTTATGCCCATACTACGAAACAATGTTGAAACTGTCTAGAATCGCCCAATTAACTTCATTTTGCACTTAACGCCTCCATTTGCATCCTAAATCAAAAAATAAGAATAATGAGTATATTTAGGCATCAAATATTTATAAAATCCTAAAAATTAAGGGATAAAAATATGACATTTTGCATTCTCATCAAATTTCCCCTCACATAGATTTTGGCCGTCGTCGGACAAAACTCAAATTTCATTTCCCAAAAACACCAAGGTTGTAACGCCATCAACAAAGAATAACCAAGCTCTTCAAAACTCAGAACATATCATGAAAACACATTCTTAAACAACTTACAATTACTTAGTAAGCATTTTCATTCAAAGATGGAGTAAACTAAATAAGTAGACCCTCACAAAAATAAACAATCGGCACTCATGTGTTTGAAGGGTGTGTGTTACTCTCAAATTCATTCCAATGAAAATGATCTACCATAGGCTTGGATATCTTCTCATTCTCCACCACTCATATCACATGCATAACACAAATCGTAAAGACTTTTCAAGGATTTTAACGGGGTTTAGGATCAAGGTGGAAAATATTTGGGAATGTAGCTCAAAAGCCATCGAAACTAGTGGAGCAAAAATGAATCAACTCAAGCTCAAATATATAAGACATGTAAAACCAATCACTCCACTTAGCAGCTTCTTCAATTTGTATATATCTCGTATAAGCATACCCCTTTCTTGGAATTTTAGGAGGAATTATGAACACGGACAATTTGTAACTTTAAAAGCCATTCCCTTCATCACTTTCTTTCTCCTTTTCTTTTTCTCTTCTTTTTTTTAAAAATTACACTAACAATGGGACTCATGAATTGAGGATGAAAACATGTTCTATTTCACCAGTCATAGCCATACCACAAATCTAAACACCCCCACACACCCATACGAATCATAATGGTGAACAATGCTCCACTAGCTCTATGGCTTTGGTAAAGGTTATTTTCTGGTTTAAAGCTTGTAACGTGGGTTCACAAAAAAAGCAATAAAGCTCAAAGGGGTTCAACAAAATGAAAAAAAATTAATTACTAGGTAGGCTATTTGGCTTATGTAGCTTATAACAAAGAGGACCTTAATCATGTTCATGCATGCATGCGTCAATGTGACCTCAAAGAGAATCAAGGCAAGTTCTAGAGAAACAAATCCATGGGAGAATATCTCTCATGAAAGAAAATAGTGAGACTAGTATGGGTGTGTCAGTCTAAAGGCCTCAAAATCTCACCGACTTTTGTCTGCCAAATTTAGTCACTACCATCCACAAAGAAAATAACTAGACTAATTCATTCTTAGTAGGAAGGTTACTTATTCAATCATGTTATGAATCTTTCAAGAGCCTAATTTAATCTTGCTCATGACATACACAACTAAAAATCATTAAAAACCACAAAAACAAAGAATTTTTTTTCAGATTTTTTTAAAACATAATTGAAACACAACCTAAATCCCCTTCCCCACAGTTAGAACTTAAATTGTCCCCAATGTAAGGTGAAATGTAAAGAGAAGGCAAAATTAACCAATATATAAATGCAAAAAAATAAAGAAAAATGAACGAAGTCCCCTTGAATTGCCTCCCAAGCAGCGCCTTTGTTTATTGTCATTGGCCCGACCAATGGTTCCATAATTATGGCTCATCCCACTCATAGTATTTGGAATCCCTCTTGACCTTATCTATTTGAGCCCTAGACACACCATGATGTAACATATTAGTAACCAAATAATTTAAAATATTCGCATACCAAGGTAATGTAACATTCGCGGTGAGCAATTGCTCATCAGGGAAAGTTATTGCAAATGAAGTTCATCTTGCACATGCTTTTCTTCATGGGGTGCACTAAGTTTACTGAAGATGATCACTGGTAATGTTCCTCCTTCTCCAAGGAACATGTACTTGAGGTGACTATGGAGAGGCTTCAAATTTGGAGTGGGAGCCTGTAAAATAGAGGGTAAAGGCCTCTCCTTAAAAACTGGTAACTCAATATGAAGAACGTTACTTGACTACTGTAACTGTGGAATATTATTCAACGCTACAACAGTTTCCTCGTTCTCTTTCTCAAGATGCTTACTAATGGCAACTTCCAATTCAACTTTTTCGATCAATTTCAAAAACTCCCTATGACAAAAAAAAAAATCAATCACATCCATAGAATAAACAAGATTATCATCACCAAGATATTTCATGGTATCATAAATGTTAAACTTAACAATTTCACCATCAAAATCCATGTTAAGTGTGCCACTATGAACATCTATCTTAGTCTTGGATGTCTCTAAGAATAGTCTTGCTAACAAAATTGGATCACTTTGGTCACCATTTTCCATATCAAACACATAGAAATCAGCAGGGAAAATCAAATCATTAACTTGCACAAGAACATTGATGTGAAATTTAATTACATCGGCTTTTACACCTCGCAAGTGTACGAATCGTTCATGTAATCTAGCGGGAAGCGAGGGTCATATCCACAGGGAGGACTGAATTTTGTGTATTCTTAAGTCAACTAGCCTAACCAAATATGATGAATTAATCTGAACTAAACGCTAATTATATCCTAAATTATCAAGCAATAATCTGATTAACTACTTGCACAACAGGAAACGTCAACTCTGGATTTTATCGTGATTCGTGCCTCTCTCGAGCCCCATGTAACCACGAATCCGGATTCTCAATCCTTGCGTCTAGCCCCTCTCGGATGCCTAGAGTTAATGACAGAGATCGGATTACAGTAGAATGCAGAGAATCAATTTCCTATTGTGATCATGCTAAAATTATCAACTCTGGATTTTACCGTGATTCGTGCCTCTCTCGAGCGCCACGTAACCACGAATCTGATTACTCAATCCTTGCGTCTATCCCCTCTCGGGCGCATAAAGTTGAAAGACAGAAATCGGATTAAAATACCAAAATCCAACCTAGATTACAATCCTACCCTAACTATCTAATTTAATCAAATATCCGGAAAACAAATATTAGATAAACATTAATTCTCAAATCTAATTTAATAAGCATTCAAAACCTAAGTTCAAACTATAGGAAAATTAAATTCCAAAATGCCGGATTATTCCCCTTCTCCTTGCTCTAGCTCGGGTAGCACAGGCTCGTTCTCACGGGTGCTGCAATTTCCAGAAATTGATGACTTCAGGTTGCAAGAGCGAGTGGCCGGAGGTAGAGACGATGCCGGCGAAGAAGGATAGAAACCCATGGATGGAAGTGATGACCAGCGAAGAACGAAACGGAGCTAAAGTCC
Source organism: Aristolochia californica (assembly GCF_029961685.1). Classification (NCBI taxonomy): domain Eukaryota; kingdom Viridiplantae; phylum Streptophyta; class Magnoliopsida; order Piperales; family Aristolochiaceae; genus Aristolochia; species Aristolochia californica. Next base: position 25,869,531 of record NW_027181771.1, read on the forward strand.
TCTAACCGACTCTCTCGAGTCTCGATCGGAGTCGGAATAGCTCCGGAAATGGTCGAAAATGGGTAATCGACGTCGGAGGATGGTCGGAATGCGGAATCGGCACCGAAGGAGCCCACTCGGGTCACCTCTCTGCCCGACAAGCAGAAACTGGCAGTGTCGAACTCGCCGCGACGGAGACTCTCGAGCTCTCCTCGGGTCTGTTCTCGATTGCCGAACGACGGTGGACAACGGTGGCACGGCGAACGACGGCTGGAAATCCTCTCAGGTCTCCCTTCTTTCGGTCGGCGGCCTCCCTTGTTTTGGTCGACGATCTCCCCTATTTTGGTCAACGGTCTCACCTTTTCAGTATGATTTGCCCTAAAAAAATACTCCCCCACTAATGGCATTTCTGTAAATATCTTCTTCTCCACACAAAATTCTCTTGAAATTCCATAATTAAATCCATCAAAATTATTTCAGGAAGAAATAAACCCTAAAAGCATGAAATATCATTCAGGAGAGAAAAATATGCAATATAAGCAATGATTAATGCCAAATTCAATAAATGCACGTTTCAAGTGAAAACCGATAAATAGCCACTTATAACACAATTATAAGGATTATTCAATTATAATTAACCTAGTTCTCATATCAGAATCTGGCATCTATCACACCCCCAAACCTAAATCTTTGTTAGTCCCTAGCAAAACAACAATAGAGCCAAAATTAAGCTTAGGAAAACAAAATGCCACTTTCGTAGGGAACACAATTGCATTTAGCGCATGCAACAAGCCGTTAAACCCCTACCATACAGTAGTGGACGAGTTGTGTCTCGTGAGGGTTAGCATGGAATTTACCCACAAAATTCATCTAAATCAATAATATAAAAAGAAAATTGAAGAAAATTTACTCCTTATTAGCATATGACTAACACTTAGTATCATAAAATATCTGAAAATCATTTGAAACCCTGCTCAATTTGAAAACCTGTGTAAAATATAGCACATTATCAATCCAAATACACTCATTGTTACTCCACCTGAACCAATGTGACCCATAAGCAATTATTTCAACAAAACAAAGAGGCAACAAATAACAATAAAATCCTGGTCACATCACAATTAAGAGAAAATAGTAGAGTAAGCCTGTTGTGTGACAATCTCACAAAAGAAGTATACCAATTTCAATCTTGACCTGCAACTTCTTTCAACTTACAATTCATCATCAAAGTTAAGGAAACTCATTGTTTCTAGATTTAAACCCATTTTACGCTATTACCAGCGCATTTTTTCTATTACCAGCATAATTTTTGTTTCACTGAATACTTTTGGTATTACTACCATTTTGTATTCGTCTTCACTGCACATGCACTTATTTTAAGTAACTGACTGTTCCGGTGCATGTCCCTGGGTTTGCCCAAGTTGTTTCTGAGGTTATCTGTCTTTTGCAAGCAAGAGCATTTCCATTTGCATTCATACATTACAAAAAGGAATTTCACTGAGATATAAAAAGGAATGAGTTCAAACAGGCATACAAGACTATTCAGACTAACATAGATCAACACTAGATTTACATGTTCTCTTTTGCAACTAAGTTCCAAGTCTAATGCAATAGTAAGTTATCCCACTGAATTCTCATGGATCACAACAAATGATATCAGATTTCTAATAGGCATATTCTACACAGTTTTACGAAAAATTTTGAAACACATTTGAGCAACTTATTTTAACTCTACTAACGTTAACCACATACTAAGAGGAGTAATTTGAAAACCACGAACAAAAATCAAAAGAAAATCATTTCTAAGACATAAAAGAGTCGTCCCCCCCCCCCCCCCCCCCCCCACACACACACACAAACCTAAACCTGACATTGTCCTCAATGGGGAAAAGTTAACACACCAGAACGACTACAAAAAGGAATAACATCTAAAGAATAATAAAACTCATGGAAAGCACATGCTCCATTGGCACACAAGAAGTAAATCAAAGCCAAAATAGTGCAAGGAAAAGAGATATCAACAAACACCCCCAAACCTAGAGCATGAAACATTATCAAACAAACCAACTAACAATCACTAAAATATCTTATTTACTAGATTATTTATTGCCGGCCTTAACGTCGATTTTGGTACCAGTCTTCTCGTCTAGTAGCTACTACTCCAGTTGACTCACAGCTTAGCTAATTATACTCCATCAGAGTAAGGCTTAAGCTCCCTCAGGGCTCCTAAATTCATAGATGGGACCATATGTGTTTGGTCATCAACAATAATACCGAAGAGTCAATAAAGACCCTCAGGAATGATACATAGTCTCCATCGAAAAAGGTTTACTCGTATCAGTTGTACCCGTAGGTAATCATCCGTAGATGAAACTGCTATCCCACATCACACTTTGAAGAAATCTCCATGTGACTGGCCACTGAAGGCAGCAGGAATCACGCGCTGAACACAAGTCCTTGACTTACTCACCATAAGGTTTTCATTCAATACTTCAAGATTGAACTGGTCAATCCCAGAACAGTTGTTTGAGTATAGACCTCTCAAACTAGGGACCAAAAGTCTGGTCATCGACTACCGGAACCATTTATGCTCTCAGCCGGCAAGAGAGTACCCTGAGTCCATGACGGGGTCGGCTTCGCCGGGGGACCTCCAATCAATCAAGACCAGAGTACACCAAAGGTTATCCCAATAAGAATGAATAAACAAAAAATAAAAAATGTAATGTACAAAAGGGATAGAAACATAGGGATTGCCCACAATGTGCTAAGTTTATAGTCGTAAGCAAGACTCTGAAGCAGTCAAGATGAATGGACAGGTTCCTCCAAGAAAATCACTATCACCTCCACCGGTGTGGGGATTTTCTCAAGATACGGTTTCAGCCTCTAACCGTTAACTTTGAAGGCCGACCCGTCTCCATGATTGCGGATCTCAACAGCACCATGAGGAAACACCTGTGTAACCTCAAATGGACCGGACCACCTAGATCTTAGCTTCCCTGGAAACAAATGCAATCGTGAGTTATAAAGTAAAACATTCTGCCCAATAGTAAAAGACTTGCGAAAAATAGATTTATCATGTAAAAGCTTTGTTCGCTCTTTATAAAGTTTGGCATTCTCATAAGCATCATGACGTATCTCCTCCAACTCATTCAATTGTAATTTCCTCTCCTCACCCGCTTGAGTCAAATCAAAATTCAAAGCCTTAATGGCCCAATAAGCTCTATGATCAAGCTCAACAGGTCGATGACATGTTTTGCCGAACACTAGGCGAGATGGAGACATCCCAATAGGAGTCTTATAAGCTGTTCGATAGGCCCATAAAGCACTGTCCAATCGAGTGGACCAATCTTTTCTATCAAAGCGAATCGACTTCTCCAAAATCCGTTTGATCTCCCTATTAGAGATTTCCACTTGACCACAAGTTTGCGGGTGGTACGGAGTGGACACCCAATGAGTGATGGAGTATTTCTTCAATGAGGTCTCAAATGCTCTGTTACAAAAATGAGATCCCCCATCACTGATGATCGCTCTCGGGGTACCAAATCGATTAAAGATGTTTTCTTTTAAAAACTTTACTACCACTTTATGATCATTTGTCTTACATGTAATAGCTTCAATCCATCTAGAGACATATTCAACAACAACAAGGATGTATTTATAGCCGAACGAGACAGGAAAAGGACCCATGAAGTCAATACCCCACACATCAAACAATTCAACAATAAGAATGAGGTTAAGAGGCATCATGTTCTTCCTAGACAAACAACCAGTCTGATGGCATCTATCACACACACGATAAAACTCATGTGCATCTCTAAATAATGAAGGCCAATAGAAACCACATTGCAAGACTTTAGCCGCGGTCTTTCTAGCACCAAAATATCCACCACATGCATGGGAATGACAAAATTCAAGAATGTTGGCAAAGTCTTGCTCAGGTACACAACGCCTAATAACTTGGCAAGGACACACCTTGAAAAAGTAAGGGTCATCCCAAAATAAATGTTTGACTTGGGAAAAGAATTTCAACCAATCTTGTTTACTCCAATAATCAGGAATCTTACGAGTTACAAGATAGTTGACTATGTTAGCAAACCAAGGCAACTGGGATACTTGGAGAAGTTGTTCATCAGGGAAGGAATCATTTAAAGGAAGGATTCCTTCCTGAGGTGCTACACAGATCCTAGATAGATGATCAGCAACAACATTCTCACAACCCTTCTTATCTCGAATCTCAAGGTCAAATTCTTGCAATTGCAAGATCCATCTAATCAAGCGAGGTTTAGTGTCCTTGATGGATAATAAGTACTTCAAAGCAGAATGATCAGTGAACACTATAACCTTTGACCCTAACAGATATGATCTGAATTTGTTCAAGGCAAACACAACAGCTAGCAACTCCTTCTCAGTGGTAGTATAATTCAATTGACCATCATGAAGAGTGCGGCTAGCATACTGAATGACACAGGGAATTTTATCCGTCTTTTGCCCCAAGACAGCCCCCAATGCATAATCAGAGGCATCACACATCAACTCGAAAGGCAAAGACCAAGTAGGGGGTTGGACAATGGGTGCAGTGGACAAACATTTCTTCAGTGTCTCAAAAGCATGAATACAGGCATCATCAAAGGCAAAAGCAGTATCTTGAGTAAGCAAATTCGTCAAAGGACGAGAAATTTTGCTAAAGTCCTTAATGAAGCGCCTATAGAACCCAGCATGGCCAAGGAAAGAACGCACCCCCTTCACAGAAGTAGGTGGTGGCAGATTGGCAATTAGGTCAACCTCGGCTTTGTCTACTTCTACAGCCCGCTCAGACACTACATGTCCTAAAACAATTCCTTCTTTTACCTTGAAGTGACATTTCTCCTAATTCAAGACTAAATTGGACTTAATGCAACGGGACAATATGAGTGAAAGATTGTGCAGACATGTCGTAAAACTAGAGCCAAATACAGAAAAATCATCCATAAAGACCTCTAAAAATTCACCAATCATGTCAGGAAAGACACTCATCATGCACCGTTGGAAAGTGGCGGGCGCATTGCATAAACCAAAAGGCATGCGTCTGTAAGCATAGGTGCCAAACGGACACGTGAATGTGGTCTTTTCCTGGTCTTCTGGAGCAATGGGAATTTGATTGTAGCCGGAGTATCCATCTAAGAAGCAATAAAAATTATGGCCGGCCAATCGCTCTAGCACCTGATCAATGAAAGGTAGTGGGAAGTGATCCTTCCTAGTGGCGGGATTAAGATTTCTATAGTCAATGTAGACACGCCACTTGGTGGTAGTTCTTGTGGAAATCAATTCACCACCCTCCTTTTTCATTATCGTTATCCCCCCTTTCTTAGGGACAACTTGAATTGGACTCACCCAGGTGCTATCAGAAATAGGATAAATGATTCCTGTCACAAGCAACCTGATGACTTCTTCTCTCACAACCTCCAGCATATGGGGATTTAACCTACGTTGCATCTCACGTGAGGCTTTAGTCCTCTCTTCCAAATGAATACAATGTATGCATATGGAGGGGCTAATTCCTTTTAAGGCATCAAGAGTCAACCCCAATGCCTCTCTGTGTGCTTGTAAAATTTCAGTCAATTGTTCCTCCTGTTCAGTACTCAAATCAGAGGCAATAATGACTGACAAAGAGTTCATGGGCCCCAAGAATGCATACTTCAACGTGGGAAGAAGTGGCTTAAGATCTAGCTTGGAAGTTTCAAGAGGTTTGTCCAAGTCAAGATGAATATCGTGTGGATGATCAGTTGTGACAACCTCATAAGCTTCCTCCAACAGAGGTACAGAACTGAGTAAAGAGTCAACCTCTTGGAAATATGTTTCCTCATCAAAATACTCCATGTTTAAAGATGTTATGTAAGACTCAAAAGATTCAAGAGTGGAATCGTCATCAAGCATAACAGTCTCTATCTTAAATGCAGGATTGAGATCATCAGACTCAAGTGGATGGTGCTCGGCATTAAACACATTCAACGAGACCTTAAAATTTCCAAAAGACAACTCCAACTCACCACTTTTACAATGAATGATAGCATTAGAGGTGACTAAGAAGGGACGTCCTAGGATGACAGGAATTTGGTTGGTCACATTGACTACTGGTTATGTATCAAGAACAATGAAATCAACCTGGAACAGAAATTTGTCCACTTTTATCAAAACATCTTCAACTATTCCTCGTGGTATCTTGACAGAATGGTCAGCTAGTTGAAGTGTGATGGGAGTAGGCTTCAATTCCCCCAAACCTAATTGCTGGTACACAAAGAAAGGAAGCAAATACACACTTGCCCCTAAGTCAAGAAGAGCTCTCTGGATGGTATGTTCACCAATGACACATGAAATTGTGGGGCATCCAGGATCTTTAACTTTAGGAGTGTTGTGCTTCAGAATTGAGCTTACATTCTCAGTAAGAAAGACCTTTTTGTTAACATGTTGTTTTCTCTTCTATGTACAAAGGTCTTTCAAAAATCAGGCATAGGCAGGGACTTGCCTAATAGCATCAAGAAGTGGAATGTTAATGTGAACCTTACTAAACAGTTCCAACGTTTCATGCATGCTATCTCTTTTCCTAGGTGGGCCCGATAACCTTTGCGGATAAGGAGCTGGTGGGACTTGGTTAGGGATCTGCCTGACTGTTGGTGGAGAACTTAGAGGTTCTTCACTCAATGATGTGTCCCCATTGTCATCCTTTGACTCCTTAGACTTAGTGGTCCCTACCCCATTGTTCAACTCACGACCACTCCTAAGGGTGGTTATGGTTTTGGCTTGCTCATGGTGGGGTTTGGAACTCAACCCACTCTCATGTGTGCTTTTGGGGTTAGGAATGGTTTGACTTGGGAGTCTATTTTGTGTCTGTTCACTCATGTGGCTGGCCAACTGACTCACTTGTATTTCAAGTTTAGCAATGGAGGACTGTGTATTCTGCATAAATAATTGAAGTGTATCCTCAAGTGAAGGTTTTTGTGGAATCAATGGTTGTTGAGTTAAGTGTGGGCGTGGAGCTTGGGGTTGAGTAAACCCTAGAGGACCCCCAACCTGTGGGCCCTTGGACCATGAGAAATTTGGGTGCCTAGCCCAACCTGAATTATATGTTTCCGAAAAAGGATCATTCCGGTTTGGTCTATGAAAATTCTGGACTGCATTCAAGTCCTCAATGAGCTCCTGGTAGGATGAACTAGATGGACACATTTGTGTGGGATGAGATGAACCAGAGCATATGGCACAGATAGTAGATGGGTTAGGAGCAGGTGAAACCATAAGGGCGTCAATTTTTCTAGTCAACCCCTCATTCTTGGCCATGAGCATGGGTGTTTCCTCTTTTGGCATCGTGGAATCTTCTATCAACATTAAATGACGAACCCCATTGCTGAGATTGATCACTCAACATTTCAAAGAAGTCCTACGCCTCACTAGCACTCTTACCCATCAAACTCCCACCACTCGTTGCATCTACCATAGATCTAACCTGGGGTGTAAGACCTTGATAAAAGTATTGCACTAAATGCCATTTCTCAAACCCATGATGCGGACACCTACGGATCAAATCCTTCCATTTCTCCCAAGCCTCATAAAAGTGTTCACCCTCCTATTGCATAAAGTTGGAGATTTCTCTCCTAAGGGTTGTAGTTCTCTGAATGGCAAAGTACTTGGACAAAAATTTTGTGACTAATGTGTCCCATGAAGTAATTCTGCCCACCTCTAAGGAATTAAGCCAAGACTTGGCCTTATCCATAAGTGAAAATGGAAAAAGTCTTAACCAGATAGAGTCATCTGAGAAATTTTGGAATTTGAAAGTTGCACAGATATCTAAGAATTACTTGATGTGGTAATAAGGGTCCTCCTTCTCCAACCCATAGAATGTAGGGAGGAGTTGGATCACACCCAGTTTCAACTCATAACTGGAGGCAGTAGTGGGTGGCAATATAATGCAAGAAGGTGATGTGAAGTGGGATGGGATAGAATAATCCCTCAGGGATCTACGGTCACCGACTGCAGGTAACTGTAATGGTTCAGCCTGATTGGCCATGGTAGCTCCTAACTTGACTTCTAGTGTTTTCCTACAAATATGTTCTACCTCTTCAACAAAGGGAGCTAATGGTTCACCTAGGGAGTGGCGGCTGTGCATAAAAACACAAAAAGAAACAAAACTAACTACTGAAAATACGAACTAAATAGAAGAAATAAGAATAACTTCACACAAAATTATGAAAGCAGAAAAATAAATCTAATCTAAGACCATGGAGAACAAAGAAATACACTTAATACGTGCCTCCCCGGTAGCGGTGCCAAAAACTTGATGTGAAATTTAATTACATCAACTTTTACACTTTGCAAGGATACGAATCGTTCATGGAATCTAGCGGGAAGCGAGGGTCATATCCATAGGGAAGACTAAATTTTGTGTATTCTTAAGTCAACTAGCCTAACCAAATATAATGACTTAATCTGAACTAAACGCTAATTATATCCTAAATTATCAAGCAATAATCTGATTAACTACTTTCACAACAGGAAACGTTAGCTGTAGATTTTATCGTGATTCGTGCCTCTCTCGAGCGCCACATAACCACGAATCCGGATTCTCAATCCTTGCGTCTAGCCCCTCTTAGGTGCCAAGAGGTAATGACAGAGATCGAATTACAATAGAATGCAGAGAATCAATTTTCTATTGTGATGATGCTAAAATTATCAACTCTGGATTTTATCGTGATTCGTGCCTCTCTCGAGTGCCACGTAATCACAAATCCGATTTCTCAATCCTTGCGTCTATCCCCTCTAGGGCGTATAAAGTGAAAGACAGAAATTGGATTAAAATACCAAAATCCAACCTAGATTACAATCCTACCCTAGCTATCTAATTTAATCAAATATCCAGAAAACAAATATTCGATAAACATTAATTCTCAAATAAAATTTAATAAACATTCAAAACCTAAGTTCAAACTATAGGAAAATTAAATTCCAAAATGACGGATTACTCCCCTTCTCCTTCCTCTCGCTCGGGCAGACAGGCTTGTTCTCACGGGTGCTGCAATTTCTAGAAATTGATGGCTTCAGGTTGCAAGAGCGAGTGGCCGGAGGTAGAGACAATGCCGGCGAAGAACGATAGAAACCCACGGATGGAGGTGATGACCGACGAAGAACGGAACGGAGCTGAAGTCCTCTAACCGGCTCTCTCAAGTCTCGATCGGAGTCGGAATAGCTCCGAAAATGGTCGGAAATGGGTAATCGACGCCGGAGGATGGTCGGAATGCAGAATCGGTGCCGGAGGAGCCCTCTCGGGTCACCTCTCAGCCTGGTGAGTAGAAACTGGCAGTGTCGAACTCGCCGCGACAGAGACTCTCTTGAGCTCTCCTCGGGTCTGTTCTAGATTGCCGAACGACGGTGGACGACGGTGGCACGGTGAACGACGGCTGGAAATCTTCTCGGGTCTCCCTTCTTTTGGTCGGTGGCCTCCCCTGTTTCGGTCGACGGTCTCACCTTTTCAATACGATTTGCCCTAAAAAAATACCTTCCCCACTAATGGCATTTCTGTAAATATCTTCTTCTCCACACAAAATTCTCCTGAAATTCCATAATTAAATCCATCAAAATCATTTCAGGAAAAAATAAACCCTAAAAGCAATGAAATATCATTCAGGAGAGAAAAATATGCAATAAAAGCAGTGATTAATGCCAAATTCAATAAATACACGTTTCAAGTGAAAACCGATAAATAACCACTTATAACACAATTATAAAGGTTATTCAATTATAATTAACCTAGTTCTCATATCAGAATCTGGCATCTATCAAACATCCTCAACTACACCCTTATGATAGGCATTAGATCTATTGGCCAATTGAATCACAACACCAATTTTATTCAAAGGTCCAAGTTTCAAAGAAACATATGTAGAATATGGCATGACATTAATCGAAGCTCCTAATTTTATCATGGCCTTCTCAAATCTGATGTTACCTAACGTACAAGGGATAGTAAACACACCTGGATCTTTGCACTTCGTAGGGAGTTTTCTTTGAATAACTGTAGAAACATCTCCCCTACTCTTACCTTCTCACATCCTTTAAGTTTTTGTTTCCTCTTAATTGTGCACAGTTCTTTCAGGAATTTAGCATAACGAGGCACTTGTTTAATAGCATCTACAAGTAGAATATTTACCTCAGATCTACAAAAAGTCTCATATAAATCTATAATTTGCTCATCTTTTCAAGAATCTACCAAAGCCTGAGTAAGAGGAGGAACTGGTTTATAATTATAAAAAGGTGGAAACTTACGCTTAGGAACGTCATCATCATTGGGAACGTTCCTGTCTGCAATGACGTTTTTTCTCTTTTTCTTGCTCCGACGATGTAGGGGCTGCCTTTACCTGAATCTCAACCTCTTTACCAATTATCAAAAATATTGCACTTGGATTTTCTCTTGGATTTACTACCGTTTAAGAAGGTAATTTACCCGAACTTCGTGCCTCTAGCCAACTAATTGCGGTTGCCATCTGGCCCATCTGATTGTCCAAACTTTGAATACTAGCACTTGCCTCTTGTTAAAATTGTTTCGTCTCTTATTGAAATTGCAAAGTATTAGTGGCAAGAAACTTAACAATATCTTCTAAAGACATATCAGAATTGGAAACTTGTCCTAGTTGTTGTCTAGAGGGATATGGCTGCTTATATTGCTGGTAACTTGGGTGATTTGAAGTCGTGGGCTGATTAACTTGTGGATTCCCATAGCTAAGGTTGGGACGATCCCTCCATTCCATGTTAAACGTGTTCGAATAGGGATCATACTTTCTTTGCGGTTGTCCAGGAAAACCACTCACTGCATTCACTTGCTCAGTGGGCTCCTCTTGAAGAGTTTGGCACATATCAGTTGGATGCCCTACTACTGAACAAATCCCACATTCCTTCGCTATTTGCGTATTACCTATAGCCATTTGACAAACAAAAAAAGTTAGACTCAAAATTTTCATTCAAGGGAGGAAATATTTACCTCATTAACATTCTTAGATGGAAGGCCAAGCCTTGTGCCAAATTGTTGAGAATTGGTCGCCATATTTGAAATCAAGTTTCTCACGGCCTCGGGAGTTTTATCCTCCAAAGCTTTTCAACTTGCAGCATCAATCATGCTCCTATCAATGGGTAGAAGGCCCTCACAGAAATATTGGACTCGCTAATCTGATGATGAGGGCAGCTTGCACATAATTTCTTGAAACGTTCCCAGTATTCATGTAAGGACTCTCTGTTATGCTGCCATTGCATACTTCTTCAACAACTCCCTTTTCAAATTATCTATTTCCTCTTTGCAAGCATATGCTATCAATATCATCAACATATAGCAGTAGAATGATATAGGAGTCATCAAACTTCTTCACATAACAACAATGATCTGCCTGGCACCTCAAGAAACCATTACTACTCATAAAGGTGTCAAACTCTTATACCATTGTCTTGGAGCTTGTTTAAGACCATATAGGCTCATTTGAAGTTTACACACCATTTTCTCCTTTCCATGTGTTTTGAAACCATGTGGCTACATCATGTAAATTTCTACCTCCAAATCACCATGAAGAAAGGTTGTCTTTACATTCAACTGCTCTAAGTGCAAGTCTTCATTTGCCAATTGTCCAAGCACCGTTCTAATAGTAGCCAATTTCACTATTAGAGAGAAAATCTCAGTGTGGTCAATGCCTTCTTTTTGTCGAAAACCCATTACCACCAGTCTTGCCTTGTACCACTTGATGTCATCATGTTCTTCTTTTATTCGGTACACCCATTTATTCTACGAGGCCTTCTTTCCTTTTGGTAGCTTGGTCAATTGCCATGTCTGATTGGATAACAATGAATCCATCTCATTCAGCATGGCCAACTCCCACTTGGCTGATTCATCAACTTGCACGGCATTCTCATAACTCTCTAGCTCACCTTTATCAGTCAATAAAATATAATTAAGTGTTGGAGAGTACCTCTGTGGTGGTCTGCTAGTTCTGGCAGATCTCCTGAGTTCAATCACAGGAATGTTCTGATTTACTTCTGGGGGTATGTTCTCCTGGTCTTTCTGAGCAATATTCTCCATCTCAATAGCTGGAAGATCTCTCAACTGAATCACTTCATTTTTTTCGGCTTCATCACTTGTTCTCAACCTGTCTTTATACAAGGCACCTTCCATGAAGATCACGTCCTTGCTCTTGATAACTTTACGATTTTGGTCATCCCAGAAGCGATAACCAAATTCGTTACTACCATAGCCAATTAAAAAACATAATTTAGATTTGGTATCAAGTTTACTTCTAGTAGCAGAATCAATGTGAATATAAGAAACACAACCAACCACTTTCAAGGAAGAAAGGTTTACCTCTTTCCCGCTCCAAACCTCATCTAGTATTTTTCAATCCAATGGAGTTGAGGGACCTCTATTGATCAAATAGGCCGCAATGCTAAGACCAGAACATCTTTGGCAATCCCGCATGTAATCTCATGTTCCAAGCACACTCATTCAAAGTTTTGTTCATCCTCTCAGCTACACCATTTTGCTGAGGTTTTCCAGGAATGGCCTTCTTCATCTTGATTCCATTATCAGTACAGTACTGTTTGAAATCATTATCTATGTATTCCCCCCCATTATCTAACTGCAAACACTTCACCTTCAAATTTGTCTCATTCTCAACCATTTCTCTCCATCTCTTGAAGGCATCAATGACATCATATTTCTTTTTCAAGAAATAAACCCATACATTTCTACTTGCATCATAAATAAATGTCACATAGTAGTTAGAACCACCAAAGGAAGTAATAGTTGAAGGCCCCCCACACAACAGTGTGAACTAACTCCAATTTTGTTGTCTTTTGTTCCTTTCAAGCCTTATAAAAACTAACCCTTTTCTTCTTGTAAAAGATACAGCCTTCACACAAACTTTTGTTTACAATGTTCAACCCCGGTAGCTTCCCTTTGGATTGAAGCACTTTCATTCCCTTCTCACTCATGTGAGCGAGCCAATAATGCCACAAGTCAGAATCAATAACAACATCAGCAACTACAACCGTGTCTCTGCAACTGGAAGTGATGTAAAGAGTTCCAGTTTTAACTCCTAATTCAACAACCATGGATCCCTTTGTGACTTTCCAGGCAGCACCATTAAAGGTCTCATTATAACCTTCTTCATCAAGTTGCCCTTTTGAAATCAGATTACACATCAATTTTGGTAGATGTCTCACCTTCTGAATTTTCCACATTGTCTTGTTTGACATCCTTAAACTGACATTACCAATACCTACAATAACCAAAGGTTTTCCATCAACAAGATACACTATTACGGTCCCGAATTTGACACAAGGATTCTTTGGGAGGATCTGAGATCTGCTACGGGTTACGGGTCTTCCAGACATAACTGTAGGGATAGTAGGAAGACATGGGGAAGACGAAGATCAATGGAGGATGAGAGAATACGTGGGTTTTTTAGGAAAACCCTAACCTTGAAATCAAGAAGGTGATCTCAAGACTCTTTACGCTAGATTTAACCTAATTCTTAATACTTCAATGATTCCCTCTCTAATTACCCATACCCCTTAAATAGGGTTAACCCTGTTAGGGTTTAAGATAAAATATTACAAAAATACCCCTATAAATAAAATATTCCAAAAATATCCTTCTGGTCTAAAACTGAAATAAATAAAGTAAATTAAAGAAAAGACTACAATAATAATGTAATTGTGTGCATAACATTACACCCCCTTGGAAGATGAGTTTGTCCTCAAGCTCGGAAGTAGTGTATGTATGCCAACGTCTCCACAGGTGCTGAAGTAGCATCTGCGATAGTTACGACCCCCCCTCTGGACGCCCAAAATTGGAGATTTTTTTTTTGGCCCAGTCTGAGTTAGCCTGGGTTGACTCGGTTCAGGAACCTCAGTCCGGTGCGCAACTCAGCTTCGTGCGCTGATGAAATTTTTGTAACTTAGAAAAATTTGAATCGGAAGCCATCTTCTTCCTTCGGCGGAAATTTCAGTTGACGGGTCTTTAGAAATTGGAACCCTGCCGTATCCCCTGCCAATCCCGAACATAGCGGCCATCGGTAAGTGCAGGAACCTTGTCGACGGCTTCTCTTTCCCTCAGGGCACCAACGAAGGCGGGCGACGGTCATCTTCTGTCCTCACGGCCCCGAACAGGGCGGAAATTTCGCCGACAGAGTCTCCTACTACTCCTGCAGTGAACAGTAGCCCTTGGAGGCTTTGATACTTGAAAATTTTCCGAGACAGACTCTTGGAAATATTTCCCGATCGAAATGGTCGAAAACTTTTTCCTCTCCCATGTAGAACGGAGTGTGGCTTGCCGTGAGCAGGGGAGGATTGATTTCGACGTCTTGGCAGAAAACCCTGTCGAATGCCCCAAATCGTGATCCCCGTTGTGCAGCTTTGGATCTCCCTGCGGAGAAATTTTGAATGTTTTCGATGCCATGCCTTTTTGCTCGTCAGCGTCCGCCTCTGCTACAGGGACTTCGGCCGGTAACGGAGACGAATTTTTTTATTTTTTTTGCCATGGGCCGTTCTGCCCGTCTGAGATAGCTTCTGCTACCTCTTGTGCGCATATGTGGTCAGAGATTTGAGGTTGTGTGACCTGTTTTGCTGCAGCAGAGAGTTCCTCCCTTGCATAACGTTCAATGGAAGCATCTAACCGTGCTCGTATTTCTTCCAATTCCTTACCCATTGCAATAGATCTTTCTTGGGATATAGAATAACCCATTGTGTTCCTGCTCTGATACCAGTTGTTACGGTCCCGGATCTAACACAAGGATTCTTTGGGAGGATCTGCGATCTACCACAGGTTACGGGTCTTCCATACATTACTGTAGAGATATTAGGGAGACATGGGGAAGACAAAGACCAATGGAGGATGAGAGAATACGTGGGTTTTTGAGGAAAACACTAACCTAGAGATCAAGAAGGTGATCCCAAGCCTTTTTACGTTAGATTTAACCTAATTCTTAATACTTCAATGCTTCCCTTTCTCATTACCCATACCCCTTAAATAGGGTTCACCCTATTAGGGTTTAAGATAAAATATTACAAAAATACCCCTATAAATAAAATATTCCAAAAATACCCTTGTGGCCTAAAACTGAAATAAATAAAGTAAATTAAAGAAAACAACTAAAATAATAATGTTATTGCATGCATAACATTACTTTTAAGCACCTAGCCAATACTACCCAAAAGACCAACCTATTAGAAGCGGAAGGCATAAGTACTTAACCCAGGACCATAACATCACACCCCGCCCGCCCAAGCCGACGATCACGGTGGCATTAACACAGCAGCATGACCGGGTCTCAGAGCGGAATCATGGTGGGCCCATAACCCACAGGTCCCAAGATCGAAACCTGGCTCTGATACCAAGTTGTTATGATCCCTAGCCATGGATCTAGTAACTCGGCAAGGTATAGATGAATCCATCACGTTAAGAGGGTTTGACTCACTGTAATGATCCAAGAACAACCTGTTCTCTTTGCTGAATTCGTTTCCCTTGAAAAGGAATTTCCTTTTCTTAATTATGGATGAAACCAGAGAATCAATGGAGCTCCTTGACGCCCCAATGTGGAACCCCCTTTCTTATGACTCACGTCAAGTTCTACCATGCAATACCGGTATCTTACGTAAAAAGAAACATAATTCTAATCTTCAATACTTGGAACAAGATTAAGAATCACCTCTTGACGTCAACACCAATCCAGCAACTAGAATTTGTCCTCCTTCCTGGTTAGCTCACACCAACCCTTCTCCCTTTCTGGAATTTTCGTGAAAGAGATAGTCTTCTCTTGCAACTCAGAAGAGAAAGGTAATTCCTCTTCTTCCTCCTCTCACGATCACCTTAGATACCCCCCAATGTATTCACCAAACAACCAGAGAGAGTTCACACCAAGAACCTGTTATGGACTCCATAGCATCTAGAGAGGATAGATTGGGGTTTATTTGCAATTTCAAGTCATTAGGGGTTTCATTGCAATTTCAATTCATTAGGGGTTTATTTATAATTTGTTGAACTTATGGCCTTTGGCATGTTTTTCCTAATTCCCTATATAGGGACATGAGATGAATGAAGGTAAGCATTGAATCAATTAGTTGTAATCAGTTCGGATTCTTCCCTCTAAGGTCTAGGTCGGATTCTCCCTTTGAGGTCCAGGGTTGAGCTCCCTTCGAAGGCTCAAAACATCACAACAATCCTCCCTATTCATCGTCTTCATCGTATGTTAGATCCGGGGTATAACAACTTGGTATCAGAGTGGGAACACGATGTGCCACGAAGACCCATGGTTGGCGATGCACAGACAAATCGGAGAAATGGCTGCATTAGGCATTGCAGCGGAAGAGATACAGAAATGGCATGCCTCTTGGGTGAAGTATTGGCTATCAACGAAGTATCGAGAGGCATTCGCTCGAGAAACAGTCTCGGACAGGAAAACAGGCCACGGCCCGAAAAAATCAAACACGACATCCTGTTTACTGGCCAAAGTACCTATGGAAGATTTTGGGGCGACCTCAAATCCGAAAGTACACCAACACGACTCACGGCGAGTGGAACCCCATCCAGATTTGTAAAAGGAAAATCTTTCGGTGATTATTTTGACCGGCACATCAGACAGCGGCGACCCCAAATCATGCACATCAGAGGGGTTTTTCCCCACCCCTGTCTCCCACGAAGCCATACACCTTCCACCAGCGACGAAAACCACGGCACTGGCTGAACTGGCAGTTTATGGGGCACAAATCCACCGGAACGGGCCAACGCTCGCCAGCCATATTCGCCAGATCAGCGCAGGTTTGCCTTTCACCACCGAACACGGAGGAGGCTTGGTCAGCGCCATTGGAAAAAAATTCGGTGGGCTCTGGCTTCCGGATTCTCATTCTCAGCCTCAACCTTGCCCTCGGAAGCCTAGCGGGGAACCATATCCAATGAAATTTGGGGTAAGATTTTGAAATGCCATCTATTTTTAGTTCAAAACGGTGGTTCCATGCGGTGGAAGGGCCTCCAATGTGCTTAGCAGCAGCAACGCTGCTCGAAAATTGGGAAGGAAAGTTCTCTGTTTTGGGAAGCAATGAACCAGTGGCCAAATGGGGGAATTTCAGCTTGGGTATAAGCAAGTAGAGATAAAAAATTTGGGAGGATGCCAGGCTCCATTAAATTTTTTTTTTTGGGACCTCTGAATTTTTTCTAGTGGCTTGGTTGTTCTGCTGCTGTGCACAGCACTAGTGCATCTATTTGTTGTCCACGTGAGAATGTGCAGCTCTGTATTTTTTCAATTGCTGAGACCAATGTGCATGTCCTGTATTTATTTGTGCTTTTTGTGATGTTGAAATTTTTTTGGAGAAGGGTCTATTTCGCTGTTGATGAGCACAATGGCTTGGGTAAAGTTTCCACACATGCTATTCTCTATGCTCAGCTACTCATCGATGGACAAGAGCATGGAGTGAATGGTTTTCTTGTGCAACTACGAAGTTTGGAAATTCAATCCCCTCTTCCAGGTAGTACAATTGATGATATGAGGATGTAATTTGGAAATGGAGCTTACAATACCATGGATAATGGTATCTTGCGGGTTGATCATGTGCGAATACCGAGAGATCAGATGTTGACGTGTGTTTTGCAAGCCACTCAAGCAGGGCAGTGTGTTCAATCACATGTTCCAAAACAGTTTATTTATGGGAACAACAGTGGTGATGTTCAATTTTCTGTCAACCATGAGCAGCAGCAGGATTGTGCTGCCTACCTGCAATTGTTAAGCAGGGATGTGGATCAAAAGAACTTTGGTGGAGAGCCTCCATACAGCATTATGTTTGGACCTGACATAGGTGGCTATCGCACTAAGTTTATGCTAATGGAGAACCCTAGAATAGGGAGCCTAGCAAGAACCTAAATTACCCTAGTTTATGCTAATTCCGAACTTGCTTTATCTCTCCAGCCTTACCCCTTAAATAGGGTCATTAACATCAACATAGGTTAGGGTTATAAAACCCAATTCTACCCCTACCTTTAAGTCTTATTAAAAATCGATAAAATTCGAAATTAAAAGCAACAACAATAATAAAAGTTAAGTAGATGACTCAGTATTATTGAATCCATAACATACACTTTCCCATAATAAAAGAAGTTCCTAAATCTAACACCCAAGAGTCAATAGGGCTATCAACCGACAAGAGTAAAGGATCTTGTACTTCTTCAGTCTCGCATTTGCTGCATCGTTTTTCTTTTCATCCTTCTTTGGTGCTTTGTAGTTCTTCTTTATGTGACCAGACTTGCCACAATTTTAGCATTCCACATTCCTTCCAAATTTGGACTTGCTTCTACCATTCCTTGACTTCCCTCTACCATTGCCCTTGTTGGAATTCCTCTTAAAATTCCTGCACCTAGTATCGACACTTAGGGCAGAATTAGATGTCGACAAATCTCTAGAGTCCTTTCTACGAACTTCCTCCACGAGAATGGTATCCCAAACATCATTAAAGATCAACTTCCCATTGCCTAAAGAGTTGTTGACCCTAACCCTCATAGGCTCCCAAAACTTTGGTAGAGATGCCAAAAGAATTAAAGCAATAACCTCATCATCAAATTTAATTTGAACGGATGTCAATTGATTGACAATCGTGCTAAACTCATTCAAATGTGATGCAACATCTGTATTTTCTGTCATCTTTAAATGAAGAGTTTTTTCATGAGGTATACCTTATTATTTGTAGAAGACTTCTCATACATGTCATATAGAATCTTCATCATCCCCGTTGTGGTTTTCTCCGATGCCATGTTGTGAGCATCGTTCTTCGATAGTGTTAACTGGACTACTCTCAGCACTTATCTATCGTGGAGATTCCACTCATCATCTTTCATACCTTATGGTTTCATATCCTGAAGTGGTGTGTTCAGCTTTTTACTTTACAGATAATCTTCGATTTGCACCTTCCAAAACGCAAATTTGTCAAACTAAGACATTGATATATGAAAATGAGACACAGAATTGTTTTAAAGAATGTTTTTCGATGATGTATTCGTCTATGTTTCGGAGGCTATTTATAATACATTACATGCTGATTTTAGGATCAATTTAGATCCTAAAATCAAGGAACAAAATCACAGAATCAAGGTAACAATCCTTTTCCTACAATCACACTAATTTACATCTCATTATAGGTTTGCAAACACTCCCCCTCAAGTTGGTGCATAGATATCAGTCATGCCCAACTTTTCATTATAATCTTTGCATCGAGGTTCTCCTTGATGAAATGATGATCAACTTCAACATGTTTAGTACGATCATGTTGAACCGAATTTTGTGCAATTGCGATGGTTGTCGTGTTATCACAGTGGAGATTCATAGGTTTGGCATATTCAATCCCTAAGTCCCTCAATATATTCCTTATCCATAACAACTCGCATATACCATGAGTCATACCTCAAAATTCAGCTTCAGCACTTGATCTTGATACTACCTTCTGTTTTATTATTTTCCAAGTGACAATATTCTCTTCCACAAAAGTAAAGTAACCCGACGTGGATCTTCTGGTTGTCTGATTACCTGCCCATTTAGAATTTGTATATCCTTCAATATTAGATACCATTTTTTAGAATAATAAACCTTTTCTTGGAGCACTTTTTAAGTATCTCAAGATTTAATAGACTGTTTCCATATGTTCTTCACTTGGTGCATACATAAACTGACTCACAATGCTCACTGCATATGCTACATCGGGCCTTGTGTGTGATAGGTAGATTAATCTTCCAACTAATAGTTGATAATGCCCTGTCTGTTAAGGTTTGATTTGGAAGAATTTTGAGCTTATGATTCATTTCCATGGGCGTCTCTATCAGTTTACAATCAAGCATTCCGGTTTCGGCTAGAAGATCCAACACATATTTTTGTTGTGAAAGGAAGACTCCATGTTTTGATCTTGCAACCTCAATTCCCAAAAAATATTTTAGTTGTCCAATATCCTTCATTTCGAATTTTGTGGCTAAATACTCCTGTAAAGCTTGCATTTCACATGGGTTATCTCCTGTCGTGACCATATCATCAACATATACAATTACAGTTGTTACTTTTTTTTCTTTGTGTTTTATAAACAAAGTATGATCTGAGTTACTTTGCTTATATAAAAACTCCTTCATTGTGGCCAAGAATCTCCCAAACCATGCTCTAGGTGACTGTTTCAGTTCATACAATGACTTCTTCAATTTGCAGACTTCACCTTGACACAAAGAACCACTTTTAACTCCGAGTGGTAGCTCTATGTAAACTTCTTCTTCTAACTCTCCATTGAGGAAGGCATTTTTAACATCAAATTGTTGTAGAGGCCAGTCTCGATTCGTTGCTATATGTGAATTGTATTGATCTTAGCTAGTGGTGCAAAACTATCCTGATAGTCTACCACATACCTTTGCGTATATCCCTTTGCAACTAGCCAAGCTTTATATTTGTCAATACTTCCATCTGGTTTGAGTTTCACTACAAAAACCCATCGACATCCAATTGTCTTTACTCCTTTAGGTTTGAGAACAAGTTCCCAAGGGGCATTCTTTTGTAGAGCCTCCATCTCTTCATTCATCGCCTTTTTCCATTTTGGATCAACTAATGCATCCTGCACATTACTACTAAATGCATATGATTTAGTCAACCTATGGGAGAACACATAGTTTTTTATTGAGTATTTGGTCTTGGCTTCAAGATCTGGTTCATACTATTTTTTTGGAACTCCCCAATTCAATATTTGTGGATATTTAGGGGTTATATTTTATGTAGAAACACATGTTTCAATAGATTCATCAAATACAAGATTTGTATTTACTTGAGGAGGAACATTCTGGGTTGATTCTTCAGTTGATAGTGCACACAGGGGCAACCCTGAGGGTTCTTCAGGAGAAATTAATGATTCACTCTTGGCTTCATGGTTGGGAGCACAGTCTTGTTGCACATCATGATGACCTGGTTGGTTAAAAAATTCATTCACCGCTTCTAACTCAATAAACTTAGTCCCTCTGCTATTCTCTTGTTGAACATTCTCTTCACTTGAGCTCTCCCCCTGAAGAGAAGTCTGAGAGATTCCCCCAAAGTAATATGGTTGTAATTCATGGAAAGAGACTTCTAGAGTTACATGGAGCTTTCAAGTGTGTGGATCATAGCACCGATATCCTTTTTTAAAATCGGAATAGCCAATAAAAACACATCGTTTGACACATGAATCAAGTTTATTTCGCAAGACTTTTGGGATATGAACATATACAGTAAACCCAAAAACTCAGGGTTCAAGATTCAGAAGATGGGGAATGAAAATTAGGGAGTGCAGTTTTTGTTAAGGAGTTTGAAAGTCTATAACTTGCAAAGGTGTTCGATTGATAAGGTAAGCAGCAGATTTGACAGCTTTGCCCCCAATAAAACCGAGACATGTTCATGCCAAAGAGAGGCACGCACTACTTCCAAAAGTTTTCTATTCTTCCTCTCTGCCAATCCATTTTATTGGGGAGTATAGGTGCATGAGGTCTGATAACGAATTCCATGATTGTTCAGAAAATTACCAAGAGAAGTATCGACAAATTCAGTACCATTGTCAGATTGCAAAACACGAATCTGCTTCTGGTACTAAGGGTGTACCATTTGATGAAATTTCTGAAAAACTACACACAAATCACTCTTTTTTAAAGTTATTCTAGTGCATTCATCAATAAATGTCACAAAATATCGAGCTTGAGAAATAGAGGGAACCTCTGTAGGACCCCAAACATCAGAATGAATAACCTCAAAAGGTTCAGAACTCTTATTCAAACTCGGTAAATAAGAGAGTAGTTCACAAGTGTTCCAATGAAAATCCAGATTATTCAAACCTGAAAAAATTTGTGGTCGTAATTTCTTAAGATAACCAAAGGAAAGATGGCCGAGTCTTCGGTGCCATAACCATATAGTTGCTTGAGTACTATCTTCACTGCTAGCTTGATTTGCCTCACTGATTTTTTATCCCCGTCTAACACCATGACCAAGAATCTTCCTATTGTGGACTCCTTAGCACATCGAGTCACCCAAAGGGGGAGGCAATGACTCACTGAGTTACTAGTTTAACTTTCATATTTTATATTGTTTTCAGTTTAATTTTTCATTAATTATGTAATGAACAAGGACGTAGGGGTAGAATTGACATTTTTAGCCCTAAAACACTTATTACGTCAAAACCCTATTTAAAGGGTAAGGAAATAGAGAAAAGGAAGCCTGGAATTAGGTTAAACAGGGTTTGGAGTTCTCCTTGACGAGCTCTAGGGTTGGGAGGTCTCCTTGATGAGCTCCAAGGTATGGTTCTTGATTTGACCTTTCATTCTTTTCATCGTTGAATTTTGTTTGTATTGAGACTATTCAAGATCAAGGGAGGAAGGGGTTTTAATTACTCTTTTCCGAGTTTAAGGAGGGCTTTAGCCTCTTCCACGATATAGCAGCGAGAAAGAAGGGTTTTTCCTTCAATCCGAACAAGGGAGAAAAGGTGTTTGGGTTAGATACTCGAGCAACATATCAAAAGAGGAAACTCTAACCTCTTTTCCGAGTGCAAAAGGGTTAGGGGATCATAACCTTTCTTATGTGAACAATAGAAGTCTTCAAGAGAAACCCTACATCCTTGATGTGAGTCTAAAAAGGGGTTTCATTCTTTTTGGTCAAGAACAACACCATTAGTCTTCTAGTTACGTAGAAGACTAAGAAAAGGAAACTTCTTTTCAAGCATCACGATAACAGGAAGAGAAAAATGTTTGCTTCATTACCGTGATCAAGAACCCCCAAAATGTGCTAGATTCACAATTACCTCACCGAGTTACTAGATCCATGGCTAGGGACCATAAAACTTGGTATCAAAGCAGGGTAACACGGAAGAGATCAGCAATAGTTAATTAAGGGAGTTTATGCTCAGAGGTCAGGCAAAGAATGACAGAAAATTTTCTCAAATCATGGAGATGTTTCCTAGAATAATCTCGAGATTGAGAGACTGAATGGGAGGATGGACAGTATAGAAACTGGTCTAACAACTGGAAGGAACACAATTATGGAACAAAGAGCAGAGGACAACTCGAATAACAGAAGGGGAGATGAGTTTGCTGGGCGCACTAGTTTTCCTAGCCAGTAGGGACACTTCAACCCGGGAGGAGGCACCATACCCAGGTATACTAAACTTGATTTCCCTACTTTTAATGGGTCAGAAGATCCTTTGATTTGGTTGCATAGGTGTGAAAAAAAATTAGCCATCAAAGAACAGTAGCTAATGATATGGTAGGGTTGGCCGCTTTCCACTTACTGGGGGAAGCACAACTTTGGTATCATCAAGTTGAGTCGCATAGATCATTGGTTGATTGGGAAGAGTTTAAGGAATTATGCACTCTACGTTTTGGTCCTCCGGCTCACAGCAACCCTTTGGGGGATTTGGTGTTGTTACGCCAAATTGGTTAAGTGGAGCTCTATAAAAAACAGTTCCAGGAAAAATTAGCAAGAACAGGCCGGATGGTTCGGGTGGACCAGTAGGTAAATTTATTTACAGCATGCCTTAATGAGTCCTTACGGCTAGAGGTGGAGCTACATGCACCTGTCGACTTAGGCAGAGCAATGAATCTAGATCGGGCATTGGAACTTCAATAGAAAGTCTAGCACAGAAGGCGAGCATGGTAAGGGGAACGGAGCACCTCCTCCACTTGGCAAGGACGACGAAATACTCCTCAATCATTTCAGTCAACATTACCTCCTCCGAGAAATCCTTCGGGTAACACTATGACAACTGATATGAGATCTAGTAATCCTCCACCTCAATATATAAAAAAATTGACAAGTGGAGAGATGGCAGAACGGCAGTCCAAGAATCTGTGTTACAACTAGGATGAACAGTATCGGGTAGGTTACCAGTGCAAAAGGTTGTTTTGGCTCGAAGTGGATGAAGCAAATAATCCAGATGATACGGGTGAGATTATAGAGGAGGAACTACCGGAAATATCTTTACTTGCCATTACTGGGCAGAAATCGCCCAAAACTATGCAAGTCAGAGCTCAGGTCCTCGATTGGGAACTTGTGGGACTAGTGGATTCGTGGAGTACCCACAATTTTCTTAGCTTAACGACGGCTCAGCATCTGCAATTACAGATCCTTCCACACCTGATAGCCACAGTCTCAGTGGTCAATGGGGAGAAAGTTTCTAGCTATGGGATCAGCAACACAGTAAATTTTTCCATTGGTACTACTTTATTTCATGCTGAATTTTTTGTCATTCTTCTGGCTGGGTTTGATATGGTATTGGGCATTAAATGGTTACAAACATTGGGACCCATTCTGTGGGACTTCTCTGCTTTAACAATGATTTTTTTCTTGTGCGGTAGCCAAGTGCTCCTACAGAGGAGTCAAGTGGACAAACCACATCACCTTCATTCTAAGCACGGCCCAAACATTCCGGACAGCACACCGGATAATCTTTTTAACGAGTTCACTGACCTCTTCCATGAGCCTTCTGGGCTGCCTCCCTTGAGGCACTATGATCACCGGATCTGTTTGAAACAAGGGTTTGATGTGGTGGTCGTTCGACCGTACCGGTATCCACACCTAAAAAAGACGAAATCAAGAGACAGTGCCAGGCGATGTTACAACAGGGCCTTATTCGCAGCAGTCGGTCCCCGTTCTCTTCACCCGTATTGCTCGTGAAGAAACATGATGGCACGTGGTGATTTTGTAATGATTATCGGGAATTAAACGCACAGACAATGAAGGATAAGTTCTCGATTCCAATAGTGGAGGAGCTCCTAGATGAATTACATGGTGTTGTGGACTCAATAGCACACCGAGTCACACAACGAAGAAGACAACAACAACTCACTCAATAGGATTTAATTCTTATATTTCTTTGAGTAGGATTTATTTCTAATATTGTTTTAAGTAGGATTTATTTCTTATATTGTTTTAAGTAGGAGTTATTTCTAATTACTTTTTATGTAAGGGCATTATGGGGAATTATTGTAACCCTAACCCTAAAACTCCCTATTTAAGGGATAGGTATGAATGAAATAGGTAAGCTTTGAGATTTTAGAATAACCTAGTCTAAATAGGTTGGGATCACCTCTTGATCCCGAGTTTAGGGTTTACTCCAAAAATCCAACCTATCATTCACCCTCCATTGCCATCCATCTTCACCCAAATTCATCCACCATCATCCCTATTAAGAAAAGGAGCTTCCTGCCTCTTTTCCGAGCCCAAAGAGGAGATCTATCCTCCTTCTTGGCAGCAACAACAAGAGAGGCCGAATTCCTCCCTTACCAAGCAGCAAAGTGAGGATTTTTATCCTCAAATCTTGAGCAATTCCTGGTGCAACGTGGGAACTTATCATAGCATCAAAGAAGAGGTATTAATCTATCCCAAACTCGTGTTTCAAGTTATTTAAGAAAGAAGGATTGCATTCTTAGCTAGAGCAGCAACAAAGAGGGCCAAACCCTCTTTGCCGTGACCAAAAAAAGAGAGCACCTTGCTCTAGCAAGGTCAGCATTGTTGTGGGGTCTTCTACCTAGCACAACAACTCGGTAGGACCCTCAAAAGAGGATCTTTCCTCCTGGCCAAGCATTGGTTAAGGAGAAATACTCATACACAGACCCTTGACGTGAAGTGAGTAAATTCTGAGTGCTGGATTCACAAATCCCACGCCGTGTTACTCGATCCATGACTCGGGACCGTAACAACTTGGTATCAGAGCAGGGTAACATGGGGGATAATATCAGCAATGAAGAAATCCAAATCAGGATACAAAAGATAGAAGATAGCCTTGAAACAGCACAACCAGTGTTGGGAAAGGTTTGTGGTTTGGAAGAAGAGATGAGCCGAATCATTAGCATGCTATAGGAGTTGAGGACAGAGAGACATCAGAGTCCAGAGGTGAGAGAGGTTGCTCAACCATATCACAGAAGAGGGGAGCAGTGGCCTGGGCGTACAGCTGTCCAAGCACCTCAGCATGGAGGCACAATCCCAAGGTACACCAAGTTAGAGTTTCCCTCTTTCAATGGTTCTGTGGATCCCGTAATTTGGTTGCATAGATGTGAAAAAAAAATTTTGAACCAAGGGACTACTGAATGGGATAAGGTGCAACTAGCCTCTTTCCATATGACAGATGAAGCCATGTTATGGGTGACTCAAGTAGAGAAAGAGAGACCGGGAATGACTTGGGGAGAATTTAAAAATCTATGCACAGTTAGATTTGGGCCTCCCGCCAACAGCAACCCCTTGGGAGAGTTAGTCTTATTGAGACAAACGGGTTCAGTGGAACACTATCAAAAACTCTTCCAGGAAAAGTTGGCTCGTGCTGGAGAGAGGGTATTGGTTGACCAGCAGGTCTCCTTATTCACGGCAGGTCTCAATGAGTATTTACGGCTAGAGGTAGAACTCCTTATGCCCACAGATCTAGCTCATGCCATGAATATGGCCCGAGCAATGGAACAACGATAACAGTTGCAGCAACGTAAGCCGGGTTGATCGAGTGAGAGGAACACTTCCTCCACGTGGCAAGGGCGCCGCTATAATTCATCTCAGGGAACATCTACAGCAGCACCATCCAGACACACTTCGACTACGACTCGGGTAGCCGATCCCCGCCCTGGTAATTCCTTACCGAGCTTTATAAAAAAATTGACGAGTGCGGAGATGGCAGAAAGGCGGTCCAAAAATCTCTGTTATAACTATGATGAGCAGTATCGGGTCGGACACCAATGTAAACGATTATTTTGGCTCGAGATGGAGGATTCCGAGGATCCAGAGGAACCAGAGGATATTATCGAGGAGGAACCACCAGAGATATCCTTGCATGCTATTACTGGGCAGAAATCGCCTACTACAATGCAAGTCCGAGCTCATGTCATTGACCGAGAACTGGTGGGACTAGTCGACTCGGGGAGTACACACAATTTTCTGAGTTTGACAGACGCACAGCATCTCCAGCTCCAGATACACACTCATCCGACAGCCACCGTCTCAGTGGCCAATGGCGAGAAGGTCCCTAGCTATGGGATTAGTAAGGCGGTAACTTTTTCCATTGGATTTACTTCATTTAATGCGGAATTTTTGTTATTCCCCTAGCGGGATTTGATATGGTTTTAGGCATTAAATGGTTACAAACATTGGGGCCCATTTTGTGGGACTTTTCGGCTTTAACCATGAGCTTTGATTTGGCCGGAAGTCGGGTGCTCTTACAGGGCTGTCAGGTGGACAGGGCCCACCGCATACACACTTTGCAGACACAGGATCAGCCTGACAGTACTAGTGATGGTCTGGTTGAGGAGTTCTATGACCTCTTCCAGGAGCCTTCGGGGTTGCCTCCCATGAGGCACTGTGACCACAGGATCTGTCTGAAACCAGGTTCTGAGGTAGTGGTCGTGCGACCATACCGTTACCCACACCTTCAGAAGGACGAGATAGAGCGTCAGTGCCATGAGATGTTGAAACAAGGTCTTATTCATCCCAGCCGCTCCCCGTTCTCTTCACCCGTCTTACTTGTGAAGAAACATGATGGGACATGGAGGTTCTGCGTGGATTATCGGGAGTTGAACGTGCAGACAGTAAAAGACAAGTTCCCGATTCCGGTAGTGGATGAGCTTCTGGATGAGTTACATGGGTAGTGGTTATTCACTAAACTCGACCTCCGTTCGGGATACCATTAGGTCCGGATGCACCCCTCTGATATCGAGAAGACGGCGTTCCGCACACACCATGGCCACTTTGAGTTCGTCGTCATGCCGTTCGGGTTATCCAATGCACCCTCCACTTTTCAAGCTTTGATGAACGAGGTATTTAGCCCCTATCTTCGAAAATTTGTTCTTGTATTTTTCGATGATATTTTGATATATAGCAAGTCGGTTGAGGAGCACTTGGCACACTTGAGGATTGTTTTCGACTTGTTAAGAGCACATCAGCTCTATTTGAAACACTCCAAGTGTTCTTTTGCGGCTTCACACGTGGGATATCTGGGACACATTATCTCACATGAGGGGGTTACGGTGGATCCCGAGAAGATCCGAGCTATTCACGAGTGGCCGCAACCACAGTCGTGTTCTGCATTACGGGGTTTTCTGGGTCTTGCGGGCTACTACCGTAAATTTATTCAGAACTATGGGCCAGTGGCAGCACCATTGACGAGTTTACTCAAGAAAAATTCCTTTATTTGGAATGAGGGGGCCACCACGTCATTTGTGGCACTCAAAGCTGCCCTCGCATCCGCGCCAGTATTACAACTTCCCAACTTCGACGAATTGTTCGTGGTAGAGTGCGACGCTTCAGGCGTGGGCATGGGGGCGTTTTACAGCAGTTGGGCCATCCTATTGCTTATTTTAGCAGACAGTTGGCAGTCCGCCATCACAAACTGGCAGCCTATGAGCGCGAATTGATTGGGTTGGCCATAGCGGTCCAACATTGGAGGCCTTATCTCTGGGGCCGGGCTTTTCTCATACGCACGGATCACTACAGCCTTAAATTCTTACTAGAACAGCGTTTGACGACGTCGCCACAACAGCACTGGATCAGTAAGTTGTTGGGGTTTGACTTCTCGGTGGAGTATCGTGCGGGGAGATTAAATAAGGCGGCAGATGCCTTGTCACGGTGTTTTGAAGATCAGCAGTCGGTCTATTCTATCAGCCAGCCGAGATTTCTCATTATGGACTTGGTGCGAGAAGCACAAGCTACTCACCCTGCACTACAGGAACTGCATTAGCAGATCTCAAAAGGGACAATGAATGTGAAGTGGTCCATCCAGGATTCACTTATTTATTATAAGCATCGGATTTTCCTTCCACCTGAGTCCGAATTGATTCCAGCTATTCTCTCAGCCTACCACGACAGTACACATGAGGGGATCCAGAAGACCTTGCACAGAATTCGAGCTGATTTTTACTGGCGAGCCATGAAAGCCTCTATTGCGACTTATGTTGGCGACTGTCAGGTATGCCAGCGTAACAAAGCCGAGCACTTGAGTCCAGCCGGTCTTTCTCCAGCCTCTGGCCCTTCCAACGCAGGTTTGGGCCGACATTTCAATGGATTTGTGGAAGGCCTACCCCTGTCAGCCGGCAAATCCGTACTTTTCGTAGTGGTTGATCGATTCTCCAAGTACGGGCATTTTATACCGATGGCTCATCTGTATACAGCAACACGGGTTGCTCAGACTTTCCTGGAGCAGATAGTCCGCTTACATGGCATTCCAGAATCCATTGTGAGTGACAGAGATGCAGTTTTCACGAGCACCTTTTGGCGGGAACTATTTCGCTTGAGTGGGACGAAATTGAAGTTCTCCTCCACCTATCATCCACAGACAGACGGGCAGACTGAGGTGGTGAACCGCACCATCGAGATGTATCTACGGTGCTTGGTGGGGGATCGTCCGCGACAATGGGTTCAATGGCTTTCGTGGGCCGAATATTGTTACAACACTTCGTTCCACTCTGCATTGCAATCCACTCCTTTTCGGGTTATATATGGTCGGGATCCACCTCTCCTCCTCTCGTACAACCCAGGGTCCACCCGCGTGGACACGATTGATCAGGCACTCATAGACAGGGATCTACTGCTACAGAATATCACAGAACGGCTACGTGCCCAAGCTCGGATGAAGGATGTATACGACAAAGGCCACCGTGAGGTCTCTTTTGAGGTTGGAAAGTATGTGTGGCTACGGCTCCAGCCCTACCGTCAGCAGTCTCTAGCGGGACCTCCATGTCATAAGCTCTCACCCCGATTTTTTGGGCCGTTTCCCATTCTTCGACGCGTGGGACCAGTCGCCTATCAACTCAAATTACCGGACACCGCCAAAATTCATGATGTGTTTCATGTCTCTCTTTTGAAGCCGCATTCCGGAGCACAGCCTACATCCACTCCATTCCTACCACCAGTTGATCATGGCGAGGTTATTCTTAACCCAGCTGCGGTGTTACGTGCACGCTTGACCAATGATCATTGGGAGATTCTCGTTCAGTGGACGGACACTGACCCCGACGCTGCAACATGGGAACGTGTGGACATCTTCAAACAAGTCTACCCAGCTTTTGAGCTTGAGGACAAGCTCTTTCTCCATGGGGAGGCAGATGTTGTGGACTCAATAGCACACCGAGTCGCACAACGAAGAAGACAACAACAACTCACTCAATAGGATTTAATTCTTATATTTCTTTGAGTAGGATTTATTTCTAATATTGTTTTAAGTAGGATTTATTTCTTATATTGTTTTAAGTAGGAGTTATTTCTAATTACTTTTTATGTAAGGGCATTATGGGGAATTATTGTAACCCTAACCCTAAAACTCCCTATTTAAGGGATAGGTATGAATGAAATAGGTAAGCTTTGAGATTTTAGAATAACCTAGTCTAAATAGGTTGGGATCACCTCTTGATCCCGAGTTTAGGGTTTACTCCAAAAATCCAACCTATCATTCACCCTCCATTGCCATCCATCTTCACCCAAATTCATCCACCATCATCCCTATTAAGAAAAGGAGCTTCCTGCCCCTTTTCCGAGCCCAAAGAGGAGATCTATCCTCCTTCATGGCAGCAGCAACAAGAGAGGCCGAATTCCTCCCTTACCAAGCAGCAAAGTGAGGATTTTTATCCTCAAATCTTGAGCAATTCCTGGTGCAACGTGGGAACTTATATAGCATCAAAGAAGAGGTATTAATCTATCCCAAACTCGTGTTTCAAGTTATTTAAGAAAGAAGGATTGCATTCTTAGCTAGAGCAGCAACAAAGAGGGCCAAACCCTCTTTGCCGTGACCAAAAAAAGAGAGCACCTTGCTCTAGCAAGGTCAGCATTGTTGTGGGGTCTTCTACCTAGCACAACAACTCGGTAGGACCCTCAAAAGAGGATCTTTCCTCCTGGCCAAGCATTGGTTAAGGAGAAATACTCATACACAGACCCTTGACGTGAAGTGAGTAAATTCTGAGTGCTGGATTTACAAATCCCACGCCGTGTTACTCGATCCATGACTCGGGACCGTAACACATGGGTCATGGGTCTTTACTAAATTGGACTTACGTTCTGGATATTATCAGCTTCACATGCACCCCTCCGACATTCAGAAGACAACATTCCACACACATCAAGGCCATTATGAGTTTGTGGTTATGCCGTTTGGGTTATCAAATGCGTCTTCAACTTTTCAAGCACTGATGAACGAGGTATTTAGCACTTATCTTCATAAATTTGTACTCATTTTTTTTTCTATGATATACTCATATGTAGCAAGTCCAGAGAAGAGCATTTAGCGCATTTACGGATTGTGTTTGAATTATTACAATCACATCAACTCTATTTGAAGAAGTCCAAATGCTCCTTTGTGACATCTCATGTGGCTTACCTCGGCCACATTATATCACATGTGGGGGTAACCGTTGATCCCGAGAAGATTCAGGTAATTCGGGAGTGGCCATAGCCTCAGTCTTGCTCAACTTTGCACTAATTTTTGGGTCTCGCGGGCTATTACCGCAAATTCATTCAGAATTACAATCCTCTGGCAAACCCTTTGACAAATATCCTAAAGAAGAATTCCTTTCATTGGAACGAGGAGGCCACACAATCCTTTGAGGCCCCCAAAAGTGCTCTCGTCTCCACCCCTGTTTTACAACTTCCAAATTTTGAAGACTTATTTGTGGTTGAGTGTGACGCTTCTGATGGGGGCATTGGGTCGTCTTACAGCGGTAGTCACACCCCATTGCTTATTTCAGCCAGCAGTTGGCAGCTCGTTATCACAAATTGGCTGCGTATGAATGGGAATTAATTGGGTTGGCCAAGGCGGTCCAACACTGGCGGCCTTACTTATGGGGCCGTGCATTTCTCATCCTTACTGATCACTATAGTCTCAAGTTCTTACTTGAACAGTGCCTCACGACTTTGTCACAGCAACATTGGATCAGTAAGTTAATGGGTTTTGATTTCTCGGTGAAGTACCATGCGGGGAGGTTAAACAAGGCAGCAGATGCCTTGTCCAGGAATTTTGAACACCAACAGCCCATATATGCAGTTAGCCTGCCTCATTTCCTCATCCTAGACTTGGTACACGATGCACATATCACTCTTTTTGCCTTACAGGAGCTCCACAGAAAGATTACAGAGGGGACTATGGATTCTAAGTGCTCCATCCAGGATTCACTTATTTGTTACAAACAGCGGATTTACCTTCCCCACACATCCGAGTCGATTCCAGCCATTCTCTCGGCTTATCATGATAGTACACTAGAAGGTATTCAGAAAACTTTGCTATGCATTCGAGCCGATTTTTATTGGCAGGCTATGAAGACTTCCATTGCGAACTATGTTTCAGCCTGCTAGGTATGTCAACGCAATAAAACCGATTATTTGAGTCCAACAGGTCTTCTCTAGCCTCACGCCCACCCTACCCAGGTATGGGCCGATATTTCCATGGACGTTGTTGAGAGTCTTCCACTGTCAGCCGGGAAGTCGGTTTTATTCGTGGTCATTGATCGGTTCTCCAAGAAATCCCATTTTATTCCAATGGCTCATCCATATACAGCATCACGAGTGGCACAGACTTTTCTTGAGAATATTGTACGATTACACAACATACCAGAATCTATTATCAGTAATCGGGACGTGGTATTCACAAGCACTTTCTGAGGGAACTTTTTCTTTTGAGCGGCACAAAATTGAGGTTCTCATCCGCGTATCATCCTCAGTTAGATGGCCAAACCGAGGTGGTTAATCGCACCATCAAAATGTATCTACAATGCTTTATTGGCGATCAATCGAAGCAATGGGTTCAATGCCTACCATGGGCTGAATACTGTTTAACACTTCATTCCACTCCGCTTTGTAATCCTCTCCTTTCAGGGTTCTTTATGGACGGGACCCCCCTCGCCTTCCCTCTTATGCTGGAGGCTCCACCCACGTGGACGCCATTGATCAGGCACTCATGGATCGAGACCAGGTATTACAGACTATTATAGACCACCTACAGCAAGCTCAGGAACGCATGAAAGGGACACCGAGATGTTTCATATGGGGTAGGGGACTATGTTTGATTATGCCTACAACCATACCGCCAACAGTCCATTGTGGGACCATCACGCCACAAGCTCTCCCCCAAGTTTTTTGGGCCTTTTCCCATTATTTGGCGGGTAGGATAGGTGGCCTATCAACTACAACTGCCAGCCACGGCAAAGTTGCATGATGTGTTTCTTGTTTCCCTCTTGAAACCATATACGAGGTAACCGCCTACTTCCACTCCATTCCTACCTCCAGTGGACAATGGACACATCATTCTGACACCCTCCGCGGTGTTACGCACCCTTTTGGTCGACGACCAGTGGGAGATTCTAGTTTCGTAGACGGAAACAAAACCTGAAGCAATTACATGGGAGCGGCTTGAGAACTTCAAACAGGTCTACCCAGTGTACGAGCTTGAGGACAAGCACTTTCTCCAAGGGGAGGCAGATGTTGTGGACACCATAGCACATCGAGTCACCCAAAGGAGGAGGAAATGACTCACTAAGTTCACTAGCTTAACTTTCATATTTTATATTGGTTTCAATTTAATTTTTCATTAATTATATAATGAGCGAGGATGTAGGGGCAGAATTGGCATTTTTAGCCCTAAAACACTTATGATGTCAAAACCTTTTTAAAGGGTAAGGTAATAGAGAAAAGGAAGTCCAGAATAAGGTTAAACAGGGTTTGGAGTTCTCCTTGACGAGCTTTAGGGTTGGGAGGTCTCCTTGACGAGCTCCAAGGTATGGTTTTTGATTTGATCTTTCATTTTTTTCATCATTGAATTCTGTTTGTATTGAGACTATTCGAGATCAAGGGAGGAAGGGGTTTTAATTACTCTTTTCCGAGTTTAAGGAGGGCTTTAGCCTTTTCCACGATATAGCAGCAAGAAAGAAGGGTTTATCCTTCAATCCGAACAAGGGAGAAAAGGTGTTTGGGTTGGATACTCTAGCAGCATATCAAAAGAGGAAACTTTAACCACTTTTTTTAGTGTAGAAAGGGTTAGGGGATAATAACCTTTCTTACGAGAACAATAGCAGTCTTCAAGACAAACCCTACATCCTTGATGAGTCTAAAAGGGGTTTCATTCGTTTTCGTCTAGAACAATTAGTCTTCTAGTTACGTAGAAGAATAACTAGAAGACTAAGAAAAGAAAACTCCTTTTCAAGCATCACGATGACAGGAAGAGAAAAGGAAGTCTTTGCTTCATTACCAAGATCACAAACCCACCCCCATATCGTGCTGGATTCACAATTACCTCGTCAAGTTACTAGATCCATGGTTAGGGACCATAACACTTCCAGGTTAGAATGTCCTGAAAGACACGAAATGAGGGCCAGAAAGTTACTGTACAAGCAAGAGTTGAATTAATTTGGCTAACAGACAATAGATTATATTCAAGAGATGGAACAACAAGGACAGTATCTAATGTAAGATTATTTGACAATATAATTGATCCTTCCTCAGTAATAGAAGAGGTACTACCATTGGCGGTGGAAATAACGGATTGAGGAGAAGGTAGGGCAGAGTTTAACTGACTGGAATCCGTCGTCATGTGATCGGATGCACCTGTATCAATAATCCAAGTTCTATTCTTAGAATATCCAAAGAATACTGATGTTTTACTGATAAAAGCTAGATGGGCAACATTTGTTTTAGGTAGCATCTTTTCCCCAACAATCTTTTTCTAAGGTGTTTTTGAGAAGTCCCACCACTGCGGATAACCAATAATCTAGAAACTACTCTGTTGCGAATGACCTTTTTCCCACTGTGAGTGCATACCCGGTTGTTAGCTTTTAAAGATATTTGACGATAGCTCCCCAATGTTTGTCTCTGCGTTGATTCGGATTTTTTTTTTGTCCGGTGTGGAAATTCGATTTGAACGGATCCGATTTGGTTCGGTCTGGTCCGGTTTGGGTCCAGTCCGATTGTGGTCCAATTCGATTATGTCTGGTCCAATCCTGTTCTGATCCGGTTCGGTTCTGGCCCGGTACGATTGTGATCCAGTTCAGTTCGGTTTGGTCCGGTTCGGGTCCAGTACAAAACAATTGTGGTCCAGTTTGGATCCCCTGGGTTTACCCACAAATAAATAAAGGAATAGCAGTTCCTAAGTTTAAAAGAAAATTCACTTTTCTTCTTCGGCGACGGCAGCTTCAGCTTCCTTCGGCGCGGTGGTCAGTAGCGACAACGAGACTGGTGGTGCAGTGATTCTTCTGGTTTCAACGATGGTACGATTTGCTGGGAGGCCGAACGGTCGCTCGGCATCAATAGTTGTCGGAGCTTCCATCGATCTTCTGTGACGGCAATCCTATTCACTGCGACGGAAAAGGAAGCTCTTCCTCTTCGTCGTGTTGGTGATGTGCTGAAAATCCGAGCGGTGATTCGGCGGCGGTTCAGCAGTAGTTTGGTGTGTTCCAACGGAGTTCAGGTGGCGGAATTTGGTGGTGTTATGTGATGACTGAAGGAGAAGATATAAAACATAAACCGTCTTCTTCGTTCACAGTGACGGCAGAGCTGACTTGCGCTATTTTTTTTTCTCCTCCGGCGATAGAGTTGTTGCTCTGGTCTTTGGCTATATGACAGCTTCTTCATCCATGGCGACGGCAAAAAAATTCTCCCACTCTGATACCATATCAAACTGAGACACTAATATATGAAAACGAGACACTGAATTGTTTCAAAGAATGCTTTCCGACGATGTATTCTTCTCCATTTCGGAGGCTATTTCTAATTGTTGATTTTAGGATCAATTTAGATCCTAAAATCAAGGGAAAAAATCACAGAATCAAGGAAACAATTTGTTTCCTCCAATCACGCTAATTTACAGTCCATTACAGGTTTGCAAAAAAAAATCCATATCATAAAACTTGTTGATTCCAAGTGTCAATCCTTCTCCGCCAACCATTGCTCTCAATCATGAACCAAAGCTCTGGTACCACTTGTTAGGAATTAAACGCCCTAATTCCAAACTAACGAGAGTAATAATAATAAACGTGGAAGAAGGGAAAGCAAGCACAAAATAAAGACAACAAGATGTATAAAAGTTCACCTCAAGGTGAGACTACGTCCTGTCTTCTGTCGCTGCAATAATCCACTATGAAGATGAAATAGTTTACAAGAAAAATCCCACACTTACAGGTGTTTCTCTCTAACCTCTCTAGCTACAACTCAAGACGATCCTCGAATTAAGATGATAAAAACCCTAATAGAGGCGCCCCTCAATTATAAAGAGAAAATTAGAGCAACCGCGATACAAGAGTAAAATTCCTAAACTGGCATTAATGAAACAACAGTTAATATAATGTGGATCGTACTCAGTGCAAGACGTTAATTAGGCTCCACAACTTTACAAGTAACCCTCATTTATCATGCCAGTATAAAGCACATATGGGTGTCTTCTCCCTTCATCAGATCGGCTTTGGTGAATGGAGTCTTAGCACTTGAGAAGATTCAAGGAAGTCAGAATCCAACTGATATGTTAACAAAGACTATTACAATTGAGAAACTGAAGTTGTGTGCAACGTTAGTTGGATTTGTCTTTGACGATTGAGAAGTTTTTGCCACTATAGAGGAGATATTGATGATGGATTAGTCTCCTAGTGGGAGATTGTTAAGTTGTGGAGCCTAATTAACACCTTATACTCTGTCGTAGATTGACCTTCACGGTAAGGTCGTCGTGGGGGTTGGAAGGGGGGAAGGGAGCCTCCAAGCGGGTCCACAATATATTGATTGTTGTGTCATTAAGGGAAATTTGGAGATTTCACACTTGTAATCTGGTTGCCCAAATTTTCTCTTTATATATGGGCGCGTTGTTGTTAGGGTTTTATCACCTTGACAAGGATCATTCATTCGAAGGAGCATCTTGAGTTGCGGCCCCTGAGAGAGGTTAGAGAAAAAACACTTGTAAGTGTGTGTGATTTCTCTTATAAACTATTTTGTCTTTATAGTGGATTACTGCAACAACGGAAGATAGGACGTTGTCTCGCCTTGAGGTGAACTTGTATAAATCTTGTTGTTCTATGCTTGATTTTTCCTTCTTCTACGTTTATTATTATTGCTCTCATTAGTTTGGAATTAAGGCATTTAATTCCTAACACTACATTCTTTATCTCCATGTCTCACAGATAAATTTTTTACCATAGTTGATGGTTCCCAAACCAAAGTTCTAAGGAGAGGTTTCAGCTCTGTTATACTATCACTTCCACTCAAAGATATCCAATTTGTTCCAACTTTTCCCTTGAACCTATTGTTTGTCAGTCAACTTACTAAACACTATGACTGCTCCATTACCTTCTCACCCTCTTCTTGTGTTTTTCAAGATCTAACAATGAAGCGGGTGATTGGTGGGGGCTATGAACAAAGGAGGCTTTACTACTTGGACTTGCCTCAAAAAAAAATCAGTCTCAACCAAGCAAATTGAGGCACGATTATGGCAAAATCAGTTGTGATACCCCTCAACACCATCTCTTAACATCTCTTTCCAACTTTTAAAAATTTGTGAGTTTTAAACTATGAATTGTGTTAACTAAGAAAACACCAGAGGCCCACATACTCTCCTCATAATGAACTTAAAGGTGTTGCTCTTTTTTCCTTGACCCTTAAGTGTCTCGAACATTTCCAGAATTAAGTATTTTATCACTTTTATTGATGATTTTACTCAAGTCACATGGATTTTCCTCTTTATAGAGAGATTTGAAGATTTATCCATATTTAAGTCCTTTCATGCTATGGTGGCCACTCAATTTCTCAAGAAAATAAAAGTACCTCACTTTAATAATGCCAAAGAGTATCTCTCTAGTGACCTTGACTCCTTTTGTCAAGAAAATGGCATTATCCATCAGACATCTTGTGTCTACACCCCTCAACAGAACGATGTAGCATAATGGAAGAACCGAGATCTCCTAGAGGTAGCCCACGGCTTACTACACTACTGGTTTTCTTATTAATAGGCTACCCTCATCCGCACTCTGTCATAAATCCCCATACTCTTGATTATTTCCAAGTGATGAACAATTTTCACTTCCTTTAAGAGTGTTCGGGTGCACCTGTTTTGTTCATGTTACATCACCTTAGAGAAATAAACTTGACCCAAAATCTATCAATTGCATCTTCTTTGGATACTGACACACACAAAAAGGTTTGTTATAATCCTTTTCATCGAAGGTTACTTGTGTTGAGGGACTTGACCTTCTTTAAAGACACTACATACTACTCCTCTGAAAATTCTCCTCTAAGTCTCTCATTTGTAAAGGCCTCTCCTCGATCTCTTATGCCTCTTGTTCTAGATATTCTTCAACCCCCAAAGCATTGGCCAATACCACACCTATGAAGTTTATGGATCCCACTGAAGTAAGTCCATCTCCACCTACTCCTATTCCATTTGGACCATAGAATTATACTCTGCCTATATCCTTACGGAAAGAACCCATGACTTGTACTAGGCCCTCTACTTCTCACCCAATATCCAACTTTATGTCTCATTATCGTTTGTCTTCTTCATATTATCAATTTCTTGCATCTATTTCTTCCATCTCTGCTCCACAGTCCTATCAGAAGGCTTTGAGGCATCTAGGATGGAAGGCGGCAATGAAACAAGATAAACATTGCACTATATGAGAATCAAACATGGACTCTAGTTCCTCTTCCTTCAGGAAAGAAACCCGTGGGCTAGAAGTGGGTTTATACCGTCAAACATAACCCAGATGGATCAATTGCTCACCTTAAGGCACACGTCATTGCCAAAGGCTATACTCGATGTTATGGAATCAATTATGAAGAAACATTCTCTCTGGTGGCCAAATTGAACTCGGTAGGTATATTGTTATCCATTGCTGCAAATTCCATGGCAGATATATCTGCTTGATTTAAAAAATGATTTCTTGAACAGGGATTTTAAAGAAGAAATATATATGCAAAAACCACCTAGATTTGTGGTTGAGGGGCAGTCGGTATGCATATTGAGGAAATCTCTATATGGTCTAAAATAGTCTCCCCGTGTGTGATTTGATAAATTTAGTTAAGCACTGATACGGGTTGGATTTCATCAATGCTCAATAGATCACTAGTATTTATTAAAGACATCCCCAAAGGGAAATTACTTTTGGTCGTCTATGTAAATGATATTGTCTTAATTGGCAGTGATTCAGATGGCATTCAAGAGGCCAAAAAGAAGATATGTGAAGAGTTAAAAAAAAAAGACCTTGGACTACTTAAATACTTTCTAGGTGTTGAGGTGTTACAGTCCAAGCATGGGATCATACTATCACAAAGAAAATATATCCTTAATCTACATGGGGAGACATGAATATGGGGTGTAGACTGTTACAATGTGGGACCCACCGTGGCCCCACAAGCTGGTGGGACCCACCATGAGCTCGAGAGGAGTCAACAAGAGTCTTCATACAAAGTGGCTCTAGCTAAGAGATCAGTAACATGTGCTAGAATTAAATAGAAGATTTGAAGATCAAGTGGACCCACAAAGATACCATAAGCTGGTATCTCTATCTACATGAGCTGGAAGATCATGTGGGATCCACAAGATAAGACCAAGAGCTGGCTCTCTAGCTTGATTCACGTCCTTAAAGAAGGTGTTTGTAGTTGAGTTAAATTAGTCTCTTAAATAGATTATGTAATCTGATCATGATAGGCTTATCTTGGAGAGTTCCAGTGGGAATGTAATTAGTAGTCTTAAAATTACTTGTACATGGACTCTATCACCTCCTCAACTATAAATAGAGGTAATTGTAACTCAGAATTCATCAAGCAAGTTTCTTATTTTTTTTTCTTCTCTCTCGTGTGAAGTGTTCTCTCTATACTCTCATTTATTTTCCTTCTCTTCTCTCTCTACCCGAGAGCTCTTCACTTTTTCCATTTTTTCTTTCATTCTCCCCTTGCTCGAGGTATTATTCATGGGATCATAAATTTAACATGGTATCAGAGCTACCAATTTAGGATCCCCATTATACTCTA
Source organism: Aristolochia californica (assembly GCF_029961685.1). NCBI lineage: Eukaryota > Viridiplantae > Streptophyta > Magnoliopsida > Piperales > Aristolochiaceae > Aristolochia > Aristolochia californica. Next base: position 25,909,490 of record NW_027181771.1, read on the forward strand.
TAAAGATATGATTAAAAGCTGCTCATAGAAGGCTCCTTATGAAGCAAGATTGAAGTTCAAGAGATAAGTATTTATTTATGATATTATTAATTTTATGCTACTATTTTCGGTATTAAGAGGTGGTTTAGAGATGTCCTTATGCATATTTTCATCTTATGAAATTATGAGAATATATGCATCTTTTATTATCTTTGATTAGAAGAGATTATCAAGGCAGTTTTTGTCGGTTTGCACAATACTTTGACTGAGACCAGTGTATATTGGATTTTTTTTAATAAATCTGTGGGAATAAGATTCCCAGATAAATAAGGATGATTTTGAGCCTTTTATGATTCATTGTCCATTAAAATTAATTACTTAGCATTTATGCTAAGCATCTCCATTAATCGAGTTGGTTAAAGCCTTCCAGTTGGTCATATTTTGATTACATGATTGGAGAACTATTTCACATGATTTTCCTACTATGGCTGAAGATAATATGAGTCACCAGAGTGACATACTCAGAATCACCACTATACCCTTATGGGGGGTATCAAATTTTATGAACTGGTCCACATTGGTTCGTCGGTTTCTTATCACAAAGGACCTAGTTGGTCATGTCACCAACTGTGGACCACATATTGATGAAGATGATATATTCTATACCAAATGGTTAAAGGAGGATATATTGGTTATTAGTTAGCTTATAAATAGTATGGAATAACATGTCTCCAATAATGTCATTCATTTAGAGACGACTAAACAAATTTGGGAGACATGGTCCAAGTTGTATTCAAGCTCCGACAACTTACAAAGGCTATATGATATTTTACAACGGATGCTTACCACCAAAAGAGGAGACAATATACATGAATATTTGGCCCGCTTTCGAGGCGTTCTTAAAAAATGGAAACTTGACCAACCAACCTCTACAGATATCTTTGTCCAAGATAAACATAAAGAGGCCTTGATAACTGCCATATGCCTTGCTAACATTAAACCACATTTTGAAGTTGCTAAGACTCACCTTCTTAGCTCTTCCGCGGTTCCCACTTTTGATGATGTATGCGCTACACTTCTCCGTAGTCCAAACGCTTCTCCCTCTACTACTGAAATGTCATCCGCTATATACTCTGGACATAGGGGAACACCATCTGACCAAGGCCGAGGCCGAGGCAGATTTTATAGAGGAGGAAGAGGAAGAGGTGGAAGGACTGGTTTTGACTGAACAAATGGGAAGGCATACATCCATTTTAAGGGATATGGCCACACTAGAGACACATGCTCTATATGTGGTAGATTGGGCCACTCTCGCGAAAGATGTTATAAAGCTAATGAGAATAGAGCTAACCAAGCCTTAGTGAGTGATACAAAGGTAGAGCAGTGTACCACAACAGCTCCAAAGCATACTATTACTGATGAAGACAATGAACTATTCCAGAAAATGAAGACCATGAAGGGGTCCTCCCCAAGTACTTCTTCACCAACCGCTGCCACCACTGCTTCAGGTATGTTTTCTGCCTCCTCTTCATCATGGATAATTGACTCAGGAGCCTCTGAGCATATTACAGGAAACAAACATCTTCTATACTCAGTTTCTCCATGTCTTTCACATAAATTTGTTACCATTGCTGATGGTTCACAAACTAAACTTTAAGGGAAAGGATCCAGTTTTGTTACACCATCACTTCCGTTCACTGATATCCTTTTTGTTCCTACTTTCTCTTTGAATCTTTTATCGGTTAGTCAGGTCACCGAACATTTTAATTGCTTTATCACTTTCTCACCTACTTCATGTGTGTTTCATGATCTTACAACGAAGCGGGTGATTGGTGGGCCGAGAACAAGGGGGAATCTACTACCTAGATGTGCCACAAATAAATACTGCATCCACCTGTGACACTGAAACTAGGTTATCGCACAACCGGTTGGGACATCCATCCACCCAATCTCTTCATCATTTTTTTCCTAAAGCGCAGTCGGACCTTCATTTTGAAGCAAGTAAAATGAGTAAACATTAGAGGTCTACAAACGCACCTCGTCTAGAAATTAAAAGTGTCTCGCCTTTTTCATTAATTTATACTAATGTATGGGGATCCTTGAGTGTCTCCAACATTTCTCATGTGAAATATTTTATTACATTCATTTATGACTTCACTCGTACCACTTAGTTATTTTTGTTTAAAGAGCGTTCTGAAATACCATTGATATTTAAATTTTTTCATGTAATGGTACTCACTCAATTTGGCAGAAAATTAAAGTCCTTCGGTCGGATAATGCCAAAGAATACACATCCAAAGATCTTGACTTGTTTTGTCAAGAAAATGACATTATTCATTAGACATCATGTGCTTACACCCCTCAAAAAATGGTGTAGCTGAACGGAAGAATGTCATATTCTTGAGGTAGCTTGCGGTTTACTATATGCCATGAAAGTTCCCTATTTTTATTGGTTGCATGCAGTTCTTACTGCATGTTTTCTTTTAAACCAGTTACCCTCTTCGGTTCTTGGTAAAAAATATTCGTACTCTCTATTATTACATGTTGATGATCCTTTTTCACTGCCTTTGAGAGTCTTCAGTTGTCAATGTTTTGTCCATATTTCCTCCCCAAAACACGGTAAACTTGATCCCAAATCTGTGAAGTGAATCTTCTTAGGATACTCTCGCACACAAAAGGGTTGTGTTTGCTATAATCCCTCTCTTCAACGTTTACTTGTGTCTCAGGATGTCACATTTTTTGAAGACTCTCCATATTATTCTAATAATACTCCTCCAGGTTTATCTTCCCTACCAGGTTCTCCTCGACTGGTTGTGCCCCGTGCTACAGAAACTACTCAGCCCCCAGAAACACTGGCTAACACCACACCTACTTAGTTGTCAAATCCTACCGAGGTAAGTCCATCTTCTCCGATTATTTTTGACCCAGAATATGATACTCGTCCTATTGCTTCTAGGAAAGAGACCAGATCATGCACCATGCCTTCTACTTCTCATCCCATATCAAACTTTGTGTCTCATCATCGTCTATCCCCTGTTTGTTGTCAATTTTTATCGGCTATTTCCTCTGTACATGTACCACAATCCTATCAAGAGGTTGTCAAATATCCAGGGTGGAAGGAGACTATGGATGAAAAATGCAGGCTCTTTATGAAAATCATACATGAGCTCTAGTCCCCCTTCCTTCAGATAAGAAACTAGTCGGTAGCAAATGGGTATTTACGGTGAAACACAATCCGGATTGGTCCGTGGCTCGGTTGAATGCTCGCCTTGTTGCTAAAGGCTATACACAATGTTATGGCATTGATTATGAAGAAACCTTCTCTCCAGTGGCTAAATTAAACTCGATACGTTTGTTATTATCTCTGGCAGGTAATTCTTCCTGACAGGTCCATCAACTTGATGTAAAAAATATTTTTTTTCTGAATGGGGATATAAAGGAGGACATTTATATGCAGCAACCACCTGGATATGTGGTTGAGGGGGAGTCTGCATGTCGACTACAAAAATATATTTATGGACTCAAACAGTCACCTCGTGCATGGTTTGAAAATTTTAGTCAAGCACTCATACGGGCCAGATTTCACAGATGCTCTGGAGATCACTCTGTCTTTATTAAAGACACACATAAGGACAAGGTAATTCTAGCCGTATATGTTGATGACATTATTATAATTGGCAGTGATCTCGAGGGCATCCAAAAGATAAAAGAAATGATATGTACTGAATTCAAGACAAAGGATCTTGGACTACTCAAATTTTTTTGGGTATTGAAGTACTACAATCCAAACATAGAATTATATTATCTCAAAGGAAGTATGTCCTTGACCTACCGGAGGAGACCGGAATGCTGGGATGTAGACCAGCAAAAACTCCTATAGACTCGAATACAAAATTATGTATATGTACTAGAGAAGAAGTAGCTGTCGAAAAATATCAACGATTGGTGGGAATACTTATTTATCTCTCTGTAACGAGGCCAGATATTTCATATACAGTCAGTGTGGTAAGTCAATATATACACAAACCACAAGTCAAACATTGACAAGCACTAGAACGGATATTACGATATCTGAAAGGAGCACCAAGAAGAGGCTCTATAAAAATCATGGACACTTCAACATCGAAGGATTCTCATATCCAGACTAGGCTGGATCCCCAGATGATAGAAAATCTACTTCGGGATATTGTTCGATGGTTGGAGGAAACTTGGTTACATGGAGGAGCAAGAAACAAAATATAGTTGCAAGGTCTAGTGCAAAAGCAAAGTACAGAGCCATGACACACACAGTCAGTGAACTCCTATGAATCAGATCTCTCCTCACTAAATTGGGTTTTTACAAAGAAGATCCTATGAATCTATAGTGTGATAATCAGGTTGCAATTCACATCACATCAACTCCAATCTTCCATGAGAGAACAAAGCATATAGAAATAGACTGCCACTTCATATGAGAAAAATTCACTGTTGGCATCTTATATCTCCAACATGTATCTTCACAGAAACAGGTTGCAGACATTCTCACCAAACCAGTCACTCACAAAATTTTGTCCAACATTTACAGCAAGTTCAGCATCTACGATGTTTTCTCACCCCTAGCTTGAAGGAGAGTGTTACATTGTGGGACCCACCATGAGCTCGAAAGGTGTCAACAAGAGTCCTCATACAAAGTGGCTCTAGCTAAGAGATAAGGAACATGTGCTGGAATTAAATAGAAGATTTGAAGATCAAGTGAGACCCACAAAGATACCATGAGCTAGTATCTCTATCTACATGAGCTGGAAGATCATGTGGGACCGATAAGATAAGACCAAGATCTGGTTCTCTACCTTGATTTACATCCTTAAAGAAGGTGTTTGTAGTTCAGTTAAATTAGTCTCTTAAATAGATAATGTAATCTTATCATGATAGGCTTATCTTGGAGAGTTCTAGTTGGAATGTAATTAGGAGTCCTAAAATTACTTGTACATGCACTCTATCACCTCCTCAACTATAAATAGAGGTGATTGTAACTCAGTGTTCATCAAGCAAGTTTCTTATTTTTTTTTCTTCTCTCTTGTGTGAAGTGTTCTCTCTATACTCTCTTTTATTTTCCTTCTCTTCTCTCTCTGCCTGAGAGCTCTTCTCTTTTTCCATTTTTTTTTGTCTCTCTCCCCTTGCTCGAGGTATTATTCATGTGATCCAAAATTCAACAAAAACCAACAAATACCCCTATGGATTCAAATACCAAGCTATTTGCAAGCTCTGGAGAAAATGTGGATATAAGGAAATATCAAAGACGTGTGGGGAAAATTATTTACCTCAATGTAACAAGATCATATATATCATATGCAGTAAGTATGGTGTTGAATTTAGGATCCCTTTTCCAATATTCCGAGCAAGAGAAAGGAGAAAGAAAAAGAAGAAAAGGGAAGAAGAGCTCTCGGGTAGAGAGAAGAAAAAAAGAACAGAGAGATGTACGTCAAGCAAAGATAGAGAGATTTACTCAAGAAGGAGATGTGTAACTTGATTAATTCCGAATTACAACACCTCTATTTACAGTAGAGGAAGTGATAGAGTCCTATACAATTAACCTTTCAATCTCCTAATTACATTCCAACTCTAACTCTCTATGATAAGTCTATCAACACAATCTACTAGAAGTCTAATATAAGGGAGGAGGACAGCTCGTGGCCTTATCCTTGTGGGTCCCACATGATCTTCCAACTCATATTGATAAGATTACAAGCTTATGGTATCTTTGTGGGTCGCACTTGATCTTCAAGTCTTCTAACTCATTTCAGCTTGTTTATTTATCTTCTTAACTCGTGTTAGCTTGGGTGAGAACTCTTCTTGGTATCCCACGTCCTCATGGTGGGTCCCACTAGCTCGTGCACCATGGTGGATCCCACATTGTAACACTCCCCCTCTAGCTGGGGGTGAGAAAACATCATAAATGCCTAGCTTGTTGCAAATGGTAGACATAATCTTGAATGACCAGCTTGGTGAGAATATCTGCAACTTGACTTTGTGATGATATATACCTTAGTGATTAAAAAACCTGCTTGGAACTTTTCTCTTATAAAATGACAGTCCACTTCAATATGTTTTGTTCTTTCATGGAAGACTAGATTTGATGTAATGTGTATGGTTGCTTGATTTTCACAATATAGATCCATTGGAGCTTCTTTGTAGAATCCCAATTCAGTGAGAAGAGATCTTATCCATAGGAGTTCACTAACAGTGTGTGCCATGGCTCTGTATTCTACTTTTGCACTAGACCGTGCTACTACATTTTACTTCTTGCTTTTCCATGTAACCAAATTCCCTCCAACCATCATACAAAATCCCGAAGTAGATTTTCTGTCATCTGGGGATTTGACCCAGTCTGCATCTGAGAATCCTTCGATGTTGAAGTGACCATGGTTTTTATAGAGAAGCCCTCTTCCTGAAGCTCCTTTCAGATATCGTAGTATCCTTTCAAGTGCTTGCCAATGACTAAGTTGTGGTTTGTGCATCTATTGACTTACAACACATAGGATATGATATATCTGGTCTTGTTACACACGGGTAAATAAGTCTTCCCACTAGTTTTTTATATTTTCCAATATCTACATCTTCTCCAGTGCCTCCACATAATTTTCTATTTGAGTCCATAGGAGTGTCTATTGGTTTGCATCCCATCATTCCTGTCTCCTCTAGTAGATCAAGGGCATACTTCCTTTGGGATAGCACAATCCCATGTCTAGATTGTAATACTTCAATACCCAAAAAAAAATTGATTAGTCCAAGATCCTTCATCTTGAATTCATCACATATTTTTCCTTTATTTTTTGGATGCCCTCAAAATCACTACCAGTTAAAATGATATCATCAACATATACAGCCAAAATTACCTTACCTCTCGGTGTGTTTTCAATAAATACTGAGTGATCTCCAAAGCATTTGTAAAAGTCGGCCCGTATGAGGGCTTGACTAAATTTCTCAAACCATGCCCGAGGGGAGTGCTTTAGACCATTCAAAGATTTTCTTAGTCGGCATACTAACTCCCCCTCAACCACATACCCAGGTGGTTGTTGCATATAAATTTCTTCTTTAATATCCCCATTCAGAAATGCATTTTTCACATCAAGTTGATATATCGACCATGATGAATTGGCTGCTAGAGAAAATAATATACATACCGAGTTCATTTTTTCCACTGGTGAGAAGGTTTCTTCATAATCAATTCCATAACATTGAGTATAACCATTGGCAACCAGTCGAGCCTTTAGTCGTACTATTGACCCATCCGGATTATATTTGATAGTATAAACCTACTTGCAACCAAAGGGTTTGTTATCTGTTGGAAGAGGAACCAATGACCATGTCTGATTGTCATTGTAGAGCCTATTGATAGGATTGTGGAACAGATATGGAGGAAATAGAAGAAAGAAACTGACAACATAAAGGTGAGATGCAATGATGAGACACAAATTTTGAAATGGGATGAGAAGTAGAAGGTCTAGTGCATGATCTAGGTTCTTTCCTTACAGCAATAGGACGAGTATCATATTGAGGGCCAAAAATAATTGGAGATGAAGGACTTACCTCTGTGGGATCTATTAACTCGGCAGGCGTGGAGTCAGCCACTTACTTTGGGTGTTGAATAATCTCTGTATCGCGGGGCACAACCAATCAAGGGAAACCTAGTACTGAGGATAGACCAGAAGGAGCACTATCAGAATAAAATGAGGAGTCTTCAAAAAAATTTACATCCCTGGACACAAATAAACATTGAAGAGTGGGACTATAACAAACATAAGCCTTGTGTGTGCGAGAGTATCCCAAGAAGATACACTTGATAGATTTAGGATCAAGTTTGTTGTGTCTAGGAAATAAATTATGAACAAAGCATTGACATCTGAAGACTTTCAAAGGTAGTGAAAATGGATCATCATTTGGTAATAATCTAGAGTAAGGAGATTTATTACCAAGAACGGAAGATTGTAGATGATTTAAAAGAAAGCAAGTTGTAAGCACTGCATGAGGCCAATAAAAGTATGGAACTTTCATGGCATATAATAAACCTCGAGCTACCTCAAGAATATGACGATTTTTCCATTTGACTACACCATTGTGTTGAGGAGTGTAGACACATGATGTTTGATGGATAATGCCATTTTCTTGACAAAAAGAGTCAATGTCTTTGGAAACATATTCTTTGGTATTATCAAACCGGAGTATTTTTATTTTCTGACCAAACTGTGTGAGTACCATAGCGTGAAATGACTTAAAAATAAATGGTATCGCAGAATGCTCCTTAAATACAAACAACCAAGTTGTGCGAGTGAAATCATCAATAAATTTAATAAAATGTTTTGGTTGAGAAATGTTGGAGACACTCAAGGGCCCCCAGACATCAGTATGAATTAAAGAAAATGGAATAACACTTTTTGACTTCTGGACAAGGTGAGTATGTACTCCTTTAATGTTTACTCAATTGGCAAACCGCACAATGAAATTTCGACCTTAATTTAAGAGAAGGAAACATATAATGAAGAGACAGTGTAGATGGATGTCCCAACCGATTGTGCCATAACCCTGTCTCATTTTCTTTAATGGAAACCATATTCATTTTCGGCACGTCCAGGTAGTAAAGCCCCTCTTGTTCATGACCTCCACCAATCACCTGCTTCGTTACAAGATCCTGAGATACACATGAAGTGGGTGAGAAGGTAACAGAGCAATTAAAATATTTTGTCAGCTGATTAATAGAATAGAGTCATAGGGAAAGAAGGGACGAAAAGAATAACAGTGAGCAAAAGTGATGGTGTGACAGAAGTGGATCCTTTCCCTTGGACTTTGGTTTGAGAACCGTCAGCTATGGTAACTAACTTGTGTGAAAGACACGGAGATAGAGAATGTAATAAATTTTTGTTACCTGTAAGATGCTCGAAGGCTCATGAGTCAATTATCCAGGATGAAGATGGGGCAGATAGCATACATGAAGCAGTAGTGGCAACAGTAGTTGCAGAGGAAGTAGGAGAAGTCCCAGAACTGTCTTCATTTTTTGAAATAGCTCATACTCTTCATCAATAAAACATTTATGTGTTGCTGATTTTGTGGGTTGTTCTTCTTTTGTATCACTTACAAAGGTTTGATTAGCCTTTGTCAATTCTAACTGTCCATTAGCTTTATAGCATATTTCTTTATAATGACCATATTGTCCACAGTAATTGCATGCCTTTTAATCCTTGTAATAGCATTGATCTATAGTGTTGCCAAATTTCTTACAATGAGTACGTTCTTTCCCATCTGCTCTATCGACACTAGTCCTTCCACCTCTTCCTCAGCCTCCTCTATAACCTCTATCTCGGCCTCGGCTGCGGTCATATGATGGTCCTCTATGATCTCTATATATAGCAGATGATACTTCAGTAGTAGAGGAAGAAGTGTCTGGAATACGGAGTAGTGTTGCACAGACATAATCAAACTAGGGAACAACAGATGCATTCAGAAGTTGACTCTTGGAAATCTCAAGATGGAGTTTAATATTTGCAAGGCAAATAGAAGTAATTAAGGCTTCCTTCTGGTTGTCATGGATATAAATATTTTTGGTTGAAGGTTGAGCTAACTTCCACTCTTGAAGAAAGCCTCTAAAGTAGGCCAAGTACACAGATATTTTCTCCTTGTTTAGTATTCAACATCCTTTGGAGAATATCTTATGGTGTATGTAGAGTATTCGGGTAAGAGTACAATTTAGCACATGTCTCCCAAATTTGTTTAGCAATGTCAAGATGAATGACATTGTTGGAGACATGTTCTTCCATGCTATTAATTAGCCAACTAATCACTAAGGTATCATTTTTCAACCATTTGTTATAAAAAAATATCATCTTCATCAATAGGTGGTCCTTGGGTGGTAAGGTGACCAAGTAGGTCTTTTGTTATAAGAAACCTCCGAACCAATGTGGACCAACTCGTAAAATTTGATACCCCACATAAGGGTATAGTGGTAATTCTTAGTATATCACTTTTGATATTCGTAATCTCTTCAGCCATGATAGGCCCTACTTCAAAAACAATTCTAACAATAACACCAAGTAGTATTCTTCAAACAACTCGATGTATGGAGAACTTTAACATTGATGCTAAATTATTATTATTATTTTCTCTAATACCACTGAAAAGAGTCTCAATAAAATTCTTCTATATCAGGGGACTCTTGTTCCCACGAAAAAAAATTCCAACAATCTGATCATGGACTAGTCTCGGTTAACAGAATTTCCAAATCGACAAAACTATTTTGATAGCTTCTTCTAGATGGAGAGGCATGCATATCCATAGTATAATAAGATGAAAAGCATTCACATACTCATCTTTCAATTATCTTCTAAATTTGGAAACCAGTAGCATGAAGTAAAAAAAATTAAGCACTTATCTCTTGATTTGTGATCTTTCTTCACAAAGAGCCTTCTTTGAGTGGTGTTGATCATAACTTCTTTAGAACATTCCTTGTGACGAGGGGTCCTAAATTTAATGCTATGATACTATGTTGAACTTAGGATCCCTTTTTCCAATATTCCGAGCAAGAGAAAGGAGAAAGAAAAAGAAGAAAGTGGAAGAAGAGTTCTTGGGTAGAGAGAAAAAAATAAGAAAAGAGAGATGTGCGCCAAGCGAAGAGAGATAAATTTATTCAAGAAGGAGATGTGTAACTTGATTAATTCTGAATTACAACACCTCTATTTATAGTAAAGGAAGTGATAGAGTCCTTATACAATTAACCTTTCAATCTCCTAATTACATTCCAACTTTAACTCTCTATTATAAGTCTATCAACACAATCTTCTAGAAGTCTAATATGAGCTAAACTAGAACTCTTCTTCAATAACGTGAATATAAGGGAGGAGGCCAGCTTGTGTTCTTATCCTTGTGGGTCCCACATGATCTTCTAGCTCATATTGATAAGGTTGTCAACTCATGGTATCTTTGTGGGTCCCACTTGATCTTCAAGTCTTCTAACTCATTTCAGTTTGTGCTTCTTAGCTTCTTAACTCGTACTAGCTTGGGTGAGGACTCTTCTTGTATCCCACGTCCTCATGGTAGGTCCCACCATCTTGTGCACCATGGGGGTCCCATATTGTAACATGTGGTAAGTCAATACATGCACAAACCACAACTTACTCATTGGCAAGTTTTGGAAAGAATATTACGATATTTGAAAGGAGCTCCAAGATGAGGGCTTCTCTATAAAAACCATGGTCACTTCAACATAGAAGGGTTCTCGGATGCAGACTAGGCCGGATCCCTGGATAATAGAAAGTCTGTTTTTGGTATTGTACACTGGTTGGAGGAAATTTGGTTACATGGAGAAGTAAGAGATAGAATGTGGTTGCAAGGTGCAGTGCATAAGTAGAATACATAGGTATGGCACACACACTCAGGGAGCTTCTATGGGTCATATTCATTCTTAATGAATTGGGATTCTATAAATAAGTATTTATGGATCTACATTGCGATAATCAAGCAGATATCCATATCACTTTGAATTTGATCTTCCATAAAAGAACAAAACATATTGAGGTGGACAGCCACTTTATACAGGAAAAATTTCAATCCGACATATTATCTCTCAAACATATCTCATCACAAGGACAAGTTACAGATATCCTCACAAAGCAAGTTTCTCATAAGATCTTATCCACCATTTGCAGCAAGCTGGGCATTTATGATGTTTTCTCTCCCCCAGCTTGAGGGGGGTTGTTAGAAAATGGGCTCAAGCCGACACGTCCAAGAGAGGTGGCATCATGATAAATAAGAAGACTTCTTATAAACATGGTACAAGGATGCAATTAGTCAAGGAGAAACATGTCTACTTATGTCATTTCTTATGTAAAGCTTGTGGCCCTAAGGGTATTATTGACATTATAACATTCTCTCAAAAACTATAAATAGAGGCCCTTGGTTTGGGGTAGAGCATCAAGTTCTCTCCCCTTCTCTCAATTAGTACAAGTTCCCTTTGCAATCCTAAAGGCGCTTATCTTCTTTCTCTTTCCTTCTTTTCTTCTCTGGCCGGTTTCTCTCTTTCCCTCTCTACTCGTCTCCTCTCACTCCTCTTTGCTCAAGGTCCTAATCAAGGGATCCTAAATTTAACAGAGTCATTTTAGATATTTCAAATTAAAAACTTAGTGTTCAAATAAAAACTAAAAGCAAGTAAAATATAAAATATGCACACACCACAAAATTGAACTTATGGATGTTTTGTTATCGATGTTCCCCTATTGGTATTCACTGCCCTAGAACTTTTGTTTGGAAAATTCCACTAATAAGCTCTATTAGCTGAAAATTACATAAAACAATTTTGGCTACCTTTTATGCCACATATATGCTCAAATACAAGACTTTACATTTCTCGAGAAAGATTAAGTGGTTAGATTCTAGCGCTAGCAAGCTCTTCTATCTATATTCTAGTTTCTATAAACAACCTATGGAATTAAAAAATGAAAATGCAAAGAAAGAGAAGCTTACACCGTTTGAATTGATGGAGAAGCAGCCTTATCCTTTGAGATATCCAAGCCTCCAACTTTTTTATGGACAAAAGAGAATATTTTTTGAGCTTGAACTATGATGATGCAAGGAGAAAACTTTGAGAGAGATAGAATTTTACAAATTTCTTAACTCTTTTCTCTCAAAGTTGATTTTGAGTAGAATTTCAAGTGAACTTTGCATGGACTTGGTTAAAAAATAAATATCAATAATTGCTTTAAGGCACGTTTGGTGGGGTATTTACCGTTATTTAGGAGTTCACAAAAAGCTGACATACTCATTGATCGATCAATGAAAAGGTATGATCAATCAATCAAGTGCAACGATTAATTTTTATGAGTCCTTAGGCTTATTGATTGATTGATGCAATTTTAAGCCTTCAAAAGAATTAGGTTGATCGATCAATCTAACTTAATTGATCAATCATGCAGTGAAGCTCTGGTTGTGCAAATCTAAGTATGATCAATCAATACAATGGGTATGATTGATCATGCTTTACCTCCCTTATTGGCATCATTTTATCTGATCAATCAATATATAGGTATGATCGATCATGTTTTATATTGTTTTTCAATGCCTGCATAGCTATGATCTATCAATGTGATGGGGAGGATTGATAATATTTTACAGCTCATTCTGGCATAGTTCTATCTTATCGATCAAACCACTTGGTTGATCGATCATGTTTTATTCTAACTTGCACTTTGGATGATCAAAATCATTACTAGATAATGATCGATCATGCCATTTGCCAATTTTCTTAACTAGACTTTTAAACATGATAAAAACAATATTAAGGGTTTATAACAAATTTAAAACATTGATATACATCGAAACAACATGATTTGAAAGAAATGTATCCAAGAGCTCCAAATACTCGTTTACCTTAAATTTGGAGTTTTGATGTTGTCCTCTTTTATGATTAGAGTTCTTGAGACTTCTCTATACCATTTGGACTCTAATCTTTAAGTTTTTATTTATTCACGTGTGGTTGTTTCTTCAAGATGACTTAACACATGATTTGAGATCGTGGTTTTGAGATGCATTTATCAATTCATTCGCAAAGACCTTGATTTATGTGTCTTTTAAAGGAAAAACATCTGAAATGCTAAATTTATAATTTTTATCACAATAAAGTTTTTTTATCATCAAAATATGAATAAGAGTCAACTCTAGGTTAGCATATGAGAGTGTCATCATGCAACAGGTTCATGGAGCTCGATTTGGTATATTAAGGGGATGGATTTGTCTCAACAGCCTCTATGCCCAAATGTCCAACCATCTTCCTCTTAGTTGACTACACATATAGAGGAGTTACGGGAAACTAAGGCATTGTCCCAAACTCAAGAGCAATTAAGAACTGTACAACATCATTTTGAGGAGCCTAATCATTGTACTAAGGAGCAAGAGTGTAAGATGATGAGCATAGAGATGTAGATGCAATTATTTTTTCAGCAGATGTAGACTCAGAGCCAACCACCCCCAGATCATTTCGTTCATGGTGTATAGTTTTTTTTATTTTTGTATAATTTTAAAATTTTTGAGACTGTATTATATATTTTTATATATAGTTATTTTTTATTTGATTATTTTATTTGTTAAAGAATTTGTTTACTAGGCAAGGAAAACATATAAAAATAAAAAATATATTTAAAATGAGAAAAAAAATATCAAGAAAATTGCATATTCGTGAGTTGAAGTGAGTCTCCGTCAACAAATTTAAAGAAATAAATTTGTTGGCAAAAATTTAAAATAAATGTGTATTACTTATTAATTATTAAAAATAAAATAAAAAATATTTAAAACGATAAAAAAAATGCTAACGAATTTCATATTCACTAAATAAATATTAAATAAATTTTTTTAATATTATTTATTAAATTAATTTTAAGTTATACTTGCAAATTGGAATTTCACATGTAGAAGAGACACTTAGCGAAAATTAGAGATCGCTAGAAGAATGGATAAAAAATTCATCACTATTAAAAGGTTATAAATTTAAAGTCTCTTCCAGCGGAAAGTAGCCAGCAAATTTTTTGTGGGGAAAAGTTTGCCTACAAAAGTTTAACTTCTGATAGTGAAAATTTTCGCTGGTAGAAATGAAATTTCTAGTAGTAGTTAATCGAATTAATAGAACACCTAATGCTCTCCCATTTGGTCCAAATTGATTCAAATTGAGAACATAATTTTGTAAAGGATATCGCTACCCCTTGAAAAGAATCCATAAATGTGACAACTGTTGAAAAAATGGAGCTCCCTCTCTTCTCTTTGAGTACACTAGATAATGCGGTCTATATGATTGAATTTGTACCTTGGCTGTTCATATATCAACATCATCGAACATAGTTGTTTTCACTTGCTACTCTTTTACAAGAGTTACTCAGAAACAAAGTTATTAAGGCTTTAAAAGAAATTTTGGTTTTGCCGTGTGAAAAAATGGGAAGGAAAGAAAAATATTGATGGAAGCCATGTAGCTTCAATGGGTCTTGATTACTAAGAAAGGGGAAGAAATCTGGACAGGTGATGGAAGGGGAAAGCAACTGTATCCATGGCAGTGTCTCTAAACGTAGCATCAAACAAGACTGGGGAACTCTTAAGTGAGTTTCGAATTTGATAAAAAATGAAAAAAGCAACATTTTCTTCTAGACGAAGGCAACAAATGAAGGTAAATCATCGAACTTGTTGTTTCCTGAGGCAGAAGTAGCAGTTACAAGGCGGCAAGCAGAGGGAGAGTTTGGCAGGACTCAAAGAGAACCTTACAAGATTACCTACCAGCTCTAACGCTGAAAGCGATGGTAAAGGAGACAAAATTGGGGAAAGGAAGAAAGCAGGCTCTCTGTAGACATGAGAGTATTGAATACAAGACAATTCTAATGTCCTTGTCACGCCTGCACAGACCCAAGGTAGAAGCCGCCCAAACTGTAGAACACGCCCATGTGAAACCCACATGTATGCATCGCCCAAAACTCACTACCTCGGCATCCCAAAGGGTTTTTGGCTCTTGTCTAATCCAGCTCCCATGCCTCCTTGGGCCGCTATTAGGAACCTAGTAACCCCCATCCTACTTTTTGGGTCTTGTTTTTACAGTTGTTGTTTAGTCTACTCGAGCAGGTAGGTAGCACGTAATGGAAGTAAAAAGATGGAGGAGAGGGAGATGGCCCATGAGGCCACGGCTTGTTTCCTGATTCCTCTTCCCGTCGATTAGAATCTCTCAATTGTCAATGTAGGGGAGACAACCTTAGCTGTATTGATTGCTGACCTTTGAGCTTAAAATTCTCCCACGCTATTATTTATTTTTTACCCTTTTTAAATTTTTTCTGGTCCACACCTGTGTTTTCTTACTTCGGTTTTTACTTGAATTCATTAGGATTCAAGAAGTGGTGAAAAGATTTTTACTAGAGGAAGGATGATAGTGTCAATCAACACAATACTGATTCATGTTCGACTTCAACAAAATTCATGTTCGATGAATCTGGTCTAACCCGATTAGACCAAAACCAGTCAGACCGCCCTGTTAGAACTGCAATACTCTTCTCATACATCACTAGCATTCCAATTTCCATCTGCCAATTCTAATGGTTCTTTCGTCTTTTGATTTCATGAAACCGATCAATTGTTTTATGACCAATCGGAGCCATCGATTTAGTGGGATAAGATGTGGGTAGAGTCCTCAATTCCTCAATTGTCAACTTTGATAATTAGGAAGCCTGGATTTATTCCTCTGATTACGGCATTTCAAGTTACTAAATGTTGACTTGTCTTTGCGCTAGATTCTAAAAAGGGTTCATAATGCATAGCCCGTTTCGATTGAGACATTTTTTAGCCTTCCCTAAATATTGCTACGGCCCCCCTCTTTTCTCCTCTTAAGAATATCCCAGACGCTCGCGCAGCACAAAAAACGGCAAAAAAATAAAAAAAGAAAAAAGCAATCGGGCCTACATATCCTCTCCCACGTGACTCGCCCGCTATCATGCTCCTGTTAGCGACCACCCCAAACGGGCCCACTGGTTGAGAGACCGCATGTGACTCAGTCTGCGGCCCTTTTCTTGTCTGCGGAACCCCTTGCTTGCGTGGAGGTAGAAACCTGGACCAATTAACGAGCATCTGACGTGGCATTTTTGGACTGTTTCATGTGGTGAACCGGAGGACGCGATGGTCTATCGGCACGTCCCGCCCGGGCCCCATGTCGGGACCGATGTGACCGTTGACCAAACCCGACTTCTTCTATTAGAATTTCCGATTCTTCCGGTGCTCAACTCCGTTCGCAATCATAGAATAAGCTCGACTCGCGCACGCTAACGGCTTAATCCAACGCCTCCGGTGGTTCCCCATCCTTTACCGGAAGTGGGTCCCTTTGAACTTAAATGACATGATTTTCAGTACTCCTTTACTTTAATGCAGAAAGATTAGAGGACAGGGACAGCTCACAGCTGTGATTTTTGACCGGCTTTTGGAGTTATTCGGACTCGGCATGTGTCTGCAGCCGGTGGCGATCCACTGGTTAAACGCCAGTTGCAATTCCCTAAGTGCGTACGTGCTTTGCTGCCGGAGATTAACGGTCCAGATCCTTCCGTTCTCGGTGAGAGACATGCATGGCGGCAGACTGCAACTCCTGAGTCTCGAGTCCAATGACGAGTCCAGTGATCTTAAAAGCCTGATTTACCCCTTTCGTGTCTCCCTTTTCAATCACGACGTCTGGGACAGTTTTTGTCATTTTGAGAATTACCTCGGTTTTTTTACCTCCTCAGTCATCAACCCCTCCTTAGCTATCAGCCTATCACCGGAACTGACAGATGAGTGAGTGAATGCTTTATTATTGATTTTTGGCTTCTTTATGTATTAAATATTTTAGATTTATTATTTTATTTCGATTTTTTGGAATTTCTAATGGCGTCCCCACGTTGATTCTTCCATGAAACCACGTTCGATTTCGGAAGCTTTTTTTTTTAAATCGGAAAGTTTCTATTAAAATATTTGATTGTATTTAAAAAACCAATTTTCCGTCAGGGAAGCACATCCGCCTCGGCAGATCACCTCGAAAGGAATCTCCCCTTCTCTCTCCATCACTTCAATCGGCCGCAGCAGCAGAAACCACATCAAGGGGAGAAAGAATTGCAGAAGCTAAAGCTAAAAGTGAGAGAAAATGCAGGGGGCTAAATGAAGAAATCGTAATCAAGTACATGAAGTCCAGGAACACAATATCCTAGAATGGGTGACATTCATCTCGTATTAATGTTTCACATGATCCGGTTCCTCGAGGGAAACCAAAGAACAATGAAAAAAAAAAAAAAAAACCACCAAAAAATATTTACACGGATGGAAAGCAATTCTCTGTCCCTCGCTTTGTTTTTCTTCTTTTTCTTTTTCGCCTTTCGTTTCCTCTTCCTCCTTGGACAGCAGACCTCAACGGGTATCGAAACGTCGGCCCATCTCGCAGAAAGAAAAGAGTACGACGAACAGTGTTCGAGCCTTTGTAGCCTGAAGAGCCTTTTCTTTCTACGAATCTCGGTACTCTCTCCAGCAGATGAGCATCGTAACGCAGCGCCGCATTATGTAGAACCTAGCTCTCTGCTCTTTCACCAAACTCGCACATTTCCGGGTAAATGATGACCGACCACCGGAAGAATTCTTGATAAAGGAGCTTCTTCTGCTCCCTTCTTTCTTGGAAAGCTTCCATTTCTCGTCCATGTAGAACTGAGGAGGAGCCGCCGCCGCCATGAGAAACGCTGAAAAAATTGCTCCACCGCAGATACGGCAACACCACTACCACCACCGATGGCAATTGCTGATAACCGATATCGATTGTTTTCCCCGGCTTCTTCTCTTTCTCTCTCTGTCTCTCGGGTAATGAGGTTTGCGATTGATGAGACTGAAAGAGAAGTGAAGGTTGGAGCATTTATAAAGGTTTTCGGATGGGTGGCAGTGAGTATCACCTGAGAGTTTTCTTTTGCCTCGATTGGCCCACCATTTTTTGCTGGGTCTTTTTTATTAATAAGACCTGTTCCCGATACTCCCGTCAATACCCCTTAAACTAGTTTTTTTTTTTTTTCAAAATTTCTGTCTCCCAAGTCCTAGCCTCTAGTATGGGGTTCTCCCGTAAACAAAACAAATACCCTTTTATTTATAAATCCAACGCTCCCTCCTCTTTAATTTTTTTCCAATTGCACGGTCCAGATTGAATTTCACAAGTTCTTCCACCTATCTTAATTCTTACCTGATGACGAGGCCTCGAGTGGCCCACATCTCGGTACAAGCCTAGTGGTATTTATGGTGAAAAGCAGACACGACATGCTAGTGTACCTGGAAGTAGAAATTGATCCAAATTCATTACTACTAGACTAGTAATTTAAGTGCAAAGGGCAGACCAAGTGGGTTCAGAAAAGAATGGATGCCTCCATTATGTACGAGTTATTTGAGGTGATGAGTCGTGGCGAGGAGGAGCCTTGGGTTTTTTGTCTCCGGTTGTCTTAAAAACTAGGAAACAATGGGGACTCCCCTTTGCATTAATTTGGGTCCCATTCTCTCACGCCAACGAGGGTGCACCGTGCTCCCATAACTCTAAATATTTGGACAACGCAGGCTTCGCTTCACGTGCTCCCCGAGATGGAAGCAATGAGAGGTATGACACCCGTGAGATGGACCCAGTCCCACGTCGAAGTGGACCGGTCCCTCTATCCACACTTTAGTGTTTAGAGTGCGTTTCTTCTTGCACAAACTTCGGTACAGTATCTTCTCTAATATCTTCGCATAAACATTACACACATTCTGTCATTACTTCATACCGCTCAAAGTCTGGCTTCTGGAATGACTGAGACAAGAGGATGACAATGGTGTAATTTTGTAGCAATTCGAGGGGCTAATGCTGGGTGGGCTTTTTAAGGAGACAAAAAGAGGATGGACGTTTTGGAATTTCGTTCGTTGATGAGAGCAGTTGCCTCTTTTAGATAAGAGAAGAGTTTGCACTGCGCGAAATTGGAGAAGAAAATGCATGCGTACTAAAAATAGAGCTGCAAATTGCGAATCTGCTTTCTTACCAACTCCACCATCGTTTTCTTGCAAAATTACAGAAGATACCCTCTTCATCGCAGGAGAGAAAATTCCGAATTCCTCGTCAGAGCCAAGCGCCACCGTCCAGAGTCCACACACTCGGGTTTCCTGATTTGTGTCGTATATGCAGCCCCGCAGCAGATTACAGCCTCTGCTATACTTCCATTGTTGCATCATGAGGAGCATTCAATGTCTGTTTTTTTATAAAAAAAAAAAGTTTTTATTGCCAAAATGACACGTCTCCAGAAAACACGTCAATGCGTCTTTATCTCCTCCGTTCAATGCCATTCTCGCCCCTAGAGCTCAGAGGTAGGTTTGCCTCTCCTCCCCCACTTATTTGTAGCATATATGGAGGCACTGTAAAGTGTAAATCAGAAGCGGAGAAACGTAGAGAGGGACATGGTTGGGAGAGTCACATGAAAGGCATGTGACTGTTTGAAAAGGGTGGGGGCCACACTGCCCACACGCGTCGGTCGGCGTGAGAGGAGGGTCGTGTCTCTGGTCAGTGGGACCGGGAGTCCACCACTGGCTGTTTCCGTAGTCAACGTGAACGGGGACACTTGAGAGGGAGGCGGGTGAGTAAAAAGAAAGCTGGAGAGAGCATGCTCACTCCCCATCCCACTTTCTGAACACGAAATTCACATAATTATACTAGGCGTGACTGCCAACAACAACATGGAAAGAGACGTCTCGTATCGTCACGGGTGGGAGAAAGAATATCACGATTCCTGCTCTTCTTATCTAATCCCATATCCGCGAAACAATCTACCCCCGTCCCCGTGGTTTTAATTGTTCTCCTTATCAGGTGCGTTTACAGTTAATGTTTCTCCTGAAGAGATTAGTGCGACACTGTCTCCATGCTTGGTTGCTTAAGAAACTCTCGCAGAAAGGAGAACAAATGCAATCGCTCATTTCCAATTACGTCACCTTTGCACAAAAGTGCGTTCCGTCTCGGCTTCCGTGTCTCTTTGGAGCTTTCAAACAACGCTAGCTAGTAACAGTTTTTCCCGAAGAATGGTTATTATGGTCAACTTCTACAGTTCTACTCGCCTTTTTTTTTTCTTAAATGGAAACCTTATCACATGCACTCCTTAATGAACAAGGCCAATAAGGGTGCGTGTACCCACAGTGCACGTGTTGCTGACCATGTCAGTCGCCCCGTTCTCACGATAACTGTTTGTTATTTAACGCGAGTTTTCCCAAGCGCGGCGCTCCGTTTAATGAAATACTTACGTTCCCATGGTTTTGAACCCTGGTATTTGAGTAAGGATCCCGAAGCTAGTGATCAGATGCTTTGACCAGTCAAAGCTCCGGCCGCAAGATTCGTTAATCGGATTGATTATGGCAATGTACTTGTTAGTAACAACTAACAATGATAAGAAGTCTTGTCCATGTCCGCCACTACATTCCCTAACAGCCCCAAGCCCCCAACACATACATGGTCCACTCCACTAGTCAAATTTATTTCTTGTTTTTATATCACTTACACCAATAAATTTAGAAAAGTCACGATGAACGCTTACATTTCATTGTCCCTCCACAATTCCAATCTAAATTGATGAGAATGGTTGAACCTTGAAGATTTGGTTGTGCATTGAAGAGAAAGTGAGGACTGCCCGTGTTTCGCTGTGACTTTGCTCCCTCACACGTATCTGTAATTGAAGCCATGCGAACAGTGGGAAAGAGGCAGACAGAGCACATGGGTGCGCATGTGCAAACCGAAAGGCCCCTACTCATCCTTCATTTTTTTTTCTTTTATTTATATTTATAGAAGAAGAAAAAAGATTGTTTCTTTCCATGCAGATCCGCTGATAGCGTCGTTGTTGACAAGGTAAGTCACGTACACGTGGCACTGCGAGTAAGATGACCATGAGGGGCCATGTGACACCCGTCTGGCTTCTATTTCTTCACAAAAACTGGATTCCTTTTGGTTCGAACTAGTATATGTTGCTGCAATTTGAAAAAAAATCGAATTTGGCTGAGATGGCAGCCTCTACCGTCACCCCCTCAGCCTTCCTTGAACTCCCGTAATTTACCATCGTTACAGGGAGAAATTCCAGAAGAAAAAATTCTAAGAACGGAGTTAACAGTAACAGTGATAACGATAAAATTCAACTCAGGTAAGGAAAACAAACTAAGAGTGAAACCGGGAGAAGAAGATGGGTTTGGAGTGAATCAGAGTGTAGCAAAATCAGTATAAGAGGGAATCAGGCTCTCTCAGCAATCTGGAAGTTAGGTTAGGAAATTAGGAGACGAAAACGAGATTTACGGGAAGCAGGTCACCTGCGACAGAAAGTATAACTAAGAGAGTTGAAATATCAAAACTCAGACCTGGAGAGGGAAGAACAATTGTCATAAAAAGAAGATGTGGTAACAGGTATTAAAGGTGGTGCATGAAAAGGCAGAGGTGGTACAGGGATCATATGGTGTTGGCAATGAAAAGACTTGGAAATTGAGATACCCAAAAGGAATAATTTTCCGACTATTTTATGGATTTTTTTTTTTGGAATTTCTTTGATGTCAACGGACGCAGACGAGACCCTCTTCTCCGTATTCTCAATCTCTGGCCCTTCTTCACTATTTCTTCTCTCGCAGTTGCTGAAATTTCTTCTTCTTCTTCTTTTTTTTTCATTTTCATACATTTTCGAAGAATGAAGAATCTATATAGGTCGTACTCTTCTTTCCTTATCCTGCGCTTAACTTTCTTCAATTTTTCATTTATTTCATTTTGTATAAAGTTGTTTTCCATCGACATATCAGGATAATTTTTTTTATAAATTTATAAATTTATTATTGTTTTGCTTTGTTGTATTACTTCATCTTGCTTCATCCATACGGCTTTCTCATTTATTTTGTTGCATTTATTATTTATTAAAACCAGTACATTCTTCTTTTCTCCCTACTAAGTTATTCAACAGGTAAATTACATTTTTTTACTATTTGTTGTAATTTTAATTTGATCTTTACTTTTATATTAAAATAATTACTTTCATTTTATTGTTTTAAATTTTCGTTTTCTTTGCTATTTATTATTTTAAATTTAATCCTTTATCCTTTTTTTTAATGTAATTTTTATTTTCAATTTTTACAAAAAGACTCAAAAGTGGTATATTAATGTATATTAATTTATTCATTATAAATACATTTTTACCTATTTATTTCCATTTTTATTTGATTTTATTTTTCCAATTTATTGTTACGTTATGTTATTTATTTTTACTACTCTATTATTTTCACTTTTCTTGATTTATCAAACTAACTTATTTTATTTACTATTATTCATGGCTAATTTTTAATTAATTAATTTTTTTATACATTAATTATATTAATATCTTTAATATTCATATTATTTATTTAACTAATTTTAATTTTCACAATTAAAATTTTATATTATTTATTTTACTAAATTTTAATTTTAATTTTTAATTACTATTTTACTGTTTTATATCTTACTTTCATATTTCATAATTTTGTATTTTTTTCTCAATGTCTTCATTATTTTATTGGTTTTAAATTTATTTTAAATTTTGAATAATAAATTACATTTTCTATTTTTATATCTTCTTTGGAAAAAATAATTTATTATGTTTTAGTGTTTTTCCATTTTATTTGTTTAGTAATTTTGTTTATTACTTAAATCTGTTTAACTTTATGTACTTTATTTACCTTAATTTAATTACATTAATAACATAATTGCTTATTGTAATATTTATTTTACTTTTTCTCTATTTTTAATTCCTTATTTATTTTTTATTGCCTAATTTATCCAATAGATTCATTAATATTTTTTAATTATCTAGTTTTTATATTATTTAGATTACTTATTTAAACTTTTAATGACATCCACACTTTGACATAGAGAATATGTTTTCCTTCAAAAACCTTATGGGGTTGGGTGAACAAAGTGTTATGCTTAAAAGCTCAGTAGAAATGAATATATGATTTATAGTACAAATATAATTTTTTTGAACTCTTAATTGTTATATAAAAGGCATAAAAAAATTGGATGGCAACATTAGATAGGTGGTTGAATTTTCTCTATCCCAATCCCATCCTAACCCACCAACCAATTGCCATCATAACACCCTAGGAATGCATGTTCTTCACAGGCATGGTGAGCTTGAAGAGGGAAAAAAGGGGTATTGATTATTATATTACTTTTCATTTTTGTGCTATTTATGTTTAAATTTATTTTTGAAACCAATAATTGTTTAACTTAAAATTCAATGTTACACAATTTGAATAATATATTAACATAATAAGTTAAAACTTAAAACTATATATATCAATCTAGAAAAATATTTTTTTATCTTATTTCAAACCATTTTAAAATAACTAATAAATTTTATCTTATATAAATGATCCAATAGATGAGATTTTATATTTTTATTATTTTTTTAATTTTCATTATATAAGATCATTTAATTTTAACTTAGAGATGATTTAAAATAAATTTATTTTATTTCTTTTAGTTTTTTTTCTAATTTATACATCCCAAAGGGTTTTTTATGGTATCAAAATAATAATATACTCTTCCGCTACTATTTACTTCATGTAATGGAAAGTATCAAAAGATCATAATAAAATATCTCTTTTCTCACGCTGAAATCATCATAAAAATATTTAATAAATAAAATTTTAAAAATTTAATAAAAAGTATCATAATAAATAATTATCCAAAAGTATTCCACCTTTTGATTTTTCTAGACACCTTGAAGAGCCCAAATCCAATTACTGCCACAAATCAAAGCTTGAACTATATTTGGTGTCAAGGAAATGCAAGAATTGTAAGAATGTCTACTTTCGTCTTAGATAATACCCGAAATTTCAAGTTATTAACTTTCCACCATTCTAAAACATCAAAATCATATCGTGAAGTTTCCTCACAAATATATACATTCTTCAAGATAAAATTATCCAATTTTGACTTTTGGTAAATTCACTAGTTCCACTTGTTTCACATAAATCTTTAATGTTGACCAACCTGAACTTGATGAAGAATGTGATCTACAACTTGTGAAAACACCAAAAAAGCTAATACTCGAAAACATTCCCTTCATTAGTAATCTCTACATTAGACATGACTACATATTCATCATAAATCTTAAATAAGGTATGTTGAACTAAGTTTATGTGCATTCTAGCCTCCACCTCAAAACATATATTTGGAAAACACATTTCATTCAATCTTTTTTATCATAGGATCCAAAACTAAAACAACAACCATCAACAAATTGCATTCACCCCAATACTTTTCAAATTTCTCTTTCATTCTACTAACGAGTCCTAATAAAAACATTTTCATTCATAGAATAAAAAATCAAAACTTTTTTTATCCTTTATACCTCAAGAGAATGATATTAATGACTACATTAAAAAACATCAACAATCTCACACACCATTTCAACATTTTTCCTATTTATTAAGACTAGACAAACAATAATAAATTGGTTCTCTATATTGAAATATGGGAAATACATATTTTAATTTTAATGCAGAAGACAACATGTCATAAGTAGAGTTCCAATAAGTAGGACAATCAATAACAAACTTTTTTGCACCTAGTTGTAGTTACTACACAATTTTAGAAAAAGTGCAATGTCTAGCCTCAAACTGATGAATGAATTAGAGACTCTCACACACATTCTCATTAATATCTTTACTTTTAACAAAACCATTTTGGAATAAGTTTAGAATGCGAGCACAACAATGAACATATCTATTTTAATAAAACTTTAATTTTTTTTCTACCTCATACACCTCCATATACTCCGTCTTAATGGTCTTACGAGATATTTTTTCATAACTCACATTTTCTATCTTCATTACAAAATTAAAATTTTTTCTCTTCCATTATCATGAATGGATGCTCATGCATAAGAATCAAATGAGAAAGCAGTACTCTCAACTTGAAGATCATATTTGCTTCAAAAATCCATAAAAGGAAGGCTAGAGGGACTCTAATCAACATTTGACCCTATTGGTTGAAAGTTTATAGTTTTATGTTTTCTTATTGCTAGTTTTATACTTGGACAACATTTCAAATGTCATCTCATATGTGAAGTCACTCCACTACTAATAATACTCAAATTTGTTTTACAATAAACCCATTGAGCCTTTTTTTGTACTATCTATTAGTGATATATCTTTGAATTCCAACCACATGTTAGTCCTTTTTGTTTTGGTCTTTTTGTGAAATATCTTCATCTAGGCTTACTTTAGTTGTATTAGTAGTTTTAGGGGGACATGACTTTGGTGGAGTTGCGTCATCATCTATGGTTACAATAAAACTAGTGTTAGCTACTGATGTCAAATATGAAGGTGTTGACATTTGTACTTCTACAAGAAAAAAAAACATAAAGAAAAATTACAACCCAAACAACAAAGACAAACCCAAAAAATAAAATAAAAAATTAACAAATAAATGTAAACAAATAGACGAGAGAGGAAATCAAATATGGGTCTAGTCCCATAGAACTTGAGTTCTTTACTATTTTCATGCGTAATGTAAGTTAAACAATAAATACTAAAAGAAATAGAAAAAGGTGTCCTTTTTGAATCACTAAATGAAGGTGACTCCGTGGTTATTCGAGTTCCCAAAATACCCACTTGAGTTGCTTTAATTACATTAAAGCGGCTGTCAAGAGCCAGAACAAGTTGACCTCGAATTCACTAATTCAGACCTCAATTTAATTAAGAAATTGATTTAGAGTTAATTTACGAGGCAAAACAATGTTTAATACTTATAACTGAATTCTAAATTTACGCCATTGCTGTGAGAGTTTAGTGGTGTATTAGTTTTCCAGGTGGAAATTTACAAAATGGGTGTTGATTTAGAGAGAGCTCTTCAATACTTTCTGCTAAAGAGATTCCAGCTGGGAAGAGAGTTTTATTTAGGTTTCTTGGAGAAGAACGAATTATGATTGAATTTGTCAGATCTTTGGAGTAGTAGGCTGGGGATGGAACTCAGAAAAGGTGGCATTCTCCAGTATGAAGGGAAGAAATTTAGAGGGGAATTTCTTCCTCATACTAATGATTGCAAGTCAGCCTAATGATTGCAAGTCAACCTAATGATTACAAGTTCGTTGAAATAGCTACATTCCATCATTTATTTCTTTTTGCAGTATGCGGCTGGTTTTCCTATAACCTTTTCTCTTTTAAGTGGCTTGCTCATAATGCTTCAGCTGGGTCGTGTTCCAGCCTATTGGATAAAGAGCAATCCCGAAAATCATATTTTACGTCTCCCTGATGATTACGAACGAGTAGGAAACAGATTTTTATATCCAGCAGATAGCGGTGGTCTTTATGCTGTTTTCCATGCCGTTGAACCTGAAATTTTTATACTTATTTATGAAATATAAAGCTTTTGATGAACCAAATAAACTCCATACTACTAATTAATCACCTCGCAAAAGTTGGGTTCTGATCAAGCAACTTCACTACTTATATTTGTTGGAATTATGGTTTCAAATATATTATTTATGAAATAAAATTACTATGATTTATAGGTGTAGAACCCACTTCTAGATGCTTTGTCATTAGATGTTCAGTACAGGGAATCATGGCCAGCACATCTCCCTGTAGAGGTAGATTAATTGGGTGCATTGACTTAGTGGACAATCCCTTGGGAATAAGGAGATGTATCTCTCTTGAGGGGATGTATTTCTCCTTAGAGGATGTATCCTTATGAATAGTCATTAGTGTTATATCCTTTGGAAATCTATAAATTCCTCCATGGTCTTACAAGTGAGGCTAAAGCTATTTGCACACCCAGGCTGGCTGAACGGGAGCAAGCTTATCACTTATAGACGAATTATCAAAGGTTATCTTATGTACTTCAAGTTCTATTTATATTCTTCAAGATGAAAGGTATGCTCTATTTATTCTTCTTATTTCAATTCTATGATATATGTATGGTTCTCATGATAAGAAGAATTATGGAGGATTTAATATCTATTTCTATGATGTTTATTTTATTATTATTAGACACCAAGTCTAACATATATAAGTGAATAATGCCTCTCCTGGTATCATGGAGATAGATTCCAATTTTCTATATTTTTTGGCTATTTATTTATGAATGGAAATAAGCCTAGTTTAGGCTTATTGTGTTCTGGTGCCGTAGGCGGGCCTGCCAATGCGCGGGCCGCTGTGCGCAGGCCTGCTGGTGCGGGCTTGCCAATGCACGGGCTGCTGTTTGGGCATGCTTGTTAACACGTGGGCTTGTGCGGTCCGGGTCTGTAATGACCCAGGACCATGAACCAAATCGGGTTTTGCAAATATAATGAGCCAGAATGTGTTTTAAGAGTTGTTTTGACCCATAATTTTATTTTTAATGGAATTTCCATGTTATTTGGAATTTATTTGGCTATTTGAGATCCAAGACTATAGGTATGAAGATTTATATGTTGATATTTTATAAATAGCTCATATCTAATTGGTTTAATTGTTGGATAATTATTTCTTTGCTATAATTTCGTGAAGTATTTATAATTTGTCTTATTGCATGCCTTGTTATATATTTATGTATTTTATGTGAAAATTAATTTAATTATATAATTTGCAAAATCCCCAAAGGGTAATGCGAGTTGTATAATTAGATTAGTATATTGTAAATTAATTCATATGAATCCCCGAAGGGTAAGTATGAATTAATTTATTTGTTTGTTTGTGATATTGTTGTTTGTTTATTATGTGTGGAATGATTTGCCCAGTAACTCTCATGAATCCCCACAGGGTAAGTGGGAATACGAGATGACTGAGATGATTAAATAATTATATATGTTCTCCCAAATATTAAAATATTTTCTGGATGATAAGAAAATCCAGTAGTGGATATAATTTTGCTGAGTCCCTAAAGAAAAATGTACTTGATGGGACTAATTATGTGAACTGGTCACAATGGGTTGACTTAATGCTACGAGGCTATAGGTTTGATAAGATTATAAAAATGGATACTCCTCCTCCAAGACCTTCCTGAATAAACTATCCCGATAATCTGAAACAGTATAAGAAGGACCTTAGAAAATTCAAGGAATGGGATAATGCTAATGAAATTTCTAGGTCACATATTGTTGGCGCTCTAAGTGAGACTCTCTTGATGACTTATTTTCATGTCCCCACTACAAAAGAGATTCTCGACCAGATTGAGGCTAAATATGGTAAACAGTCGTCTACTTACATCAATAACTTATGGTAAAAGTTCACTCGTGCCAAATGCGGAGAAATTGCTGATGTGAGAAAACATGTAAATGACATGCTTGCCATGACAGATGAATTACAATATCATGGTAGACCAATGGATGAAGAAACTAAAGTGGTCACCATTATCAACTCTTTACCAAAATCTCTCAAATATATTCAAGATTTTTATTCTTTGTCCAAGACAAAGTGGACTATATTTGATTTGGTTAGTATGATCAACCACTAGTCCGATAGACTCAATCCAAGTATTGAGTTAGATAAACCTTCACCTAGCGCTAACATAGTTTTGAAGCCGAAGAAAAATAATTTTAAGAAGAAGGGAAAAGAACTTTCGATTTCAAAACTTCAAGGAAAAAAAGGTCAATCAACAAAGGGTTGAAGTACATGCAAATCAACGTGTTTGCTTCTTCTGTAATAAGCTAGGACATATAAAGAACTATTGTAGGGCTTTGAAAACCATGCAAGAAGGGCAACAGGAGAACACTAGTGAGTCCTTATTGCTTGAAACTTGTACTGTTTTTATCAAGCCTTTTAGTTGGTGAGCTGATTCTGGTGCAACTGTTCATGTATCGAATGAGTTGCAGGGCTTCAAGGAGCTAAGAAAGATTGAGGATAAAACAATCTTTATTTACATGGGAAATGATGTAAAGGCCATTGTGGAAGGCATGAGAACTTACCAGCTAAAGCTTGTTGATAACAAGTTTTTTGATTTAGAAGATTGTGTTTATGCTCCTTATTTGAGAAGAAGTCTATTATCTATATATTGTCTTGAGAAACTTGGATTTACATTTTACTCTAGAAGTGGAAAGTTTCTTATGTTACAAGATGATAAAGTAATTTTGAGAGTTTTTGAAATTCTGGTCTATATCAATTGCAACTTAGTGGAAATATGGTGTTCAATGTTTCTACTTCTTCGGATATTAAAGAAAATGAATTGTATTTATGACATTTATGACTAGGGCATATAAACAAGGATAGAATTACAAGACTTGTGACACAAGGATTATTGAAAAATCTTTCACATAATGATTTTCCTATTTGTGAGTATTGTATATATGGGAAAATGACAAAGATACCCTTTCCATCCAAAGGCTTAAGAAGTTCTCATGTTTTGGATATTATTCATTCTGATATATGTAGATCTCTAAATATGAATACTCGTAATGGTCATTCGTATTTTATCACATTTATAGATGATTTCTCAAGATATGGAAGAATATATTTACTGCATAGGAAAAATGAGGCCTTAGATTATTTCAAAACCTTCAAATTGGAGGTAGAAAATGCTACAGGAAGGAAAATCAAAACATTGCACACCAATAGAGGTGGAGAGTATTGTTCGGAGTTATTCTCTGAATTTCGAAAGTCAAACGGGATTATCCATATGTTTAGCATGCCTTATACACCTGAACAAAACGATATTGCTGAAAGGAGAAATCAAACCTTACTAGAGATGGTAAGATCTATGATGGCACTTGCAAATTTACCTACCTATATTTCAAATAGAGTGCCTTCAAAGTCAGTTGAGAAAACACCTTATGAGGTATAGTCATGCAAAACTTCTAGTCTTAACCATTTTAAAGTATGAGGATGTGTTGCTCATGTTTTAAAACTTGATCCTAAGGACAAATTGAAGGCTAAGACTTGAAGATGTTTATTCGTTGGGTACTCTGAACATTCAAAATGATATAGGTTATATGATCCCAAGGAGAAGGTGATTATTGAAAGTAGACATGTAAAATTCATTGAGGATAAATTTGATTGTGATGAAGATTTAGGTATGAAGTCTCACTTGGAAGAATATGTTGAAATGACTTCTTCTGAATCTCCTTCTAATATAGAGAATTCCATCCAAACGGATATTCGAAGAGGGACTAGAGAAAGAACACCTAGTAAATTCCTATCATCTTCAAATTTTTATACATATGCTGGAGAAACTTATGAAAGAACAAGGTTGAATGAAGACGTTACTGATCCTGACACTTACGAGCAAACACTTTTTGATGTGGATTCTGACAAGTGGAAGTCGGCAATGGAAGAAGAGATGGACTCTATGTATAAAAATGAAGTTTGGAAACTTGTTGATCCTCCTACATCGGTTAAGCCCATTAAGTGCAAGTGAATTTTTACTAGGAAGAGAAATATTGAAGGTAAAGTTGAAAGATTCAAAGCTTGTCTTGTTGCCAAGGGTTTAACTCAACAATACGGGATTGATTATGATGAAACATTCTCTCCTGTTGCACGAATATAGTCTATTCGAGCTCTCTTGGCTTTGGTTGCATATTATGACTATGAGTTGTTCCAAATGGATGTTAAAATAGCTTTTCTAAATGGAAATTTGGATGAGGAGATTTATATGGAACAACCATGTGGATTTGTTAGACCTGGGACTGAAGCAAAGGTATGTAAGTTGGACAAGTCTATTTACAGTTTGAAACAAGCCTCAAGATTATGGAATATCTAGTTCAATGAAGCAATTACAGCGTATGGTTTTACTCAGAATCCAGAAGATCACTGTGTTTATATCAAAACAGTGGGAGATTGCATTGCTTTTCTTACTTTATACGTAGATGATATTTTATTAGCCGGGAATGATATTTAGTTACTCCAAGGTATAAAGACATGGTTGTTTCAGACATATGATATGAAAGACCTTGGGGAAGCTTCTTATATTCTTGGCATTAAAATTCAACGGGATAGAGCTTTGCAAAAATTGAGTTTGTCTCAAGAGAAGTATTTTGACACTCTTCTGGATCGGTTTCACATGTCCAACTGTATACAAGGTAAAGTACCTTATGATAGCACTTAAAAGATGAGTAAGGTGGATTGTCCTTCTCGCCTCAAAGATAAATTGGACGAATCTAAGTATCTATACGCTTCTGCTGTAGGGAGTTTTATGTATGCTCTTATATGTACAAGACCTGATCTTGCTTATGCTATTGGGGTTTTTAGCCGGTTTCA
Organism: Aristolochia californica; assembly: GCF_029961685.1. NCBI lineage: Eukaryota > Viridiplantae > Streptophyta > Magnoliopsida > Piperales > Aristolochiaceae > Aristolochia > Aristolochia californica. The sequence continues at coordinate 25,941,188 of NW_027181771.1, forward strand.
AGCTAATCCAGGTTTCGCTCACTGGGAAGGGTTAAATGGGTAATGTGCTATCTAAAATGAACAAAGTCATATGTTTTGACTCATCAAGTGGACAAGTTGGAATTGATTGGTTATTCTGACTCAGATTATCAAGGATGTATTGAAACCCACAAGTCTACTTCTGGTTTTATCTTTATGTTTGGCAAAGGTGCCATTTCTTGGAAAAGCAAGAAGTAAGACTGTGTCGCACAATCAACCATGGAGGCAGAATATGTGGCTATGAACTTAGCTACAAGGGAAGTTGTCTATCTTCACAAATTCTTGCGAAGTCTTCTTGTGGTAGACTGTGTGGAGCGACCTATTCTTCTCTTTTGTGATAACGCATCTGCTATTGCTATCACGAAATATCCGAAGTGTCACTCCAAGGCTAAACATATCGAAGGGAAATACCACTACATACGAGACATGCTGAGGAAGGAGGAAGTTGCTATTTATAAGATATCTTCTCCGGACAACTTAGCTGATCCACTAACCAAGAGTCTTCCTATGACCAGTTTCACTTTTCATCTAGGGAAGATGGGTTTGATTTGTTTATAATTGATGAGACCAAGTGGGAGAAAATTGTTTTGTATGCATTTTGGTCTCAATGATTTGTCATACTATGTCATGACATTGTAATTTATATTCCTTGGAATGACCATTTGAAAGAATGAAAATGCTTTTGTGTGATAATATGAGTACTCAGTGTGTGCCTTGAGATTCAGTTTCCCTATTAGGTATGTACTTGTACGTGTATATGTGAGGGTCTCAATAGGGAATGACGATTGAGTCTCTAAATTGTCCAGGCCAATGGGACTGTATAGGCACAGTTTCCTTTACGACTAATACTCATGCTGGTATAGAGCTTTACCCTGAGCTCCTCAGGTACTGAGTATGCTATGGACGGTGAGATGCCTTGATGTCCAACTTTTCTATTAGGTATATACTTGTATGCATATACGGAAGGGTCTCAACAGGAAGGTAGGGTTGGATGTCTAAATTATTCAGGCCTATGGTACTGATCAGGCACAATTACCTTAGTGGCTAATACTCGAACTGGTACAGAGCGAATGAAGACCGCTGAACTGGCAAGTTTGACAAGTATGGATTTGGTTTATTCCCCAACCTTGGATATCTAAGATATATATTGTGTAGGCCTGGGTTAACTACACATGTATATTAAAGTGTTTAAGGTAATGCCTATGGTCATGGTATGATTTTATGTGTCAAGATTAATTTTTCATGTTTTTTCAAAAATCAAAATTTGAAATGGATTTAAAGCCAAGTGGGAGTTTGTTGGAATTATGGTTTCAAATATATTATTTATGAAATAAAATTACCATGATTTAGAGGCATGGGGCCCACTTCTAGATGCTTTGTCATTGGATGTTCAGTACAGGGAATAATGGCCAGCACAAGATGTATCTCTCCTAAGGGGACGTATCCTTATGAATAGTCAGTAGTGCCACACCCTTTGGAAATCTATAAATTCCTCCATGGTCTTACAAGTGAGGCTAAGACTATTTGCACACCCAGTCTGGTTGAACGGGAGCAAGCTTATCACTTGTAAACGAATTATCAAAGGTTATCTTGTGCACTTCAAGTTCTATTTATATTCTTCAAGATGAAAGGTATGCTCTCTTTACTCGTCTTATTTCAATTCTATGATATATGTTTGGCTCTCATGATAAGAAGAATTATGGAGGATTTAATATCTATTTCTATGATGTTTATTTTATTATTATTAGACATCAAGTCTAATAGTATCGAGCCAATCATTCTACCTAAAGCTGGCATTGTAATCGGAGTCCAGACTTTGGAGATTTTGTAAACGCAACCTTATTTCGAGTAATCTTATAAATATAGGAATTGATTTGGAGAGAGTATACGAAGCAAAAGGATATTGCATGACCATCAATACGGACGTGCACCATAATGTTACGAAAGGAATCCCTCTTGAAGATGTAAGAATAGTTGAAAAAGAGCATCCGTGCCTAATTTAGATGTTAGACTAGATGCAGTAGAATAAGCTAACCCTCATGTAGATGGAAGAATAGGTTTTGAATAAGTCAGAGACCATAAAATCTTCTTGTAGGAGAGTCTAAACTTTGATTTAGAAGATCAGATGAGAAAATTTTTAGGTGGCGTTGGACATATTAATGTAAGATTGCAATCTCAATCTCAAAATTTAAATTCTCAACCTATTGGTATGTACTATATTATTAATTTAAATGTGCCTAACGAATCTTAGAACTCACAATCTCAACCACTATGTTCGCATTCTTAGCCAAAAAATAATAGCGCAGATAATGGAAGTTTTTATTCTGAACCATCTAGATCAAATCTTTTGTTTTTTGGCCAAGGGAAAAAAGTCATACAAGTAATAGTGGAATACGGTAAATATTTCACAAATCGCATCTGGCAGATATTTTAGAAGAACATGGATTGACCAAAATTTTAGAAGAACACCAACTGATAGAATAAGGTTGATTGGAATCAAATTGAGAAAGATCAATTTACCTGTGGCCTATTTTGTGACTTCCGTTGACAACGCTCAAGTCGGTTAGAGCACCAAAGAAAATGAAAATGTTAAAGTTGAACATGGTGAATAGGTTGACGAATGTTTGAAATACAAAAATTCTCTAAAAAATAGGCAAGATTGCTTCGATTCTATTGTTGTTGTTGAGAGAAGATTGAATTTCAGAGGGCGGAGAGGTGGAGTTGTGGCTGCCCTGTTCTTTTGATGAAACGCCTCTTAACGATTCTTGAATGCCTGAAGATTGAAAACCGAAACTCGAAGACGAATAATTCGTTCCTCTTGTTGGTTTAAGTAAACAAGCTGGCTCATGGGATTTTGTACCGAATGGCCGCTCGTTTACTTAAACCAACCCCAAATATGAGCTTTAATTCAATTCGAGATTGGAACAATTCGAATTAAACTGAATCAGGGCTGAGCTAAGATCGATCTATTCGTGAACTGACTCGGTTCGATGCCACCCCTACTCCTAAAAAAAGTGATATATAAATAAAATATTGAACCAGTGAACTTAAATTTGATGATGAAAAGATTTCTTGCAACAAAATGCTCTCTAGCAGAGAAATACAAATTCACTTCTGGATTCTAATCTCTAATAGTGAATTTCTATTTTTGTTGGAAAAATAATTTTCCAAGAATATTTTTATGCTCCTAGCAAAATTTTTTTCGAGCAAATGTTTAATTTTTGAAGGAGTATAATTTTATTTGAAGAAATCTAAAAAAATTATAATAGCGAAATTTGAAATTTGGAAGAATAAAACACGTCAAACATTGAATGTAGAAATTCATTATTACAAGTTTTAAACTATTGCAACAAATTTAATAATTCACTACTACGAGTTTTAAAAATTTGTGGCAACGAAATTTTCAATTCGTTGTTAGAAGTCTATTAGGGTTCTTTGCTCTTGCAGTGCCTCACTATCCAAGTTTAAGTCAATTTTTATAATTTAATTTCATTTCGGCTCAAAATTGTAAAAGAACAAAAACAAAAAAATCCTACTAAATGCTAACTCTAAACATTAACCCTAATCCTTAACCCTAAACTCCAATCCTAACGACGGAACCCTAAACCCTAACCTATCAGTAACTGTAACCATAATCCAAACCATAACACTAACCCTAAACCCCAATCATAACCCTAACACTAAAATCTAGTCCTAACTTTAACACTAAACCCTAAACCCTAAATCTAAATCCAAACTCAAACCCTAAATCGAAATCCAAAACCTAAACCCTAAACCCTAAACCCATACCCAAACCCTAAACCTAAACCCAAACCCTAACCTTAAAGCCAAACCCAATCCCTAAACCCTAACTCTAATCCTTAGCAATTAACATAAGCATCCAAAAACATGTAAGTATAAGATGACTTATTTTTCTATTTAGTAAAGATAGGAGAATTACCTTGGAGTACCTCGGTGGGAACCAATAAGGTTGGAGGTATCTTACTATGGAACATGAAAGTTAAAGCAGTTTTAGTTATGTATCTATGTTTTCATTCTACCACTCTATTTTGTTCTAGAATATAACAGCAAGAAGCATGTTTGATAATAGTAATACTACTAAAATCAAAGAAAATCTTAGAGATATATTCACCACCATTATCACATTGAAAAATTATAATTTTATATTCAAATTGAAGTTCTACTGTAGCTTTAAATTTACCAAAGTGGAGAGCACATTCAATTTTAAGCTTCAAACGTAAAACCAAGTTAATCTTGAAAATTCATAAAAAAAAAATAACATAATATCTAAAACCATCCAATGAGACTATAGGGCTTGGTACCCACACATAACTATGAATAGCTTCCAATTGAAATTGAGTATTTTGAGATTAAAAGAAAAAGGTAACTCATGGCTTTTGGCCATTTGATATTCCACGCAAAATTGATTTTTAAGGGAATTTTTTGGCAACAAACATTTATTAACTAAATTACTTAGAGACTGCTTAGAGAGATGTCCCAAACGTTTGTGCGAAATTTCAGCAAGATGAAACATGGTGGTGGATAGAGCTTACTCTTTATCTGTAAATTTATATATTATGTGTTGTTCCTTTAGCCATGAGGCTGCCATTTTGCAAAGACTAAGCATCAAAATGGTTAGGAAAAAATTCAAGAGAACAATTATTATCAGAGGTAAACTTGTGAAAAATCAGATTCTTATTTATATCTGGAACCAAAAGTGTATTAGGAAAGATTAAAAGAGTAGCAGGAAGTAGAATGATTTACTTATCCACAAGATTGTATGGGCAACATATGACCATCACCTACCAGAACCTTATTTGATCTATTGTAAAGTGTCATCCTTACTTTTAAAAGAGAGGGAGGTGAGGGCAGCAGGAATTTGCATGCTTTGATAATGATCAAATCAGTGCCAACACTCATGGCCTGAGGGATTTGGTTTGTCACATATTTTACATCAGAATTTGGAGTTGCTTGAAGGCTTAGACTGATTTTTTTTTGTGAAGCGTGAGATGTATGTTTAGAATTCCTTAAAGGAGAAATTCTTGGAGGATGCTCGATTGTGATGCTTTGGTTACTTGCCATAGGATTTGGAAGTGACGGTGAATGCACTTCTAGAAGAACTACTTGCAACCTTTAGCCAAGGTTCTTGATTAGCAAGTGTGTGAACGAATTCATCAAACTTAGGAATAGGAGGTTTGGCTAGAAACACATCTAAAAACGAGTTACATGCTGCACTCAAACCAATACATGCCCAAAACATTTTTGTCCTCATCGGGTATAGGTAATTGAGTTGCTGCTAAAGACTCACAAATATCCTTGAATTTGTTAAGATAATAGGAGAGAGTTGTTGGTCCAAGTGGCTTCTCAAGAGGGGGTTGAATTGAGATTCTAAGTTAATATATAAAAGCGTACTGTTGAATTTATGGAAAAGTGAAATACTTCATTGACATCAATAACTTGTTGTAATCAAAGTCCATTAACCTTTATTTATAGTAGAGGAAGGTAATAGAGTCCAACTACAAAAAAACTACCCTTGTCCCAATTACATCCAAATTCTAATGCTTAAAGATAAGTCCTAACATAATTAAATAACTCAATATAAATAAAAGACAAACATAACTCAAGCTAAAACTCTTCTTGGTCGTGACCCTAAGATAAAAATACTTTTGTGAGTTCTTCTTGATCTTCCAACTGATGTGATAAGGATACTAGCTCATGGTAATCATTGTGGGTCCTATTTATGGGCTCGGGCCCATCTTGTGGGACTTCCTTGGTCGTGTGGCCCATCTTATAATAATCGTAGATATGTGGGCCTTCCTTGGTCGTGTGGGCTCGAGCTTATCTTCCAACACTCCCCCTCAAGTTGGGGGTGAGAGAACAACATGAACTCCCAACTTGTTGCAAATGATGTATAAAATATTTTTATATAAAATGGCACATCTTCCAATATGCCTTCATCTTCCAACATTCCCCCTCATGTTGTTGCGTCCTTCCATGAGGCCTTGCGGCATTATATAAGTGAGAGTAAAAATCACTCCTAGCTGGTAAGCCATTGCTTCATACTTCAGTCCTAATGCTGGATGTGGGGCACACTCTGTCTTCTATCGATAGTGTGTCTATCGGCATTGCTCTGAAGTGTCCACCACCGTGTCCCTCTACAGGACAACGACTCTCAAGTGGTAGGAGATATAAAAGCCATTAAAGGTGGGGGGGGGGGGGATAACATAGATGTAACAATAAGTTTCTCCGTCATTGTTTTCCAATGTGATATAGAACACGAAAGCCCAAAAAATAATGCCCCAAAAAGACATAATAGCAGCAACTGTATATAACACGACCATCTTCCAACACATATAACACGAACCAAATAATAAAATTTGTGAAAGAACCCATGAAATAATCCGATATAAAAATTTCTTCTTTGATGTACAAGCTTCATCTTTTGTGCTCCCCCTTTCTTGAATATTTTGGTCACATAAACTTGTCCACAACATAAGAAATTAAATACCTCTTTCTTGTACTTCTTGTACTTCTCCCCCTCAAGCTGGGAGGTAATGGCAGTGATCCCAGCTTGAACCAAATATCATACATGTAGCAATAAGCCAAAATAACAAAGATGTACAAATAAGCCCTCAAACCATGGAGAAGTGAGATATTTTCTTGATATATCAACTCAAAAAGTGACGCAAACATTTGGCATATATTCTGATTTTTCAATACAACAAAATACCAGCATGACCTTTGTTTCTTCCAATGCGAATATATATTTAAATATAGATCAGATTGATATGAAATTTTCTTCATCTGAAACTAGACTTAAATACCTTTCATCCAAGTATAATATATATTCATAAAATATAATTATTAGAAGATAAAATACTCTAATAGTTGTCGGTCTCTGTCATCTGGCCGAACTAAGTTCTGTTTCTCCTATTTTTTTAGAACGACCATTGACTCTTCCAAGATCAATATCTCCTTATAAAAAAATCATACCGATAATTGGTTGAATAGGTAAAAAAATATACGTATGTATATTGTTTTGATATATAATTCTCCATATAAAGTCTCTTTCTTGATAGCATAAAATTCCTCGAAAGTTGAGGCTTTCTACTGCCGCTAGAACGTCTCTTTTAATTTGACCTTTGCTACTTCAAATATCAATTTCGCCTTGAAGATAGCTCAGATAAAAAATTTGTTGAATAGGTAAAAGAATAGACTTAGACATATTTATTTTGATATATATTTCTATATATAAAGTCTAGTTCTTGATAGGAAAAAATACCAAGGAATCGGAAGATTGCAGCTACTGCTGCTCGAACCTTTTTGGAATCTGACATTCACTCATTCAAATATCGATATCTCTCTGTAGATAACTCTAATTGGAACAAATATGTTTTCTTTGGAAATTAGACTCAAATATATTTCCGTCAATATATAATTTTTAATATAAAAACTACGTATAGAGGTAAAAATCACAAAGCAAACTAAGGGTGCAAGGTCTGAAAAAATAACTACAAACCTAGACTTAGGGTTTGGGGTTTAGAGAAAAGGATCACATTACCTCCATGAGTTGAGAAAGTCAAATCAAAGAATCTTATCTGATACCATGTTGAATTTATGGAAAAGTGAAATACTTCATTGATATCAATAACTTGTTTTAATCAGAGTACATGGACCTCTATTTATAGTAGAGGAAGGTAGTAGAGTCCAATTACAATAAAACTACCCTTGTCCCAATTACACCCAAACTCTAACACTTAAAGATAAGTCCTAACATAATTAAATAACTCAATATAGATAAAAGACAAATATAACTCAAACTAAAACTCTTCTTGGTCGTGACCCTAAGATAAAGATACTTTTGTGAGTCCTTCTTGATCTTCCAACTGATGTGATAAGGATGCCAGCTCATGGAAATCATCGTGGGTCCTACTTATGGGCTTGGGCCCATATTGTGGGCCTTCCTTGGTCGTGTGACCCATCTTATAATAATCTTAGATATGTGGGCCTTCCTTGGTCGTGTGGGCTTGAGCTTATCCTTCAACAGGTATGAAGTGCTAAAATAAAGTTCGTAAGTAATAAAACAAACACACACCATATGAGACAATAATTTTTTATTGATATGCCCCCTAATGGTAGTCACTGCCCAAGAATATTTGCTTGAAAAAATTTCACATATTGCTCTATTAGCTGAAAAATACCAAGAGATTTCGGCTCTCTTTAAGCCATGTTTTTCCTCATTTGCACAACATATTTCTCCCCAGTTGATTCAGTACAACTAGATTACAACTCTAGTGGGCACTTCCTTGTTGACTGAGTATTGACTCCTTCTTGATTTTGATGATAACATAACTTAATTAAGCTAATAATTTCAATTCTAGTATTTTAGATACATTTCCTTCAAGAGATACAAAATTCAAAGGTCTAAGCATTAAATCGACACAAGCTTCTCAAATACCTCAAGCTCCATAGAATGTCCAAGTACTCTTGAATAAGCACCCTTAGAAAGGAAAAAAATTGAAGACTAGAGTTTAGGAATCATTGGAAAATGTCAAAACTGAGTCTATGTAAGAGAGCAACTCTATTTTTCCAAAAGTTGAGGTACAATGAAATTTTTTGATCTTTAGGACATTCTTTGTGGTCAAACATGTTTTTAAAAATACATACACACATTTCATATATATTAGAATCACTTAGGAGGATAAATTCCCATGCTTTAAAAATTTACATAGTGAATTGACATTGGGATGATCGATCAACATCTGTCAATGATCGATTAACCAAATTTGTACATACTAGAAATATGAAGCACGATCAATCAGCCAAGGTTGATTGATCGATTATCTAAAACTTGGCCAAACTGTGCTATAAAGCATGATCAATCAACCCAATTGGACTATTCGATCAATACTATCTAAGCAAAGCAACTTCATACTGATTTATTGTCCAACACACAGAGACTGATTGATCATACAAAACTTTGCCAATCAAAGACAAAAAGCATGATCGATCATAGAAAAATCATTGATTGATCATACTTATTATGCACTGCTAGTGGGAATTCTGATTGATTGATCATACCATGTACATTGATCGATCAACTTAAAATGTTAGACCCAATAGGGAAATATTGATCGATCATACCATCAATCAATAAATAACATTCTCTTAGAAAAATAGCCGTTACACAATTAATCGACCAACGACTGATTGATCAGTGTAAACTCAACTTTTTACAAACGGGTAAAAAATGGCTGGTTTGGCTTGGGGAACTAAATACCAACCAAACCTCCCATTGAAAAGTTAATGAGCTTTTATTGGTGTTGGAAGACATCTCAAAGTGGCACAAAGTAAATACCTCCCCCAAGTCAAGGAGGTGGCAAAGGAGGTAACTAAAAGTACTTTTCATAAGGATGACCGATGGGTGTAAATAAAGAAGATGATATAGGTCAACTTATGTCTTTTATTTTACAAAGCTTGTAGCTCTAAAGGCATTGTAGTCATTTTAAAGCTCCTTCCACAACTATAAATAGAGGCTCAAGGTATGGGGAAGATCATTGAACTCTCCCCTCTTCTCTCTCAAATTCGTCCCTAGACTTTTCTGTTCTCCCAAGCTCTCTCTCTCCATCTCTCTTTAGTCGTCTCTCTCTTATCTCTTTTCTCCTTTCTTCCTTTCTTTTCTTCTCCTCTTCTTCTTCGTCTCCTCTCTCACCACCTTGATCGAAGACCTTGTCATGGGATCCGTACATGGTATCATAGCTAAGGATTTAGGATCCCCATGATAAGACGGTGCTTAAGTTGTTTTGATGATCAAGCATCAAGTAAAATACTCATGAAGCAAGGTATCAAGCAAATAACAAGATAAGTTTTTTTTTATCTTCATTCTTTATCTTTGGAAATGGATCAATTGAAGATGGTTTTGTGTATAGAATCATTTAAGGATATATCTCTTGGTTTAGAAGATCTCGCAAGTTTGGTTTCTATTGATCAGGATCAGTTATGTGTTACAGTCCCGGATCTGACACGTTAGGAAGACGATGATGATGAATAAGAATGGGATAATTGAGCTTTGAAGGAAGCTCGACCTTGATCTCAAAGGAAGAATCCGACCTGTTTATTCTAAGCTTACTCTAAATTAACTTCAATACTCAATGCTTGTGTTTCTCATTACTCTTACCCCTTAAATAAGGTTCACCCGGTTAGGGTTTGGAATAAAATATTAAAAAAATACCCCTATAAATAAAATATTCCTAAAATACCCCTGTAACCTAAAACTGAAATAAAATAAAGTAAACTAAAGAAAACAACTAAAATAATAATGTTATTGTGTGCATAACATTTAATGTTATTGCGTGCATAACATTACACCCCCTGGAAGACGAGCTTGTCCTCAAGCTCGGAAGCAGTGTCTGCGCAAATGTCAACCGCAGTATCGGAGAGCCTCAAGCCAGCGAAAGATTTTTTTTTTCGAGTTGACCCGATCCGAGTTGGCCTGGGTTGACTCGGTTCTAGAAGACTGGTCTCGCGCGCAACTCAGCTTCCTGCGCTGATCAAATTTTCCTTAGGAAAATTTGAATCGGGAGTCATCTTCCTCCTTCGATGGAAATTTCGTTGATGGGTCTTCTAGGGAAATCGGAAATCTTCCTCATCCTCATTCCGATCTAGAACAAAGTGGCCGTCGGACATTGCGGAAACCTCGGCTCCTTGCCTCACGGCACCTACTAAGGCGGGCAACGGTTGTATGCCGTCGTCACGGCACCGCATAGTGCGGAAATTTCACCGATGGAGTCTCTTGCTGCTCCGATGGTGAACAACGACCCTTGGAGGCTTCACCGGTTGGAAATTTTCCAAGATAGAGTGCTCGTGGAAATATTTCCTGGTCGGAATGGCTAGAAAATTTCCTCGTGAGCAGGGGAGGTTTGATTTCAGGATTTCGGAAATCTCTTCCAAAACGGTGAGCTTTCGGACTTGAGGGGGGACCTGGAAACGGTCTTTCGTGGGTGTCGCCGAAGGGATTTCGTGATATCCTTCTGATTTGGGACATGTTGAGTCCCCAATTTCAGAGGTCTCCGTTGCGGAATCGAACCCGGTGGAGGTGAGGGTGGATGGTGGTGCTGAGGCATTTGGGGTGAATCTGGATTGTAGGTTTCCCCCAAATCCTTCGCAGGAGTCTCGGCTGGTAGACGGAATGAAGCCGAAGCCTCGGCGTTACCCTTTTTCCCGTCAGAGACAGTTTTTCCATGGATGCCTCATCGGAGATATCTTCTCCGAGGAATGCCTCTTTGTACTCCATCGTCAGCCAATATTGCACGCAGCCAGCACACCACATCTGTATACTTTCTGGCGTGTCACCATCTTCAGCCATTTCACGGATTTGTCTGTGCATTGCCAAATATGGGTCTTCAATGGGCATCGTGTTCCTGCTCTGATACCAGTTGTTACGGTCCCGGATCTGACGCGTGAGGAAGACGATGACGATGAATAGGAATGGGATGATTGAGCTTTGAAGGAAGCTCGACCTGGATCTCAAAGGGAGAATCCGACTTGTTTACTCTAAGCTTACTCTAAATTAACTTCAATACTCAATTCTTGTATTTCTCATTACTCTTACCCCTTAAATAAAGTTCACCCGGTTTGGGTTTACAATAAAATATTAAAAAATACCCCTATAAATAAAATATTGCTAAAATACCCCTGCAACCTAAAACTGAAATAAAATAAAGTAAATTAAAGAAAACAACTAAAATAATAATGTGATTGTGTGCATAACGTTTAATGTTATTGCGTGCATAACACTATGTTGTGATAATTTGCATGAAAAGTTGATATTTTATGCATTGGAAGATATATGAAATCAAGATCTATCATCCTCTAATTAGTATGATAGAAGACAATCTCTTTCTTGCATTTGATGAATTGATTTAAATCGTTTGATGTGCGGCTCTCGTTGCTCCTCTCAAAATAAATCAGAGAAGTTTTTTTTTTTGGAGTAATTTTTGATCCTTAAGTTTTTTATGATGATTCTTGCATGAAAGAAGTTGCTATCTTCCTCTCCTCCATGTTGAGATAAGTGGTGGATTTTCTTTCCTAAAGATTCTAAGGGAAAAGGAAAACTAAAAGTGCTTTCTTTGGATTGATAGTTGATGCCAAGTGAAGAAGGAAAGTTCCTTATCTAGTTCTCCTTTCCAGACCACGAGATATTGTCTTTCCAACCTTCTCGAGATCCTTGATTGTTGGAAAGATCTCAAATTTCTTTGATTTGGTATCCTTGCCAAAAATAATTAAGGCAAGTCAAGATTGAGATCCTCTTCCTCTTGAAGTGGCGCCTATTACGAAAGGAAAATTTCCGTTTTCTATCTTTGGAAGTGGCTGTTTTAAGGGAAAAACTTCCATGGCTAGAATGATACCCTTTCTTAATTAAGAAAGCTACATGTGTATCTATTATATTTACTTTCTTGAGGAATTTTTATGATTGATTTATGCTTAGGTTGGTTCCTCTTGATTTATTCTCTATCCCTACTTTTTGATTCCTCTTGATGAGTTGAGTTCAAATTGGTTCATCCTTTGGCTCGGGTTGCTGGCTTAACCCGAGTTTTATTTTCTGAATCATTTCAGAAGTGCATTAATACAAGTTCAAGACTTACATATATTAAACTTTCTTGGCTTTGGATATTGAAGTTGATATTTTATTAAGCCTTGGATTATATCAGTTGTTGAAGCTTCCACTATATATCATAAGAAAATTGCTATTGATACTTAATGGTTGAAGACTACATGGGAAGTAAAAGTGATCTCCTCAAAATTATTACTATACCCTTAAAGAGGGTTGTCTAATTTCTTAATCTGGTCACAATCTGCTAGGAGGTTTCTCATTACTTGAGACTTCTTAGGTCATCTAACTAGACCAACTCCATCTGTTGATGAGGAGGACACCTCCTATATTAAATGGTTAAAGAATGATACATTGGTTATTAGCTGCCTCATAAACAACATGGAGGAGCATGTGGCCAACAATGTAGTTCACCTTGAAACCACCAAGCAGATATGGGATACATGTGTTAAGTTGTATTCAAGTACAAAGAACCTATAGAAATTATATGATGTCTTTCAAAGCATGTTCAATACAAAGCAAGGGGACAACTCACATGAGTACTTGGCACGGTTCAAAGGGCTGATTCAAAAGTGGAAAATTGGTCAGCCCTATTCGATTGATATATCACTTCAAGAAACGTGATGGGAGGCCTTAGCAGCTGCTATTTGCTTGTCAAATATCAAGCCATATCTTAAAGTGGCCAAAACCCAACTCCTTAGCTCTTCAATACTTCCATCATTCGAAGATGTAAGTGCAACACTACTTCAAATACCAAACCCTTCTTCCACCTCTCATATTGAAGTATTATTTGCTATATACTCAGGTAATAGAAATACATCTTATACCACCTAAGGGTGTAGTAGAAATTATGGAGGCCGAGCAAGGGGAGGTAGAACTGGCTTTGGTTCTTCAAGAACAGATAACTGGGTCTGCACTCATTGTGGCGGACTAAACCATCTGGTGGATACCTAATGGAAACTTCTTTGCAAACCACAGTTGGTCACTGCCAATTAGGCCTCAATTAATAATGAGAAAAATGAAGACAAATTTGAGTCACCAAAAGGCAAGAAGACTATAACTGATGATGATTATAAATTATTGCAGAGGATGAAAACTCCGATGGAATCCTCTCCACCTTCTCTTGCATCTTCAACTACTACTGTTGTCACCACTACTTTAGGTAGGTTTTATGCGACTTTCTATTTCAAGGGCCTCCGAGCATCTTACAGATAATAAGAGTCTATTACATTCCATGTCTCCATGTTTACAAGACAAGTTTGTTAAATGTTAGGATCCTCACGAGCCATGGATCTTGTCACCCTCCTCTCTTCTCTTCCTTCCATTGCCTTGCTTGACGTTGAGATAAAATGATGGAATGATGAAGATTGAATTTCAGAAAAGGAGATTTCGGAAATGAATTGGGGAAAAAGGGGAGAGAGCTTGAAGGAGCTCTAAACCTGTTTATCTAATTTACTCTAGGCTAAAGTAGACTCAATTGCTATCTTCTCATTACCTTAGCCGTCCCCTTAAATAGGGTTGAGGACGCCCAAACACTTTAGACCCCTTGGGTCAATGGTTCAAACCAATAAATGCTAAACCAACCCAAACCAAAGACAAACCCAAACCAAAAACAATTACATGGAAATTGAAAATCACATTAATTAATTCCTATGCCTATTGGTAACTCGTGATGTTATAGAGTCCATAACATCACCCCCCTCCTGGTGAAAGAGCTTGTCCTCAAGCTCGAAGGATGGATATAGGAGTCGAAATGCTAATAACGGCTCCCATGTGGTGTCACTAGGGTCGGCATCTGCCCACTGGACAAGAATTTCCCAATCACCCTGAATATGACGTGCTTTTAAAACCTGAACTAGAATAGAAAGGACTCTGCCCTCATGTAGTGGCGGCAGTGGAGTGTACAGTAGGGGCGAGTCACCCTGGAATGGCTTCAATTGGGAGATGTGAAATACATTATGGATCTTTGCTTTCGTTGGTAGCTGCAAGCGGTATGCCATGGGCCCAATTTTGTCCAACACCTGAAATGGACCATAATATTTTGGAGACAGATTATGGCGCTTGGATGCAGTCAGGGACAACTGGCATTAGTGTTGAAGCTTTAACCACACATAGTCTCCGGGGAAATAAGATACCTCCCGGTGCTTCTTATCATAATAGAACTTCATAGAGTGTTGGGCCTCCTAGAGATGAGTACGTACCTCAGTAATCATAGGGTCTCTTTCAGCTAACACCTGGTCCAAAGTGACGACTTTGGATGCCCCAGGTTCATATGGTAACAGACGAGGTGGATCTCCGCCATAAACTATCCTGAAAGGAGTAGTTCCCAGTGCTATGTGGTAAGATGTGTTATAGCAAAATTCTGCCAATGAAAGCCATTTCACCCACCGTCTAGGTGCGTCCCCCACAAAACAATGAAGATACATTTCAATCGTGCGATTGACAACCTCTGTTTGTCCATCTGTTTGTGGATGATATGCAAACGAAAATGCCAATTGGGTACCCTGTAATTTAAATAATTTCTTCCAAGAGATACTGGTAAATATGGCATCCCTGTCACTAATAATGGATGTGGGAATTCTGTGTAATCGGACCATATTGTCCATAAATAATTCAGTGATCTGAGCAGCAGTATATGGATGCGCCAAAGCAATGAAGTGACTGTATTTTGAAAACCGATCAACGACGACGAATATCACTGATTTACCTGATGAAATGGGAAGGCCAGCAATGAAGTCCATTGAAATGTCGGACCAGATTTGAGATGGTAGTTTTAGAGGTTGCAATAGGCCGGCAGGACTTAAAGATTCGGCCTTGTTTCGTTGACAAATCTGACAAGCAGATACATAATCAACAATTGTGCTCTTCATGCCCTTCCAGTAAAAGTCCCGACTGATTCGGAAATATGTTTTCTGTCGACCCTCATGTGTGCTATCATGGATAGAGGATAGGATGGTGTGAAGAAGTGGGGACGTATGATGCATAAAAATCCTGTTTTTGTAGAGTATAAGACGATCCTGAATCGTCCAATGAGGAGCTGCTGTCCCCTATTGAATATGCTGATATAATGACATGAGTTCCGGATATTGATGTACTTCCTCATGAATAGAATCTAGCACAAGTGAATGTAGGTGACTGATAGCATAAACTTGTGTTGCTGAAATATCCCGACGTGACAGCATCAACCCCCAAATTCGAACTACCTGGCTTATAGTGAACCGTAAAATCGAAGCCCATGAGTTTAGTTAGCCAATACTGCTGAGGGGAGGTGGTGAGGCGCTGTTCAAGAAGATACTTGAGGCTGCAATGATCTGTATGAATGAGAAATGGTCGTCCCCATAGATAAGGTCGCTAATGTTGGACAACCTTGGCTAACCCAATCAGTTCCCTCTCATATGCAGCTAACTTATGGTGGTGTTGTCCCAACTGACGGCTAAAATAAGCAATGGGGTGTCTCAATTTTTGTAACACTGCCCCTATACCTCCCCCGGATGCATCACATTCCACCACAAAGTCTCCCTCAAAATCTGGTAATTGTAGTACTGGCGCTGAGGCTAAGGCCTCCTTTAACAGCTGAAAGGCCTGATCCGCTATAGAAGACCAGTGGAAGGCATGTTTTTTGAAAAGGTTGTTGAGTGGTGCTGCTATCTGGCCATAAGATTGGATAAATTTTCTGTAATATCCCGCTAGGCCCAAAAATCCCCATAATGCTGTGATGGAAGTGGGAATTGGCCAATCTGTTACTGCTTGTATCTCGCTCTGGTCAACTTTCACGCCCACAGCTGATATGACGTGGCCCAAATATGCCAACTCAGATGTACCCATAGAATATTTGGATTTATTCAAAACCAAATGATGAGAGTGTAGAATGGTAAATACCTGATGTAGGTACTGGAGATGTTCTACCCAATTTTTGTTGTAGACCAAAATGTCATAAAAAAATACTAACATATAGTTGTACAGAAGCGATGAAATTACCTCATTCATGAGGGCTTGAAAGGTGGAGGGTGCATTGGAGAGACCGAAGGGCATGACGAGGAACTCGAAATGATCGTGATGTGTGTGGAACACAGTCTTCTCCACATCAGCCGGGTGAACTCTTATTTGATGATAGCCCAATTTCAAATCTAACTTTGTAAAAATGTAGCACCATGTAACTCATCCAACAACTCGTCCATGACTGGAATGGGGAACTTGTCTTTAATTTTCTGCAAGTTGAGTTGCCTATAGTCGACACAAAACCTCCATGATTTATCCTTTTTGCATACTAGTAACACTGGTGAGGAAAAAGGAGATCGACTGGGCTGGATCACTCCCTGAGAGAGCATATTCATGCACTGTCATTCTATTTCATCTTTCTGTATATGTGGGTAACGATAAGGTCGCACCACTACTAGATCAGTTCCCAACTTTAAACGAATGCGGTGATCGCAATGATGCACTGGTTGTAGACCCATAGGGTCATTAAATAAATCCGCAAATGCTGTAAGTACAGGAGCTAACTGACCATCACCATTGTTCTGAAGCAGTAAAGTGTGAAGTGCGTTAGGGACCTGTGCCACAATACCTTGTAATGTAATCTGGCCCTGTGGTGCTGTAAATGTCATAGTCCGAGCCTGAAAGTCCCATAATATAGGGCCTAGTAACTGAAGCCATTTGACCCCGAGCACCAAATCAAATCCAGCCAAGGGAATGAATAGTAAGTCTGCCTAAAATGAATGTCCCTTAATGGTGAAAGGGGTGCTTGCACATAACCCCACACTTGCAGTTTTAGTCCCATTGGCCACTGAAACCGAGAGACCCCTTTGCTGTTGAATTTCCAATCCCAATTGTTGCGCTGCTGGTTCACTGATAAAATTATGTGTGCTGTCCGAATCAACTAAAGTAAGTAGCATGAGGTGGTGTAACCTGGCTTTTACCTGCTTGGTGTTGGAACTACGTAGGCCATGCATGGCATGGAGGGAGAGCTCTGGTTCTTGTTGTACCTCGTCAAAAAATTCATTTTCAGGAAGCTCTTCTGAATCTTCTTCCAAAATTTCAACACTGAATAAACGTTTACAGGTATGTCTTGGAAGGAATTGTTCGTCACAATTAAAACATAGGCCCTTGGCCTTTCTAGCCTCCATTTCCTGTTTAGTCAAAAATTTACGTGGAAGAGTGTGGGGAGGCACTCTGGTAGACTGATCTGCTCGGTTAGGGGCAGAGGACCCAAAGCGTGGACCAGATGCAGTACCCTGTATTCTGTTGTTCCAAAATGGTTTTTGGTGTAAAGATTCTTTTAGAACTCTCTGTTTGTGTTCCACAGCACATGCATAATTCATTTCTGAGTCCAAATCTGTCAGACAAGTAATTCCACTTCCAACCTAACCGCCTATGTCAATCCAGCATTAAAAATTTGAACAAGTAGGTGAGGAGGAAAAAATTCACTAGCTCGGGTCAACCTTTCTTGGAACGTTTTCTGGTACACTTCTAAGGTGCCTGTCTATTTAAAGTTGATCAATTCCCCCACTGGGTTGCTGCTAGCTGGACGTCCAAACCTCAACTGGAAAGCATGTTTAAAGTGTAGCCAATCCTGAGTGGAATGGACATTTTGGTAGTGATGGAACCACATGAGCGCTTCATCGAGCAGGTGGTAGGCAGCCAATGTAACCTTGTCCATTTCCACCATTTGTTGATGATAGAAGAATTGTTCACATTTCGTGATCCAAAGTAAAGGATCTTTAGAGCCATCATATGTAGGAAAGTTAAGTTTAAAGTACCTTGGAACTGTGGTTGGTCCTTGTGCGTGAGTAGCCACGGGCACAGGTGGTTGGCGCAGTGGTGGGTTTGGTGGTGGCATGAATTGTGGGTGATGTCCTGGTTGTGGTTAAAAGTTGGTGGCTGGTGGTGGCGTTGGTGATTGAATTGCAGCAAGTTTTCGGATGACTGTTTGGAGAGATGATTCCTGCATATGTAATGTATTATGGATGTGAGAAATTTCAGTACCTTGAAGAGTGGATCGTTGTTGAGGTTCTGAAAGTACTTGACGTATGTCCTCTAGAGAAGTGGAATCACCGAGGGTGAACTTGGCTCTGATACCACGTTGTTAGGATCCTCACGAGCGATGGATCTTGTCATCCTCCTCTCTTCTCTTCCTTCCATTGCCTTGCTTGACGTTGAGATAGAATGTTGGAATGATGAAGATTGAATTTCGGAAAAGGAGATTTCAAAAATGAATTGGGGAAAAATGGGAGAGAGTTTGAAGGATCTCTAGACCTATTTATCTAATTTACTCTAGGCTAAAGTAGACTCAATTGCTATCTTCTCATTACCCTAGCCGTCCCCTTAAATAGGGTTGAGGACGCCCAAACACTTTAGACCCCTTGGGTCAATGGTTTAAACCAATAAATGCTAAACCAACCCAAACCAAAAACAATTACATGGAAATTGAAAATCACATTAATTAATTCCTACACCTGTTGGTAACTCGTGATGCTATAGAGTCCATAACATTAACATAGCTGAAAGATCCCAAACCAAAGTTCTTGGGAAGGGATCCTCCTTTGTTACACCATCACTTATGGTTACTGATGTTTTATTTGTCCCCTCTTCCCCTTAAATCTGTTGTTTGATAGCTAGTTAACAAAACGGTTTAATTTTCCATCACCTTCTCACCTTATTCTTGTATTTTCCAAGACCTAACAATGAAGTAGGTGATTGGTGGAGGCCATTTAAAGGGGGGCCTTTATTATTTTGACTTGACTCTAGTAATTTCAATTTCCACTTCTTAGTTAGAGGCAAGATTATGACACAACCGGTTTGGACATCCTTCAGCAATATCGCTTCAGTAGTTATTTCCATCTTTGAAACTATATCGGTTTTAAATTCTGAAGTCTATCAGTTGGGTAAACACCAGAGGACAACATATTCTCCTTGAGCTGAACTTAAAGGTATTGCTCCCTTTTTATTTATTCAGTCAGATGTGTGATGACCCTTAAGTGTCTCAAACATATTTTAAGTTTAGTATTTTGTACTTTTATTGATGATTTCACTCGAGCCACATGGCTATTTCTGTTCAAAGAATGATCTGAAATTTTTTCATATTTTATTCCTTTCATGACATGGTGTCCACTCAGTTTGGGAAAACAATACAAGTGTTTCAGTCAAATAATACCAAAGAGTACCCATTTGGTGAATTTCATTCCTTTTATCAAGATAATAAGATTATCTATCCGATATCCTGTGCCTACACCCCTAAAAAATGGTGTATCCGAAAGAAAAAACTTAAATCTCCTCGAGGTAGCCTGTGGCTTACTTGACTTTATGAAGGTGCCTTACTTTTACTAGCCTCATGCCATTCTCATAGCCTGTTTCCTTATTAATAAGTTACCATATTTAGTACTTAGCCATAAATCCCCATACTCATTGTTATTTCCAGATGAAGACCCCTTTTCCCTTCCTTTGAAGGTATTTGGTTTCACATGTTTTGTTGATGTCACATCTCGTCCAAAGAGTAAGCTTGACCCTAACTCTCTTAAGTGTATCATTTTTTTTGGTTTACCCTCATACCCAAAAAGGTTATGTTAGTTATAATTCTTTCTTTGTAAGTTAAATTGTTTCTAGGGATTTCATTTTTTAAGGACACATCTTTTTATTCCTCAAAAGATGCTTCTTCGGGTATTTCATCAGCTCGGGTAGCTCTAAAGCCCATTGTACCACTTGACGTGAATCTACTTCAACCCACTAAAGTATCGGTCGACACCACACTTGTGGAGTTTATGGATCCCTCCAATGTAAGCCCATCTTCCCATGTTGTACTTGGCCCACAATTTGATACTTAACCCAAATCACTGCGAAAGGAACCTCGGACTTGCACTAGGCCCTCCACTTCTCATCCTATATCCAATTTTGTTTCTCACCATCAATTGTCTTGTTCATGCTATATGTTACAATTGGGACCCACCATGAGGATGTGAGACGCCAAGATGAAACAACACGCAGGTTGGCATGAGTTGGATGATGACCTGGAATAAGTTGGCAGAATTGAAGATTTAATGGGACCCACAAAGATAAGACAAGCTGACATCTTTGTCCCATGAGCTGGAATATCTAATGGGACCCACAAGAATATAGCATGAGCTGGCATCCTCAGCCTATCTAGCTCGTGAAGAAGGAGTTGGGAAAGTCAGTTTTTGGGTAAGTTAAAATTTGGGTAAATTACAATTTGGGTAAGTTAGAATTTGACTAAGTTCTAAATTGAGTTGAATTATAGTTGGAAAGTGTATATAAATTATATCCCTCCTCCACTATAAATAGTGGAGCTTGTATTCAAGAAAAATCAAATCAAAAGCAAGGAGTTCTTTCTCTCTCTCTCTCTCTCTCTCTCTCTCTCTCTCTCTCTATCTCTCTCTCTCTCGTAGAAGTTCCTCTTCTTTCTCCTTCTTTTTTCTTCTTCTCCCCTCTC
This sequence comes from Aristolochia californica, assembly GCF_029961685.1. Taxonomy (NCBI): domain Eukaryota; kingdom Viridiplantae; phylum Streptophyta; class Magnoliopsida; order Piperales; family Aristolochiaceae; genus Aristolochia; species Aristolochia californica. The sequence goes on from NW_027181771.1 coordinate 25,962,259, forward strand.
TACCCAAAAGTCCTCTCTCTCCTTCATGGTTTTCTTCCCTCTATCACCTTGCTCGAGATAGTATTAATGGGGTCCTAAATTCAACATGGTATCAGAGCAACCAATTTAGGATCCCCACATCAAAGGAATACTCTAAGAAGATATGATCATAGAAGGCTCTTCATGAAGCAAGATTGAAGCTCATGAGATAAGTTTTTCTGTTTATGATTTTATTGAGTCATGCTACTATTTCTAGGATATTAATCGATGGTTTGGAGATGTTTTTATGCGTGTATTCATCTTATGATATTGTGAAAGTATATGCATCTTGGATTACTAGAAGTTATCAAGGTAGTTTTTATTGGTTTGAAATTTTTGTTAACCGAGACCAATCCCTGATCAAATTGTTGAAGATTTTTTTTTTCTCTCGTGGGAACAAGATTCCAAAGATATAGAAGATTGATATTGAGTCTATTATGAATGTTTATTACTAAAAAAAAATCAGAATAATGATTGTTTAGCATCAATGCTAAATTTCTCTATGCACCAAGTTGTTTTGTTGTGGACTCAATAGCACACCGAGTCACACAACGAAGGAGACAACAACAACTCACTCAATAGGATTTATTTCTTATATTTCTTTGAGTAGGATTTATTTCTTATATTGTTTTAAGTAGGAGTTATTTCTAATTACTTTATATGTAAGGTCATTATGGGGAATTATTGTAACCCTAACCCTAAAACTCTATGACGTGACCTATTTAAGGGAAAGGTATGAATGAAATAGGTAAGCTTTGAGATTTTAGAATAACCTAGTCTAAACAGGTTGAGATCACCTCTTGATCTCGAGTTTAGGGTTTACTCCAAAAATCCAATCTAAACAGGTTGAGATCATCTCTTGATCTCGAGTTTAGGGTTTACTCCAAAAATCCAACCTATCCTTCACCCCCCATTGCCATCCATCTTCACCCAAATTCTGTTAGGATCCTCACGAGCCATGGATCTTGTCACCATCCTCTCTTCTCTTCCTTCCATTGTTTTCCTTGACGTAGGGGTAGATTGATGGAGTGATGTAAGAGAAATTCGGAAAGGGGAAATTGGGGAAAAGGGGAAGAGCTTGAAGGAACTCTCGACCTTTGCTCTAAGTTACTCTAAGCTAATTTTCTAATTCAATCGCTACCTTCATTAACCTAGCTGTCCCCTTAAATTGGGTTGAGGCCGCCAAATACAATTCAGACCCTTGGGTCACTGGTTCAAGCCAAATAAATTCTAAACCAAACCAAACCAAAATCAATTACTTGAAAATTGAAAACCATATTAATTAATTCCTACGCCTGCTGGTAACTCGTGATGCTATTGAGTCCATAACATCACCCCCTTCCTGGAGAAAGATCTTGTCCTCAAGCTCGAAGGAAGGGTAGAGAAGTCGAAATGCTGATAAGGGCTCCCATGTAGTGTCACTGGGGTCTGCATTTGCCCACTGTACGAGAATTTCCCAATTGCCTTGAATGTGGTGTGTTTTCAATACTTGAGTTGGAGTAGAAAGGACTCGGCCTTCATGGAGTGGTGGCAGAGGGGTGTACAGCAAGGGCGAGTCACCCTGGAACGACTTCAATTGGGATACGTGAAATACATTATGTATCTTTGCCTCGAGTGGTAGCTGCAAGCGGTAGGCCACGGGGCCAATTCGGTCCAATACCTGAAATGGACCATAATATTTAAGAGAAATCTTATGGCGCTTGAAGGCAATTAGTGACAGCTGGTAGTAGTGTTGGAGCTTTAACCACATATAATCTTCTGGGGAATAATATACCTTACGATGCTTTTTATCATAATAAAACTTCATAAAGTGTTGGGCCTCCTGGAGATGAGTACGGACCTCAGTGAGCATAGCGTCTCTTTCAGCTAATGCTTGGTCCAAAGTGACGACTTTGGATGCCCCTGGTTCATAGGATAACAAACGAGGTAGATCTTTGCCATAAACTACCCTGAAAGGAGTAGTTCCCAGTGCGCTGTGGTAAGAGGTGTTATAGCAAAATTCTGCCCAGGAAAGCCACTTAACCCACCGTTTAGGTGAGTCCCCCACAAAACAGTGATGATACATTTCAATCGTGCGATTGACGACCTCGGTTTGTCCGTCAATCTATGAATGATATGCAGAAGAGAATGCCAATTGGGTGCCCTGTAACTTCAATAATTCTTTCCAAAAGGTACTGGTAAAAATGGCATCCCTGTCACTGATAATGGATGCTGGAATCCCGAGTAATCAGACATGTGGTCCATAAATAACTGAGCTACATGAGCAGCAGTATATGGATGCGCCAAAGCAATGAAGTGACCATATTTTGAAAAACGGTCAACCACAACTAATATCACTGATTTACCTGATGAAGTGGGAAGGCCATCAATGAAGTCCATTGAAATGTCGGACCAGATTTGAGACGGTAGCTGCAGAGGTTGTAGTAGGCTGGCGGGACTTAAAGATTTGGCCTTGTTTCATTGACAAATCTAACAAGCAGCTACATAATCAACAATCGTGCTATTCATACCCCTCCAATAAAATTCCTGACTGATTCGGAAATATGTTTTCTGTCGACCCTCAAGTGTGCTATCATGGATAGAAGACAGAATGGAGTGAAGAAGTGGGGATGTGTGATGCATAAAAATCTTGTTTTTGTATAGGATAAGACGATTCTGAATCGTCCAATGATGAGCTACTGTCCCTTGCTGAATATCCTGATATAATGAAATAAGTTCTGGATATTGATGTGTCTCCTCTCGAATAGAATCCAACAAAAGTGAATGTGGGTTGCTGATAGCATAAACGTGTGGTTCTGGAATGTCTCGACGAGACAAAGCATCAGCCCCCAAATTGAAACTGCCTGGCCTATATTGAACTGTAAAATCGAAGCCCATGAGTTTAGTCAACCAATACTGTTGTGGTGATGTGGTGAGGCATTGTTCAAGAAGATACTTGAGGCTGCAATGATCTGTACAAATGAGAAATGGTCGTCCCTAGAGATAAGGCCGCCAATGTTGGACAACCTTGGCTAACCCAATCATTCCCTCTCATATGCGGCTAACTTGTGGTCGTGTCGTCCCTACTGGCGGCTGAAATAAGCGATGGGGTGTCCCATTTGTTGTAACACTCCACCAATACCTCCAACGGATGCATTATATTCCACCACAAAGTCTTCATCAAAATCTGGTAGTTGTAGTATAGGCGCTAAGGCTAAGGCCTCCTTTAACATCTGAAAGGCCTGATCCGCTGAGGAAGACCAGTTGAATGCATGTTTCTTGAGAAGGTTGTTGAGTGGTGCTGCTATCTGGCCATAAGAACGGATAAATTTTCGGTAATATCCCGCTAGGCCCATAAATCCCCTTAATACGGTAAGGGAGGTGGGAGGAGGCCAATCTATGACTACTTGGATCTTACTCTGGTCAACTTTCACGCCAACAACTGATATAACGTGGCCCAAATATGCCACTTCTGAGGTGCCCATAGAATATTTGGATTTATTCAAAACCAAATGATGGGAGGGTAGAATGGTAAATACCTGATGGAGGTGTTGGAGATGTTCGACCCAATTTTTGCTATAGACCAAGATGTCATAAAAAAATACTAACACAAAGTTCCGTAGAAGTGAGGAAAATACCTCATTCATGAGGGCCTAGAAGGTGGAAGGCGCATTGGAGAGACCGAAGGGCATGAAGAGGAACACAAAATGACCGTGGTGCGTGTGGAATGCAGTCTTCTCCACATCTGCAGGGTGAACTCTAATTTGATGATAGCCCGATTTCAAATCTAACTTGGTAAAAATCGTAGCACCATGTAACTCATCCAGCAACTCGTCCACCACTGGGATGGGGAACTTGTCTTCAATTGTCTGCAAATTGAGTTGCCTATAGTCAACACAAAACCTCCATGATTTATCCTTTTTTGTGTACCAGTAAAACAGGTGATGAGAAAGGAGACCTATTGGGCTGTATAACTCTCTGAGCGAGCATATTCAGGCACTGTCTTTCGATTTCATCTTTCTGTATATGTGGGTAACGATAAGGACACACCACCACTGGATTGGTTCCCAACTTCAAACGATTGCGATGATCATAGTGACGCACTGGTGGTAGACCAGTAGGGTCATTAAATAGATCCGCAAATGTTGTAAGTAATGGAGCTAACTTAAAATCACCAGTGCTCTGAATCTGTAAAGTGTGAAGTGCGCTAGGCACCTGTGCCATAATACCCTGTAATGTAATTTGGCCCTGTTGTGCTGTAAATGTCATAGTCCGAGCCTGAAAGTCCCACAATATAGGGCCTAATAGCTGAAGCCATTTTACCTTGAGCACCAAATCAAATCCTGCCAAAGGAATGACCAGTAAGTCCACCTTAAATGAATGTCCCTCAATGGTAAAAGGGGTGTTTGCACATAACCCAACACTGGAAATTTTAGCCCCATTGGCCACTGAAACCCAGAGAGACTTTTGCTATTGAATTTCTAATCCCAATTGTTTCGCTGCGGGCTCACTGATAAAATTATGTGTGCTGCCAGAATCAACTAAAGCAAGTAACAGAAGATGGTGTAACTTTGCCTTTACCTGCATGGTATTAGAACTACGCAGGCCATGCATGGCATGGAGGGAGATCTCTGGGTCTTGCTGTTCCTCTTCAAAAAAATCAGTTTCAGGAAGCTCTTTTGGACCTTCTTTCCAAAGTTCAATACTGAATGATCGTTTGTAGGTATGTCCTGGAAGAAATTGTTCATCATAATTAAAACAGAGGCCCTTGGCCTTTCTTGCCTCCATTTCCTTTTTAGTCAAGAATTTACGTGGAAGATTGTGGGGGGGGGGGGGGGGGGGGGCACACTTATGGAATGGTCTGCACGGTTAGGTGCAGAGGAGCTAAAACGTGGTCCAGGTGCAGTACCCGGTAGTTTGTTGGTCCAAAATGGTTTTCGGCCTAATGATTCCCTCAGAACTCTTTGTTTCTGTTCCACAGCCCTGACATAATTCTTGGCTGAGTCCAAGTCTATCGGACCAAGTAATTTTACTTCTAATCGAACCGCCTCAGTCAGGCCCGCATTAAAAATTTGAACATGCAGGTGAGGAGGAACAAATTCACTTGCTAGGGCCAACCTTTCTTGAAATGTTTTCTGGTACAATTCTAAGGTGCCAGTCTATTTATAGTTGATCAATTCCCCCACTGGGTTGCTACTAGCTGGAGGTCCAAACCTCATCTGACAAGCATGTTTAAAATATAGCCAATCCTGAGTGGAATGGACATTTCTGTAGTGATGGAACCACATGAGCGCTTCATCGAGCAGGTGGTAGGCAGCCAGTGTGAGCTTGTCGACATCCACCGTTTGTTGATGATAGAAAAATTTCTCACATTTCGTGAACCAAATTAAAGGATATTTAGATCCATCATATGTAGGAAAATTGAGTTTAAAGTACTTGGGAACCCTAGTTGGTCCCTGTGCGTGAGCAGCCATGGGAACATGTTGTTGGCGCAGTGGTGGGGGTGGTGGTGGCGTGAAGTATGGGTGATGTGCTGCCGGTGGTTGAAAGTTGGTAGTTGGTGGTAGCACTGGTGATTGAAGTGCAACAAGCTGGCGGTTGACGGTTTGGAGAGAAGATTCCAGCGTGTGCAATGTATTATGGTTGTTAGTAATTTCAGCACCTTGATGCGTGGACCTTTGTTGAAGATCTAAAAGCACTTGATGTATGTCCTCTGGCCATAGCCACACATACTCCCCAACCTCAAAAGAGACCTCATGGTGGCCATTGTAGTAGACATCCTTCATCTGAGCTTGGGCGCGTCATAGCCGTTCTGTGATATTCTGTAGCAGCAGATCCCTGTCTATGAGTGCCCGATCAATTGCATCCACACCGATGGACCCTGGGTTGTACGAGAGAAGGCGAGGTGGATCCCGGCCATAATTAACTCGGAAAGGAGTGGATTGCAAGGCAGAGTGGAACGGAGTGTTGTAACAGTATTCGGCCCACAGAAGCCATTGAACCCATTGTCGTGGACTATCCCTCACCAAGCACCGTAGATACATCTCGATGGTGCAGTTCACCACCTCAGTGTTCCCATCCGTCTATGGATGATAGGTGAAGGAGAACTTCAATTTCGTCCCACTCAAGCGAAATAGTTCCCGCCAAAAGGTGCTTGTGAACACTTTATCTCTGTCACTCACAATGGATTTTGGAATGCCATATAAGCGGACTATCTGCTCCAGGAAAGTCTGAGCAACCCGTGTTGCTGTATACAGATGAGCCAGCGGTATAAAATGTCTGTACTTGGAGAATCTATCAACCACCACAAAAAGTACGGATTTTTCGGAGGACAGGGGTAGGCCTTCCACAAAATCCATAGAATTGTCGGCCCAAACCTGTGTAGGAAGGGCCAAAGGCTGGAGAAGATAGGCTGGACTCAAGTGCTCGGCTTTGTTGTGCTGGCAAACCTAACAATCACCCACATAAGTCGCAATAGAGGGTTTCATGGCTTGCCAGTAGAAATCAACTCGAATTCTGTGCAAGGTCTTTTGTATCCCCTCGTGTGTACTGTCATGGTAGGCCGAGAGAATAGCTGGAATCAACTTGGACTCAGGTGGAAGGGAAATCCACTGCTTGTAATAAATAAGTGAATCCTGGATGGACCACTTCGAATTCATTGTCCCTTCCGAATTCTTCTGATGCAGTTCCTACAGTGCAAGGTTAGTGGCATATGCGTCTCTCACCAAATCCAGAATGAGAAATCTCGGCTGGCAGATCGAATAGACCGACTGCTGATCTTCAAAACACTGTGACAAGGCTCCTGCCTTCTTATTTAATCTCCCCGCACAATACTCCACCGAGAAGTCAAACTCCAACAACTTACTGATCTAGTGCTGCTTTGGCGATGACGTCAACAATTGTTCTAGTAGGAATTTAAGGTTGAAGTGATCCGTGCATATGAGAAAAGCCCGGCCCCAGAGATAAGGCCTCCAATGTTGGGCCGCTTTGGCCAACCCAATCAATTCGCGCTCATAGGCTGCCAGCTTGTGCTGACGGACTGCCAATTGACTGCTAAAATACACAATAGGATGGCCCAGCTGCTGTAAAATGGCCCCAATGCCCACGCCCGAAGCGTCGCACTCTACCATGAATAATTCGTCAAAGTTGGGAAGTTGTAATACTGGCACGGATGCGAGGGCAGCTTTGACTGCCACAAACGATGTGGTGGCCCCCTCATTCCAAATAAAGGAATTTTTCTTGAGTAGACTGGTCAATGGTGCTGCCACTGGCCCATAGTTCTAAATAAATTTGCAGTCGTAGCCCAGAAGACCCAAAAAACCCCATAATACAGAACACGACTGTGGCTGCAGCCACTTGTGAATAGCTCGGATCTTCTCGAGATCCATCGTAACCCCCTCGTGTGAGATATTGTGTCCCAGATACACCACATGTGAAGCCGCAAAAGAACACTTGGAATGTTTCAAATAGAGCTGATGTGCTCGTACAAGTCAAAAACAATCCTCAAGTGTGCCAAGTGCTCCTCAACCGACTTGCCATATATCAAAATATCATCAAAAAATACAAGAACAAATTTTTGAAGATAGGGGCTAAGTACCTCGTTCATCAAAGCTTGAAAAGTGGAGGGTATATTGGATAACCCGAACGACATGACGATGAACTCAAAGTGGCCATGGTACATGCGGAACGCCGTCTTCTCAATATCCAAGGGGTGCATTTGGACCTAATGGTATCTTTAATGGAGGTCGAGTTAGTGAATAACCACGACCCATGTAACTCATCCAGGAGCTCATCCACTACCAGAATCGGGAACTTGTCTTTTACTGTCTGCACGTTCAACTCCCGATAATCCACACAGAACCTCCATGTCCCATCATGTTTCTTCACAAGTAAGATGGGTGAAGAGAACGGGGAGCAGCTGGGACGAATAAGACCTTGTTTCAACATCTCATGGCATTGACGCTCTATCTCGTCCTTCTGAAGGTGTGGGTAACGGTACGGTCTCACAACCACTACCTCAGATCCTAGTTTAAGACAGATCCTGTGGTAATAGTGCCTCAGGGGAGGTAACCCCGAAGGCTCCTGGAAGAGATCAGAGAACTCCTCAACCAGACCATCACTAGTACTGTCAGGCTGATCCTGTGTCTGCAAAGTGTGCATGCGGTGGGCCCTGTCCACCTGACAGCCCTATAAGAGCACCCGAGTTTTGGCCAAATCAAAGCTCATGGTTAAAGCCAAAAAGTCCCATAGAATGGTCCCCAACGTTTGTAACCATTTATTGCCTAATACCATATCAAATCCCGCCAGGGGAATAACAAAAAATTCAGCATTAAACGAAGTAGAGCCAATGGAAAAAAGTTACCTCCTTACTAATCCCATAGCTAGGGACCTTCTCGCCATTGGCCACTGAGACGGTGGTTGTCGGGTGAGTGTGTATCTGGAGCTAGAGATGTTGTATGACTATCAAACTCAAAAAATTATGTGTACTCCCTGAGTTGACTAGTCCCACCAGTTCTCGGTCGATGACACGAGCTAGGACTTGCATTGTAGTAGGCGATTTCTGCCCAGTAATAGCATGCAAGGATATCTCTGGTGGTTCCTCCTCGATAATATCCTCTGGCTCCTTTGGATCCTCTGAATCCTCCACCTCGACCCAAAAAAATTGTTTACATTGATGTCCTACCCTATACTGCTCATCGCAGTTATAACATAAATTTTTTGACCGCCTTTCTGCTATCTCCACACTCGTCAATTTTTTTATAAAGCTCGGTAGGGACCAAGGCAGGGATCGGCTACCCGAGTCATAGTCGGAGTGTGTTTGGATGGGGCTGCTGGAGATGCTCCCTGAGATGAATTATAGTGGAGCCCTTGCCACGTGGAGGAAGTGTTCCTCTCACCCGAACAACCCGGCTTACGTTGTTGCAATTGTTGTCGTTGTTCCATTGCTCGGGCTATACTCATGGCATGAGCTAAATCCGTGGGCATAAGGAGTTTTACCTCTAGCCGTAAATACTCATTGAGAACTACTATGAATAAGGAGACATGCTAGTCAACCAATACCCTCTCACCAACACGAGCCAACTTTTCTTGGAACATTTTTTGATATTGTTCCACCGAACCCGTTTGTCTCAATATGACTAACTCTCCTAGGGGGTTGCTGTTGGCAGGAGGCCCAAATCTAACTGTGCATCGATTTTTAAATTCTCCCCATGTCATTTCCGGTCACTCTTTTTCTACTTGAGTAACCCATAACGTGGCTTCATCTGTCATATGGCAAGAGGCTAGTCACACCTTATCCCATTCAATGGTCCCTTGGTTCAAAAAAAAAATTTCACATAAAGAAATATGCAACCAAATTAAGGGATCAACAGAACCATTGAAAGAGGGAAACTCTAACTTGGTGTACCTTGGAATTGTGCCTCCATGCTGAGGTCCTTGGACAACAGTGCACCCAGGCCACTGCTCCCCTCTTCTGTGATATGGTTGAGCAACCTCTCTCACCTCTGGACTCTAATGTCTCTTTGTCCTCAACTCCTGTAGCATGCTGATGACTCGGCTCATCTCTTCTTCTAAACCACAAACCTTCCCGAACACTGGTTGTGCTGTTTCAAGGCTATCTTCTATCTTTTGTATCCTGATTTGGATTTCTTCATTGCTGATATTATCCCCCATGTTACCCTGCTCTGATACCAAGTTGTTACGGTCCCAGGTCATGGATCGAGTAACATGACGTGGGATTTGTGAATCCAGCACTGGTACTGAGTTGCTGGACTCGATAAGGAGGGTTAAAGATCCCTTCTTTGGGTAATCTTGCACCAGTGATCAGTCTCCCTTTTTATGAACTCATTCTAGTGCTAAAGTTATAGCTAGAATAGAATTAATTCAGGTGGAGAGATAATGGAGGAATACCTATTCTTGCTCACGTAAATTAAGGTTTCAACCCTGATTTGATCCAGCTCATTCTAGGACTTGAAGGCCTAGCTTAGGGGGCAGCCTTGGCTCATGTTGATGGCTCTCCTTGCTTTGTTTCTGTGATGAATTCCCAACAAGAAGAGTTGTTCTAATCCTTCATGTGAAAGAACCAGAAATCTTCCTTTTTTGCTACTCGTCAAGAGGGAATTGAACCCTACTTGTTGTTGACACTGATGATGTGGGAAGACCCTCTCTTTGGGCTCAAAAAAGGGGTAGGAAGCTCCTCTTCTTACTATGGATGATGAGGGATGAATTTGGGTGAAGATGGATGGCAATGGAGGGTGAAGGATAGGTTGGATTTTTGGAGTAAACCCTAAACTCGAGATCAAGAGGTGATCTCAACCTGTTTAGACTAGGTTATTCTAAAATCTCAAAGCTTACCCATTTCTTTCATTCCTTTCCCTTAAATAGGTCACGTCATGGAGTTTTAGGGTTAGGGTTGCAATAATTCTCCATAATGCCCTTACATATAATGTAATTAGAAATAACTCCTACTTAAAAAAATATAAGAAGTAAATCCTACTCAAAGTATTATAAGAAATAAATCCTATTGATTGAGTTGTTGTTGCCTCCTTCGTTGTCTGACTCGGTGTGCTATTGAGTCCACAACACCCCCTCCTGGAGAAAGAACTTGTCCACAAGCTCAAAGGTGGGGTAAAGGGTCCAGAACTGCTCAAGGGGTTCCCATGAGGCTGGAAGCAATTCGGTGTCAGACCACTGGACGAGCAGCTCCCATGAGTCTTGGGTGCAGCGAGCCTGCAAGACCTGTGATAGGCAAGGAAGAGTACGCCCTTCATGGAGTGGAGGCAAGGGCGTATGTAGCAGGGGAGAGTCACCACGAAAGGTCCGCAAGAAAGAAACATGGAAGACATCATGTAGACTGGCATTTGGTGGGAGCTGGAGGCGATATGCAACACTGCCAATGCGAGCCAAGACCTAGAAAGGCCCATAGTACTTGGGAGAAAGTTTGTGCCGGCAAGCTACTACAAGTGACCGCTGTCGGTAAGGCTGGAAGCGTAACCAAACGTAATCTCCCAGACCAAAATAAAGGTCCCTGTGACGCTTGTCATAGTGGAGCTTCATAGTGGTCTGAGCTTTCTACAAGTTTGCCTTGACCTGGGCCAGCATAGTATCCCATTCACCCAAGGCCTGATCGATCAGTGGGAGGCGAGACAACCCAGGTTCATAAGAGATGAGGCAAGGAGGGTCACAACCATATACCACTCGGAAGGGGGTAGTACCTAGCGCTGTATGGTACAAAGTGTTGTAACAATACTCTGCCCATGCTAACCAGTGTACCCAACGTTTGGGCTGATCCCAAACGAAGCACCACAAATAGATCTCAAGAGTGCGGTTCACGACTTCAGTCTGCCCATCGGACTGAGGGTGGTAGGAGGAGGAGAAGGCCAATTTGGTACCCTATAAGGTGAAGAGATTTTTCCAGAAGGTACTCGTGAAGATAGCGTAACGGTCGCTGGTGATAGACTCGGGCAAGCCATGGAGGCGAACAATGTGATCCATGAAAATTTGGGCAACCTGGGCTGCTGTATACGGATGCACCAAGGACAGAAAGTGGTTGTATTTAGAGAAGCGGTTCACCAAAACCAGAATAACCGCTATGCTGGAAGATGTGGGAAGGCCTTTGATAAAATCCATGGAGAGATCTGCCCAGACCTGGGACGACATGTGGAGATGTTGCAACAGGCCAGCCGGGTGTAGTGACTCAACTTTGTTTCATTGGAAAACTTGGCAGGCAGCAACATACTCAGCAACCATTTGTTTCATGCCCCGCCAATAAAAGTCCCAACTAAGACGAAAGTAAGTTTTCTTCTAGCCTTTGTGAGTACTATCATGGAGGGAAGAGACAATGCTGGTGATGAGAGGGGATGTGTGCTGCAAAAAAAGATGGTTCTCGTAGAAGATGAGGCGGTCCTTAACTGTCCACTTGCTTTCTACAGTGCCCTGTTCAATTTTCTGTAACAACTCAATAAGCTCATGATGTTATTGTGTCTCACCTAGGATGGAGTGGAGCAAGAAAACATGCGGCCGGCTGATAGCATGCAACTGAGTTTCCAACAAGTCATGGTGGGACAGCACATCTGCTCCTCTGTTGAGGTGATCGCGAGTGTACTCCAGCTTGAAATCAAACCCCATGAGTTTACTGAGCCAATGTTGCTGGGGGGACGTCGTGAGGCGTTGGTCCGGCAAGTGCTTTAAGCTGCAATGGTCTGTCCGGATCACAAAGTTCCAACCCCATAGGTAGGGCCTCCAATGTTGAATGGTCTTGGCCAAGCCGATGAGGTCCCATTCATAGGCGGCTAACTTGTGGTGGTGCGGGGCCAAGTGGCGGCTGAAGTACGCGATGGGATGGCCGTGCTACTGTTGGACGGTGCTGATGCCCCCAATAGAAGCATCACATTCAATAATGAACGGTTCCTCAAAATTTGGAAGTTGGAGACCCGGGCAGAAGCTAAGGACTGTTTGAGCTTGTGCAAAGATGAACCAGCAACCTCTGTCCAGGTGAAGGCATTCCACTTGAGTAAGTTGGTCAGCGGAGCGGCGATCTGGCCATAATCACGAATAAATTTTCTGTAATACCCCGACAAGATGAGAAACCCTCACTAGGCTGTTACCGACTGCGGAGTAGGCCATTCCAGCACTGACTGGATTTTGGTGCTATCCACTTTCACCCCGGAGGCTGAGATCACATGCCCCAAGTAGGCAACCTCGGATGTGCCCATCACACATTTGAATTTGTTGAGGGACAAATGGTGTGTGCGTAGGAGATGGAACACCTGACGCAAGTGCTGAAGGTGGTCGCCTCAATGCTGACTATAGATCAAGATATCGTCAAAAAACATGAGAACAAACTTGCGGGGGAAGGGATGAAATACCTCATTCATCAATGCCTGGAAAGTGGACGGTACATTAAAAATACCAAAGGGCATCACCAAGAACTCAAAGTGACATGGTGTGTCCGGAAAGCCATTTTCTCCACATCATTCGGGTGGATCCGGATTTGATGGTAGCCGGATTTCAAGTCCAACTTCGTAAAAATTGTGGCGCGATGAAGTTCGTCCAGCAGTTCATCCACCATGGGGATGGGAAATTTATCCTTGACCGTGTGAGCGTTGAGCTCCCTGTAGTCCACACAGAACCTCCAAGACTTGTCAGGTTTCTTTACCAACAGCTAGGCTGGGCTGAATGAGTCCTTGAGTTAACATGAGCTAACACTGCAGCTCGATCTCGTCTTTCTACAAGTGAGGACAGTGGTAGGGGTGCACGACCACTGGTTCAGTGCCCAACTTCAACCGGATACGATGATCACATGACTATATCGGCAGAAGAACAGCAGGTTGCTGAAATAAATCAGTGAAGTCCTCAATTATCTGGGTGAGCTGCTGGCCATCGGAATCCAGCACTTGGAGATTTTTTAGAGTGTGCTGGAATGGGGCATGAGTACCCTGGAGTGTGAGCTGTTGTGGACCCTGGGTGAAGGTCATAGTAATGGACTGAAAGTCCCACAAGATCGGGCCCAACTGCTGCAGCCATTTAATGCCGAGCACTAAATCAAAACCAGCAAGTGGAATCACCAGAAAATCTGCCGTGAAGGTGTGGCCGTCAATCACAAATGGAATGGCAGAGCAGACTCCCACCCTGGTAAGTTTTGCTCCATTAGCCACTACAATGAACAAACCCCCGTTATGTTGAAGTGGTAACCCCAATTGCTGTGATGCTGGTTGGCTCAGGAAATTGTGGGTGTTGCTCGAGTCAACCAGTGCAAGGAACATACGAACCTGGATGCCAGCATATATCTGTATCGTATTAGTGACGTGTAACCCTGTCATGGCATGGAGGGAGATGGCAGGTTCTACTTCTTCGGGGCCGGCCTCATCCTCGAGGGAAGGGTTGTCTTCGGGATCCTCAACCTCTAATCAAAACAGTCTCTTGAAGAAGTGGCCTTGGATATACTTCTCGTTGCAATTAAAACATAGGCACTGTGCCCGCTGCTGATCCATTTCCAATTTAGAGAGGCATTTAAAATATTGAGGCTGAGGAGTGGAGCTGGAAGTCGCCGCTGGATGGGAGTGGGGAGGGGCTGGGGGCAGGGGAGGGCTGTGAGCTGGGGTTGTACCAGTGGACATTCTGTTCGGCCAAGGTGGGCGGCGCAGCAAGGAGTCCTTGAGATTTATGTGTTTAGTATCCAGAGTCCAGGACAAATTCATTGCATGGGAGAGGGAGGGTGGGCCAAGCAATTCCACTTCAAGGCGTAGAGCCTCCACCAACCTAGCAGTAAACAAAGGAACGTGCTGGCAGGGAAGCACAAGGGCACCGACACGGGCGAGTCATTCTTGAAACTATTTCTGATATGCCTCAATGGAGTCGGTTTGTTTAAGATTAACCAAATCCTCAACAGGGTTGCTGCAGGTGGGGGGACCAAACCGCAGCATGCATTCGGCCTTGAACATATCCCAATCATATACTTGATGATCCAAATCGAACTAGGTATACCACAACAGCGCTTCATCGAGCATGTGGAAGGCGGCTAAAGAGACCCGCTCCTTTGGTTGAATTCGTTGGTTCCAAAAGAAGTGGTCACAGCGATGCAACCACATTAGGGGATCGGTGGAACCATCATAGGAGGGAAACTTTAATTTTGTGTACCTCGGTACGGTGGAAGTGTCGGTGCTGTGAGAGGCCCCTGGGTTGAATTGATGAGGATGCAGGAGAGGCACTGGTGGGAGAGGGGGGGGGGGGGGGGGGGGGGGGGGGGGGTGAGGAGCGGTGTGTTCTGTTGGGCGTGGGAAACTATTTGAATGGGGAGCTTCGCGGGGCCCCTGAGCTTGGAGAACCTGGATCATAGTCTCCTGCAGTTGGTCCAACTGTGCATTGAAAGCAGCTTGAGAAGCTTGTATTGCATCAAGGGCAGTACGTAGATGTTATGGACTCTATAGCATCACGAGTTACCAACAGGCGTAGGAATTAATGAATGTGTTTTTCAATTTCCATGTAATTGTTTCTTGGTTTGGTTTTGTCTTTGGTTTGGGTTGGTTTAGCATTTATTGGTTTGAACCATTGACCCAAGAGGTCTTGAGGGTTTTGGACGTCCTCAACCCTATTTAAGGGGACGGCTAGGGTAATGAGAATTATGAATTGAGTCTACTTTAGCTAGAGTAAATTAGATAAACAGGTCAAGAGCTCCTTCAAGCCCTCTTCCATTTTTTTCCCCCAATTCTCCTTTCCGAAATTCAATTCCCATCAATTCCTCATTCCATCTCAACGTCAAGCAAGGTAATGGAAGGAAGAGAAGAGAGGAGGGTGACAAGATCCATTGCTCGTGAGGATCCTAACAACGTGGTATCAGACAGGTCCACCCTCGGTGATTCCTCTTCTCCAGAGAACATACGTCAAGTACTCTCAGAACTTCAACAACGATCCACTCTTCAAGGTATTGAAATTTCTCACATCAATAATACATTACAAACACTGGATTCATCTCTACAAACCGTCATCCGACAACTTGCTGCACTTCAAGCACCAACGCCATCACCAGCAACCAATTTTCAACCACAACCAGTACCTCACCAACAATTCACGCCACCCCATAATCCACCCCTGCGCCAACCAATGGTTTCCATGGCAACTCACGCACAAGGACCATCAACGGTTCCCAGGTACTTTAAACTTAACTTTCCTACATATAATGGCTCTAAAGATCCTTTAATGTGGTTCACGAAATGTGAACAATTCTTCTATCATCAACAAACGGTGGAAATGGACAAGGTTACTTTGGCCGCCTACCACATGCTCGATTAAAACATGCTTGCCAATTGAGGTTCGGACCTCCAGCTAGCAGCAACCCAGTGGGGGAATTAATCAACTATAAACAGACCAGCACCTTAGAAGTTTACCAAAAAACGTTCCAAGAAAGGTTGGCTTGAGCTAGTGAATTTGTTCCTCCTCACCTACATGTTCAGATTTTTAATGCCTGATTGACAGAGGCAATTAGATTGGAAGTGGAATTACTTGGTCCGACAGATTTGGACTCAGCAATGAATTATGCCAGAGCTGTGGAACACAAACAGAGAGTTCTAAAAGAGTCTTTACAGCGGAAACCATTTTGGAACAACAGAATACAGGGTACTGCATTTGGGCCACGTTTTGGGTCCTCTACACCTAACTGAGCAGATCAGGCTACCAATGTGCCTCCACAGACTATGCCACGTAAATTTTTGACTAAACAGGAAATGGACGCTCGAAAGGCAAAGGGCCTATGTTTTAATTGTGATGAACAATTCCTGCCAGGACATACCTGTAAAAGCTTATTCAGTATTGAACTATTGGAAGAAGATTCAGAAGAGCTTATTGAAAATGAAATTGTTGAAGAGGTACAGGAAGAACCAGAGCTCTCCCTCCATGCCATGCATGGCCTGCGTACCTCTAATACCATGCAGGTAAAGGCCAGGTTACATCATATCATGCTACTTGCTTTAGTTGATTCGGGCAGCACACATAATTTTATCAGTGAACCAACCGCGCAACAATTGGGATTGGCCATTCAACAACAAAGGGGACTCTTAGTTTCTGTGGCCAATGGGGCCAAAATTGCTAGTGTGGGGTTATGTGCTAACACCCCTTTCACCATTGAAGGGCTTTCATTTCAGGCGGATTTACTAGTCATTCCATTGGCTGGATTTGATTTGGTGCTCGGGGTCAAATGGCTCCAGTTATTAGGACCGATATTATGGGACTTTCAGGCTCGGACTATGACATTTTCAGCACCACAGGGCCAAATTACATTACAAGGCATTGTGGCATAGGTACCTAACGCACTTCACACTTTGCAGCTTCAACACACTGGTGATGATCAGTTAGCTCCTTTACTTACAGTATTTGCGGATTTATTTAATGATCCTACGGGTCTACCACTAGTGCATCATTGCGATCACCGCATTCGTTTAAAGTTGGGAACTGATCCAGTAGTGGTGCGGCCTTATCGTTACAAGAATATCCAGAAAGATGAAATAGAATGACAGTGCATGCATATGCTCGCTCAGGGTGTGATCCAGCCCAGTCGATCTCCTTTCTCCTCACCAGTGTTACTTGTAGGTAAAAAAGATAAATCTTGGAGATTTTGTGTCGACTATAGGCAACTCAACTTGCACACAGTTAAGGACAAGTTCCCCATTCCAGTCGTGGACGAGTTGCTGGATGAGTTACATGGTGCTACAATTTTTACCAAATTAGATTTGAAATCGGGCTATCATCAAATACGAGTTCACCCGACGGATGTGGAGAAGACTGCCTTCCGCACACATCACGGTCATTTCGAGTTCCTCGTCATGCCCTTCGGTCTCTCCAATGCACCCTCCACCTTTCAGGCCCTCATGAATGAGGTCTTTTCATCACTTCTGCGCAACTATGTGTTAGTCTTTTTTTATGACATTCTGGTCTACAGCAAAAATTGGGAAGAACATCTCCACCACCTCCATCAGGTATTTACCATTCTACGCTCTCATCATTTGGTTTTGAATAAATCAAAATGTTCTATGGTTACATCCGAGGTGGCATATTTGATCCACGTCATATCAGTTGTGGGCGTGAAAGTTGACCAGAGCAAGATACAAGCACTTACAGATTGGCCGATTCCCACCTCCATCACAACATTAAAGGGATTTTTGGGCTTAGCGGGATATTATAGAAAATTTATCCAATCTTATGGCCAGATAGCAGCACCACTCAACAACCTGCTAAAAAATAATGCCTTCCACTGGTCTTCTTCAGCAGAACAGGCCTTTAACTTGTTAAAGGAGGCCTTAGCCTCAGCGCCAGTCCTACAATTACCAGATTTTGAGGGAGACTTTGTGGTGGAATGTGATGCCTCCGGGGGAGGTATAGGGGTAGTGTTACAACAATTGGGACACCCCATTGCTTATTTCAGCCGTCAGTTGGGACAACACCACCATAAGTTAGCTGCATATGAGAGGGAATTGATTGGGTTAGCCAAGGCTGTCCAACATTTGCCACCTTATCTTTGGGGACGACCGTTTCTCATTCGTACAGATCATTGCAGCCTCAAGTATCTTCTTGAACAGCGCCTCACCACATCCCCACAACAGCATTGGTTAACTAAACTCATGGGCTTCGATTTTACGATTCATTATAAGCCAGGTAGTTCGAATTTGGGGGCTGATGCCTTATCACGTCGGGATATTTCCACCACACAAATTTATGCTATCAGTCACCCACGTTCAGTGGTATTAGATTCTATTCATGAGGAAGTACATCAATATCCGGATCTCATGTCATTATATCAGGATATTCAACAGGGGACAACTGCTCCTCATTGGACGATTCAGGATCGTCTCATTCTCTACAAAAACAAGATCTTTTTGCATAATACATCCCCACTTCTTCACACCATCCTGTCCTCTATCCATGATAGCACACATGAGGGTCGACAGAAAACATATTTCCGAATCAGTCGGGACTTTTACTGGAAGGGCATGAAGAACACAATTACTGATTATGTAGCTGCTTGTCAAATTTGTCAAAGAAACAAGGCCGAATCATTAAGTCCGGCCGGCCTACTGCAACCTCTGCAACTACCATCTCAAATGTGTTCTGATATTTCCATGGACTTCATTGCTGGACTTCCCATTTCATCAGGTAAATCGGTGATATTCGTCGTCGTTGATCGGTTTTCAAAATATGGGCACTTCATTGCTTTGGCGCATCCATATACTGCTGCTCAGGTCGCTCAATTATTTATGGACAACATTGTCCGATTACATGGAATTCCCTCATCCATTATCAGTGACAGGGATGCCATTTTTACCAGTATCTTTTGGAAGGAATTATTCAAATTAAAGGGCACCCAATTGGCATTTTCGTCTGCCTATCATCCACAAACGGACGGCCAAACAGAGGTTGTCAATCACACAATTGAAATGTATCTTCGTTGTTTTGTGGGGGACGCACCTAGACGATGGGTGAAATGGCTTTCATGGGCAGAATTTTGCTATAACACATCTTACCACACAGCACTGGGCACTACTCCTTTCAGGGTAGTTTATGGCAGAGATCCACCTCGTCTGTTACCATATGAAACTGGGGCATCCAAAGTCGTCACTTTGGACCAAGCATTAGCTGAAAGAGATGCTATGCTCACTGAGGTACGTACACATCTACAGGAGGCCCAACACTCTATGAAACGCTTTTATGATAAGAAGCACCGGGAGGCATCTTATTTCCCTGGAGACTATGTGTGGTTAAAGCTTCAACACTACCGCCAGCTGTCCCTGACTGCATCCAAGTGCCATAAGTTGTCTCCAAAATATTATGGTCCATTTTAGATATTGGACAAAATTGGGCCCGTGGCATACCGCTTGCAGCTACCACCAGAATCAAAGATCCACAATGTATTTCACGTCTCCCAATTGAAGCCCTTCCAGGGTGACTCGCCCCTACTGCACACTCCAGTGCTGCCACTACATGAGGGCAGAGTCCTTTCTATTCCGGCTCAGGTAATACAAGCACGCCACATTCATGCCGATCCCAGTGACACCACATGGGAGCCGTTATCAACATTTCGACTTTTATATCCTTCCTTCGAGCTTGAGGACAAGCTCTTTCTCCAGGAGGGGGTGATGTTATGGACTCTATAACATCACGAGTTACCAACAGGCGTAGGAATTAATGAATGTGTTTTTCAATTTCCATGTAATTGTTTCTTGGTTTGGTTTTGTCTTGGGTTTGGGTTGGTTTAGCATTTACTGGTTTGAACCATTGACCCAAGAGGTCTTTAGGGTTTTGGACGTCCTCAACCCTATTTAAGGGGACGGCTAGGGTAATGAGAATTATGAATTGAGTCTACTTTAGCTAGAGTAAATTAGATAAACAGGTCAAGAGCTCCTTCAAGCTCTCTTCCGTTTTTTTCCCCCAATTCTCCTTTCCGAAATTCAATTCCCATCAATCCCTCATTCCATCTCAACGTCAAGCAAGTTAATGGAAGGAAGAGAAGAGAGGAGGGTGACAAGATCCATGGCTCGTGAGGATCCTAACAGTAGATCAGAGGAAGAGGAAAAATTAGCCAAGGTGGTCTTGTCTGATACCACGATGTTGGGTTCTCTAGCCATGGATCGTGTCACTTGAGCTCCCCTCTTGATTCCAGTGTTGAAGACGATGAAGGAAGGGCTGCAGTTCTCTTTGAACATCCAATAGCTGCTGGTGAGTTCAGAGAGAAGAGAGAACAGAGGTGGTTTTGATGCTGGCGAGTTCAATGAGGGAGATGAGTAAATGCGTGAAGAGATTTTGAGCTTCAAAGGAGCTCCACCTTAGGCCTCGTATAAGGAGAGAACCTGATCCCACTTGGTCTACTGAAATTGCATGCTTTTTCATTACACTCACACCCCTTATAAAATCAGGGTGTGCCTTACACAGCCAACGTCGAAAGACATAAGTTTCAAAAAGATTACATCCACGTGCCACTCAATATGAAATCCAAAAATTACACAAATCACCCTCTATGTCTATCAACTACTCTCGATGCTATGGAGTCCATAACACAAAGTGTCATTATTTAACCACTTTGTGTAGATGACATCTTCCTCATGAATGCGTGGCCCAAGTTTGGCGAGGTGACCTTGTAGGTCCTTTGTGATAAGAAACCGTCGAACCGATTTAGACTAGCTCAATTAATTGGATATCCCTCACATGGGTATGGTGGTAATCTTGAGAATATCGGTCTTACGTCCAATATGTTCTTCAACCATGGGGGTAAAACTTGTAAAGGATGAAGAAAGAAAGTAATTTTCAAGCCTCACCAAACCAAACAATAAAAGCAAGTAAGAGTCAACTTGAACCAACTCCACTCAAGGGAGAATCTGAACCCAAATTTCCAATTGCAACTTGAACTCAATTGTTGACATCAATGAATTAATCATGCCCTTAATGAAGGAAACACTTTTCTGGCCAAAAAACATGCCTTAAAAGTGATAATCAATTTATCCACCAAATCATGATCTTTAGAAGATCTTTCATAAAATCAGCCACTTCCAAATATAAGTAAGGGAACTCTCATTTGTATTATGGCACCACTTGCCAAAAAATCAGTCTTTCCTTGATGTAATACTCAAGGATATCAAATTAGATTATTTTAATCTTTCCAAACACCAAAAAATTTCACAAAATCCGTGGCTGGCCAAAGGTTCTAAAGGAGGAAGTTTGATTCCTTGAATGGAGCCAAACTTAATAGTAAAAAAAATCTTTTCTTGCCTTTTTTTTTATTGAAATCCTTGGGAAAGTAAATATCCTATGATCTCCAACATTGGAGGGAGAGAAAGGAACAAGGACAAAAGTGGCTTTACCAGTAGTTTTGAATCAAAGAACTGAATAATCTCGGTTCTTCAAAAAACAGTTCTTCAAAGGAGCATTGAGGGAGGAAGAAGTATCATGCTTTTCCTCAAAACTTCTTAAAACCAAAAATATAAAAATTGGATCATAAAAATTATGAGAGAATTTATTTTCAATAGATGAAGCTTTCATGCATGAATAGAAGCTTCCCATGCAAAAAAAATCAACATAATCATTTTTAGAAAAAAATTGCAAACCGACTGAAAAAATGCAGCCTCTACAAGCTTCTTCCAAACCGAGATATATGAATCTCAATATTCTCATAGGATGAAGAGGATAAACTCTAAACCATCTTCCAAAGATAAAAAATTGTGACCAAGAAGCCCTTAGTAGATAATAATATCGAGAACAAGAAACTTATCTCATCAAACTTCCATTTTGCTTCACAAGGAGCCTTGCATGAGTAGTTTTGATCATATAAACTTCATAGTTTTGATCATAGAAACTTTAGAGCATCATCTTGACGTGGGGATACTAAATTCATTGCTCTGATACCATGTCACATTTTTTAAAGAACCACCCTTCTCTTTTAGTCTTTCTTCCTATAGTTTTGAGCCTTTAACAAAGATGTCAAAACCTTTTTATTCCACCACATCAACCTATTGTAAATGATGACCATTCTCCTCTCCCATTACTCATCACTTTCTTGTTGAGTCCTATGATGTTCCTAAGGTAAGTTTCCCTCCATCTTCTCCTATAGTTATTGGCTGACCATATGACACTAGACCTATTGCACTCAGTAAAAGGGATTTTCTCCTCTACCTCTCATCCACTTGCACATTTTTTATCTACTCATAGATCGTCTTCTAGTTGTGTCACCTTTTTTACATGCTTGCTTTCTTCTAGTATTCCTACCACTTATGAAGAGGCTTCTAGTGATCAAAAGTAGAAAACTGTCATGGACAAGGAGAAGCAACCTATGTATGATAATAACACTTGGTAATTATCCTTACTTCTATCCACAAAGAAAACAATGGGGTGTAGATGGGTATTTACTTTAAAATATAATATGGATGGATCAATTGCTCGATATAAAGCATGATTAGTGGCCAAGGGGTATACTCAATCATATGGCATTGGCTATGGTGAAACTTTTTCACATGTGGCTAAGTAGAATTCAATACATGCACTAACATATCTTGTCACCAATTTTAAATGGCCAATTTTTCAACTTGGTGTTAAAAATGTTTTTCCTCAGGGTGACTTATCTGAGGAAGTCTATATGATTCAACGACTTTAGGAAGTATTTCACCTTAGGAAGGTAATTTATGGGCAAAAACAATTACTTCATGCTTGGTTTCATAAATTCACCAAGGTTGTTAAATGACTTGATTTTAAAATATGTGAAATTGATCATTCCATTTTTACTAAAAACATTGCATAAGGCATGATACTTGTGGTTGTTTATGTAGATGATATTATCATCACAAGAAGTAATTCTATGGGCATTCAACAAGTTAAGGGAAATATGAATAAGGTGTTTTAAACCAAAGATCTTGGTTTGTTTGTTGAAGAGTAGATATGGAAGAGTCTTATGAAGCTAGAATTATTATGGAAGAAGGTCTCACAAAAGAGTTTTAGTTAAAAGGTGTTCTAGTTATGATATATTCGATTCTACTTTCCAACACAAATACATTTTTGGCAATCCGAGTTTCTTGCACAGAGAAATCAATATGGTAACAGAGTTTTCTTATTAAAGTTATTGCAATTAAAGTTGTAGTTGGACCTTGGGTTGGGTTGATGGGTTCACCTCGTAGTGTGCACAGGTTGACTCGTCCCTTCTACTAGTGATCCGCTCATGACTTTAATTATTCGGGTTTTGCCTCCAATGCAGTTACTTTGAAGAAATTAGAGTGCTCAAAGGAAGCCTACGCTCTACCTGGTTGATCCTACTAATAACCATATGCTTGTCTCAAATATTAAGTCATGCGTGTGTAAGTATGAATTATTTTAGACTGCTAGAGAGGTTTGACTAGCAACAGAAAGTTTTATGTTTCGAGTTGTTTTATGCCATTGAGTTTATTTTTCTCCTAAAATCCAAGTTTTTTAGCCAAATTTGTCTTCTAGTCAGAGATTTTTGGTCTGGTTTCAACATAATCTTCTTTTTTGAAGCCTCTTTGATCCCAATAAACTCTTTTCTTTGGAAAGTCTAATTTAGGAAAGTACTGCTATGTTATGGACTCCATAGCATCACGAGTTATCCACAGGCATAGGAATTAAATTATATCAATTTACTTTTAATGCAATTCCATTCGGTTTGGTTTGGTTCGGTTCGGTTTAGATGTAATATGGCATGAACCAATTGAGCTATGGGTCTAATTTGTATTTTTTGTCCTCAACCCTATTTATGGGGACGTCAAGGTGAAGGAAAGTAAGTATTGAGAAAATTAGAATTAAATAGGTCAGATTCTCCCTCAGAGGTCTAGGTTGGATTCTCCCTTTGAGGTCCAGGTCGAGCTTCCTTCAAAGCTCAATCATTCCATTCCTATTTCCATCATTCCACATTCAAGAAACAAGAATCCTCTTCCAGCGTCAAGATTCAATATGGAGGGAAGAGAGGAAAGAAGGGTGACTCAATCCATGGCTCGGGAAGAACCTAACATCTTGGTATCAGACAGGTCCACCCTTGGGGATTCCTCTTCCCCTGAGGATTTGAGGCAATTAGTTGAAGATAATCGACAGAGGACAGACGTTCAGGCTCAATCCCTAGAAGAAGTGTGTCAGACAACATCTGACCTACGTGAGGCCATCAAATCCATGGATGCCACCATCCAATCCCTCCTCTAGTGACATGATGACAATGGTATACGACCACCATAGCCGGCAGCCTACTCTCCATCGGTCGACCACCATCACTACCACCCACCACCTCCTCCACCACCACTAATGCGCCATAACAATCCCCATCTGGGGCCTACCGTTCAGGGACCAAATACGGTTCCCATGTATTTAAAACTCAATTTTCCTACATATGATGGGTCTAAGGACCCTTGATTTTGTTAACCAAGTGTGATCAATTATTTTATCATCAAAAAACACCTGCGGATGAGAAGGTTTATTTGGCCGCCTACCACATGCTCGATGAAGCACTCCTATGGTACCACCAATTCTGAAATGACCAATTGGTTCAGGATTGGGCAACCTTTAGACAATCATGCATGATGAGGTTTGGTCCTCCAGCTAGTAGCAATCCATTGGGTGAATTAATCAATTATAAGCAGAATGGATCACTAGAGGTGTATCAAAAGACCTTCCAGGAACGTTTGGCCTACGCTAATGAGTTTGTCAGTCACACCTAGTATGTTCACATCTTTACTGCTGGTTTGACAGAAGCTCTGCGGTTGGAAGTTGAATTACATGGTCCTACAGATTTGGACCACACTATGAATTTAGCCAGGTCAATTGAGCATAAGTAGTGTGTTCTGAAGGATTCACTGGTCAAAAAACTAGCTCGGCCAGGAAGGCACTATACCACTGCGCCAGCACCATATTATGGGCCTCCACATTCTGGAGCCAGTACAGCACCGCACCCAGACAGTTCTAACTCTACTCCACCAATTCCTTACTTCAAAAAACTGAACAGACAAGAAATGGATCAGAGAAAGGCCAAGGGCCTTTATTTTAACTGTGTTGAACAGTATGTTAAGGGTCACCTATGCGAAAGATTATTCAATATATGTCTGTGGGAGGATAGTGAGGACATACTACCAGAGGAGGAGATTGTGGAGACAGACCAAGAGGGTCCAGAGATTTCATTTCATGCCATGATTGGTCTGTGCAGTTCTAATACCATGCAAGTTAAAGCCCAATTACATCATCTACACTTACCTGCTTTAGTTGACTCTGGCAGTACACATAATTTCATCAGTCAGCCAGCGGCCGAACAACTTGGGTTAGTCGTCCAGCAATAGACAGGCCTTTCTGTCTCAGTAGCCAATGGGGCTAAAATTACTAGTGTGGGCATCACTCCAGCCACACACTTTGATATTGAGGGACACACATTTATTGCAGATTTCCTGGTGATCCCACTATCCGGATTTGATTTGGTACTGGGAATTAAATGGCTATAACTGTTGTGGCCTATTTTATGGGATTTTCAGGCTCTGACCATGACCTTCACAGAGGACTACCATCTTACATTGCATGGCACCCACACACCAGTGCCCTACGTCCTTCAGGCTGTTCAGGTCCATAGCACCGACAACTATAAGTTATCTCAATTACTTACGGACTTTGATTATATCTTTCAGGAACCTATTGCTCTACCGCCTATTAGGCACTATGATCACCGCATCCGTTTGAAAACAGGCACTGAACTATAGTGGTGCATCCTTATCGTTAGCCCCACTTACAGAAGGATGAGATTGAAAGGCAGTGCCATAATATGCTAGCCCAGGGTATTATTCAGCCAAGCAGGTCTCCTTTTTCCTCCCCGATATTATTGGTCCGCAAGCATGATAAGTCGTGGAGGTTTTGTGTGGATTACAGGCAACTCAATGAGCACACCTTTAAAGACAAATTTTCCATACCAGTGGTGGATGAGTTGCTAGATGATTACATGGTGCTACTATATTTACCAAGCTAGATTTGAAGTCTGGCTATCATCAAATCCGCATTCATCCATCAGATGTGGAGAAAACTGCGTTTCGCACGCACCACGGGCATTTCGAGTTCCTCGTGATGCCATTTGGTCTCTCAAATGCGCCTTCCACATTCTAGGCCCTCATGAATGAGGTATTTTCCTCTCTCTTGAAGAAATATGTTTTGGTATTTTTTTTTATGATATTTTGGTATATAGCAACAGTTGGGAAGAGCATCTTCAGCACCGTCACTAGGTATTTACTCTTCTCCACTCACATCATTTGGTATTAAATCAGTCCAAATGTTCTATGGGTACCTCAGAAGTGGCATACGTGGGCCACGTTATTTCAGCAGTTGAGGTGAAGGTAGACCAGAGTAAGATTCAGGCCGTCACAGATTGGCCTCCTCCCACCTCCATTACAGCCTTAAGGGGATTTTTGGGCCTAGCTAGATATTATAGGAAATTTATTCGCAGCTACGGCCAGATTGCAGCACCGCTCAACAACCTACTCAAAAAAAATGCCTTTACCTGGTCTGAGACAACGGCTCATTCCTTTCAGTAGTTGAAAAAGGCCTTATCATCCGCACCGGTTTTGCAACTACCGAAATTTGATGAGTCATTTATAGTGGAATGTGATGCTTCGGGGGGCGGTATTGGTGCAGTGTTACACCAACAGGGACACCCGATCGTTTATTTTAGCCGCCAACTTGGCCAACACCACCACAAATTAGTAGCTTATGAGAGGGAACTGATTGGTTTAGCTAAAGCAATACAGCATTGGCGGCCTTATCTCTGGGGGCGCTCATTTCTGATTCACACTGATCATTGTAGCCTCAAGTATCTGCTTGAGCAGCACCTCACTACCTCACCATAGCAGCATTGGTTAAGTAAACTTATGGGGTTTGACTTTACAGTGGAGTATAAACCTGGGAGTTTGAATGTGGGGGCTGATGCTTTATCTTGTCGGGGCATTCCAGAGCCGCAATTACATGCCATCAGTCAGCCTAGAGCTCTCTTGTTGGATTCTACTCGGGAGGAGACACAACAGTACCCGAAAATTATTGCTTTATATCATGAGATCCAGCAAGGGAGATCAGAAAAACATTGGACGGTTCAGGATAGTCTTTCCCTCTTCAAAAACCGGATCTTTCTACACCACACATCAGCACTTATTCACAACATTTTAGCCTTCTTCCATGATAGTACACATTCGGGCCGACAAAAAAATTATTTCCGGAGGGGTATGAAGCGTAGTATAGCTGATTATGTGGCGGCTTGTCAGATTTGTCAACGAAATAAAGTTGAATCATTAAGTCCAGCTGGGTTGTTCCAATCACTTCAGCTGCCGTCACAAGTCTGGTCAGATATTTCCATGGACTTCATAGATGGCCTTCCCTCATCATCCAACAAATCCGTTATCTTTGTAGTGGTTGATTGTTTTACAAAGTATGGCCATTTCATACCTCTGGCGCATCCTTACGCTGCAGCCCACGTAGCTCAACTCTTTATGGATAATATTGTTCGGTTACATGGGATGCTTACTTCCATTACCAGTGACTGAGATGCCATCTTTACCAGTACATTCTAGAAAGAACTATTCAAGCTGTAGGGCACAACGTTTGCATTCTCTTCCGCCTACCATCCGTAGAGTGATGGTCAGATAGAGGTCGTCAACCTAAAAATTGAGATGTAGGTGGGTCAGGTGGGGGGTTAGGTGGCTCGCCTGGGCTGAATTCTGTTACAACACCTCCTACCACAGCGCACTCGGAACTACATTCAAGGTAGTATATGGTAGAGACCCGCCCAGCCTTTTATCATATGAATCAGGTGCCTCCAAGGTCCCCACTTTGGACCAGGCATTAGCAAAAAGAGACACCTTGCTCACTGAGGTGTGCACTCATCTCCAGGAGGCCCAGAATACTATGAAGTTTTATTATGACAAGAAGCACCGGGAAGTTTTCTTTTCTCCAAGAGATTATGTATGGTTACGTCTCCAACACTACAGGCAGTTGTCACTGACAGCCTCCAAACACCACAAGCTCTCTCTGAAGTATTATGGTCCCTTTCAGGTAATGGACCGCATTGGTACAGTTGCCTACCGCTTGCAGCTTCCACCAGAGGCCAGGATTCACAATGTGTTTCACATCTCCCAACTAAAGGCCTTCCAGGGTGAATCTCCCTTGCAGCACACACCTCTGCCCCCACTACATGAGGGATGTGTCCTTTCTACTCCAGCACAGGTGTTACAGGATCGTCGCATTAAGGGTGATTGGGAGATCCTAGTGCAATGGGCTGATGCTGATCCCAGTGACACGACATGGGAGCCATTAGCCACGTTCCGAACCCTCTACCCCTACTTCGAGCTTGAGGACAAGCTCTTTCTTCAAGAGGGGGGTGATGTTATGGACTCCATAGTATCACGAGTTATCCACGGGCGTAGGAATTAAATTATGTCAATTTACTTTTAATGTAATTCCATTTGGTTTGGTTTGGTTTAGTTTAGATGTAATATGGCATGAACCAATTGACCCATGGGTCTAATTTTTATTTCCGTCCTCAACCCTATTTATTGGGACATCAAGGTGAAGGAAAGTAAGTATTGAAAAAATTAGAATTAAACAGGTAAGATTCTCCCTCATAGGTCTAGGTCGGATTCTCCCTCTGAGGTCCAGATCGAGCTTCCTTCCAAGCTCAATCATTCCATTCCTATTTCCATCATTCCACGTTCAAGAAACAAGAATCCTCTTCTAGCGTCAAGATTCAATATGGGGGGAAGAGAGGAAAGAATGATGACTCGATCCATGGCTCGGAAAGAACCTAACATGCTAATTTAGGAAAGTGTATCATTGGAAAATTTATGTTTTGATTCTATAGAATTTGGAAAGTATTCTAGATAGAAATTTGTTGAGTATTTGATTAAAAACTTTCCTCATATGGATTGATCAATTTGGAAACAAAAACTTGTAAGTTAAGTTATGCAATTATCAGAGTTTCCATAGTCAATGTTATTTTCAACTTTTATGTTTTTGTTACTTGGATGTATATCTAATGCGTCGTCAACTTTGAAAAAAATTTGCTCACTCTCATGAAATTATCTTGAGGTCATACATGGTCAAATTTTTTATGTTATTTTTCTATAATTACACTCTCCTTCTTATTATCAAGATGGTTAATTTTCCATCATTACATACCCCACATACCCCTTTTTATCAGTTACCTTTCTACTACCATCCTTTTTACTCTCGCATACCCCTTTGGGCCAACCTCTTCTGTATTGCTTTGGATGGTTTCTCTTTTTTTATACATAAGGGAGTTTTAAGTCCATTGAAACTTTTTTTATGAGTACCCTTAAGTGAGTTTTTATTGTCTTCCTTTGATTGCCAGGCATTATTTTTTTAGTGATTATTATCACAACTTTTGTTTAAAATCCTATGAGGTTGGTTTCAACCTTTTTTATACATATGTCACCCATCTTATTTTTTGAGGGTTTGTGTCTGATTGAGTTCTTATCCTCTAGACACCTTGATGGAGGAGATAATGAATACAATTATGTTTTTGTTTCAAACTAGGATTACACCTATACCTTCTAGTTTGAGGGGGAGAAGTAGAAGAAGAAGTACAAGAAAATGTATTTTATTCTACATGTTGTGGCAATTTTTATGTGACCAAAATATTCAAGAAAAGGGGATCACAAAAGATGAATTTTTTGTATTTATAAAGAATTGCATTTGCATAGAATTTTTTTCAGCAAATGAAAGTTGAAGACCAAAAATCTTTTTCGTCACAAGCTGAAGTTATAAACCTCAACTTGAAGGGGAGTGTTGAAGAGTAGATATGGAAAACTCTTACATGACTCTCACACTAAGAAGTCTTACAGAATCAAAATTATTATGGAAGATGTCTCACAAAAGAGTTTTACTTAAAAGATATTTTATTTATGTTAGTCTTCTATTTGTTTGAAGATGGGGCCCAAGCCCACACGACAAAGGAAGGTCTACAGGTCCAAGTGTGTAGAAGACGGGTTCAAGCCCACAAACCAAGGAGAAGGCCCACATGCCCACACAGTGGTGGTAAGATGGTAAACAAAGAGTCATCTCATAAAGATGGCACAAGGATGTAATTAGTTTATGATTTATGTTTCTCATTCACTCTTACTAGGGTGAAGGGTATTCTTGTAATATTAGTACTTTTGATATCTATAAATACAACTTAAGGGGGAGGGTCTGGACAAGTCTATTACCCTAATCTTCCTCCTTTTTTTCTCCAAATTCGTCACTCTTCTTCTTCTCTTCCTAAAACCTTCTCTCCACAACTTTGCTCCTTCTTCTCACCCACTAATCCTCTTCTACTTTGATTATACATCATGGAATCCTAAGTTTCAACATGGTATTAAAGTAGGTACTAATATGAGATTTAAAAGAAGAAGAAGATGGAGAAAAGATGGAGAAGAAAGGAATGAAGAAGAAGAAGAAGAAAAAGAAAAAGAAAAAAGAGGAGTTTCTCATTTTTCCTCAAGTCTTATTTCTTAGATTTCTAAATTTCTTTGGATGTTTCACTCTCTTGTCTTATTTTTCATATATCAAATTATATACCATTAGAAATATATTTGAGTCTAATTTCTAAATAGAAAAAGAATTATTGAAATCAAATTTTTCTAAAAAAACAGAAATCGACATTTGAACCAATAAAGGTCAGGCAACAGTAGAAAAATTCAACTTTCTAGCCTTTTATGCCATTAAAAATGAGACTTTATAAGGAAAATTATATAAAGAAATATTTGTATGTCTATTTTCTTACCTATTCAACCAATTCTCATTCTATGTTTTTAAAATGGATATATCAATCTCGAAAGAGTTAATGGTCATGTTGGCCAAAGAAGAAAGAGAACTCTGTTCTACCAGATTACAGAGTTCGAAATCTATCAAATTATTTATCTCTAAATAAGTATATTTTATTAAGAAAAGTTACACTTGGTTTTTTTGAAAGGTATTTATGTCTATTTTTAAAAAGACGAAATTTCATGTCAATCTGATCTATATTAAGGAGATATTCGCATTGGGAGAATCAAAGGTCATGCTGGTATATTGTTGCATGCGAAGATCCGGATTTAAGCCGAATTTTTTGCTTAACTTTTTGAGTTGCTGTTATTGATCAATAATATTAGAAAAGTATCTCATGATCTATCCTTGGAAATTTTTTGTATGTTAATTAACAATATCTAGAAATAATCTTTAGAAGATCATCTTGTTTTCAGAAACTTTCCTTGATATATTTGTCAAAGAATGCTTTGCCTAAAGATTTCAAGAAAAAAGGCAAGGAAGGTGTCCTCTTTGATTGCTAAGTTGGCACCAATTGAATGAGGAAAGTACCTTATTTTGAAGATTTTCCAGCCACGAATTTGGTGAGATTTTGAAAGATTACAAAGAATTTGATTTGGTATCCTTGCCTAAAAAATTCAGGCAAGAAAATATTGAAATATTTGGCTTTGTTTGAGTTACTTGGTTTACAATATTTGAGCTAGTGAAGTCATTGATACTAGCCTTCTTTACTTGATCATACAAGAGGTAGAATAACACTTGAGCTTGCAAAATATTTGTTGACTTCAAGCTAGGATCATTGGCATTATTGTTAGGAATTAAACACCCTAATTCCAAACTAACGAGAAAAATAATAATAATCACGGAAGAAAGGAAAAGAAAACACGAAACAAACAATAAGATTTATACAGGCTTGCCTCTAGGTGAGACTATGTCCTGTCTTCCACCACTACAGTAATCCACTATGAAGAGAAAATAGTTTACAAGAGAAATCGCATACTTACAGGTGTTTCTCTCAAACCTCTCGAGCTGCAACTCGAGATGCTTCTCGGATTAAGATCATTAAACCCTAATAGTGGCACCCCTCAATTATAAAGAAAAAATTAGGGCAACCGCATTACAAGAGTTAAATTCCTAAACTATCCTTAATGAAATAATAGTTAATATATTACGGACGGGGTGGGGGCTTTGTCCCCTACACCCCCGGGAGGGGGGCTTCCCGCCCCCTTCCAACCCCCATGATGACCTAATCGCGTAGGTCAATCCACAACCAAATTAGTGTAGGGCGTTAATTAGGCTCCACAACTTAACAATTTTCTCCCAGTTGGAGGGTGATAATAGAAGGATAAGTATGAAGGATGAACACATTGGAGATTGTTTGATTTACTGATTATCAAATAGCATTTGGTTCAACTTATTATTAACAGTCTATTACTCTACTTGACTCACTTACTATCAAAGCTACTATCTACTATCTGCTAC
Source organism: Aristolochia californica (assembly GCF_029961685.1). NCBI lineage: Eukaryota > Viridiplantae > Streptophyta > Magnoliopsida > Piperales > Aristolochiaceae > Aristolochia > Aristolochia californica. Next base: position 25,994,524 of record NW_027181771.1, read on the forward strand.
CAGCTTGACTCTGGCTTGATTATTACCTTGGATTATCCTCAACTTATTACTTGGTGCATAGTTTCCTTATTCAAGGATGGACTTGCTGCAAATTATTTTATGTGTCCTTATTGCTCCTAAAGACTTTTACCACCTAGTGGTTATCTGATGCTATATAACTGCCTATTTGATATGTGTTATTTGGGCCTAGGCCTACTTCATCATATGCTATTATGTCTCTCTGATTGAGATATTATCATTGAAGAAGACCTTCTCAGTTGTTGATTATTGTTAGCATTGGTTATTCCGATGAAGAAGAAAACACATGGTGGCCCCAAGATATTATCTTCCGATGATTACCCTTTTTCCCCTTTATTTGGCATTATTACTCCTTCTGTTGAATTTATGGAAAAGACAAATACTTCATTGACTTATTATAATCAGAGTACATGAACCTCTATTTATAATAGAGGAAAGTAGTAGAGTCCAATTACAATTAAACTACATTTGTCCCAATTACACCCAAACTTTAACAATTAAAGATAAGTCCTAGCATAATTAAATAACCCAATATAAATAGAAGACTAACATGATTAAAAAACCTTTAAACTGAAATTCTTCTTTGAGGCACGTGATCATGTGATAAGGATGCCAGTTCGTAGTTATCATGGTGGGTCTCACTTGATTGCCAAATCTTCAAACTCATGTGATAATGATGCTAGCTTGTGTGATGACCCATCATGCCATCTAACGTTATAATGTGGGCTTGGGCCCATCTTCCAACACCTACCATTTGAGAGTGAATGCCCTATAGAGGGACACCGTGATGGAGAAATTTATTGCTATACTTCTGAGAAATGCCTATAGACCCACTACCTACAGAGGATAGGAGTGTGTCCAACATCCAGTGTTAGTCAATTCTATTATCCACCCAAGAGGTGTTTTTTTAGCTACCCAAAGAAAGTGGGTAGACTCTGTGCCCCACAGTATGACTACTTTTTCGCCTGTGAAATTAAGCAGAAAGTATGTTTGACTATGACCATTTAACTAGAGTATTGAGTGATGTCTTATGGCTAGGAGTGATTTTACTCTCCCTTATATTATGCCAGTTGGGTCTCTTGGAAAAGAACAAAGAATCGACCATCTTGAGGGGGAATATTGGAAGATGGACCCAAATCCACATGTCCAAGTGTGTGGAAGATGGACTCAAGCCCATAGACCAAGGAGAAGGCCTCATGCTCAGACAGTGGTGGCTTGATGGTAAATAAAGAGTCATCTCATAAAGATGGCACAAGGATGTAATTATTTTATGATTTATGTCTCTTATTCCCTCTTACAAGGGTAAAGGGTATTCTTATAATATTAGTACTTTTGATATCTATAAATACAACTTAAGGGGGAGGGTTTGGACAAGTCCATTACCCTAATCTTTTTCCTCTTTTCTCCAAATTCGTCACTTCCTAAAACCTTCTCTCCACAACCTTGCTTCTTCTTCTCACCCCTTAATCCTCTTCTACTTTGATTATACATCATAGAATCATACCTTTCAATATTATTTATGTTCAATTGTTCAATGTTTTTAGGACTTCTCTTGTAGTGTTTAACTTTGTGTGTAACTGGGATAATGATAGTTTAATTGTAATTGGATTCTACTTGTTTCTTCTATTATAAATAGAGGCTTATGTACTCAAATTACAACAAGTTAGTGAAGTTTTGTTGTGGTCATGGGCTAAGTACCTCTGCCTTCCACTCCTAACAGGCCGGTTTTTTGGGTAGTATTTTCTAGGTGTTTAACATTTGGTATTAGAGCAGGCGCTATGTCACGATTTCGAATCCCCGCGGCGTGAGTCATGAGCGGCGAGAGTCCTGAGCGGAGGGGGTGACCTAGCAGAAACTAGAGTGGGTCGTCGCTAGAGTGGGCCATCTCTAGAGTGTGGCCGCCACTAAAATGTTAAACACCTAGCCAATACTACCCAAAAGATCAGCCATGTCATATCCGCATCAGGCGTTCTGGCAGACAGTACTAAAATCCAGGCCATTGTTGATCGGCCCACTCCACAATCAGCAACTGCCTTGAGGGGATTTTTGGGATTATCAAGATACTAATCTCAAGTTCATCCTTGATTATTGCCAGATAGCAGCTCCTCTGACAAGTTTAATTAAACGGAATGCCTTCATTTGGTCTGATGTAGCGGCATCCTCCTTTTCTCAGCTCAAGCACACATTAACCACAACTCCAGTGCTCCAACTTCCAAATTTTGAGGATCTATATTCTATAGAATGCGATGCTTCAGGGGAAGGCATGGGCGCGGTTTTACAACATCAAGGCCAACCAATTGCATATTTAAGCAAACACCTTGCAAAACACCATCACAAATTAGTAGCATATGAACGTGAACTTATTGGCTTAGCCAAAGCCATTCAGCATTGGAGGCCCTATCTTTGGGATCGCCACTTCCTCATCCGCACCGACCATTGCAGCTTAAAATACCTTTTGGAGCAACACATTACCACTTCACCTCAACAACATTAGCTCAGTAAATTGATGGGGTTCAATTTTCAGGTGGAATATAAACCAGGCCAACTCAACAAAGGGGTTGTTGCATTATCACGCAGAGAAATATTCGAGCCCCAACTCAGTGCCAACAGTCAACCACGGTTCTTGTTGCTGGATTCTCTTCGGTTCTGAAATTTAACAAACTCCTGAACAACAACATGGCCATCCAAGACTGCCTCATCCTGTACAAGATGCGGCTTTATCTACATTCAATGTCAGCATTACTTCCCACCATCCTTTCAACATATCACGACAGTTCTCATTAAGGACAGCAGAGGACATATTTCTGGTTTAGTCGTGACTTCTATTGGAAAGGAATGAAATGCATGGTCGCTGACTATGTCTCAGCATGCCAGATCTGCCAACGGAACAAAACAGAAACCTTGAGTCCAACAGGCTTGCTTCTGCCTCTCCAGCTACCTTCTCAGGTATGGGCGGATGTCTCCATGGATTTCATTGATGGTCTACCGAAATCCTCCGATAAATCTATTATATTGGTAGTGGTAGATCGTTTCTCGAAGTATGGCCATTTCATTCCTTTGTGGCATCCATATACAACTCCCCCATATAGCTCAGATTTTCATGGACCATATTGTCCAACTTCATGGTTTACCGGAGTCTATCACTAGTGACAGAGATGCAGTATTTACTAGCACCTTTTGGAAGGAGCTTTTCAAATTACAAGACACCAAATTGGCTTTCTCTTCAGATTACCACCCTCAGACAGATGTTATGGTCCCTATCCATGGATCTAGTAACTCGGCGAGGTATAGATGAATCCAGCACGTTAAGAGGATTTGACTCACTGTAATGATCCAAGAACAAACTATTCTCTTTGCTGAATTCATTTCCCTTGAAAAGGAGTTTCTTTTTCTTAATTATGGATGAAACCAGAGAATCAATGGAGCTCCTTGATGCCCCAATGTGGAACCCCCTTTCTTATGACTCATGTCAAGGTAGGGTTTCCTCTACCATGCAATACTAGTACCTTACGTAAAAAGAAACAGAATTCTAATTTTCAATACTTGGAACAAAATTAAGAATTACCTGTTGACGTCAACACCAATCCAGCAACCAGAATTCGTCCTCCTTCCTGGTTAGCTCATGCCAACCCTTCTCCCTTTCTGGAGTTTCCGTGAAAGAGATAGTCTTCTCTTGCAGCTCGGAAGAGAAAGGTAATTCCTCTTCTTCCTCCTCTCACGATCACCTTAGATACCCCCCAATGTATTCACCAAACAACCAGAGAGAGTTCACGCCAAGAACCCTAGAATAGGGAGCCAAGCAAGAACCTAAATTACCCTAGTTTATGCTAATTCCGAACTTGCTTTATTTCTCCATCCTTACCCCTTAAATAGGGTAATTAACATCAACATAGGTTAGGGTTATTAAAACCCAATTCTACCCCTACCTTTAAGTCTTATTACAAATCAAAAAAATTCGAAATTAAAAGCAAATTAAATAATAAAAGTAAAGTAGATGACTCGGTGTTATTGAGTCCATAACATCTGCACCCTCCCCCCCCCCCCCCCCCCCCCCCCCCCCCCCCCCCCCCCTTGGAGATCGAGCTTGTCCTCAAGCTCAAAAGCTGGGTAGACCTGGTGGAAGTTGTCGAGCCGCTCCCATGCCGCGTAGTTGTGGCCAATTACTGCCCACTAATGGCATGCAGGGAGATGTCTGGTGGTTCTTCCTCTATCATATCATATCCTCATCTTCAACCTTATCGATCAAAAATAATCTTTTGCACTGATGCCTAGCCCGATATAGTTCATCACAGTTGTAACACAGATTCTTAGCCCACCATTCCGCAATCTTAGCACTTGTCAATTTTTTTATATAAGGAGGTGTAGGATGACTAGATCTCAGATCCCCTGTCAAAGTAATACTCGGGTTGTTTCTCGGAGGAATGCGCTCCCCTTGCCCCGTGGATGGAGCGCTCTGCTCCCCTGACCATGGAGGTTGTCTTTGTTGTACCTTCTATCGCAGTTCTAAAGCACGAGCTATATTCATAGCGCTGGATAAGTTAACAAGTGCATAGAGCTCCACCTCAAGCTTTAATGCCTCAATCAGTTCTATTGTAAACAGCGCAACTTACTGATCCACTTGTACCATACTACTGGCTTGTGCTAATTTTTCCTGGAACAGTTTTTGATATTGCTCCATGGCCCCAGTTTGGCGTAACAAAACCAAATCTCCCAAAGGGTTTCTATAAGCCGGAGGACCAAAATGGAGAGAGCACAGTCGCTTAAATTCAACCCAATCTACCACTTTCCTATCAACCTCAACTAGTTGGTACCAAAGTTGTGCTTCCCCTAGCAAGTGGAAAGCAGCCACGTTGACTTGGTCATAGGCTAGGACTCGCTGATGGCTAAAAAAAATTTCACATCAATACAGCCATTTCAAAGGGTCTTCTGACCTATTATAAGTAGGGAATTCCATTTTAGTATACCTCGGAATAGTGCCTCCCCGTGGTAGAAGTGTCCCCCCGGAATGAGGGGTCCTTGCTGTCCTGGGAAACTCGTGCGCCTAGGAAATTCATCTCCCCCTCTTTTATACGAATGGTCCCCTCCTCTCTGATCTGGAATGAGAGGTACAATGCCTCCCGCCTGGTTGAGGTGTCCCCCCGGAATGAAGGTCCTTGCTAATCCAAGAAACTCGTGTGTCAAGTAAACTCATCTCCCCCTCTAATCTGCGAATGGTCCCCTGGAATTGGGTTCTTGCCAGTGCTCAGACCAGTCTCTATGCTATCCATCCTTCCTTTCAAGGTTTCCAAACTGAGAGTGAACTTCTCCTCCAATTCAGCAATTTTCTTGCCAGTAGTCAGACCAGTCTCCATGCTATCCATCCTTCCCTTCAAGGTCTCCATATCGATATCAATTTTGGAGAACCTCTCTAGGATTGTATCAAATTTTCTTTCAAACAATTCAAAGTATTCATTGGTGCTTCTCTCTGCCGGGTTACCCTGTTCTGATACCAAGTTGTTATGGTCCCTAGCCATGGATCTAGTAACTCGGCGAGGTATAGATGAATCCAGCATGTTAAGAGGGTTTGACTCACTGTAATGATCCAAGAACAACATGTTCTCTTCGTTGAATTTGTTTCCCTTGAAAAGGAGTTTCCTTTTCTTAATTATGGATGAAACCAGAGAATCAATGGAGCTCCTTGATGCCCCAACGTGGAATCCCCTTTCTTATAACTCACGTCAAGGTAGGGTTTCCTCTACCATGCAATACTAGTACCTTACGTAAATAGAAACAGAATTCTAATCTTCAATACTTGGAACAAGATTAAGAATTACCTCTTGACATCAACACCAATCCAACAACCAGAATTCGTCCTCCTTCCTGGTTAGCTCACGCCAACCCTTCTCCCTTTCTGGAATTTTCGTGAAAGAGATAATCTTCTCTTGAAGCTCGGAAGAGAAAGGTAATTCCTCTTCTTCCTCCTCTCACGATCACCTTAGATACCCCCCAATGTATTCACCAAACAACCAGAGAGAGTTCATGCCAAGAACCCTAGAATAGGGAGCCTAGCAAGAACCTAAATTACCCTAGTTTATGCTAATTCTGAACTTTCTTTATTTCTCCATCCTTACCCATTAAATAGGGTAATTAACATCAACATGGGTTAGGGTTATAAAACCCAATTCTACCCCTACCTTTAAGTCTTATTACAAATCAATAAAATTCAAAATTAAAAGCAACATAAATAATAAAATTAAAGTAGAAGACTCAGTGTTATTGAGTCCATAACAACAGAAGGGCAAACATAGGTAGTAAACCGGACCCTCGAGATGTATTTGCGTTGCTTTGTGGGAGATATGTTACAGTCCCGGGTCATGGATAGAGTAACACGGCGTGGGATTTGTGAATCCGGCACTGGTACTGAGTTGCTGGACTCGGTATGAGGGTAAACAAAAATTTTCCTTGTTGGTTTTCTCTCACGCGGACAAGACTTGATGGATACAATATTTTGATTGCTAAATATATGAAATTAAGACATCAATGTTGACCAAAATAAAGTTAGGAGAATACCTTTTTCTTCTCACGGAAATCAGGGTTTCCACCCAGATTTGGTTGTAGCAAGTCAAGCTATGTACACCTGGCTTGTAGCAATCCTTGGCCCATGTGCATGAATGATTATCCTCTCTTTGCTTGCTGGCTCCAAGCTTAGGAACAACAATTAATCTCCTTCACGTGAATGACCAGAAAACTCCCCACTTGCTGCTCGTCAAGAGGGTTAGACCCCTTGATGGTGGCTGACATTGATGAAGAGGGAGAACCCTCTCTTTGGGCTTGGAAAAGGGGCAGGAAGCTCCTCTTCGTAGTATGGATGATGAAGGATGAATTTGGGTGAAGATGGATGGCAATGGGGGGTGAAGGATAGGTTGGATTTTTGGAGTAAACCCTAAACTCGAGATCAAGAGGTGATCTCAACCTGTTTAGACTAGGTTATTCTAAAATCTCAAAACTTACCTATTTCATTCATACCTTGCCCTTAAATAGGTCACGTCAAGGAGTTTTAGGGTTAGGGTTACAATAATTCCCCATAATGCCCTTACATATAAAGTAATTAGAAATAACTCCTACTTAAAACAACATAAGAAATAAATTCTACTCAAAGAAATATAAGAATTAAATCCTATCGAGTGAGTTGTTGTTGTCTTCTTCGTTGTGTGACTCGGTGTGCTATTGAATCCACAACATCTGCTTCCCCATGGAGAAAGAGCTTGTCCTCAAGCTCAAAAGCTGGGTAGACTTGTTTGAAGATGTCCACACGTTCCCATGTTGCAGCGTCGGGGTCAGTGTCCGTCCACAGAACGAGAATCTCCCAATGGTCATTGGTCAGCCGTGCGTGTAACACCGCAACTGGGTTAAGAATAACCTCACCATTATCAACCGGTGGTAGGAATGGAGTGGATGTAGGCTGTGCTCCGGAATGCGACTTCAAAAGAGAGACATGAAACACATCGTGAATTCTGGTTGTGTCCGGTAATTTGAGTTGATAGGCGACTGGTCCCACGTGTCGAAGAATGGGAAATGGCCCAAAAAATCTGGGGGAGAGCTTATGACATGGAGATCCCGCAAGAGATTGCTGACTGTAGGGCTGGAGCCATAGCCACACATACTCTCCAACCTCAAAAGAGACCTCACGGTGGCCTCTGTCGTATACATCCTTCATCCGAGCTTGTACGCGTCGTAGCTATTCTGTGATATTCTGTAGCAGCAGATCCTGGTCTATGAGTGCCTGATCAATCATGTCCACATGGGTGGACCCTGGGTTGTACGAGAGAAGGCGAGGTGGATCCCGACCATATATAACCTAGAAAGGAGTGGATTGCAATGCAGAGTGGAACGAAGTGTTGTAACAGTATTTGGCCCACCGAAGCCATTGAACCCATCGCCGCGGACGATCCCCCACCAAGCACCATAGATACATCTCGATGGTGCGGTTGACCACCTCAGTCTGCCCGTCTGTCTATGGATGATAGGTGGAGGAGAACTTCAATTTCGTCCCACTCAAGCGAAATAGTTCCCGCCAAAAGGTGCTCATGAAAACTGCATCTCTGTCACTCACAATGGATTCTGGAATGCCATGTAAGTGGACTATCTGCTCCAGGAAAGTTTGAGCAACCCGTGTTGCTGTATACGGATGAGCCATCGGTATAAAATGCCCGTACTTGGAGAATCTATCAACCACTACGAAAAGCATGGATTGTCGGAGGACAGGGGTAGGCCTTGCACAAAATCCATTGAAATGTCGGCTCAAACCTACATAGGAAGGGCCAGAGGCTGGAGAAGACTGGATGGACTCAAGTGCTTGGCTTTGTTGTGCTGGCATACCTGACAGTCGCCCACATAAGTCGCAATAGAGAGTTTTGTGGCTTGCCAGTAAAAATCAGCTCGAATTTTGTGCAAGGTCTTCTGGATCCCCTCGCGTGTACTGTCATGGTAGGCCGAGAGAATAGCTGGAATCAACTCAGACTCAGGTGGAAGGAAAATCCGCTACTTGTAATAAATAAGTGAATCCTGGATGGACCGCTTCAAATTCATTGTCCCTTCCGAGATCTTCTGATGCAGTTCCTACAGGGCAGGGTTAGTGGCATGTGCCTCTCGTACCAAGTCCAGAATGAGAAATATCAGCTGGCTGATAGAATAGACCGACTGCTGATCTTCAAAACACCATGACAAGGCATCGGCCGCCTTATTTAATCTCCCCGCATGATACTCCACTGAGAAGTCAAACCCCAACAACTTACTGATCCAGTGCTACTGTGGCGATTTCATCAAACGCTATTCTAGTAGGAATTTAAGGCTGTAGTGATCCATGCGTATGAGAAAAGCCCGGCCCCAGAGATAAGGCCTCCAATGTTGGACCGCTTTGGCCAACCCAATCAATTTGCGCTCATAGGCTGCCAACTTGTGATGACGGACTGCCAACTGTTTGCTAAAATATGCAATAGGATGGCCCAACTGCTGTATAACGGCCCCAATGCCCATGCCCAAAGCATCGCACTCTACCACAAACAATTTATCAAAGCTGGGAAGTTGTAATACTGGCGCGGATGCGAGGGTAGCTTTGAGTGCCACAAACGACGTGGTAGCCCCCTCATTCCAAATAAAGGAATTTTTCTTGAGTAAACTTGTCAATGGTGCTACCACTGGCCCATAGTTCTGAATAAATTTGCGGTAGTAGCCCGTAAGACCCAAAAAAACCCGTAATGCAGAACACGACTGTGGCTGCGGCCACTCGTGAATAGCTCGGATCTTCTCGGGATCCACTGTAACCCCCTCGTGTGAGATAATGTGTCCTAGATACCCCACATGTGAAGCCGCAAAAGAACACTTGGAATGTTTCAAATAGAGCTTATGTGCTCTTAACAAGTCGAAAACAATCCTCAAGTGTGCAAAGTGCTCCTCAACCGACTTGCTATATATCAAAATATCATAAAAAAATACAAGAACAAATTTTCGAAGATAGGGGCTAAATACCTCATTCATCAAAGCTTGAAAAGTGGAGGGTGCATTGGATAACCCGAACGGCATGACGACGAACTCAAAGTGGCCATGGTGCGTGTGGAACGCCATCTTCTCGATAGAAGAGGGGTGCATCAGGACTTGATGGTATCTCGAACGGAGGTCAAGTTTAGTGAATAACCACAACCCATGTAACTCATCCAGAAGCTCATCCACTACCGGAATCGGGAACTTGTCTTTTACTGTCTGCACATTCAACTCCCGATAATCCATGCAGAACCTCCATGTCCCATCATGTTTCTTCACAAGTAAGAAGGGTGAAGAGAACGGGGAGCGGCCGGGATGAATATGACCCTGTTTCAACATCTCATGGCACTGACGCTCTATCTCGTCCTTCTGAAGGTGTGGGTAACGGTATGGTCGCACGACCACTACCTTAGAACCTGGTTTCAGACAGATCTTGTGGTCACAGTGCCTCATGGGAGGCAACCCCGAAGGCTCCTGGAAGAGGTCAAAGAACTCCTTAACCAGACCATCACTAGTACTGTCAGGCTGATCCTGTGTCTGCAAAGTGTGCATGCGGTGGGCCCTGTCCACCTGACAGCCCTATAAGAGCACCTGACTTCCGGCCAAATCAAAGCTCATGGTTAAAGCCGAAAAGTCCCACAGAATGGGCCCCAACATTTGTAACCATTTAATGCCTAATACCATATCAAATCCCGCCGGGGGAATAACAAAAAATTCTGCATTAAATGAATTAAATCCAATGGAAAAAGTTACCGCCTTACTAATCCCATAGCTAGGGACTTTCTCGCCATTGGCCACTGAGACGGTGGCTGTCGGATGAGTGTGTATCTGGAGCTGGAGATGTTGTGTGGCTGTCAAACTCAGAAAATTGTGTGTACTCCCTGAGTCGACTAGTTCCACTAGTTCTCGGTCGATGACATGAGCTCGGACTTGCATTGTAGTAGGCGATTTCTGCTCCGTAATAGCATGCAAGGATATCTCTAGTGGTTCCTCCTCGATAATATCCTCTAGTTCCTCTGGATCCTTTGACTCCTCCACCTCGAGCCAAAACAATCGTTTACATTGGTGTCCAACCCGATACTGCTCATCGCAGTTATAACATAGATTTTTGGACCACCTTTCTGCCATCTCCGCACTCGTCAATTTTTTTATAAAGCTCAGTAGGGAATTACCAGGGTGGGGATCGGCTACCCGAGTCGTAGTCGGAGTGTGTCTGGATGGTGCTGTTGTAGATGCTCCCTGAGATGAATTATAGCGGTGCCCTTGCCACGTGGAGGAAGTGTTCCTCTCACTCGACCAACCCGACTTACGTTGCTACAGCTGTTGTCGTTGTTCCATTGCTTGGGCCATATTCATGGCATGAGCTAGATCCATGGGCATAAGGAGTTCTACCTCTAGCCGTATATACTCATTGAGACCTGTTGTGAATAAGGAGACCTGCTGGTCAACCAATACCCTCTCACCAGCACGAGCCAACTTTTCCTGGAATAGTTTTTAATATTGTTCCACCGAACCCGTTTGTCTCAATAGGACTAACTCTCCCAGGGGGTTGCTGTTGGCGGGAGGCCCAAATCTAACTGTGCATAGATTTTTAAATTCTCCCCAAGTCATTCCCGATCTCTCTTTCTCTACTTGAGTCACCCATAACATGGCTTCCTCTATCATATGGAAAGAAGCTAGTTGCACCTTATCCCATTTAGTAGTCCCTTGGTTCAAAAAAAATTTCACATCTATTCAACCAAATTAAGGGATCCACAGAACCATTGAAAGAGGGAAACTCTAACTTGGTGTACCTTGGGATTGTGCCTCCATGCTGAGGTCCTTGGATAGCAGTGCACCCAAGCCACTGCTCCCCTCTTCTGTGATATGGTTGAGCAACCTCTCTCACTTCTAGACTCTGATGTCTCTCTGTCCTCAACTCCTGTAGCATGCTAATGACTCGGCTCATCTCTTCTTCCAAACCACAAACCTTTCCCAACACTGGTTGTGCTGTTTCAAGGCTATCTTCTATCTTTTGTATCCTGATTTGGATTTCTTCATTGCTGATATTATCCCCCATGTTACCCTGCTCTGATACCACGTTGTTACGGTCCTGGGTCATGGATTGAGTAACATGGCGTGGGATTTGTGAATCCAGCACTGGTACTGAGTTGCTGGACTCGGTATGAGGGTAAACAAAAATCTTCCTTGCTGGTTTTCTCTCACGTGGACAAGACTTGATGGATACAATATTTTGATTGCTAAATATATTAAATTAAGCCATCAATGTTGACCAGAATAAAGTAAGGAGAATACCTTTTTCTTCTCATGGAAATCAGGGTTTCCACCCTGATTTGGTTGTAGCAAGTCAAGTTATGTACACCTGGCTTGTAGCAATCCTTGGCCCATGTGCATGAATGATTATCCTCTCTTTGCTTGCTAGCTCCAAGCTTAGGAACAACAATTAATCTCCTTCACGTGAATGACCAGAAACCTCCCCACTTGCTGCTCGTCAAGAGGGTTAGACCCCTTGATGGTGGCTGACGTTGATGAAGAGGGAGAACCATCTCTTTGGGCTTGGAAAAGGGGCAGGAAGCTCCTCTTCTTAGTATGGATGATGAAGGATGAATTTGGGTGAAGATGGATGGCTGAAGGATAGGTTGGATTTTTGGAGTAAACCCTAAACTCGAGATCAAGAGGTGATCTCAACATGTTTAGACTAGGTTATTCTAAAATCTCAAAGCTTACCTATTTCATTCATACCTTGCCCTTAAATAGGTCACGCCAAGGAGTTTTAGGGTTAGGGTTACAATAATTCCCCATAATGCCCTTACATATAAAGTAATTAGAAATAACTCCTACTTAAAAAAAATATAAGAAATAAATCCTACTCAAAGAAATATAAGAATTAAATCCTATCGAGTGAGTTGTTGTTGTCTTCTTCGTATTGTGACTCGGTGTGCTATTGAGTCCACAACAAGATAATCCTAAAACTTGGGTCCGTTGGCTAGCATGGGCTGAGTTTTGTTACAATACTTCATACCACACAGCTCTCAAGACTACTCCCTTCAGAGTGGTTTATGGTCAGGAACCCCCTCGTCTCGTATCTTATCTTGCTGGCTCTTCTCGGGTGGCTACTCTAGACCAGGCTTTGTGGGAAAGGGACTGTATGCTTGCCCAGGTAAAAGAAAACTTACAACAAGCTCAGACACTCATGAAGAACACATATGACAAGGGCCATTGTGGCAAATCTTATGCACCTGGAGACTATGTTTGGCTGCATCTTCAACATTATCGTCAGATGTCCCTCACAGCATCCAAAAAACACAAATTTCACCAAAATACTATGGCCCATTCCAGATTTTGGATCGTATTGGCAGCGTGGCTTATCACTTGCAGTTACCCCCCCCCCCCCCCCCGACGTCAAAATTCATGATGTCTTCCATGTTTCGTTGCTGAAGCCGTTCAAGGGGGACTCGCCGATGTTGCACACTCCTTTGCCGCCACTATAGGATGGTCGTGTTCTGCCCATTCCAGCTCATGTCTTCCAAGCTCGCTGAGTCAATGATGTATGGGAAATTTTAGTCCATTGGGCTGCGACGGATCCTGTGGAAGCCTCTTTGGAACCATTAGAGAAATTCCGAGCACTCTATCCCACCTTTGAGCTTGAGGACAAGCTCTTTCTCTAGGTGGGGAGTGATGTTACGGACTCCATAGCATCTAGAGTTACTGCTAGACGTAGGAGTTTAAATTCTGTCATTTACAGGTTTATGTAAGTAGCAGGGTCAGATGTAATTAGCTGTAATTTTTATGAGCCACTATGCGGCCTTGGTTTGTAAGTGTCGTCCCTAATCCTCTTTTATAAGGATGGCAGGATTCTGAATGAAGGTAAGCCTTAATAAAAAATTAGTTTAGACGAGGTCGGATTCTCTCTTTGAAGAGGTCCAAGGTTGAGCTTCCTTCGAAAGTTCATTATCTCACATCAATAGGTCGTTCTAAGAATCCTAAACCCTCCTCAACGACACAGGCCAATCTGGAACCTAGAGAGGATCGTTGGGTGACTCGATCCATGGCGAGGCAATGGGGTATAGATGTGGTTCTCAATGATGAATCTAAGCGTGAAACCCCTGTTGTGGTTTGTTTTGAAGAGAAACAGTGTTTTGTGGGCACGGCTGGAGCTGCCTCTTCTCACATGAATTTGAAGAAATCTATTTCTCAAATCAAACACTTTATTGGCAGAAAGTTATTTGATCCTGAGATCCAGTATGATCTTCATTCTTTGCCTTTCTCAATAACAGAAGGCCCCGATGGGTTTCCTCTTATTCATGCTAGATATCTGGGTGAAATGAGAACTTTTACCCAACACAAGTTTTAGGAATGGTTCTTTCAAATCTTAAAAGTATAGCAGAGAAGAATCTGAATGTTGCAGTTGTAGATTGTTGTTTTGGAATTCTAGTCTATTTCACTGACCTTCAAAGGAGATCTATTTTAGATGCAGCTTCTATTGCTGGCCTTCATCTTTTGAGGTTAATGCATGAAACCACTGCCACAACTTTGGCATATGGAATCTATAAGATGGACCTACCTGAAAATGATTAGTTAAATGTTGCTTTTGTGGATGTTGGTCATACCAACATGCGAGTATGTATTGTGGGATTCATGAAAGGTCAACTCAAGATCTTAGCACATGCCTTTTATCGTTCTCTTGGAGGAAGAGACTTTGATGAAGTTCTGTTTCGACACTTTGTTGCAAAATTTAAGGATTATAAGATTGATGTTTGTCAGAATGCTCGGGCTTGCACTAGACTTCGTGTTGCGTGTGAGAATTTGAAAAAGGTTTTGAGTGCAAACCTAAAGGCACCTCTTCATATTGAATGTTTGATGGATGAGAAGGATGTAAAGGGATTCAATGAAAGGGATGAATTTGAGAAAATTAGTGTTCCTATTTTAGAGAGGGTTATGGGCCCGCTTGAAAAGGCCTTGTTGGAAGCTGGACTTACTACTGGAAACATTAATTCTATTGAAGTCGTAGGATCAGGATCGCGTATTCCAGCGATTATTAGGATAATAACCCAATTTTTTGGAAAGGAGCAAGGCGTCCTATGAATGCTAGTGAGTGTGTTGCAGAGTTGGTGTATGGTGCAATGCAGCCAGGAGATGTTCAAGATCTGCACTTTTCTCAGAGCAGAAGTGGAGTAGTCACTTTTGATTGTGCAAAGGTTGTTATCGAGATATCAAAGTGGGTTGATGTTCCAATTAAAAATGTTACTATGGACAATTCAACCAGTACTACACTAGACATATCACTTGCCACAAGCCCTGACAATAGTACAACTGTTGGCAATGAAAACTTGAGCACATAATCTGTTGTAGATAGTTCATCTAATCCTATTGAAGAGCCAAGTGGCAATGGTGTCATCATGGAGACAAAGTTGAAGAAGCGAACCTTCAGGGTCCCACTAAAGATAGAAGACAAAACTTTGGGTCTCGGAATTTCTCTGTCAAAGGAGTCCA
This sequence comes from Aristolochia californica, assembly GCF_029961685.1. Classification (NCBI taxonomy): domain Eukaryota; kingdom Viridiplantae; phylum Streptophyta; class Magnoliopsida; order Piperales; family Aristolochiaceae; genus Aristolochia; species Aristolochia californica. The sequence goes on from NW_027181771.1 coordinate 26,009,554, forward strand.
TTTCTGAGGCTAAAAGTAGATTGGCTGCACTGGATAAGAAAGATGCAAATTGAAGGAGGACTGCAAAACTCAAGATTAACCTGGAAAGCTACATGTATGCCATTCTTGGACATCTTGAGCCTGAGAGGATGATGCAAATTAAAATTGTTGTTGCTATTGCAGTCAGCATGGTGGTCTCCTTTCATCACTTCCCTATGAATTTGGAACTTAATGACCAAGTTCATCCAAATGGATTCAACTAGCAGGGGCAAAGATCTCAAAGAACATGACATGTACGTATGGTGAGGTGTTTTTTGTACTCTAGGACAGTGAGCAACAGCTTGTGATGTCTCAATTTTTTAGAAGGAACAGCTGGTTGGTTTCATGCAAAGCTGGGTTTTCTACTGATGATGGTGATGTGGAAAAAGCATGCAGTGGGCTTCCTAGTGTTGTTCACTTACATGACTGCTCGTTTGAATTACAGGAAACATGTCACATGGTTAGTGCTATGGTGGAAGCGATCTTGCTCTTGGCACTTCCCTATGAAAGGGCTCAACCAACTATACATCATCACCACGCAGATCCTGTTTTCTGTGATGGTTTCAGGAGTGTTTCAAGGTGCAGAAAATGGAGGTGGTTAGTGCTGCTAAGTCTTCTCCATCCCAGGGGGTTGGACATGATGTTGTTGCTACCATGCTGGAGAAGTGTGGGCAGTGCACCCTTGCCAATAGGGGCCACCGTGAGGAGCAGTTTCACACCAGTCCAGGAATGATGGACGGTAGAGATGCTACTTGGGGAGATGTGGCGACGTTCGGCACGTATCCCTACATTTGACCATGAGGTAAAAAAAAATTGGCTACTAAGTTGTAATGTTTCAGTTTTTTTGTCCAGAGGGCTGACACAGATACCACGGATGCACCTTGGGAACAGGTGGAAATGTCGGCATGGGCAAGAAGATCCTTCTTTTGAGCTTGAGGACAAGCTCTTTCTCCCAGGGGGTGTAATGTTATGCACACGATAAAATATGTTTTTATTTAATTTACTGTATTTTATTCAGTTAAAGAATTAATAGGCCACAGGGGCATTTTTGGAATATTTTATTTATGGGGGTATTTTTGTAATATTTTATATTAAACATTTTTAAGGGTGAACCCTATTTAAGGGGTATGAGTAATAAGAAAGACAAGCATTGAATTTAGGTTAATTTTAGGTTAAACAGGATTGGAACTCTCCTTGACGAGTTCTAGGGTTTTCAAGCTTCCCTTTTGCTAGATCGTCGTAATCCTTTTCCTCCTCTCTACGAATCCATGTGTCAGATCCAGGACCGTAACACTCTATTATAAATAGAGGTCCTGGGCTAAGTACCTATGCCTTCCGCTCCTAACAGGCTGGTCTTTTGGGTAGTATTGGCTAGGTGCTTAACATTTGGTATCAGAGCAAGCGCTACATCACAAGTTCGAATCCCTGCGACATGAGTCTTGAGCGGCGAGAGTCCTGAGCGGAGGGGGCGACGTAACGGAGGGGACGACCTAGCAAAAACTAGAGTGGGCAGTAGCTAGAGTGTGGCCACCGTGGTCGTCGGCTCGTGAAGGTGAGTGTGATGTTGTGGTCATGGGCTAAGTAACTATGCCTTCCGCTCCTAACAGGCCGGTCTTTTGGGTAGTATTGGCTAGGTATTTAACAAGTTTTTCCCTATTCCAAAAATTCAACATTGTTAAAATATTTTATTGATATAGAAGTTCTTTATTCTAGCCATGGCATTGTTTTGTCTCAAAGGAAGTATGTGCTTGATTTACGAAAAGAAAGAGAGAGGAGTAGTTGTAAGTTAGGTAATACTCCTATAGAATCAAATGTTAAATTATTTGTTGAATTTGGGGATAATGTAGATGTTGAAAATTTTCAATGGTTGGTTGGAAAATTTATTTTTCTCATAATTACAAGACCATACATCTCTTACTCAATTAATGTTTTTAATCAATTTATGCATGATCAACCAAGACAACCACATTTGTTAGCATTAGAAATAATCTTTCAATATCTAAAAAAATCAAGGTCAAGACTTATTATATAAATGTCATAGGCAGACCAATATAGAAGGATTTGCATATGCGAATTGGGTTGGCTTTCTTGATGATAGAAAATTCACTTCCGGTTATTGCACTACTATTGGAGGTAACTTGTAGTACATGCAGTAAGGGAATAGTTGTGGCTTAGGTCCCTAATGACAGAACTTGGTTTTCTGATAACCATGCCCATGCAACTTCAACGTGACAATCCAAAGCCTATTCATATTTTAGCCAACCTAGTTTTTCATGAAAGAAAAAAGCACATCGAAATTGATTGCTATTTTGTTCGGAGAGAAGCTACAAGCCGGTGTCATATATATGCAATATATTCTATCCAAAAATCAGCTAACAAATATTTTCACAAATGCCATTGCAGTAGGACCAGTTGCCATTACTTTCTTAAAACTTGGTATTTTTTATATTTTTGCACCAACTTGAGGGGGAGTGTTGAAGAAACATTAATAGCATATATTGTAATTAAGAGGTTTAGTGGCATATATTTATAATTTATAAGAGTTTTCAGGTATTTTTTATCTTTATTATGTATTAGGATTTTTACCTATCATTATCAATAAGAGGAAGAGAAGAGGGCAAACATATAATCTAGCTCTTCTTCAGAAGCCCTAAACTTCTGTCTACTCTCCTACATCTTTTTTTTAAAGTTTTTTTCTCTTCTGTTTTCTTCTCTCCTTCCTCTCGCATTTGGGAAGGCACGAACAAAAAGAGAAAATCACTGCATTGGACATTAAAATCATATAACAAATATAATTTTTCAGCGCCAGTTTTTTTATAGGACCTCTCTACTTTGTGGATGAAATGTTTTATGTTTCAGTGTTCTGTGCTCAAATTTGGGGCGTCTTCACAATTTTGGCGTTGTGTTCCAGCCTTATCAGAAGCTCGACAATCACGCAATTTGCTCTCAATTATAGCTTTCACCCTCTAGAGAGGAGCCCTGATTGATAAGACCGTCCTTCTGTGATGGGATGACGTGAGCAGTGAGCAAATTCTTCAAAGAGTGAATCCTTTGCTTGCTGGGCAATCTGATTTCTGGCAGCACTCTTACGTATCCCAGAACCAAATACAGATGCTAATTACTATCCTTGGATACAATGTCTAGAGTTCAATGGATTGAGAGAGGACGGAACACTGGTATAAAACTAAATAATCTGTAGAGGATTCAACTCATATTAATTTCTTCACTACACGTGTTATGTCTCGCCTGTCATTCGTTAACTACAACTTTTCTAATTTGGGGCATGCAGCCTCCAGTATTTTATGGGAGCAGTACGTCCATATTTTTGCTTCTGTAAACAAATTTGATGAGAAAAGAGCAGCGACAACTGCATTTTGATAATCTAGAGTGAAGCTACACTAGAGATCATTGACAGCGGGTCGGCATCGATTAGGATGCAGTAACAGCTTGTCATCTTCTCCAAGTCAACAAAGGAAACTCGTTCTTGCTCTAGGTCAAATGAGAAACTAGTCCAGCAACTCATTTCGCTTTCAAGTTTGTGGGATGTAATTATATGTCCTTCTAGATCTGGATCCTTGGAAATTAATCCCACTAGAAGATTGTGGGCAGGAATTAGAGACAAACTGTAGTAGATTTACTTCAAGACACCCCAAAAAGACTGTTTCCATTATACCAACTGGGTAGTAGGAGACAATTATTTAGAAAGAGGAAAGTGAAAGAACAGAATAGAAATCCATTGTAAACCTACCATGAGTTATTGTACCTTCACCAACCTGGCTGATTGAAGCAGAATGGCACCTTCCATATTTGTTTTTTTTTTTTTCTAGTCATGGGGTTTCCCCCCTTTTATCATGCTTGATGATTATTTTCTTGTCCGGTTTCAGGACTTGTTCAAAGATTTTCTCTTCTGCGGCAGGTTGCCAATGAGATTCTCAAAGCTGGACAGCTCCACCAATCTGTCACTTGCTACCACATATTTTAGTCTATCTTAAGGGACTCGGAGAAACTACATGGTCTCTGTAAACTGCTTTTCGATCTGTGGAGTTTCATGTCTACTGGGAGTAAGGAGCTTCAGTCATTGAAATCTACTGTCAATATTTGAAGTTGGGTTTAAGGATCATATGAAAAAGACGAGCCAAGTAAAAAAACTTATTTCCTAACACAATATATACTGTCAAACTCATTACTCTTAACATTGTTCTTGGAGTAAGTCCTAGCATCACAGCACTCATTTTTGCTGTCCTCCACAATTTTCCATCTCTCAAACTTAATCGACCATCTTACTAAACTTAATTTTTATATACAAAATAAATTTCACAAATGAACACTGCAATTAGTTTGTGTGACTGGTAATCAATAAAAAGCATCCAGAGTATAGCCCTTTTACTCTTTCCTTTCTTTCCTTGTAGCAGGCCTAAGAAGATTCGTAACAATGCCTGAAAAGAAAAAAAGGGTTCCTTAGTTGTTAGTTCATAGATTAGCATTAGGGACGGTCTCTTATAATTACATGACTAAAGTGAATGAGACCTATTCTCTAAGGAGACATATCCTATTTATGTTTCCCTGATGGGAAGGAAACCTTCTCAACTTATGAAGAAAGGAGTTTTGAGGGCTAGAGTTGGATGAGAACAGGTTGAACTGGACCGGACCTGGGATGGCATCCTACCTATTGCAGTACTGAATTGGTGCAAGTACCGGGAATCGCAGGCATGTGGCATTCGCGTGGACGGTGGATCCCAGGAGGAATGGAGGTAGGAGGTCACCAGAATTCAGATACAACCAAGTGGTCGACGTGAGATGTCACCAAAAGAGCATAAAATAGAAGAGAATCAAAATCGGGTAGGGCCGTGGGGTTGTAGTTTGACATCATCTGTCTGCATGTGGAGGATGAGATCTCCACGTACTACAAACAAGCTAGCAATGAGTGCAGAAGAAGGGGAGCTGGGCGTCATCATCAATCATCGAGAAAAGATAAAGAGAAGCAGCAATGAATGCAGAAGGAGGGAGAGAAGGAAAGTGATTGCTAGAAACCCCACTCTTGTGATCCATTGACACAACATCCCATTCTCCGTCTCCTTTTTTGCAAACGGATTCGTCGTCAGTCCCCCAACCAAACGACTATCTAGTCCTAGTTGGGCTTACTCTCCCATGGAAAAAAATGTTGCAGATGCGTCAATGGATCTCAAGATCTGCATCACCCTCGTTTCTTCTCTCTCTCTTTCTCTCTCTCTCTCTCTCTCTTTTCCATCTGTTTCTGAGAAGCACTCGAATCCAACACCGACAGTCGACGTCAGGCAGATTCCAGTCCTGTCAGGAGAATAACACGAAGGGTACTCTCATATACACTCTGTTTCGCTACAGCTTAAAGTGTAAACGTTACAGTTTTAGAGCATTAACGAACACCGATCAATAATGGTTGTTGCCTAGCGAAGTTCTTGCAGGGAAAATGAGAATATGATCAGAGAGTCAATCCTGTTTTATAGATAATGAAGAAAGAAAGGAAAATGAGCACGGCAGATCTTCGTTTCTCTTCAACATTTCCAACGCTTTAAGCAACTTCAATCACCTGGGTTAATTAACAACCAGTGCCCTACCATTACTGCTTAAGGAACTGCTTAAAACTTTTTCTGGGGAAAACAAACATTTGATGAAAAGTTTCAATTTAATAGAACAGCATTCCATTAAGGTGAGGAAGTTTCAGAACTGTATTAGATGTGTGTTAGACCCACATTCACCAGAACACAAAACAAAGGATATTCTCATGGGTTTAACAATGGTGGCCATGCTTTAAGGGCATTATCATTCTTCAAAATCCAGTGCATAATAACAGTAAAAAGAAAAAGTATTTATTAGTACATTTCAATGGTTCAAAATTATGTTATAAAAACCAATAGGAAGGAAGTTAATCAGTTAAATCCAATTGCCATCATCTCCTCCTATTTCATGCAGACAGGCTGATAGGATCCCCCGCCCTGCCTATCAACTGTGGCATGCATGGGCTCTTTCCTGTTCATGTTATGTGCTTGACTGACAGGGAGAACTGTTCTCCGTTGCATGAGGGGATTCCCCTAGGGTTGATTGACCCCGGCTGAACAATGGTGGTAGCCGATTCACCAGTTGAGTTGGTCGAGTAAGCCAGGTTTTAATGGATTCTCGGGGTCTCATCCCTTTTATCTAGATAAGGGACAATTTTGAGTTGAACCTATCTAAATTGGCCAGTCTCACACTGATTTAAAGGCAACGGTAGTATAATAATTCTTCATAATAAAGTAATAATTACCGTTACCCTTTTTAAAACTTTAAAGGGAAGTTAGCTTGACAATGTATGTTTAGTGTAATTTTTTAAAAGAAAATTTCAAGTTTCAAGTTTCAAATGAGAAGTAGCAAATTACTGGCATTAGACCGGAACATAGTTTACATTCCCTCCTTTTTTACCTTTTTTTTTACTCTCTCCTTCCATTTTGGTATGAACAGAAATTCCAGAGGACACTAAACTCGGAAAAAGAAAAAAGGGAAACCCAGAAATCCACATCCTACTGATACAATTCAAAATACTCTAAAACCTCGTAAGGGTTTTGACTCTTTCCAGGAGCTTTAGGGGGACTGTTAAAAATGAGATATCCAAATAAAAGTTTAGGTACATGTGCCTCAAATTAGCCTTTTAGAAACACCCCGAGTTAAAAGGATTGTGGATCATGAACAGGCGAGGCCATTTTCCCACTTGGTATTTTGGACTTGAAGTACCTAAACTGACAACCTAAGGTCATCTTCACTTGTGTGACGTACGCTCACAAACGACGAATCTCATACGATTCTCATGTTGGAAAAGGCCTCTTATTTCATAAATTTTCCTTATATTACTTGGAGCAAAGTCTAGAGATGGAAAACGAAATTGCTCACAATTCCTCAGTAATTCGTAGTAATTGTACCAAAAGAGGACAAGGTTGCTGGCCACGAGGAAGGCAACTTGCCCCCACCTGGGTAAAAGGGAGATCTCAGAAAATCGTCTCTGAAGCAGAGTGAGAGAGAGAAAGAGATGACCTTGTCTAGTCCGTGATGCTGAGCAGAGCAGAGCGGAGAAGACCACCCTTTTTGTTTTTTCAATCACCAACAAGGGAGACTGATGATGGCAAAGGGGACGATCCAAAGCGTGATGTGATGGGTAGGCGTTTTAGCTGTTTCCTTCTGGACAATTAGGGTTACGGCTTAAATCAACCGACGTCCTTCAACTAACAGACTCCTTCCTCTCTTTGGTAAACGTCCTTCGACGGACAAACAAGAAAAGAAGCTTAGCTTCGGGTTCTATCTTCGGTAATCAGAGTTTGGTGTTAGGTTTAGGCCGAGACTCCTCCTTTCGTTTTGAATATCAGACAGCGGATTCAATGAAATCTCATATATAAAAGAACCCTAAACCCTAAACTATTATAAAGACAATCAAAAGGATGTAAAAAGAAAAATGAATAAACCGGAATAATAGTTTCACATGGATTAGTGAATATATAGATTTTAAAATGGTTTAATAACTTTATTAGTTATTTTAAGATGGACTTTGACCCAACTTCACATGGTATGAAAATAGGTGCTTATAGGTGGGCTTCTATCCAAATTATGGACTTGTAAAAACTATAAAAAATTATATAACTTAATAAATATAAAAAATTAACTGATAATAGAAAGGGCGAGTCCAACTCTAACCCTGGCCAGATGGTAAGTTAGCTAGTCATGCCTCGATGGTTATGATCCTAGGAGGGGTATGAATGTCAAATTGTTTTAGTATAAGATAATTTTAAGGGATTAACATTTTTGCGTTTCATAGATTTTGGAGCTTTTTATATGTAATTGAGGTATCTAAGGTTCTCGCGGACAAATTTCTTTGCTAGATAGACTTGAATAAACCTCTATTGAAGCCTTGGGTGAAGCGGGTTATATATACAATTTATTCAAGAACGAGGGAGAAAACTAGAAATATAGTACTCTCTCTTTCTCGTTTTTCTCTTTTTTTTTTTTTCCTCTCTGGTTGGTACTCGGTTTGCTACAGGCTAGGTTAAGGATACGAGGCAGGGTTGATGTGGGCGTCATCTTCCTTTCATGCGAGCAAAAAGGATCAGTAATGATGTGACCAGAGCATAAATGAATGTCATTTAAAGACGCGTAAGCGGACCGTACAGGTTAATGTTCGACCGACCTCAGCTCTCGCAATTGCAGAAGAGAGGCGTCTGAAAGCCGAGGATTTCGTTTTTCTATGTGAACGTGCAGATCCGAGGAGGGTTTAAGGCGACAAGGTGAAAGCGGCTTAGTACGGAGGTGATGCTCTGTGGTCATCCGCCGCTTAACGAAGCGAAGAGGGTCGTTCTTTCTTCCCCGTCTCGCTCGCTCGTACGGTTTGGTCGACGCCATCAATGTCAAGTCCCGTTTTCCCCCGTTGCAGTCGCGCTCTACTTCTTTTCCGTTGTCTATCTGCAAATCACTGCCAGTGCAGCTCAAGTAATTTCTCGGGACCAAAATACCCAACGTTTTACATTGGACGAGAATAACCTATGCTGCCCATTTCTCTCCCTCCAGTATACTATCCTGGCCATTAGCTTCATGGAAAAGATAATGAATATTCTCGAAAAAGTCTCATTCACTGTTATTTACAGGGTCTGGTTTCATATATAGAAGCAAATCCTTACTCAAGCATATTCTTGTCCGTGCTCTCTCACTCTCTCTCTCTCTCTCTCTTCTCCCTCTCATTTTGGGCCACAGAAAAAGGCCTTTCAAATAAGAGCAAAATGAACTCACAGAGAAGGCCGTATTCAGTGGAGAGTGCAATGAGTTGGTACCAGATCCTACAGAAGCCAAAATAACCATGAAACAAATTCATCGCTACATGGTTGCTTTGTTGTTTCTAGCAAAATTACAACCGTGATAGTTTGTTTGCTTCTCATGGTTCTTTTTCTGTAAAGCAAACAATGGCTCTGTTGACCTTTTCGAGCATTGCCTTAATGCACCGTAATTTTAAGTGAGAATCTGATCAAGTAAAGAGGAAAGGTGGCTCCTGCCTTCTTTTTTACAGTTTTATTCGGAGAAAGAGCAAAACAAAGTCAGCAGCTTCTTACTTATCTCACTTTGATTGTAAGCATAGCAACTTCCCCAGTAATTAGGAGTTAAGCACGCGCTGAATGTTGATTCCAGTGATAAATTCAATCCGAAATGATCGTTTTGGCCGTCCAAGAAGAAATTAACACATATTAGGCATTCAATTCTTTGATGTGTCATCACTCACCAACGTAGTGCGCATTTATTTTATCTTTCGCATTGATAGGTACACAAAAGATTTCGATTGATCAAGACGTAAGCAAGAAATGGGATTAAAACACAGCTCTGTTGTATGGCTTAATTGGCTGAACTCAACTAAGGATAATCTTTCGGAAGGAAGACATGATTTGAAAATGGGCGCATCATGACTCAGAAAAAAACTATTCATTGACGTTTGATCTGGCTAAAAGCCATTTTTGAGATAACACAAGTTGTTTATATAACCATGAAGGCGAGAGAATAACATAAAATGAGTAAGTGAAGCTGAACGAGATCATCAATATATAAAATTTGAGATTCGGCACTATCACTAACTGGATCATCTATCTACTCGCTTTGGACCTACTTGAAGCCCTAAACTGCGGCGCAATTATTGAATCTGGGAAGCCAGACAGACTTCATCCCATGCTATTTAATCATCTAGAATCAGTGAACGAGATGGTTAACTATCTCCTCTCTGTAACGAATTGATTATAATTTTTTAAAGTGGAGATCTACAAATGTCGCGATCGGCATGGTAAGAAAAACTAAAAATAAGGTTGGATTACACAGAGAAAGCCCCCGTCTCCAAAATCTAAGTGTAATGGGTAACATAAGAGTCTTAAAAGCAGATAAGAAGGAAAGAAAGGAAATTTGGGAGAAGGGGAACAGAAATTAGGGTTCCAGGAAGAGGCACCCGAGGATTTGGCTGTACGACCTGTCAATTCCGTTCACGTAGAAAGCTTGTGGAAGACGCAACAGATCCTCCAGACCTAAACGCCACCATTAAAAGAGAGTTTTCGAGTGAGAGATTTTAAGTTTGACATCTAGCAAGTGGCTATGACAGTGAGGATTAAAGCTTTGGGTGTTTTAGGAACCCTGGATTGCGACGGATAACTGTTGTGGGTACAACCCCCTGACAAATTTCAGCTCCCACCAATCCTCCTTTCTCGTATTCATTACTCCTAGAGACCTATATTTATACCTCTCCATCGGGCTCCTTTACTCGCATGGATCGATTTCTTTCTTTCTTCTTCTTCTTCTTCTTTCTCCTTCTTAGTATTCTTTCTTCTTTTCTTCTCTCCTTTGATAACCCTCTTTGTAGATTGTGCTATCTATCTCGTGCTCTTACTTTCTCCCTTCATTCATTTTTCAGTTTGTTTCATGGGTGCGGTTTGTAATTTTACTTGCAATAGACGCCCATCTTGCTCTCGCAAGCGGATCATTCCAGTCGTTAAGGTGGCTTTGTTGCTCGAGGGTTCTTTTTTCGGCTATTGAAGCTATTTCTTTTCTCTTTATTCATTCCAACCCATTGTGCTTTTAGGGCTAGTGTTCTTTCTCTTTAAATTCTTATAATCTGCATGGGCTAATGAACGAAGAAGATCTGGAGAGACCCAGTCAGTGTTTGCGGGTGTAGCATCATCAAGATTCACAAAAACTTTAAGAGGTGGTTGAGTGCATGTGATGGTGGCGGTAGTGGGTCGCCTTCCTCTCCCCTCCCCCCTCCCCCCTCCCCAAAAAAAAAACAAAAAAAACTCAAACCCTCTCGGAATGGGAATCTTGATGATGCTGCATCGGCAATAAATGACTATTTTTAAATCTTCAAAGGCTGGTGGACTTCTGAAGCACCAATCGATGGAGGCATCAGGTAAGTGCTTATCTTACAGAAATGATAACAAGCAGGTGATCGACTGCTGATCTTTCTGAAACCCTAGCTTATTCATGTGTAATTCTCACTCGTACGTTACTTTTGTGTCTCATTCTTTTCTACTTCGTCTAATGGCGGAAGATGGAAGCGTGTGCAGAACAAAAAACCGACTTTTAAGACTCCTGAGATCCCTTTGGATATTTGGGTTTTCTTCTTTCCCCGAAGTTTCATCTTCGAATCTGTTGGTTCTCCGCATACGTACGTAGACGTTTCCTTAGCCAAGGGTTAACGTTACTATAGATACAGTGGAAGAGAAGTCCTGAGTACAGCCCTCCAATTCAGTGATGCGGTGTCCAGTCTGTTACCTCTAGATCAACTGCCTCTTTCACTTGTGATGGGCGCCGGAAGCCCGGAACCCTGTCGAAAGGTCGTTCAAGCTACATTATTTCTTCAAGTTTCGTACTGCAAATAATGGGTTCCTGTCTGTTGCTTTGTTTGGCTTTCCTATACCTTTTATTCCCCTTCGCTGTCCAGGCTTGTCCTCTTAAAGAATTTATTCCCGGTAGGAGGAGAAGCTCTGCATGGGTCTCCATTCCATCGAGTTTTATTTGACAAACGAGAATATTCTACGTAAAGAAGAAAACACATTCTTTAGTACATAAAATATATAAAGACAAGATTAACAATCGAACTCTATGAAATTTGACCATTTCTTTTGACTTTGCTTTCTTACATTCTAACCACAATTATGTTATCTTATGGTTTTGTAACGGAACCCAAACGAAAATTTGTTCATCTGGGAAGATCAAGAATATCTACATGTTTGTTTGAATTTTTTCCACTACTCTTGGCGCATTTCTCAAACCAAGATAATGTTCCTGTTATCGATTCTATTGGTATTTTATGATGGCCTGTCCGCGTATTTCGTTTACTCCAGTTCTATATATGACGATAAGAGTTGGAGAGGCGGATCTTAAAGTTTCATCTTAAGCCGTACTGTTCTAGCCTGACATCTTCTGTTTTGCAAGGCTGTTATGCTTCCATAGTCTGCATCATCTAAGCCTTGACCAAACCAAGCTGGTTTTGGCTTTTGCTTCAGTGACTTAGACTTTGTCTAGACTAAGTCTTTACCTGCTTATTTTTGTCTAGTACGAGTGAGATATTACTTTCTTTCATTTTTTTTACAGAAATGAGTGATTTACTCAAAATAGTTGCCAGTATTATGCAGGATGCTGCAAAATGGGTTTGTAAACTTGATTTTGCGCTTGATAGAAAAATGAGATGTTCACTGTATTATCTCTAGGAGAAGAATGAGGATCTTATGTCTCTTTACTATTGAAATTACTGAATTACAACCAGATCGCAAACATCTCTATCAGGAAGATTCTACTCCAGGAAAGAGAGAATAAATGCTCAGGTTGTGCTCTTCAATAATTTTCCGATTGTTATTCCAAATACAGTTATGTTATTGCATATACTTAACCTTGAAAGTAAATTTTAAGCTTAGTTGAGCAATACAAGTGTCAGTGAAAGTAGCTTTTACTGTTATGTCTGGTTGCAGTACACCCTTGTTCTTCAAACATTTGATAAAGAAATGTAGCATCGAATGATACTAAAGGGGGGTGATACCAGGAAGGCTACCAAGGCATGTACCTCGCCAAGTTGTCATTCTCTTCTGAACTATTACAGATTAAAGTTCCAAGTTTAACATTCCTTGTCCGGCTAAACTTCAAGGCCCTGTTTCAGAGAAAGAAAAAAAATATATACATATAAGAGTTGAAAGCTTCATTTTCAACTTGAACTCAGCTTAATTCTTCTGAACATTTGTCCAACCAAACGGGTCTTGACAGAAAAAAATTATTAATTATGCAACAAATTGTTGTTTTCATTATAGACAGTGCTAGTTGTTGTTGGTACTTTCAAGTGAAGATCTGAATGGCCCGTTAATTTATGTTCATTTACTCTCTATAACTGATGATTTATGGTCATCTAGGTTCTGAAAAATTCTTTCCAACTCCTTTAGCCCAGTAGTCACTTATCTTGTTCAATTCAGTTACATGAGTTTATTGGCAGTTGATTATGGTGTTATTGTCATAATTATAAACTTAGAGAAAGTGGAGCTTTACCCAAATTAAACACATATCCAAGAGGAAAATCCCCCTTTTAATCTTACCTCTACAATGTATTATGACAGACCTGAACTGCCCTAAATAAGCTAAAATTGTGTCTTGATTTTGTTAGGATATATATGTTCATGACCAACAGTCTGCTCAAAACTGAGGGTCATCCATTCAAGCTCATATTGCTTGTTTCCTCTCCTTTTCTTTCAGTTTTTTAAGTTAATCCTTCAGAATCTAATTGGAATTTTCGTAGTAATGTTACCTTTTTCTAGATGTTGTGTCTATTAAAATGCGAGCAAACATTACCTTGCAGAAACAAGCCATGGTAAGTTTCTGTTTCTTGGTCCCTTTATGTTAAGCTGAAACTTGTATGATAATTATTAACGCTGTGCAGTGGGTTGTCGGAGCTCTTAACGGTTTGTCTTTCTGCTCTCCGTCATTTCCTGAGCTTGGAAATTCATGCTGGAAGCTGCTGGATGGCAGACTCTTTTGATCATGGGACATTCAGACGGCGTAAAAAATCAAAGAGATGGGAGAAAGAAAAGCTTTCGCAAAAGCATCCGGGAAGCAGAGTCTTTTCTGCACTGATTAAGGCCAAGTGCGACTCCTCATCGGAATTCCATGGACATATGAGCACACGGTATACTACGGGAAGCACCCCTTATTGTCAAGAGCCTTTCGGCAATAGAAATCAGAAACTAGAGATAATATATAGCAGAGGGCATCCTTAAGTACTTCACACTTGTAAATTAGTGTGCAAATACGGCTAATCTGTGTCAGCACGTCTGTAGAAAAACTGCAATATTATATCAATCGAGAGAAGAACACAATACTTCTCAGTTTTATTGAAAAGTTTGTTTTTTCACGTTCTTCAATTCCCACGACTTTTTATTAGGGCCAAAAAAAAAGGTAAAACTAATAAGTTTTATTCCATCATCTATTCTGATGCTCAAAAATCTTTGAAGTAATCTATTACTTGAAGTAAAAAAAGTTAATTATGAGGATAAAATTACCATATTGGATTCAACATTTACCGAATCTGATAATTGGGCATGGACTACTCTTCACCCTGCCTAGACTCATTCCTTATGCTTACCTTATTAAGAATCCAAGAAATTTCTCAACTTTATTACTGTTATAAAGCTATAATGAAGTTGACATTACGTGTAAATGATTAGTAACCCTCCTGCCACTTGTTAGGATCCTCACGAGCCATGGATCTTGTCACCCTCCTCTCTTCTCTTCCTTCCATTACCTTGCTTGACGTTGAGATGGAATGAGGGATTGATGGGAATTGAATTTCGGAAAGGAGAATTGGGGAAAAAAACAGAAGAGAGCTTGAAAGAGCTCTTGACCTGTTTATCTAATTTACTCTAGCTAAAGTAGACTCAATTCATAATTCTCATTACCCTAGCCGTCCCCTTAAATAGGGTTGAGGACGTCCAAAACCCTAAAGACCTCTTGGATCAATGGTTCAAACCAATAAATGCTAAACCAACCCAAACCAAAGACAAAACCAAACCAAGAAACAATTACATGGAAATTGAAAAACACATTCATTAATTCCTATGCTTGTTGGTAACTCGTGATGCTATAGAGTCCATAACATCACCCCCCTCCTAGAGAAAGAGCTTGTCCTCAAGCTCGAAGGAAGGATATAAAAGTCGAAATGCTGATAACGGCTCCCATGTGGTGTCACTGGGATCGGCATCTGCCCACTGGACAAGAATTTCCCAATCACCTTGAATGTGGCGTGCTTGTATTACCTGAGCCGGAATAGAAAGGACTCTACCCTCATGTAGTGGTGGCAGTGGAGTGTGCAGTAGGGGCGAGTCACCCTGGAAGGGCTTCAATTGGGAGACGTGAAATACATTGTGGTTCTTTGATTCCAGTGGTAGCTGCAAGCGATATGCCGCGGGCCCAATTTTGTCCAATATCTGAAATGGACCATAATATTTTGGAGACAGCTTATGGCGCTTGGATGCAGTCAGGGACAGCTGGCGGTAGTGTTGAAGCTTTAACCACACATAGTCTCCAGGGAAATAAGATGCCTCCCGG
Source organism: Aristolochia californica (assembly GCF_029961685.1). NCBI lineage: Eukaryota > Viridiplantae > Streptophyta > Magnoliopsida > Piperales > Aristolochiaceae > Aristolochia > Aristolochia californica. The sequence goes on from NW_027181771.1 coordinate 26,024,674, forward strand.
TGCTTCTTATCATAAAAGTGTTTTATAGAGTGCTGGACCTCTTGTAGATGTGTACGTACCTCAGTGAGCATAGAGTCTCTTTCACCTAATGCTTGGTCCAAAGTGACGACTTTGGATGCCCCAGGTTCATATGGTAACAGACGAGGTGGATCTCTGCCATAAACTACCCTTAAAGGAGTAGTGCCTAGTGTTGTGTGGTAAGATGTGTTATAGCAAAATTCTGCCCATGAAAGCCATTTCACCCATCTTCTAGGTGCGTCCCCCACAAAACAACGAAGATACATTTCAATCGTGCGATTGACAACCTTTGTTTTGCCGTCCGTTTGTGGATGATAGGTAGACGAAAATGCCAATTGGGTGCCCTGTAATTTGAATAATTCCTTCCAAAAGATACTGGTAAAAATGGCATCCCTGTCACTGATAATGGATGAGGGAATTCCATGTAATCGGACAATGTTGTCCATAAATAATTGAGCGACCTGAGCAGTAGTATATAGATACGCCAAAACAATGAAGAGCCTATATTTTGAAAACCGATCAACGACGACGAATATCACCGATTTACCTGTTGAAATGGGAAGTCCAGCAATGAAGTCCATGGAAATATCAGACCAGATTTGAGATGGTAGTTGCAGAGGTTGCAGTAGGCCGGCCGGACTTAAAGATTCGGCCATAACACCACTTCTCGCAGCTAATTCTCAAATATATGATTTAGTTCATTGTGTTACAAACATCCTTGTTTCTTGATTGAGCTTCATTTTTAAGTCTTATTGTTAAGGACAAGGAAACCGACAAAGTAGATAGACATATTTCTACACCTTACCTCTCCAAAAACTTTAGTATACTCACCACGACTTCATCTTCAGTTGTGGCACCCGTGTCTTGGCTGTAGCTCCTTTCACACTTTGCAATTTATGTATAAACTTGATGGCATTCATTAGTTTTGTGATGCATGTTTGTTACCTCTGGGCACAGTAAGCGCATAAGTAGATTAGCCTCAATCCATTTATTAAATGGAATAAGAAAGTCATGCACCACTTGAAATATTTCATAACCATGTTGGGGGTTTATCTCCAATTACATCACCATTTTTTTTATGAAGACAAGTAATCAATTCAAGACTCCAATACAAGGGACGGGTAAATTCATGTAAAGGATCTCCACATGCATAGCTCCATCTCAGTCATCCTCTATGAGAAAAAAGAAGAAGACTAGAAAGCCTCCAAGGGAACGATCCTCATTCCAAGGAAAAAATATCTCATCCTCAAATCTCTCAATAAAAGGAAATCTATCAAGAAAATATCATCCCCCTAAATCTCTCAATCACGAGAAAAAATCACGATCCAAGAATCAGAACAAAGAGAGGAAGGAAAATCTTAATCAATGGCCACAGAGAGAGAAGAAAATTTCAGATTACAAGTCATCCCATATCTCTCTCGCAAGAACAAAGACATCTAAGAGACATCTAGATAAGTGTAAAATCTTTTTTTTTTTGAGAATTCAAATTTGTTTATAAAGGTTCACATGTATCACTCATTCATTCAATTGAAGAAAAGCTCTGTCCTTGTTCAAAGATTTTGCTTTTTCTCATGGTATTCGAGTAAACATTCTGATTAGAGGAAATTTTCATTCAATCAATCCTCACTAGCCTCACAAGTCCCCTTACCCATTCTTTGTTTCACATGCCTCACGTGTCCCATTACCCATTCCTTACATGAGTTTGATATGGCCACATGAAGAAGACCACAAAGGCAGAGCCAGACAGGGCTAAGGCTGTTGGGTAGTGGGGTAGTGGTTTAACAGTTATTAGTGTTTATTCAGTTAATTTTAATGGGTTAATCAGTTATTTGATCGTGGGAGGTTATTTCCGTTTTCAGAGTCGTGGGTAGTTTCTTGTATGGCTATATATAGCCGGGATGAAATGTAACAGAGATATATGTGGTTAATTCTGAAATCAATCTTCCTTCCTGTATCTTCTCCTTCTTCGTTCATCTATTCTTCTTCGTCTTAAATCCCTGTATCAGTGGTATCAGAGCTGTTACGACTCCGGGATTCCATTCCGCGAGTTCTTTGCTCTGTCTCTACGTCTCTCTCTGTCAACTCTCTTCAATTTTCCTAACTCTCCTTCCGTTCTTTCTGTCTTTCCAAACTAATGTCGCCGCTTCCTTTCAAACCTCTCTGTTCCAAAAAAAAAAAAATTGTCTATCAATTATCGTCGTCGAAAATAATTCCAAAAATTGGAGTTACCGCAGCCATCCCTCTGTCGCCGAAAAGAAATCTGAGAAAATTTCTGTTTGGGAAGAACTTTTGAAATCAAAGGAAATCTCTGTTTGGGAAGAAAATTTGCAGCCACCGACTTCCTCAACGCTGTCGTTGCCGCTGCCGGGACTTGAGCTCTGCGACTGAAGAGTCATCGCCTCCTCGCTGCTACCGTTGCCGCTGAGAATCAACCCGAATAACTTCCTCAACGCTGTCGGAATCGCCGTTGCTGTTACCGTTGCCGGTACTGGAGCTGGCCACCGCCGAGACGCATCCAATTACAGAAATAAGGTGCCGAAGCTGAGAACTTAGGTAAAAATAATTTTTGGTTGCTGATATTTGCGTTGCCGCAAACCAGAGCAAAAAAAAAAAAAAAAAAAATCTCTGGTCCCGACCGTGGATACTCGCAGCAAAACGCATGCAGAATTCCGCAACGAGGTCAATGAAATTTTGGCACGGCACGAGTCAAGTTTTGATCAGGTGAACACCACCTTAGAAACGGTGTTAACCGAACTTCAAGCTCTTCGAGCCTTCCGCAGCCCAAACACTAGCTCTTCTAACATCAACCCCTTTGCACGTGATGAATCTTTTCATCCACATTCTTCTCGTCCAAACACTCAAAATGACCATTCTCATCAAAACCTCAAGTTATCCTTCCCGAAATTTAACGGAGACGACCCAATTGGATGGATTTACAAGGCAGAACAATACTTTGACTTCAAAAACATTGCACCAGAAGTCCAGGTTCAGCTTGCCTCTTTCCACTTAGAAGACGTTGCCCTGCAATGGCACAGGTGGTTGACGAAGTTTCGCGGACCACTCACATGGGAGGAGTTCACCAAGGCTGTACAACTTCGATTTGGTGCAACCAATTATGAGGACCCATCCGAAGCTCTGAATCGGCTTAAACAAACCACAACCGTAGCAGCTTATCAAGAAGTTTTTGAAAGGCTTTCTCACCAAGTGGACGGTCTGCCCGAAAGGTTCCTTATAGGTTGTTTTATTGCAGGACTACGAGAGGATATTTGCATAGATGTTAAGATTAAACAACCTCGCACCTTGGCAGATACAATAGGAGTGGCTCATCTAATCGAGGAACGAAACCAGCTGCAGAGGAGACCAAACCAGCAACTCCGGTCTCAGACAACTTTTACACCAAAGGCCTCACCAAACTCAATCGTTGGTGTGTTAGGACCTCCACTGACCCAGCGCATACACCAAAGCTCCAATCCTCATCCGGCAACCTTCCGCCGTATCACCAACCACGAAGCCCGAGAACGTCGAGAGAAGGGGTTATGCTATTATTGTGACGAGAAGTTCGTTCTAGGCCATCGTTGCGAACGACCACAATTATTTATGATCGAGGATTCACCCCATACGGGCATCAAAGATGTGGAGGACGATCAACCAGAACCAGACTCTCATGAAGTTTTACCTGAAATTTCTTTTCATGCTATTGCAGGTACCGAACACCCACAAATGTTACGCGTCCTTGGAAAATTGAAAAACAAAAATGTAACGGTGCTGATAGATGGTAGCAGCACTCATAACTTCATTGATCAGGCCATCGTCTCGAAGTTCGGGTTACCGGTATTGCAAGATAAGAAACTCCAAGTCATGGTTGCTAATCGAGAGAAGATAGAATGTATTGGCCAGTGTCGAGTGGTCGCTCTCACCATTCAAGGACTTTCCATCACCACCGACTATTATATTCTTCCGGTTGCGGCATGCCAGTTGGTATTGGGAGTACAATGGCTTGCAACTCTTGGACCCATCCAGACGGACTACAAGCAGCTCACCATGCAATTCAACATGGCGGGAACCTTGCACACATTTCAAGGATTGAGACAGACCGACATAGAAGCCTTAACCGACAAAGAATTCAATGGGTTACAAGGCACAAGAATATTTTTTCAAATAATTTCTTCAAATAGCGGCAACAACCAATCAATTTCTTACCCTCCTGAGATGGGCCGCTACTCGCTCAATACTCTCAGGTGTTTGAAACACCATCCAGCTTACCTCCAAGGTGCTCACATGACCATCATATTCCATTGCATCCGACAGCGGGACCAGTCAGTGTGCGGCCATATCGGTACCCTTATTACTAGAAAACTGAGATAGAGAAAATGGTAAAAGAGCTTTTGCACTCTGGTCTGATACGGCCAAGCCACAGCCCATACTCGTCTCCAGTTCTGTTACTAAAGAAAGCAGATGGCACTTGGCGATTTTGTGTGGATTACCACGCTCTCAACGACATCACGGTTAAAGATAAGTATCCAATTCCTATCATTGATGAATTATTAGATGAGCTCTATGGCGCGGAGTTTTACTCTAAATTAGATTTACGGTCAGGATATCATCAAATTCGCGTGCGAGAAGAAGATATTCCTAAAACCGCCTTTCGAACACACGAAGGGCATTATGAGTTTGTGGTTATGCCATTTGGACTCACCAACGCCCCAACAACCTTCCAAGGTCTCATGAATGATTTATTCCGTCCTTATCTCCGACAATTTATTTTGTTTTTCTTTGATGATATCCTCGTATATTCGAAGTCATGGGAAGACCACCTTACACATCTGCAAATTGTTCTACAAATATTATCAACTATCAGTTTCTTTGCAAAGGAGTCGAAATGCCAATTCGGAGTTTCACAGGTCGACTGCTTAGGTCATGTAATCTCTGAGCAAGGAGTATCAGTGGATCCAGCCAAAATTCAAGATGTCTTGGAATGGCCAACACCAACTACAACCAAGGGGGTCCGGGGGTTTCTTGGGTTAGCAGGTTACTACCGGAAATTTATCTGCCATTTCGAAAGTATAGCAGCTCCTTTGACCCGTCTCTTGGGCAAGGATGAATTTCAATGGAATGATGACACAGAGATAGCTTTCCAGTTATTAAAAGAAGCATTTACGTCACCCCCAACTCTACGTCTTCCTGATTTTACTCAACGATTTGTCATTGAATGTGATGCCAGCGGAATAGGACTCGGTGCAATTCTGACTCAGCATAATCAACCAATGGCGTATTTTCAGCCTTGGCACTGTCCTCCTATGAGAAAGAAATGTTGGCAATTGTTAAAGCTATAAAGAAATGGCGACCATACTTGTTGGGGAAACCATTTACAGTCCGCACCGACCAACAAAGTCTCAAGTACTTACTGGAGCAACGAATTACTACACCAGCACAGACTCATTGGCTACCCAAAATACTTGGTTATGATTATGAAATTGAGTATAAATGTGGGCCTGAAAATCAAGGTGTGGATTCTTTATCACGTGTAGCTGAATTCCAATTTTTATATATTTCTCAACCACGTGCAGATTGGTAGCCAATGCTTCAAAAGGAAGTCCAACAGGATTCCTTTTATAAAAGACTTATTACAAAAAGGGTCATCTCAAGCAGGACCCAAGCTACTCCAACGTGACGGTGTGTGGTTTATAAAAGACAAAGTTTATTTGAGCCCCACCTCATTCTTGATTCCAAAGATCATGGCTGATTGCCATTCGTCGCCTATAGGTGGGCACTTTGAGTTTCATAAAACTCTCTCTCGTATCAAACAGAGTTTCTTCTAGTCTAAATTGCTCCATGAGGTAAAGGATTTTTTGCAACAATGTGATATTTGCCAACGGTTTAAAACCGATTGTATGAAGCCTGTAGGATTGCTTCAACTACTACCTATACCGACTCAAATGTGGACTGATGTCTCGATGGATTTTATTGAAGGGTTACCCTCTTCCCATGGTATATTGTTATCATGCTAGTCGTCGACCGATTGACAAAATATGCTCATTTCGTAGCATTGAAACACCCATTTACGGCTGTCATAGTTGCCAAGGCATTTGTTGCCTAAGTGGTTCGCTTGCATGGAATTCCGAAATCAATCGTTAGTGATCGAGACAAGGTGTTTATCAGCTCCTTTTGGCGAACATTATTCCAGCTGCAAGGAACCAAGTTATGTATGAGCTCGAGCTACCATGCTCAAACTGATGGCCAAACGGAAGTTGTCAATCGAACTTTGGAGCAATATTTACGTTGTTTTGCAGGGGACCAGTTCAGCTACAATACTTCCATTCACTCTTCTACCAAGATGACACCTTTTGAAGCTATTTACGGTATTCCACCTCCAAGTTTACTGGCTTATGTACCAGGCACTTCTCGTGTACAAGCAGTAGATGAGTACCTATGTGACCGCGATGTCATCCTACGTGAACTACGACGTAACCTTCTGTTGGCTCAATAGCGGATGAAATGTCAAGCAGACCAACACAGACGAGAGGTATCATTCCTGGTGGGCGATTATGTGTATTTGAAACTCCAACCCTATAAACAGACTTCTGTGGTTTTTAGGGCCTCCATAAAGTTTGCCCCACGTTTCTTTGGGCCATACAAAATTATTGAGAAGGTTGGTCCGGTGGCTTATAAACTGGCTTTACCTCCTGGTTCTCAAATTCATGATGTGTTTCATGTCAATTTGTTACGGAAGCATTTGGGTCTAGTTACTCCAACATCTACCCAACTTCCCCCTGTTTAGGACACGGCAACGGTTCTTCCACAACCCGAGAAGGTCTTAGATCGACATGTGATCCAAAAGGGTAAATATCGCCCCAAATCTGAAATCTTAGTGAAATGGGTGGGGGCACCGGCAGAAGATGCAACTTGGGAGAATGAGTGGCATTTCACCAAGTCCTATCCTGGTTTCATCCTTGAGGACAAGGATTCTTAAGGGGTGGGGAATGATATGGCCACATGAAGAAGACCACGAAGGCAGAGCCGGACAGGGCTAAGGCCGTTGGGTAGTGGGGTAGTGGTTTAACAGTTATTAGTGTTTATTCAGTTAATTTTAATGGGTTAATCAGTTATTTGATCGTGGGAGGTTATTTCCGTTTTTCAGAGTTGTGGGTAGTTTCTTGTATGGCTATATATAGCCGGGATGAAATGTAACAGAGATATATGTGATTAATTCTGAAATCAATCTTCCTTCCTATATCTTCTCCTTCTCTGTTCATCTATTCTTCTTCGTCTTAAATTCCTGTATCAGAGTTGCTTCCTTTGTTTGCCATGAATGCCAACATTATCTCAATCTATTAATCTCCTCTACCTGTATCCGTTACTTTATCACTTCCCTTATTTCAGCCAAGCTTTCATCAACCAACTATGTTACATGGAGAAGTTAATGTGTTCCAGTGTTGAAGTCTCAATGCCTAATGGGACTTGTTACTGATTCATTACTCTTCATTAATGAAGATTTCAGCCCTCCATCATCAGTCCATCATTGAAAGAATGGGAACTTAGAGATCAATGGCAGAAAAAGCCCTTTGCCATATGGTCAGACTGAGATCTACAGGAGACGTGTTGCAAAAGTATGAATCCATCTTTGGAAGCCAATCAAAGGTTTGTGAGATGCAGCTCCACAAAACACTACAATCAATGAAGAAGGCTGATGACCAAAATCTCAATGATTATGTCACTAAATTCAAAGCCATACATGATGTTCTAGCTGCCATTCCAAGCCTTGTTTTAGAAGAAGACAAAGTCTTTTGCAGCCTCAATGCACCCTGCGAATCATTTGTCACTGCAATGCTTACCCACCCATTGCTTCCACCATACAACGAAATAGTACCAATGCTTGACCTAAACATTGTTGGCCCAAGTTGCTTCTCAAGAGGGTTTAATTGAATTTTTACAATTTTAAAGTAGTGTGCTTATTTAAAATTAAAGCAAATGAAAGATAAAACATGCACACACCACAATTGACACAAAGATATTTTGTTATCAATGCTTTCCTAGTCACTACCCAAGAACCATTGTTTGGAAAATTCCATTAATTAACTCTATCAGTTGTAATTTACCCAAAATAGATTTTGGCTATCTTTTAAGACATGTGTATGCTTAAATAAATGATTACAATAATTTCGCCGTAGATTTGGCTAGATTCGAGTTCTAACAAGCTCTTCTGTCTATAATTAAAGGTCCTAGATAAACCTATGGATTGAAATAAAAATATACAAAATAAGAAAAGCTCACACCCTTTGTGTTTGATGGAGAGACAAACTCCCTCTTTGGAATCTTCAAGTCTCCAACTTTGGAGCATGGTTTGAGATGAATTTGGAGCTTGTATGAGTGTAATGCAAAGAGTGATTTTGAGAAGAATAAATGATTTGCAAGATGAATGGTACTTTTTCTCTCAAAAAGGACTTTAAAAGGAAATTCAAGTGTTAAATGCTTTGATCATGGTAGGTTTGTTAATAAGTGCTCAATTACCTCTCAAATAAAAGTTTGGTGGGGGTATGTATAGCTTCCCAAGCCAAACTAGCCATTATTTGACCATTTGAAAAAAGTCGACAATGTAATGATCAATCAATGTACATGTATGATCGATCAATCATATGTAATAACTATATTTTTTTCAGACATTTGGTTGACTGAACAATTCATTGATTGACCAATGTTTTCCTATCAGATCTAATAACTTTATGTTGATCAATCAGTCCACCTAGGCTGATTGATCATGCATTGATCCTACTACTTGTGCAAAACCATTGATCAGTCACATGAGTCTGATCGATCATGAATTATGTTCCTTATTAACATACTTCAATATTATCAATCAATCCAACAGGTATGATAGGTCATGCTTTATAATTTTTCAATGATTGGATAAGATTGAATGATCAATCCACAAGGATTGATTGGTCATGTTTTATAGCACATTCTGGCCAAGTTCTGTTTGATTGATCAATCACCCTAATTTGTGATCATGTTTTGTATTTTCAGTCAGAACACATTTAGATGATTGATCATTGGCAGAGAATGATCTATCATGCCAAAGCTTGGTTTCTTATCTAGTCTTAAAAGCATGATGAAACTTTGTCCTAAGTGATTCTAACATGACTGAAAGTTAGGTATGCATCGATAAAACATGTTATGAATGCAAAATGTCCTATAGCTCCAAAAACTTCATTTGAACCTCAAATTTTAAGCTTCAGGCCTGTTCTTTTACATGGATAGAGTTTTTGAGATTTGCTAGATAATTTAGACTCTAATTTTCAAATCTTCATTTATTTTCTGGGTGCTTCTTCAAGATGACTTGACACATGAGAGGAGCTCTCAAGGTCTTGAGATGTATATGCCGATTCTTTTGCATAGATCTTGATATTTATGTCTCTTGAAGGAAAAACATCTGAATTTCAATTGTTAGGTCAATTAAGTTTAGTTATCATTGAGTCAACACTTGGTCAACAATCTCCCCTTTTTTATGATGACAAAACCTAATATAGAAAAACTATAGAATAGCATTCCCAAGTCTTAGGAGCATGAGAATTAAATTACATTCATGAATAAGCTCCCCTTGAATCTATGCATATTTGATTTGTAATTTTTTTGATTTATTCTTAATGAATTCTTTCTCCCCCTTTTTGTCAAAAGTAAAAAGAAATAAAGGTATGTGAGCAAAACATCGCTCGAAGGCCTTCCATATTTGAAAATCGGAGTACAAAATAGAGTTGATACACAAATATAGACAATGATTACAAAAAAAAAAGGGTCAACTTAGGTCACCTAGGCTAGTCAAGTCGGCTAAACTTAGCACTTAGGCAGAGGAGGTGGATCAATGTGGTTGAGAATGGTGTGGAGGATGGAGCGGAATTCAAGTTGTCCTTCCTTCAACTCTTGCAGTCTGGTCTTCAACTCTTCCATGGCTTCCTCAAACCTCTGGAGTCGATCAGAAGATGATGAGGCAGTGTTGGTGTGCTTCCTCTTCACGAATTCAAACTGATGCCCTTGAGAGCGGTCCAGTCTGAGCTCATATCTTGAGCCTACCTCTTGAGTGGGTGTTTTCTCAATGGAATCCTTGAGAACTCACTAGCCCTTTCATTTTGTGAATCCAAAATTTCTAACTTTGGTTTCTCCAATTTTCATCTTCTTCTTCTTCAGATCTACGCACTCCGCATCTAGAAAATCAACCTTGAAGTGTCGTAATATGCAAGTGATCTGTTGTGCCAAGGGCAAACCATCTGTGTGTGTGTGTGTGTGTGTGTGCTCATGGAGATGTCAGACATCCAATTTCTAATGAAATAATCGAATTTGACCTAAACGTTTTGCATGATGCCCTAGAACCAGAAGATGTTGTTGATCATTATGTTATGGACTCCATAGCATCACGAGTTATCAACAGGTGTAGGAATTAAATTATGTCAATTTCCTTTTAATGTAATTCCATTTGGTTTGGTTTGGTCGAGATGTAATATGGCATGATCTACTTGACCCATGGGTCTAACTTGTATTTTCGTCCTCAACCCTATTTATGGGGACGTCAAGGTGAATGAAAGTAAGCATAGAGAAAATTAGAATTAAACAGGTCGGATTCTCCCTCAAAGGTCTAGGTCGGATTCTCCCTCTGAGGTCCAGGTCGAGCGTCCGTCAAAACTCAATCATTCTATTCCGAATTCCACCATTCCCCATTCCAGAAACAAGAATCCTCTTCCAGCGTCAAGATTCAATATGGAAGGAAGAGAGGAAAGAAGGGTGACTCGATCCATGGCTAGGGAAGATCCTAATATCTTGGTATTAGACAGGTTCACCCTTGGGGATTCCTCTCCCCCTGAGGATTTGCGGCAATTAGTTGAGGACAATCATTAGAGAACAGACGTTCAGGCTCAATCCCTGGAAGAAGTGCGTCAGACTACATCTGACCTACGTGAGGCTATCAAATCTATGGACACAGAAATTCAAGCCATCCTTCGACGACAAGACGACAATGGTCTTCAAGCGCCGCCACTGGCAGCCGACTCTCCACCGGCCGAGCATCATCACTACCAGCCACCACCACCTCCTCCACCACCACTACACTACAACAATCCCCATCTGGGGCCTGCCATACAGGGACCAAATATGGTTCCTAGGTATTTCAAACTTGATTTTCCTACATATGATGGGTCTAAGGACCCCTTGATTTGGTTAACCAAGTGTGACCAATTCTTTTATCATAAAAAAACACCGGTGGATGAGAAGATTTATTTGACCGCATACTACATGCTCGATGAAGCGCTCCAATGGTACCACCAATTCCGAAATGACCAATTGGTTCAGGATTGGGTGACCTTTAGACAATCTTGCATGATGAGGTTTGGTCCTCCAGCTAGTAGCAATCCATTGGGAGAATTAATCAATTATAAACAGAATGGATCACTAGAGGTGTACCAAAAGACCTTCCAGGAACGTTTGGCCCGCGCTAGTGAGTTTGTCAGTCACTCCCAATATGTTCACATCTTTACTGCTGGTTTTACAAAAGTTCTGCGGCTGGAAGTTGAATTACATGGTCCTATAGAATTGGACCACGCTATGAATTTAGCCAGGTCAATTGAGCATAAGCAGCGAGTTATGAAGGATTCACTGATCAGAAAACCAGTTTGGCCAGGAAGGCACAATGCCACTGTGTCAGCACCCTATTTTGGGCCTCCACATTCTGGATCCAGTGCTGCACCGCGTCCAGAAAGTTCTAACTCTATGCCACCAGCCCCTTACTTCAAAAAATTGAATAGACAAGAGATGGAACAGAGAAAGACCAAGGGCCTTTGTTTTAACTTGATGACCAGTATGTCCAGGGTCATATATGCAAAAGATTATCCAGTGTGTGTCTGTGGGAGGATTGTGAGGACATACTACCAGAAGAAGAGATTGTAGAGACAAACCAAGAGGGTCCAGAGATTTCACTTCATGCCATGACTGGCCTGCGTAGTTCTAATACCATGCAAGTTCGTGCCCAGTTACATCATCTACAATTACTAGCTTTAGTTGACTCTGGCAGCACATATAACTTCATCAGTCAGCCAACGGCCAAACAACTTGGGTTAGTCATCAAGCACCAGACAGGCCTCTCTGTCTCAATGGCCAATGGGGTCAAAATTGCCAGTGTGGGCATATCCCCAGCCACCCAATTTGATATTAAGGGACACTCCTTTATTGCAGATTTCTTGGTGATTCCATTGTCAGGATTTGATTTGGTACTTGGAAGTAAATGGTTCTAACCGTTGGGGCCTATTTTATGGGATTTTCAGGCTCTGACCATGACCTTCTCAGAGGACCAACGTTAGATCACATTGCATGGCACCCAGGCACCAGTGCCCTGCACACTTCAGGCAGTCTAGGTCCATAGCACCGACAACTGTAAGTTATCTCAATTACTTACAAACTTTGAGGATATATTTCATGAACCTACTGCTCTTCCGCCTATTCGGCACTGTGATCACCGCATCCGATTGAAGATGGGCACTGAATCTATGGTGGTGCGGCCTTACCATTACCCCCACTTACAGAAGGATGAAATTGAAAGGCAGTGCCAAAATATGCTCGCCCAGGGAATTATTCAGCCAAGCAGGTCTCCTTTCTCCTCGGTATTACTGGTTTGAAAGCATGATAAGTCATAGAGATTTTGTGTGGATTACAGGCAACTCAACTCTCACACCATTAAAGATAAATTTCCCATCCCAGTGGTGGACGAGTTACTAGATGAGTTACACTGTGCTACTATATTTACCAAGTTGGATTTGAAGTCTGGCTATCATCAGATCCGCGTTCATCCTTCAGATGTGGAGAAAACAGCGTTCCGCATGCACCACGATCAATTTGAGTTCCTCGTTATGCCATTTGGTCTCTCCAATGCACCTTCCACATTCCAGGCCCTCATGAATGAGGTATTTTCCTCTCTCTTGAGTAAATATGTTTTGGTATTTTTTTATGATATTTTGGTGTATAGCAACAATTTGGAAGAGCATCTTCAACACCTTCACCAGGTATTTACTCTTCTTCCATTTGGTTTTAAATCAGTCCAAATGTTCAATGGGCACCTCTGAAGTGGCATACTTGGGCCATGTTATTTCAGTAGTAGGGATCAAGGTTGACCAGAGTAAGATTCAGGCCGTCACAGATTGGCCTCCTCCCACCTTCATTACATCGTTAAGGGGATTTTTGGGCCTCCCTGGGTATTACAGGTAATTTATCCGCAGCTATGGCCAGATTGTAGCACCGCTCAACAACCTACTAAAGAAAAATGCCTTCACCTGGTCCGAGACAGCGGCTGATTCCTTTCAGCAGTTGAAAGAGGCATTATCATCAGCACCGATTTTGCAGCTACCAGACTTTGATGAGTCCTTTGTGGTGGAATGTGATGCTTCGGGGGGCGGTATTGGTGCAGTGTTACATCAACAAGGACACCCAATCGCTTATTTAAGCCGCCAGCTTGGCCAACACTACTATAAGTTAGCAGCCTATGAGAGGGAACTGATCAGTTTAGCTAAAGCAATACAACATTGGTGGCCTTATCTCTGGGGGATGCCCATTTATGATTTGCACTGATCATTGAAGCCTCAAGTATCTTCTTGAGCAGTGCCTCACCACCTCCCCTCAGCAGCACTGGTTAAGTAAACTTATGGGGTTTGACTTTACCTTGGAGTATAAACCTGGGAGTTTGAATGTGGGGGCTGATGCTTTATCTTGTCGGGACATTCCAGAGCCGTAATTACATGCCATAAGTCAGCCCAGAGCTCTCTTGTTGGATTCTATCCGGGAGGAGACACAACAGTATCCGGAACTTATTGCATTATATCATGAGATTCAATAGGGGAGATTAGAGAAACATTGGACGGTTCAGAATTGTCTTGTCCTCTTCAAAAACCGGATTTTTCTGCACCACACATCACCACTTATTCACAACATTCTAGCCTCGTTCCATGACAATACACATGAGAGCCAACAAAAAACATATTTCCGGATCAGTCAGGATTTTTATTGGAGGGGTATGAAGCGCAGTATAGTCGATTATGTGGCGACTTGTTAGATTTGTCAGCGGAATAAAATTGAATCATTAAGTCCAGCAGGTTCGCTCTAACCACTTCAGCTACTATCACAAGTATGGTCAAATATTTCCATGGACTTCATAGATGGCCTTCTCTCGTCATCCGGCAAATCCGTTATATTTGTAGTGGTTGATCGTTTCTCAAAGTATGGCCATTTCCTCCCTCTGGTGCATCCTTACACTGTAGCTCACGTAGCTCAGCTCTTTATGAATAATATTATTTGGTTACATGGGATGCCTACCTCAATTACCAGTGACTGAGACGCCATCTTTACCAGTACATTATAGAAAGAACTATTTAAGCTACAAGGCACAATGTTAACGTTTTCTTCCGCCTACCATATGTAGACTGATGGTCAGACTGAGGTCGTCAACCGAACGATTAAGATGTATCTTCCTTGTTTCGTGGGGGACTCACCTAAACAGTGGGTTAAATGGCCTGCCTCAAATTTTATCGTATGAACCAGGTGCATCCAAGGTAGCCACTTTGGACCAAGCATTAGCAGAAAGAGACACCATGCTCAGTGAGGTGCGCACTGATCTCTAGGAGGCCCATAATACTTTTAAATTATATTATGATAAGAAGCACCGAGAAGTATTCTTTTCTCCAGGAGATTATGTATGGCTGCGTCTCCAACATTATAGGCAGCTGTCACTGACAGCCTCCAAACACCACAAGCTCTCTCCAAAGTATCATGGTCCCTTTCAGATGATGGACCGCATTGGCACAGTTGCCTACTACTTGCAACTTCCTCCTAAGGCAAGGATTCGCAATGTGTTTCACGTCTCCCAACTGAAGGCCTTCTAGAGCGACTCTCCCTTACTGCACACCCCTCTGCCCCCACTACATGAGGGACATGTCCTTTCTACTCCAGCATAGGTGTTGCAGGCTCATCACATTCAGGGCAATTGCGAGATACTAGTGCAATGGGCTGATGCTGACCCTAGTGACACTACATGGGAGCCCGGTGAAGCCCCATTCAAACTCCAAAAATTCAGAAATAGAAGTTGGAAGCAGCAGAGGGTTTAGGCAGAAAAATCTATACTTTCTTGAAGGGGATGGGGTTCCTGCCATTGATTGTTCTTGGGGGAACTGTTGCCCTCGTATGCTGCCATCTCCTGATTTTGTATTGCAAGCTCGTCGTATACTTGGTGCGTGGGAGATTTTTGTCTAGTGGACAGAGACTGCCACTGCTATAGCCTCATGGGACCCGTTCCAGCCTTCCGTTTTGTCTATCCCCACTTATGAGCTTGAGAACAAGCATCTAGAGTCATTGCTAGACGTAGGAGTTAAGTGGTGTCACTTTCAAGTTATGTCAAGGGCTGGGTCTAATGTAATATTGAGTCAGGAGTGTGGGCCACGTCAGGGCTTGGGAAGTGTAATTGTCATGGCTTGGGAAATGTATGGCTTGGGAAGTGTTAGGGTCATGGCTCTGGAAATGTATGTCGTGAGAAGTGTAAGTGTCATGGCCTTCTAGTTATAAGAAAGACGTTGGTCTGTATGGAATCAAGAATTAATCAAATTAGCTGTTAGTAAGGTCAGATTCTCCCTTTCCCTAACGAGGTCCAGGGTGAGCTCCCTTTGTAAGCTCAGTTATCCTCACGTCTTCCGATCAAAAACAAGGAGGAGATCGTCTGGTGGCTGATCCATGGAAATGGGGCATAACACCTCGATGCAATTTCCTCTACTTCCAAATTGGCAAAAATCACCTTCACCAAGAGAGGATAAATAAGGACTTGGCACTCTAGGATGGCCATGTAGGGCTCAAAAGCCTCTCAAATACCCTAGTTTCCCTATCACAAAACCCCAAATCTAACCTACTAGGCTCAACTATGTTTTTTTTTTTTTTTTGGTTGTGAGGAATCAATTCTAATACTTACTTCCTCCAATTAGGCATTTCACCACAATGGTATGTCTCCCTTGCATGTGAACCCTTCATGGCTACATATTTGTCCTCACCATGATGAATCTCTGATTTTTCCATTAAAAATGAAGTGGAATGCTCTAAAGAGATGAAGAACAATCTGCCTTTTCATTTTTTAGGGTTTTGGATTGATGAAATCAAGGAAAATCAGAGAGAGGAATGGATTTTTAAAAGTAAAGAAACTTAGGGTAACCTATTTGAGATGGTTTGATGAGAAAAAATTGTTGGCCCAGATGGCCTCTCAGGGGGGGGGGGGGGGGGTTGTTTGAGATTATAAAATTAAAATTGAGTTGTGCTTGTAACTAAAAATCGTGTTTAAAACCAATTCAAAGTAAATCAAAACATGCACACACCATAGGGAAAAAGAGATTTTTTTATTGACGTTTCCCTAGTGGTAATCACCACCCAAGAACCCTTGATTGGAAAATTATACTATTTAAAAAGTCTAATAGCTGGAATTACATGAAGAGATTTTGTCTCTCTTAGGCCACGTGTAGCTCAATACACGCTTTTTACAAATCCAATCTCCCCTAGAGATTGTTACTAAATTCTAGCTCTAGTTAGGCCTTTCTACCTGAATTCTATAGGTTCTAGATGAACCTTTCACAAATTTAAGTAAAAAAAAATAAAAATACACCCTTACTTGGAGAGATGATTCTCCTTGAGAGATTCAAGCTTCTTCCTCCTTTGTAGCACGATGTGAAATGATTGAAGGAATTTTGACTATGTGAATGTGTTATGAACTCAATAGCCGGTCGAGTCATCTAGAGACGACGTGGCTGAATCAATTACTTTGGTTGAGTCAGTAACTTATTTTAAGTTACTTAGTTGTTAAGATACTTAGTTATTAAGTTAATTCATTAAGTTTATTTACTTTTTAAGTTGAATGCCATGGAGGGGCATATCTGTAATTTTTTCTTGAACCTTGTGGACATGAACCCTATTTAGAGGGGAAATGGAATGGGAAGAAGGAAGTCTGAATTTAGGTAAAAAAATATTTTTAGTTCTCCTAAACAAGCTCAGGGGTGTGCATTTTCCTCAACGAACCTTGGGTCTCAAGCTTCCCTTCGGCTTGATTTTCTTCTCTTCTCTTCTTCTTCCCTACGAATCACTGTGTTAGATCTAGGATCATAACAAGTTGGTATCAGAGATTGAACATGGGTAATTTATCCAGGAGTGACAAGCTGAGAGCAATTGCCAGAGAGGTTCAATTGGCAGCAATGTGGGCAGAAAATACAGCAATGCGGGTAGAAAGTGAGGCACGAATGAAAAGAATTGACCAACAAATCAATAGGATGTGGGATATGATGTTTGGAAGAAATCCGCCCCCAGATCAAAGGGTGGAAGACTTGAGATTGGCCAAAATTGAGAAGCAACACGTTAAGGCCTTAGAGGGGAACGTCACCGCTCCGGAAGATGAAAAATTGTTGCCCATCATTCGACCTCAAATCGTGTCGAAACAGCCAGATTTGGGTTCGATCTCAAATCTCCTTTGTTCATGGCAACCTAAATTTCTCCCACAACTGGAGACGGAAAATTTCCGAGCGGAGAAGCCCCATGTTGCGGTTGTTTGCAGTCGGCAACAAGTCAGGCTCTACTTCGTCATGGGGCATAAAATTTTTCTACCCAACAAATTTTTTTCACCATTTGCGGTATATACGAAAATAAAGGCAAAAAAAATCCAAAGATTTCGATTTTGAAGGGGAAATCGTTGCCTTGGAAAAAGATGAGAAGTAAAGACCAGCAAGTTTCGATCTCTGAAATTGCGACCATTGTGCTACAGCCTGTCACTCTCACTCTCAGCCTCCAAGCTGGAAACCGACTTGAACGAATTTTGTGGTAAGTTTCTAAGCCGATTTTCTTTGAATTTTCTGTTGTCCGTTCTCAAATCCCTCGATTTTGTAAGAAAAAACTCTATAATGGCATTGAGGGTGTTCAGTTGGGCTGAGAACCAGAAAGGTTACTCGCATAAGCTGGAATGTTATGTGTTGCTTATTGATATATTGGCTTCCGCTGGTGATTTGGAAGGAGTTCAGGCTCTAGTGTCAGAAATTCACGATGGGGACTTTTTGGGTCACATGTATTCAGCATGCGGTGATGTAGTGTCCGCTCGGACACTGTTCATTGAAATTCTTCAACCTGGTGAGGGTTCTAGGAATTCTATTGTGGACGATTATGAAATGTGTGGAGATGTGTTCCAAGGCTCTTCTTTAATGCATATGTATTCCAAGTTCGGGGATATTCCTGGTGCTTACCAAACAATTGATGAAATGCCCTTTTGAGATGTGGATACTTGGAACACCATGATAGCCGGATTCTGCCAAAAAGTTGTGATTTCATGGTACACTATCCTCATTGGTTTTGCACAGAATGGGCTTGCTGATGGGGCAATTAAGCTTTTACATGTTTTGGGTAAGTCTAATGGCATACTAGTAGATCTGGGTACTATTATAAACCTTCTCCTTGCTTTTCCCATGTAGAAGCTATGCAACAAAGAATGGTAATTCATGGAAAAACTATACGGACTGGTTTGTTATATGAGGTGTTTGTAGTAACATGTCTTATTGACATGTATACCAAATGTGGAGCAATAAAGGCTGCTCATTGTGTATTTGACAGCATGGACCAGAAAGTTCTACCAATATGGAATGCTCTCAGTGAGGGTGACTGCATATTGGAGGCCTCCAAAGTTCATAATGATGTTGCTTTGGCTGAAAAGGCAGCTAAACATCTTCTTCTTCTAGCGACACTAAAGGATGGAGCTTATGTATTCTTATTCAAGGTATATGCCAGTTTAGGAAGATGGGCTGATGCAGTTCATATTAAAAGCATGATGGAAGAGCGAGGCATTAGATTAACAGTCGGGTGCACATCGATTGTGGGGGACAGTCGTGTGCATGAAATTGTTTCCAGAAATGATTTTTTTACAAAATGGAGAGTTGTTGATGATCCATGGGGCCATATCATAGAGGCACTTATTGTTGGCAATGTAACCTCAATCCAGAAGTTGGAATGGATGGGGGAAGAACTAAGAAAGGATAAGTTACAGAGCTGGGCTTTATCAACAGTCCAAGATTGGGATGGGGTAATAGATAGTTCCTTATCCAAGGAAAATCAAGGCATGATAAAAACTGTAGCTGCACTTGTAGTTGTTGGTGTTGGAATTATGGTTTCAAAATATATTATTTATAAAATAAAATTACCATGATATTAGAGGCATGGGGCCCACTTCTAGATGTTGTCATTGAATGTTCAGTACAGGGAATAATGGCCAGCACATCCCCCTGTAGAGGTAGATTCATTGGGTGCATTGATTGGACACATCCCTTGGGCATAAGGAGATGTATCTCTCCTTAGGGGATGTATCTCTCCTTAGAGGATGTATCTCTCCTTAGAGGATGTATCTCTCCTAAGGGGATGTATCCTTATGAATAGTCATAAATGCCACACCCTTTGGAAATCTATAAATTGCTCCATGGTCTTACAAGTGAGGCTAAGGCTATTTGCACACCCAGTCTGGCTGATCGGGAGCAAGCTTATCACTTGTAAAAGAATTATCAAAATTTATCTTGTGCACTTCAAGTTCTATTTATATTCTTCAAGATGAAAGGTATGCTCTCTTTATTCTTCTTATTTCAATTCTATGATATATGTATGGCTTTCATGATAATAGAATTATGGAGGATTTAATATCTATTTCTATGATGTTTATTTTATTATTATTAGACATCAAGTCTAACAAATACAAGTGAATAATGTCTCTACTGGTATCATAGAGATAGATTCTAAGTTTTTATATTTTTCCATATTTGTTTTTGGATTTTTGGGCTATTTATTTGTGAATGAAAATAAGCCTAGTTTAGGCTTATTGGGTTCTGGCGCCACAGACGGGCTTGCCAATGCGTGGGCCTGCTGGTGCTGGCTGTGCGAGCTACTGTGCACGGGCCTACTGGTGTTGGCTATGCGGGCTACTGTGCGCGGGCCTGCTGTGCGCGGGCTATTGTGCGGGCTGATGTCCGCGGGCCTGCTTGTGCGGGCTGCTGTCCACGGGCCTGCTGGTGCAGGCTTGCCAATGTGCAGGCTTGGGCGGTCCGGGTTGGTAATGACCCAGAACCAGAACCTTGAACGAAACCAGGTTTTTGCTAATATAATGAGCCAGAATGTGTTTTAAGGGTTTATTTTTACCCAGAATTGTATTTTGAATAGAATTTCCATGTTCTTTGGCTATTTGAAGTATTTATAATTAGTGTTATTGCTTGCCTTGTTATATATTTATGTATTTTTATGTGAAAATTAACTTAATTATATAATTTGCAAAATCCCCAAAGGGTAATGCATTTTGTATAGATTAAATTAATTTTATGTGTGTTTATTTTGAGTATAATTTGTTTTATGAGTTATACTAATTTTATTATATGATTAGCAAAATCCCCAAAGGGTAATGCGAATTGTATAATTAGATTAGTATGTTGTAAATTAATTTATATGAATCCCCAAATGGTAAGTATGAATTAATTTATTTGTTTGTTTGTTGGTTTGTGATATTGTTGGTTGTTTATCATGTGTGGAATGATTTGCCTAGTAACTCTCATGAATCCCCAAAGGGTAAATGGGAGTACTAGATGGCTGAAATGATTGTATAATTATGTATATTCTCCCAAATATTGAAATATTTTCTGGATGACAGGAATATCCAGTAGTGGACATAATTTTGCTGAGTCCCTAAAGAAAAATGTACTTGGTGGGACTAATTATGTGAATTGGTCACAATGGGTTGCCTTAATGCTACGAGGCTATAGGTTTGATAAGATTATCAAAGTGGATACTCCTCCTCAAAGACCTTCCCGAATAAACTACCCTGATAATTTTGAACACTATAAGAAGGACCTTAGAAAATTCAAGGAATGGGATAATGCTAATGAAATTTCTAGGTCACATATTCTTGGGGCTCTAAGTGAGACTCTCTTGATGACTTATTTTCATGTCCCCACTACAAAAGAGATTCTCGACCAGATTGAGGCTAAATATGGTAAAAAATCGTCTACTCACATCAATAAATTATGGCAAAAGTTCACTCGTGCCAAAAAGGAGGAAAATGCTGATGTGAGAAAACATGTAAATGAAATGCTTGCCATGGCAGATGAGTTACAATATCATGGTAGACCAATGGATGAAGAAACTAAAGTGGTCACCATTATCAACTCTTTACCCAAATCTCTCAAATATATTCAAGACTTTTATTCTTTGTCCAAGACAAAGTGGACTATATTTGATTTGGTTAATATGATTGACCACCAGTCCGAAAGACTCAATCCAAGTATTGAGTTAGATAAACCTTCACCTACTGCTAACGTAGTTTTGAAGCAGAAGAAAAAAAAATTTAAGAAGAAGGGAAAAAATTTTCGATTTCAAAACTTCAAGGACAAAAAGGTCAATCAACAAAGGGTTGAAGTACATGCAAATCAAGGTGTTTACTTCTTCAGTAATAAGCCAGGACATATAAAGAAGTATTGTAGGGCTTTAAAAACCATGCAAGAAGGGCAACAGGAGAACACCAGTGAGTCTTTATCTCTTGAAACTTGTACTATTTATATCAAGCTTTTTAGTTGGTGGGTTGATTCTGGTGCAACTGTTCATGTATCGAATGAGTTGCAGGGCTTCAAGGAGCTAAGAAAGATTGAGGACAAAGCAAGCTTTATTTACATGAGAAATAATGAAAAGGCCATTGTGGAAGACGTGAGAACTTACCGGCTAAAGCTTGTTGATAATAAGTTTTTTGATTTAGAAGATTGTCTTTATGCTCCTTCTATGAGAAGAAGTCTATTATCTGTATCTTGTCTTGAGAAACTTGGATTTACATTTTACTTTGGAAATGGAAAGTTTCTTATGTTACAAGATGATAAAGTTATTTTGAGAGGTTTTCGAAATTCTGGTCTATATCAATTGCAACTTAGTGAAAATATGGTGTTCAATGTTTCTACTTCTTCGGATATTAAAGAAAATGAATTGTATTTGTGGCATTTACGACTAGGGCATATAAACAAGGATAGAATTACAAGACTTGTGACACAAGGATTATTGAAAAATCTTTCACATAATGATTTTCCTATTTGTGAGTGTTGTATATATGGGAAAATGACAAAGATACCCTTTCCATCCAAAGGCTCAAGAAGTTCTCATGTTTTGGATATTATTCATTCTGATAGATGTAGATCTCTGAATATGAATACTCGTAATGGTCATTCATATTTTATCACATTTATAGATGATTTCTCAAGATATGGAAGAATATATTTACTGCATAGGAAAAATGAGGCCTTAGATTATTTCAAAACCTTCAAATTCGAGGTAGAAAATGCTACAGGAAGGAAAATCAAAATATTGCACACTGACTTTCAAAATATATTATTTATAAAATAAAATTACCATGATATTAGAGGCATGGGGCCCACTTCTAGATGTTGTCATTAAATGTTCAGTACAGGGAATAATGGCCAACACATTCCCCAGTAGAGGTAGATTCATTGGGTGCATTGACTGGACATATCCCTTGGGCATAAGGAAATGTATCTCTCTTGAGGGGATGTATCTCTCCTTAGGGGATGTATCTCTCCTTAGAGGATGTATCTCTCCTAAGGGGATGCATCCTTATGAATAGTCATAAGTGCCACACCCTTTGGAAATCTATAAATTCCTCCATGGTCTTACAAGTGAGGCTAATGCTATTTGTACACCCAGTCTGGCTGAACGGGAGCAAACTTATCACTTGTAAAAGAATTATCAAAAGTTATCTTGTGCACTTCAAGTTCTATTTATATTCTTCAAGATGAAAGGTACGCTCTCTTTATTCTTCTTATTTAAATTCTATGATATATGTATGGCTTTCATGATAATGGAATTATGGAGGATTTAATATCTATTTTTATGATGTTTATTTTATTATTATTAGACATCAAGTCTAACAGTTGGTGCCCATGCTGGGGCTGTGACAGATCCCACTTCACAAAATTGGTTCGAGGTGCATCTGCTTGTGATGCTTGTGATGTTCCCATCGTTGTTGCTGCTTGAAATTCGTCACGCTATTAAAAATCCAGAACTTTGGGTGCAGCTGTGGCCAGCAACAAATGTCCTCGGTGCCCTCGCACTAGGCTACAAGTCTATCATAATTCCAATTTTTACCATTGCAATAGCCATCTACGTAGGATTCAGTCTTGCTGCTATATATGGACTTTCTGTGGCAGTTTTGGGAATGCTTAGCACAATTCCAACCAGGCTTTCTCTTGACACATATGGATTCAAGGGGGAGGAAGATCATGTAGCTGGCATGGTTGACCTGCTTGGCCGTGGTGGGTACCCAGGAACAGCAACCAAAGTGATGGAGGATTACACTGGCCGGACTGGTTGCTGGCCCAGCATATCAGCCACGATTTTTATTGCTGCCTACAAACCAATGATGCACATACCATCAATTTTGGATCAATTTACTGTAGTGGGTTTACTCATAGTTAGCGCCAATCTGGGTGCATTACATCAAGGGAAGCTCTTGCAAGCTTACATCAAGAGCGATTTTAATTGCCCCCATTCACGCTGCTTTTTAGAAGCCGAGGTTCTAACTGAAACTTGTGTACAACTATTGGTGGCTTACTTGCATGAATAGTCTTGTGAGGCTCATGTTGCCGGTCTCTACTATAGGATAAACAGTACCAATAGGGGATTTCAAGTAATTGTGGTTGCTTATAATCACCAAATGTGGGTATTGTTAGAACCAATAGTTGCACCATTTGAACTTCAAAGATCCCAACTTTATGTTATCAAGGAGCTTGATAGTCCGGATTGTACTAGCAAGAGAGTTAGTGCTGCAATGATGGCAAGCTCAGCAAGAAGTGACAACGTATATTCCCACAGTAGCTCAGATAGTGAAAGCACGTCTTCAAATTGTTGTTTCCGTTCCACTGCCTACCTTTGCCCAGATGCCAAGTTTAGTGACTCTAAAAAGGGGAAAATAATTGGAGCTATATATGCCTTCGGGGAGTGTTATGTTGCTAGGAATATATGAGCAGATGAAGCTAACTTCTAGTTCAGCATGTCGAGGGTGTTTTATGTGAACGTGATGAGAATTCTGCTTTGGTATAGTATATCTAGAGCCACCAAGATGTTTTCCAATGGAAAGTGAAACTTCAGCTGTTTGCCCTCATAGCAAAACAACCAGCCTTCCATAAAGTGGAACATACTACCAACCGGGAGCCCCACTGGAGGGTTTCGGATACCGCCAACTCTCCGACCGTGGTGCTACATTGGAGTGCTTACACCATTTGTGCCATCCAGTGGGCTTACCCAGATGATGCGGATGCTAATAGGGATGATGTGGCAAAGTTTCGTCCAGCCTCCCCTCCCTTCAAGCTTGAGGGTAAACTCTTTCTCCAAGGGGGAGTGATGTTATGAACTCAAAAGCCGGCCAAGTCATCCAGAGGCGATGTGGTTGAATCAATTACTTTGGTTGAGACAGTAACTTAGTTGTTAAGATACTATTGAATTTAGGACCCCATGAATAATACCTCGAGCAAGGGGAGAGAGAAAGAAAAAAAGGAAAAAGAGAAGAGCTCTTGGGTATAGAGAGAAGAGAAGGCAAATAAAGGAGAGTACAGAGAGTGCACTTCACACGAGAGAGAATAAAAAAAAGAAACTTGCTTGATTTTTGAGTTACAATCCCCCCTATTTATAGTTGAGGAGGTGATAGAGTCCATGTACAACTAACTTTAGGACTCCTAATTACATTCCAACTAGAACTCTCTAAGACAAACCTATTATGATAAGATTACATTATCTATTTAAGAGACCAATTTAACTCAATTAAAAACACCTTCTTTAAGAACGTAAATCAAGCAAGAGAGCCAACTCTTGGTCTTATCTTGCGGGTCCCACATGATCTTCCAACTCAAGTAGATAGAGATACTGGCTCGTAGTATCTTTGTAGGTCCCACTTGATCTTTAAATCTTCTATTTAATTCCAACACATGTTCCTTATCTCTTAGCTAGAGCCACTTTGTATGAGGACTCTTGTTAACACCTCGAGCCCATAGTGGGTCTCACCACCTTGTGGGGACATGGTGGGTCCCACATTGTAACACTCCCCCTCAAGCTGAGGGTGAGAAAACATCATAGATGCCCAGCTTGCAGCAAATATTGGAAAAAAATTTGTGAGTGACTGGTTTGGTGAGAATGTCTAAAACCTAGTTCTGAGAAGATACATGCTAGAGAGATAAGATGCCGGCAATGAATTTTTCTCGTATGAAGTGGCAATCTATTTCTATATGTTTTGTTCTCTCATGGAAGACTGGATTTGATGTGATGTGAATTGCAGCCTGATTATCGTTATATAGATTCATAGGAGCTTCTTTGTAAATACCCAGTTCAGTTAGGAGATATCTGATCCATAGGAGTTCATTGACTGTGTGTGCCATGGCTCTGTACTCTGCTTCTGCACTAGACCTTGCAACTACATTCTGTTTCTTGCTCCTCCATGTAACCATGTATCCTCCAACCATCATACAATATCTTGAAGTAAATTTTCTGTCCTCCGGGGATCTGGCCCAATCTGCATATGAGAATCCTTCGATGTTGAAGTGTCCATGATTTTTATAGAGGAGCCCTCTTCCTGGTGCTCCTTTTAGATATTGTAATATATGTTCTAGTGCTTGCCAATGATTGAGTTGTGGTTTGTGTGTATATTGACATACCACACTGACTGCATATGAAATATCTGGCCTCGTTACAGAGAGATAAATAAGTCTTCCCACCAATCTTTGATATTTTCCGACATCTACTTCTTCTCCAGTACCTGCTAATAATTTTGTATTCGAGTCCATAGGAGTTTCTGCTGGTCTATATCCCAGCATTCCAGTCTCCTCCAATAGGTCAAAGACATACTTCATTTGAGATAATATAATTCCATGTCTAGATTGTAGTACTTCAATACCCAAAAAATATTTGAGCAGTCCGAGATCCTTTGTCTTGAATTCAGTACATATCCTTTCTTTTGTCTTTTGCATGCCCTCGGGATCACTGCCAGTTATAATAATGTCATCAACATATATGGCTAGAATTACCTTGCCCTTCAGTGTGTCTTTAATAAAGACAGAGTGATCTCCAAAGCATTTGTGAAATCCGGCCAGTATGAGAGCTTGGCTAAAATTTTCAAACCATGCACGAGGCGATTGTTTGAGACCATAAATAGATTTTTCTAGTTGATATAAGGACTCCCACTCAACCACATACCTAGGTAGTTGCTGCATATAAATTTCCTCCTTTATATCCCCATTCAGAAAAGCATTTTTGACATCATGTTGATAGACCTACCAGGAAGAGTTAGTTGCCAGAGATAATAACAAACGTACCGAGTTTAATTTAGCTACTAGAGAGAAGGTCGCTTCTTAATCAATGCCATTGTTGGAAGATGGGCTCAAGCCCACGAGCTCAAGACAAGAAGCCCACACGTCAAAGGAGTGGCATATGTGTAAAATATGGTACTTTCCATAAAGATGGCATAGAAATGTAAATATGTGTTCCTTTTATGCCTTTTGTTTTATCAAGTTGTAGCCCTAAGGGTATTGTAAAACTATAAATAAAGGCATTGGCTAAGAGGTAGGGCATTGAAGCACTCTCCTCTCTTTCCACAAATTCGTCCAGCCTTCATTTTTCGTTTTGACTCATCCCTCTTCTCGCTTAATCCAAACTCTCTTCTTCCACGTTCTTCTTCTTCTCTTCTCCTTCTCTCTTCTTCTTCTTCTTCTTCTTTCTTGTTGATCTAAAGTTCCTTTCATGAGATGCTAAATTCTACATGGTATCAGAGCAAGGAGTTTAGGATCTCTTCATGGAGTTATTATGAAATCTGTTCAAGAAGTTATAAAAGGAGTTCAGTCATAAAGATATAAGTTCATCATCTTCTTATTTACATACTCCTTTTTACTGTTTTTCTTTACTTCTTGAATTT
Source organism: Aristolochia californica (assembly GCF_029961685.1). NCBI lineage: Eukaryota > Viridiplantae > Streptophyta > Magnoliopsida > Piperales > Aristolochiaceae > Aristolochia > Aristolochia californica. Next base: position 26,051,705 of record NW_027181771.1, read on the forward strand.
TGAGTCACATCAAGTCAAGATAAATCTTTATATGTTTTAAAGATTTAGTTCTATGACTAAATTGATGTTATAATCTTGACTCCTTGTAAATCAATTACAAGAGTGATCAAGATCATTTGATGTTTGCATCTTATTAAGATTGATGGGTGAAATTCAATTACCTTTATGTAATTTGGATCCATCTCATTTGAGGTAGAATTCCAGCACATGTTGCTGTATCTTCTCCTACTTAAGGTTGCTCATGGGTTTGTGTTATGTTGTTGGATGCCCATTATATGTTTGATGAAATGCCAACAGCCATTTACCCTTTGTAGTTCTGTTTTTTTTTTAACTTCAACAATTGAATTTTTTCATATGTTGAAGTCTCCCATGAGCTGAAGATAAATCTCTTCCAAGTGTCTTGGTTTGTCATTAAATCTTCTCTCAATTTTTGTCTATTGCTCGTTTGTGTTGGAGTTTGGATTAAGGCCTAATCGGTTGCATCTACCTTCTTCTCTTTGTTCTTATGAATACAAGAGAAGTTGAATGATGGCTGGATGTTATTATCACTTTCTAAAGGCACAAATTTGTTGATAATTTGGTGCTTTCCCTTGTAAAAGAAATTGGTTCTTGTTCTCTTTTATTGGTGATTGATTTGGTCTACGGGTTCTTCAAATTACATAGAGTAATTTTTCTTTGAAGAAGGCCTTTTCCCTTGACCTCCATATTTTACTTGCCTCATCATGGAGATTGGATACAATAGTAATACGAGTGATATACTCCTTATTACTATAATTCCACTTAGAGGTCTCTCCAATTACATGAGCTGGTCACAATCGGTTCGGAGGGTTCTTATAACTCGTGACCTCTTAAGCCACGTTAGCTTTTTTCCACCACTTGATGAAGAAGATGCGTCCTACCACAAGTGGGTTAAGGATGATAACATGGTGATAAGTTGGCTCATTAATAGCATGGAAGAGCAGGTGGCCAACAATGTGGTCCACTTGGAAACCGCCAAGAACATATGAGACACTTGTGCCAAGTTTTACTCAAGCACTGCTTCATTACAAAAAATATATGATGTCTTACAAAACATGCTGCATACGAAACATGGAGATAATATTCACGAATTTTTGGCACGGTTTCGCGGTCTTCTTCAAGAATGGAAACTAGCTCAGCCATATTCCACTGATATTGCCGTTCAAGAACGACAAAGAGAAGATTTGGCAGCAGCCATTTGCTTATCGAATATTAAACCATACCTTGAGGTGGCCAAAACTCAACTTCTAAGTTCTGCTCTTCCATCCTTCGATGATATTAGTGCTACATTACTTAGGATACCGGATCCATCCCCTCCTTCTCCTATTGATGCTCCATCGGCGATGATCTCTGGCAATCGGGGAACATCTTCCTCATCCCGAGGATGGGGCAGAAATATGAGAGGGGGTCGAACTATGAGAGGGGCTGAAAATAGAGGTGGTAGAATGGGTCAGAATTCTTTCCGTACTGAGCCTCAACTTTGCACTTATTGTGGCCATCAGAACCACCTTGTGGCATCATGCTGGAAACTTCATGGCAAGCCTAATTGGGCCCAGCTAACCCAGTCTCAGTTAACGTTGAGAAAAATGAAGATAAGGCTGAATCATCATCTGGAAATGTGATTCTTACGGCTGAGGACTATGCTGCATTTCAGAAAATGAAGTCCTTCATAGAATCATCTATTCCCTCATTATCTACTGCAGCCACTACTATTGCCTCAGGTATGCTTTCTTCCTCTCTTCCTCTTCCTCTTGGATCATCGACTCCGAGGCCTCCGAACATCTATCAGTAACAAACACTTGTTTCAGTCCTTATCTCCTTGTTATCCTCATAAATTCATTACTATTGCTGATGGTACCCAAACCAAGGTCCTTGTCAAAGGTTCCTCCTCACTTACTTCATTTATTCCCCTTCAATATGTTTTGTTTGTTCCTCAATTTCCTTTAAATTTGCTCTCGGTTAGCTGATGCAAAAATTTAGTTACATCGGCTTTAATACGTTGCAAGCATACGAATCGTTCATGTAATCGAGCAGTAAGTGAGGGTCATATCCACAGGGAGGATGAATTTTGTGTATTCTTCAGTCAACTAGCCTAACCAAATATGTGAATTAATCTGAACTAAACACTAATTATATCCTACATTATCAAGCAATAACCTAATTAACTACTTGCACAACAGGAAACGTCAACTCTGGATTTTACCGTGATTTGTGCCTCTCTCGAGCGCCACGAAACCACGAATCCGGATTCTCAAACCTTGCGTCTAGCCCCTCTTGGGCGCCTAGAGTTAATGACAAAGAGCGGATTACAATAGAATGCAGAGAATCAATTTCCTATTGTGATGATGCTAAAATTATCAACTCTGGATTTTACCGTGATTCGTGCCTCTCTCGAGCGCCACGTAATCACAAATCCGATTTCTCAATCCTTGCGTCTAGCCCCTCTCGGGCGCATAGAGTGAAAGACAGAAATCGGATTAAAATACCAAAATCCAACCTCAATTATAATCCTACCCTAATTAGCTAATTTAATCAAATATCCAAAAAACAAATCTTAAATAAACATTAATTATCAAATCAGATTCAATTAACATTCAAAACCTAAGTTCAAACTATATAAAAAATTAAATTCAATAATGACGAATTACTCCCCTTCTTCTTCCTCTCTCTCGGGCAGCAACTCGTTCTCACGGGTGCTGCAATTTCCCAAAATTGGTGGCGTCGGGTAGCAATAGTGAGTGGCCGGAGGTAGAGACGACGCCGGCGACGACGAATAGAAGCCGACGGACGGAGGTTACGTCCGGCGAAGAACGAAACAGAGATGAAGTTCTCTAACCGGCTCTCTCGAGTCTTGGTCGGAGTCGGAATCGCTCCGGGAATGGTCGGAAATACGTAACCGACGCCGGAGGATGGTCGGAAAGCGGAGTTGGCACCGGAGAAGCCCTCTCAGATCACTTCTCGGCTTGGCGAGCGACGACTGTCGAACTCACCTCGACGGAGACTCTCACGAGCTCTCCTCGGGTTTGTTCTCGGTTGCTGGACGGCAGTGGACGGTGGTGGACGACGGTGGCGCGGCGGAAGGTATTGGCTCGGTGAACGACAGTGGGGAATTCCTCTCGGGTCCTCCCCTGTTTTCGGTCAAAGTCCTCTGTTTTGGTCTCCGTCTCTGCTTTCTCTTCACGCTTCCCCCTCTCGGGTTTTCCCTCCCGAGTCTCTCCTCTCGGGTCCCCCCTCGTTCAACGCTCCCCTTTGCTTTAAATATGATTTTTCTTATTTTAAAACGATTTGCCCTAGAAATTACCTCCATTTCACTAAGGGCATTTTGGTAAATATCTTATTCTCCACCCAAATTCTCCTGAAATTCCATAATATGATCTATAAAAAGCATTTCAGGAAGAAATAAAACTAAAAAATAATGAAATATAATTCAGGAGAGAGAAATATGCAATATCGACAGTGATTAATGCCAAATTCAATAAATGCTCATTTCAATTGAAAACCGATAAGTAACCACCTATAACACAATTATAAAGGTTATTCTATTATAATTAACCTAGTTCTCATGTCAGAATATGGCATCTATCACAACCCCAAACCTAAATCTTTGCTAATCCCTAGCAAAACAACAATCGAGCCAAAATTAAGCCTAGGAAAACAAAATGCCACTTTTGTAGGGAGCACGATTGCATTTTGCGCATGCAACAAGCCGTTAAACCCCTACTCTGAGGGTTTGCATGGAATTTACCCACAAAATTTATCTAAATCAATAATATAAAAAGAAAAACTGAAGAAAATTTACTCCTCATTAGCATATGACTAACACTTAGTATCGTAAAATATTTGAAAATCATATGAGATCTTGCGAAATATTAAAACATGTGTAAAATATAGCCTATTATCAATCCAAATACACTCATTGTTACTCCACCTAAACCATTGTGACCCATAAGCTATTACTTCAACAGAACAAAGAGGCAGAAAATAACAATAAAATCCTGGTCACATCACAATTAAGAGAAAATAGTAAAGTAAGCCTGTTGTCTTACAATCTCACAAAAGAAATATACCAATTTCAATCTTGACTTGCAACTTCTTTCAAATTACAATTCATCATCAAAGTTAAAGAAACATCATTGCCTCCAAATTTAAAACCATTTTACGCTATTCCTAGTGTAATTTTTTTTTCACTGAATACTTTTGGTATTACCACCATTTTGTATTCGTCTTCACTGTACATGCACTTATTTTTAAGTAACCGACTGTTCCGGTGCATGTCCCTGGGTTTTCCCAGGGTGTTTCTAAAGTTATCTGTCTTTTGCAAGCAAGAGCATTTCCATTTGCATTCATACATTACAACAAGGAATTTCACTGAGGTATAAAAAAGAATGAGTTCAAACAGGCATACAAGACTATTCAGACTAACATAGATCAACACTAGATTTACATGTTCTCTTTTGCAACTAAGTTCCAAGTCTAATGCAATAGTAAGTTATCCCATTGAATTCTCATGAATCACAACAAATGATATCAGATTTCTAATAGGCATATTCTACACAGTTTTACGAAAAATTTTGAAACACATTTGAGCAACTTATTTTAACTCTACTAATGTTAACCACATACTAAGAGGAGTAGTTTGAAAACCACGAACAGAAATCAAGAGAAAATTATTGCTAAGGCATAAAAGAGTCGTCCCCCCCCCCCCCCCCCCCCCCCCCAAACCTAAACCTGACATTGTCCTCAATGGAGAAAAGTTAAAACACTATAACGACTACAAAAAAAAAAAAGACCCCCAGGAATGATACATAGTCTCCCTCGAAGAAGGTTTACTCGTATCAACCGTACCCGTATCCCACATCACACTTTGAAGAAATCTCCATGTGACTGGCCACTGAAGACAGCAGGAATCACGCGCTGAACACAAGTCCTTAAGTTACTCACCATAAGGTTTTCATTAAATACTTCAAGATCGAACTGGTCAATTCCAGAACGGTTGTTTGAGTACAGACCTCTCAAACTAGGGACCAAAAGTCTGGTCATCGACTACCGGAACCATTTATGCTCTCAGCCGGCAAGAGAGTATGAATAAACCAAAAAAATAAAATAAAAATAAAACTTTAATGTACAAAGGGATAGAAACGTGGGGATTGCCCACAACGTGCTAAGTTTATAGTCGTAAGCAAGACTCTGACGCATTCAAGATGAAACTCAAGATACGGTTTGAGCCTCTAACCGTTAACTTTGAAGACCGACTCGTCTCCGTGATTGCGGATTTCAATAGCGCCATGAGGAAACACCTGTGTGACTTCAAATGGACCGGACCACTTGGATCTTAGCTTCCCTGCTGCAGGTAACTGTAATGGTTCACCTTGATTGGCCATGGTAGCTCCTACTTTGACTTCGGGTGTTTTCCTACAAATCTGTTCTACCACTTCAACAAAGGGAGCTAATAGTCCACCTAGGGAACGGCGCCCGTGCATAAAAACACAAAAAGAAACAAAACGAACTATCAAATTAAGCTAACAAACTCACTACTAAAAATATGAACTAACTAGAAGAAATAAAAATAATTCCATAAAAAATCACCAAGCTAAAATTATGAAAGCAAAAAATAAAAATAAAAATAAAAATAAAAAAATAAAATAAAATAAAAATAAATCTAACCTAAGACAATGGAGAACAAATAAATACACTTAATACGTGCCTCCCCGGCAACGGCGCCAAAAACTTGATGCAAAAATTTAGTAACATCGGCTTTAATACCTCGCAAGCGTACGAATCGTTCATGTAATCTAGCAGTAAGCGAGGGTCATATCCACAGGGAGGATTGAATTTTGTTTATTCTTCAGTCAACTAGCCTAACAAAATATGTGAATTAATCTGAACTAAACACTAATTATATCCTACATTATCAAGCAATAATCTAATTAACTACTTGCACAACAGGAAACGTCAACTCTGGATTTTACCGTGATTCGTGCCTCTCTCAAGTGCCACGAAACCACGAATCCGGATTCTCAAACCTTGCATCTAGCCCCTCTCAGGCGCCTAGAGTTAATGACAAAGAGCGGATTACAATAGAATACAGAGAATCAATTTCCTATTGTGATGATGCTAAAATTATCAACTCTGGATTTTACCGTGATTCGTGCCTCTCTCGAGCGCCACATAATCACGAATCCGATTTCTCAATCCTTGCGTCTAGCCCCTCTCGGGCGCATAGAGTGAAAGACAGAAATCGGATTAAAATACCAAAATCCAACCTCAATTATAATCCTACCCTAATTAGCTAATTTAATCAAATATCCAGAAAACAAATCTTAAATAAACATTAATTATCAAATCAGATTCAATTAACATTCAAAACCTAAGTTCAAACCATATAAAAAATTAAATTCAATAATGATGAATTACTCCCCTTCTTCTTCCTCTCGCTCAGGCAGCAACTCGTTCTCACGGGTGCTGCAATTTCCCGAAATTGGTGGCGTCAGGTAGCAATAGTGAGTGGCCGGAGGTAGAGACGACGCCGGCGACGACGAATAGAAGCCGACGGACGGAGGTTACGTCCGGCGAAGAACGAAACAGAGATGAAGTTCTCTAACCGGCTCTCTCGAGTATCGGTTGGAGTCGAAATCGCTCCGGGAATGGTCAAAAATACGTAACCGACGTCGGAGGATGGTCGGAAAGCGGAGTTGGCACCGGAGAAACCCTCTTGGATCACTTCTCGGCTTGGCGAGCTACGACTGTCGAACTCACCTCGATGGAGACTCTCTCGAGCTCTCCTCCGGTTTGTTCTCGGTTGCTGGACGGCAGTGGACGGCGGTGGACGACGGTGGCGCGACAGAAGCTATTGGCCCGGCGAACGACGGTGGGGAACTCCTCTCGGGTCCTCCCCTGTTTCCGGTCAAAGTCCTCTATTTTGGTCTCCGTCTTTGTTTTCTCTTAACGCTTCCCCCTCTCGGGTCTCCCCTCTCGGGTTTTCCCTCCCGGGTCTCTCCTCTCGGGTCCCCCCTCGTTCGACGCTTCCCTTTGCTTTAAATATGATTTTTCTTATTTTAAAACGATTTGCCCTAGAAATTACCTCTATTTCTCTAAGGGCATTTTGGTAAATATCTTATTCTCCACCCAAATTCTCCTGAAATTTCATAATTGAATCTATAAAAAGCATTTCAGGAAGAAATAAAACTAAAAACTAATGAAATATAATTCAGGAGAGAGAAATATGCAATATCGACAGTGATTAATGCCAAATTCAATAAATGCTCATTTCATTTGAAAACCGATAAGTAACCACCTATAACACAATTATAAAGGTTATTCTATTATAATTAACCTAGTTCTCATATCAGAATATGGCATCTATCATTAGCTAATTGACCAAACAATTAAATTGCTCTATCACCTTCTCACCGACTTCTTGTGTCTTTTAGGATCTCACTACGAAGCGGGTGATTGGTGGCGGCCATGAAAAGGGGGGTTTGTACTACTTCACTGTTCCACCATTAGTTGCATTATCGTCCACTACTTCTAAGGCCCAACTTTGGCATAATCGACTTGGTCATCCGTCTACCCCTTCACTTCGTTCTTTGGTTCCATCTTTAAAAGGACTTTCTAATATCAGTTGTGAGGTTTGTCAATTAAGTAAACATGTCAGGAGTACATATTCTCCTCGTCTTACAACTACAAGTACTGCTCCATTTGAGCTAATACATTCTGATGTATGGGGCCCTTTATGTGTCTCAAATATTTCCCAAGTTAAATATTTTGTCATTTTTGTTGATGATTTTACTCGAGTGACTTGGTTATATCTATTTAAAGAGTGTTCCGAAATTCTTCCTTTGTTTAAAAATTTTCATGCTATGGTCTTGACACAATTTGGAAAGCAAATTCAAACCCTTACATCTGATAATGCTAAAGAATACATGTCTCATGACTTCAAATCATTTTTTGAGAGTAATGGGCTTATTCATCAAACATCATGTGCCTATACTCCTCAACAAAATGGTGTTGCTAAAAGGAAGAATCGTCATCTTCTTGAAGTTGCTCGGGGCCTCCTCTACTCCATGAAGATACCCTATTTCTATTGGCCTCATGCTATACTTACAACATGCTTTCTCATTAATAGGTTACCTTCATCAGTCCTTCATCATAAAACTCCTTACTCTGTGTTATTTAATGGTGAAGATCTTTTTTCTCTTCCTTTGAAAGTGTTTGGATGTACGTGTTTTGTTCATGTTACATCTCCACATAAAAATAAACTTGATCCTCGGTCTATGAAGTGCATTTTTTGGGATACTCTCGCACCCAGAAAGGTTATGTCTGTTACAATCCTACCCTTCGGAGGATGTTTATCTCTAGGGATGTGACTTTCTTTGAGGACACTCCCTTCTACTCCTCCCATGATGCTCCTCCAGGATGGACTTGTCCATCTACTACTCCTTATCCGCTTGTGCCGTTCAATCTTGAAGTGGATCCATCCCCTGATGCACTAGCCGTACCTTCACCTGTGGAGTTGTCGGATCCACCTGAGGTAAGTCCTTCTCCTCCTATGTATGGGCCTGAATTTGATACTCGGCCTATTGCTTTAAGAAAAGAACGTCTCTCCTGTTCTACTTCGCATCCTATCTCAAATTTTATGTCTCACCATCGCTTGTCTTCCGAGCGTTTTTCAATTTCTTGTGTCCCTTTCTTCTACTTCTGTTCCACAGTCGTATCAGGAGGCCCTGAGACATCCAGGATGGAAGGTGGCTATGGATGAGAAATGCACGCCTTATACGAAAACCAAATCTGGTACTTAACATCACTCCCAAAAGTAAAAGACTGGTTGGTTGTCGATGGGTTTTTTTGATGAAACATAATCTGGATGGATCGGTTGCTCGTCTTAAAGCTCGACTGGTTGCTAAGGGCTATACGCAGTGCTAGAGGATAGATTATGAGGAGACCTTCTCTCCTATTTCAAAATTGAATTCGGTACGCATCATCTTATCTATTGCTGCTAACTCCTCATGGCCCATCTATCAGTTGGATGTTAAAAATGCTTTTTTAAATGGTGATATCAGTGAGAAAATTTATATGGTTCAACCACCTGGTTATGTGGTTGAGGGGGAGTCAGTATGCCAATTAAAAAAGTCTTTATATGGGCTTAAGCAGTCCCCTCGGGCTTGGTTTGATAAATTTAGTCAAACACTCCTACGGTTTGGTTTTCATCGGTGCTCAGTTGATCATTCCGTATATTATAAAGATACGGTCAAAGGGAAAATATTATTGGTCGTATACGTGGATGATATTATCTTAACCAATGATGATGCTCTGAGCATACAAGAGGTAAAACAGATGATATGTCAGGAATTCAAGACTAAAGACCTTGGTATGCTTAAATATTTTTTGGGTATAGAAGTTCTTCAATCCAAACATAGGATAATATTGTCTCAAAGGAAATATGTCTTGGATCTCCTTGAAGAAACAGGAATGAAGGGTTGTTGACCAGTTGACACACCTATGAATACAAATGTAAAATTATGTGCCACAAATGAAGAAAATATTGATATTGGCAAATATCAAAGACTCGTGGGAAAACTGATTTATCTCACAGTAACTAGGCCAGACATATCATATGCTGTAAGTGTGGTGAGTCAATTCATGCACAAACCACAAATTACCCATTGGCAGGCTTTAGAGAGAATATTACGTTATCTAGAAGGAGCTCCAGGAAGAGGATTGCTATATAAAAAGCATGGGCACTTCAACATAGAAGGCTTCTCAGATGCAGATTGGGCTGGATCTCTTGATGATAGAAAATCTACATCAGGATATTGTACTCTGGTTGGGGGAAACTTGGTTACATGGAAAAGTAAGAAGCAAAATGTGGTTGCAAGATCTAGCGCCGAAGTAGAATACAGAGCTATGGCCCATACCATTAGTGAAATTTTATGGATTAGGACCCTTCTTACCGAACTAGGTTTTTATAAAAAGGGGTCCATGAATCTGCATTGTGATAATCAAGCAGCTATTCATATCACTTCAAATCCAGTTTTTCATGAAAGAACTAAACATATTGAGGTGGATTGTCATTTTATATGGGAGAAGTTTCAAGCAGGAATAATCTCTCTCAAACATGTGTCATCTCAAGAGCAAGTAGCTGATATTCTCACTAAACCCATTACATCTAAAATCCTATAGTTTATATGTGGCAAGCTGGGTATTTATGATGTCTTTTCTCCTCCAGCTTGAGGGGGAGTGTTGGAAGATGGGCTCAAGCCCACGAGCTCAAGACAAGAAGCCCACACGTCAAAGGAGTGGCATATGTTTAAAATATGGTACTTTCCATAAAGATGGCATAGAAGTGTAAATATGTGTTCCTTTTATGTCTTTTGTTTTATCAAGTTGTAGCCCTAAGGGTATTGTAAAACTATAAATAAAGGCATTGGCTAAGAGATAGTGCATTGAAGCACTCTCCTCTCTTTCCACAAATTCGTCCAGCCCTCATTTTTCTTTTTTACACATCCCTCTTCTCCCTTAATCCAAACTCTCTTCTTCCACGTTCTTCTTCTTCTCTTCTCCTTCTCTCTTCTTCTTCTTCTTCTTTCTTGTTGATCTAAAGTTCCTTTCATGAGATCCTAAATTCTACAGCCATAACATTGTGTATAGCCTTTAGCAACAAGGTGAGCTTTCAACTGAGCCACGGACCCATCAGGATTGTGTTTCACCGTAAATACCCATTTGCAACCAACGGTTTCTTATATGAAGGAAATGGGACTAGAGCCCATGTCTGATTTTCATAAAGGGCCTGCATTTCTTCATCCATAGCTGCCTTCCACTGTTATGGTCCTGGATCTAACACATGGATTCATAGGGAGGAAGAAGAGAAAGACGAAAATCAAGCCAAATGGAAGCTTGAAAACCCTAGGTTCTTTGAGAAGAACGTGCACCCCTGAGCTCGTTAAGGAGAACTCAAAATCCTTGCTTACTCTAAATCAATCATTTTCTTTCTCATTACTCTTACCCCTTAAATAGGGTTCACCCTTACAAGGTTTAAAATAAAATATTACAAAAATACCCCTATAAATAAAATATTCCAAAAATACCCTTGTGGCCTTTTAATTCTTTAACCGAAATAAATAAAGTAAATTAAATAAAAAATTAAAATTATAATGTTATTGTGTGCATAACATTACACCCCCTTGGGAAAAAGAGCTTGTCCTCAAGCTCGAAGGTAGGGTCTGCTTGCCCGTGCCGACGTTTCCACCTATTCTCAAGTAGCATCCGCGGTATCTGTGTCAACCCTTTGGACTACAAAACTGGAGCATCCAACCAGAGAAGCAATTTTTCTTTTTTCTTTTTTGCCAACACTACCAGCATCACTTGTTGTGGCATACCCCAATACGGATAAGCACCCAAACAACAAGTTGAACTATCACCTACGCCAAACCGGCAACTTCTGCTTTGATATGAACAACCCTCTTGTGATTTGCCCCTATGGTTGGCTCATAGGCAAAATGCAGCATGTCCCTGGTAACATCAGTCTTTGGACCCAGTCCATGGTACTAAAGTACCATGAGTGTAAGCACTGAGCAGACATAGGTAAGCGACCTCAAATAGTCCAACGACATGAGTTTTCATTAAACCAAACAGTTCTAGTGAAGCTGTGCATAACCCCTATGTTACAAAACCAGCAACTTTATCTATGGATTCCTTACTGATGAAGTTCGTACAAACAGTAACATACTTCTGCTGTTGAAGTCTTTGCTACAACCGTAGACCAATATGGTGGATGCCAGTGTTGGCGACAACAACATTGTAGGAAATCTGCTGAAAGGAGTCACTAAGAGCAAGTTGTGCACTCTGGGGAATTTCTGTAGCAGCAGCGTGGAAGGTTGCAGTCCTTGCCATGTATGGCATCGCTATTGCTGTCAAAAAGACAGCAAGGATTGCTTCAACTATCCCAGCTGCCCCAAGGCGATGACCATTAGCTCCCTTTGTTGAAGACAATGAATAAGCCTCTAAAAACCTTTGTGTAGAGCCCAACAAGAGTGTTGTCCATGAGACATTCCAGAAATTGATTTGTGTTTTATCCATAGTATCAAAAATCATTCTCCACAGTATATTCTCCACCATTTCCAGAAAAACACAACTGTAAAGCATAAAAATCACTATTTTCAGCAGTGGTTTATGGCTGTCTAGCAGCAAGTTTTGTTGCACTGCCACCATTTTCAGCACTGTTTGCTGGCTGTCTAGCAGCAATTGTTGTTGCAATGCCACAATTTTCAGCACTGGTTGCTGGGTGGCTAGCAACAATATTTTTTTGCACTGCAATAGCAGTCTGTGTCCTTGGCTGTCTAGCAACAAACTGCAACATCAACACTGTGTCCTTGGGTGTCTAGCAGCAATGTGTGTGTTAAGCACTTAACAAATACTACCCAAAAGACCGGCCTGGTAGGTAGCAAAAAGCCAAGTACTTAACTGTTAAGCACCTAGCCAATACTACCCAAAAGACCGGTCTGTTAGGAGCGGAAGACATATTCCCTGACGGCGCCCCGCCAGGGGCGTGCAGTCCACCTGTGGACACGGGGACTCAAAGTCGGGACGTAGCGCCCACTCTGATACCAAATGTTAAGCACCTAGCCAATACTACCCAAAAGACCGGTCTATTAGGAGCTAAAGACATAGGTACTTAACCCTAGGCCCATAACATTAACCTAGGACCATAACATCACATCCTACCTTCACGAGCCGACGACCACGGTGGCCCACTCTATTGATGGCCCACTCTAGCGACAGCCAACTCTAGTGATGGCCCACTCTAGCGATGGCCCACTCAAGTGACACCGCTAGGTTGCCCCCTCCGTGAGGTCGCCCCCTCCGCTAGATCGCCCCCTCCGCTATGTCGCCCCTTTCGTTAGGTCGCCCCCTCCGGGATTCGAACTCAAGACGTAGGTGCCTGATCCGATACCAGGTTGTTATGGTCCCTAGCCATGGATCTAGTAACTCGGCGAGGTAATTGTGAATCCAACACTGTATTAGGGTTCTTGGTCATGGTAATGAAGAAAAGAACTCCCTTTCTTTACCTATTCTCGTTATGCTTGAAAAGGACTTTCCTTTTCTTAGTCTTCTACGTAAATAAAATACTTCTCTTACTGTTCTTGGCCAGGAAGGGTTAAAACCTTTATACTGCTCACGTCTAAGAGGGTAGGGACCCTCTAGAAAGGTTGTTGCTTCCCACATAGGAGAGATTAGGACTTCCTAACCCTCCCTTACTCGGTTAGAGGCTAAAGCTGCCTCTTTTAGTGTGATGCTCGATTAGGGAATCAAGCCCTCACTTTTCTTGCTCAGATTGAAGGGAAATTCTTCCCTCTTGCTGTTGGAAATGTGGAAGAGGCTAAAGCCCCTCCTTGAACTCGGAAAATAGTATTCAAGACCCTCTCCCTTTATATTGGATAATCTCAATGCAAAACAGAATTCAAAGAGAGAAGAAATAAAACTCAAATCAAGAGAACCATACCTGGAGCTCGTCAAGGAGACCTCCCAACCTAGAGCTCGTTAAGGAGAACTCCAAACATTTTTTAACCTAATTCAATACTTGCCTTTTCACTATTTCTCAACCCTTTAAATAGGGTTTGACGTCATAAGTGTTTTAGGGCTAAAAATGGCAATCCCCTCTGCCACTACTGCTACAGGTATGCTATCTGCCTCCTCTTCATCCTGGATAATTGATTCAGGAGCCTCCGAGCATCTTAAAGGTAACAAAACTTTATTGCATTCCTTATCTCCGAGTCTTTCCCATAATTTTGTTACCATAGCTGACGGTTCACAAACAAAAGTCCAAAGGAAAAGGTTCCACTTCTATCACCCCAACACTTCCGCTCCAAGATATTCTTTTTGTTCCTTCTTTTCCTTTAAACTTACTCTCTGTGAGTTAGCTTACAAAAAATTTTAATTGATTGGTCACCTTCTCACCTACTTCATGTGTTATTCAGGATCTTATAACGAAGCAGGTGATTGGTGGAGGTCATGAACAAGGGGGGCTGGGGGGCTCTACTACTTGGACGTGCCAAAAGTCAATATGGTGTCTACTACTGAGAATGAGACACATTTATGGCACAATCGATTGGGACATCCTTCCATACAATCTCTTCATTCTATGTTTCCATCTCTTCAAAAAAGGTCAAAATTTCGTTGTGAGGTGTGTCAGTTAAGTAAACATCAGAGGAGTACATACTCTCCTCGTCCAGATGTCAAAAGTACCATTCCTTTTTCTTTGATTCATACTAATGTCTAGGGGCCTCTAAGTGTCTCTAATATTTCACAAGTCAAATACTTTATCACTTTTATTAATGATTTTACTCGCACAACTTGGTTGTTTATTTTAAAGAGTGTTCTGAGATACCATCTAGTTTTAAATCTTTCTATGCAATGGTACTTACAAAATTTGGTCAGAAGATAAAAATCCTTCGGTCTGATAATGCCAAAGAGTATGTCTTAAAATACCTTGCTCATTTTGTCAAGAGAATGGCATTATCCATTAGACGTCATGTGCCTATACTCCTAAAAAAAATGGTGTAGCCGAACGAAAGAATCGTCATATTCTTGAGGTAGCTCGAGGTTTCTTATATGCCATGAAAGTCCCATATTTTTATTGGCCCCATATTGTCCTTACAACATGCTTTCTTATCAATCACCTACCGTCTACTGTTCTTGGGAATAAATCCCCCTACTCTAAATTATTACCACATGATGATCTGTTCGCATTACCATTGAAAGTCTTCGGTTGTCAATGTTTTGTCCATAATACTTAGCCTAGACACAACAAACTTGACCCTAAATCTCTAAAATGTATCTTTTTGGGATACTCTCGTACACAGAAGGGTTAAGTTTGTTATAGTCCCTCTTTGCAACATTTATTTGTGTCCAAGGATGTAACATTCTTTGAAGACTCATTGTTATGGACTCCATAGCATCACGAGTTATCCACAGGCATAGGAATTAAATTATGTCAATTTAAATTTAATGTAATTCTATTTGGTTTGGTTTGGTTTGGTTTAGATGTAATATGGCATGGACCAATTGACCCATGGGTCTAATTTTTATTTTCGTCCTCAACCCTATTTATGGGGACGTCAAGGTGAAGGAAAGTAAGTATTGAGAAAATTAGAATTAAACATGTCAGATTCTCCCTCAGAGGTCTAGGTCAGATTCTCCCTCTGAGGTCCAGGTCGAGCTTCCTTCAAAGCTCAATCATTCCATTCCGAATTCCATCATTCCACATTCAAGAAACAAAAATCCTCTTCCAGCGTCAAGATTCAATATGGAGGGAAGAGAGGAAAGAAGGGTGACTCAATCCATGGCTCGAGAAGAACCTAACATCTAGGTATCAGACAGGTCCACCCTTGGGGATTCCTCTTCCCCTGAGGATTTGTGGCAATTAGTTGAAGATAATTGCCAGAGGACAGACGTTCAGGCTCAATCGCTGGAAGAAGTGCGTCATACCACATCTGACCTACGTGAGGCCATCAAATCCATGGACGCAAGCCCTCCTCCAGCAACAAGACAACAATGGTCTATGAGCACCGCTGCCGGCAGCCTACTCTCCACCTGTCGACCACCATCACTACCAGCCACTACCACCAATGGGCCATAACAACCCCCATCTGGGGCCTGCCGCACAAGGACCAAATATGGTTCCCAAGTATTTCAAAATCGATTTTCCTACATATGATGGGTCTAAGGACCCCTTGATTTGGTTAACCAAGTGTGATAAATTCTTTTATCATAAAAAAAAAACCTGCGGATGAGAAGGTTTATTTGGCCGCATACCACATGCTCAATGAAGAGCTCCTATGGTACCACCAATTCCGAAATGACCCCATCTGGGGCCTGCCGCACAAGGACCAAATACGGTTCCTAGGTATTCCAAACTCGATTTTCCTACATATGATGGGTCTAAGGACCCCTTGATTTGGTTAACCAAGTGTGATCGATTCTTTTATCATAAAAAAAAAACTACGGACGAGAAGGTTTATTTGGCTGCATACCAGATGCTCGATGAAGCGCTCCTATGGTACCACCAATTCCGAAATTACCAATTGGTTCAGGATTGGGCAACCTTTAGACAATCATGCATGATGAGGTTTGGTCCTCCAGCTAGTAGCAATCCATTGGGCGAATTAATCAATTATAAACAGAATGGATCACTAGAGGTGTATCAAAAGACCTTCCAGTTACGTTTGGCCCACGCTAATGAGTGTGTCAGTCATACCCAGTAAATCACATCTTTACTGCTAGTTTGATAGAAGCTCTGCAATTGGAAGTTGAATTACATGGTCCTACTGATTTGGACCACGCTATGAATTTAGCTAGGCCAATTGAGCAAAAGTAGCGAGTTCTGAAGGATTCACTGGTCACAAAACTAGCTTGGTCAGGAAGGCACAATGCCTGTTAGGATCCTCACGAGCCATGGATCTTGTCACCCTCCTCTCTTCTCTTCCTTCCATTACCTTGCTTGACGTTGAGATGGAATGAGGGGTTGAAGGGAATTGAATTTCGGAAAGGAGAATTGGGGGAAAAATGGAAGAGAGCTTGAAGGAGCTCTTGACCTGTTTATCTAAATTACGTTAACTAAAGTGAACTGAATTGATAATTCTCACTACCCTAGTCGTCCCCTTAAATAGGGTGGAGGACGTTCAAAACCCTAAAGACCTCTTGGGTCAATGGTTCAAACCAATAAATGCTAAACCAACCCAAACCAAAGACAAAACCAAACCAAGAAACAATTACATGGAAATTGAAATACACATTCATTAATTCTTACGCATGTTGGTAACTCATGATGCTATAGAGTCCATAACATCACCCCCCTCCTGGAGAAAGAGCTTGTCCTCAAGCTCGAAGGAAGGATATAAAAGTCGAAATGCTGATAACGGCTCCCATGTGGTGTCACTGGGATCGACATCTGCCCACTGGACTAGAATTCCCCAATCCCCTTGAATGTGGCGTGCTTGTATTACCTGAGCCGGAATAGAAAGGACTCTGCCCTCATGTAGTGGCGGCGGTGGAGTGTGCAGTAGGGGCGAGTCACCCTAGAAGGGCTTCAATTGGGAGACGTGAAATACATTGTGGATCTTTGCTTCCGGTGGTAACTGCAAGCGGTATGCCACGGGCCCAATTTGGTCCGGTATCAGAAATGGACCATAATATTTTGGAGACAGCTTATGGCGCTTGGCTGCAGTCAGGGACAGCTGGCGGTAGTGTTGAAGCTTTAACCACACATAGTCTCCAGGGCAATAAGATGCCTCCCGGTGCTTCTTATCATAAAATCGTTTCATAGAGTGTTGGGCCTCCTGCAGATGTGTACGTACCTCAGTGAGCATAGCGTCTCGTTCAGCTAATGCTTGGTCCAAAGTGACGACTTTGGATGCCCCCGATTCATATGGTAACAAACGAGGTGGATCTCTGCCATAAACTACCCTGAAAGGAGTAGTACCCAGTGTTGTGTGGTAAGATGTGTTATAGCAAAATTCTGCCCATGAAAGCCATTTCACTCATCTTCTAGGTGCGTCCCCCACAAAACAACGAAGATACATTTCAATCGTGCGATTGACAACCTCTGTTTGGCCGTCCGTTTGTGGATGATAGGCAGACGAAAATGCCAATTGGGTGCCCTGTAATTTGAATAATTCCTTCCAAAAGAGACTGGTAAAAATGGCATCCCTGTCACTGATAATGGATGAGGGAATTCCATGTAATCGAACAATGTTGTCCATAAATAATTGAGCGACCTGAGCAGCAGTATATGGATGCGCCAAAGCAAGGAAGTGCCCATATTTTGAAAACCGATCAACGACGACGAATATCACCGATTTACCTGATGAAATGGGAAGTCCAGCAATGAAGTCCATGGAAATATCAGACCAGATTTGAGATGGTAGTTGCAGAGGTTGCAGTAGGTCGGCCGGACTTAAAGATTCGGCCTTGTTTCTTTGACAAAAATAACAAGCAGCTACATAATCAGCAATTGTGCTCTGATACCACGTTGTTAGGATCCTCACGAGCCATGGATCTTGTCACCCTCCTCTCTTCTCTTCCTTCCATTACCTTGCTTGATGTTGAGATGGAATGAGGGGTTGAAGGGAATTGAATTTCGGAAAGGAGAATTGGGGGAAAAACGGAAGAGAGCTTGAAGGAGCTCTTGACCTGTTTATCTAAATTACGTTAACTAAAGTGAACTCAATTGATAATTCTCATTACCCTAGCCGTCCCCTTAAATAGGGTGGAGGACGTCCAAAACCCTACAGACCTCTTGGGTCAATGGTTCAAACCAATAAATGCTAAACCAACCCAAACCAAAGACAAAACCAAACCAAGAAACAATTACATGGAAATTGAAATACACATTCATTAATTCCTATGACTGTTGGTAACTCGTGATGCTATAGAGTCCATAACAATGCCACTGCACCAACACCATATTCTGGGCCTCCACGTTCTGGAGCCAGTGCAACACCGCGCCAAGATAGTTCTAACTCTATTCCACCAGCTCCTTACTTAAAAAAAATTGAACAGACAAGAAATGGATCAGAGAAAGGCCAAGGGCCTTTGTTTTAACTGTGATGAACAATATGTCTAGGGTCACATATGCAAAAGATTATTCAGTATATGTCTGTGGAAGGATTGTGTGGACATACTACCAAAGGAAGAGATTGTGGAGACAGATCAAGAGGGTCCAGAGATTTCACTTCATGCCATGACTGGTCTGCGTAGTTCTAATACCATGCAACTTAAAACCCAGTTACATCATCTACAATTACTTGCTTTAGTTAACTCTGGCAGGGCACATAATTTCATCAGTCAGCCAGCGGCCGAACAACTTGGGTTAGTTGTCCAGCAGCAGACAGGCCTTTCTGTCTCAGTAGCCAATGGGGATAAAATTACTAGTGTGGGCATCTCTCCAGCCACACACTTTGATATTGAGGGACACGCCTTTATTGCAGATTTCCTGGTGATCCCACTGTCCAAATTTGATTTAATTAAATGGCTCCAACTGTTGGGGCCTATTTTATGGGATTTTTAGGCTCTGACTATGACCTTTACAGAGGACCACCATCAGATTACATTGCATGGCACCCAGGCACCAGTGCCCTGCGCCCTTCAGACTGTTCAGGTCCATAGCACCGACAACTGTAAGTTATCTCAATTACTTACAGACTTTGAGAATATATTTCAGGAACCTACTATTCTACCGCCTATTAGGCATTGTGATCACCACATTCTTTTGAAAATGGGTACTGAACCTATAGTGGTGCGTCCTTATCATTACCCCCACTTACAGAAGGATGAGATTGAAAGGCAGTGTCAAAATATGCTCGCCCAGGGAATTATTCAGCCAAGCAGGTCTCCTTTTTCCTCCCCGGTATTACTGGTCCGCAAGCATGATAAGTTGTGGAGGTTTTGTGTGGATTACAGGCAACTCAATACGCACACCATTAAAGAAAAATTTCCCATACCAAAGGTGGACGAGTTGCTAGATGAGTTACACGGTGCTACTATATTTACCAAGCTAGATTTGAAGTTTGGCTATCATCAAATACGCGTTCATCCATCAGATGTGAAGAAAACTGCGTTCCACACGCACCACAATCATTTCGAGTTCCTCGTGATGCCATTTGGCCTCTCAAATGCACCTTCCACATTCCAGACCCTCATGAATGAGGTATTTTCCTCTCTCTTGAGGAAATACTTTTTGGTATTTTTTTATGATATTTTGGTGTATAGCAACAGTTGGGAAGAGCATGTTCAGCACCTTCACCAAGTATTTACTCTTCTCCGCTCACATCATTTGGTTTTAAATCAGTCCAAATGTTCTATGGGTACCTCAGAAGTGGCATACTTGGGCCACGTTATTTCAGCAGTTGGGCTGAAGGTAGACCAGGGTAAGATTCAAGCCGTCACAGATTGGCCTCATCCCACCTCCATTACAACCTTAAGTGGATTTTTGGGCCTAACTGGGTATTACAGGAAATTTATCCGTAGCTATGGCCAGATTGCAGCACCGCTCAACAACCTACTCAAGAAAAATGCCTTTACCTGGTCCGAGACAGTGACTCATTCCTTTTAGCAGTTGAAAGAGGCCTTTATCATCCGCACTGGTTTTGCAGCTATCAGACTTTGATGAGTCATTTGTGGTAGAATGTGATGCTTCGGGGGGCGGTATTGGTGCAGTGTTACACCAACAAGGACACCCGATCGCTTATTTTAGCCACCAACTTGGCCAACACTACCACAAGTTAGTTACTTATGAGAAGGAACTGTTCATTTAGCTAAAGCAATACAACATTGGCGGCCTTATCTTTGGGGGCGCCCATTTCTGATTCGCACCAATCATTGCAGCCTCAAGTATCTACTTGAGCAGCGCCTCACTACCTCACCGCATAAGCACTAGTTAAGTAAACTTATGGGGTTTGACTTTATCGTAGAGTATAAACATGGGATTTTGAATGTGGGGGCTGATGCTTTATCTCACTGGGACATTCCAGAGCCACAATTACATGCCATCAGTCAACCCAGAGCTCTCTTGTTGGATTCTATATGGGAGGAAACACAACAGTATCCAAAAATTATTTCTTTATATCATGAGATCCAACAAGGGAGATTGGAAAAACATTGGACGGTTCAGGATAGTCTCGTCCTCTTCAAAAACCGGACCTTTCTACCCCACATGTCACCATTTATTCCCAACATTTTAGCCTCCTTCCATGACAGTACACATGAGGGCCAACAAAAAACATATTTTCGGATAAGTCATCAATTTTATTGGAGGGGTATGAAGCGCAGTATAGCTGATTATGTGGTGGCTTGTCAGATTTGTCAACGGAATAAAGCTGAATCATTAAGTCCAATAGGGTTGCTCCAACCACTTCAACTGTAGTCACAAGTCTGGTCAGATATTTCCATGGACTTCATAGATGGCCTTCCCTCATCGTCCGGCAAATCCGTTATCTTTGTAGTGGTTGATTTTTTCTCAAAGTATGGCCATTTCCTACCTCTGGTGCATCCTTACACTGCCGCTCATGTAGCTCAGCTCTTTATGGATAATATTATCCGGTTGCATGGGATGCCTAACTCCATTACCAGTGATAGAGATGCCATCTTTACCAGTACATTCTGGAAAGAACTATTCAACTTGTAGGGCACAATGTTAGCATTCTCTTTCGCCTACCATCCACAGAGTGATGGTCAGACAGAGGTCGTCAATCGGACGATTGAGATGTATCTTCGTTGTTTCGTGGGGGACTCACCTAAACAGTGGGTTAAGTGGCTCGCTTGGGCTGAATTCTGTTACAACACCTCCTACAACAGCACACTCGGAACTACCCCATTCAAGGTAGTATATGGCAGAGACCAACCCAACCTTTTATCATTTGAACCAGGTGCCTCCAAGGTCGCCACTTTGGAACAAGCGTTAGTAGAAAGAGACACCATGCTCTCTGAGGTGCGCACTCATCTCCAGGAGGCCCAGAATACTATGAAGTTTTATTATGACAAGAAGCACCGGGAAGTCTTCTTTTCTCCAGGAGATTATGTATGGCTGCGTCTCCAACATTACAGGCAGATGTCACTGACAGCCTCCAAATGCCACAAGCACTCTCCAAAGTATTATGGTCCCTTTCAGGTGATGGACCGCATTGGTACAATTGCCTACCACTTGCAGCTTCCGCCAGAGGCCAGGATTCACAATGTGTTTCACGTCACCCAACTGATGGCCTTCCAGGTTGACTCTCCCTTGCTGCATACACCTCTGCCCCCACTACATGAGGGACGTGTCCTTTCTAGTCCACCACAGGTGTTATATGCTCGCCGAATTCAGAGTGATTGGGAGATCCTAGTGCAATGGGCAGCTGCTGATCCCAGTGACACAACATGGGAGCCATTAGTTGCGTTCCACACCCTCTACCCCTACTTCGAGCTTGAGGACGAGGTCTTTCTCCAGGAGGGGGGTGATGTTATGGACTCCATAGCATCATGAGTTATCCACAGGCATAGGAATTAAAAGCTCAATCATTCCATTCTGAATTCCATCATTCCATATTCAAGAAACAAGAATCCTCTTCTAGCGTCAAGATTCAATATGGAGGGAAGAGAGGAAAGAAGGGTGACTCAATCCATGGCTTGGGAAGAACCTAACACTCATCATATTTTTTATGGACTCTATAGCATCACGAGTTACCAACAGGCATAGGAATTAATGAATGTGTTTTTCAATCTCCATGTAATTGTTTCTTGGTTTGGTTTTGTCTTTGGTTTGGGTTGGTTTAGCATTTATTGGTTTGAACCATTGACCCAAGAGGTCTTTAGGGTTTTGGACGTCCTCCACCCTATTTAAGGGGACGGCTAGGGTAATGAAGATTATCAATTGAGTTCACTTTAGTTAACGTAATTTAGATAAACATGTCAAGAGCTCCTTCAAGCTCTCTTCCGTTTTGCCCCCAATCCTCCTTTCCGAAATTCAATTCCCTTCAACCCCTCATTCCATCTCAACGTCAAGCAAGGTAATGGAAGGAAGAGAAGAGAGGAGGGTGACAAGATCCATGGCTCGTGAGGAACCTAACAACGTGGTATTAGACAGGTCCACCCTCGGTGATTCCTCTTCTCCAGAGGACATACGTCAAGTCCTTTCAGAACTTCAACAACGATCCACTCTTCAAGGTACTGAAATTTCTCACATCAATACTACCTTACAAAGTCTGGAATCATCTCTACAATCCATCCTCTGACAACTTGCTGCACTTCAAGCACCAACGCCACCACTAGCAACCAATTTTCAACCACAACCAGTTCCCCACCAACAATTCACGCCACCACCAAATCCACCCCTGCGCCAACCAATGGGTTCAATGACCACTCACGTACAAGCACCATCAACGGTTCCCAGGTACTTTAAATTTAACTTTCCTACATATGATGGCTCTAAAGATCCTTTATTGTGGTTCACGAAATGTGAACAATTCTTTTATCATCAACAAACGGTGGAAATGGACAAGGTTACTTTGGCCGCCTACCACATGCTCGATGAAGCGCTCATGTGGTTCCATCACTACCGAAATTTGCATTCCATTCAGGATTGGCTACACTTTAAACATGCTTGCCAGTTGAGGTTCGGACCTCCAGCTAGTAGCAACCCAGTGGGGGAATTGATCAACTACAAACAGACCAGCACCTTAGAAGTTTACCAAAAAACGTTCCAAGAAAGGTTGGCCAGAGCTAGTGAATTTGTTCCTCCTCACCTACATGTTCAGATTTTTAATGCTGGATTGATAGAGGCAGTCAGATTGGAAGTGGAATTACTGGGTCCAACAAATTTGGACTCAGCAATGAATTATGCCAGGGTTGTGGAGCACAAACAGAGAGTTCTAAAAGAGTCTTTACAAAGAAAACCATTTTGGCAAAACAGAATACAGGGTACTGCATCTGGTCCATGTTTTGGGTCCTCTGCCCCTAATCGAGCAGATCAGGCTACTAGTGTGCCTCCACACACTATGCCACGTAAATTTTTGACTAAACAGGAAATGGACGCTCGAAAGGCAAAGGGCCTATGTTTTAATTGTGACGAACAATTCCTGCCCGGACATACCTGTAAACGTTTATTCAGTATTGAATTGTTGGAAGAAGATTCAGAAGAGCTTCTTGAAAATGAAATTGTTGAAAAGGTACAACAGGAAGCAGAGCTCTCCCTCCATGCCATGCATGGCCTGCGTAGTTCTAATACCATGCAGGTAAAGGCCAGGTTACATCATCTCATGCTACTTGCTTTAGTTGATTCGGGCAGCACACATAATTTTATCAGTGAACCAGCCGCGCAACAATTGGGATTGGAAATTCAACAACAAAGGGGACTCTCAGTTTCAGTGGCCAATGGGGCCAAAATTGCAAGCGTGGGGTTATGTGCTAACACCCCTTTCACCATTGAAGGGCATTCCTTTCAGGCAGATTTACTAGTCATTCTATTGGCTGGATTTGATTTGGTGCTCGGGGTCAAATGGCTCCAGTTATTAGGACCGATATTATGGGACTTTCAGGCTCGGACTATGACATTTTCAGCACCACAGGGCCAGATTACATTACAAGGCATTGTGGCACAGGTCCCTAACGCACTTCACACTTTGCATATTCAACACACAGGTGATGATCAGTTAGCTCCTTTACTTACAACATTTGCGGATTTATTTAATGACCCTACAGGTCTACCACCGGTGTGTCATTGCGATCACCGTATTCGTTTAAAGTTGGGAACTGATCCAGTAGTGGTGCGGCCTTATCGTTACCCGCATATCCAGAAAGATGAAATAGAACGACAGGGCATGCATATGCTCGCTCAGGGTGTGATCCAGCCCAGTCGATCTCCTTTCTCCTCACCAGTGTTACTTGTACGTAAAAAAGATAAATCTTGGAGATTTTGTGTCAACTATCGGCAACTCAACTTGCACACAGTTAAGGACAAGTTCCCCATTCTAGTCATGGACGAGTTGCTAGATGAGTTACATGGTGCTACAATTTTTACCAAATTAGATTTGAAATCGGGCTACATCAAATACGAGTTCACCAGGCGGATGTGGAGAAGACTGTCTTCCGCACACATCACGGTCATTTCGAGTTCCTCGTCATGCCCTTCGATCTCTCCAATGCACCATCCACCTTTCAGGCCCTCATGAATGAGGTATTTTCATCACTTCTGCGCCACTATGTGTTAGTCTTTTTTTATGACATTTTGGTCTACAGAAAAAATTGGGAAGAACATCTCCACCACCTCCACCAGGTATTTACCATTCTACGCTCTCATCATTTGGTTTTGAATAAATCGAAATGTTCTATGGGTACATCTGAGGTGGCATATTTGGGCCACATCATATCAGTTGTGGGCGTGAAAGTTGACCAGAGCAAGATACAGGCAGTTACAGATTGGCCGGTTCCCACCTCCACTACAGCATTAAAGGGATTTTTGGGCTTAGCAGGATATTATAGAAAATTTATCCAATCTTATGGCCAGATAGCAGCACCACTCAACAACCTGCTCAAAAAAAATGCCTTCCACTAGTCTTCTTCAGCAGAACAGGCCTTTAACCTGTTAAAGGAGGCCTTAGCCTCAGCGCCAGTCCTACAATTACCAGATTTTGAGGCAGAATTTTTGGTGGAATGTGATGCCTTCGGGGGAGGTATAGGGGCAGTGTTACAACAATTGGGACACCCCATTGCTTATTTCAACCGTCAGTTGGGACAACACCACCATAAGTTAGCTGCATATGAGAGGGAACTGATTGCGTTAGCCAAGGCTGTCCAACATTGGCGACCTTATCTTTGGGGAAGACCATTTCTCATTCGTACAGATCATTGCAGCCTCAAGTATCTTCTTGAACAACGCCTCACCACATCCCCACAGCAGCATTGGTTAACTAAACTCATGGGCTTCGATTTTACGGTTCATTATAAGCCAGGTAGTTCGAATTTGGGGGCTGATGCCTTACCATGTCGGGATATTTCCGCCACTCAAATTTATGGTATCAGTCACCCACGTGCACTGCCATTAGATTCTATTCGTGAGGAAGTAAATCAATATCCGGATCTCATGTCATTATATCAGGATATTCAACAGGGGACAACTGCTCCGCATTGGACGATTCAGGATCGTATCATTCTCTACAAAAACAGGATCTTTTTGCATAATACATCCCCACTTCTTCACACCATCTTGTCCTCTATCCATGATAGTGTTATGGACTCTATAGCATCACGAGTTACCAACAGGCGTAGGAATTAATTAATGTGTTTTTCAATTTCCATGTAATTGTCTTTGGTTTGGTTTTTGTCTTTGGTTTGGGTTGGTTTAGCATTTATTGGTTTGAACCATTGAACCAAGAGGTCTTTAGGGTTTTGGACGTCCTCCACCCTATTTAAGGGGACGGCTAGGGTAATGAAGATTATGAATTGAGTTCACTCTAGTTAACGTAAGTTAGATAAACAGGTCAAGAGCTCCTTCAAGCTCTCTTCCGAATTTCCCCAATTCTCCTTTCCGAAATTCAATCCCCTTCAGCCCTCATTCCATCTCAACGTCAAGCAAGATAATGGAAGGAAGAGAAGAGAGGAGGGTGACAAGATCCATGGCTCATGAGGATCCTAACAACGTGGTATCAGACAGGTCCACCCTCGGTGATTCCTCTTCTCCAGAGGACATACGTCAAGTCCTTTCAGACCTTCAACAACGATCCACTCTTCAAGGTACTGAAATTTCTCACATCAATACTACCTTAAAAACTCTGGAATCATCTCTACAATCCATCCTACGACAACTTGCTGCACTTCAAGCACCAACGCCACCACCAGCAACCAATTTTCAACAACAACCAGTTCCCCACCACCAATTCACGCCACCACCAAATCCACCCTTACGCCAACCAATGGGTTCAATGCCCACTCACGCACAAGCACCATCAACGGTTCCCAGGTACTTTAAACTTAACTTTCCTACATATGATGGCTCTAAAGATCCTTTATTGTGGTTCACGAAATGTGAACAATTCTTTTATCATCAACAAACGGTGGAAATGGACAAGGTTACTTTGGCCACCTACCACATGCTCGATGAAGCGCTCATGTGGTTCCATCACTACCGAAATGCTTGCCAGTTAAGGTTCGGACCTCCAGCTAGCAGCAACCCAGTGGGGGAATTGATCAACTACAAACAGACCAGCACCTTAGAGGTTTACCAAAAAACGTTCCAAGAAAGGTTGGCCAGAGCTAGTGAATTTGTTCCTCCTCACCTACATGTTCAGATTTTTAATGCTGGATTGACAGAGGCAGTCAGAGTGGAAGTGGAATTACTGGGTCCAACAAATTTGGACTCAGCAATGAATTATGCCAGGGTTGTGGAGCACAAACAGAGAGTTCTAAAAGAGTCTTTACAAAGAAAACCATTTTGGCAAAATAGAACACAGGGTACTGCATCTGGTCCACGTTTTGGGTCCTCTGCCCCTAACCGAGCAGATCAGGCTACCCATGTTCCTCCACACTCTATGCCACGTAAATTTTTGACTAAACAGGAAATGGATGCTCGAAAGGCAAAGGGCCTATGTTTTAATTGTGACGAACAATTCCTGCCCGGACATACCTGTAAACGTTTATTCAGTATTGAATTATTGGAAGAAGATTCAGAAGAGCTTCTTGAAAATGAAATTGTTGAAGAGGTACAACAGGAAGCAGAGCTCTCCCTCCATGCCATGCATGGCCTGCGTAGTTCTAATACCATGCAGGTAAAGGCCAGGTTACATCATCTCATGCTACTTGCTTTAGTTGATTCGGGCAGCACACATAATTTTATCAGTGAACCAGCCGCGCAACAGTTGGGCGTGGAAATTCAACAACAAAGGGGTCTCTCAGTTTCAGTGGCCAATGGGGCCAAAATTGCTAGCGTGGGCTTATGTGCTAACACCCCTTTCACCATTGAGGGGCATTCCTTTCAGGCAGATTTACTAGTCATTCCATTGGCTGGATTTGATTTGGTGCTCGGGGTCAAATAGCTCCAGTTATTAGGACCGATATTATGGGACTTTCAGGCTTGGACAATGACATTTTCAGCACCACAGGGCCAGATTACATTACAAGGCATTGTGGCACAGGTCCCTTACGCACTTCACACTTTGCACATTCAACACACGGGTTATGATCAGTTAGCTCCTTTACTTACAGCATTTGCGGATTTATTTAATGACCCTACAGGTCTACCACCAGTGCGTCATTGCGATCACCGCATTCGTTTAAAGTTGGGAACTGATCCAGTAGTGGTGCGGCCTTATCGTTACCCACATATCCAGAAAGATGAAATAGAACGACAGTGCATGCATATGCTCGCTCAGGGTGTGATCCAACCCAGTCGATCTCCTTTCTCCTCACCAGTGTTACTTGTACGTAAAAAAGATAAATCTTGGAGATTTTGTGTCGACTATAGGCAACTTAACTTGCACACAGTTAAGGACAAGTTCCCCATTCCAGTTGTGGACGAGTTGCTAGATGAGTTACATGGTGCTACAATTTTTACCAAATTAGATTTGAAATCGGGCTATCATCAAATACGAGTTCACCAGGCAGATGTGGAGAAGACTGCCTTCCGCACACATCACGGTCATTTCAAGTTCCTCGTCATGCCCTTCGGTCTCTCCAATGCACCATCCACCTTTCAGGCCCTCATGAATGAGGTATTTTCATCACTTCTGCGCCACTATGTGTTAGTCTTTTTTTATGACATTCTGGTCTACAGCAAAAATTGGGAAGAACATCTCCACCACCTCCACCAGGTATTTACCATTCTACGCTCTCATCATTTGGTTTTGAATCAATCAAAATGTGCTATGGGTACATCTGAGGTGGCATATTTGGGCCACGTCATATCAGTTGGGGGCGTTAAAGTTGACCAGAGCAAG
The DNA here is from genome assembly GCF_029961685.1 of Aristolochia californica. Classification (NCBI taxonomy): domain Eukaryota; kingdom Viridiplantae; phylum Streptophyta; class Magnoliopsida; order Piperales; family Aristolochiaceae; genus Aristolochia; species Aristolochia californica. Next base: position 26,080,180 of record NW_027181771.1, read on the forward strand.
ATTCAGGCAGTTACAGATTGGCCGGTTCCCACCTCCACTACAGCATTAAAGGGCTTTTTGGGATTAGCGGGATATTATAGAAAATTTATCCAATCTTATGGACAGATAGCAGCACCACTCAACAACCTGCTCAAAAAAAATGCCTTCCACTGGTCTTCTTCAGCAGAACAGGCATTTAACCTGTTAAAGGAGGCCTTAGCCTCAGCGCCAGTCCTACAATTACCAGATTTTGAGGCAGAATTTGTGGTGGAATGTGATGCCTCCGGGGTAGGGGCAGTGTTACAACAATTGGGGCACCCCATTGCTTATTTCAGTCGTCAGTTGGGACAACACCACCATAAGTTAGCAGCATATGAGAGGGAATTGATTGGGTTAGCCAAGGCTGTCCAACATTGGCGACCGTATCTTTGGGGAAGACCGTTTCTCATTCGTATAGATCATTGCAGCCTCAAGTATCTTCTGGAACAGCGCCTCACCACATCCCCACAGCAGCATTGGTTAACTAAACTCATGGGCTTTGATTTTACGGTTCATTATAAGCCAGGTAGTTCGAATTTGGGGGTTGATGCCTTATCACGTCAGGATATTTCCACCACTCAAATTTATGCTATCAGTCACCCACGTGCACTGCTATTAGATTCTATTCGTGAGGAAGTAAATCAATATTCGGATCTTATGTCTTTATATCAGGATATTCAACAGGGAACATCTGCTCTTCATTGGACGATTCAGGATCGTCTCATTCTCTACAAAAACAGGATATTTTTACATAATACATCCCCACTTCTTCACACCATCCTGTCCTCTATCCATGATAGCACACATGAGGGTCGACAGAAAACATATTTCCGAATCAGTCGGGACTTTTACTAGAAGGGCATGAAGAGCACAATTGCTGATTATGTAGCTGCTTGTCAGATTTGTCAAAGAAACAAGGCCGAATCCTTAAGTCCAGCCGGCCTACTGCAACCGCTGCAACTACCATCTCAAATCTGGTCTGATATTTCCATGGACTTCATTGTTGGACTTCCCATTTCATCAGGTAAATCGGTGATATTTGTCGTCGTTGATCGGTTTTCAAAATATGGGCACTTCCGTGCTTTGGCACATCCATATACTGCTGCTCAGGTCGCTCAATTATTTATGGACAACATTGTCAGATTACATGGAATTCCCTCATCCATTATCAGTGACAGGGATGCCATTTTTACCAGTCTCTTTTGGAAGGAATTATTCAAATTACAGGGCACCCAATTGGCATTTTCGTCAGCCTATCACCCACAAACGGACGGACAAACAGAGGTTGTCAATCGCACTATTGAAATGTATCTTCGTTGTTTTGTGGGGGACGCACCTAAAAGATGGGTGAAATGGCTTTCATGGGCAGAATTTTGCTATAACACATCTTACCACACAGCACTGGGTACTACTCCTTTCAGGGTAGTTTATGGCAGAGATCCACCTCGTTTGTTACCATATGAACCGAGGGCATCCAAAGTCGTCACTTTGGACCAAGCATTAGCTGAACGAGATGCTATGCTCACTGAGGTACGTACACATCTTCAAGCGGCCCAACACTCTATGAAACGATTTTATGATAAGAAGCACCGGGAGGCATCTTATTCCCCTAGAGACTATGTGTGGTTAAAACTTCAACACTACCGCCAGCTGTCCCTGACTGCAGCCAAGCGCCATAAGCTGTCTCCAAAATATTATGGTCCATTTCCGATATTGGACCAAATTGGGCCCGTGGCATACCGTTTGCAGCTCCCACCGGAAGCAAAGATCCACAATGTATTTCACGTCTCCCAATTGAAGCCCTTCCAAGGTGACTCGCCCCTACTACACACTCCACTGCCGCCACTACATGAGGGCAGAGTCCTTTCTATTCCAGCTCAGGTAATACAAGCATGCCACATTCAAGGGGATTGGGAAATTCTAGTCCAGAGGGCCGATGCCGATCCCAGTGACACCACATGGGAGCAGTTATCAACATTTCAACTTTTATATCCTTCCTTCGAGCTTGAGGACAAGCTCTTTCTCCGGGAGGGGGGTGATGTTATGGACTCTATAGCATCACGAGTTACCAACAGGCGTAGGAATTAATTAATGTGTTTTTCAATTTCCATGTAATTGTCTTTGGTTTGGTTTTTGTCTTTGGTTTGGGTTGGTTTAGCATTTATTGGTTTGAACCATTGACCCAAGAGGTCTTTAGGGTTTTGGACGTCCTCCACCCTATTTAAGGGGACGGATAGGGTAATGAAGATTATGAATTGAGTTCACTCTAGTTAACGTTAGTTAGATAAACAGGTCAAGAGCTCCTTCAAGCTCTCTTCCGAATTTCCCCAATTCTCCTTTCCGAAATTCAATCCCCTTCAGCCCTCATTCCATCTCAACGTCAAGCAAGATAATGGAAGGAAGAGAAGAGAGGAGGGTGACAAGATCCATGGCTCATGAGGATCCTAACAGATAGCACACATGAGGGTCGACAGAAAACATATTTCCGAATCAGTCGGGACTTTTACAGGAAGGGCATGCAGAGCACAATTGCTGATTATGTAGCTGCTTGTCAAATTTGTCAAAGAAACAAGGCCGAATCTTTAAGTCCAGCCAGCCTACTGCAACCTCTGCAACTACCATCTCAAATCTGGTATGATATTTCCATGGACTTCATTGCTGGTCTTCCCATTTCATCAGGTAAATCGGTGATATTCATCGTCGTTGATCGGTTTTCAAAATATGGGCACTTCCTTGCTTTGGCACATCCATATATTGTTGCTCAGGTCGCTCAATTATTTATGGACAACATTGTCCGATTACATGGAATTCCCTCATCCATTATCAGTGACAGGGATGCCATTTTTACCAGTCTCTTTTGGAAGGAATTATTCAAATTACAGGGCACCCAATTGGCATTTTCGTCTGCCTGTCATCCACAAACGAACGGCCAAATAGAGGTTGTCAATCGCACAATTGAAATGTATCTTCGTTGTTTTGTGGGAGACGCACCTAGAAGATGGGTGAAATGGCTTTCATGGGCAGAATTTTGCTATAACACATCTTACCACACAGCACTGGGTACTACTCCTTTCAGGGTAGTTTATGGCAGAGATCCACCTCGTTTGTTACCATATGAACCGGGGGCATCCAAAGTCGTCACTTTGGACCAAGCATTAGCTGAACGAGATGCTATGCTCACTGAGGTACGTACACATCTGCAGGTGGCCCAACACTCTACGAAACGCTTTTATGATAAGAAGCACCGGGAGGCATCTTATTGCCCTGGAGACTATGTGTGGTTAAAGCTTCAACACTACCGCCAGCTGTCCTTGACTGCAGCCAAGCGCCAAAAGCTGTCTCCAATATATTATGGTCCATTTTCGATATTGGACCAAATTGGGACCGTGGCATACCGCTTGCAGCTACCACTGGAAGCAAAGATCCACAATGTATTTCACGTCTCCCAATTGAAGCCCTTCTAGGGTGACTCGCCCCTACTGCACACTCCATTGCCGCCACTACATGAGGGCAGAGTCCTTTCTCTTCTGGCTCAGGTAATACAAGCACGCCACATTCAAGGGGATTGGGAAATTCTAGTCTAGTGGGCAGATGCCGATCCCAGTGACACCACATGGGAGCCGTTATCAGCATTTCAACTTTTATATCCTTCCTTCGAGCTTGAGGACAAGCTCTTTCTCCAGGAGAGGGGTGATGTTATGGACTCTATAGCATCACGAGTTACCAACAGGCGTAGGAATTAATGAATGTGTTTTTCAATTTCCATGTAATTGTTTCTTGGTTTGGTTTTGTCTTTGGTTTGGGTTGGTTTATCATTTATTGGTTTGAACCATTGACCCAAGAGGTCTTTAGGGTTTTGGACGTCCTCCACCCTATTTAAGGGGACAGCTAGGGTAATAAAGATTATCAATTGAGTTCACTTTAGTTAATGTAATTTAGATAAATAGGTCAAGAGCTCCTTCAAGCTCTCTTCCGTTTTTCCCCCAATTCTCCTTTCCGAAATTCAATTCCCTTCAACCCCTCATTCCATCTCAACGTCAAGCAAGGTAATGGAAGGAAGAGAAGAGAGGAGGGTGACAAGATCCATGGCTCATGAGGAACCTAATAATATTATTCTGACAACGCTCCACCGGGTATGTCATCAGTACCAAATTCTCCTAGACCAGTTGTGCCTCGTGATATAGAGATTGATCAGCCCCTAGAGACAATGGCCAATACCACACCTGCTGAGTTGTCAGATCCACCAGAGGTAAGTCCTTCATCACCATTCATTTTTGGTCCTCAATTTGATACTCGCCCTATTGCTATCAGAAAAGAACCCCGTTCATGCACTTAACTTTCTACTTCTCATCCTATTTCCAATTTTGTGTCTCATCATAGCCTATCACCTTTATGTTGTCAGTTTCTTTCTTCTATTTCCTCCATATCTGTTCCACAGTCAGATCAGGAGGCTCTACAACATTCAGGGTGGAAGGTAGCAATGGGAAGAAATGAAGGCACTCAATGAGAATCATACATGGTCACTGGTTCCTCTACCTACAGACAAAAAACCTATGTGTTGCAAGTGGGTTTATACAATTATACATAATCCGGATGGGACTATTGCACGATTGAAAGCTCAACTGGTTGCTAAAGGATACACTCAATGCTATGGCATTGATTATGATGAGACATTCTCTCCAGTGGAAAAAATGACCTCGGTACGTAAATATTATCCTTGGCAGCTAATTCATCATGGCCCAACTAGATATCAAAAATACCTTTCTCAATGGTGATATAAAAGAAGAAATTTATATGCAACAACCACCTGGATATGTGGTTGAAGGGGAGTCTGTATGTCGCCTTAAAAAATCTCTATATGAGTTAAAACAATCCCCACGGGCGTGATTTGAAAAATTTAGTCAAGCCATCATACGAGAAGGTTTTTACAGATGCTCTGCAGACCACTCAATATTTATTGATAACACAGCAAGAGGTAAGGTGATTCTAGCTGTTTATGTTGATGATATCATTTTAACTGGAAGTGACTCTGAGGGCATTCAAAAAATAAAAGAAAAAATATGTGCTGAATTCAAGACAAAGGATCTTGGATTACTGAAATACTTTTTGGGTATTGAGGCCTTACAATCCAGACATGGGATTATTCTATCCCAAAGAAAATATGCCCTCGATCTACTAGAAAAAAACAAGTATGTTGGGTTGCAAACTGTTAGATACTCCTCTGAATGTAAATACAAAGTTATGTGGAGGCACTGGAGAAGATGTGGACATTGGCAAATATCAAAGGTTAGTAGGGCATCTTATTTACCTATTGTAATGAGATCAGTTATTTCATACACAGTAAGTGTGGTAAGTCAGTACATGCACAAGCCACAAGTTGGTCATTGGCAAGCACTTGAGAGGATACTACGTTATTTGAAAGGGGCTCCTCTATAAAAAACATGGACACTTCAACATTGAAGGATTCGCTAATGCAAACTGGGCTAGATCCCTAGATGACAGAAAATCCACTTCTGGGTTTTGCACGATGGTTGGAGGAAATCTGGTTACATTGAAAAGCAAAAACCAAAATGTGGTAGCACGGTCCAGTGCAAAAGCAGAATACAGAGCCATGGCACACACTGTAAGTGAACTTTTATGGATAAGGTCCCTTCTCACTGAATTAGGATTTTATAAAGAAGCTCCAATGGATCTATATTGTGACAACCAAACAGCAATACATATCGCATTGAGAGCACAAAGCACATTGAAGTTGATTGCCACTTTATACGAGAAAAATTCCAAGCTGGTCTCTTATCCCAGTAGCACATCTCCTCACAAAATCAATTTGCAGACATCGTCACCAAATCAGTCACTCACAAGAGCATGTCTACCATATGCAGCAAGCTGGGTGTTTATGACGTCTTCTCACCCCCAACTTGAGGAGGAGTGTTACAATGTGGGGTCCACCATGGTGCTCGAGCCGGTGGGACCCACCATGAGGACGTAGGTCATCAAGAAGAATCCTAGAGGACTTGGGACACCAAGAAGAGTCCTCTCCCAAAGCAAGCTCCAGTAAAGAAATCAAGAAGCACGAGCTGAGTTGATTTAGAATACTTGAAGATCAAGTGGAGCCCACAAGATCTCACGAGCTGCCACAATTATCAAGGTGCGCTGGAGAATCATGAGGGGCCCACTAGGATAAGGCCACGAGTTGGCTTATCCCTTATATTCATGTGGATAATAGAGAACTCCTAGTCTTCTAGGAGTCCTAGTTTGAATAGACTTACTTATATTGAGACGTACCTATTTTGAGACTTACTTATTTTGAAGAAGTTAGAGTTAGAATGTAATTAGGATTGAATGAAAATTTGTATGAAGACTCTACCTCATCCGCTCTTATAAATAGAGAGGTTGTAATTCGGAATTAATCAAGCAACACATTCAATCCCGTGTTTGGTTCTCTCTCTCCCTCTCCTTGCTTGGCTCAACTCATCATTTCCCCTTTAATTTTTTCTGTTCTACCTGAGTGCTCTTCTCCCCTTTTCTCTCTTTTTCTTTCTTCTTTATTTTGCTCATGATTATGAAAAAGGGGTCCTAAATTCAACACATAATAAATGGAAAATTATACTGAAAGCAAGATAAAATATGAAATTTAAAAGTAATAAACTCAGTGAGTCATTATCTCCTCCTTTGGGTGACTCGATGTGCTATTGAGCCCTCAACATTGTGTCTCACCTATAACAGAATCACTCTTGTTTACATCAGCAACTGTCTCCACACACTCAAGGGAGTCAATTGTATTTTTAGTTTCCGAACTTGTATCAGCCGTGATAAATTCTCTAATATCAACAGAGTCTAAAACCTCACTCTCCAATTTTGCATCATCTATATCCTCTATGACTAATTCTAGTTCAGAAGAGGTATTTATGATTTTACTTTCTAACATTGGAGAATCATTCATCACTAATTCACCTTTCTTAGCAGACCCATCAGTAGTTTCAGTATCTAGATCATTAACCACTAGTTTCCTTCTCTCACTAGGCCCTTCAGTAGCTTCAGTATCCTGATTGATCACAACTTCCTCTTTATCAGTTGATCCATCAGTTGGTCCATGTAAAGGGTTAAGATCAACCCCATAGTAATTATGCTACTGCCAAAAGAGGCACTTGTTTGCAATTTCAACATACAAAAATCCATCAATGAAGGGAGCCAAGTGTATCCTCCCAATTGTTGGAAACATTTTCCCATTGGGAACAAGAATTGGACTGATATTGTTGGAAAAATGACCAAAAACATCCACATTGTTGCGATGTTCATCCACAACAATATAATTCGTTCCAAAAAATTTGATATCATTCAACCATAAGACCATTCCCAGCACACCCAAAAAAAATTTATCTCTCGTTTTCCCCACGTTAGCTACCTTCTCATTTTTAGAACTCCCACTGAATTGAAATATTTCCACGAACAGTGCCCGAGCAGCAAATATAAAACCCAAAAAATTAAGCACCACCTTTTCAATTTGACAATGAACATACACAAAGGTACTGTGCGCATCAACAGAAAAATAAATCACCCCAATAACTTTTTTTTAGCCTTCCCGGAATTCCCAAAAAAATCCCATCACGGAATTCATACACACAAGCCCGAATTCCATCAAATTGGCACTGTTTCTTTGCTTCACTGAACAATGAACCTCCCTCCCCAATTTTCAAGCAGCGTTGATGCTGCTCAGGCCGTTGGAGCTCCATCAATCCCATGGAACAACTGATTTGACCTAAAAATAGATTGCATTTTAGAAGCTTACCCCCAAATGCGTTGAAGTTGGTTCCCCACTAGACTGCCAAGAGCGAGATTGAGAGTGAAAATCCAGAAGCCAAAGCCCACCAGATTTATCTCCGTCGACACCTTTTTTTTCTGGTGGTGAATAGCACCCCGTTGGGGCTTCACTGCTTGTAGGTTTTCCGAGACAGAGGGCTCTCAAAAATTTTCCCCATTTTCGGATGTCTCCTGTTTGGATTTTTCTTCTATCCCTTGAGAAAGGGTTTTTGGAAGTTAAACGTAAATCTGCCATTACCGATGACGTGTTTGCAATATAAGCCTCCCATTTTGGATTTCCAAGGGCACGGGAAATTAAATTTGTCTGGTCAGTCTCTGGTCTTCCCTGCAAGGAGATATTGAAAATTTTTGAAGCTTGGCCATTCTGCCTATTCGAGAGAGCGTCTGCTAGTGCTTATTTTGTGCTCGGAGATGGTGAAATTCTCTAGCCCTTGGTCTTTTTGCCTGTTCAAGACAACGTCTTGAGAGATTGTAGCAGTGAGTTTCTCTATTGCAGCAATGATTTGAGGTCATGTGACCTTTTCTGCGGCTGCGGATTTCTCTATTGCAGAAAATTTAATGGAAGATGCATGTCATATTTTGTCAAATGCTCTACACCATGCACGTATTTCTACCAATTGATCGTGCATGGCAATCCATTTTTCTTGGGATGTAGAATCGTTCATTGTGTTCTTGCTCTGATACCAATTGTTATGGTCCCAAATCTGACACATGGATTCGTAGGTAGGAAGAAGAGAAAGATGAAAATCATGCCAAAGGGAAGCTTGAAAACCCTAGGTTCTTTGAGGAGAACGTACTGTTAGGCCCCCTTGGTATGGATCGATTCACCCGACAATCTTCTCTCGATTCCTGATTGGAATACGTTTGAGAAGAAGGGTTGGAGTTCTTCGAATCCCAGATCTGATACAGTGACTCGTAGGCAGGCCACCTGAACCCGTAGGGAGACATGGAGAGGAAGATGAAGATAACCAAGCTTTCAAAGGAAGCTTTCACCTTGGACCTCATTGGGAGAGAGAATCCGATCTTTGGCTAAAACTATTGATCAATGCTTAATTCATTACTTAGCCCGACCTCCCTATAAAGGGGATTAGGGAACGCATACAAGCAAAGGCCCAACCCAAGGGTACAAGTTTGAAGAAAATTACAATAAAACCCTCCTAACAACATAAACTGGGAATTGCATAAATTAAACCATGCATCTACTAATTACTCTGGATGCTATGGAGTCCATAACATCACTCCTCTCCTAGAGAAAGAGTTTGTCTTCAAGCTCGTAAGTTGGGATAGACAGCAAAGAAGGCTGGAACAGTTCCCTGGCGGCTTCAGTAGTGTCAGCCTCCATCCACTGGACAAAATTCTCCCACGCACCAAGTATACGACGAGCCTGCAACACAAAAGCAAGAGATGGCAGCATACGATGACAACAGTTCCCCCAAGAACGGTTGCAAGGTCAGGAACCCCATCCCCTTCAAGAAGGTATAAATTTTTCTCCCTAAACCCTCTTCTGGTTTCAACTTGCATTTATGAATCTCTGGAGTTTGAATGGTGTTTCACCATATCTAATAGGGTATAAATCAATTGCTTCAAAAATCCTGACTCTTCAAGTGCATCTATTGTCCTCTGTCTATGTTCTTTTGCTACACAGACTAGGAGGGCAGCCCCACCAACTCTCACCTCTGAACTTGAGGAACACATAAATGTACTAACAAGAGATGCAATACAGCCAGGTTGCCCAACCAAGAGGTCACCTAGTAGGACTGGTTGTTCACCACATAACCGAGAAAGAATTTCTATAGCCTTGTCTTGAGCTGGATGGGTCCCACCAGCGAGGCAACGAACTAGAAGCTCCATACTTGATGGAACTTCAGAAATGGCAGTCCAAGGGGGGTATGTGAAATTCATACTTGGCTTTGTTTTGACCAAAAGGGAAAGCACTTCCAAAGCATCAGATGAATCTGTTCTTTCCATGTCCATGGCATTTAAAGGGTCAACAAGTGCTAGGACTTCGGGAGAACCTTTGCCTAAAAATCTTGTCATAGCAGAGACCACATCCTCAGCAAGAGCTTCTCCAGCTATTTGTGGGTCTGAAAGAAGATTAGCCAAGGCAGCAATAGTAGTCTCAGCTGCATTCATGGAAGAAGTCTTTGCCTGCTTGATTAAGGGTTTGACATCACCTTCAGCAATATAAGACATCTTACTAGCTGTCTTAACCTTTGCAGAGCGGGATAAAGCTCCCAAGGCCTGAGCTGATTGGGTTGCAATAACCTGAGTTTTGCTGGTCAAAAGTTTCATGCATGGATGAACAATCTCATCAATTGCAAGGCTGTCACAGATATCTTGCCGTGTGCTGAATAGATCAGCCAAGACAGAAGCTGCATGGTCTTAAGTTTCTTCATTTGAGGAGTTAAGAACTTGAACCAGCGATCTCAACCCTTTATTTCCCAACCCTTCTGTTTGTACTAAGTCCTTTTGAGAAGCCATTGTAAGCACATGCCCCAGAACAGAAATAGAATAAGCTTTCGATCTAGGAATATCTCCCAAGAGCAAAGCTAAAAGTTGGTTCACAGTGGCAAAGTCTACAGATTGGATAAGCTTCATAAGAGCCTTTGCTGAAGCCTTTTATCCCTTAGAGCCCCCACTTTTAAGAAGCCAAAGGAGAGCAGGGACTGCACCTGCACTCCCCACACATGCACGAATATCTTCACTGTGGCAGCATAAGTTCCACAATACATGTGCAACATCCTCTAGTGCTTGTTGAGATCCCAACTCTAACAATTGTACCGAAGGAGGGATCCCACTTGCAGCTGATAGCCCCCAGTAATGAAATTAGTGTAATATTTTTTGTTGGATTCCAATGCTGCATTGCCTCCACCGCAACAATTTGGAAAGTTGGAAGTGGCTCTCCTGCCCACCCCAAGAATACTACAGCAGCGGAAATTTAAATTTGAGTCAGGCTGTATAACCCAACCACAAAAAATTCATTCCTCCACAAGACCATTCCTAGCACCCCCAAAATTTTTTTATCTCCATTTTGTTTTATGTTGGCTCCCTTCTCAGAGGTAGAACTCCCACCCACTTGAAAACTTTCCAACTCCTCGACCAAGCCTGGAATAGTCTTATCAATCCCTGTCTTTATAGATGTTGGAAGATAAGTTCAAGCCCACACGACCAAAAAAGGCCCACATATCTAAGATTATTATAAGATAGGCCATACGACCAAGGAAGGCCCACAAGATGGGCCCAAGCCCATAAGAAGTAGGACCCACAATGATTACCATGAGATGACATCCTTATCACATTAGTTAGAAGATCAAGAAGGACTCACAAAAGTATCTTATCTTATGGTCACGTCAAATAAAAGTTTTAGTACGAGTTATATTTGTCTTTTATCTATATTGAGTTATTTAATTATGTTAGGACTTATCTTTAAGTGATAGAGTTTGGGTGATTGGGACAAAGGTAGTTTTATTGTAATTGGACTCTACTACCTTCCTCTATTATAAATAGAGGTTCATGTACTCTAATTACAACAAGTTATTGATGTCAATGAAGTATTTCACTTTTCCATAAATTCAACAATAGAAACAGGATTAGCACCGAGATCTGTAAATTGTTCACTAAGCAGAGTCGCGTGATTTGTTTCTGGTGTAATGTGAAGAGGAGCCTCCAAAATAAAATTGACTTTTCCATATGCAGGCACATACTGCTGTTTTGCCATCTCCTCATAGACCCCAGTGCTCCCCCGGCATTCCTGCTGTGGCAGAATGCCACTATCATGGCGTACCAAACATTCTCATTTCAACTGGGCATTTCAGCAAATGTTTGGAAGGCACCGGGATTATCCCCAAATTTGAAATCCATATGAATCAAAGAAGGGCCCCCGAAGACATAAATTTCTAAACCCAACTGGAAAACCGAGTAGTAGTCTCTTGGGAGATATTGCAACATCTCACCAGATATCAAGACCATTGGTCTTGACAAACATAAAATGGAAGGTACCTTTGAGAAAACATTCGATATGAAGGGATCCTGGGATTCATCCCGCAATCCAGGGTCACCAAAGAACTCACAATTGGAAGCAAAAAATTTGTTCAAGTCAGTGTCAACGATTCCAACCCCGAACTTCATTCGCGGATTATTGTGGAAACCAGAATTGAAGGGCCAGGAGATTTCATCTTCAGCAACAGTATCATTATCAGTGGCTTGTCGAAGCAGTTCCAATTCGAAATCTTCTGGACGAGACCTCTCTTCTTCCATCAGGGCCACGATTTCTACTTCAAAATTGAAATCTATGGATTTCTTTGCTTGTCGCTTCGCATAAGCCATCAATGGTGCTTGGCTGGATTGGTCATACCCCGTGCCAACTTCGAGCCCGAGTGCTTGCCAATGGCGAGTAGAATGAAGGAGTGGCCAAAATTTAGAGCCTGGTTGCTAAACGACGAACATGTGGTTTGGTTCTACTAGCACAGAGTGGGTCTACTAATTTGAGGCCGCCCTGCCATTTGATTTTGGAAGTTCGGAAAGCTTTTCCGATAGAACGAGCTCTTGGATTTCCGGCGTCTTCTGTTCGGGAGGATGTATGGCGGCCAACGAGAGAGGGTTTGACAGCAAACCCCCTTCCATTTTTTCTGACAAAGGTTTTGCGGAGGATCCTTCTGATTTCGGACATTTTCAGTCCCCAATTTCGAATGTCGCCACCGCTGGAGAGACAGAGGGCTCTCTGATTTCTTGCATCACTGATTTATCTAATTTTGTTTCTACGATACTACCCGAAAGAGCAAAAATCCGAGCAATATGTGCGTCAAATCGAAGATTGAATTGAAGCATCATCTCCCTCATCTCCTTAAGATTAGTGTGGATTGCGGTGAAGTAGTTCTGTGTTTTGATCAGTAGAGTGCGGCAATCATTTAGAGAAAATGAATCGTCGACGGTGGTCAAATCTGATACCAAGTTGTTAGGCCCCCTTGGTATGGATCGATTCATCGACGATCTTCTCTCGGTTCCTGATTGGAATACGTTTGAGAAGAAGGGTTGGAGTTCTTTTAATCCCGGATCTGATACAGGGACTCGTAGGTAGGCCACCTGAACCCGTAGGGAGACATGGAGAGGAAGATGAAGATAACCAAGCTTTCGAAGGAAGCTTGCACCTTGGACCTCGTTGGGAGAGAGAATCCAATATCTGGCTAAAACTATTGATCAATGCATAATTCATTACTCAGCCCGACCTCCATATAAAGGGGATTAAGGAACGCATACAAGCAAAGGCCCAACCCGAGGGCATAAGTTTGAAAGAAATTAAAATAAAACCCTTCTAACAACATAAGCAGGGAATTGCATAAATTAAACCATGCATCTACTGATTACTCTGGATGCTATGAGTCCATATCACGCACACCCCTGAGCTCGTTGAAGAGAACTCAAAACCTTTGTTTACTCTAAATCAATACTTGAATTTCTCATTACTCTTACCCCTTAAATAGGGTTCTCCCTTACAAGGTTTAAGATAAAATATTATAAAAATACCCCTATAACTAAAATATTCTTAAAATGCCCCTATGGCCTATTAATTCTTTACCTAAAATAAAATAAAGTAAATTAAAGAAAAAAATTAAAATAATAAGGTTATGTACGCAATAATATTATTATTTTAATTATTATTTTTAATTTACTTCATTTTATTTCAGTTAAAAATGCCCCCTCTGGGATTTGAACTCGTGGCGTGGAAGTCCGCTTTGATACCAAATCTTATGGTCCCCAGCCATGGATCTAGTAACTCGGTGAGGTAATTGTGAATCTAGCACTGTATTAGGGTTCTTGGTCACGGTAATGAAGAAAAGAACTCCCTTTCTTTACTTGTTCTCGTTATGCTTGAAAAGGAGCTTCCTTTTCTTAGTTTTCTACATAAATAAAATACTTCTCTTGCTGTTCTTGGCCAGGAAGGGTTAAAACCTTTTTGCTGCTCACATCTAAGAGGGTAGGGACCCTCTAGAAAGGTTGCTGCTGCCCACGTAGGAGAAATAAGGACTTCCTAACCCTCCCTTACTCGGTTAGAGGTTAAAGCTACCTCTTTTAGTGTGCTGCCCAATTAGGGAATCAAGCCTTCTCTTTTCTTGCTCAGATTGAAGGGAAATTCTTCTCTCTTGCTGCTGAAAACGTGGCTAGTGACACATTTTTAACCCACTTGTGGTAGGCTTCATCTTCTTCATCAATCGGAGGAAGGATTTTGATAACATGACTTAGAAGTCACGAGTAATGAGAACCCTCCGTACCGATTGTGACCAGCTAAGGTAATTGAAGAGACCTCTTAGTGGGATCGTCGTATGCCCCCCATGGAGAAATAACTTGTCTTCAAGCTCGTAAGATGGGTAGACCTGTTGGAAGTTGGCTAGTTGCTCCATGTTGCATCTTATTTTTCGGTGTCCTTCCACTGTACAAGAATCTCCCATTGGTTATCAATCTGACGGGCCCACAATACCGTACCTGGAGTAAGAATAACATGTCTATTGTCCACAGGAGGAAGAGACGGAATTGCTGACGGAGATGGACCCTTACAGGGTTTAAGTAATGAAACATGGAACACATCATGCAATTTAGCTATTGCCAGAAGTTGCAATTGATAAGCTACTGGCCCGATACGTCGAATAATAGCAAAAGGCCCAAAGTATTTTGGGGAGAGTTTATGGCATTGTTGTCCTACTAGTGAGTGTTGATGGTATGGATGGAGTTGTAACCAGACATAGTCACCTTCCTTGTATTCGATATCCCGGTGTCCCTTGTTGTAGAAGTCCTTCATATGAACCTGGTCCCATTCCATAAGTGCGTGATGGATAGAGTCCACGTGGGTGGAGCCCCGAGTATACGATAGAAGCCAATGCGGATCTCTACCATATAGAACGTGGAAGGTAGTAGACTGTAAAGCTGTGTTGAAGGAAGTGTTGTAACAATATTCTGCCCAAGGGAACCATTGTACCTAGGTTTTAGGACAGTCGCCCACAAAACATCGGAGTTACATTTCCACAGTGCGGTTAATGACCTCTGTTTGAGGATGATGTAATGATGAGAACTTCAACTTGGTGCTGCAGAGACGAAACAGTTCACGCCAAAAAGTGTTAGTAAAAACCGCATCTTGATGACTGACAATCGATTATGGAATACCATGTAAACGAACATGTTATGGACTCGATAGCGAGTTGAGTAACTCAGCGGCACGGTAAGTGAGTCTTTGGGTACTGCACCCTTAATTATATTTCTGTTTTACACTATTTCGGTTTAAATATGCCTCAGAGGCATTTTTGTAGATTTTGCCCTAAACTCTTGTTGGCGTGAACTATTTGTAAGCACGTATGGTAATGAATCGGAAGTCTAAAAGTTAACCTAAAACAGGATCTGAGGTCTCCTTCTAGAGCTCAGGATCGGAGTTCCCCTAGAACCCTAGTTATCCCCCATCGTCCTCCACTTCACACCGTTAAACCATCCATCTTGATACCGTTCTACGCACTGGAAAGCAGCAAAGTCCTCTGGTTTTGGGGCTGCTGTCAACCGTGGTGTTTTCACGGTAGAGCTCAGACAAGGAAGACGAAACGACTCCTTGGTGAGTAGCTACTGAGGTGGTCGGAGGGAGATCGATAAGAGCGTCCGATAACAAGGTAGAAGTGTGGTTGAGAAGGCTCCGAGAGCACGACAGTAGAGGAGTACGGTTGGGTTTTCCACAGAACAGCAAGGCTCTGTTCAAACGCTGGGCCACCAGTAGTGTCGTGCTGTCCGGCCACCGAGCACGACCTCGGTGGAGTTTCCGCTTACCGGTGATGGCCAGGAGGCAACCATCCGAGCCGGCCGAACGTTCACGAGAAAGTCACAGTGACCATCACTGACGAGCTTACCGTCAATTAAATAATCTCATTCGTCAAGAAGACGAACAGTAAGGCACCGGCCATAGCGTGCGCCATATCCATCTAGACCTGTGGGCCAGATCATTACAGATATGTGGGCTAGGCCAGTCTAGATCCGTGGGCCCACGCCCTCACAGTCACTGCCGCCATCTAGATCAGTTTGGATCTGTGGCCAGACTTGTCAACATAGGGCATCCCAGGAAGTCAGGCTGTCCAGGTTTCGCCCCAGCCCCTCTTGACGACTTCTCTCTTCGCCGAGTCACACAAACAATGGTCCAGGACCATAACAGAACAATATGCTCGAGAAATATTTGTGCCACTCTGGATGCTGTATATGGGTGAGTCATGGGTATAAAGTGAGCATATTTGGAGAATCTATCCACCACCACAAATAATATCGACTTTCTAGAAGATAGTGGAAGACCTTCGACAAAGTCCATATAAATATCGGCCCATACCTGTATAGGAAGTGCCAAAGGTTGCAGAAGAACCACTGGACTTAAGTGGTTGGCCTTGTTACGTTGACAAACCTGACAAGATGTTACATATTCTGTAATAGAGGTCTTCATACCCTGCCAATAGAAATCCGCTCAAATGCGATGCAAGGTTTTTTGGATGCCTTCATGAGTATTGTCATGGTATGCTGAAATGATGGCTGATACCAAATCTGAATTGTGTAGGATATATAAGCGCTAGCGATAATAAGTAAGAGAGTCTTGAATTGTCCATCTAGAGTCCATGGCTCCCTCTGTAATTTTCTTGAGCATATCAAGAAGAACCGGATTGCTGGCATTTTCCTTCTTCACCAAGTCTAAAAGGAGAAAACGAGGCTCGCTGATAGCATATAGAAGTGACGGGGTCTCCAAGCGTCGGACAAGGCATAGGCCGCCTTGTTTAATCTGTCGTGGTGGTATTCCACCGTAAAGTAGAATCCCAGCAATTTACTTTTCTAGTGTTGTTGAGGAGAAGTCGTGAGGCGTTGCTCCAGTAAATATTTGAGGTTGTAATGATTAGTCCAAATAAGAAATGCACGACCCCATAAATAAGGGCGCCAATTTTGTACAACTTTGGCCAACCCGATTTACTCCCATTCATATACTGGCAATTTGTGATGTCGTACTGCCAGCTGGCAACTGAAATATGCAATAGGGTGCAAGTGTTATTTTAGAACGGCCCCAATGCCCCCACCTGAGGCATCACACTTGACCTCAAATAACTCCTCAAAATTGGGGAGTTGCAGAACTAGTGCAGATGCAAGAGCTGATTTGAGATCGAAAAAAAATTGAGTAGCCTGCTCATTCTAAATAAAGGAATTTTTCTTGAGGAGGTTTGTCAATGGTGTAGCAATCGGTCCATAGTTTGTGATAAATTTCATGTAATAACCTGCCAATCCCAAAAACCCTCGCAAAGCCGAGGTATTCATAGGTTGCAGCCAATATGCAATAGCCTTAATTTTCTTGGAATCCACTGTGACTCCATCATGTGAAATAATATGGCCGAGATAGGCCACATGTGCTGATTCAAATGAGCATTTCTATTTCTTTATATATAATTTATGGGCACGTAACAGTTCAAATACCAAACATAAATGCTCTAAATGCTGATGTCTAGACTGGCTGTAAATGAGTATGTCATCAATGAAAACCAGTACAAATTTATGAAGATAGTTGCGGAATTCCTCGTTCATTAATGCCTGGAATGTGGATGGAGCGTTGGATAACCCAAATGGCATGACCACGAATTCAAAGTGGCCATGATGAGTGTAAAAAACCATTTTCTCGATGTCGTCTGGGTGCATACGAACCTGATGATATCCCGAGCGCAAGTCCAACTTGGTGAATATATGAGAACCATGCAATTCATCTAAAAGCTCATTCACCATCGGAATAGGGAAATTATCTTTCAAAGTTTTGTTATTCAATTCCCAATAATCAACATAGAAATGCCATGTACCATCATGTTTTTTTATGAGGACCGGTGATGAGAATGGGGAACGACTGCTGTGAATAAGGCCTTGTTGTAGCATTGTTTGGCACTGCTGTTCAATTTCATCTTTCTGGAGATGTGGATACCGATAAGGTCGAACGACCACCACTTTTGCTTCCTATTTTAAACATATTTGATGGTCACAATGCCTCAAGGGAGGCAGCCCCAAGGACTCTTGGAACAAGTCCATGAATTCATGCAAAAGATTATCTATATTGCTGTCTAGATTGTCCTATGAATGCATCATATGAATATGATGGGGCTTGTCCACATGACTGCCCTATAATAATACTTGTTGTCTGCCCATTGCAAAACTCATAGTTAAATTAGTAAAATCCCATAAAATAGGGCCAAGTGTTTGCAGCCATTTAATATCCAAAACATATCGAACCCAACTAGATGTATGAAAAAAAATTCAGAATGAAAGAAATTCATACCGATTGAGAACTTAACTTGTTTGATGATGCCGTAGCTAGGAACTTTTTCTCCATTGGCAACCGAAACAGTTGTTGTTGAGTGTGGAAGTATCTGGAGTTGAAGGTGTTGAACAACGATCTAACTGAGAAAATTATGTGTACTTCCTGAATCCAACAAGCTGACAAGGTCCTGGTCCATCACTTGAGTGCGGACTTGCATCGTTTTGGCAGATTTATGTCCTGTAATGGCATATAGAGAGATTTCTGGTGGATTCTCCTCAGCTGTATCAATCTGTAGTGGTTATGTGATCTCTTATGTGACTTGATTGACCTATAACTAGAACAACCGTCTACATTGATGGCCTACCTTGTATATTTCATCACAATTGTAACATAATTTCTTTGCTCTGTGGTTGGCCATCTCCCCACTAGTTAATTTTCGAATATACTGGGTGGGTGGGTTGCTGGGTTGTGTATCTACTGTGGGACTAATACTGGGATAATTTCTGGCCTGTTGCCTTGCCTGAGAAGGTAGTTGAGTATTATTGTTGCGCCTCCCTTGCTAGCTAGTGGAAATTCTGGTCCCCTTGCCAAGCGGGCCTCCCATTTTGAACTTTTTGTCGAAGTTCCAGTGCGCGAGCTAGATTCATTGCTCGAGCTAAGTCAGTAGGTACATGTAGCTCCACCTCTAACCATAATGACTCATTAAGGCCTACTGTAAATAAATTGACCTATTGGTCTACGCAAACCATCCGGCTAGCTCTTGCCAATTTTTACTGGAACTGTTTTTGATAGAGCTCCATTGGGTCAATTTGTCGTAATAGCACTAAATCCCCCAAGGGGTTGCTGTGGGCTGGAGGACCAAATAGTATAGTGCATAATTCTTTAAACTCTTCCCAATCCAGGACTAATCTATCCGACTCAACTTGATGAAACCAAAGTTGTGCTTCCCCAATCAAGTGGAAAGCAGCCAACCCTACCATATCATTAGCTACTGTTCTTTGATGGATAAATCAAAGGGTCTTCAGACCCATTAAAAGTAGGAAAATCATGTTGCAATACAAGGGACACTGGGATATCGAATACAAGGAAGGTGACTATGTCTGGTTACGACTCCATCCGTACAGTCAACACTCACTAGCGGGACAACAATGCCATAAACTCTCCTCAAAATACTTTGGGCCTTTCACTATTATTTGACATGTTGGGCCAGTAGCTTACCAAATTCAACCTCCCGCAACAGCTAAACTGCATGATGTGTTCCATGTTTCATTTCTTAAACCTTTAAGGGTTCACCTCCATCGGCAATTCCGTCTCTTCCTCCGATGGACAATGGGCAGGTTATTCTTACTCCAAGTACAGTATTGTGGGCCCATCTGATTTATAACCAATGGGAGATTCTTGTACAGTGGAAGGACACCAAAAAAGAAATATGACATGGCAGTAGCTAGCCAACTTCCAACAGGTCTACCCATCTTACAAGCTTGAGGACATGCTCTTTCTCAAATATGTTAAGCACCTAGACAATTCTACCCAAAAGACAGGCTTGGTAGGTAGTGAAAAGCCAAGTACTTAACCCAGGACCATAATATCACATCCCACCTTCACGACCAGAATACCACAGTGGCCCACTCTAGCAATGGCCTACCTAGCGATGGCTCACTCTAGCGACACCGCTAGGTCACCCCCTCCATGAGGTCGCCCCTTCCGCTAGGTTGCCCCTTCCGCTAGGTTGCCCCATCCGGGATTCGAACTCGTGACGTGGGAGCCCGATCTGATACCAAATGTTAAGCACCTAGCCAATACTACCAAAAAGACCGGCCTGGTAGGTAGCGGAAAGCCAAGTACTTAACCCAGGACCATAACAGTGTGCTGGACTGTCACAGCCGCACTGTAACCTTGGCTGTCTGGCAGCACCGTGTTCTGCACTGGCATAGCAGACAACATTTGGTGGAAGAACCCATTAGTTTCCCCATTCTTTCTCACTTTGACCACCCAATAATTTCCAGCAAGTATAACAGTCCCCTTTTCAACATAACTTCTGATTATATAATTCCAGAACTCCCCCTCTATCGTAGCCATGTCAACACTTATAGGATGAGCCCACTTCAAGAGATTGGGCATCTGAACTATGGACAGATTGACCTACAAATCTGCTAGAACAGAGTGACCTGCCATACTACTGAAACAGAGGTCAGTGCTGAAAAAAATTTGGATTGTATTCCTCCCACAGTGTGCATATACCGCCATCAACATTGCCCCATTATCCTGGTTGGCAGCATCTAGTGCACCACCGGCAGCACCCAGATTTGGCACTGATGAAAGAAAGTCCTTACTCATAGTTTGCATTTGCTGCTGTTTTGTACCTTTCTTCACTGCAATAGCAACAACAATTTTAAATTTCAGCACTGATTTTTGTAGTGGGACTATTGGCAGCACTGGTTTCTGTAGTGCCACAGCAGCTGTACAAAAAAATTTGTGAAAGCATCCAAGTGCTGCAAATCCAACATCTTCCTCCATAGGTGACTCTTTGGTGTGAAAAAAATCACTCAACTGGATTAAGAGAGCCTTTTCTAGGTTTAAAGAACTCAATGGAGTGGAACTTCCTCTCTGCCAATAAACACTACCATGCTGCTGGCCTAAATATGGATCTATTAGTTTTCTTTTTTCCAACTTGTGTTCATAGAGCAGGACAATAGTAATCACTACAACATAATAGGTTCTTGTCCTCACATAATCCTGTAACATGTTTTACTGATGTAGAGGCTGGCCATAGTAATGGAAGGACATTGTAGCAGAACTCTCACCTAATTGACAAATTTTGACAAATAGTGGCCAAGTAGCATACACATCATCAAAAAAATTTAACACAACGTTTTGAAATGGACTGATACTACTAGAAAAATGACCAGAAACAGCCACATTGTTGCACTGTTCATCCACAACAATATAATTCGTTCCATAAAATTTAATATCATTCAACCACAAGATCATTCCCAGCACACCCAAAAAAAATTTATCTCCATTTTTTTCCACGTTGGTTCCCTGTTCATATTCAGAACTCCCACCGACTTGAAAATTTTCCAACTCCTCCACCAAACCTTGAATAGTCTTATCAATCCCATTCTTTATAGAAACAGGATTAGCACCAGATGTTACACTAAGCGACCCAAGTTTGATTATCTCCCTGGCAAGTACTGAAGCTGTTGTAGTCCCATCACTAGCAGAGTCCTTGGTTTTACTTGCAACCTCCCTAATCAAAGTTGCACCAGCATTCTTCATAGCATCTAGAAGATCAATAGCTCGAGCAATAGGAACCCCATCAATAACCACTTTCAGACTCCCAAACTCATCAAGTACAACGTTCCTGCCCCTGTGACCGAAAGTTACACCTACAACATTTGCAAGTTTATCAATCCCAGCTTGGAGTGCTGATATTGAATTCTGGTCGAAGGCAATTTCTTTTGCCTTTGCCCTCATGACTAATGTATTGATTTGTTGCATGTAATTTAGCTTTTGACCAGGACTAACTTTCCTCCTCAGGCTTTTCTACGAAGGAGAATGCAGCATCGAGGCAATTTGACCAAGAACAAGCTCACTGCTATTGTTCTCAGCAGTAGAAAAATAAAACAACATCCAAATTTTTTTTTCTATCAATCCCGACATTCCCAAAAAATATCCATCTCGGAATTCATACACACAAGCTGAAATTCATCATACAACTGCTCATCATCGTCCCTTTTCCCTATATTCCCAAAATATTGAATGAAATTAACATGTCGTAGAGACTTACCCCAACATTTGTGGAAATTGGGTTTTTTCTATTCTGCCGAGAGGTAAATTGAGAGTGAGAGTTGTTGTCCGAAAGCCAACTCCCACAGGAATTTTGTCTGACGGAGGTGACAGAGCCTCCTCTTTCTCCAGTGGCGAACAATAGCCCTTTGGGGCTTCGCCGTTTGGAGATTTTCCGAGACAGAGGGCTCTCAAAAACATTTCCTGGTTGGAACAGTCGCCTGGAAATTTTCCTTCTCCTACTCGGGACTGAGTGTTGCTTGCCGTGAGCAGGGTTGGTTTGATTTCGGAATTTTTGGGTCCCATTGCCCAACTCAGGATTTTGTGCATGAAGTCCCTGCTCGAAAATTTCCATTATTCCCAATTTCGGATTTGAGGTCGCACCCAAATCATCCAGTGCTGACGTGATTTTGGACGATTTCAGATTTGATGTATTAGACTCAGATTTCAGATTTGTGTCCCCAATTACGGATGTCCCTGCCGCTGGAGAGACAGAGGGCTCTTAGATTTCTTACTTCTCTTGCCCGTCCGAGACAGTGACTCGAGCGACTATAGCAGTGAGTTTCTCTATTGCAGAAATGAGATTAGGTCGTATGACCTTTTTTGCGGCAGCGAAATTCTCTATTGCAGAAATTTTTGCACGCCATGCTGCGTCAAATGCTAAACACCATGCGCGTATTTCTTCCAATTGATCGCACATGGCATTCCATTTTTCTTGGGATGTAGAATCACTCATTGTATTCCTGCTCTGATACCAGTTGTTATAATCCCTGTAGAATTTAGGATCCCATGAGAAGAACTTTAGATAAAAAAGGAAGAAGTAGAAGAAGAGAAAAAGGAGAGAAGAAGAAGAACGTAGAAGGAGAGAGTTTGGATTGAAGGAATAAGGGTTTGTGTCAAAGAAGAAAGAGGAGGGTTAGACGAATTTGTGGAAGGAGAGGAGAGGGCTTCAATGCTCTACCTCTTAGCCAATGCCTTTATTTATAGTTTTAAAATGCCCTTAGGGCTACAACTTGATAAAACAAAAGACAAAAGGAACACATATTTACACCTCTATGCCATCTTTATGGAAAGTACCATATTTTACACATATGCTACTCCTTTGACGTGTGGGCTTCTTGTCTTGAGCCCATCTTCAGACCCTCCCCCTCAAGCTGGAGGAGAAAACACATCTTAAATACCCAACTTGCCACATATAAAAGATAGGATTTTAGATGTAACGGGTTTAGTGAGAATATCAACTACTTGCTCTTGAGATAAAACATGTTTGAGGGAGATTATTCCTGCTTGAAACTTCTCCTGTATAAATTGACAATCCACCTCAATATGTTTAGTTCTTTCACGGAAGACTAGATTTGAAGTATATGAATGGTTGCTTGGTTTTCACAATGCAGACCCATGGAACCTCTTTTATAAAATCCTAATTCGGTAAGAAGGGTCCTAATCCATAAGAGTTCACTAACTGTATGGGCCATAGCTCTGTATTCTGCTTCGGCGCTAGATCTTGCAACCAGATTTTGCTTCTTACTTTTCCATGTAATCAAGTTCTATCCAACAAGAGTACAATATCCCGATGTAGATTTCCTATCATCAGGTGATCTAGCCCTATCTGCATCTAAGAAGCCTTCTATGTTGAAGTGCCCATGTTTTTAATACAACAATCCTCTTCTCAGAGCTTCTTTTAGGTATCGTAATATTCTCTCTAAGGCCTAGCAGTGGGTAATTTGTGGTTTGTGCATGAATTGAATCTTTACACTTACAACATATGATATGCCCGGCCTAGTTACCATGAGATAGATCGGTATTCCCATGAGTCTTTGATATTTGCCAATATCAATATCTTCTCCATTCATGGCACAAAATTTTACATTTGTATCCTTAGGAGTGTCAACTGGTCGACAACCCTTCATTCATGTTTCTTCAAGGAGATTCAAGACATATTTCCATTGAGACAATATTATCCCATGCTTGGATTGAAGAACTTCTATGCCCAAAAAATATTTAAGCATACCCAGATCTTTAGTCTTGAATTCCTGACATATCATATTCTTCACTTCTTGTATGCTCTGAGCATCATCACCTGTTAAGATAATATCATCAACATATACAACCAATAATAGTTTCCCCTTGATAGTTTGTTTACAATATACTGAATGATCAATCGAGCACCGATGAAAACCAAATCGTAGAAGTGCTTCACTAAATTTATCAAACCAAGCCCGAGGGGACTGTTTAAGCCCATACAAAGATTTTTTTAACTGACATAACATGGTGGTTGAACCATATAAATTTCCTCACGTATATCACCATTTAAAAAGGAAATTTTCACATCCAATTGATATACGGGCCATGATAAGTTAGAAGCAATAGATAAGATGATCCGTACCAATTTCAATTTGGCGCAAGGAGAGAAGGTCTCCTCTTAATCTATCCCATAGCACTGAGTATAACCTTTAGCAATGAGTCAAACTTTAAGATGAGCAACCGATCCATTTGGGTTATGTTTCACCGAAAACACCCATCTACAACCAATCGGTCTTTTACCTTTTGAGAGTGATGCTAAGGATCAGGTTTGATTTTCATATAAGGCGTGCATTTCTTCATCCATAGCCGCCTTCCATCTTGGATGCTTCAGAGCCTCCTGATATGACTGTGGAATGGAAGTAGAAGAAAGAGAAGCAAGGAACAGAAAACACTTGGAAGACAAGTGATGGTGAGACATAAAATGTGAGATAGGATGCGAAGTAGTACAGGAATGACGTTCCTTTCTTAAAGCAATAGGCCTAATATCAAATTCAGGCCCAAACAAAGGAGGAGAAGGACTTACCTCTGGTGGATCTGACAACTCCTGAGGTGAAGGTACGACCGGTGCGTCAAGGGGGGGGATTAATATCTACATTGAAAGGCACAAGCGGACACAGAGTGGTAGAAGGAAATGTCCATCCTGTAGGAGCATCATGGGAGGAGTAAAAGGAGGTGTCCTAAAAGAAAGTCACATCCCGAGAAACAAGCATCCTCCGAAATGTAGGATTGTAATAGACATAACTTTTTTGGGTGCGAGAGTACCCCAAAAAAATACACCTCATAGATCGAGGATCAAGTTTTTTTTTGTGGGGAAGTAACATGAACAAAACATGTACATCCAAACACTTTAAGAGGAAGAAAAAATGGATCTTCAACATGACTGAAAATAGAGTAAGGAGTTTTATTATGAAGAATCGATGAAGATAAGCTATTAATAAAAAAGCATGATGTAAGTATAACATGAGGCCAATAAAAATAGGGTACTTTTGTTATGGTCCTGGGTTAAGTACCTATGTCTTTCGCTCCTAATAGGCCGGTCTTTTAGGTAGTATTGGCTAGGTGCTTAACATTTGGTATCAGAGTAGGCGCTATGTCCCGACTTCAAATCCCCGCGATTACATGGCGCAGGTGGACTACATGCCCCTGGCATGACACCAGCAGAGATTATGGGATCCCTCCACCGGTGAGCGTTGTTGTGTTATTACCGCCATGGTCGTCGGCTCGGGAGGGCGGGGTGTTCTGTTATGGTCCTGGGTGGTTAAGTACCTATGTCTTCCGCTCCTGACAGGTCGGTCTTTTGGGTAGTATTGGCTAGGTGCTTAACAACATTCATGGAGTAGAGGAGGCCTCGAGCAACTTCAAGAAGGTGACGATTCTTCTTTTCAGCAACACCATTTTGTTGAGGGGTATAGGCACATGATGTTTGATGGATAAACCCATTACCCTCACAAAATGATTTGAATTCATTAGACAAATATTCTTTAGCTTTATTAGACCTAAGGATTTGATTTTTCTTCCCAAATTGTGTCAATACCATGGCATGAAATTTTTTAAATAGAGGAATAATTTTTGAACATTCTTTAAATAAATATAACCAAGTCACTCAGGTAAAATCATCAACAAAAATGACAAAATATTTAACTTGGGAAATATTTGAGACACATAATGGTCCCATACATCAGAATGTATTAACTCAAAAGGAGCAGCAAATGTAGTTGTAAGATAAGGAGAATATATACTCCTAATGTGTTTACTTAATTAAAAAATCTCACAACTGAAAGTAGAAAGTACTTTTAAAGACGGGAGCAAAGAACGAAGTGAAGACGTAGGCGGATGACCAAGTCGATTGTGCCAAAGTTGGACCTCGGATGTAGTGGATGATAACGCAGATAATGGTGGAAGAGTGAAGTAGTACAAACCCCCCTTTCATGGCCGCCACCAATCACCCACTTCGTTGTGAGATCTTGAAATATACAAGAAGACGGTGAGAAGGTGACAGAGCAATTAAATTGTTTTATTAATTGACCAACAAAAAGCAAATTTAAAGGAAATTGAGGGACAAACAAAACATTTTGAAGAGGAATAGACGAGGTAAGAGAGGAGGAACCTTTGCCAAGGACCTTGGTTTGGGTACCATTAGCAATAGTAATGAACTTCTGAGTAAGACAAGGAGATAATGACTGAAACAAGTGCTTGTTACCTGACAGATGTTCGGAGGCCCTTGAGTCGATGATCCAAGAGGAAGAGGATGAAGAGGAAGAAAGCATACGTGAGGCAATAGTGGTAGTAGTAGTAGATAGTGGAGGAATGGAGGATTCCATTAAAGACTTCATCTTCTAAAATGCAACATAGTCTTCAATAGTGAGAGTCACACTTCCGGAGTGGGAGTCAACCTTTTCTTCATGTTTCTCAACATTAACAGAGACTGGGTTAGATGTTATGGACTCCATTGCATCTAGATTAACTAGTAGACGTAGAGGGTAGCATATGTAATTTCCAGATTTTGCAATTAGTAGGTATTGTTGTAATTTTCGTCAAACTTATGGCCCTTTTGTTGGCCTTTGAGGTGTGTCTTCCCTAATCTTTTATAGGGACGTTGGGTGATGAATGAAGGTAAGCATTGAATAAAACAATAGTGTAGATGGTCGGATTCTCCCTCTCTGAGGTCCAAGGTGCAAGGTTCCTTTGAAAGCTTGGTTATCTCATCTTCCTCTCCATGTCTCCCTACGGGTTCAGGTGGTGGCCTAGCAACGAGTCCCTGTATCAGATCCGGGATTCCAAGAACTTCAACCCTTCTTCTCAAACGTATTTCAATCAGGAACCGAGAGAAGAACGTCGGGTGAATCGATCCATCCCAAAGGGGGCATACCAACATGGTATCAGAGCGGACCACCATTGGCGATTCTTCTTCTCTAAACGATTGTTGTAAGCAACTGGAGGAATTTTGGGTTGAAAGACAAACCCAATACGCTGCAACCCACACTGCTCTGAAGGAGATCAGGGAGAGTATTCTTCAAATCCGTCTTCGATTTGAAGCATATATCGCTCAGACTTCTTCTATTCCGGGTCCGGGTGATGCCATAGAAATGAAATCAGAGAAATTAGAGATGCTTGAAATCAGAGGGCCCCCTGTTTCTCCAGCGACAGTGACGTCCGTAATTGGGAAGTCCAAATGTCTGAAGTCGGCAGGGTATTCAGCACCACCTACGTCGAAAAAAATGGAAGGGGGTTCACCATCCAAACATTTCTCACTGGATGCCATAGGTCTTCCTGAACAACAGACACATCAAATCCGAGATCTTTCTGTCTCGAAAAAGCTCCCGAACTTATGAAATCAGACGGCGAGGACCCAGATTTTGGGAAATCAGAAGGGTTTTCTGCTAAAATCTCATCGGTACAGCCTAATTTGGGTTCAACCTCACAAATCCCCTTCTCACGGCCAAAAAAAAATCTTCCCACATAGCAGATGGAAGCATTCTGATCTAACTCGGTCACGGAAAATCAGTTCGGCCATCCCTTCTCTGTCTCAAAAAATCTACAAGCACCGGCTGACACAAGAGTCCACCGAAAAAAGGGGAAGCGCCGTCGGAAACAACTTCGGTGGACTTTGGCTTCCGGATTCTCACTCTCAGTCGCAATCTCGCTCTCGGTAGTCCATTGGGGAACCCTCATCAACACAATTGGGGATAAGCTTCTGAAACGTCGTCTATTTTACGGTCAATTCGCTTGTTCCAGGCAGTTGATGGGGCTCCAAGGCCCTGAGCAGTAGCAACGCTGCCCTCAAATTAAGGACGACGGGTTTCTGTTCCGTTAAGCAGAGCAACAGAACATTGTTGCTGGAGTTCGAGTTTGCCTATATACAATGCGTGATGGACAAATTTTGGGTTTTCTGGCAACGATAGAGAAAATGCGATGGGTGAAATTTTTTATTAAGGTTGATGAGAACAGAACCAGTGCATTTGTTCTTTTTCATCTTTCCAGCAGTACTAGTCCATCTGCACACCTTGGGTTTAATTTTTTGGATCCCATGTATGTTGCTCGGCCATGATTTTTTTTTTTTGTTTGGATGTTATTTTCCTTTTCCACGGCTAAGAATAGCAGCACTGAGCCTCTTCCAATTTCGGATGCACACATGGATGAAAAACATGTTTCATATTCTTTGCTGAAAGGAGATAGAATTCTTTTGGCTAGTCAAATTGACATCGGGATGTTGACATTTTGTTTGCGGAGGAATTACATCAGTTTTTCTGGGACAAATAATCTCGCTGTGGATGCACACTACACCAGTGTGTCTGTTTTTGGTCATTGTTCCTGCAGTAACAGTCCATTTCAATAGGTTGCTTCATTAGGCAATGAACTTCTACAACGTCCTATTATTTTCTTGCAAACTTTTGAGAAGAGGGGCCCTCCATCCATCCAGAGGAGAGGTTTGGAGATAGGGGATGCAACAGTGTATATAGCTATGGAAAAGCCTGATGTTACTCATGAGAGAAAGGTGGTGCAACAGTTACCTGAGGAACTCCGGAAAGGAACTTGCCATAATTTGTGGCAATCTCAGAAAGTTCTATCCCGGGCAGGATGGCAACCCTGATCACTACGCAGTTCATGTTTGGGCTTTTATAGCCGCACAAATTTCTTATGGTGCTATTGTCCGAAAATTAGTGGTTAGCTTGCGTGCTAGAATTCTTTCTGTCTATCATAGTGACGCAATTTCTAGATTTCAGGACCACTTGCAACTTTGGAAGTTGGGTGCTATTGTCCTTTTGACAGCTGTTTATACATCAATGCTGCCCATACCAGCAATTCTGGCCGAGTATACTGAACCAGCGAATGTGGGTCCTGCTGCTGCTGAATTGGGGCCTTCACTTATCTGTTAAGCACCTAGCCAATACTACCCAAAAGACCGGCCTGTTAGGAACGGAAGACATAGGTACTTAACCCTTAGCCTAGGACCACCAAGACCAGGTGCGTGTACTATGACATCACACCGCCCCTTCGCGAGCCGATGCTCATGACGGCTCACCTGTAGCTAGCCTCTCATGCGGTTGCCCCACTCCTAGTGCCCCTGCGCAGTTCTCTAGGTCAGCCCCTTCCGCATGGTCGTTCCTTTCAGCAAGCGCTCCTCCGGGGATTCGAACTCACGACCGAGGGTCGGCTCTAATACCAAATGTTAAATACCTAGCCAATACTACCCAAAAGACCGGCCTGTTAGGAGTGGAAGACATAGGTACTTAACCCTTAGCCCAAGACCACCAGGACCAGGGCATCCCATAACTCCCAGGACCGGGTGCGTGTACTGTGACATTATCCCACCTAAGACAATACACGATCCAGATGCTGAAAAATCCTGAGGATGGGGATGTGAGAGCTAAGATTCCAGATCCTAGAGCTCTAAAGCCTGATGATTGGGATGAAGTTGCCCCAATTACAATTGAAGATGAGGAGGCCGAGAAGCCGGACAGATGGTTGGCTGGTGAAACCGAGGAGATTGATGACACCGAGGCCGAGAAACCGAGGATGGTTGGTTGGTGAAACCTAAGAAGCCCATAGATTGGGCTGCTGATGAGGATGGTGCATGGGAGGCACCGCCGATTGATAATCCTACGTGTGACTCTGCTATTGGTTGTGCTATTGGAATTGAGATAGGGACACTACAGGCTGGAGTATTTTTTGACAATCTATTCCTAGCAGGGGATGAGGAGACTGCAAAATCTATCAGGGTGACTGCATCGAAGCCTCAGTTTGAATTGGAGACAGAAACGCAGCAGGAAGAGGCAATTGCCGCATCTGGTGGAATTTCTGGTGTTCATCAGAAGGTCTTTGATGTGATCTACTGGATTGCAGATGTTCCTTTCTTTGCAGCATATCATTTCAAGATCATTGATGTCATTGCGATGGGAGGGCGTCAGCCTAACCTTCCTATTGGCATTCTGGTCTCCGTAGTGGTTCTCCTGGTCACAGTCATTTTTTGGGTTATCTTTGGTGGAAAGAAACGGGCTCCTGTTCGAGCACCGCTCAAAGAAAAGAAAAGCTCTGAAGTTGGAGGTGCCTAACAAGGCACTAGTGGTGGCCAGACAGATGAAAATGAGAAGGCAGATGTTGCTGCCCATGACCAAGAAGGTCTAGACGGAACACATAAAACTCCAAGTGGGCGATCCGACATTTCGAGGAGAGTTGGTTAAAAAAAAAATTTGTTTTGCTCCTCTGGTTGGATGCTCTACTTTTGTAGTCCAAAGGGCTGACACAGATATCGTGGTTGCCACTTGTGCATGGATGGAGACGTCGGCACAGGCAAGCAGACCTACCTTCGAGCTTGAGGGCAAACTCGTTCTCCAGGAAGGGAGTGATGTTATGGACTCCATAGCATAGCTTATGTAATTTCCAGCTTTTGCAATTAGTAGGTATTCTTATAATTTCCTTCAAACTTATGGCCCTTTCATTGGCCTTTGTTGGTGTGTGTTCCCTAATATTTTATAGGGACGTTGGGTGATGAATGAAGGTAAGCATTGAATCAAAAAATAGTGTAGACGGTCGGATTCTCCCTCTCTAAGTGTTATAGACCAAATAGTGAGTTGAGTCAGGCTGAGACACCACGGCTGAGTCAATTACCCTGACTGAGTCAGTTAAGTAGTCATTTATTTTATTTTCTATTTTATGCTATTTGGGTTTAAATATGCCTCAGGGGTATTTTTGTAATTTTTGTCTAAATTCTTGTTGACGTGAACTATTTGTATGTATCGTAAGGCAATGAATGAAAAGAAGAAATTGTAGTAGATTAAATAGTAGATTAAACGAGGTCAGGATCTCCCCTCTCACGAGGCCTAAGGGGGAGCTCCTTCAAAAGTTCAAAACCTCACAATTATCCTTCCTATTCATTGTCTTCTTCCCTATGTTAGATCCAGGCATATCAAATGGTATCAGAGCAGGAACACAATGAGTCATGAAGAATGGGTAATGATGCACAAATAAATATCCCTAGAAGAATGAATATCAATGCAGAGAGAAAAGGCAAGAGAGAGTGCGCGTTAGATGGACAACGAAGAGGAAAGAACGGAAAGTACGCGGGAATGGTGTGCAGCTTACATAAAAAAATTGCTAAGGAAGAAACTGGCTCTATCTCTCCCGCGGCTTTTTTCGGGCTCTACCTCGGATGGGCAGGAGACCTAAAAATGGATGTCGGTGGTAAAAAACTTTAGCTAACGCACTGGGTTTGACATCGGGGACTCTGCGATTTCAAAATCGGAAGGGTATTCAGTACCACCTTCATCGGTCCAGGCTGATTAGGGTTTGCCCTCCCAAATTCCCTTCTCACGAACAACAGAAATTCTTCCTGCACCGCAAAAGGAAGCAGTCAACCCTACTTTTGTTCGTCCTACCGAACAGACGACATCGGACATCCGAGAGCTCATTGTATCGGAAAAGCTTTCCGACCTTTCAAAATCCGACGACTGAGACCCAGCACATCAGAACTCGCAGTAGTTATCAAGTCCGAAATCTGCCTCACCACTTCCAAAATCAGCCGGTGGGAACTCTGATTTTGGGACAACGGAAGGGTCTTCTGTCCCCATCGCGTGGATACTGACTAGTGTGGGTTCGACCTCCCAAAACCCCTCCTCACGACCGGCGGAATGCCTTCCTGCGATTTTTTCGACAAGGGTGTGTTTCCGAGAGCCCTCCGTCTCGGCAAATCCCCAAGCGGCAAAGCCCAAAAGGGCTATTCTTCGCCACCGAACACGGAGGATGCTCCGTTGGCGCCGTCGGAAGCAAGTCCGGTGGGATTTGACTTCCGGCCACCACCTCCCACTCCCATTCCAGCTCTCGACCGTCCTACGGGGAACCCACTCCGGGTAAGCTTCTGAAACACCGTCGAATTTTATGTCTCAACAATTTTTCCATGGGGGTGAAGGGGTTCCAACGGGCTGCACAACACTGCTCAAATTTTTGGCCTGGAAGTTCTCTGTTCCGTGAAGCAGAGACACAGTACCCAATCGATGAAATTCGGGCTTGTGTCTATGAATTCCGATATGGAATTTTTTTGAGACTTCCAGGAAGGTTACATAAATTCATTCGGGTGATTTGTTTTTCTGTGGCTCAGCACAGTACCTGTGCGTATGTGCGTGGTCAAATTGAAGATGTGGGGCTTAATATTTTGGGTTCCATAATTGCTGCTCGGGCACTGTTAGTGGATAGGTTTTATTTCTGGAGAAGTTCAGCATATGAGAAGGGAGCCCTCGTGGTACAACATGGAGATATTATTTTTTTGGTTGGTTGGTTATATAATGATGCTTTTAGTTTTGTTGGCATGAAAGGTTGTCATTATGCACTGAAAATGGGACAACAGCCATTGGAACCGGCTTTTACCTCTCCTTTTCAATTGTTGTCACTGAATCAATTGTCTGCTGCCAATTCTATTGGAAATTCTGGATTGAATTGGAGAGATCTCAACACGTTCTATCCAAGAAAGGATGGCAACACTGCTAAATATGTAGTTCAGGCACTATCGTTTGCTTTACCTTAAGGGGAGTGCTTTGGTCTGTTTGGTCCAAATGGAGCTAGACCAACAACCTTGCTCAATATGGTAGTGGATGAATCGTTGAAGTGTGTCAATCTGGTTTATGTGAACCTTGACTGGACAGTAGCAGTGCCCCACCCTGACGATCGGGTAAAGTATGCATCGTGGACCCATAACACTGATCAGCGTGGGCCTCAGTGTGACATGTTGATGCCAATTGGAAAGCATGCAGAAGTATGCAGTCGAGCTCAACCTACTCTTGGGTATGCGGAGCATGTGGACCCAGTGCTGCATGTTTCTGCTATTAGACGTGCCTCAGTTGAGATAGCAAAAATAAAGTCTAGTTCTGTACAAGATGTCAACCCTGCAGCAGAACCTGGAATTGAGTTTGGCAAAAAAAAAATTTCTTAAGTTCGAATGAACAGATGTTGTTGCCTATGGTGAAGGTTTGCCGGTTTGCTCTATTATTGAGGTGAACTCAAGGGTTGAAGTTTTGACAATAGATCAGGCTCGACAATGTTCTACAGCACCAAAACGAGAATAGATCCGGGCATATCATTGAGGTCCAAGGTGCAAGCTTCCTTTGAAAGCTTGGTTATCTCATCTTCCTCTCCATGTCTCCCTACAGGTTCAGGTGGTGGCCAGCCAACTAGTCCCTCTATCAGATCCGGGATTCCAAGAACTCCAACCCTTCTTCTCAAACGTATGTCAATCAGGAACCAAGAGAAGAACGTCGGGTGAATCGATCCATCCCAAGGGGGCATACCATTAGCCATGGCCCAATCAGGCTTGCCATGAAGTTTCCAGCATGTTTCCACAAGGTGGTTCTGACCACCACAGTAATTGCAAAGTTAAGGCTTAGTACTAGAATTATTCGGACCCGTTCGACCACCTCTATTTTCTGCCCCCTTCATAGTTCTACCCCCTCTCATATTCCTGCCATGTTCTCAGTATGAGGATTATGTACCCTGATTTCCGAAGAACATAGCTGATGAAGCATCAATAGGAAGAGGGGATGGGTCAGGTATCCATAGTAATGTAGCATTGATGTCATAGAAGGATGGAAGAGCGGAGGAACTTAGACGTTGGGTCTTGGCAACCTCAAGGTAAGGCTTACTATTTGACAAGCAAATAGCTACTACCAAGGCCTTTCGTTGCCGTTCTTGAACAACAATGTCAATGGAGTATAGCTGAGCTATTTTCCATTCTTGGAGAAGGCCCTGAAACCAGGCAAAATATTCATGAATGTTATCTCCATTTTTTGTATGCAACATACTTTGTAAGACATTATATACTCTTTGTAATGAGGCAGTACTCAAGAAAAGCTTAGCACAAATGTCTCAAATGTCCTTGGCTATTTCCAAGTGGACCACATTGTTAGCTACATTCTCTTCCATGCAAATAAGCCAACTGATAAGCATGTTAACATATTTAACCCACTTGTGGTAGGCTTCATCTTCTTCATCAATCAGAGGAGGGATTTTGACAACATGACTTAGAAGGTCACTAGTAATGAGAACCCTCTGTACCGATTGTGACAAGCTAAGGTAATTGGAGAGACCTTGTTAAGTACCTAACCAATACTACCCAAAAGACCGGCCTTTTAGGAGCGGAAGACATAGGTACTTAACCCCAAGACCATAACAGTACACCCTACCCGCCCGAGTCGACGACCACGACGGCACTAACACAGCAACGAGAGCTGGGTCAGAATCCAGTAATCCCTTACGGCCCAACACCAGGGGCGTGCGGTCCTCCTGTGCATGCGGGGACTCAAACGCGGGACGTAGTGTCTGCTCTGATACCACATGTGAAGCACCTAGCCAATACTACCCAAAAGACCGGCCTTTTAGGAGCGGAAGGCATAGGTACTTAACCCAGGACCATAACATCACACCCTCCTTCGCGGGCCGATGTCCTCGGCAGCCCACTTGCGACGGCCCACTCCACCAAGGTCGTCCCCTCCGCATAGGTCGCCCCCTCCGGGATTCAAACGCGTGACGAGGGAGCCAGCTCTGATACCAAATGTTAAGCACCTAGCCAATACTACCTAAAAGTCCGGCCTGTTAGGAGCGAAAGACATAGGTACTAAACCTAGGACCATAACATCACACCCCTCCTTCACTGGCCGACGTCCACGGTGGCCCACTTGCGATGGCCAACACTAGCAATGGCTTACTCTGCCAGGGTCGCCCCCTCCGCACGTGCGGTGGCCTATTTTGTCAAGGTCGCCCCCTCCGGGATTCGAACACGTGACGAGGGAGCTAGCTCTGATACCAAATGTTAAGCAACTAGCCAATTCTACCCAAAAGACCGGCCTGTTAGGAGCGGAAGGCATATGTACCTAATCCATGATCCAGCTATCTGACGCACTGTGATTGATGTCCCATAACAGTACTCCCACCATTACGTGCTAATGACCACGACAGCGTAGTGACACTGGTCCAACCGCAGCCTACTAGTAATTTTAATCCAGCCTCTGAGCGCCCCGGGAATAGAACTCGCAACATGGCGCCCGCTCTAATACCAATAATGTTATGAACACAGTAACATTATTATTTTATTATTTTTCTTTCATTTACCTTATTTATTTCAGTTTTAGGCCATAGGAGTATTTTTGAAATATTTTATTTATAGGGGTATTTTTGGAATATTTTATTTATAGGGGTATTTTTGTAATATTTTATCTTAAACCTTAACAGGGTGAACCTTATTTAAGGGGTAAGAGCAATGAGAAAAGAAGAAAGCATTGATTTTAGGTTAAATTTAGGTTAAACAGGCTTGGAGCTCCCCTCAACGAGCTCTAGGGTTTTCAATTGATTTTCATCATCCTCTCCATGTCTCCCTACAATTCTGCCATGTTATTCTACAATTCCCCATGGTCGAATCGGAACCTTAACAACAAATCCTTGTGTCAGATCTTAGACCATAACAATTGGTATCAGAGCAGGAACACAATGATGTATTCTTCTACTCGAGATGAAAGACTTGCCTTTGCCCAGGATTTGTGTACGACTAGAGAAAAGGCCACACGACCTGAAATCTCCGAGCAGGATATATGCGAAGGGAAAGCAGAAAAATTTGCTCGGACGGGGCGATAGGCCATGGCCCGAAAAAAAAAAAATTTCCTCCTATTTACCAGCCAAAGGCCTGTGGAAGATTTTGGGGAAACCACAAATTTGGACGGACAGAAAGGCCACGTCTCAAAAACTTTCAAAATTTCAGCGCAGGGATATCCAAATCCGCACAGCGGGGACCACGATTTGGGGCATTCGGTAGGGTTTTTTGCCAAGACGTCGTCGGTCGGGAACGATATTGGTGCGACCCCAAATCCGACTAAGGGGACCTCAAAAATCTCGAAGAAGGACCCAGGAAATCCAAAATTGGAGGGGTTTCCTGGTAAATCCTCGTCGGCATTGGATGAATTGGGGGAGATCTCAAATCCGAAATTGGAGGGAAATCTTTTGGCGCCGGTTTCGACCAAGACATGTTTCCGAGAGTCCTCTGTCTCGGAAACTCTCCAAGCAGCGACTCCCCAACGGGCTGCCCTTCTCCATCGGACACGGAGGAGGCTCCGTCGGCGCCGTCGGAAACATGTCCGGTGGGATGTGACTTCCGGCCACCACCTACCACTCGCAATCCACTGCTCGACATACCAGAGCAAACCCAAGTTCCAAATTGGTTGGGGTAAGTCTCAGTAACCTCATTTTTGTGTTGAAAATTTTGGAAAGTTAGGAAATTTCGTGAAGCTATGTGATAAAGCGTCTTGGAAATTTTTTTTGAGAAGCTTTGTTTTTCTCTGGAGGAGCACAGTACCTGTGCAGATGGGAGTTGTCAAATTGAAGATGTGGTGTTTAATTTTCTGGTTCCCATATAGACTGTTTGGCCACGAAAATTTTTTTGCCAGTTGTTTTCTTTCTATACGGCTGAGACCAGCAGCATTGCGCCTCTTTCAATTTCTGTTGCAAGCATGGATAAAAGACATGTTTCATTTAAGGAAAACAATGGCACCGCAGAGGTTTCGGTGGATGAAGATCACAGATATACAGAAGAAGTTGACATAATGGCGAAGATGAACTTCGATGCCTACTGTTTCTCTATATCATGGTTCAGAATTTTCTCAAATGGAGTTGGAAAAGTGAATTGGAAGGGAGTGGCTTACTACAACAGGTTGATCAATTACCTACTTCAAAGAGGAATCACTCCTTATGCACTTTTGTATCACTATGATCTTCCTGAAGCCCTGGAGAAGAAATACCAAGGCCTGTTGAGCCAAAACGTTGTAAACGATTTTGCAGATTTTGCAGATTTCTGTTTCAAGACATTTGGTGACAGAGTGAAGACCTGGATGACCTTCAATGAACCAAGAGTTGTGGCAGAACTTGGATATGATAATGGATTCTTCGCTCCTGAAAGATGTTCGAAAGCTTTTGGAAATTGTACAGAAGGGAATTCTGCTACTACTTGATTTTAGCTCATGCAGTAGCAGTTCAGAGATACCGCAAGAAATATCAAACAAAACAGAATGGCTGGATAGGGATCCTCCTGGATTTTGTTTGGTATGAACCTCTTACCAGATCATATGAGGTTCATGTGCTCAGCATGGCAATAATGCCGCCATGATGTTAAGTGCTGGTTTCAGGCCTCAAACTGAGCCTTATCTCAAAGGTATGCTCTCTTGTCTATGGTCTGCCCAGGTAGGGGACCTTTCACACAAGGCTAGGATCTTTGTCCCATTGGGGAGATGGTTGCTAGGTTGCTTGGATGAACTTGGGGTACTTGAACATGGGCAGTGCTTTATCTAAGTATCCAACCCTTTACTAGACAAGTCTTTCAATAAGCATGGTTCAAGATTTTCAGGTTTGAAAAATAATGCGAAAGTGATCATGGGGACTCTGGTAATAGCAAAGAATCCTTGTCTTCACCCGGGAGATATTCGGATTCTGGAAGCTGTTGACGCTCCTGGGTTGCATCATCTTCTTGACTGTAGCCATGGCTGTCCTGCATATGGTCTCACTTGCGTGGAAGAAATGGGGGGACAAGGTTACAACAACACTATAAATTGTTGACTGCTGAAACTACTGATGGGCGTTCTGTCTATGCTGATGGGTTTGGTTCAGCGGCCAAATTTACGATAGACAGTGTGGACAGCAGTGCGTATAAGCCTTTTCCAAAATATTTAAGCTTTTTGCAGGGTTTTGTTGACTCTGACACCTTGCCACGCAATGTGTCTCGAGCAATGCTTCAACAACACAGAAATTTGAAGACAATACAAACGAAACTCATCAGGAAGGCACTGGACATGATCCGTCGTATTGCTTATGAGGATCCTGATGAGTTTTACACTGGAGATAATATAGCTGAACTCAGTGATGAAGTGTTTTTGAAGAGAGGATCATATGCTAAGTTCTGGATAGAGTTTGGCAAGTCCATAAAACTAGGCATCATCGAGGATGCACCTAACAGGAGCCGTCTAGAAATGCTTCTTAGCTTTGAAAGTACCAAGTCTAAAGGGAAGATAGCATCACTGGATCAGTACATTTCTAGTATGAAACCAGGGCAGCAGAACATCTTTGACATTACTGGGCCTAGCATGGCACAATTGGAAAAATCTCCAGTCCTTGAGAGGCTCACCAAGGACTATGAGGTAATTTTCTTCACAGACCCAGTAGATGAATACCTTAGGCAGTACTTGATGGACTATGAAGACAAGACATTCCAGAATGTGATGGAAGATGCCTCTACAGGAAAGCAGACTGCTACAAAATCTACAACGAAAACTCCTCAAACTGCTGTTACTCAAGCTCCAACAACCGGTTCAAAAACACTATTTGTGGGCAACTAGTCCTTCACTGTTGAATGTCCTGATGTGGAGGAATTCTTCAAAGATGCAGGTGAAGTTGTTGATGTTCGATTTTCTGTAAGTGAGGATGGTCGTTTTTGAGGTTTTGGGCATGTTGAGTTTGCTACAGAAGAGGTGGCACAGAAGACTCTTGAACCGAAGGGTCACGACCTTTTAGGCCGTGGTGTGAAGATTGATCTTGCTCGTGAAAGGGTTCATACACTCCTAGCGGCAATGATAACAGCTCATATCAGAAAAGTGGTAAAGGTCAGCAGGGGAAGACTATATACTTTCGTGGGTTTGATAACTCTCTAGGAGAAGATGAGATTCGAGGTGCTTTGGAAGAGCATGTGTTAGGCTCTCTAGCCATGGATCGAGTCACCCGGTGATCTCCTCTAGTTTCCAGATTGAAGGATGAGGAAAGGAAGGATTTGAGGTTCTTGGAACGTCCAATGGTGAAAGACGTGAGCCTTGAAAAGGAATTCCCACGTTAGGCCTCTTTTGAGAGAGAACCTGATCTCATTTAGACTAATGATCAATGCTTGTCTTCATTCCTTCACTTGACGCCCTAAATAGGTCAAGGAAAACATCAAAGGTTTTATAATTACAATTAGACCCTTATGAAACTTCAAATTACAATTAAACCCCTAAGGTACTGAAATACAAGTTTACTCCATCTATTCTCTTCTCCGGTTAGCCACTCTTGATGCTATGGAGTCCATAACATCACCCCCCTCCTGAAGAAAGAGCTTGTCCTCAAGCTCGAAAGTGGGAAAGAGAGTCTGGAAGGACTCGAGTGTCTCCCAAGAGGCTTTTATCAATTCCTTGTCAGTCCACCGAACCAACACTTCCCAATCGTTGTTAACTCGCCGGGCTTGAAGGATCTGAGCGGGCGTGGGCATGGACCTGCCATCTTTGAGAGGAGGCAGAGGGGTATGCAGCAGTGGTGAGTCTCCCTTGAACGGTTTGAGAAGGGAGACGTGGAAGACGGCATGGAGCTTGGCGTCTGGTGGAAGTTTTAAACGATATGCCACAGTGCCAATACGTTGCATGATCTGGAATGGCCCATAAAATTTTGGAGAGAGCTTATGGCGTTTGATGGCTGCAAGAGATAGTTGGCGGTATGGCTGAAGTTTGAGCCAAACAAATTCTCCAGGTGCAAAGGAAAGGGGACGGTGTCCTTTGTCATAAGTATGCTTCATAGTTGCTTGTGAACGTTGTAACTGAAGGCGGACTTGAGCAAGCATTGCATCTCTGTCGGCTAATGCTTGGTCCAATGCTGCTACCCGAGAAGACCCCGGTTCATAAGAAAGTAGTCGCGGAGGTTCGCGTCCATAAACAACTTGAAAAGGGGTAGTACCCAAGGCGGTGTGGTATGAGGTATTATAACAATACTCCGCCCATGCTAACCAACGAACCCACAGTCGGGGCGTGTCCCCCACAAAGCACCGCAAATACATCGCCAATGTGCGGTTAACCACTTCTGTCTGGCCGTCTGTTTGAGGGTGGTATGCTGACGAGAAAGCTAACTTAGAACCATGGAGCTTAAAGAGTTCCCCCCAGAATTTACTGGTGAAGATCGTATCACAGTCGCTGGTGATGGTCTCCGGAAGGCCATGGAGACGGACAATATTATCCATGAAGAGCTGAGCGACCTGTGTGGCTGTATACGGATGGCTGAGGGCCATAAAGTGGGCATATTTCGAGAACCGGTCTACCACAACAAAAATAACAGATTTCCCTGCAGAAGGAGGAAGACCATCTATAAAATCCATTGATAGATCTGCCCATACCTGTGAAGGAAGTGGTAGTGGCTGGAGCAAGCCGGCGGGTTGTAAGGATTCTGACTTATTCCTCTGACAGATCTGGCATGCTGCAACATACTCAGCAATGACCTGCTTCATACTGCTCCAATAAAATTCCCGACTGAGGCGGAAGTATGTTTTCTGCTGGCCCTCATGTGTACTATCATGAAAGGAGGCAATAATGGCAGGAATGAGTACCGACGAAGGATGAAGATATATGCGTCCTTTATACAGAATGAGACCGTCCTGTAGTGTCCAGTTCTTATCCTTGGAATGGTTTTCGATTTGAGCTTGTAACTCAAGGAGATCTGGATGATGGCTAGTATCCTGACGGATTGTGTCCAGCAAGGGCGACTTGGGGTGGCTCAATGCGTGCAAATGTGAATCCTCTAGTTCCCGGCGTGACAAAGCGTCTGCTGCCCTGTTGAGATAACCCGGTTTGTATTCCACCTGAAAATCGAATCCCATTAATTTGCTGAGCCAATGTTGTTGTGGGGATGTAGTAAGGCGCTGCTCCAATAAATATTTGAGGCTACAGTGGTCTGTCCTGATCACAAAAGGTCTGCCCCACAGATACGGCCGCCAATGCTGCACAGCTTTGGCCAAACCGATAAGTTCCCTTTCATACGTGGCTAACTTGTGATGGTGAGGAGCGAGATGGCGGCTGAAATAGGCAATGGGGTGACCCTGTTGCTGCAAGACGGCACCAATCCCTCCCCCGGATGCATCGCATTCTATGATGAAATTTTCGGCAAAGTTGGGCAATTGGAGAACTGGTGCTGACGCTAATGCCTGTTTTAAGTTGTTAAATGAGGAGTCTGCCAACTGAGACCACTGAAAGGCATGCTTCTTCAGTAAATTATGCAATGGTGCTGCCAGATGACCGTATTCTTTGATAAATTTTCTATAATACCCTGCGAGACCAAAGAACCCTTTCAAAGCTGTAACGGTGTGAGGTGTGGGCCAATCCATCACCGATTGTATCTTGCTGAAATCTGGTTTCACCCCGGATGCTGAGATCACATGCCCCAAATAAGCTACTTCGGATGTGGCAAAGTCACATTTGGCACGATTGAGAAATAAATGGTGTGCTCGGAGAATGGTGAAAACCTGTCTCAATTGATGCAAGTGTGCTGCCCAAGTTTTGCTATAGACCAGGATATCGTCAAAAAAAACTAAGACATGCTTCCGTAAGAAAGGGCGAAATACCTGGTTCATAAGCGCTTGAAAGGTGGACGGGGCATTGGATAGCCCAAATGGCATCACCAAGAACTCGTAGTGACCATGGTGGGTGCGGAAGGCAGTTTTTTCGATATCCTCTGAATAAACCCGAATCTGATGGTAGCCAGATTTTAAGTCCAACTTTGTAAATAGTTGAGAGCCGTGTAGCTCATCCAATAATTCATCGACCACTGGAATTGGAAATTTATCTTTGATGGTGCGAGCATTGAGGTCACGGTAATCCA
The DNA here is from genome assembly GCF_029961685.1 of Aristolochia californica. Lineage (NCBI taxonomy): Eukaryota > Viridiplantae > Streptophyta > Magnoliopsida > Piperales > Aristolochiaceae > Aristolochia > Aristolochia californica. The sequence goes on from NW_027181771.1 coordinate 26,122,031, forward strand.
CACAAAAGCGCCAAGATTTATCTAATTTCTTTACGAGTAATACCGAGGATGAAAAAGGAGAACGACTAGGCTGAATAATACCTTGTTGTAGCATTTGTTGACATTGTCGTTCTATCTCATCTTTTTGCACATGGGGATAGCGGTAGGGACGCACTACCACTGGTTCTGTGCCCATGTTCAAACGAATTCTGTGATCACACTCTCTTATAGGAGGAAGGTCGGCAGGTGTCTGAAATAAATCAGCATATTCAGCCAACAATGAAGCTAAGTTATTCCCTGTTGAAGGATCCACCGAAAGTGTGTGGAGGCTGCATGGCCTCTGGGCGCTATTGCCATGGAGGGTGATCGGATGTGTGTCCTGGTTAAAACTCATGGTCAGGGATTGGAAATCCCATAAGATCGGACCCAATCGCTGTAGCCATTTAATTCCCATGACAAGGTCAAACCCAGCCAGCGGTATGACCAAAAAATCTGCTACAAAGGAGTGACCTTCAATAGTAAAGGGCACTGCTGAACCGAACCCCACTGTGGTGACCTTGTCACCGTTAGCCACTGAGACTGATATTCCTGATTTCTGCTGTAGTGATAACCCCAACTGATGTGCTGCCTGGCTGCTTATAAAATTATGTGTGCTGCCTGAGTCCACGAGTGCTAGCAAAATATGATGGTTCATGGTGGCATGGACCTGCATGGTATTTGTGCTATGCAGTCCGGTCATGGCATGGAGGGAGATCTCTGGTGTGTCCTCCTCGGTTTGGTCCATATCCTCCTGAAAGTCATCCTCTGAAGGGTCTTCTATTTCTACCCAAAATAGTCTTTTGCATAGATGGCCCTTGACGAATTTCTCATCACAATTGAAACATAGGCCCTGAGCCCTCCTCTGATCAATTTCTGCTTTTGTCAGACGTTTGATAAATCCTGGTGGGGGTGTAAATGCTGGTGGTGGTGGTGATGGTTGGTTGGGAGGAGGCCTGGGGGGAGTGGGATAAGGGCCATGGGGCTGTGGGCGAGGTTGCCAAGGAGGACATTTGTTTAAGGACTCACGGAAGAGGCGCTGTTTGGTGTCCAATGCTCTTGCCAAATTCATGGCGTGGGCTAGGGAGGTGGGGGCTTCCAATTCCACTTCTAGGCGAAGGGGTTCTACCAGGCCAGCCGTGAACAAATTGACATAAAGTTCAGGTCGGACCAAATGACTTGCACGAGCAAGTTTTTCTTGGAACAATTTCTGATATTGTTCTATAGTGCCAAGCTGTTTTAGATTGACCAAATCCCCAACTGGGTTGCTGCGAAGCGGAGGACCAAACCGTAGCATACAATTTTCTTTGAAAAATTCCCAATCATAGACCACAAATTCGTTTTTGAATTGATGAAACCACATAAGCGCTTCATCGAGCATGTGGAAGGCGGCTAATTGAACCTTGCCTTCAGGCAGAGTTCCTTGATTGGAAAAGAAATGATCACACCTGTGCAACCACATTAAAGGGTCGGAGGACCCATCATATGTTGGAAAATCAAGCTTTGTGTACCTTGGCACGGTAGGAGGGGCTGGATTGAGGCCCCCACGAGGTTGAGGTGTTTGGCGCAGGGGAGGAGGTGGAGGCGTTGGCAGAGGGTTGAGAGGATCTGCTGGACGTGATGAGGATGCCATCTGGACTGAAAGCTGGGTGAATCCTTCTTCCATGCGTGACAGCAACATCTGGAAATTTCCCTCCAATCCATTGATTTGAGATTGAAGACCAGCATGGTTTTCTTCCACAAAATTTCGAATTTCTGCAGGTGAAGAGGAATCACCAAGGGTGGTCCTGTCTGATACCACGTTGTTAGGCTCTCTAGCCATGGATCGAGTCACCCGGCGATCTCCTCTAGCTTCCAGATTGAAGGATGAGGAAGGGAAGGATTTGGGGTTCTTGGAACGTCCAATGGTGAAAGACGTGAGCCTTGAAAAGGAATTCCCACGTTAGGCCTCTTTTGAGAGAGAACCTGATCTCATTTAGACTAATGATCAATGCTTGTCTTCATTCCTTCACTTGACGCCCTAAATAGGTCAAGGAAAACATCAAAGGTTCTATAATTACAATTAGACCCTTATGGAACTTCAAATTACAATTAAACCCCTAAGGTACTGAAATACAAGTTTACTCCATCTATTCTCTTCTCCGGTTAGCAACTCTTGATGCTATGGAGTCCATAACAGCATGTTGGCTCCTGCGGCGAGATTATTTCTATTCCAAAGGATTATGAGACTGGTGCTTCTAAGGGGCTTGCTTCCTGGACTTCAGCGGTGATGACGGTTTCTCTCAGGCCTTGGAACTCAACGGTTCAGATATAAATGGCTACAATCTAACAGTGGAAGAGGCTAGGCCAAGGGGTGACAATCGTGATGGTTTCAGGCCACTGAGTATTTCCTGGTGCAGCAACGGGAGGGGGTCAATGCTGTTGAGTCTACTTATTCCTAGGGGGCTGGTCATGATGTTGTTACTGCCATGCTGGCAATGGGTAGGCTGTGCAACTTTGCCATTGGGGGGCCGTCGTGAAGGGCTCTTTCACACCAGGCTCGGACTGAGGGAGGGTAGCGTTGCAGTTGGGCGAGATGTAGCGACATTCAGCACACTTTCCTACATTTGACCCAAAAATAATAATAATAATAAAATAAAATAAATTAAAAATAAAATAAAAATTCCTAGAGGGAATGCTCTAGTTTTTGGCATTCAGAGGATGGACATAGCTATCGTGGATGCCACTTGGGAACAGGTGGAGACGTCGGCCTACATACCCTATTTTCGAGCTTGAGGACAAACTCGTTCTTCCAGCGGAGGTGTAATGTTATGAACACAATAATTTTTTTTTAATTTAATTTATTTATTTCAGTTTTAGGCCATAGGGGTATTTTTGGAATATTTTATTTATAAGGGTATTTTTGGAATATTTTATTTATATGGGTATTTTTGGAATATTTTATCTTAAACCCTAATAGGGTGAACCCTATTTAAGGGGTAAGATCAATGAGAAAAGAGGAAAACATTGATTTTAGGTTAAATTTAGGTTAAATAGGCTTGGAGCTCTCCTCAACGAGCTCTTGGGTTTTCGATTGATTTTCATCTTCCTCTCTATGTCTCCCTACAATTCTGCCATGTTAATCTACAATTCCCCATGGCCGAACCGGAACCTTAACAACGAATCCTTGTGTCAGATCCTGGACCATAACCAACCTCTTAGTGGAATCATCATAATGCAGAGTATATCACTCTTATTACTGGTGTGTCCACTCTCCATGATGAGGCAAGTCAAATGTGGAGGTCAAGGGCAGGAGCCTTTTTCAAATAACAACTACTCAATGTAATTTGAAGAACCCATGGACCAAATCAGTCACCAACAATAGAGGGAAAAGGTGAACATAATTTCTTCATGAGAGTAAGCACCAAATTATCAACAACTTTGTGCTTTTGGCAAGTGAGAATAAGATTCAGCCACCACTCAATTCCTCTGATATTCTTAAAGAAAAAAAAAAACAAAGAGGAGAAGGTAGATGCAACCGCTTAGGCTTTAATCCAAACTCTAACACAAACTGAGAGCAAAAAAAAAAAATTTAGAGAAAACTTAGAGGTAAATCAAGACACTCGAAAGGAAATTTATCTTCAGCTCATGAGAATACTTCAATGTAAAAAAAATGTAATTGTTGAAGTTCAAGAGCAACAAAAATAATAGGGATAAGTGAGTGCTGGAATTTCATCAAACATATAATGGGCATCCAACAACATAACACAATCCGATGAGCAACATCAAGTGGAGAATTTACAGAAACATGTGTTATTCCACATCAAATGAAATTGATCCAAGTTACATAAAGGTAACTGAATATCAAACATCAATCTTGATAAGACACAAGTAGCAACTGATTTTGATCAAACTTTAATTGATCTACAAGAAGATCAAGATTATACTATCATTTTAGTCATAAAAATAATACTTCACAACATATGAAGATTATCTTGACTTGATGTGATTCAAAGTTCAAGAAAAATAAAAAACCGTAAAGGAGTACGTAAATAAGAAGAAAAAAATGTAAAGAAGAAGATAATTAACTTATCTCTTCATGGCTTAACTCCTTTTACCAACTTCTTGGACATATTTCATAACTACTTCATCAAGTGGGATCCTAAAATTCTTGCTTTGATACCATGTAGAATTTAGGATCCCATGATAAGAACTTTAGATCAACAAGGAAGAAGAAGAAGAAGAGATAAAGGAGAGGAGGAGAAGAACATAGAAGGAGAGAGTTTGGATAAAGGGAAGAAGGGTATGTGTCAAACAAGAAAGAGCAGGGCTGAATGAATTTGTGGAAAGAGGAGAGGGCTTCAATGCTCTACCTCTTAGCCAATGCCTTTATTTAGAGTTTTACAATGCCCTTCGGGCTACAACTTGATAAAACAAAAGACATAAAAGGAACACATATTTACACCTCTATGCCATCTTTATGAAAAGTACCTTATTTTACACATATGTCACTCCTTTGATGTGTTGACTTCTTGTCTTGAGCTTGTGGGCTGGAGCCCATCTTCCAACAATATTAGATCTAACACATGGCATTGTAGGGAGGAAGAAGATAAAGACAAAAATCAACCCAAAGGGAAACTTGAAAACCCTATGTTCTTTGAGGAGAACTCACACCCCTGAGCTCGTTAAGGAGAACTCAAAACCCTTGTTTACTCTAAATCAATTATTTCCTTTCTCATTACTCTTACCCTTTAAATAGGTTCATCCTTACAAGGTTTAAGATAAAATATTACAAAAATACCCATATAAATAAAATATTCCAAAAATGCCCCTATGGCCTATTAATTCTTTAATTGAAATAAAATAAAATAAATTAAAAAAAAAATTAAAATAATAATTTTATTGCATGCATAACATCCACCCTGGATGTTTGAGAGCCTCCTGATAGGTCTATGGTATAGGTATAGAGGAAATAGTCGATAGAAATTGACAACAAACGGGGGATAGACAATGATGAGACAATTTTTTATGGGATGAGAAGTAGAAGGCATGGTGCATGGTTTGGGCTCTTTCCTAACAGAAATAGTATGTGTATAATATTCTGGGCCAAAAATAATCGGAAAAGATGGACTTATCTTGGTAGGATCCGACAACTCAGCAAGTGTGGTGTCAGCTAGTGTTTCTGGGGGCTGAGTAGTTTCTACAGCACGGGGCACAACCGGTCGAGGAGAACCTGGAACTGAACATAAACCTAGAGGAGTATTATCAGAAAAATATGGAGAGTCTTAAAAAAATGTGACATCCCTAGACACAAGTAAACATTGAAGAGAGGGACTATAGCAAACATAACCCTTTTGTGTGCTAGAGTATCGTAAGAAGATACACTTCATAGATTTGGGATCAAGTTTACTGTGTTTTGGGGAGGAAATATGGCAAAACATTGACAACCGAAGACTCTCAAGGGTACTGAAAAAGGATTATCATCAGGTAATAATAGAGAATAGGGAGATTTTTTACCAAGAATGGAAGAGAGTAACCAGTTTATAAGAAAACATGAGGTAAGAACTGCATGTGGCCAATAAAATATGAAACTTGCATGGCATATAGTAAACTGCGAGCTACCTCAAGAATATGACGGTTCTTCCGTTTGGTTACACCATTTTGTCGAGGTGTGTAGGCACATGATGTTTGATGAATAATGTCATTTTCCTTACAAAATGAGTCAACATTATTGGATGTGTGTTCTTTGGCATTATCCAATCGAAGAAGTTTAATTTTTTGCCCAAAGTGAGTGAGTACCATTGCATGAAAAAAATTAAATATCAATGGTATTTCAGAATGATCTTTAAAAAAAAATAACCAAATGGTACGAGTGAAGTCATAAATGAATGTAATAAAATATTTTACTTGAGAAATGTTGGAGACACTCAAGGGTCCCCATACATTAGTATGAATTAACGAAAAAGGAGAGACACTTTTAATTTCTGAACGAAGTGAGTATGTAGACCTCTGATGTTTACTCATTTGACATGCTCCACAACGAAGGTCCGACTGTGCTTTAGGAAAAATATGATGAAGAGATTGGGCGGACTAATGTCCCAACCAGTTGTGCCATAGCCTGGTTTCAGTGTCACAGGTGGATGCAATATTTATTTGTGGCACATCAAGTAGTAGAGCCCTCCTTGTTCACGGCCTCCACCAATCACATGAAGTAAGATCCTGAAACACACATGAAGTGGGTGAGAAAGTGATAGAGCAATTAAAATGTTTGGTGAGCTGACTAATCGATAATAGATTCAAAGAAAATGTAGGAACGAAAAGGATATCAGTGAGTGGAAGTGATGGTGTCATAGAAGTGGATACTTTCCCTTGAACTTTAGTTTGTAAACCATCAACAATGGTAACAAATTTATGTAAAAGACATGGAGAAACTGAGTATAGTAGATGTTTGTTACCTGTAAGATGCTCGGACGCTCCTGAGTCAATTATCCAGGATGAAGAGGAGGTAGAAAATACATCTGAAGCGGTGGTAGCAGTGGTGGGTAAAGAAGTACTTGGGGAGGACCCATCATGGTCTTCATTTTCTGGAATAGTTCATAGTCTTCATCGGTAAAAGTATGCTTTGGAGTTGTTGTGGTAGACTGCTCTACCTTTGTATCACTCACTAAAGCTTGGTTAGCCTTATTCTCATTAGCTATACAACATCTTTAACGAGAGTGGTCCAATCTATCATATATAGAGCATTCTTTTAGGTGAAATCATGTGTCTCTAGTGTGGCCATATCCCTTACAATGGGTGCATTCCTTCCCATCTGTTCGGTCAAAACCAGTCCTTCCACCTCTTCCTCTTCCTCCCCTATAAAATATGCCTCGGCCTCGGTCTTAGTCAGGTGGTATTCCCCTATGTCTAGAGTACATAGCGGGTGGTATTTTAGTAGTAGAGGGAGAAGCGTTTGGAATATGGAGAAGTGTAACACAGACATCATCAAAAGTGGGAACCACGGAAGAGCTAAGAAGGTGAGTCTTAGCAACTTCAAGATGTAGTTTAATGTTAGCAAGACATATGGCAATAATCAAGGCCTCTTTCTATTTATGTTAAATAGAGATATCTGTAGACGTTGGCTGGGAAAGTTTTCATTCTTGAAGAAAGCCTCGAAAGCTGGCCAAATATTCATGTATATTGTCTCCTTGTTTGGTGGTAAGCATCCGTTGTTAAATATCATATGGCCTTTGTAAGTTGTTGGAGCTTGAATACAACTTGGCGCATGTCTCCCAAATTTGTTTACCCGTCTCTAGTTGAATGGTATTATTGGAGACATGTTCCTCCATGCTATTGATAAGCCAACTAATAACCAATGTATCCTCCTTGAACCATTTGGTATAGAATATATCATCTTCATCAATATGTGGTCCACGGTTGGTGAAATTACCAACTAGGTCATTTGTGATAAGAAACCGACAAACCGATGTGGACTAGTTCATATAATTTTGAGTATGTCACTCTTGTGACTCATATTATCTTCAGCTATTGTAGGCAAATCAAGTAAAATAGTTCTCCAATCAAGTAATCAAAATATGACCAAGTGGAAGGCTTTAACCAACTTGGTTAATAGAGATGCTTAGCATAAACGCTAAGCAAGTAATTTTAATGGATAATGTGTTATGGTCCCGGATCTGACACAAGGATTCTTTGGGTGGATCTGCAATCTGCCACGGATTACTGTACAGATAGTAAGGATTGAAGGAAGACATGGAGAACAAAAACGAAAGATCAAGCCAAAGGGAAGTTTGAACACCCTAGAGCTCGTTGAGGAGAACTCTAAGCCTCTTTACGCTAGATTTAACCTAATTCTTAATACTTCAATGCTTGAGTTTCTCATTACTCTTACCCCTTAAATAGGGTTCACCCTGTTAGGGTTTATAATAAAATATTCTAAAAATACCCCTATAAATAAAATATTCCAACAATACCCCTTTAAATAAAATATTCCAAAAATACCCCTATAAATAAAATATTCCAAAAATACCCCTATGGCCTAAAACTGAAATAAAATAAATTAAATTAAATAAAACAACTAAAATAATAATGTTATTGCGTACATAACATAATGACTCATAAAAGGCTCAACATCTTCCTTCTTTATCCAGGAATCTTGTTCCCACAGATTTATTAAAAAAACCAATATGCATTGGTCTCAGTGAAAGTATTGTGCAAACCGACAATAATTGCCTTGACAATCTTTTCTAACCAAAGATAATCTAAGATGCATATATTCTCATAATTTCATAAGATGAAAACATGCATAAGGACATCTCTAAATCACTTCTTAATACCGAAAACCAGTAGCATAAAATTAATAATATCAGAAATAAATACTTATCTCTTGAGCTTCAATCTTGCTTCATAAGGAGCCTTCTATGAGAAGCTTTTAATCATATATTCATAGAGCATAATGGGGATCCTAAATTGGTAGCTTTGATACCATGTTGAATTTAGGACCACATGAATAATACCTCGAGCAAAGGGAGAGAAAAATTAAAAAAAAAAGGAAAAAGAGAAGAGTTCTCGGGTATAGAGAGAAGAGAAGGAAAATAAAGGACAATAGAGAAAGAGCAGTTCACACTAGAGAGAAGAAAAAAAGTAAGAAACTTGCTTGATTTCTGAGTTAAAATCACCCCTATATATAGTTGAGGAGGTGATAGAGTCCATGTACAACTAACCTTAGGACTCCTAATTACATTCCAACTAGAAGCCATTATGATAAGATTACATTACCTATTTAAGAGACTAATTTAACTCAACTACAAACAACTTCTTTAAGGACGTGAATCAAGATAGAGAGCCAGCTCTTGGTCTTATCTTGTGGGTCGCACATGATCTTCCAGCTCATGTAGATAGAGATATTAGCTCGTGGTATCTTTGTGGGTCTCACTTGATCTTCAAATTTTCTATTTAATTCCAGCACATGTTCCTTATCTCTTAGCCAGAGCCACTTTATATGAGGACTCTTGTTGACACCTCTCAAGCCCATGGGGGATCCCACATTGTAACATATACTTAGTTATTAAGTTAAGTCATTAAGTTTATTTACTTGTCAAGTTGAATGCCGTGGAGGGGCATATTTGTAATTTTCTCTTGAACCTTATGGACATGAACCCTATTTAGAGAAGAAATGGAATGGGAAGAAAGAAGTCTGAATTTAGGTAACATAGGGTTTTGAGTTCTCCTAAATGATCTCAGGGGTGTGCGTTATCCTCAATGAACCTAGGGTCTCAAGCTTCCCTTTGGCTTGATTTTCTTCTCTTATCTTCTTCTTCCCTACAAATCTCTATGTTAGATCCAGGACCGTAACAAAATGCAAAGGTTGAATGAAAGAGACACAAGATTTTTCAAAGATGAGACTCTCTCTTTCACTCTAAAGCACTTTCAAAGGAATTTACAAGAATGAGAATAATGGTTTGAAGTATTTTCCAATAAATGCTCAGTAACTTCTCAATACATGGTTTTGTGGGGTATTTATAGCTTCCCTGACTCAAACTAGCCGTTATTTGCACATTTGAAAAAATCAGTACTTTAATTGATCGATGGACTAATCAATCAATAGGTTATTGTAGGTCCAAAAAAGTTAAGTTGATTGATCATTGACTAGGGGATGATTGATTGATCAGAATTCTCTCTAGTAGTGCAATTCAAGTATGATTGATCAATGCATTTCATATGATCGATCATGCTTTATGTCCCTTAGTGGCAAAGTTTTGTCTAATCAAACCATTGGGAGGGAAGATTGATCATTCCATGTGAAATTTTCGTGCATGGGCAGAATTGATCGGTCAATCCAAAAGGGATAATTAACCATGCATTATAGGATGAAATGGTCATGTTCTGGATGATCATTCAATCGACTATGGTTGATTGATCATGCTTTATATGTCTAGCCTGTAAATTTCTAGATGATCGATCATTACCAGTGGCTGATTGATCATTCCAATGCCAGTTCAACAGTCTTGACTTTTAAAGCATGTGAATATTTTTCTCTAAGTGCTCTAGCATGTTCTAAGATGTTCCTAAATATGTTTATATTCAATTTATGACCTAAAGTTCCAATTTCACATTTGTACTTAAAGAAGGGAGCTTAAAATACTCTCTTATATATGTGACTAAGTTTGGACATTTGACTATTATACTTGAACTCTAGTCTTCTCGTTATCTTCTTCCTTGTGGGTACTTCTTCAAGAGATGTCCTTCAATGATGATTGAGGTCTTGAGTAAGGCTTGATGGTATTGAAGCTTATTGAATTTAGGATTCCATGCTTGGAAATTCGAGCAAGATGAGAGAGGGAGAAGAGAGTGGGAAGAGAAGAGAAGAGAAGAGAAGAAAAGAGCAAAGAGAGAGAGAGCTCAGTTAGAGAGGAGAAAAGAGAAAAATGAAGAAGAGAAACTTTAGGCCAAAAGAGAGATTCTTCCATGAATTGTGAGAAGAGGATAACTTGATTGAAATCCCTTCAACCAAGACCCCTATTTATACTTTTTCCATTACATGTTTAGGGAAACTCCTCAATAAATTATCTCCCTAATTATATCAATCAAGGGAAGATTACAAGATCAAAGGAGAGAATCTAGCATCCTTTATAGGATGACACCTCATGCCACAAGTATGGGCCTTCTCCACACATGTGTGGGCTTGGTCCCACCTTCTTACACTCCCCCTCAAGTTGGGGGTGAGAAAACCTCGTAGATGACCAGCTTGTTGCAAATGATGGATATGATTTTATGAGTGACTGGTTTTGTGAGGATGTCTGCAACTTGTCCTAGTGAGGAGATGCTAGAAATTTCTCTCGTATAAAGTGGTAATCAACCTCTATGTGTTTTGTTATTTCATGGAAGACTAGATTTGACATGATATGAATCACCACTTGATTATCGCTGTATAGATCCATAGGAGCTTTCTTTATAGAATCTTGTTCAGTGAGAAGGGATCTAATCCATAGAAGCTCACTCACTGTGTGTGCCATGACCCTGAATTCTGCTTTTGTGTTGAACCTTGCAACTACTTTCTACTTGCTTTTCCATGTAACCAAGTTTCTTCCAACCATTGTATAGTATCTCGAAGTAGATTTTTTTGTTATCCGGGGATCTAGCCCAGTCTGCATTTGAGAACCCTTATATGTTGAAGTGATCATGGTTCTTATAGAGAAGCCCTCTTCTTGAAGCTCCTTTCAAGTATCACAATATTCTTTCCAATGTTTTCCAATGAGTAAGTTGTGGTTTGTGCATATATTGTCTTACCAAACTTAATGCATATGCTATATTTGGCCTTTTTACACTGAGATAAATAAGTTTCCCCATAAGTCTTTGATATTTACCGATATCCACATCTTCACCAGTGCCTACGGATAATTTTGTATTGGAATCCATATGAGTTTCTGTTGGTCTACACCCCATCATTCATGTCTCCTCCAGTAGATCAAGGACATACTTCCTCTGAGATAATATAATCTCATGCTTGCATGGTAGTACCTCAATACCCAAAAAGTATTAAGTAGTCCAAGTTCTTTTTTATTGAACTCTTCACATATCTTTTCTTTGGTTTTTTGAATACCCTTGGAATCACTGTCGATTAAGACAATATCATCAGCATAAATGGTCAAAAGTACTTTCCCTTTAAGGGTATCTTTAAGAAACACAGAGTGATCTACATAACATCGTTTAAATCTGGACAATATCAATGTTTGTTTAAATTTATCAAACCATGCACGAGGAGACTGTTTTAGACCATAAAGGGATTTATTCAATTGACATACGAACTCCCCCTCAACAAAAAATCCAGATGATTGTTGCATATACATTTAGTCGTTGATATCTCCATTAAGGAAAGCATTCTTCGCATCAACCTAATAGACCGGCCAGGAAGAATTAACAGCAAGGGATAATAAAATATGTACTGAGTTCAATTATGCCACCGAGGAAAAAATTTCTTCATAATCGATCCCATTGCATTGAGCATAGCATTTTGGCAACGAGGTGTGCCTTAAGGTGAGCAATTGACCCATCTGAATTATGTTTAACCATGTATACCCACTTATAGTCAACAAGTTTCTTACCGGAAGGAAGAGGAACAAGAGCCCATGTCTGATTCTCATATAGTGCATGCATTTCTTCTTCCATTGTTTCCTTCCACCTTGGATATCTCAGAGCCTTCTAATAGGACTGTGGGATAGAGATAGAGGAGACAAATGCAAGAAATTGATAACATGACGAAGATAAATGATGGTTAGACACAAAATTGGATATGGAGGGCCTAGTGCAAGTCATGGGTTCTTTCCTTAAGGGGATAGGTCGAGTATCATATTGTGGTCCAAAAGGAATAGAAGATGATAGACTTACCTTGATGGGATCTGAAACTCTGTAGGTGTGGTGTCAACCAATGGTTCAGGGGGTTCAATAGTGTCTACCACACATAGCACAATAGGGCGAGGAGAGGCGTGTACAGAAGAGAGATTTGGAGGGGCATTTTTTTGTAGTATGAAGAGTCTTCAAAAAGATTACATCCCTAGACACAAGTAACCTTTGGAGAGTAGGATTACAATAAACATAACCCTTATGTGTGTGAGAGTGTCCTAAGAAGATACACTTGACAGATTTTGGATCAAGTTTACTACGCATTGGTGAGGTAACATGAATGAAGCATGTACACCAGAAGACTTTCAAGGGAAGCAAAAAAGGATCACCATGTGGAAAAAATAATATGTGGATTTATGACTGATAACGAAAGAGGGTAGCCTAGTTATAAGAAAGAATGCAATAAGGATGACATGTGGCCAGTAAAAGTATGGTACTTTCATGTTATATAATAAGTCATGAGCTACCTGAGAAGATGATAGTTCATTTGTTCGGCTACACCATTCTATTGAGGGGTGTAGACACAAGATGTTTGATGGGTAATGCCATTTTCTAGACAAAAGGATTCAAGTATGTTAATTTTTGGACTCTAATTAATGCCTTACGTAGAGTCTGCAATATATTGGCTACTGTTTAATTATGGGTTTTTGGAAATTTCACTCTTGTATTTTGATTGCCCTAGTTTTCTTTTATATTTAGGGGCGTGCCTATTAGAGTTATCATTGAGGATCAGCAGTTGATGTAGAGAGAGGTTAGAGAAAAACACTTGAGTGTGTACGATTTCTCTTGCAAAATACTTCATCATCATAGTGAATTATTGTAGTGGCGGAAGATAGGACATAGTCTCACCTTTAGGCGAACTTCTATAAATCATGTATTTTTTGTTCTTGATTATTTCTTCTTCTGTGATTATTATTGATCTCGTTAGTATTGAATTGGGGTATCTAATTCCTAACAAAGGTCACTAGAGACATATTCTTTGGCATTACCAGACTAAAGTACTTTTATTTTCTAATCGAATTGAGTGACTACCATAGCATGAAATGATTTAAAGATTGATGACATTTTAGATCACCCTTTAAAAAGAAATAGCCATATAGTACGAGTAAAATCATCAACGAAGGTAATAAAGCACTTAACTAGGGAAATGTTTGTGATGCTCAAGGGTCCATACATCTGTGTAAATCAACAAAAATTGAGCAACACCTTTAAGTTCAGTCTGAGGAGAGTATGTTGTCCTTTGGTGTTTGCTCAGTTGACACACCTCAAAATTTGAACTTGACATATTTTTAAAATTAGGAAACAGAAGATGAAGACATTGGGTGGATGGATGTCCCAATCGATTATGCCATAAACTCCCCTTGGTGTGCTTGGTTGAGAAAGCATTGATTTGGGACACGCCTAGGTAGTAGGGCCCCCCTTGTTCACTGCCTCCACCAATGACCTAGTTTGTTGTAAGATCCTGAAGCACATGAAGTGGGTGAGAAGATGATGGAGAAATTAAAATGTTGAGTAAGTTGACTAATCGATAAAAGGCTCAAGGGAAAGGTATGTAAAAAAAGGATATTTGTAAATGAAAGTGATGGAGTAACATAGGTTGATCCTTTCCTGAGATATTTAGTCTGGGATCCATCAGTTATGGTAATAAATTTATCCAAGAGACAGGGAGAGACAGAGTGGAGTAGAATTTTGTTACATGTGAGATGATCGGAGGCCCCTGAATCAATTATCCAAGATGAAGAGGAGGAAGTGGCAGAGAGTATACCTGAAGCGGTAGTGACAGTAATAGTGGAGGAGGAACTTGGAGGAGACCCCGTCAGAGTTTTCATTTTCTGGAATAAGTCATACTCATCATCAGTAAGGGTCTTCTTTCTGTTGTTTGGGCAGAATTGTCCTCCTTTGTACCAATTTTTGAGGCTTGATTAGGCTTAGCCTATTCTGGCGTGTCGTGGGTTTTCCAACACTGATCGATAGTATGACCATATCTCCCATAGTGGGTACATTCCTTGCCTTCTGTTTTGGAGGAACCGTTCCTTCCACATCTTCCTCAGCCTCCTCCATAATTTCTTTCACAAAATTGGCAATGGTTAGTTGGTGTGCCCCTATGATCGGAGTACATAGCTGATGATACTTGAGTCTGGATGCGGAGTAATGTGGCACATACATCATCAAAAGTGAAAATAGCGAGGCGCTAAGGAGTTGAGTTTTAGCAACCTCTAGATACCGCTTAATATTTTCTAGACAAATGGCTATGGCTAAGGTTTCTTTCTTCTTGTCTTGGACAGAGACATTTGTGGAGTTAGGGTGAGCTAACTTCCATTCTTGAAGAAGGCCTCTAAATCTAGCCAAGTACTCATGGATATTTTCTTCTTGTTTAGTATTAAACATAGTTTGGAGAATATCATATGGCCTTTGTAAAGAGTACAACTTAGCACATGTTTCAAATATTTGTTTTGCTGTGTCTAGATGGACAACATTGTTGGAGACATGCTCTTCCATGCTATTGTTGAGCCAACTAATCACCAAAGTATCCTTTCTTAACCACTTTGCATAAACAATATCTTCCTCATCAATGTGTGGCCCAAGTTTCGTTAGGGGTGACCTCGTAGGTCCTTTGTAATAAGAAAATATTGATCCAATTTGGACTAGCTCAAATAATTGAATATCCCTTGCAAGGGTATGGAGGTAATCTTGAGAATATCATTCTTCCTACCCATGTATTCTTAATCCATAAAAGGCAATGGAAGGGTAATAGTTTACTCAAGGTAAAGTAGCCTAAGTAAGAGGCTTGCAGAACCAAGTGAAGCCAAGACTAGCTCGGATATATGGAAGGAGAACCCGAGTATAGCCAGTCTTTTAGGCAAAGAGACCCACTTAGGCAAAAAAACTTGCTGGCAAAAAATGGCTGTAATCAATTCTGTACTCTTCCTTTTAGAGAACAAAAATCAATCAACAATCATGAAATCAAGTAAGGGAATATGGCATGTTGAGTAAGATCTATGCAAGATTATTCCAAAAATATTTTTGACGCCAGCTTGAATACAACCAGTCAATATTCTAATCTCTATGAGTTAGGCAAAATATGATTGATTTAAATTAAATAAATCAGGCCTAATCAAGGAGATATTGAGGGGTTGTAAGATCTCAAAAACTAGAAACTTGTTTCAAATAGATTGGCTCCACCTTGGCTTTCCAAAGGAACAATTCCTTAACTCTTTTTTTCTTGCTTCTGTTTATGTAGCAACCAATCTTCCAACTGCAATTTCTCATGAATAGTGAGGCAAGAACAAGCATCCAAATCGTGGCTTTGAATCAACAAGAGTTTCGGCCTATCTTTTAAAAAACTTTTGCAAAAACTTTCAACAAAAACAGTCTTCTTCTTTCAGCTTCTTATTTATTTATTTTTAAATAAAAAAATGATTAACCTTGGCATGAAAAATGATAATATAGCTTTAATTATCATATGAAGTCCAAAACATAAAAAACAATCCTTCAAAAAAAGGCAAAAGGCCAAGTAGAGTTTCAACTCTTCTAACAAGTTGGTTCAAGGCAAAGCTTAGTATAAAAGCCAAGTAATAGGATTTCCGAAATCCAATGGCTTATAATAGGCTTAAGAATCATTTTATTCATTATAAATCTTGCATCCAAGAAACAGTAACTTCCCATGCAAAACAATCCCAACATAAACCAATTATCAACCAAAACTTTCAAATCGACTGAAAAAGCAGCTTTTGACAAGCTTCTTCCAATCTGAGATATATAAAACTCAATATTTTCATATAATAAAGAGGCTCGGCTCTGAATCATATTCCAGAGCTAAAAAAATGAGAGCATGGAGTCATTAATTGATGATAATAACAAGAATAAAGAACTTATTTTAACAAGCTTCAATCTTGCTTCACAAAGATCCTTCTATGATTAACTTTGATCATAAACTCCTTGTAGAATCCTCTTAACGTGGGGATACTAAATTCAATGCTCTGATACCACGTTGAATTTAGGACCCCATTTTTGGAACCTTGACCAAGATGAGAGAGGGAGAAGAGATGGGAAAGAGAAGAGAAGAAAAGGTAATGAGAGAGAGCTTGGGTAGAGAGGAGAGAAGAGAAAAAAAGGAGAAGAGAACTTTAGGCTAGGAGAGATTCTTCCTCGAATTGTGAGAAGAGGAGAGATTGATTGAAATTTGTTGGAAGATAAGCTCAAGCCCACACGACCAAGGAAGGCCCACATATCTAAGATTATTATAAGATAGGCCACATGACCAAGGAAGGCCCACAAGATGGGCCAAAGCCCATAAGAAGTAGGACCCACAATGAGTACCATGAGCTGGCATCCTTATCACATCAATTGGATGATCAAGAAGGATTCACAAAAGTATCTTTATCTTAGGGTCACGACCAAGAAGAGTGTTAGGTTCTTCCTGAGCCATGGATCGAGTCACCCTTCTTTCCTCTCTTCCCTCCATATTGAATCTTGACGCTGGAAGAGGATTCTTGTTTCTTGAACGCGGAATGATGGAAATAGGAATGGAATGATTGAGCTTTGAAGGAAGCTCGATTGGACCTCAGAGGGAGAATCTGACCTAGAACTCTGAGGGAGAATCTAACCTGTTTAATTCTAATTTCTCAATACTTACTTTCCTTCACCTTGACGTCCCCATAAATAGGGTTGAGGACTGAAATACAAATTAGACCCATGGGTCAATTGGTTCATGCCGTATTACATCTAAACCAAACCAAACCAAACCAAACGAAACCAATCCAAATGGAATTACATTAAAAGTAAATTGACAAAATTTAATTCCTATGTATGTGGATAACTTGTGGTGCTATGGAATCCATAACATCACCCCCCTCCTGGAGAAAGAGCTTGTCCTCAAGCTCGAAGTAGGGGTAGAGGGTTCACAACGCATCTAATGGCTCCCATGCCGTGTCACTGGGATCAGCATCAGCCCATTGCACTAGGATCTCCCAATCACCCTGAATGCGGCGAGCCTGTAACATCTGTACTGGAGAAGAAAGGACAAGTCCCTCATGTAATGGGGGCAGAGGTGTGTGCAGCAAGGGAGAGTCACCTTGGAAGGCCTTCAGTTGGGAGACGTGAAACACATTGTGAATCCTGGCCTCTGGTGGAAGCTGCAAGCGGTAGGCAACTGTCCCAATGCGGTCCATTGCCTAAAAGGGACCATAATGCTTCGGAGAGAGCTTGTGGCGTTTGGAGGCTGTCAGTGACAGCTGCCTATAATGTTGGAGACGTAGCCATACATAATCTCATGGAGAAAAGAAGACTTCCCGATGCTTCTTGTAATAATAAAACTTCATAGTATTATGGGCCTCTTGGAGATGAGTGCACACCTTAGTGAGCAATGTGTCTCTTTCTGCTAATGCTTGGTCCAAAGTGGTGACCTTGGAGACACCTGGATCATATGATAAAATACTGGGCAGGTCTCTACCATATGCTACCTTGAATGGGGTTGTTCCGAGTGCGCTGTGGTAGGAGGTGTTGTAACAGAATTCAGCCCAAGTGAGCCACTTAACCCACCGTTTAGGTGAGTCCCCCACGAAACAATGAAGATGCATCTCAATTGTCCGGTTGACGACCTCTGTCTGACCATCAGTTTGCAGATGGTAGGCGGAAGAGAATGCTAATGTTGTGCACTGCAGCTTGAATAGTTCTTTCCAAAATGTACTGGTAAATATGGCATCTTTGTCAATGGTAATGGAAGAAGGCATCCCATGTAAGCGGACAATATTAACCATAAAGAGTTGAGCTACGTGAGCTGGAGTGTAAGGATACGCCAAAGGTATGAAATGGCCATACTTTGAGAAATGATCAACCACTACAAAGATAATGGATTTACCGG
Organism: Aristolochia californica; assembly: GCF_029961685.1. NCBI lineage: Eukaryota > Viridiplantae > Streptophyta > Magnoliopsida > Piperales > Aristolochiaceae > Aristolochia > Aristolochia californica. Next base: position 26,140,287 of record NW_027181771.1, read on the forward strand.
ACGATGAGGGAAGGCCATCTATGAAGTCCATGGAAATATCTGACCAGACTTGTGACAGCAACTGAAGTGGTTGGAGCAACCCAGCTGGACTTAATGATTCAGCTTTATTTCGTTGACAAATTTGACAAGCGGCCACATAATCGGCTATACTACGCTTCATACCCCTCCAATAAAATTCCCGACTTATCTAGAAATATGTTTTTTGTCGGCCCTCATGTGTACTGTCATGGAAGGAGGCTAAAATGTTGTGAATAAGTGGTGACGTGTGGTGTAGAGAGATCCAGTTTTTGAAGAGGACCAGACTATCTTGAACCATCTAATGTTTTTCCGATCTCCCCTGCTGGATCTCATGATATAAAGCAATAATTTTCGGGTACTGTTGTGTTTCTTCCCGGATAGAATCCAACAAGAGAGCTCTGGGCTGACTTATGGCGTGTAATTGCGGCTCTAGAATGTCCCGGCGAGATAAAGCATCAACCCCCACATTCAAACTCCCAAGTTTATACTCCACTGTAAAGTCAAACCCCATAAGTTTACTTAAACAATGTTGCTGTGGTGAGGTAGTGAGGCGCTGCTCAAGCAGATACTTGAGGCTGCAATGATCGGTGCGAATCAAAAATGGGCACCCCCAGAGGTAAGGCCGCCAATGTTGTATTGCTTTAGTTAAACCGATCAGTTCCCTCTCATAAGCTGCTAACTTGTGGGGTGTTGTCCAAGTTGGCGGCTAAAATAAGCAATCGAGTGTCCCTGTTGGTGTAACACTAGACCAGTACCGCCCCCCGAAGCATCACATTCCACCACAAATGACTCATCAAAGTCCAGTAGTTGCAAAACCGGTGTGGATGATAAGGCCTCTTTCAACTGCTGAAAGGAATGAGTCATTGTCTCGGACCATGTAAAGGCATTTTTATTCAGTAGGTTGTTGAGCGGTGCTGCAATTTGGCCATAGCTGCGAATAAATTTCCTGTAATACCCAGCTAGGCCCAAAAATCCCCTTAATGCTGTAATGGAGGTGGGAGGAGGCCAATCTGTGATGGCTTGTATCTTACTCTGGTCTACCTTCACCCCAACTGCTGAAATAACGTGGCCCAAGTATGCCATTTCTGAGGTCCCCATAGAACATTTGGACGAATTTAAAACCAAATGATGTGAGCAGATAAGAGTAAATACCTGGTGAAGGTGTTCAAGATGCTCTTCCCAACTATTGCTATATACCAAAATATCATAAAAAAATACCAAAATGTATTTCCTCAAGAGAGAGGAAAATACCTCATTCATGAGGGCCTGGAATGTGGAAGGCGCATTTGAGAGACCAAATGGCATTACGAGGAACTCGAAATGGCCGTGGTGCATGCGGAACGCATTTTTCTCCACATCTGATGAATGAACTTGGATTTGATGATAGCCACACTTCAAATCAAGCTTGGTAAAAATAGTAGCACCATGTAACTCATCTAGCAACTCGTCCACCACTGGTATGGGAAATTTTTCTTTAATAGTGTGCGCATTAAGTTGCCTGTAATCCACACAAAACCTCCATGGCTTATCATGCTTGCGAACTAGTAATACCGGGGAGGAAAAAGGAGACCTGATTGGCTGAATAATACCCTGGGCGAGCATCTTTTGGCACTGCCTTTCAATCTCATCCTTCTATAAGTGGGGGTAACGATAACGACGCACCACTACAATTTCAGTGCCCATTTTCAAACGGATGCGGTGATCACAGTGCCTAATTGGTGGTAGAGCAGTAGGTTCTTGAAAGATATCCTCAAAGTCTGATAGTAATTGAGATAACTTACAGTTGTCCATGCTATGGACCTAAATAGCCTGAAGGGCGCAGGGCACTGGTGCCTAGGTGTCATGCAATGTAATCTGACGGTGGTCCTCTGTGAAGGTCATGGTCAGAGCCTGAAAATCCCATAAAATAGGCCCCAACATTTGTAGCCATTTAATTCCCAGTACCAAATCAAATCCGGACAGTGGAATCACCAAGAAATCTGCAATAAATGTGTGACCCTCAATATCAAAGTGTGTGGCTGGAGAGATGTCCACACTGGTAATTTTAGCCCCATTGGCTACTGATACAAAAAGGCTTGTCTGTTGTTGGACGACTAACCCAAGTTGTTCGGCCGCTGGCTGACTGATGAAATTATGTGTACTACCATAGTCAACTAAAGCAAGTAAGTGTAGATGATATAACTGGGCTTTAACCTGCATGGTATTAGAACTGTGCAGACCAGTCATGGCATGAAGTGAAATCTCTGGATCCTCTTGGTCTGTCTCCACAATCTCCTCCTCTGGTAGTATGTCTTCACAATCCTCCCACAGACATATACTGAGTAATCTTTTGCATAGGTGACCTTGGACATACTATTCATCATAGTTAAAACAAAGGCCCTTGGCCTTTCTCTGATCCATTTCTTGTCTGTTCAGTTTTTTGAAGTAAGGAGCTGGTGGAGTAGAGTTAGAATTGTCTAGGCGCGGTGTTGCACTGGCTCTAGAACGTGGAGGCCCATAATATGGTGCTGGCGCAGTGGCATTGTGCCTTCCTGGCCAAGTTGGTTTTCTGACCAGTGAATCTTTCAGAACACGCTTCTTATACTCAATTGACCTGGCTAAATTCATAGCATGGTCCAAATCTGTAGGACCATGTAATTTAACTTCTAGATGCAGAGCTTCTGTCAAACCAATAGAAAAGATGTGAACATACTGGGTGTGACTAACTGTTAAGCACCTAGCCAATACTACCCAAAAGACCGGCCTGTTAGGAGCAGAAGACATAGGTACTTAACCCCAGGACCATAACAGTACCCCACCCTTCCCCAAGCCGACGACCGCGGAGGCTACCACAACAGAGCAACCGGAGCTAGGTCGAACCCAGGTCAGTCCAGGCGCGTGACCACCCGCATCCGTTTTTGGGGGCGCCGGGATTTGAAGTGGGGATGCAGCGCTAGCTCTAATACCAAATGTTAGGTTCTTCCCTTGCCATGGATCGAGTCACCGTTCTTTCCTCTCTTTCCTCCATGGATGATCTTGAGTTGGAAGAGAAACCTTGTTTCTTGAATGAGTAATGGTGGAACTCAATTTAGAATGAAGGAGCTTTGGAGGAAGCTCAACCTTGGACCTCAAAGGGAGAATCCGACCTTGACCTCTGTTGGAATTTGTGTTTGTATTGACCGGGCCAGTCCTTGTATAAGATCCATGGGGTTGCTTTCTTAAGAGGTTCGAGCCTTTTAGCCCAATGGTTTCAACATGGTATCAGAGCAGGTTGGTCCCGAGTTCGAGTCCCGCTCTCACCGAATTTTGTCCCAGAAATTTCTGGTGAATTTGTCCTGGGTTTTTCCAGGAGTTTGTCCCGGGTTTTTCCGGTGAATTTGTCCACGGGTTTTCCCGTGCGGGGGAGTGTTGGAATTTGTGTTTGTATCGACCGGGCCAGTCCTTGTATAAGATCCGTGGGGTTGCTTTCCTAAAAGGTTCGAGCCTTTTAGCCCAATGATTTCAACATGTGTTGGAATTTGTGTTTGTATCAACCGGGCCAGTCCTTGTATAAGATTCGTGGGGTTGCTTTCCTAAAAGGTTCGAGCCTTTTAGCCCAATGGTTTCAACATGTGTTGGAATTTGTGTTTGTATCGATCGGGCCAGTCCTTGTATAAGATCCGTGGGGTTGCTTTCCTAAAAGGTTCGACCCTTTTAGCCCAATGGTTTCAACATGGTATCAGAGCAGGTTGGTCCCGAATTCGAGTCCCGCTCTCACCGAATTTTGTCTTTGAAATTTCTGGTGAATTTGTCCTGGGTTTTTCCAGGAGTTTGTCCCGGGTATTTCTGGTGAATTTGTCCACGGGTTATCCCGTACAGGGGAGTGTTGGAATTTGTGTTTGTATCGACCGGGCCAGTCCTTGTATAAGATCCGTGGGGTTGCTTTCCTAAGAGGTTCGAGCCTTTTAGCCCAATGGTTTCAACAACCTCTGAGGGAGAATCAGACTTGTAAAATATAATTTTCATGGTCCTAGGGTTAAGTATGTTATGCACGCAATAACATACTTATTTTAGTTGTTTTATTTAATTTACTTTATGTTATTTCAGTTTTAGGCCATAGGGGTATTTTTGGAATTATTTATTAATAGGGATATTTCTGTAATATTTTATTAAACCCTAATAGGGTGAACCCTATTTAAGGGGTAAGAGTAATGAGAAAAGAAAGCATTGAAGTATTAAGAATTAGGTTAAATCTAGAGTAGAGAGGCTTAGAGTTCTCCTCAACGAGCTGTAGGGTTATCAAACTTCCCTAAGGCTTGATCTTTTGTTTTTGTCTTCCCCATGTCTTCCTACTACCCCTACGGTAATGCTTGGAAGACCCGTAACCCGTGGCAGACCGCAGATCCTCCCAAAGAATCCACATGTCAGATCCGGGACCGTAACAACTGGTATCAGAGCAGGAACACAATGGGTTATTCTATATCTGAAGAAAGATGGATGACAATGGGTAAGGAATTGGAAGAAATACGAGCACAGTTAGATGCTTCCATTGAACGTTATGCAAGGGAAGAACTCATTGCTACAGCAAAACAGGTCACACGACCTCAAATCTCCGACCAACATGAAGTACCAGAAGCTATCTCGAACGAGGCAACAGGCCAAGGGCCGAAAAAATAAAAAATTTCGTCATCGTTATCGGAAAACATCCATGTAGAAGAGGCGGACGTTGTTTTGTTAACAAAAAGGGGCGCCGATTTCGATCTCAACATTTTTGAAATCACACCTACGAAATCACAGCCAATTTTGGCCTCCACATTTTCTCAATCTCACGGCGGGACCTCAAGTTTTAGGATCTCGAAAGGGTATTATGCCTCTCTCCCGTCGGTAATCAAGGGTGGGGGTTCCACCTTCCAAAACCCCTCCCCACGGCCAGCCCGATGTCTTCCGGTGATTCTTCCGACAGTGGTGTGTTTCCGAGAGCCCTTGGTCTCGAAAAATTACCAGGCGGCGACGCCCAAAACGGCTGCTCTTCACCACCGGACACGAAGGCGACTACGTCGGCACCGTCATACACAACTCCGGTGGGATTCGACTTCCACCCACCACCTCCCACACTCAATCCACCTCTCGGCAGAACAGAGCAAACCATTGTTCCAAATTGGGGGGGGGGGGGGGGGGGGGGGGGGGGGGGGGGGTGGGGACACTGTATCGAAATATTTTTTTTTGAGGGGCTTTGTGTTTCTGTGGATGAGCAAAATACCTATGCGGATGTGGATCTTCGAATTGCAGCTGTGGGATTTAAATTTTTGGATCCTCTGTATGCTATTCGGAGCCGTGTGGACGGAAGAAGACCATCGCCCGCCTTCGTCGGCACCATGAGGGAAGGAGTAGCTGTCGACAAGGTTTTGACACTTACCGACGGCCGCTATGCTCGGGATCGGCAGGAGGATAACGCCAGATTTTGATTTTCAAAGAATCGTCGACGAAATTTCCGCCGAAGGAGGAAGAAGATGTTCAATTCAAATTTTCCTAAGTTATAAAAATTTCATCAGCGCACGAAGCTGAGTCGTGCGCCGAACCGGGTTCCTGAACCGAGTCAACCTAGGTTCACTAGGACCGAGCCAAAAAAAAAAAAAAATCGCGTCCAGATGAGGGGTCGTGCGCCAGACCGGGTTCTTGAACCGAGTCAACCCAGGTTAACTCAGACGGGTCCAAAAAAAAAATTATAATAATTTGGCGTCCTGAAGGTGGGTCATAGCTATCGCAGATGCTACTTCGGCACCAGTGGAGACGTCGGCATACCGACACTACTTTCGAGCTTGAGGACAAGCTCGACTTCCAAGGGGGGTGTAATGTTATGCACGTAATAACATTATTATTTTAGTTTTTTTATTTAATTTACTTTATGTTATTTCGGTTTTAGGCCATAGGGATATTTTTGGAATTATTTATTAATAGGGATATTTTTGTAATATTTTATTAAACCCTAACAGGGTGAACCCTATTTAAGGGGTAAGAGTAATGAGAAAAGAAAGCATTGAAGTATTAAGAATTAGGTTAAATCTAGCGTAGAGAGGCTTAGAGTTCTCCTCAACAAGATGTAGGGTTATCAAACTTCCCTTAGGCTTGATCTTTTATTTTCGTCTTCCCCGTGTCTTCCTACTACCCCTACGATAATGCTTGGAAGACCCATAACCGGTGGTAGATGGCAGATCCTCCCAAAGAATTCATGTGTCAGATCCGGGACCATAACAAAGTACCTATGTCTTCCACTCCTAACAGGCCGGTCTTTTGGGTAGTATTGGCTAGGTGCTTAACATTTGGTATCAGAGCTAGCGCTCGGTCGCGAGTTCGAATCCCGAAAATGGCGCAGAGGCTGGATTTAAATACTGGTAGGTCGCGCCGCTATTGCGATGCTGCGGTTGGGCCAGTGCCGCTGCATTGCGCGTAAAGGCTGGATTAAAATACTGGTAGGTCGTGCCGCTGTTGCGATGCTGCGGTTGGGCCAGTGTCGTTGCGCCGCCGTGGTCGTCGGCTCGTGAAGGTGGGGTGTGATGTTATGGTCTTGGGGTTAAGTACTTATCTCTTCCGCTCCTAACAGGACAGTCTTTTGGGTAGTATTGGCTAGGTACTTAACACTAACAAACTCATTAGAATGGGCCAACCATTCCTGCAAGGTCTTTTGATACACCTCTAGTGATCCAGTCTGCTTATAATTGATTAATTCGCCCTATGGATTGCTACTAGTTGGAGGACCAAACCTCATCATGCATGATTGTCTAAAGGTTGCTCAATCCTGAACCAATTGGTCATTTCGGAATTGGTGGTACCATAGGAGCACTTCATCGAGCATGTGGTAGGCGGCCAAATAAACTTTCTCATCCACAGGTGTTTTTTTATGATAAAAGAATTGATCACACTTGGTTAACCAAATCAAGGGGTCCTTAGACCCATCATATGTATGGAAGTCTAGTTTTAAATACTTGGGAACAGTATTTGGTCCCTGAGCGGCAGGCCCCAGATGGGGATTGTTATGGCGCATTGGTGGTGGTGGAGGAGGTGGTGGGTGATAGTGATGGTGGTCGATCGGTGGAGAGTAGGCTGTCGGTTGTTGTGCTCATATACCACTGTCATCTTGTCACCGGAGGAGGGCTTGGATGGTGGCATCCATGGATTTGATGGCCTCATGTAGGTCAAATGTGGTCTGACGCACTTCTTCCAGGGATTGAGCTTGAAGGTCTATCCTCTGGCGATTATCTTCAACTAATTGCCTCAAATCCTTAGGGGAAGAGGAATCCCCAAGGGTGGACCTGTCTGATACCAAGATGTTAGGTTCTTCCCAAGCCATGGATCGAGTCACCCTTCTTTCCTCTCTTCCCTCCATATTGAATCTTGACGCTGGAAGAGGATTCTTGTTTCTTGACCGGGGAATGATGGAAATAGGAATGGAATGATTGAGCTTTGAAGGAAGCTCGACCTGGACCTCAAAGGGAGAATCCGACCTAGACCTCTGAGGGAGAATCTGACTTGTTTAATTCTAATTTCTCAATAATTACTTTCCTTCACCTTGACGTTCCCATAAATAGGGTTGAGGACGGAAATACAAATTAGACCCATGGGTCAATTGGTTCATGCCATATTACATCTAAACCAAACCAAATCAAATGGAATTACATTAAAAGTAAATTGACATAACTTAATTCCTATGCCTGTGGATAACTCATGATGCTATGGAATCCATAACAAAGAGTTTTAGTTTGAGTTATGTTTGTCTTTTATCAATATTAAGTTATTTAATTACGTTAGGACTTATCTTTAAGTGTTAGAGTTTGGGTGTAATTGGGACAAGGGTAGTTTTATTGTAATTGGACTCTACTATCTTCCTCTATTATAAATAGAGGTTCATGTACTCTGATTACAAAAAGTTATTGATGTCAATGAAGTATTTCACTTTTCCATAATTCAACAAAATCCTTTCAACCAAGACCTCTATTTATGTTTTTTCCATTAAATATTAAGGTAAACTCCTCAATCAATTAGCTCCCTAATTACATCAATCAAGGAAAGATGACAAGATCAATGGAGAGAATCTAGCATCCTTTATGGGATGACACCTCATGCCACACCTCAAGGACGTGTATGCCTTCTCCACATACGTATGGGCTTAGTAGGCTTGGTCCAACCTTCTAACAAAGCTTTAGACTTTGAGATGCATTGACTCTTGAAGATGAAGTATCTGAAATACTTAGGTTTATAAATTGTTAGATCAATTAAGTTTTGTTATCATCTAAAGCAACATGGGAGTCAGAAAACACTTAACAAGCTCCCTTTTTTTATGATGAAGAAACCTAACTTAGAAGAAATAAAAATATACACTTCACTAAGTTTGGAGTCAAAGTAATTGTTCAAATTCAGCTTATGCTCCCCCTTAATCTTTGTATAGTTCAATTATATCATTTTAAGAATAAAGGTTGTGTATTTTGTGTGCCTAAGGTCATTAGATCCAAGTTCCTTATTTTTCTCCTTTTTTCTTACTCAAAAAGATAAACAATTAAACAAATAGGAACTATTAAAAGACAACCATGTGTGTAGGAGAAGTGTTAGGAATTAGATGCCCTAATTCAAAACTAGCGAGAAGAATAATAAAACACAGAAAAGGGAAAACAAGCACGAAGAAAGACACAAGATTTATACAGGTTCGTCTCAAGGTGAGACTATGTCATGTCTTCTATCGCTAAAGTTCCACTATAATGATGATATAGTTTACAAGAGAAATCGCTTCTCTAACCTCTCTCAGCCGCAACTGATGATTCACTTCAAGGTCGATCCGTGTAACAACCCAATGTAAGGCTTTAATTAGGCTCCACAACTTAACAAGAAGAAGATGGAGAAGAAAGGGAGGAAGAAGAAGAAGAAGAAGAAAAAGAATAAAGAGGAGTTTCTCATTTTCCCTAAAGTCTTTCTTTCCCAGTTCATGTTTTTAATTAGATATTTTAGAGTCTTACCATATCTTTCCTATATAAAATTATATACCATTGGAAATATATTTGAGTCTCTCTTCCAACTGAAAAATAATAGTTGAAATCAGATTTTTATAGAAAGAGAAATCAACATTTGAAGCAACAAAGGTCATGCGGCCGAAATGTTTCGTGTAGCTATAGAAAAACTCAACTTCCTGAATGGTTTGTACCAATATTTTTGAGGATTTAAATTGATAATTATATCTCAAAGGAAATCTATGCGAGTCTACTTTCTGTCCCATTAAACCATTTTTCAATTTGATCTTTCTAGAGAGAGATATCCACATTGGAAGAATTAAAGATCTCCCTGGTATCCTGTTGCATGCGAATATCCGAATTGTTTGCTTCACTTTTTGAGTTGCTAATGTTTTTTGAGTTTCCTATTTTTTGAAAAAATCTAGTCAATATTTTACCAAATTGATTATCTTTCCTTCCTTAAAATTTTCTTTTGTTTGATCTTGCATTAAATCAGTTTCCTTAAGAGAAGTATTTCCCATTATGAATTTAGTTTCTCTGTTGAAAAAGTCTAAATTTTTTGAATTAGAAAGTCTTGTTTCCAAATTCTAGATTCAACATATTAGTGTCCTAAATCTCTCTTATTCCAGAAATTATTTCTTGAATATTTTTGTTTCCAAATTGGTCAAGTTGTATTAAAAAGTAATTGTCTTATATGAGAAGTCTATGTTTAGAAAATTTTTATTATGATGTTCCATTTCAAAACTTTCTTATTGGAGAAGTTTGTTTTAGATTCCTCAATTATCATGTTAATAGAGGAATTATTTTTTCCCTCCCTCTTATGTAAAACCTGGTCACTTTTTATCCATCTATTGGTCTAAAAGCGCTCCCTTCTTACTTGGAAGTATGAAAAGTTACAATGTGTGCCTCCTTCCTTTTGAAATATAAGAGCTACTATCTTTTTGTTCACAACTTAACTCTTCAAGGTACTTTTTTTTCAACTTGTGTTTGATAAAATCACTTCAGATCAATGTCTATAGACCCACTACCTCAATTTGGCCACCGGGGAGAATGTTTCTTCATAATCGATTCCATAGCATTGAGTATGGCCTTTAGCAACAAGATGTAATTAAGGTGAGAAACCAATCCATCTGGATTATGTTTAATGATCTAATCCCAATTACAGCCCACTAGTTTCTTACCGAAAGGAAGAGGACCTAGAGTCCATGTTTGATTCTTATATAGTGCTTGGATTTCTTCTTCCATTGCTGCCTTCCATCCTTGATGCCTCAGAGCCTTCTGATAGGACTATGGTATCGAAAGGAAAGAGATAGATGCAAGAAAATGACAACATGAAGAAGACAAACAATGGTGAGACACAAAAGTGGATATTGGGTGAGAAGTAGAGGGCCCAGTACTAGTCATGACTTCTTTCCCTAAGGCTAAAGCTGAGTATCATATTATGGTCCAAGTGGAACAGGAGTAGGTGGAGATGGACTTACCTAGATCGGATCCATAAACTCCGCAGGCGTGGTATCCGCCAATGCTTCTAGGGATTGAAGAGTATCTATATCAAAGGATACAATCAGTGGAGTGGAGGCTTGTACAAATGAGTGACCTGTAGGAGCATTTTCGGTGGAGTAGTATGAAGTGTCTTCAAAGAAGGTCACATCCCCAGACAAAAGTAACCTTCGAAGAGTAGGATTATTAAAAACATAACACTTCTGTGTGTGAGATTATCCCAAGAAGATACACTTGATAGATTTTGGATCAAGTTTATTTGTCTGAGGTGATGTAACATGAACAAAACATGTGTACCTGAAGACTCTTAAGGGAAGTGAAAATGGTTCATCATTTAGAAGTAATAAAGAGTATTAGGATTTATTATCGAGTATGGATGAGGGTAGCTTATTAATAAGAAAGCACAAAATATGCATGGTATGTGACTAGTAGAAGTATGGTACTTACGTGGAGTATAGTAAGCTGCAGGCTACCTCTTAGAATGTCGGTTTGTGCGTTCTACTTCACCATTCTATTGAGAGGTGTAGACACAAGATGTCTGATCGATAATGCCATTTTCTTGACAAAAGGAGTCAAGATCACTAGAAAGATATTCTTTGGCATTATCAAAGCAAAGTACTTCAAATTTATTGCCAAATTGAGTGACCACCATAGCATGAAAGGACTTAAATATGGATAAAATTTCAGATCTCTCTTTAAAGAGGAATATCCATGTGACTCAAGTAAAATTATTAGTAAAAATGATAAAGTACTTAACTTTGGAAATGTTCAAGACACTTAAGTGTCCCCATACATCTGTGTGGATCAAGGAAAAAGGAGCAACACCTTTAAGTTCAGACTGAGGAGAGTATGTGGTCCTATGATGTTTGCTTAGTTGACACACTTCACATTTTAAAACTGACAAATTTTAAAAAACTGGAAAGAGATATTGAAGAGATGATGTTGAGGGGTGTCCCAACCGATTGTGTCATAATCTTGCCTCAGTTTGCTTGGTTGATGTTGAAAGACATAAACAAGCTTGAGCTATCTCTCTCTCTCTCTCTCTCTTCATTCCCCTCACCTCGTTCCTACTCATCCTCTCTTTCTCTGTTCTCTTCTACACTCTACATTCAAGACTTTAATAATATGGAATCCTGAAATCTACATGGTATCATAGCAGTGATTTTAGGATTCCAATTTGCTTCATTTTTGCTCATTGAAGAAGACCATTATATGCCAATTTAGAAAACCGAAGTTCTTTTTTTAATTCTCAACGAGCTAGTTATTTTTTTAATTATGTTTTTTGGAAAGATATGAGTTAGTTCAACCACAAGAATTGATGAGAAAAACAATATCACAAAAACAAGAAGAAAAAATCTTATTTGCATTTGGATGCGTATGGTATGTTTATTATGAAGAGCTCGAGGAGTACAATAATAGGATGAAGAAGAAAGATGCGTCCACTGGCACATGAAATTTTGGTAACCTACTTTTGAATCATGGTGGAAGTGGTTTGAGGACTGGATTGCTTCCTATGGGTCATGGAGCTAGTAATAGTAACTCTTTGATAAGGAACCATTTTAGGAAGCCTTTCTCTTTCAAAGGAAAGACTATGAAGGAACCTTTTTGTTCAAAAATATTTTTCCAAAGTGGCTCTTCCTTTTCTGATTCTCTGTTAAGGACTCAATAGCTAACTGAGTCATACTATTGTGGACTCGATAGCAGGACGAATCATCCAGAGGCGACGCGGATGAGTTGACTCAGGCATAGTTGACACAGTGAAATTATGAGTTACATGTCTTATGCATTACACGTCTTTTAATTATTCATTTCATGTAAGTAGGAAAGCCTTAATGGCATTATTTTAATAACTCTTATCTCAGCCTTAGCTTAAGAGGTTCACGAATGGAATGGGAAGCCAAGAAAGAATTACGAGATCTATGTTCTCCCTAAGGAACCAGGGTCGGCATTCCCCTGGAACCCAAGGTGTAGACTCCCTTCGATGAGTCTAAATGCCCCCTCTTCCATCAACCCTTTTCCTTCTCCTCTCTACCGTAATCCCTTCTCAACCCGATTTCTCACAAATTTGACATCATAGGGAGACTTGAGAGGTCTTGGCGACCAGGCTCTGCCCCAGAAATGCAAAACGATCTCTCCCATAGATGAGTTAATCGGTCCATGGTCAGAGACCACAACATCTTGGGATCAGAGCAGGCCAACATGGGAGAGCCACCGAACAATGAAGATTGGAGATCTACTGTGAGTGAAATGATACAATCTAGGCAAGAAGAAACAGAAGGGCGTCTAGCGATATTGATGGACAACAAAGCTTCTTAGGTAAATGTCCAAATTCAATAAATAGCTTCTAAACTTGATGAATTGATGGGGGTAAGAAACCCCACACCTCGTGAAGGAGGGAGAAACCCTGTAACTATGCAGGGCGACCACTTTGTTGGTCGAACAAACCAGACAGTGAATGGCACGAGCTCGGGTTCTGGTGGTGGGACCATGTCGAGGTATACCAAGTTGGATTTTCCACTATTTAAGGGATCCGAGGACCCCTGGATCTGGCTATATAGGTGCGAGAAATTTTTTTCCCATCAAAGAACAGCTGAAAATGACAAAGTGGGGTTGGCCGCCTTCCACATACTTGATGAAGTGCGACTATAGGGCCACCAGTTAGAAATGGAAAATCCAAACCTAGACTGGGAAGAATTTAAAGAGTTGCACACAATTCGGCTCGGACCTCCTACACAAAACAATCCGTTAGGGTATTTAGTCCTACTGCGCCAAACCAGCACAGTTGAGCAATACCAGAAGGCTTTTTAGGAAAAATTAGCCAGGGTCGGTAAAGTAGTTCGGGTGTATCAACAAGTGGGATTCTTTAGTGCTGGATTATCAAAGTCTCTCAGGCTCGAGGTCGAGCTACTAGCTCCCTCAAATTTGGCTTGAAAAATGAACTTAGCCAGGACACTAGAGGCAAAACAAAAAATTCAGAACCGTCGGCCTACTTGGCAGAATAATAGATTAGCTTCTAGCAGCACATGGTGTCCCAGTGCCACTGCAAATCCTTCCCCAGCGCCCAAGCCTAGTCCGTCTCAACCCGCATTTATCAAAAAATTGACCAGAACATAAATGGAAGACAGAAGATCCAGAGGTTTGTGTTTTAATTGTGATGAAAAGTACACCTTTGGCCATCAATGTCAAAAGTTTTTTTGGCTAGAAGTGAAGGATAATAAGGAGGAAGAACCCATACACGTAGGGCAGGTGCAGGAAGAACAAGAACCTGAAATTTCTCTCCATGCCATTACTGGCCTCCAATCTACCAAAACTATGCAGCTGTGTGTCATCATCAATGACCAACCTCTCCTCAGTTTGGTTGATACAGGGAGTACCCATGACTTCATTAGCTTCAACGTGGCCCAGCAGTTACAGCTTCAAATGCAGCCTCACCCAGTGGCTTCAGTGTCAGTGGCCAATCGAGAAAAACTTCCCAGTTATGGGGTCAGCAAGGCCATCTTACTTTCTATTGAAGGTTATCAGTTTGAGGAAAAAAAATTTATCATCCCCTAAGCAGGATTCGATATGGTTCTCGGAGTTAAATGTCTACAAACGTTGGGTCCAATTTTGTGGGACTTTGCCGCATTAACTATGACGTTTGAACTGGCAGGTCAACAGTTAAAGTTACAAGGGAGCAAGGCTGATGTTCAGCCACAATTGCATCTACTCCAACAACAACCTCCTTTAGTCACATCATTAGAAAATTTATTGGAGGACTATTACGATATTTTTCACAACCTACAGGCCTCCCGCCCTTGAGAAGATGTGACCACATAATTTGTTTGAAGGCTGGCTCTGAGGTGGTGGTGGTGCGCCCCTTCGCTACCCCCATTTATAGAAAGATGAAATTGAGAGGCAATGCAAAACAATGCTTGCACAGGGACTCATCAGAAGGAGTGCAACTCCACTCTCTTCCCCAGTCCTACTCGTGAAGAAACATGACCAGACTTGGAGATTTTGAGTGGATTACAGAGAAATAAATTCCAAGACTGTCAAGGACAAGTTTCCTATTCTGGTGGTTGATGAATTATTGGATGAACTACATGGGGCCCAGTTTTTCACGAAGTTGGACTTGCGTTCAGGATATCAACAAGTCCGTATGTACCCTCCAGATATTCAGAAAACAGCCTTCTGCACTCATTACGGACACTTCGAATTTCTCATTATGCCATTTGGTCTCTCTAATGCCCCTTCCACATTTCAGGCGCTCATGAACGAGGTATTTACTTATGATCTCAGAAAATTTGTTCTTGTATTCTTTGATGACATCCTCATATTCAGCAAGTCGTGGCACATTTAGAACATCTCCAAAGGGTTTTTCAACTTATTCGAGCTCATCAGATTTATTTAGAAAGGACCAAGTGTACCTTTGGGAGCCAACAGGTAACTTATTTGGGGCACATCATTACAGCATCAGGAGTTACAGTGGCCCGTACCGAGCAACATTTCCCCTTTGAGGGGTTTTCTGGGCTTAGCCGGCTATTACCAAAAATTCATTCAGGATTACACGGTCCTAGCAGCACCTTTAACAAATTTTCTCCGACGCAATTCCTTTCAGTGGAGTAATGAGACCACCACAGCCTTCCAGACTCTCAAGATCGCACTTGCCACTGAGCCTGTCTTACAGTTACCTGATTTTGGGGAAATCTTTGTGGTTGAATGTGATGCCTCCGATGGCGGTATAGGGGTGATCCTGCTACAGGCCAACCATCCTATCGCCTATTTCAGCTGACAACTTCCGCTACACCAACATAAATTTCCAGCATATGAAAGAGAACTTATTGGTCTAGCAAAGGCAGTACGCAACTAGCGTCCTTATTTAAGGGATTGATATTTTATCATCTGCACTGACCACTAGAGTTTGAAATATCTCTTGGATCAGCACATTTCTACATCCCCGTAGCAGTTGTGGATCAGTAAATTACTGGGTTTCATCTTCAAGTGGAACATGGGGCTGGACGATTGAATACAGTAGCTGCAGGAATCTATCAAGACAGCACACAACACCATTCCCAAGTTGCAAGAATTATACCAGAAAATTACAGCAGGACAAATGGCCTCCTCTTGGAAAATTCATGAAAGCATTATTCTTTACAAGAGTCACATTTATTTGCCCCCAGAGTCTCCTCTCATTGACGCAGTGCTCTCAGCGTATCATAACAGCTATCATGAAGGCATCCAGAAAACTCTATTTCAGCGCACAAAAGATTTTTATTGGGAAGGTAGGAAATCCTTGGTTACTTCATATGTCACTGCTTGCACCGTATGTCAGTGCAACAAGGCCAAGCACTTAAGCCCAGCAAGGGTACTCCAGCCACTCCAGCTTCCCACTCAGGTTTGGTCCGATATCTCCTTGAATTTTATTGAAGGTCTACCAAAATCCTCTGACAAATTTGTTCTCCTGGTAGTCGTGGAGAGATTCTCAAAGTATGGACATTTCATTCCCCTGGAACACACCTACACAGCCGCATCAGTAGCAAAAATATTTTTTACTCACATTGTTCGGCTCCACGGCATTCCAGAGTCCATTGTCAGTGATAGGGAAGTCGTCTTCACTAGCCAGTTTTGGCGTGATCTATTCCACCTATGCGGCGCAAAAATAAATTATTCCTCAGCCTATCATCCTCAATCAGATGGCCACACAGAGGTGCTCAACCGCACCATTGAAATGTATTTACGGTGTTTGGTGGGAGATCGTCCAAAGCATTGGGTGGACTGTATTCCTTGGACAGAGTATGCTTACAATACCTCCTTCCCCATGGCCTTACAGGTGACACCGTTCCGGATTGTATATGGCAATGATCCACCCCAACTCCTTTCATATGTTCCAGAGTCCACCAGGGTGGACACAGTTGACACTGCTCTCATTGAGAGGGATAAATTGCTAGAGTTTACCCACCTACGTTTGTGGTAGGCCCAAGCCAGAATGAAGGAGTATTATGATCAAGGACACAGAAACGTTCAGTACGACATTGGTGACTTGGTTTGGTTGCGCCTCCAGCATTACCAACAATCTTCCATGGCAGGCAGCAGGCATAAGCTATCGCCCTATAAACTCCAACTGCCTCTAGACACCAGAATCCATGACGTCTTCCATGTGTCATTCCTCAAGCAATTCAAAGGCAGTGACCCTCCCCTCATGTCATCTCTACCACCCATGGAAGAAGGTCAGCTATCTCTCATGCCAACCCAGATTTTAATGCTCAGTAGAATGCACAACGTAGTGAGGTATTAGTTCAATGGGCACACTCAGACGCCAGCAATGCTACTCGGGAGGACATTGACGTCTTCCAACAAGCCTACCCCCAGTTCGAGATTGCGGACAACCTTGTTTTTAAGGGGGGGTGTGATGTTGTGGACTCGATAGCAAGACGAGTCATCCAGAGGCGACGCGGATGAGTTTACTCGGGCGTAGTTGACACAGTGGAATTATGAGTTACATGTCTTGTGCGTTACATGTCTTTTAATTATTCATTTCATGTAAGTAGGAAAGCCTTAATGGCATTATTATAATAACTCTTATCTCAGCCTTAGCTTCAGAGGTTGTCGAATGGAATGGGAAGCCAAGAAAGAATTACAGGATCTGTGTTCTCCCTAAGGAACCAGGGTCGGCGTTCCCCTGGAACCCAAGGTGTAGACTCCCTTTGACGAGTCTCAATCCCCCTCTTCCATCAACCCTTATCCTTCTCCTCTCTACCGTAATTTCTTCTCAACCCGATTTCTCACAAATCCGACATCATAGGGAGACATGAGAGGTCTCAGTGACCAGGCTCTGCCCCAGAAACGCAAAATGATCTCTCCCATAGACGAGTTACTCGGTCCATGGTCAGAGACCACAACACATACAAAGGAGGCAAATTGAGTCACTGAGTTAATAGCTTTCTTTTCATATTGTTATAAATTCGTTTTTATGCATTATTTAAGTTAAATTTCCACATGGGAAAAATTGTAATAATTAACCCTAAAACTATGTTGGTGTCAACCCTACATAGAGGGGAAAGAGAATGAGAAAAGGCAAGTCTTGAATTAGGTTAAATAGGGTTTGGAGTTCTCCTTGACGAGCTCTAGGGTTTGGAGGTCTCCTTGACAAGCTCTAGGTCCAGGTGAGTTTTTTCCTTCTCTTTTTGATTTCTGTTTTACCTTCCTCTTACCAAAACCAAGGAGGGAATTTCTTTCCCTTTTCCGAGCTCAATCAGAGGCTTCAGCCTCTCATCCGTCCACGGCAGCAAGAGAGGGCCTGTCTCTCTCTTTCCAGCCCCTATACCGAGAGCAACGAAAAAGAGAGGTTCTTTAGCCTCTATTCCAGTGAGCAACAATGTTAGGGATCCCTAACACCTCTCAGCCGTGAGCAGCAGCAAGAAGCCAGAAGGGACCTAACCCATCTCAGCCATGAGCAGCAAGGGGCCATCCCCTTCCAATCCGAGAGCAGCAAGGGTTTCTCACCCTTTACCAAGAACAACAGCCAAACTGCAAAAAGAAGACTCTTTTCCTCCTTATCGAGAGCAACAACTCTCTTTTACAGCGCTGGATTCACCAATCCCATGCCGAGTTACTTGATCCTTGACCAGGGACCACAACAATTTGGTATCAAAGTAGGGTAACATGGGGAATATATCCAATAATGAAGAATTGAGAAGCATGATCAGAGAGATGCAAGATGCACAGGCTGAACAACGGGAGAGACCGGACAGTTATGGGCCGCAACTGGAACAACTTCCTAGTATTCACTTTCAACTCCAGTGACTCTCAAGCCTAATGTTTGATATCATGGCAGAGAGACACACTACCCCAGAACGAAGAGGGGAGAATAATTCACATAGCTGAAGGGAGGAGCAGTTTTTTGGGCGCACCGTGTACATGCACCATAGGGTGGAGGCACAATACCCAGGTACACAAAATTGGATTTTCCTAAATTTACTAAGTCAGTCGATCCCTTAATCAAGTTTCATAGATGTGAGAATTTTTTTAAAAATCAAGGGATTGCTGAGTTTGACAAGGTGGGACTAGCTGCCTTCCACATGCTAGATGAGGCACAACTATGGTTTCATCAAGTGGAACTAGAAAAATTAGTGCTAGATTTGGGATGATTTTAAAGAGTTATGTACAATTAGATTTTGCCATCCTACCCACAGAAACCCCTTGGGAGATTTGGTGTTGTTTAGATAAACCAGGTCTATTAAAATGTATAAAAAATAGTTCCAAGAAAAATTGGATCGTGCAGGCTGGTTGGTACGCATCGACCAGTAGGTCAACTTATTTACAATAGGCCTCAATGAAACTCTAAGGTTAGAGGTGGAACTTCACTCACTGTTATGATCCTGGGTTAAGTACCTATGCCTTCTGCTCCTAACAGGCCAGTCTTTTGGATAGTTTTGGCTAGGTGCTTAACATTTGGTATCAGAGCGAGGTCCCACGTCATGCATTCCAATCCCGGAGGGAGTGACCTAGCACTAGGGGCGACCTAGCTGAGGGGCCGACCTAGAGGCCAGATTAAAATTACTCGTTGGCCATAGGAACTTAACCCAGGTCCGGCCAGTGTCGCTAGAGTGGGTCGTCGCTAGAGTGGGCCATCGCTAGAGTAGGACGTCGCTAGAGTGGGCCGATCATTTGGGGTGTGTTGTTATGTCCTGTGGTTAAGTAACTATGCCTTCCACTCCTAACAAGCCGATCTTTTGGGTAGTATTGCCTAGGTGTTTAACATAGTACTTCTCTGTTTGTATTAATACATTCTGGTTTATGGGGACCTTTAAAGGTCTCTAAAATTTCTCAAATTCAATATTTTTTTACTTTTTTGGATGATTTTACCCGAGTGATTTGGTTGTTTTTGTTTAAAGAATTTTCAAATTTTTTTTCTATTTTTGAAAACTTTCAAGCAAATGTTCTTATGCAAATTGGAAAAAAATTCAAAACCTTAGATCCTATAATGCTAAGGAATATTTTTCTAACGATTTTAAATCAGTTTGTGAGGGTAATTGGCTTCTTCATCAAACATCATGTGCCTATACCTCTAAAAAAATGGTGTTGTTGAAAGAAAGAATCGTCACCTCCTTGAAGTTGATCGGGGCCTCCTCTACTCCATGAAGGTACCCTACTTTTATTTGCCTAATGCTATTCTTACTGCATGCTTTCTCATCAATAGGTTACCTTCATCAGTGCTTATAAATCAAAGTTCGTATTCTATTTTGTTTCATGGTGAAGATCCATTTTCACTTCCTCTTAAAGTATTTGTTTGCACATGTTTTGTTCATGATACTTCACAACGTAAAAGTAAACTTGATCCTTGGTCTCTGAAGTGTATTTTTTTGGTGTATTCTCAAACTCAGAAAAGATATATTTTTTATACTCCTAAACTTTGGAGGTTGATGGTATCTAGGGACGTGACTTTCTTTGAAGACACTTCATTCTACTCCTCACAAGAGGCTCCTCCAGGATTTACATTTCCTCTAACCACTCCATGTCCGCTTGTGCCAATTAATGAAGATCTTACTCATCCCCCTGAAGCACTGGCCGTCCCTCACCTGTTAAGTTGTTAGATCCACCTGAGGTAAGTCTTTCTCCTCCTCCTATGTTTGGGCCTGAATTTGATACTTGGCCTATTGCGTTATGAAAGGCAACCAGTTCGTGTACTAGGTCTCATTCAAAATCCAATTTTATGTCTTCTCATCGCTTATCTTCTGAGTGTATTAAATTTTTTGCTTCTCTTACATCTATTTCCATACCAAAATCCTAGAAGGAAGCCCTAAAGCATCCAGGATGGAAGGCGGCTATGGATGAAGAAATGCATTCACTATATGAAAATCAAACTTGGACATTGGCATCACTCCCTGATGGGTCAGTTGCTCCCCTTAAAGCTTGACTAGTTACAAAAGGTAATACTCAGAGCTATGGGATAGATTATGAAGAGACTTGCTCTCCAGTTGCAAAACTGAACTTGATACATATAGTCCTCTCTGTTGTTGCTAACTCATCATGGCCAATATATCAACTTGATGTAAAAAATGCATTTTAAAATGGTGATATACGTGAAGAAATTTATATGGTCCAACCACCAGGATATGTGGTTGAGGGGGAGTCAATATGCCAGTTAAAGAAATCTTTATATGGGCTCAAACAGTCCCCTCGGGCCTTGTTTGATAAATTTAGTCAAGCGCTTCTACTAGTTGGCTTTCATAGGTTCTCGGTTGATCACTCAGTATATGTTAAAAATACTATCAAAGGGAAGATATTATTGGTCGTATATGTTGATGATATTATCTTGACTGGGAATGATGCTCGTAGTATACAAGAAGTGAAGAATATGATATGTCAAGAGTTCAAGACTAAAGCATTGGGTAAGCTCAAATATTTTCTGGGTATAGAAGTCCTTCAATCAAAACATGGGATAGTATTGTCTCAAATAAAATACGTCTTGGATCTTCTTGAAGAAACATGAATGAAGGGTTGTAGACCAGTTGATAAACCTATGGATGCGAATGAAAAATTGTGTGTTACAACTGGAGAAGATGTTGACGTTGGCAAATATCAAAGACTCGTGGGAAAATTAATCTATCTCATGGTAACTAGGCCAGATATATCATATGATGTGAGTGTGGTAAATCAATTCATCCACAACCCACAAATTATTCACTGGCAAGCTTTGGAGAGAATACTATGTCTGGGTATTATACTGCTCCAAGAAGAGGATTACTATATAAAAAATATGGGCACTTCAATATATAAGACTTCTTAGATGCAGATTGGACTGGATCACCCAATGATAGAAAATCTACGTCTGGGTATTGTACCCTTTTTGGGGGGAACTTGGTCACATGGAAAAGAAAAAAAGCAAAACGTGGTTGCAAGATCTAGTGTTGAAGCTGAATACCGAGCTATGGCCCACACTGTAAGTGAAATTTTATGGATAAAGACTCTTCTTACCAAATTGAGATTTTATAAAGGAGGCTCCATGGACCTACATTGTGATAATCAAGTAGCTATTAACATTACGTCAAATCCAGTCTTCCATGAAAGATCTAAACATATTAAAGTGGATTGTCATTTTATACGTGAAAATTTCAAGCAGGAATAATTTCTCTTAAATATGTTTCATCTCAAGAGAAAGTAGCTGATATCCTCACCAAACCGGTTACATCCAAAATTTTATCTTATACAGGTGGCAAGCTGGGTATTTATGATGTTTTTTCTCCTCCAGGTTGAGGGGGAGTGTTGAAAGATGGGCTCAAACCCACAAGCTCAAGGCTAGAAGCCCACACATCAAAGGAGTGGCAAAGTGGTTATTTATGGTATGTTCCATAAGGATGGCATGAAGATATACATATGTTGTCTTATTATGACTTTTAATCTATTGAGTTGTGTAGGAAGATGGGCTCAAGCCCACAAGCTCAAGGCAAGGAACTGTTGTGGACTCAATAGCACACCGAGTCACACAACGAAGAAGACAACAACAACTCACTCAATAGGATTTAATTCTTATATTTCTTTGAGTAGGATTTATTTCTTATATTTTTTTAAGTAGGATTTATTTCTTATATTGTTTTAAGTAGGATTTATTTCTTATATTGTTTTAAGTAGGAGTTATTTCTAATTACTTTATATGTAAGGGCATTATGGGGAATTATTGTAACCCTAACCCTAAAACTCCCTATTTAAGGGATAGGTATGAATGAAATAGGTAAGCTTTGAGATTTTAGAATAACCTAGTCTAAATAGGTTGAGATCACCTCTTGATCTCGAGTTTAGGGTTTACTCCAAAAATCCAACCTATCCTTCACCCTCCATTGCCATCCATCTTCACCCAAATTCATCCACCATCATCCCTACTAAGAAAAGGAGCTTCCTGCCCCTTTTCCAAGCCCAAAGAGGAGGTCTATCCTCCCTCTTGGCAGCAGCAGCAAGAGAGGCCGAATTCCTCCCTTACCATGCAGCAAAGTGAGGATTTTTATCCTCAAATCTTGAGCAAATCCCGGTGCAACGTGGGAGCTGATCATAGCATCAAAGAAGAGGTATTAATCTATCCCAAACTCATGTTTCAAGTTATTTAAGAAAGAAGGATTGCATTCTTAGCTAGAACAGCAACAAAGGGGGCCAAACCCTCTTTGCCGTGACCAAAAAAAGAGAGCACCTTGCTTTAGCAAGGTCAGCATTGCTGTGGGGTCTTCTACCTAGTACAACAACTCGGTAGGACCCTCAAAAGAGGATCTTTCCTCCTGGCCAAGCACTGGTTAAGGAGAAATACTCATACACAGACCCTTGACATGAAGTGAGTAAATTCTGAGTGCTGGATTCACAAATCCCACGCTGTGTTACTCGATCCATGACCCGGGACCGTAACTACTTGGTATCAGAGCAGGGTAACATGGGGGATCATATCAGCAATGAAGAAATCCAAATCAGGATACAAAAGATAGAAGATAGCCTTGAAACAACACAACCAGTGTTGGGAAAGGTTTGTGGTTTGGAAGAAGAGATGAGCTGAATCATTAGCATGCTACAGGAGTTGAGGACAGAGAGACATCAGAGTCCAGAGGTGCGAGAGGTTGCTCAACCATATCACAGAAGAGGGGAGTAGTGGCCTGGGCGCACTGCTGTCCAAGCACCTCAGCATGGAGGCACAATCCCAAGGTACACCAAGTTAGAGTTTCCCTCTTTCAATGGTTCTGTGGATCCCGTAATTTGGTTGCATAGATGTGAAAAAAAAATTTTGAACCAAGGGACTACTGAATGGGATAAGGTGCAACTAGCCTCTTTCCATATGATAGATGAAGTCATGTTATGGGTGACTCAAGTAGAGAAAGAGAGACCGGGAATGACTTGGGGCGAATTTAAAAATTTATGCACAGTTAGATTTGGGCCTCCCACCAACAGCAACCCCTTGGGAGAGTTAGTCCTATTGAGACAAACAGGTTCAGTGGAACACTATCAAAAACTCTTCCAGGAAAAGTTGGCTCGTGCTGGAGAGAGGGTATTGGTTGACCAGCAGGTCTCCTTATTCACAGCAGGTCTCAATGAGTATTTACGGCTAGAGGTAGAACTCATTATGCCCACGGATCTAGCTCATGCCATGAATATGGCCCGAGCAATGGAACAACGACAACAATTGCAGCAACATAAGTCGGGTTGGTCGAGTGAGAGGAACACTTCCTCCACGTGGCAAGGGCGCCGCTATAATTCATCTCAGGGAGCATCTACAGCAGCACCATCCAGACACACTCTGACTACGACTCGGGTAGCCAATCCCCGCACTGGTAATTCCCTATCGAGCTTTATAAAAAAATTGACGAGTGCGGAGATGGCAGAAAGGCGGTCCAAAAATCTCTGTTATAACTGCGATGAGCAGTATCGGGTCGGACACCAATGTAAACGATTATTTTGGCTCAAGATGGAGGATTCAGAGGATCCAGAGGAACCAGAGGATATTATCGAGGAGGAACCACCAAAGATATCCTTGCATGCTATTACTGGGCAGAAATCGCCTACTATAATGCAAGTCCGAGCTCATGTCATCGACCGAGAACTAGTGGGACTAGTCAACTCGGGGAGTACACACAATTTTTTGAGTTTGACAGCCGCACAACATCTCCAGCTCCAAATACACACTCATCTGACAGCCACCGTCTCAGTGGCCAATGGCGAGAAGGCCCTAGCTATGGGATTAGTAAGGCGGTAACTTTTTCCATTGGATTTACTTCATTTAATGCGGAATTTTTTGTTATTCCCTTAGCGGGATTTGATATGGTTTTAGGCATTAAATGGTTACAAACATTGGGGCCCATTCTGTGGGACTTTTCGGCTTTAACCATGAGCTTTGATTTGGCTGGAAGTCGGGTGCTCTTACAGGGCTGTCAGGTGGACAGGACCCACCGCATACACACTTTGCAGACACAGGATCAGCCTGCCAGTACTAGTGATGGTCTGGTTGAGGAGTTCTATGACCTCTTCCAGGAGCCTTCGGGGTTGCCTCCCATGAGGCACTGTGACCACAGGATCTGTCTGAAACCAGGTTCTGAGGTAGTAGTCGTGCGACCATACCGTTATCCACACCTTTAGAAGGACGAGATAGAGCATCAGTGCCATGAGATGTTGAAACAGGGTCTTATTCATCCCAACTGCTCCCCGTTCTCTTCACCCGTCTTACTTGTGAAGAGACATGATGGGACATGGAGGTTCTGCGTGGATTATCGGGAGTTGAATGTGCAGACAATAAAAGACAAGTTCCCAATTTCAGTAGTGGTTGAGCTTCTGGATGAGTTACATGGGTCGTGGTTATTCACTAAACTCGACCTCCGTTCGGGATACCATCAGGTCCGGATGCACCCCTCTGATATCGAGAAGACGGCGTTCCGCACGCACCATGGCCACTTTGAGTTTGTCGTCATGCCATTCGGGTTATCCAATGCACCCTCCACTTTTCAAGCTTTGATGAACGAGGTATTTAGCCCCCTATCTTCGAAAATTTGTTCTTGTATTTTTCGATGATATTTTGATATATAGCAAGTCGGTTGAGGAGCACTTGGCACACTTGAGGATTGTTTTCGACTTGTTAAGAGCACATCAGCTCTATTTGAAACACTCCAAGTGTTCTTTTGCGGCTTCACATGTGGGATATCTGGGACACATTATCTCACATGAGGGGGTTATGGTGGATCCCGAGAAGATCCGAGCTATTCATGAGTGGCTGCAACCACAGTCGTGTTCTGCATTATGGGGTTTTCTGGGTCTTGTGGGCTACTACGCAAATTTATTCAGAACTATGGGCCAGTGGCAGCACCATTGACGAGTTTACTCAAGAAAAATTCCTTTATTTGGAATGAGGGGGCCACCACGTCATTTGTGGCACTCAAAGCTGCCCTCGCATCCACGCCAGTATTACAACTTCCCAACTTCGAGGAATTGTTCGTGGTAGAGTGTGACGCTTCGGGCGTGGGCATGGGGGCCGTTTTACAGCAGCTGGGCCATCCTATTGCTTATTTTAGCAGACAGTTGGCAGTCCGCCATCACAAACTGGCAGCCTATGAGCGTGAATTGATTGGGTTGGCCAAAACGGTCCAACATTGGAGGCCTTATCTCTGGGGCCGGGCTTTTCTCATATGCACGGATCACTATAGCCTTAAATTCTTACTAGAACAGTGTTTGATGAAGTCGCCACAGCAGCACTGGATCAGTAAGTTGTTGGGGTTTGACTTCTAGATGGAGTATCATGTGGGGAGATTAAATAAGGTGGCAGATGCCTTGTCACGGTGTTTTGAAGATCAGCAGTCGGTCTATTCTATCAGCCAACCGAGATTTCTCATTATGGACTTGGTGCGAGAAGCACATGCTACTAACCTACACTGCAGGAACTGCATTAGCAGATCTCAGAAGGGACAATGAATGTGAATTGGTCCATCCAAGATTCACTTATTTATTACAAGCATCAGATTTTCCTTCCACCTGAGTCCGAGTTGATTCCAGCTATTCTCTCGGCCTACCACGACAGTACACACGAGGGGATCCAGAAGACCTTGCACAGAATTCGAGCTGATTTTTACTGGCAAGCCATGAAACCCTCTATTGCGACTTATGTGGGCGACTGTCAGGTATGCCAGTGCAACAAAGCCGAGCACTTGAGTCCAGCCGGTCTTCTCCAGCCTCTGGCCCTTCCTACGCAGATTTGGGCCGACATTTCAATGGATTTTGTGGAAGGCCTACCCTTGTCAGCTGGAAAATCCGTACTTTTCATAGTGGTTGATCGATTCTCCAAGTACAGGAATTTTATACCGATGGCTCATCCGTATATAGCAACACGGGTTGCTCAGACTTTCCTGGAGCAGATAGTCCGCTTACATGGCATTCCAGAATCCATTGTGAGTGACAGAGATGCAGTTTTCACGAGCACCTTTTGGCGGGAATTGTTTCGCTTGAGTGGGACAAAATTGAAGTTCTCCTCCGCCTATCATCCACAGACAGACGGGCAGACTGAGGTGGTGAACCGCACCATCGAGATGTATCTACGGTGCTTGGTGGGGGATCATCCGCGGCAATGGGTTCAATGGCTTCCATGGGCCGAATACTGTTACAACACTTCGTTCCACTCTACATTGTAATCCACTCCTTTTCGGGTTATATATGGCCGGGATCCACCTCGCCTCCTCTCGTACAACCCAGGGTCCATCCGCGTGGACACGATTGATCAGGCATTCATAGACAGGGATCTACTGCTACAGAATATCACAGAACGGCTACGATGTGCCCAAGCTCAGATGAAGGATGTATACGACAGAGGCCACCGTGAGGTCTCTTTTGAGGTTGGAAAGTATGTGTGGCTACGGCTCCAGCCCTACCGTCAACAGTCTCTAGCGGGACCTCCACATCATAAGCTCTCACCCAGATTTTTTGGGCCGTTTCCCATTCTTCGACGCGTGGGATCAGTCGCCTATCAACTCAAATTACCGGACATAGCCAGAATTCACGATGTGTTTCATGTCTCTCTTTTGAAGCCGCATTCCGGAGCACAGCCTACATCCACTCCATTCCTACCACTGGTTGATCATGGAGAGGTTATTCTTAACCCAGCTGTGGTGTTACGTGCATGGCTAACCAATGATCATTGGGAGATTCTCGTTCAGTGGACGGACACTGACCCCGCCGCTGCAACATGGGAATGTGTGGACATCTTCAAACAAGTTTACCCAACTTTTGAGCTTGAGGACAAGCTCTTTCTCCATGGGGAGGCAGATATTGTGGACTGAATAGCACACCGAGTCACACAACGAAGAAGACAACAACAACTCACTCAATAGGATTTAATTCTTATATTTCTTTGAGTAGGATTTATTTCTTATATTTTTTTAAGTAGGATTTATTTCTTATATTGTTTTAAGTAGGAGTTATTTCTAATTACTTTATATGTAAGGGCATTATGGGGAATTATTGTAACCCTAACCCTAAAACTCCCTATTTAAGGGATAGGTATGAATGAAATAGGTAAGCTTTGAGATTTTAGAATAACCTAGTCTAAATAGGTTGAGATCACCTCTTGATCTCGAGTTTAGGGTTTACTCCAAAAATCCAACCTATCCTTCACCCTCCATTGCCATCCATCTTCACCCAAATTCATCCACCATCATCCCTACTAAGAAAAGGAGCTTTCTGCCCCTTTTCCAAGCCTAAAGAGGAGGTCTATCCTCCCTCTTGGCAGTAGCAGCAAGAGAGGCCGAATTCCTCCCTTACCAAGCAACAAAGTGAGGATTTTTATCCTCAAATCTTGAACAAATCTCGGTGCAACGTGGGAGCTGATCATAACATCAAAGAAGAGGTATTAATCTATCCCAAACTCGTGTTTCAAGTTATTTAAGAAAGAAGGATTGCATTCTTAGCTAGAGCAGCAACAAAGGGAGCCAAACCCTCTTTGCTGTGAACAAAAAAAGAGAGCACCTTGCTCTAGCAAGGTTAGCATTGCTGTGGGGTCTTCTACCTAGTACAACAACTCGGTAGGACCCTCAAAAGAGGATATTTCCTCCTGGCCAAGCACCGGTTAAGGAGAAATACTCATACACAGACCCTTGACGTGAAGTGAGTAAATTCTGAGTGTTGGATTCACAAATCCCACGCCGTG
Source organism: Aristolochia californica (assembly GCF_029961685.1). Taxonomy (NCBI): domain Eukaryota; kingdom Viridiplantae; phylum Streptophyta; class Magnoliopsida; order Piperales; family Aristolochiaceae; genus Aristolochia; species Aristolochia californica. The sequence continues at coordinate 26,168,391 of NW_027181771.1, forward strand.
TTACTCGATCCATGACCCGGGACCGTAACAGGAACTCACACGTCAAAGAGTTGCACATGTGTTAAATATGATACTTCACTTAAAGATGGCATAGAGGTGTAAATATGTGTTCTTTTAATGTCTTTTATTTCATCAAGTTGTAGCCCTAAGAGCATTGTAAAGACTATAAATAAAGGCATTGTCTAAGAGGTAGAGCATTGAAGCACTCTCCTCTCTTTCCACAAATTCGTCCAACCCTCATTTTCACTTTGACGCAAACCTCTTCTCTCTTAATCAATCTCTCTCCTTCCACATCCTTCCTCTTCTCCTCTCCTTCTCTCTTCTTCTTCTTCTTCCTCGTTGATCTAAAGTTCCTTTCATGAGATCCTAAATTCTACATGGTATCAGAGCAAGGAGTTTAGGATCCCTCTTGATGAAGTTATTATGAATCTGTTCAAGAAGTTGTAAAAGAAGGAGTTCAGTCATGAAGAGATAAGTTCATTCTCTTCTTATTTATATTTTGTTTCCTTTCCTTATTTACATACTCCTCTTTACTGTTTTTATACTTCTTGAACTTTGAATCACATCAAATCAAGATAAATCTTTATATGTTGTGAAGATTTATTTTTATGACTAAATTGATGTTATAATCATGATCTTCCTGTAAATCAATTACAAGTGTGATCAAGATCATTTGTTGTTTGCGTCTTATTAAGATTGATGAGTGAGATTCAATTACCTTTATGTAACTTGGATCAATATCATTTGAGGTAGAATTCTAGCACATGTTGTTGTAACTTCTCCTACTTAATGTTGCTCATGGGTTTGTGTTATGTTGTTGGATGCCCATTATATGTTTGGTGAAATTTCAACAATCATTTACCCTTTGTAGTTCCTTTTGAACTTTAATAATTGAATTTGTTTATGTTGAAGTATCCCATGAGCTGAAGATAAATTTCTTCCAAGTATCTTGATTTGCCTTTAAATCTTCTCTACATATTTTTTTCTATCTCTCGGTTTATGTTGGAGTTTGGATTAAGGCCTAATCGGTTGCATCTACCTTCTTCTCTTTGTTTTTAAGAATACAAGAGGAGTTGAGTGATGGATGGATTTTATTCTCTTGCTAAAGGCACAATTTTTTTGATAATTTGGTGCTTGCTCTCGTGAAAGAAATTGATTCTTGTTTTCCTTTTTGGTGACTGATTTGGTCCACGGGTTCTTCAAATTACATTGAGTAATTGTTATTTGAAGAAGCCCCCTTCCCTTGACCTCCACATTTGACTTGCCTCATCATGGAGAGTGGACACAACAGTAATAAGAGTGATATACTCCATATTACTATGATTCTACTAAGAAGTCTCTCCAATTACATGAGCTGGCCACAATCGGTCTGGGGGGTTCTTATTACTCGTTACCTCTTCAGCCACGTTATTAAATTTCCTCCTCCGATTGATGAAGAAGATGAGACCTACGACAAGTGGGTTAAAAATGATAAAATGGTGATAAGTTGGCTCATCAATAGCATGGAAGAGCATGTGGCCAACAATGTGGTCCACTTGGAAACCGCCAAGGACATATGGGACACTTGTTCTATGATTTACTCAAGTACTGCCTGATTACAAAAAGTATATGATGTCTTACAAAATATGCTGCATACGAAACATGGAGATAGTATTCACGAATTTTTGGCCTGGTTTCGAGGTTTTCTCCAAGAATGGAAAATAGCTCAACCATACTCCACTGAAAATGCCATTCAAGAATGGCAATGAGAAGCTTTGGCAGCAGCCATTTGCTTATCGAATATTAAACCTTACCTTGAGGTTGCAAAAACTCAGCTTCTAAGTTCTTCCGCTCTACCATCCTTTGATGACATTAGTGCTACATTACTTTGGATACCTGATCCATCCCCTCCTTCTCCTATTGATGCCCCATCAGCGATGTTCTCTGGCAATCGGGGTACATCTTCATCATATCAATGACGGGGCAGAAATATGAGAGGGGGTCAAACTATGAAAGGGGCTGAAAATAGAGGTGGTCGAACGGGTCTGAATAATTCCCGTACTGAGTCTCGACTTTGCACTTTCATGGGTGGACAGAACCACCTTGTGGGAACATGATGAAAAATTCATGGCAAGCCTGATTGGGCCACGGCTAACCCAGTCTCTGTTAGCATTGAGAAACATGAAGATAAGGCTGAATCATCCTCTGGAAATGTGACTCTTTCTGCTGAAGGCTATGTTGCATTTCAGAAAATGAAGTCCTTCATGGAATCCTCTATTCCCTCATCATCTACTGCTGCTATTACTATTGCCTCAGGTATGCTTTCTTCCTCTTCTTCCTCTTCCTCTTGGATCATCGACTCCGGGGCCTCCGAACATCTATCAGGTAACAAACACTTGTTACAGTCCTTATCTCCTTGTTATCCTCAGAAATTCAATACTATTGCTAATGGTACCCAAACCAAGGTCTTTAGCAAAGGTTCCTCCCCTCTTACCTCATCTATTCCCCTTCAAGATGTTTTGTTTGTCCCTCAATTTTCTTTAAATTTTCTCTCAGTTAGTCAATTAACCAAAAAATTAAATTGCTCTATCACTTCTCACCGTCTTCTTGTGTATTTAGGGATCTCACTACGAAGCAGGTGATTGGTGGTGGCCATTAAAGGGGGGTTTGTACTACTTCACTCTTCCACCATTAGCTGCATTATCATCCACTACATCTGAGGCCCAACTTTGGCACAACCGACTTGGTCATCTGTCTACCCCTTCACTTTATTCTTTGCTTCCATCCTTAAAAGAACTTTCTAATTTCAGTTGTGCGGTTTATCAATTAAGTAAACATATTAGGAGTACATATTCTCCTCGTCTTACAACTACAAGTATTGATCCTTTTGAGCTAATACATTCTGATGTATGGGGACCTTTATGTGTCTCAAATATTTCCCAAGTTAAATATTTTGTCATTTTTGTTGATGATTTTACCTGAGTGACTTGGTTATATTTATTTAAAGAGCGTTCAGAAATTCTTCCTATGTTTAAAAATTTTCATTCAATGGTCTTGACACAATTTGAGAAGAAAATTCAAATCCTTAGATTTGATAATGCTAAGGAATACATGTCTAATGAATTCAAATCATTTTGTGAGAGTAATGGGTTTATTCATCAAACATCATGTGCCTATACTCCTCAACAAAATGGTGTTGCTGAAAGGAAGAATTGTCATCTTCTTGAATTTGCTCGGGGCCACCTCTACTCCATGAAGGTACCCTATTTCTATTGGCCTCGTGCTATACTTACAACATGTTTTCTTATTAATAGGTTACCTTCATTAGTTCTTCATCATAAAACTCCTTACTCTGTGTTATTTAATGGTGAAGATCTTTTTCTCTTCCTTTGAAAGTGTTTGGATGTACGTGTTTTATTCATGTTACATCCCCACACAAAAATAAACTTGATCCTCGGTCTATGAGGTGCATTTTTTTGGGGTACTCTCGCACCCAGAAAGGTTATGTCTGTTACAATCCTACCCTTCAGAGGATGCTTATCTCTAGGGATGTGACTTTCTTCGAAGAAACCTCCTTCTACTCCTCCCATGATGCTTCTCTAGGATGGACTTGTCCTTCTACCACTCCTTGTCCGCTTGTACCTTTCAATCTTGAAGTTAACCCAACCCCTGATGCACTTGCCGTACCTTCACCTAGGGAGTTGTCGGATCCACCAGAGGTAAGTCCTTCTCCTATCTATGAGCCTGAATTTGATACTTGGCCTATTTCTTTAAGAAAGGAACGTCGTTCTTGTACTATTTCGCATCCTATCTCAAATTTTATGTCTCACCATTGTTTGTCTTCCGAGTGTTTTCAGTTCCTTGCGTCTCTTTCTTCTACTTCCATTCCACATTCATTTCAGGAGGCTCTAAGGCATCCAGGATGGAAGGCGGCTATGGATGAAGAAATGCACACCCTATACAAAAATCAAACCTGGTCCTTAACATCACTCCCAAAAGGTAAAAGACCGGTTGGTTGTAGATGGGTTTTTTTGGTAAAATATAATCCGGATGGATCGGTTGCTCGTCTTAAAGCTTGACTCGTTGCTAAGGGCTATACGCAGTGCTATGGGATAGATTATGAGGAGACCTTCTCTCCTATTGCAAAATTGAATTTGGTACGCATCATCTTATCTATTGCTGCTAACTCATCATGGCCCGTCTATCAATTGGATGTTAAAAATACTTTTTTAAATGGTGATATAAGTGAGAAAATTTATATGGTTCAACCACCTGGTTATGTGGTTGAGGGGGAGTCAGTATGCCGGTTAAAAAAAATTTTATATGGGTTTAACCAGTCGCCTCGGGCTTGGTTTGATAAATTTAGTCAAACAATTCTATGATTTGGTTTTCATCAGTGCTCAGTTGATCATTCCGTATATTATAAAGATATTGTCAAAGGGAAAATATTATTGGCCGTATATGTGGATGATATTATCTTAACCATTGATGATGTTCTTAGCATACAAGAGGTGAAAAAGATGATATGTTAGGAATTCAAGACAAAAGATCTTGGTATGCTTAAATATTTTTTGGGTATAGAAGTTCTTCAATCCAAACATGGGATAATATTGTCTCAAAGGAAATATGTTTTGGTTCTCCTTGAAGAAACATGAATGAAGGGTTGTAGACCAGTCGACACACTTATGGATACAAATGTAAAATTATGTGCCACAAATGAAGAAGATATTGATATTGGAAAATATCAAAGACTCGTGGGAAAACTGATTTTTCTCATGGTAACTAGGCTAGACATATCATATGTTGTAAGTATGGTGAGTCAATTCATGCACAAATCACAAATAACCCATTGGCAGGCTTTAGAGAGAATATTACGTTACCTAAAAGGAGCTCCAGGAAGAGGATTGATGTATAAAAAACATAGGCACTTCAACATAGAAGGTTTCTCAGATGCAGATTGGGCTGGATCACCTGATGATAGAAAATCTACATCAGGATATTGTACTCTGGTTGGAGGAAACTTGGTTACATGGAAAAGTAAGATGCAAAATATGGTTGCAAGATCTAGCGCCAAAACAGAATACAGAGCTATGGTCCATACCGTTAGTGGACCCTTCTTACCGAATTAGGTTTTTATAAAAAAGGGTCCATGGGTCTACATTGTGATAATCAAGCAGCCATTCATATTATTTCAAATCCAGTTTTTCATGAAAGAACTAAACATATTGAGGTGGATTGTCATTTTATACAAGAGAAGTTTCAAGCAGGAATAATCTCTCTCAAACATGTGTCATCTCAAGAGCAAGTAGATGATATTCTCACTAAACCCATTACATCTAAAATCCTATCGTTTATATGTGGCAAGTTGGGTATTTATGATGTCTTTTCTCCTCCAGCTTGAGGGGGAGTGTTGGAAGATGGGTTCAAGCCCACAAGTTCAAGGCAAGAAACTCACACGTCAAAGGACTTGCACATTTTTGAAATATGATACTTCATTTAAAGATGGCATAAAGGTGTAAATATGTGTTCTTTAATGTCTTGTATTTCATCAAGTTGTAGCCCTAAGGGCATTGTAAAGACTATAAATAAAAGCATTGGCTAAGAGGTAGAGCATTGAAGCACTCTCCTCTCTTTCCACAAATTCATCCAGCCCTCATTTTCACTTTGACGCAAACCTCTTCTCCCTTAATCCAAACTCTATCCTTCCACGTCCTTCTTCTTCTCCTCTCCTTCTCTCTTCTTCTTCTTCTTCCTCGCTGATCTAAAGTTCCTTTCATGAGATCCTAAATTCTACAAGTTGTAACCCTAAGGGATTTTTAATACTATAAATAAGAGCATTGGCTAAGAGGTAAGGCATTCAAACCTTCTCCTCTCTTTGAGAAATTGTCCAGCCACCCTCTCTTCTCCCTTGACACATTCTCTTCTTCCCTTAATCCAAACACTCTTCTCTCACATCCTTCTCCTTTCTCCCTTTTCTCTCTATTCTCTCCTTCTTCTTCCAAATTAACCTAGAGTCCTTCTCATGGAGTCCTAACTTCTACATTCTCCATGAGCTAAATTCATGGAATCCTGAAAATCTACATGGTATCAAAGTTTTAATTTTTAGGATTCCAACTATGGTTTTTCAAGTTTCATTCTCCTCCGCTTAGTCCCAGAAAATAATTTTTTTCTTCTCTTTTATTTCTTAGTCTCGTGCACTATTTTTTTTTCTTGTTTTTATTAAATCATTGCCATCATCATTGGTGCAAAGGCCGACGTACTGGATAAATCTTCCGATTGTCGACCCACCATCACTGAAAGTCTACATGCGGCTTCTTTGGGGTGTTTGGAAAATCTTGAGAAGGCCACTCCGGCTCTTACAAAAGATTCATGTTGCTATTGCCAGAGACGATGACACCAAACTCCGCTATCTATCTTTAATTTTTCGAGAGTTAAGCACAAAAGGCTATAATTCTAGAATATTACTGATGATTTGGTATTATTTTTTGGAAGTTAGTGTTATCGATTCTACACGGAGCTTTGTTACTACTTCTGGAGACGACAACTTCCCATGGCGAGGAAGTCACACTGGCAACTAAACTCTATTCCCACCAAACTATTGCCAAGTTACCAGCTATTGAGCTATTTCTCTCCAAAAATTATCAAAGTTCTTCACCGGCCTTTTGTCTGCTCTGTCAGTAGCCTCTGCTGCAACTAGAAGTATTTTTCTGTTGCACTAGAGAAGACGACTCTATTCCCTAGACTCTGATAAAATCCCGTTGCTGATGTCCATCCTAGGTTGGCAAAGATCATAAATTGACCTTATTCTTCGCTGGCCTTTCCATAACGAGTTCATTGCCAACTTCCAAGCATGACGACTCTGTTGTGTTGCCAATTCCGGCCTAACCGTATTTCCAGTGTCATGAGATATTTTCTTTGTTGTGTTTTCGTGTTTCTTTGTTGTTGCCAATTAATCTACTGGATTGATTTTTATTCGAAAAGTTTTCTTTGGATGTATCACTGTTGAGCTTCCCGAGGGCTAACACATAGATGCCATTTCTGGATGAAGAAGGTTTTTCCACTATGTTTGGTCGAGGAAGAAGACGCTGTAGAAAAATTTCATGTTTCCTAAGTTAGGAAACCTCAATTAATGAGCACCGGCCTGCGCCTACCAAGACTCAAACTAGACCCGCCCGAGACAACCTAGAGAACTGGGCTGCCCTTCTAGCTGTTGTTGAGCAGCACCAGTCTACCAAGTCAACCCAGACCAACTCGGATCGAGTCAACTTGGTTCGTGTCAACTCGGGTCCCGGTCAACTTGACTCGGGCCACTTATTTTTTGCCTCGATATACATGTCTAGACCAAAGCTTATACATATTTTTTCAGCGTCAGATATATATACTCGGCACAACTCGGTAAATTTTTCTCTGGTTGGATTATTATTTTGTAGAATTGACAGATTATTCCTTGGTAAATATATTATTTGGTATTGATATTTGTATTAGATTATTTCATAGGTCAATTTTACATGGATTGTTTTGGTTCGTGTTATATGGTCCCAATCCCATGTCAGTTGTTACTATTGTGTCTCTTTGGAAGAGACATTATTATAAAAGAAGAGGTGGCTTTAGTACCTTTTCATATACCATTATTTATTTGACTCTCAAAAATATCATGGTTGGGACACCATGAGAGTTGGTGTCCAGATTGGGACACCATCATTTATTTAACTCTCAAAAATATCTCGGTTGGGACACCAAGAGAGTCGATGTCCGGATTGGGACACCATGATAAATAACCCCACTCCCCCCCCCCCCCCCCCCCCCCCCCCCCCCCTCCCCCCTGTAATGGCTTGTATAACTCTACCACTTGATTCGTTGTCCTGTGGAGGGACACAGTGGTGGAGGTGGACACTTCAGAGCAATGCCGATAGACACACTACCTATAGAAGACGAAGTCTGCCCTACATCCAGCATGAGTTAAGATTGGAGTATGGAGCAATGTCTTAGCGGCTAAGACTGATTTTTACTCTCACTTTTATTATGCCAGCATGGCCTCATGGAAGGATGCACCAGCGTGAGGGGGAGTGTTGGAAGATGAAAGCATATTGGAAGATGTACTATTTTATACAAAAAAAATAATTTATATATTATTTGCAGCAAGCTGAGAGTTCATGTTGTTCTCTCACCCCCAACTTGAGGGGGAGTGTTGGAAGATAGGGCCCAAGCCCACACGACCAAAGAAGGCCCACATATCCAAGATTGTTGAAAGATGGACCCAAGCCCATAAGACCAAGGAAGACCCACACATCCAAGAGATGTAGAAGATGGGCTCAAGGCCCATAGATCAAGGAGAAGGCCCATAGGCCCACATACTTTGATGGCAGGATGGTAAATAAAGAGTCATCTCATAAAGATGGCATTGATGTAATTAGGTTAAAGTTTCAGGGTTAAAACCCTAAACCCTAAACCCTAAGTGTAGGGGTATTATTATGATACAGTAGTTTCATTAATCTATAAATAGAGCTTCAGGGGGAGGGTTAGGAAATCAAGTTCTCAACCTCTTCTTCCTCTGGTTTTCTCCCAATGGGTCTCTCTCTCTTTTTCTCTATGAGCTAAATTCATGGATTCCTGAAAATCAACACAAGTCATGTTATCTTTGGAGAAAATAGTAAAGGTAGCATGATAAGGGTAACAAAATCAAATGTTAATTATGTTGAAGGGTTGACGCATGATTTACTTAGCATTAGTAAATTTTGTGACAAGGGTAACAAAATATCATTTGAAAAGGATAAATACTTAGTAAAGATTGAAAATGATGAAACCTTATTAGAGGGACATAAAAGCAAAAATATCTATGTGGTAAAAATTGTTGACTTACCCTCTACAAGTGTAATTTTTTTGAGTGAAAATGTAGGTGAGTCTTGGTTATGACATAAGGTTAGGACAAATAAACTCCTTGAAAAAGTTATCAAGGAAAAATCTAGTGAAAGGACTACCAAGTTAGAACTTTTTAAAGTAAAAACTTTGTGAAGCTTGTCAGCTTGGAAAACAACCTACCCAAACCTTGAGCTTAAGTGGAAAAAGTCACACCCTAGCTGTTGTGGATGATTATTATTAAAATTTGAGATCTAATCCATAGGAACCAGGTTTGAGAAGAAGGAGAAGAAGGGAGAAGAAGAAAGAAGAAAGAAGAGAAGAGAAGATGAAGAGAAGAGAGCTTGTGGGAGGCACGATTTGGAGTGAAGATTAGGGTTTAGAGAAGAGCTAAATCACCCTCCTCCCCCCTCACTATATTACTTATGGAGGTGGTTTGAATTCCCTAGTGCATAAGAAAGTAAAAAAATAACTCTCAACTTATAACTAATTACAACCTATATTAGTCACTCTCTTATTACATGATGTACCACTTGAATGTCTTTAACACTCCCCCTCAAACTAGTGAAAAAACATCAATAATTCCTAGATTGGTGCATGTATCTGTGAGTGACTTTGTAGCAATAGCTTTTATAAAGTTGTCATCCAATTGATTCCTTGAAGGTATAAACTCCTTAGATATTAATCCAACTATGAGTTTTTTTCTTGAACGAAGTGACAGCCTATATCAATATGCTTGGTCCTTTCAATATGGATAGCAACATGATTATCACGATGAAGTAGTATGAACCTGGTTATCCAGAATCCAAGTTGTATCATGAATAATCTCAGCCATAAAACTCACTCATTGCTAGTGCCATAGCCCGGCATTCAGCCTCAACACTTGATCTTGCCACCACATTTTTGTTTCTTTCTCCTCCAAGTGACTAAGTTGCTTCCAACTTTTGCGCTATTGGAAGATGTGCTCAAGCCCACAAGCTCAAGGCTAGAAGCCCACATGTCAAAGGAGTGGGTAAGTGGTAATTTATGATAAGTTCCATAAGGATGGCATAAAGATGTAAATATGTTGTCTAATAATGTCTTTTAATCTATTGAGTTGTAGCCCAAAGGGAATTGCAACACTATAAATATGAGCCTTGGTTAAGAGGTAAGGCATTCAAGCCTTCTCCTCTCCTTCAGAAATCATCCAGCCACCCTCTCTTCTCCCTTGACGCATTCTCTCCTTCCCTTAATCCAAACTCTCCTCTCTCACATCCTTGTCCTTCCTCTCTCCTCTCTCTCTTCTCTCCTTCTTCTTCCACGTTAACCTAGAGTCCTTCTCATGGGATCCTAACTTCTACATGGTATCAGAGCTTGGAGTTTAGGATCCCTATTCAAGTAGTTATTTCATCCATACAAGAAGTTGTTTATAGAAGGAGTTTAACCGTGAAGAGATAGTAAAGTAGTTTTTTCATATTTAAGTCTAGTCTCATAAGGAGAAAAATTCATGTCAATCTGATTTATATTTAAAGATATATTCGCATTGGAAGAATCAATGGTCATCCAGTATTTTGTTGCATTGAAAAATCCGAATTTAAGCCCATTGTTTTGTGTCACTTTTTGAGTTTCTATAGTAGGAAAATATCTCACTTCTACACGGTTTGAGGGCTTATTTACACATCTCTATTATTTGGGCTTATTGCAACATCTATGATAATTGGTTCAAGCTGGGGATCACTGGCATTACCTCCCAGCTTGAGGGGGAGAAGTAGAAGAAGTACAAGAAAGAGGTATTTTATTCCATATGTTGTGTATAAGTTTTATGTGACCAAAATATTCAAGAAAGGGGGAGCACAACTTTTGCATCTAAGAAGAAATATTAAAATTGGATTATGATTATTTCATGGGTCCTTCTACAAGGTTTATTATTTTGGTTCATGTTATATGTGTTAGAAGATGGTCTGTTATATTCAGTTGTAGTTATTATGTCTCTTTGGGGATATTATTATTGAAGAAGAGGTGGCCTCATTCCATTATTTATCTGTCCCCGTCAAAAATATCAAAAATGTCAATGGTTGGGATTCCATGACAAAGGAACTTAATACCCCATCAAAAATATCAAAATGTCAATGGTTGGGATTCCATGACGGAGGAACTTAATACCCTATCAAAAATATCAAATGTCAACAGTTGGGATTCCATGACGGAGGAACTTAATACCCCATCAAAATATAAAAATGTCAATGGTTAGGATTCCATGACGGAGGAACTTAATACCCCATCAAAATATAAAAATGTCAATGGTTAGGATTCCATGTTGGAGGAACTTAAAACCCGTAAAAATATCAAATGTCAACGGTTGGGACACCATGATGGAGGAACTTATTATTACATATATGTTATCCCTTCCCCTAGGAAGAGAGCACTAGCGTGAGGGGAATTGTTGGAAGATTGGAGGACTGTCATTTTATACAAAAATATTCTATACATCATTTGCAGCAACCTGGGAGTTCTTGATGTTCTCTCATCCCCAGCTTGAGGGGGAGTGTTGGAAGATAAGGCCGAAGCCTGCTCGACAAAGGAAAGTTCACATATCTAAGAGTATTATAAGATGGGTCACACGACCAAGGAAGGCCCACATATCTAAGAGTATTGTAAGATGGGCCCACCATGATTACCACGAGCTGGCATCCTTATTACATAAGTTGGAAGATCAAGAAGGAGTCAGAAATGCATCTTTATCTTATGGTCACGTCCGAGAAGAGTTCTAGTTTGAGTTATGTTTGTCTTTTATCTATATTGAGTTATTTAATTATGCTAGGACTTATCTTTAAGTGATAGAGTTTGGGTATAATTGGGACAAAGGTAGTTTTATTGTAATTGGACTCTACTACCTTCCTCTATTATAAATAGAGGTTCATGTACTCTGATTATAATAAGTTAATGAAGTCGATGGAGTATTTCTCTTTTCCATAAATTCAACAACGGTTTCTATTTTTTTCTATTCTTGAATTCTTGAGACACATCAAGTCAAGATAATCTTCATAAAAATTGTGAAGATCTATCTCTTATGACTAAAAGGATGTTATAGTCTTGATCATCTTGTAGCAAAATTACATGATTGATCAAAAGTTATTTTTTTTTTCTATTTTTTTGTGATTTGGATTCAGTTACCTTTTTGTAACTTGGATCAAACATCATTGATATGGGATTCCAGCATATGTTGTTGTCAATTCTATAATCAAACGTTACTCATGGAATTGGGTTATGTTGTTGGATGACCATCATTTGGTTAGAATTCCACCATTTACTTATTCCTATTGTTTCTTTCTACTTTTGAACTTCAGCAATTGAATTTTCTTATTGAAGTATTCCCATGAGTTGGAAATTATTTTGCCGAGAAAGGCCTTGTCTAAATTTGCTATCGGTTTTGTGGTTGAGTTTGGATTAAGGATGAGAGTTGCATCTATTCTTTTCTCTCTATTTGTTAGATTAATATAAGAGAAGTTGAGTAGTGGCTGGTTCTTGTTATCACTTGACAAAAGTACAAATTTTTTCCATGATTTGGTACTTATTCTCGTGAAATTATTCTCTACTTATTTTTCGTTGGGGGATAATTTGGTCTACAGGTGCTTCAAATTACGTTGTGTAATTTTTATTTGAAGAAGCCCTTTGAAAATTGACCTCAATAGTTGATTTACGTCAACATGGAGAGTAAAATATGAGTAATAAGAGTGACATATTCTGAAATACTACAATTCCACTAAGGGTCTTTCCAATTACCTCAGTTGGTCACAATCGGTATGGAGGGTTCTCATTACTCGTGACCTTCTCAGTCATGTTATCAGAATCCATCCTTCGATTGATGAAGAAGATGAAGCCTACCACAAGTGGGTTAAAAATGATGACATGGTTATCAGTTGGCTAATTAACAACATGGAAAAGCATGTAGCTAACAATGTGGTCCACTTGGAAACATCCAAGGATATTTGGGACACATGTGCTAAGCTCTATTCAAGTAATGCCTCCTTGCAAAGAGTATATGATGTTTTCCAAAGTATGCTGGCTACCAAACAAGGAGATAATATTCATGAGTTTTTGGCTCGATTTCGTGGCTTTCTCCAAGAATGGAAAATTGTTCGACCAGACTCTATCGACATTGTTGTTAAAGAAAAACAACGAGAGGCATTGGCAACAACTATTTTCCTTACCAATATTAAGCCTTATCTAGAGGTGGCTAAGACTTAGCTTCTTTGTTCCTCTCCTCTTCCCTCATTTGATGACATCAGTGCTACATTGTTACGGATTCCTGATCCATCTCCTCCTTCTCCAATTGATGCTCCATCAGCTATGTTCTTTGGTAATTGGGGTACATCATCCCAATCTCGAGGACGCGACAGAAATACAAGAGGAGGTCGCAATAGGGGTGGTTGAACAGGTCTAACTCATTCACACATTGAGGCTCGATTGTGCACTTATTGTGGTGGTCAGAACCACCTTATGGATTCAAGCTGGAAACTCCATGGCAAGCCTGATTGGGCCACAACAAATCCAGCCTTAGTTAATGTTGAGAAAAAGGAGGAAAGGGTTGATTCTCCTTTCGGGAATGTGACTATTACTGCAGAAGACTATGCTGCAATTCAGAAGTTGAAATCTTTATTGGAGTCTTCTACTCCACTAGGACCTACTGCTGCCACTACCATTGCCTTTAGTATGCTTTCTTCCTCTTCAACCCCTTCCTCTTATATCATTGACTCTGGGGCTTCCAAACACTTGTCAAGTAACAAACACATGCTTCATTCATTGTCTCCATGTCTTCTTCATAAAGTTGTCACTATTGTTAATGGTTCCCAAACCAAGGTGTTTGGCAAGGGTTCCTCCTCTCTTACCGCATTTATTCCTCTTCAAGATGTGTTGTTTGTTCTTTAATTTTCATTAAATTTGCTCTCCATTAGTCAATTAACCAAACAATTGAATTGCTCTGTTACCTTCTGTTAGGCTCTCTAGCCATGGATCGAGTCACCCGGCGATCTCCTCTAGCTTCCAGATTGAATGACGAAGAAGGGAAGAATTTGGGGTTCTTGGAACGCCCAATGATGAAGGGACGTGAGCCTTTGAAGGAGCTCCAACCTTAGGCCTCTTTAGAGAGACTAATGATCAATGCTTGTTTTCATTCCATCACTTGACGCCCTAAATAGGTCAAGGAAAACATCAAAGGTTCTATAATTACAATTATACCCTTATGGAACTTCAAATTATAATTAAACCCCTAAGGTACTGAAATACAAGTTATTCCATCACTTCTCTTTTCCGATTAGCCACTCTTTATACTATGGAGTTCATAACATCACCCCCCTCCTGAAGAAAGAGCCTGTCCTCAAGCTCGAAAGTGGGGAATAGAGTCTGGAAGGACTCGAGTGTCTCCCAAGAGGCTTCTATCAATTCCTTGTCAGTCCACCAAACCAGCACTTCCCAAGCGTTGTTCACTCGCCTGGCTTAAAGGATCTGAGCGGGCGTGGGCATGGACCTGCCATCTTTGAGAGGAGGCAAAGGGGTATGCAGCAGTGGTGAGTCTCCCTTGAACGGCTTGAGAAGGGAGACGTGGAAGACGTCATGGAGCTTGGCGTCTGGTGGTAGTTTCAAACGATACGCCACAGTGCCAATACGCTGCATGACCTGGAATGGCCCATAAAATTTTGGAGAAAGCTTATGGTGTTTGATGGCAGCAAGAGATAGTTGGCGGTATGGTTGAAGTTTGAGCCAAACAAATTCTCCAGGTGCAAAGGAAAGGGGACGATGTCCTTTTTCATAAGTATGCTTCATAGTTGCATGTGAACGTTGTAACTGAAGGCGGACTTGCGCAAGCATTGCATCTCTATCGGCTAATGCTTGGTCCAATGCTGCTACCCGAGAAGACCCAGGTTCATAAGAAAGTAGGCGCAAAGGTTCGCGTCCATAAACAACTCGAAAAGGGGTAGTACCCAGTGCGGTGTGGTATGAGGTATTATAACAATACTCCGGCCATGCTAACCAACGAACCCACTGTCGGGGTGTGTCCCCCACAAAGCACAGCAAATACATCGCCAATGTGCGGTTAACCACCTCTGTCTGGCCGTCTGTTTGAGGGTGGTATGCTGAAGAAAAAGCTAACTTAGAGCCATGGAGCTTAAATAGTTCCCCCCAGAATTTACTGGTGAAGATAGCATCACGGTCGCTGGTGATGGTCTCTGGAAGGCCATGGAGACGGACAATATTATCCATGAAAAGCTGAACGACTTGTGTTGTTGTATACAGATGGCTGAGGGCCATAAAGTGGGCATATTTCGATAACCGGTCTACCACAACAAGAATAACAGATTTCCCTGCAGAAGGAGGAAGACCATCGATAAAATCCATTAAGAGATCTGCCCATACCTGTGAAGGAAGTTGAAGTGGTTGTAGCAAGCCGGCGGGTTGTAAGGATTCAGACTTATTCCTCTGACAGACCTGGCATGCTGCAACATATTCAGCAATGATCCGCTTCATACCTCTCCAATAAAACTCCCGACTGAGGCGGAAGTATGTCTTCTGCTAGCCCTCATGTGTACTATCATGAAAGGAGGCAATAATGGCAGGAAGGAGTACTGACGAAGGATGAAGATATATGCGTCCTTTATATAGAATGAGACCGTCCTGTAGTGTCCAGTTCTTGTCCTTGGAATGGTTTTCGATTTGAGCTTGTAATTCAAGGAGATCTGGATGATGGCTAGTACCCTGACGGATTGTGTTCAGCAAAGGGGACTTGGGGTGGCTCAGTGCTTGCAAGTGTGAATCCCCTAGTTCTCTGTGGGACAAGGCGTCTGTTGCCCGGTTGAGATAGCCCAGTTTGTATTCCACCTGAAAATCGAATCCCATTAATTTGCTGAGCCAATGTTGTTGTGGGGATGTAGTAAGGCGTTGCTCCAATAAGTATTTGAGGCTACAGTGGTCTGTCCGGATCACAAAAGGTCTGCCCCACAGCTACGGCCTCCAATGCTGCACGGCTTTGGCCAAACCGATGAGTTCCCTTTCATAAGTGACTAACTTGTGATGGTGAGGAGTGAGATGGCGGCCGAAATAGGCAATGGGGTGACTCTGTTGCTGCAAGACGGCACCTATCCCTCCCCCGAATGCATCGCATTCGATGATGAAATTTTTGGCAAAGTTGGGCAATTGGAGAACTGGTGCTGACACTAATGCCTGTTTTAAGTTGTTAAACGAGGAGTCTGCCAACTGAGACCACTGAAAGGCATGCTTCTTCAGTAAATTGTGCAATGGCGCTGCCAAGTGACCATATTCTTTGATAAATTTTCTATAATACCCTGTGAGACCAAGGAACCCTTTCAAAGCTGTAACGGAGTGAGGTTTGGCCCAATCCATAACCGCTTGTATCTTGCTGAAATCTGGTTTCACCCCAGATGCCGAGATCACATGCCCCAAATAAGCTACTTCGGATGTGGCAAAGTCACATTTGGCACGATTGAGAAATAAATGGTGTGCTCGGAGAATTGTGAAAACCTGTCGCAATTGGTGCAAATGTGCTTCCCAAGTTTTGCTATAGACCAGTATATCGTCAAAAAAAACTAAGACATGCTTCTGTAAGAAAGGGCGAAATACCTGGTTCATAAGTGCTTGAAAGGTGGACGGGGCATTGGATAGCCCAAATGGCATCACCAAGAACTCGTAGTGACCATGGTGGGTGCGGAAGATTGTTTTTTCGATATCCTCCAAATAAACCCGAATATGATGGTAGCCAGATTTCAAGTCCAACTTTGTAAATAATTGAGAGCCGTGTAGCTCATCCAATAATTCATCGACCACTGGAATTGGAAATTTATCTTTGATGGTGTGAGCATTGAGTTCACGGTAATCCACACAAAAGCGCCAAGATTTATCTGATTTCTTTACCAGCAATACCGGGGAAGAAAAAGGAGAATGACTAGGCTGAATAATACCTTGTTGGAGCATTTGTTGACATTGTCTTTCTATCTCATCTTTTTGCACATGGGGATAGCGGTCGGGATGCACTACCACTGGTTCGATGCCCATTTTCAAACGAATTCTGTGATCACACTCTCGTATAGGAGGAAGGTCAGCAGGGTCCTGAAATAAATCAGCATATTCTGCCAACAATGAAGCTAAGTTATCCCCTTTTGAAGGATCCAACGAAAGTGTTTGGAGGCTGCATGGCCGCTGGGCGTTATTGCCCTGGAGGGTGATCGGATGGATGTCCTGTTTAAAACTCATGGTAAGGGATTGGAAATCCCATAAGATCGGACCCAATCGCTGTTGCCATTTAATGCCCAATACGAGGTCAAACCCAGCCAGCGGTATGACCAAAAAATCTGCTACAAAGGAGTGACCTTCAATAGTAAAGGGCACTGCTGAACTGAAACCCACAGTGGTGACCTTGTCACCATTAGCCACTGAGACTGATATTCCTGATTTCTGTTGTAGTGATAATCCCAACTGTTGTGCTGCCTGGCTGCTTATAAAATTATGTGTGCTGCCTAAGTCCACAAGTGCGAGCAGGATATGATGGTTCATGGTGGCATGGACCTGCATGGTATTGGAGCTCAGCAGGCCTGTCATGGCATGGTGGGAGATTTCTGGTGTTTCCTCCTCGGTTTGGTCCATATCCTCCTGAAAGTCATCCTCTGAGGGGTCTTCTATTTCTACCCAAAATAGTCTTTTGCATTGATGGCCCTTAACAAATTTTTCAATTGAAACATAGGCCCTGAGCCCTTCTCTAATCAATTTCTGCTTTTGTCAGACATTTGATAAATCCCGGTGGGGGTGTAAAGGCTGGTGGTGGTGGTGGTGAGGGCTGGTTGGGAGGAGGCCTGGGGTAAGTGGAATAAGGACCATGGGGCTGTGGGCGAGGTGGCCAAGGGGGACGTTTGTTTAATGACTCACGGAAGAGGCGCTGTTTGGTGTCCAATGCTCTTGCCAAATTCATGGCGTGGGCTAGGGAGGTGGGGCATTCCAATTCCACTTCTAGGCGAAGGGGTTCTACCAGGCCAGCCGTGAACAAATTGACATAAAGTTCAGGTCGGACCAAATGACTTGCACGAGCAAGTTTTTCTTGGAACAATTTCTGATATTGTTCTATAGTGCCAAGCTATTTTAGATTGACCAAATCCCCAACTGGGTTGCTGCGAAGCGGAGGACCAAACCGTTTACAATTTTCTTTGAAAAATTCCCAATCATAGACCACAAACTCGTTTTTGAATTGATGAAACCACATAAAGCACTTCATCGAGCATGTGGAAGGCGGCTAATTGAACCTTGCCTTCGGGCAGAGTTCCTTGATTGGAAAAGAAATGATCACACCTGTGCAACCACATTAAAGGGTCGGAGGACCCATCATACGTTGGAAAATCAAGCTTTGTGTACCTTGGCACGGTAGGGGGTGCTGGATTGAGGCCCCCACGAGGTGGAGGTGTTTGGCGCAAGGGAGGAGGTGGAGGCGTTGGATGAGAGTTCAGATGATTTGCTGGGCGTGAGGAGGATGCCATCTGGACTGAAAGCTGGGTAAAGCCTTCCTCCATGCGTGACAGCAACATCTGGAATTTTCCCTCCAGGCCATTGATTTGAGATTGTAGATCAGCATGGTTCTCTTCCACAAAATTTTGAATTTCTGTAGGGGAAGAGGAATCACCAAGGGTGGTCCTATCTGATACCACAATGTTAGGCTCTCTAGCCATGGATCGAGTCACCCGGCGATCTTCTCTAGCTTCCAGATTGAATGACGAAGAAGGGAAGGATTTGGGGTTCTTGGAACACCCAATGATGAAGGGACGTGAGCCTTTGAAGGAGCTCCAACCTTAGGCCTCTTTAGAGAGAGAACCTGATCTCATTTAGACTAATGATCAATGCTTGTTTTCATTCCATCACTTGATGCCCTAAATAGGTCAAGGAAAACATCAAAGGTTCTATAATTATAATTAGACCCTTATGGAACTTCAAATTACAATTAAACCCCTAAGGTACTGAAATACAAGTTATTCCATCTCTTCTCTTCTCCGGTTAGCCACTCTTGATGCTATGGAGTCCATAACATCTTCCCACCATTTTCATGTACATTTCAGGATCTAACTACGAAATAGGTGATTGGTGGCGGCCATGAAAAAAGGGGATTATACTATTTTACTCTTCCACCAGTAGCTATTATTTCATCCACTACATCCAAGGCTCAACATTGGCACAACCGGCTTGGTCATCCATCTATCTCGTCACTTCGTTCTTTAGTTCCATCTCTTAAATCTTTTTCTACTTTCAATTGTGAGACATGTCAATTAAGTAAGCATATTGGGAGTATATATTCTCCTCGTCTTACAACTACCAAAGCTGCTCTATTTGCATTAATACACTCTAATGTATGGGGACCTTTAAAGGTCTCTACAATTTATCAAGTTCAATATTTTGTTACTTTTGTTCGAAGATGGACCAAGGAAGTCCCACATATCTAAGAGTATTGTAAGATGGGTCCAAGAACATAAGAAGTAGGACCCACCATGATTTCCACTAGTTGGCATCCTTATCACATAAGTTGGAAGATCAAGGACTCACAAAGATAACCACAAGCTGGTTGGAAGATCAAGAAGGATTCTCAAAGATAACCACGAGCTGGTTAGAAGATCAAGTGGGATCCACAAAGAATGCCACGAGCTACTATCTTTATCTTATGGTCATGTTCTCAAAGAAGAGTTATAGTTTGAGTTATGTTTTGTCTTCTATTTATATTGAGTTATTTAATTATGCTAGGACTTATCTTTAAGTTTTAGAGTTTGAGTGTAATTGAGACAAAGGTTGTTTTATTGTCATTGGACTCTACTACCTTCCTCTTTTATAAATAAAAGTCCATGTAATCTGATTATAATAAGCCAATGAAGTATTTCTCTTTTACATAAATTCAACATGGTATCAGAGCAGGTTTAGTGAGTTGACTTGGTCAACCCACAGAGATAATGAGATCCTTTTCTCTAATCCCTAAACCCTAAGTCTAGGTTCGTAGTTTTTTTTTAGTCCCTACACCTGTTGTTTGCTTTACGTTTTTCAGCTCTATACTGAGATTTTCATATTGAAAAGTATATATTTAGGAAAATATATTTGAGTCTACATTCCAAGGAAAAATTATTTTTTTCTAATTGGAGTTATCTACAAAGAGAAATTGATATTTGAAGCAGAAATGGTCAGATTGCTTAAGAGGTTCGAGCAGCAGCCAAAATCTTCAACTACCGAGGTATTTTATGCTATCAAGAACGAGACTTTATATATAGAATTATATATAAAAAGAAATATCTATAAGTCTAGTTTCTTACCTATTCAACCAATTCTCAATCTGAGTTTTTTTATAAGGAGATATTGACCTTGGAAGAGTCAATGGTCATGCTGGCTAAAGGAGAAACAATACTTAATTCAGTCAGATTACAGAGACCAAAATCTATCAGATTATTTATCTTCTGATAATTATATTTTATTAAGAGAAGTTATACTTGGATGAAATTTATTTAAGTCGAGTTTCAAAAGGAGAAAATTTCTTGTCAGACTGATCTATATTTAATGATATATTCGCATTGGAAGAATAAAAGTTCTGCTGGTATCCTGTAGCATTGAAAATTCCGAATTTAAGCCAATTGTTTTACATCACTTTTTGAGTTGCTATATCAGTAAAATATCTCACTTCACCCTTCTTTGAGGGCTTATTAATATATCTATGTTATTTGGGCTTATTTTTACATCCATGATATTTGGTTCAAGTTGGGATCACTGCCATTACCTCCCAACTTGAGGGGGAAAAATAGAAGAAGTACAAGAAAGGTGAATTTTATTCTATATGTTGTGGGTAAATTTTATGTGACCAAAATATTCAAGAAAGGGGGAGCACAAATAAAGCTTGTGCATCTAAGAAGAAATTTTTGTATCGGATTATTTCATGGGTCATTTTACAAGGTTTATTATTTTGGTTTGTGTTATATGTGTTGGTAGATGGTTGTGTTATATGGGACTAAAGCCATTTCAGCTGCTGCTATTGTGTCTCTTTGGATGAAATATTATTATTGAAGAAGAGGTGGCCTTAATACCTTTTCTCATACCATCATTTATTTAAAGTCTCAAAAATATCTTTGGGAAAACCCCTTATTGTAACCTTATGAGTGTTACTACGTTTGGGACACATTAAGAGAGTCGATGCCCGGATTGGGACACCATGATGGATGATTTTATTACTATTATCATATAGTCCTCCCCTTAAATTGGTATTTATTACTCTTGCCACTTGAGAGTCGTTGTCCTGTGGAGGGACACGGTGATGGAGGAGTTTTTTTACACTTCTGAGCATTACATATAGACTCACTACCTATAGAAGATAGGAGTGGCACTATCTAAGAATAATAGGAGTGTGCCCTACATCCAACATGGATTAAGATTGAAGTATGGAGCAATGTCATACGACTTGGTGGTCACTTCCTTTAGGTCTGCTGGCATATGATAAGTAAGAGTCAATTTTGGCACATGTCTCAACTTGTGAATTTTCCACACTGGCGTGTTTGATATTTTCAAACTGACATCACCAATACTGATAATATGCAAAGGTTCTCCATCAGCAAGATACACCTTCCCGTGATCTCCAACAAAATAATTCTCTATAATCTCATAGTGCGCAGTGGTGTGAAAAGAAGCTCCTGAATCTAACACCCAAGAGTCAATAGAGCTATCAACCGACAAGAGTAAAGCATCTAGTAGTTCTTTAGTCAACATTTGCATCATTGTTTTTTTTCATCATTCTTCAGTGTTCTGCAGTTTTTCTTTATGTGACCAAACTTGCCACAATTCCAACATTCCACATTCCTTCCAAATTTGGACTTGCTTCTTCCATTCTCCTTGACTTCCCTCTACTATTGCCCCCTTGTTGGAATTCCTCTCGATGTTCCTGCCCTAGTATCGACATTTAGGGCAGAATTAGATTTCCACAATTCTTCCTTTTTACGAACTTCCTCCGCAAGAATAGTATCCCAAAGATCATTAAAAATCAACTTCCCGTTGCCAACAGAGTTGCTGACCGCAACCCTCATAGGCTCCCAACAATTTGGCAGAGATGCCAAAAGAATTAAAGCATGAACTTCATCATCATTTTTAATCTGAATGGAGGTCAATTGTTTGATAATCATGCAAAACTCATTCAAATGCCCTGATGTATATTCTGTCATCTTTAAATTGAAGAGTTTTTATATGAGATGTACCTTATTATTTGCAGAACGCTTCTCATACGTATCCGACAGAATCTTCATCATCCCCGTTGTGGTTTTCTCTGACGCCATGTTGTGAGCGACGTTCTTCAACAATGTTAACCAGACTACTCCCAACACTTGTATATCAAGGAGATCCAGACATCATTTTTCATTCCTTTTGGTTTCATATCCAGAAGTGGTGAGTGTAGCTTTTTACTATACAGATAATCTTCAATCTGCATCCTTCAGAACTCAAAATCCATACCATCGAACTTGTTCATTCCAAGTGCCGATCCTTCTCCGCCAGCCATTGTTTTCAATCACAAACCAAAGCTCTGATACCACTTGTTAGGAATTAGACGCTCTAATTCTAAAATAATGAGAGCAATAATAATAAACACAAAAGAAGAAAAAACAAGCATGAAAAAATACAACATGATTTATACAGGTTCACCTCAAGGTGAGACTACGTCCTATCTTTCGCCGCTACAATAATCGACTATGAAGATGAAATAGTTTACAAAGAAAAATTGCACACACTTCTAGGTGTTTGTCTCTAACCTCTCTCAGGCTGTAACTCAAGATTCTTCTCCGTGGTGATTGATAAAACACTAATAGCGGTGCCCCCTAAACCCAATTATAAAAAGAAAACTAGGGAAACTACTTAACAAAAGTAAAATTCCTAAACTGTCCTTAATGACCTGTGTACCGATTGAGCGTAAGTCGTCAATTAGGCTCCACAACTCAACAACGATGATACGCCTTAGTGTTGTACTACAAAACATTTTTCTATGAGATGGCTAACTATCTAAAGAAACTTACAATAATTCTAACCATATGCCTTCCCAACATCTTCTATCCTCTTTGGCTTTGACAATTGTACCATCCACTAATCAAGTAGTTGCTCCAACATCATAGGCACATTGGAGTCAAGAGAAGCATAAGATTTGGCTAGTCTTTCCTTCAATGTGGATCAACTAATGTTGTATTCTTTTGGTTTCACCATTCTTGGATCTACTTATAATTTTTGGCAAGTACAATGACATTAGTCATATGGAATTCCTTAGATGGATTGTTCAAAGGGGCCTTGAGTCTTTCTTTACCACTTTAGCTTTCTTTATAGTATCATCAACGAGAACCTTTCCCTCACCTTTTTTCTCATGAGGATTTCCATGTTGTGGCTAGGTAGCCAACTATTGAAAACCTTTGGGCTTTTGATTTTGTAAGAAGTAAAGTAAGTGCGAATGCATTCTTCCAATGCACATGTTGTTTTAGTCTTAGTTGGAATTTTCATTGCAATTGAGCATATTTGTCCAGCTTATGAATTCATGCTTCAGTTGTTCCCAACTATCAATTGATTCTTGTGGAAGTTTATGTTGTTTTAGTCTTAGTTGGAATTTTCATTGCAATTGAGCATATTTGTCCAGCTTATGAATTCATGCTTCAGTTGTTCCCAACTATCAATTGATTCTTGTGGAAGTTTGATGAACCAATTTTTCCTTTCAAGGAACACCCAAACTATTTCACAAGAAGGTTTCTATTAGTGTTGGCATTACTACTAGTCTCAATGAAGTGGGTGGTGTGCTATTTGGGATTTTCATCTCCATGGAATTGTTGGAACTTGGTAGATGATACCCAAGCAGCATCCTAAGTTCTTGGATAAGACGTTTGTAGGGCCTTACATAGGCATGAAACATTTGTCTCCCATCATCAAGGAGACTACTTCAAATAGCATTAACTTCATTAAGAGCTTCCATGGTAATGGATCTGCCCTCAACTAGTTGGAATCCTCTAGATGTCCCATGCTGGTTAAGAAACAGATTAACGTAAGTTCTTGCAGATTTTTGGTGTTTGTCTGCTGCATGAGAGAGTTCTCTCATATTACCTACTAGAGATTTAAACTTGTTCATGAATTGGCCAATTTGGGTATCTCTTGCTAAGATCTGTTTGTCATGTTCCTTCATCGCTTGGTGTAGTTTAGTTATCTACTCCTCAAATATTTTTGCTTGAGTCATCATTAGCCAAGCACCTCTAAATTCTCCAACAATTTTCTTCCTCTAAAATATTTCCCCCCAAAAGATCTCCACACACCTATGGAGAGCCTTTATATTGGGGGGAAGGGGGGGGGGGGGGGGGGGGGGGGGTGAGTCCTTTGATTAGGTACACATCCAAGGGGAGAGAAACATGAGGCAAAACCTTTCTTTTCTTCCTATGAGAGTGTGACACATTTCATCTTATCCATTTGAAATAGTGCCACCTCTCCCTTTTAGGTGGAACTTCCTACGACATCATGTATCATCCATATGTTACCTTATTTGCTTGGATGGAGTTTTGTGTGACACCATGTGTCACTTATGTGCCACCTTGTTTGTTGATGTGATACTTAGTAGCCATCTTACTTAATTTAATTTTGGTGGTGTCCTCAATACAATCGATTTCTTCGTGACCATCAGTTGGATAGATCTCAACAATCGATCCAAATTTAGGCTAAAGAGAATTGAAACTCTTTGATGTCTATACTTTGACAATTAAGACCTTTGGCTTTAACCATCTATTTACTACAATTAGGTTCCTTCAATAAAGATCTTTGATTTTAATCATCGGTTGACCATTAGTCAATTGGAATGAGATTCCTTCAATCTTGATTGTTAATCAATATCGATTATTTGAATCATTGATCGAGGTTCTAATTTTAATGAATATATTTCTTGCCTACAAAGGGTATTTTAAGAATTATAAAAAAGTATGAAAGAAGTTAACTTTTTGTATTTGTGGATCCATCATAACTTGGAAAAAGGTAATGAGGTGCATCTCACGAAAGATTTCATGCAACACGTATAGGTAGACAATCAATTTATTGATATTTGATTAAATGTTCATAATTGATTGAAAAAAGGGTCATTAGTTCTTCATATCTCACTAAACTTTTGAAAATTTTGGAGATCATACCTCAACAGTGCCAAACCTTCGAAATTTTTGGATTTAGCTAAATAGAAATAACCCCATCTTTTGAAATCCACAGAAATCCGTATAGTTTTATAATATTATGAGTTTACAAACTTTATTCAAGTATCAAATAGTAAGTATATAATTTACACACCAAAGGCATAACAAATCATCGGCCACCAGAAAGTAGGGACTTGACCACGGACGACTAAATCCATGATACGTGGAAGAATTATAGCAGCTTGTTGTTGAATTTATGGAAAAGAGAAGTACTTCATTGGTTTGTTGTAATCAGTGTACATGAACCTCTATTTATAATAGAGGAAGGTAGAAGAGTTCAATTACAAAAAAACTACCATTGTCCCAATTACACCCAAACTCTAACACTTAAAGATAAGTCCTAGCATAATTTAATTACTCAATATAGATAAAAGAAAAACATAACTCAAACTAAAACTCTTCTTGGACTTGACCATAAGATAAAAATACTTTTACGAGTCCTTCTTGATCTTCCAACTGATGTAATAAGGATGTCAACTCATGGTAATCATTGTGGGTCCTACTTCTTATGTGCTTGGGCCCATCTTGTGGGCCTTCTTTGGTTGTGTGGCCCATCTTATAATACTCTTAGATATGTAGGCCTTCCTTGGTCGTGTTGGCTTGGGCCCTATCTTCCAACACTCCCCCTCAAGCTGGGGCTGAGAGAACATCATGAACTCCCAGCTTGCTGCAAATGACATACATAATATTTTTGTATAAAATGGCAGTCCTCCAATCTTCCAACACGCCCCCTCACGTTGGTGCTCTCTTTCTTGATACTCTACTAGCCAATTCAAGGGGGTATAACATAGATGCAATAATAAGTTCCTCCGTCATGGTTTCCCAACTGTGATATTTTTTTACAGGGTATTAAGTTGCTCCGTCATGGTTTCCCAACCGTGATATTTTTTGACAGGGTATCCTCTATCAAAGTTTCCCAACCATGATCTTTTTTAACAGGGTAAAATAAATGATGCTATGAGGCCACCTCTTCTTCAATAATAATGTTCCCGAAGAGACATAATAACTGCAGCTGAATATAACACGACCATCTTCCAACACATATAACATGAACCAAAATAATAAACCTTTTAGAAGGACCCATGAAATAATCATAATCCGATATAAATAATTTTTTCTTAGATGCTGAAGCTTCATCTTTTGTGCTCCCCTTTTCTTAAATATTTTGGTCACATAAACTAATCCACTACATATAGAATTAAATACCTCTTTCTTGTACTTCTTGTACTTCTCCCCCTCAAGGTAAGAGGTAATGGCAATGATCCTAACTTGAACCAAATATCATAGATGCAGAAATAAGCCCAAATAACATAGATGTATAAATAATCCCTCAAACCAGGGAGAAGTAAGATATTTTCCTAATATATCAACTCAAAAAGTGACGCAAAACAATGGGCATAAATTAGGATTTTTCCATACAACAGAATACCAGCATGACCTTTGATTCTTCCAATGCGAATATTTCTTTAAATATAGATAAGATTCACATGAAATTTTCTCCTTCTGAAAGTAGACTTAAATACCTTTCATCCAAGTATAACTTAACTTCATAAAATATAATTATCAGAAGATAAATAATCTGATATATTTTGGTTTCTGTCATCTGGCCAAACTAAGTATTGTTTCTCCTGTTTTCCCAGAATAACCATTGACTCTTCCAAGATCAATATCTCCTTATAAAAAATCATACCAAGAATTGGTTGAATATGTAAGAAAATAATCTTACGTATCTTTCTTTTGATGTATAATTCTCCATATAATGTCTCTTTCTTGATAGCATAAAATACCTTGGAAGTTGAGACTTTCTGTTGTTGCTCGAACCTCTTTTTCAATCTAACATTTGCTGCTTCAAATATCGATTTCCCTTTGTAGATAACTCAGATAAAAAAAAATTGGTTGAATAGGTAAAAGAATAGACTTACAGATATTTCTTTTGATATATATTTCTCCATATAAAGTCTATTTCTTGATAGCAAAAAATACCTCAGAATATGAAGATTGTTGCTGCTACTGCTCAAACCTTTTTTCAATCTGACCTTCACTCATTCAAATATCTATATTTCTCTGTAGATAACTCTAATTGGAACAAATAATTTTTCTTTGGAAATTAGACTCAAATATCTTTCCATCAACATATAATTTGTAATATGAAAAACTTCGTATAGAGGTAAAAAACGCAAACAAAACTATGGGTCTAGGGATAGAAAAAAAAAATAACTATGAACCTAAACTTAGGGTTTAGGGTTTAGATAAAAGGATCACATTACCTCTGTGGGTTGACCACGTCAACTCACAAAACCTGCTCTGATACCATGTTGAATTTATGGAAAAGATAAATATTTCATTGCCTTGTTTTTATCAGTGTACATGAACCTATATTTATAATAGAGGAAGGTAGTAGAGTCTAATTATAATAAAACTATCATTGTTAATTACACCCAAACACTTAAACATAAATCCTAGCATAATTAAATAACTCAATATTATTAAAGACAAACATAACTCAAACTAAAACTTTTCTTGGACGTGACAATAAGATAAAGATACTTTTGTGAGTCATTCTTCATCTTCCAACTGATTTGATAAGGATGTCAGCTCATGGTAATCATTGTGGGTCCTACTTCTTATGTGTTTGGGCTCATCTTATAGACCTTCTTTGGTCGTGTGGCTATCTTATAATACTCTTAGATATGTAGGTCTTCCTTTGGTCGTGTGAGTTTGGGCCCTATCTTCCAACACTTGTTAAGTTGTCATAATGTTCACTCCTCTCTAAAATATTCCAAGCCACTAACTCTGTTAAAGGGGCATCCCCATCCAAAATCTGAACCACTTCTCTCATTCTAGGCCGAGCCTCCGCCACCGGATGCGAGCAAAGCAGGCCAAGCTTCAGTACCAGCTCCATTTCATCTTTGATATAATCACCCCCGAGTTTGGGATCGCTCGATTCTAGGATTGATCCTCTTTTCCAACAGCTGAAAACCCATTCCGTCAAAACCAACTCTTCCCCTGATACAGTGAACGCGTGTACGGGCCTCTTTCCAGCGGCGACCTCGAGCATGAAAACCCCAAAACCGAAGACATCTGAACTGGTGGTAACTTTGCTTGTTTGTATGAGCTCCGGCGCCATGTACCCAACCGTTCCCACGATGTGGGTAGTTCTGGGACCCGCTCCGTGGTCGTATAACCTTGCCAAACCGAAGTCGCCTAACTTCCCGTTCAGTTTTCCGTCAAGCAGAACATTGCTGGCTTTGACGTCTCTGTGGAGGACTATCTGCTCCCATTCCTCGTGTAGGTAGAGAAGACCTGAAGCTACTCCTTTTAATATATTGAATCTTTGATTCCAATTAAGAGTAGACTTGTGATCGAAGAGGTATTTGTCAAGACTGCCATTGGGCATGTAATCATAGACTAGGAGAAGCTCTCCTTTACGCCGGCAGTATCCAAGCAGTTGTACCAAATTGCGGTGGCGCATCCGACCCAGGCTCATGATCTCGGCTACGAACTCTTTCATCCCCTGTTTTGAATCATGAGAAACTTTCTTCACTGCAACTTCAATCTTGGACGAGGGTAGTATACCTCTATAAACCCGACCAAAGCCTCCTATTCCTAAAAGCTCATTTTCTCTGAATCCCTTGGTAGCAGTGAACAAGTCCTTGTACCTGAACCTATGGGGTCCGTACTCGCGTTCCCAATCTTCCACCACTTCACTGTATTTGATCTTCCTTCTCACAATAAACATAGCTGCAGAGACGGCGGCTAACGTGAGAAATCCAGTAATGATGGGCAACCAATCGTCAAAACCTTGGTTTTCGGTTTGGGTGTCATTCGAGGAAGTGCGGGGAGGGAAGAAAGATCCAGTGCTTGAGCTTGGCCGTTCATCTTGTAGCTCCATCCGAGTATGTAGTGAGACGCCACAAGCTTGCTATTAGCCGAAGAGAAGCCGACATACATGGGGTCTAAGAACACAGACACAAGGTCAACAGCTGCAGAGAGAAGCGGGCGCTGGGGTTTGGGTACTTTAACTGGAGCCACTGTTACGTTGAGCAGCTTATCCACTCCATCATATTCTATCCAAGTCTGAACGGGGTTTCCACTACTGAGGCTGAAGTTGTTCCAGCGACCGTCAGCAAAATAAGCAGTGGGTGCTGAGCCGATAGAGACCAATCCATTGATATCGATTCCGATATGGTTTGCATCGACATCTCTGTACCCCGTGTTTTTTACGGTATCATGCTCGACCGCAAAGATGTGATTGGTTGGATCCCCATTGTTACTCGAATTGAAGACGCCAAAAAACTCCGCAGGGAAGCTTCCGGGAAGCTGAAATGACTGAGAAATGACGAAGACAAATCCATGGCCGTGGAAATTGGGATTTTCTGGGACGATGGCAGAAACAAATGTGGTCGAGAAAGAGAGTAGAGTTACCGGTGGACGAGTTCTTGAAAGGTAAAGGACCCTTATAGAAGGCGCGGCTTTTGTGCATCACGGTATGGTTAGTAAGACGGAGGAGGCCGTTGTGGGTGACGGTGGCCAGGTCTCCGAGGATCAAGTCGGCGTTTGTGAATCCGTTGTAAGCGAAGTCCGTGCGATCAGGATGTACAGGCCCGAAGAGGACAATGGTTAGTAATATTTTGATGAACATCGCAGAGAAAAGTCTGTACTCCGACATGGCCGTGGCCTGATGGGATTGAAACGTTTGTAAGACGTGTTGTTTTATTTAACGAACAAAGAGAAGGGAAGGAGCACGGGAACTTACCGTGAAAAAACAGGAGAGAGATTTCTTTTCTCGTAAATTTCTTTTTTATTCTTCTCAGATTTTATAGAGAAAATTATCTCTTAGTTTTTTTTCAATGGTTATTTACTATCAAATAACAAAAAATATCTTTCTTGTTTTTCTTTTTTTTATGTGATTTCAAACAAACCATTAATGTAATGGACCCACTTTTGTTGGCGTTCTTGTCAAACGTATCCGTCGTGTCGTATAAAATATCCCACAACTGACATTCACTGACATTGAGGGTCACATCGCTATTATGAGGAGACCTAGGTGGTACAGTTGCTCCATTTCAGTCGATTATCCTCGCAACTGTTTCACCATGACAATACGCTGAAAATTCTTAACGATTTTTTCTCTTGGGATCGGATTCGTCGTGGATGCGATTGTAGCGGGGACAAATTTTTTTATTCATTAAATTATAGTTATTTTTAGTCACCTCTAATTGGTTTCTTTACATAATTGTTTTTAGTGGCATCAGGTGGTTCCCTCTTGTAGTATTCTTGTGTGCTTTTTAGTTTTAATTCATCTTGTTCCCTTTACTTATTTTTTCCTTTGAGTGACTATTGTAATTAAATTAGTTTTTCTAAATTAAATAACGTCAAAGATACTTATCTTTAAGATATTGTTCCCTTTTAAATATCAACTACGCATAGTTGCATATTACCAAC
The DNA here is from genome assembly GCF_029961685.1 of Aristolochia californica. Lineage (NCBI taxonomy): Eukaryota > Viridiplantae > Streptophyta > Magnoliopsida > Piperales > Aristolochiaceae > Aristolochia > Aristolochia californica. Next base: position 26,198,906 of record NW_027181771.1, read on the forward strand.
ATCATCGACTTTCATGCCCTATTAGCTTAGAAATGAGATAATTTTGATCACCTATATGCAAAATAATATAACAAGAGAAAAACAAACTAAAAATAAGGTGAACAAAGAGAACTTTTGTTGATAAATTGCCAACACTAGAGATTTTCATGCCTTGTTTGGGTGATTGTTTAGTGGAATCTATTAAAGCAAAAAAAAAAAAATCTTCTAGTGTCTACAACTCTATTTGAAAAGTGATTCCAAACATTAACTTCATCATGTAAATATAACTTGTTGATTTGATTGTAAGAACCAATTGTTTATATATTATATATTTATTATACTTCTTAGCAAAGCCATGCGGTTTGGTCATTTTTTAAACAAATAATTGTCATTAATCTCTTCGTCTAAGGTTGACTCAATGTATTGAAGTGAGCATACTTACTAATTCAGCTAATCAAGAACAACAAATATCAGTGATTTACCATGAGAGTGAGGGATATTTTCAATAAGGTCAAGTTATATGTCTTTCTATAATGATTTTGCACAAAATAAATGTTGTATCAGCTATGCCAAAGATGAAGTCACACACTACTCTTTTTTTTGTATATTGTATTTCAACACCTAATTAATCTTCAATAGCATGTTTCATAAATTAACAAAAGAATGTGGTTTTTTAACTTCATGTACATATAAAAAACATACTCTCTTAGCCTGAACTTAACAGTCCTATGCCACTCGATCAAGATAGCTAAAAATATAATTTTGTCTACCTTTATCCAATCCTCAAATAACAACATAGAGTTCCCTAATTCATTTTAGAGATATTTGGATTAGCAACAACTTTCTCAACGAGGGTCTAGACTTCTACCATATCATGTGTTGCGTTATGTGTGCTACTAAGGTACAAACTGGCTATTTCTTCTATACGATTTTACAATCATAACCAAGTAATTTAATCAACTATTTTTAGTGAAGTGTGTTATTTGCTTCAGCAAATGGAACACTGGTGTGGTCCATGCTCTGTACCTGAAATTATTCGGCCAATCGGTCTGCTCTCCTATGCTGAACGGGTACACATAAGCAAATATTTTCTTCTTGTAAAAGGAGAGCATCTAGAAAAATTGAGAAGAGTTAGTATTTTTGGTCTCTAATGTTGAATAGCTTACACCAAAGCAAACATTTTGTTATCGTAAATAGACAATAGTTAGAAAAGTTCAGAAGAGTCAATATTAGTGGACCTATGATCATCCATCTATCATCAGCTCGAGTGTCTCAAATGCCATTGTAGTTTACATAGGGAGGAGGGGTTAGTCAACAAACTTCGCACATGAACTTCAACTTCAAATTTGGTGTTAGTGTGGACGAGTTCATGTGCACTGGAAAATAGTTTTCAAAATTGGTGTTAGTGTGGACGAGTTCATGTGCATTGGAAAACAATTTCCAGTGTTAGTGTCCCAAAATGAGAAAAATATAAAAAATAAGAGAATGAGTAACTTGTAATAATATACTTAATTAAAACATAATACCTAAACCCCAAATTAGGTCAAACAAACATGACTACTACACTAATAAATAATTTAATGTATAATTAAAATATATTAATATACTAATTATTGTATTGCAATTTATTATACATTAATATAGTAATTACGTGAATCAATTAATTGTGCACATGATTAATTATAAAAATAAATAAAGTTAAAACTAAAATAAACGAATATAATAAATGAAGTTATTAATTTATTAATAACATAAGGTATACTTTAATTAAACCAAAATAAATATAATGAATAAATAAAAATATTATTTTATTAATAACTGTTGAATTTATGGAAAAAAGAAATACTTCATTGACTTCAATAACTTGTTGTAATCAGAGTACATGAACCTTTATTTATAATAGAGGAAGGTAGTAGTCCAATTACAATAAAACTACCTTTGTCCCGATTACACTCAAACTCTAACTCTTAAAGATAAGTCCTAACATAATTAAATAACTCAATATTGATAAAAGACAAACATAACTCAAACTAAAACTCTTCTTAGTCATTACCCTAAGATAAAGATACTTTTGTGAGTCTTTCTTGATCTTCCAACTAATGTGAGAAGGATGTCAGCTCATGGTAATCATTGTGGGTCATACTTTTGCTAGGCTTGGGCCCATCTTGTGGGCCTTCCTTGGTCGTGTGACCCATCTTATAATAATCTTCATATGTGGGCCTTCCTTGGTCGTTTGGGCTTGAGTTTATCTTCCAACAACAACACAAGAGATTTTTTAAGTAGTATTAATAATATATTTCCAAAATAATATATATATATATATATATTGAAACCGAGTTGACCCTGGATTAACTCGGCTGAACTTGGGCGGGTCCGGTCTGAGACTCGGGCAGAACCAGTGCTGGTTTAATTTTTCCTCACTTAGGAAAATTAAATTAAATCGACAACTATGCGTCTTCTTCCTCATGGTGCTGTGACGGAGGCAGCCCACAGGGGGGGGGGGGGGGGGGGGGATGTGAGGGGCACACCGCAAGGGCTGTGACGGAGGTTATGAGACCGAGGCGGACCTGCGATGGAGACGACACTATGCCGAAGGTGCTACAACAGAGGCACTTCGACCAGGAAAGTGGGTGTTACGAGGGCTACGACGGAGGTGGTGATGCGATAGAGACGACACTATGCCAAAGGTGTTGCGACTAAGCGGCTCTGCGACAAGAGCTGCTATGGAGTCATACGACGATGTTTGGCAACGGGAAGCCGGAAGGTACAACGGTGTGATGCGATGGAGACGCCGGGATAGACTGAGAGGGAGAAGAGAGGGAGGCCGAGAGGGAGAAGTGAGTGGGAGAGAAAGAACAAAAAATTCGGTCTCCTACGACGACACGTCCTGACTCTTCATCCGGATGATTTCCAAAAAACTACGGGATCCTAAATTCGGAAATTAAACCTTGGGCATCATCTTTGGATTCATCTGATTCATCAACATGAATCGGGTACTGGTGCACCACTAATAACGTCAGGAGATGAACTGAGTCATGCGGCTGAAGCTCATCTTCTGATTCAAGTTGACTAACCTTGCCAAAAAAAAGTTTTTTTTTCTTCAAGATTGCAAGTGGTTTGGATTATTTAGGTTAATGGTCTTTAGCTAAACTTTGGTAATACTCCATCTGGGAAAAAAATAGCAGCCATCAGAAAGAGAAAAAACGAGGACAAGTTACCGAACTTTGTATACTTTCAAGGATATCTCAACAGCTAAAATAAATAGATCAACTTGAACCACCACCTTCAAAGATATGATGAATACTACTCTTCTCTATAAGCTGGAGATATTTTGGGAAGAAAAGACTGGTGGAGGCATCATAGACTTTCAAAATGTAATTCATGACCCTAAACAAAGTAAAGGCTCTGCGTATGTTTCACTACGGAGAAGAAGATTAATACCTTTCATATATTTCACAAATTGACTGTGAATTGTTCTAAATCAAGAAAGGGGAGAATTTGGATCCCTGACAAAGGATCCGAAGCTCCTTGATTTTGAAACTCCCGCAGTTTAGGGCCTCAGTTTTATCGTACAGAGTCCAAATCTAAAATATTCAACATATAAACACAGAAAAGAAAACTAGATTACAACAGTAGAGGCATTAAACAATCATCGGCCACCCGATAGCAGTGATTCCGTTGCTGAAGATGTGTGACCAAACCCATTATCTGCGTAAACTTCACTTCTCTCTAAGCCGCTCGAATCCGCTAACTCGGTTATAGGGGCTTGCCCTTCCAAAATCTGAATTATTTTTCTCATCCGAGGGCGACACCCTGCCACCGCGTACGAGCAAAGCAGGCCAAGTTTGAGTACCAGCTCCATTTCATCCATGACATAGTCTCCCCTCAATTTGAGATCACTTGCTTCCAGAATTGATCCTCTCTTCCAACAGTTGAAAACCCAGTCCCTCAAAACCAATTCCTCCCCTGAATATGACGTGCCTGGGTACTGGAAGGGCCTCCTTCCAGTGGCGACTTCAAGCATGAAAACGCCAAAAGAGAAGACATCTGTGCTCGTGGTAGCTTTGCTTGTTCGAGTGAGCTCCGGCGCCAGGTACCCGATGGTTCCCATGACGTGGGTAGTTTTCGGAGCCGCTCCATGGTCGTATAACCTTGCCAAACCAAAATCACCTAACTTTCCATTTAGATCACTGTCAAGAAGAACGTTGCTGGCTTTCACGTCTCTGTGAAGGACGATCTGCTCCCATTCTTCATGCAGGTAGAGGAGACCCGCAGCTACTCCTTTTACGATTCGCACTCTCTGGTTCCAATTCAAAGTAACTTTGTGATCGAACAGGAATTTGTCTAAACTGCCATTGGGCATATATTCGTAGACCAGGAGGAGCTCTCCTTTACGCCGGCAATACCCAAGGAGTCCTACCAAGTTTCGGTGACGCATCCGGCCCAGGCTCACGATCTCGGAAATGAATTCTTTCATACCCTGTTTTGAATCATGAGAAACTTTCTTCACGGCGACTTCAATCTTGGATGAGGGCAGTATGCCTCTATAAACCCGACCAAAGCCTCCTATTCCTAAGAGCTCCTTGTCTCTGAATCCCTTGGTAGCCCTGAACAAGTCCTTGTACCTGAACCTGTGGGGTCCGTACTCCCGTTCCCAGTCTTCCAGTACTTCGCTATATTTGATCTTCCTTCTTACAGAAATAATAGCAGCAGAGACGGCAGCTAATGTGAGAAATCCTGTAATTAAGGGTAACCCAATTGTCAAAATCCTTGGTTTCGGTTTGGGAGTCACTCGAGGTAGTGCGGGCAGGGAAGAGGTATCAAGTGCTCGAGCTTGGCCGTTCATGTTAAAGCTCCATCCGAGTATGTAGTGAGAAGCTCGAAGCTGACCAGTAGATGAGGAGAAGCCGACATACATGGGGTCTAAGAGAACAGACGCAAGATCGACAGCAGCAGAGAGAAGCGGGCGCTGGGGTCTGGGTACTTTAATGGGAGCTACTGTCACAGTGAGCTGCTTAAATACTCCATTGTACTCTATCCAAGTCTGTATAGGGTGTCCACTACTAAGACTAAAGTTGTTCCAGCGACCGTCAGTAAAATATGCAGCCGGAGCTGATTTGATAGAAACCAGCCCGTTGATGTCGATTCCTACGTGGTTACTATCAGTATCTTTGAACTCCATGGTCTGAACGGTATCTTGCTCGACCGCAAAGATGTGATTTGTGGAATCTCCATTGTTATTCGGATTGAAAAGGCCAAGAAGCTGTGCAGGGAGGCCTCCAGGAAGCTCAGACGAGGGCGAAATGACAAAAGCAAGTCCATGGCCGTTGAAATTGGAAACTTCAGGGACGATTGCAGAAACGAAGATGGTGGAGAAAGAGAGAGTGGTGTTTATGTTGGAGGAGTTCTTGAAATGTAATGGAGCCGTGTAGAAGGCGCAGCCCCTCTGCAGTACTGTTAGTTAGGCGAAGGAGACCATCGTGGGTGACAGTGGCGATGTCTCCGAGAATCAAGTTGGCGTCACTGAATCCATTGTAGGCGAAGTCTGTTCGTTGCGGTTCTACAGCTCGGAGGAGGTTAATCACTAGGAGGATCTCCAGGAACATTGCAGAGAGAATCAGTACTTTGAGTCGGAGAGTTGAAACACCAAGATGCCGTTTTGTAAGAATATGGTTAAAGAAATCTAATCTGTTTCATTTAAGCTCCACTAGCCGAATCATCTTTCGATATTATTAATGCGTCATGAATCTAGGGGGACCGCTTTGCCTCGCTGTCTCCTGCAAGGTACCCGAGAGGGATAGTTTCACGGACACCAGAGACGTGGAAGATACCAGGAACGGCGGAGAGGTAGGGAAATCTGCCCTTATTATTACAGCCACGAGTGATAGATCAAGGTATCATTTTAGTTGACGGCAAGAAGGGATAGAAAGGTATATGATAGCTACGCCTACAAAAGTCACGCTCGTCTTCCTTTTTGAATTTTCAGTAGCTGAACCTGGACCACTATTATTTTACGTCTTTGGTGCACCTGCATCTAATTTGAAAGAGTTAAGTGCGCACATGTTTTTTTACCAGCGATTTTTTCCAGTAACTTTTAAATATAACATTAATTGTCAATTAGGATAAGTTGATTAATGCCGTCTTACACCTATCAAAATAAAATATCATTATTTGAGATAGTTTATGTCACTACAAAAAAACCAACATCTGCTTGTGAATTTTTTGCTGGCACAATATCTGCCAATGAATTTTCAAATTCAATGCTAGATAATTTAAATCTCTAGCAACGACTTTACAAATTGGTTGCTATAAAATTTAATATCTAAGACAGAATTTAGCAATTCAGTGCTAGAGAATTTGAACTCTAGCAGCAAATTTGAAAATTCACTACTAGAGAATTTCTAGCAACTAATCGGTAAATTTGTTGCTATAGAGTTTGAACTCTAGCAACTAATCTCCAAATTCATTGCCAGAAATGTTACACTCTTACAATGAATTTATAAATCACTACTAGAGATTGAACTCTAGTGAATTGGTAAACTCGTTGCTAGATATGTAGTGTTTTGTAGATTTTTTTGCTGCTTTTCCAACAAAAATTTTAAAGTAGAAAAGCTCGAAAAGTATAATTTTTATTTTTAGTTAAATTAATATTTCGCTATTTAATATAAACAGAATATGTAATGATAAAAAAAGAAAGAAATTATACAAACAAAAACATTGATAAAATATAAAAAAAGTAATTAATTAAATTATCATTACATATTAGTTTGGAATTAGGGCGTCTAATTCCTAACATATTTAGCTTTCCAAACTCAAACTAGTCGTTATTTGTCCGTTGGCAAAAATCAGATAGTTGATTGATCAATCACTGGTAAGTGACTGATTGATTCATCGATCATAACGTCTACTTTTCTATTAGACACTAACTTATTGATCGATGGATTGATTGATCAATATCTTATCGTTGATCCATGTTGAAGAGGAGATATGGAAGTGTCTTAAATGACTATCATAGTAAGAAATATCACAAATCCATAATTAATATGGTGGAGTCTTATAAGAGTCTTACATAAGATGGTCTCACAGAAGAGTCTCAGTTTAAAGGTGTTTTAGTTATGTTAGTCTTCTATTTATATTTAGTTATTTAATTATGCTAAGACGTATCATTAACTGTTTCACTTTGGGTGTAATTGGGACAATGGTAGCTTAATTTTAATTAGACTCTACTATTTTTCTCTATTATAAATAGGGTCTCATGTAATCAGATTACAATAAGTAAGTGAATTTTTTCTCTTTTCCATAAATTCAACATGGTATCAGAGCAGATAATGTGATCCTTTTCTGATCTTTCCTCTATTATAAGTAGGGGCTCATGTACTCAAATTACAATAAGTCAATGAAGTTTTTCTCTTTTCAATAAATTAAACATGGTTTCAAAACAGGTTCTATGAGTGGACTTGATCAACCCAAAGAGATAATGTGATCATTTTCTGATTTATCATCTCTAGTAGTTTACATCTGTATTCTTCTTTTTTTTTCTCTTTTTAGTTCCAATACCCGTTGATTTTTTGGCATTCACACATCCATACTGAGATTTTCATATTAAATATTATATATTGGCATGCTCTAATTTCTAAAAAAAAAAAATTTTTGGCAATCAAAGTTTTCTACAAAGAAAAATTGATATTTGAAGTAACAAAGGTCAGACAACAATAGAAAGCTCCAAATTTTGAGCCATCTTATGCCTTCAAGAACAAGACTTTATGGAGAGAATTACATATCCAAAGGAACATCTATAAGTCTATTTTCTTACATATTCAACCAATTCTCAATCTGAGTTTTCTAGAGGGAGATATCAATCTTGGAAGAGTCAATGATCATGGTAGCCTAAGAAGAAAGAGTGCTTAGTTTGGCCAAATTACAAATTCCCAATATATATCAGCTTTTTAATCTCAAAATATTTATATTTCATGAAGAAAATTTATCCTTGGATGAAATTTATTGAAGTCTAGTTTTAGAAGGAGAAACTTTTATGTCAATCTTATCTATATTTAAGGAGGTATTGGCATTGCCATCGGCAAGGGTCAAAAAACAAAATTAAGAGAATGAAGAGGTCATAAATGATTCAAGAATGAATATTTTCATGTCAAATTAGATATCAAATTAAAGATATTTGAATTTAGTTTCTAGATCAATAAAATTTTTGTGATTTTTCTAAAATTCTCTCCTTTTTTCCTATTTTCACTCCTATTATCTCTCCAGGTACTGGTGTGACATAAGTTTCATTTTCTCATAAAATCTAAGTTTTTTTGCCAAATTTTTTTTCTAATAAGAGACTTTTGGTCTAACTTAATCAATCCATGATGTTCTCATTCAAAATATTCAATATCTTTCATCAAAGTTGTTTTCAAGTTTTGTGTTTTTGTTACTTAGTTGTCTATTTTCTACATAGTTAACTCCAAAAAATTGTGATCACCCCAAAAAAGGTATACTTGGTCAAGTTTATTAAGTTCTACCATTATTGAGTTATTTAATTATGCTATGACTTATCTTTAAGTGTTAGAGTTTGGGTGTAATTGGGACAAAAATAGTTTTATTGTAATTGGACTCTACTACCTTCCTCTATTATAAATAGAGGTTCATATACTCTGATTATAATAAGTTAATGAAGTCAATGAAGTATTTATCTTTTCCATAAATTCAACACTATATTGACTGAATAAAGCAATATATGGGTTGAAATAGTCTTTGAGGGCTTGTTTTGATAAGTTTACTATTATTGTTACAAAACTTGGATTCAAGAGGTGTGAAAGTCATCAGTCAGTGTTTACCAGAATTTCCACTTATAGTGACCTTAGTGGCATTCAGCGGGTAAAGTAAGAACTTAATAAGAGGTTCCAAACCAAGGACCTCGTGCTTCTCAAGTACTTCCTTGAGATTGAAGTTCTTCTACCCAGACAAAGGAACCACGTACTTGATTTGTTGAAGGAGATTGAGATGCTTGGATACAAGCCAATGGACACACCTATAGAACCTAATGTTAAGTTGTGTACAGGAACTGGTAGTGACGTTGATATAGGTCGGTTTCAACAATTAGTTGGGAAGCTGATCTATCTCACATTCACAAGACCAAATATTTCTATTCGGTCAGTGTTATCAAACAATTTACGCATCAACCAGAATAAACACATTGGGAAGCATTGGAAAGACTCCTTCGATATCTGAAGAAAAGTCCAGCTCAAGGGCTACTATATAAATATCAAGGTCATATAGAAATTGAAGGCTTTGCTGATGTTGACTAGGCTGGTTACCCTGATGATAGAAAATCCTCCAATGATTACTGCACAACTGTTGGGGGCAATCTAGTCATTTGTAGAAGTAAAAAAAAAAGGCAGTGGGTAGATCGAATGCAAAAGATGAATATCGAGCTATGACACTTACAGTAAGTGAATTATTATGGTTAAAATCCTTCATGACTGAGCTTGGGTTCCAAATAACCAAGCCTATACAGCTTTACTGTGACAATTAGATAGCTATCCATATTGCAACCATTCCAATCTTTCATGAGAGAAACGAGCACATCTTGATAGACTTTCATGTCATACGAGCAAAACTTCAAGCTAGAATCATATCTATGCAGTATATCCCTTCAAAGAATCAAATGGCAGGCATCTTCATGAAGGCTATTGCATCAAAGTCACTAACAAATACTTGCTCATGCAGGGAATACTTGATATTTTCTCCCCAACTTGAGGGGGAATGTTGAAGTAGTTTGATTGTTATTCTAAGTAATTATGAGAGTGGGTGGCATAAGTTGTAGTTAGTAGTTTGTTTAAGTGTTCTTTTTTAATTCTTATGTATTAGGGCATCCATGCCTCACCTATATAAATAAGAAAGAGAGGATCTCATTTACTTGCTCTCTCTTAACCCCTAAAGTTTCTCTCCTCATCTTGTGCTCTCACCTCCTTCTCATCTTCTTTTCTTGTTTCTTCTTCATCTTCTCAAATCAATTTATCCATGGATTAACCCCTAAAACACAAAAAGTGTGTTAAAGTATTCTTCAATATAGTTTGGCATTGTGGATGACTGATTTATGGGTTTATATGTTCTTGTATAATGAAAAAAGGGGATAAGAGTTGTTGAATTTATGGAAAAAAGAAAAACTTCATTGACATCAATAACTTGTTGTAATCAGAGTACATGAACCTCTATTTATAATAGAAGAAGGTAGTAGAGTCCAATTACAATAAAACTACCCTTGTCCCAATTACACCCAAACTCTAACACTTAAAGATAGGTCATAACATAATTAAATAACTCAATATAGATAAAAGACAAACATAACTCAAACTAAAACTCTTCTTTGACATGACCATAAGATAAGATACTTTTGTGAGTCCTTCTTGATCTTCCGACTGATGTGATAAGGATGACAACTCATGGTAATCATTGTGGGTCCTACTTCTTATGGGCTTGGGCCTATCTTGTGGGCCTTCCTTGGTCGTGTGGCTCATCTTATAATAATTTTAGATACGTGGGTCTTCCTTGGTTGTGTGGGCTTAAGCTTATCTTCCAACACTCCCCCTCAAGCTGGGGGTGAGAGAACAACATGAACTCCCAGCTTGCTAAAAATGATGTATAAAATATTTTTGTATAAAATGGCACATCTTCCAATATGCCTTCATCTTCCAACATTCCCCCTCACGTTGTTGCATCCTTCCATGAGGCCCTGCAGGCATAATATAAGTGAGAGTAAAAATCACTCATAGTCGGTAAGCCATTGCTTCATACTCCAGTCCGAATGCTGGATGTAGGGCACACTCCATCTTCTATTGGTAGTGTGTCTATCGGCATTGCTCTGAAGTGTCTACCACCGCATCCCTCCATAGGACAACGACTCTCAAGTGGTAGGAGTCATAAAAGCCATTAAAGTGGGGAGGGGGGTGGTGGGGAGGTGGATAACATAGATGTAGTAATAAGTTCCTCCATCATGTTTCCCAATCGTGATATTTTTTGACAAGGCCTATCATGGTTTCCCAACCGTGATATTTTTTGGCAGGGTATCCTTTGTCATGGATTCCCAACCGTGATATTTTTTTTTTACAAGGCCCAAAATGGTTTCCCAATCGTGATATTTTTTGATAGGGTATCCTCCGTCATGGTTTCCCAATCGTGATATTTTTATACGGGGTAAAATAAATGATGATATGAGGCCACCTCTTCTTCAATAATAATGTCCCTAAAGAGACATAATAGCAGCAACTATATATAACAAGAGCATGTTCCAGCACAAAAAAACACAAACCAAATAATAAACTTTGTAAAAGAACCCATGAAATAATCCAATATAAAAATTTCTTCTTAGATGCATAAGTTTCATCTTTTGTGCTCCCCCTTTCTTGAATATTTTGGTCACATAAACATATTCACAACATATGAAATAAAATACCTTTTTCTTGTACTTCTTCTATTTCTCCCCCTCAAGCTGGGAGGTAATGGCAGTGATCCCAGCTTGAACAAAATATCATAGATGTATCAATAGGTCCAAATAACGGAGATGTATAAATAAGCCCTCAAACCAGGGAGAAGTGATATATTTTCCTGATATATCAACTCAAAAAGTGACACAAAAGAATGGGCTTAAATTCGGATTTTCAATGTAATAGAATACTAGCATGACCTTTGATTCTTCCAATGCGAATATTTCTTTAAATATAGATCAGATTAACATGAAATTTTCTCATTATGAAAATAGAATTGAATACATTTCATCCAATTATAACTTCTCTTCATAAAATATAATTATTAGAAGATAAATAATCTGATAGATTTTGGTCTCTGTCATCTGGCCAAACTAAGTACTGTTTCTTCTTTTTTCCAGAATGACCATCGACTCTTCCAAGAACAATATCTCCTTATAAATAAAATCATGCCGATAATTTGTTGAATAGGTAAGAAAATATACTTACGTATATTTCTTTTGATATATAATTCTCCATATAAAGTCTCTTTCTTGATAGCATAAAATACCTCGGAAGTTGAGGCTTTCTGCTGCCGCTCAAACCTCTTTTTCAATCTGACCTTTATAGATTCAAATATTGATTTATCTTTGTAAATAACTCAGATAAAAATTTGGTTGAATAGGTAAAAGAATATACTTAAAAATCTTTCTTTTTATATATATTGCTCTATATAAATTCTAGTTCTTTATAACAAAAAATACCTCAAAATCTGAAGATTGTTGCTGTTGCTCGAACCTTTTTGCAATCTGACCTTTGCTCATTCAAATATTGAAATATCTCTGTAGATAAATCCAATTGGAAAAAATCATTTTTCTTTGGAAAGTACACTCAAGTATCTTTCCATCAATATATAATTTTCAATATGAAAAACTCCATATATAGGTAAAAACCCAAAGAAAACTATGGGTATAGGGACTGAAATAACTACGAACCTAGACTTAGGGTTTAGGGTTTAGAGAAAAGGATCACATTACCTCCATGAGTTGACCAAGTCAACTCACAAAACCAGCTCTGATACCATGTTGAATTTATGGAAAAGAGAAAAACTTCATTAACATCAATAACTTGTTGTAATCAGAGTACATGAACCTCTATTTGTAATAGAGGAAGGTAGTAGAGTCCAATTACAATAAAACTACCTTGTCCCAATTACACCCAAACTCTAACACTTAAAGATAAGTCCTAACATAATTAAATAACTCAATACAGATAAAAGACAAACATAACTCAAACTAAAACTCTTCTTTGACGTGACCATAAGATAAGATATTTTTGTAAGTCCTTCTTGATCTTCCAACCGATGTGATAAGGATGCCAGCTCATGGTAATCATTGTGGGCCCTACTTCTTATGGACTTGGGCCCATCTTATAATAATAATCTTAGATATGTGGGCCTTCCTTGGTCGCATGGGTTTGAGCTTATCTTCCAACAAGAGTTGGCTAAAAAAAATTTGCAACACCCTTAAAAAAAGAATATAATATAGGGTAGAGGCATTTATTGATATGGCACACTCCATACGTGTGGTAGGGTAAGACAATAAGATGCATTGTCCATGCAAAGTATGTGCATATAAGTTTTTTAAGGATGTACGCCTAATAGAGGATCACCTATATGTGAACAGGATGTGGCCTAGCTATTCCCAATGGATCTTTCATGGTGAGCAAGTTGATACCTATAACGAAGCTCTTCAAAGTCAAAGTTCTACAACCTGGACAGATTGTCAAATCAGAAGTGAGGTTGTTATGCATGATGATATACACGTTCTCATCCTTGATATGCAATCTGAATAGATATTTATCAATGACTTTCAAGCAGAGTTCATTAGTCAGGCTAAAGACCCTGAAGTTGGACCAAGTGGGTTATATAAACTCACTCTCTTGTTCATGAATGCTAATAGACCATTATATCCGGGTTGTTAGAGTTTTTATACGCTTAAAATTTTCATCCATTTGCTCCATATTAAAACAACTTGCAATGTCAGTAATAAAGCAATGGATAATATATTTTTTGTGTTGAAAGAAGCCTTTCCTCTTGGGGAGTTATTGCCTAGCAACTATTACGACGCTAAAACTCTTTCATGTGAGTTGGGATTCCATTGCAAAAAGATACATGCATGTAAAAATGATTGTATATTATTTTTGAAGGAAAATGAATAGGCTGACAAGTGTCTGCAATGTCACAAGCCAAGGTATATACACTCATGCAACAAACACAAGAAAATCACATAGAAGGTCTTAGGTTAATTGGCTTTGACATTGAGACACAATTATTGGAGTTCCCACTAAATTTTGTGCCAAAAATCAAGCAAATAGGAAGATCAAGTGATCCCCTGATGAATTGAACTGCAAGAAGAACAATATTTTTTGGAGTTGAGTTGCTGGTTGAAGTTGAGGTTGAGACATAATTTAGATGTGATCATATTGAAAAAAAAACTTTGTGACAGTATGTTGGTCACACTTCTAAATATAAGTGGTAAAACAAAAGCTGCACTTGAGAAGAGAAGTTGATTCGGTTTATATGCCTCATGCATCATACACAATGTCTCAACAAGAAAAATGATCATGTTGTACATGACTCTATAGTTTAAGTTTCAAGATGGGGATGCTTCAAATGTATCACGTTGTGCTAGGGTAGATCCCCAAAATTTAGTGGGCTTAAAAAGTCTTGATTATCATATAATGACACAACATTTGCCTCCGGCAAGGTGACATGGTTATCTATCAAATATTATAACTACGCCAATCATTGAGCTGGGATTATTCTTCAGATCGTTGTATTACAACAGAGTTGATGTGTAAAAAAATAACAAGTAGACATTGTGGTGATCTTATGTAAGTTGGAAAACTATTTTCACCATCATTTTCTATATAAAGGTTTATCTATCCATTCATCTACCCAAACAAGCACTATTATGAGGTCTGGTAGAATATCGGTGGATGTACTTGATTATGAAATACTACTCATTCTGAAGGTTCAATTGTAGAATCTTATATTGATAACAAAGCTTTGACATTTTTCTCACTATACTTGGATGGTGTTGAAACGAAATTTAATAGGACATATAAGAATTATGATGGAAACACCAATCACCATTAGGACAAACTCTTTGTTTTTTGCACTTACCACAAGTGAACTAAGTGGGAAAGACAATTGATCCTTGACACGAAGTTGTACGACAAGATGCTATGGGTTTTACTAAACAATTGTGATAAGATCGAAAATACATCTTGTAAGTACTTGTTGAGTTAATATTGAAGATTTAGTCATTGAAGACTATTTTAAATCATTAAGTCTTTTTTATTATACAGTGAACATAAACAAGTTTAACAAATAAAGGCTACAACTTCCTAGACCAATGACACAAGGAAGAGTCTTTCATTTGGTTTAAACATCAGGTTAGTTATGGTGATCAACTATATGAACTCATGATCAATGAGTTTATTGAATATTTTTTATAACATCTAATTTATTACAAGTCAAAACTCTAGTAGCTACTGGCCAACTTGAAATGAATAATGATATCCATCCTCTTGGAATGGATATCATATCAACTAATAACTACTATCTGTATTGCCCACACAGAGCAACATGAGGCAAATCATAGGACTCTAAAGAGGTGTAGTTCTAAAGGGCTTCTACGAAGATAATGGCCTTGATTATTATGGGGTCCTCACTAATATAATAATATTATGGTATTTGGGCAATAATTCCATTTATGTACTCAAGTGCAAGTGGTTTGATATAAGAAATAGTACGCATGATATTAAGACATATGAGTGGTTTTCTAGTGTTAATATCTTGTAGACCTAGTGTATTAAGACATATGAGTGGTTTACCCTTTTGCATTAGTGTTTCAAATTGAACAAATGTATTACATGGAAGACCCAAAAAATGGTGGTTCGTGGTGCGTAGTTCAGAATTCGGTTGTCAAAATTGCGTTTCATGTGTTAGAGTAACAATTATATACACCTACTGAAATGACTGTTTACCAATAGGAATTTTCAAATACTAATCTCAATGTTGACCTAGTGGATGATGATGTTGGCCCATTGACAAAAGGTGTTCCTCAATATCATATCAGTATATCAGTGGTTGAGGATGAAGACAATGAGGAGCGTATAAATGAAGAAGACTGAGTTGAGGTTGAGGACATGTGCCCTGAAGAATAGCGAAGGAGGGGAAGAAAATAATGAGGATGATAGAGAGGAGGAAGAAAGTGATGAAGATATATTATGTTGTAAGATGACATCAAATCTGAATATTTATTTCATGGCATTAACTTTTGTAAAATTATTCATTGAAAACATCGTTAGTGTTATTCTATTTTTAGAAATAACATTATTAATTTTGTAAACAAGCTCCATATGCAGGTTCATTAGATATCATGCCTCCTTGTCCACCTAAGCTACCACTAGTTTCACGCCATCCATCATCCGAGGAGATGGTTTCATCAAAGTCACCATCTAAGATGCATGATGGTGGGTTACTTGGGAGGTATGATTGTGACCCAGAGACAAAGTATGATATGCAACTAATCATTATATCTTCTCTATATAAATAATATTTATCTTACAATAATTCATGTTTTGTGTATATAGATACGTCCAAATCATCTTCATCCACATTAGCTCCATTTGCATCCTCAAATATGAGATGCTCAAGAGTAGTGTGCAAGGGCTCCATGGTTGATAAGCTGATGAGAGACCTTGCCTAATCCCAGTGGAGTTTTAAGATTCAAAATTATGGGTGTTGGGTCTCCATAGTCTAGTTTTAACTCATTGGGTGGGCCATGTATTGAGGATATGAAGGTGAAGGTGGAAAAGTTCAAAGGCTACACTGACATCAGATAGCTAGCTCTTATCCTTATGTTGACGTAAATATTACAAATTACTCAATTAAATTTATTTTTATTTTTCTAGTTCATAATTTTAACTTTAATAATGTTGTGTGTTATAGGAGAAGTTTGATGTTGGATTACATAGTAATGTGCAACATGAGTTGATGTGCATATTATATTGGGTATTGCATTTTGACAACATCAAACTACAATGCATGCTCGGTATAGGGAGTGCTCGGGTTACCCCAAATCATTGTACACTCCCTATAGAGGGATCTCCATCGAGGACAGGGAATGGTTGTGCATGAATGTGTTTGAGGAGAAGAGGTTCTATGTGATTAAATTATTAGGGATTGTGTTTTAAAATGTCAATTATTTTTAATTTTTTTTATCATCAACTTTTCATTTGCAGAGACATTCCCAAGTAAATGTCGGCAATGTTAGAAAACAAAATGGTTGACAGATGTTGAATTTAGGATCCTATGCTTGAAATGTTGAGCAAGATGAGAGAGGGTTAAGAGAGGGGAGAGAGAAGAGAAGAAAAGATAAAAGAGAGAGAGAGAGAGAGAGAGAGGAGAAGAGAAACATTAGGCTAGGAGAGAGATTCTTCCACAAATTTGAGAAGAGGAGAGTTTGATTAAAGGTTTCAACCAAGTCCCCTACTTATACTATTTCCATTACATATTCAGGAAAAATTCTCAATCAATTAGGATCCCTAATTATATCAATCATGATTAGCCAAATTACATCAATCACATGAAGATTGATCAATTACATTAATCAAGGAGGATTGCCAAATCTTTCACCTCATGTGATGAGGATTGCACCTCGTGTGATGACTTATCATGCCACCTCATGTGGTGACTCATCATGCCACCTCGTGTGGACATGGTGGGTTTGATCAAACCTTCCAATACTCCCCCTCAAGCTGAGCATGAGAAAACATCATAGATGTCCAGGTTGCTGCAAATGGTGGACATGATTTAATGAGTGACTAGTTTGGTGAGAATGTCTGCAATTTAACCTTTTGAGGAAATATGTTTGAGAGATAAAATGTCAGTTTAGAATTTGTCTCGTATATAGTGGTAGTCTACCTCAATGTGCTTTGTTATCTCATGGAAGACTGGATTTGAGGTTATATGAATCACCACTTGATTATCGCAATGTAGATCCATATGAGCTTTTTTATAGAATCCTTGTTCAATGAGAAGGGGTTTGATCCATTGAAGCACACTAACTGTGTGTGCCATGGCCCTGTATTCTGCTTATGCACTTGACCTTTCAACTACATTCTGCTTCTTGCTTCTGTATGTAACCAAGTTCCCTCCAACTATTGTACAATATCCTACAGGAGATTTTTTTTCATTTGGGATTCTGACCAAGTTTGCATCTAAGAACCCTTTTATGTTGAAGTGACCATGATTCTTATAGAGAAACCCTCTTCCTAGAGCTCCTTTCAAGTTTCACAATATTCTTTCCAGTGCTTGCCGATGAGTAAGTTGTGGTTTGTGCATGTATTGACTCACCACACTTACTGCATATGATATATCTGGCCTTGTTACACAAAGATAAATGACTTTCCCACAAGTCTTTGATATTTTCTGATATCCATGTCTTCTCCAGTGTTTGTATTTGAATCCATATGGATTTCTACTGGTCTACTATTATGGACTCCATAGCATCACGAGTTATCCATAGGCATAGGAATTAAATTATGTCAATTTACTTTTCATGTAATTTCAATTCGGTTTGGTTTATTTTGGGTTGGTTCAGTGTAATGTGGCGTGAACCACTTGACCTAATGGGTCATCTTTGTATTTTCGTCCTCAACCCTATTTAGGGGGACGTGAAGGAAAAGAGAGGCAAGTATTGAGAAAATTATATTTTACAGGTCTGATTCTCCTTCAGAGGTCAAGGTCGGATTCTCCCTTTGAGGTCCAAGGTTGAGCTTCCTCCAAAGCTCCTTCATTCTAATTGAGTTCCACCACTACTCGTTCAAGAAACAAGGGTTCTCTTCCAACGTCAAGATCATCCATGGAGGGAAGAGAGGAAATAAGGGTGACTCAATCCATGGCAAGGGAAGAACCTAACATCTTGGTATCAAACAGGTCCACCCTTGGGGATTCCTCTTCCCCTGACGATTTGAGACAGTTAGTGGAAGATAATAGGCAAAGGATAGATAACCAGGCTCATGCCCTGGAAGAGGTGCGTCAAACAACCTCTGATTTGCGTGAGGCAATAAAATAAATGGATGCTGCCATCCAAGCTCTCCTCTGGCGACAAGAGGACTATGATACACGAGCCCAACCTCTAGCTGTCTACTCTCCACTGGCCGAACACCATTCATTCCACCCACCGCCTCCCCCACAACCACCATTGCATCAACACCATTCCCATCTGGGGCCTGCCGTTCAAGGACCAAACATTGTGCCCAGGTATTTAAAACTAACTTTCCTACGTATGATGGGTGTAAGGACCCTTTGATTTGGTTAGCCAAGTGTGATCAGTTCTTTTACCATAAAAAAACACCTGCGGATGAGAAAGTGTATTTGGCCGCTTACCACTTGCTCGATGAAGTGCTTCTATGGTACCACCAATTCCGAAATGACCAAGTGGTTCAGGATTGGTAAACTTTTAGACAGTCTTGCATGATGAGATTTGGTCCTCCTGCTAGTAGCAATCCATTGGGCGAATTAATCAATTACAAACAAACTAGAACCCGAGCAAACCAGTTTGTTAGCCACACACAGTATGTTCATATTTTTACTGCTGGTTTGACAGAAGCTCTGTGTTTAGAAGTTGAATTACATGCTCCTACAGATTTAGACCACGCTATGAATTTAGCTAGGGCAATTGAGCACAAGCAGCGTGTTCTAAAGGAGTCACTGGTCAGAAAACCAGCTTGGCCAGGGAGGCACAATGCCTCTGCGCCAAACCCTTCCTATGGACCTCCAAGATTTAGAGACAATGCAACCCCACGCCCAGACATCTCTAATTCGGCTCCACCTGCTCCTTACTTCAAAAAACTTACTAGATAGGAAATGGACCAGAGAAAGGCCAAGGGCCTCTGTTTTAACTGTGATGAACAGTATTTTTTTGGGCACCACTGCAAACGATTATTCAGTATATGTCTGTGGGAGGATGGAGAAGAAATACCACCAGAGGAAGAAATTGTGGAAACTGACCAAGAAGGTCCAGAGATTTCCCTTCATGCTATGAATGGTGTACCCAATGCAAGCACAATGCAGGTTAAAGCCCAATTACATCATTTACAGTTACTGGCTTTAGTTGACTCGGGTAGTACACATAATTTCTTCAGTCAGTAGGCGGCAGAACAACTTGGGTTAGTAGTACAGCAACAGAATGGTCTTTCAATATCAGTAGCCAATGGGGCTAAAATTACTAGTGTAGACATATCACCGACCACACACTTTGATATTGAGGGATATGAATTTGTTGCAGATTTTCTGGTGATTCCACTATCAGGATTCGATTGGTGCTAGGAATTAAATGGCTACAATTGTTGGGACCAATACTATGGGATTTCCAAGCTCTGACCATGTCTTTTATAGAGGACCAACATCAGATTATATTGCATGGCACACAAGCACCACTCACCTGCGCACTACAGGTTGCCCAGGTCCAGTCCACAAACACATGAAAGTTATCTCACTTACTTACAGAATTTGAGGATATCTTTCAAGACCCTACTACCTTACCGCCACTTAGGCACTGTGATCACCGTATCCGTTTGAAAACGGGGACCGAGCCGGTAGTGGTACGTCCGTATCATTACCCTCACTTACAGAAGGATGAGATTGAAAGGCAGTGCCAGCAGATGTTAGCACAGGGTATTGTTCAGCCCAGCAGGTCTCCTTTTTCTTTACCGGTATTACTAGTCCGCAAGCATGATAAGTCATGGAGGTTCTGTGTGGATTACCGACAACTCAATGCCCATACATTTAAAGATAAATTTCCTATTCCAGTGGTGGACGAGCTGTTAGACTAGCTACATGGAGCTACTATATTTACTAAACTCGATTTGAAATCTGGCTATCATCAATACGAGTTCATCCATCAGATGTGGAGAAAACAACGTTCCGCACGCATCACGGCCATTTTGAATTCCTCGTAATGCCATTTGGTCTGTAAATGCGCCTTCCACCTTCCAAGCCCTCATGAATGAGGTATTTTCCCCTCTCTTGAGAAAATATGTATTGGTCTTTTTCGACGATATTTTGGTCTATAGCAACAGCTGGGAAGAACATCTTCAACACCTTCACCAGGTATTTTTGCTTATACGTTCACATCATTTGGTTTTAAATCAGTCAAAATGTTCTATGGGCACATCAGAAGTGGCATATTTGGGCCACGTTATTTCAGCACCAGGGGTGAAGGTAAACCAGAATAAGATACAAGCGGTCACAGATTGGCCTATTCCTACATCTATTATAGCCTTAAGAGGATTTTTGGGCCTAGCTGGATATTATAGAAAATTTATTCGTAGCTATGGCCAACTTGCAGCTCCGCTCAACTATCTTCTCAAGAAAAAATGCTTTTACCTGGTCAGAGACAACAGCTCATTCCTTTCAGCAATTGAAATACGCCTTATCGTCAGCCCCAATTTTACAGCTCCCCGACTTTGAGGAGTCCTTTGTAGTGGAATGTGATGCTTCAGGGGGTGGTATTGGCGCAGTGTTGCACCAACAGGGCCACCTGATTGCTTATTTTAGCCGTCAACTGGGCCAACACCACCGCAAGTTGGCAGCTTATGAGAGGGAGTTGATTGGATTGGCGAAAGCTATACAACATTGGCGCCCTTATCTTTGGGGACGTTCTTTTTTGATTCGCACTGATCATTGCAGCCTCAAGTATCTTCTTGAGCAGTGTCTCACTACTTCACCACAACAGCATTGGTTAAATAAGCTTATGGGGTTTGATTTTTCTGTCGAGTATAAACCGGGAAGTTTGAATGTAGGGGTTGATGCCTTATCTCGCCGGGACGTTCCAGAGCCGCAATTAAACGCCATCAGTCAGCCCAGAGCTCTCTTGTTGGATTCTATACAGGAAGAGGCACAATAGTACCCGGATATTATCTCCTTATGCCAGGATATCCAGCAGGGCATAGTGGCACCACATTAGACGGTTCAGGACAATCTTGTCCTCTACAAAAACAGAATTTTTCTACACCACACATCCCCTCTGATTAACAGCATTTTAGCCTCCTTCCATGACAGTACACATGAGGGCCGACAGAAAACATATTTCCGGATCAGTAGGAAATTTTATTGGAGGGGCATGAAGCGCAGTATAGCTGATTATGTGGCGGCTTGTCAGACTTGTCAACGGAATAAAGCTAAAACATTAAGTCCAGTGGGGTTGCTCCAACCACTTCAGCTTCCATCACAGATCTGGTCTGATATTTCTGTGGACTTCATAGATGGACTTCCCCTCTTCGTCGGGTAAATCTGATATCCTTGTAGTGGTGGATCGTTTCTCTAAATATGGGCATTTCATTCCTCTGGCACATCCTTACACTGCAACACAGGTCACTCAACTTTTTATGGATAACATTGTACGATTACATGGGATGCCTAATTCAATTACCAGTGATAGGGATGCAATCTTTACAAGTACCTTCTGGAAAGAACTCTTCAAGTTACAAGGCACAACGTTAGCCTTTTCTTCAGCCTACCATCCACAGACTGATGGTCAGACAGAGGTCGTCAATAGAACCATTGAAATGTATCTCCGCTGTTTCGTGGGGGACTCACCTAAGAGGTGGGTTAAGTGGCTCTCCTGGGCTGAGTTCTGTTACAACACCTCCTACCACAACGCACTCGGCACAACCCCATTCAAGGTGGTATATGGTAGAGAACTTCCCCGTCTTTTAGCCTATGAACCAGGGGCCTTTAAAGTCGCAACTTTGGATCAAGCATTGGCTGAAAGAGACACATTCATCACTGAGGTGCGCACTCATCTACAGAAGGCCCAACATTCTATGAAACAATATTATGACAAGAAGCACCGGGAAGTCTTCTTTTCTCCTGGAGATTATGTTTGGTTGCGTCTCCAACACTACAGGCAGTTGTCCTTGATAGCCTCCAAACGTCACAAGCTCTCTCCAAAATATTATGGTCCCTTTCAGGTGATGGACCGCATTGGGACAGTGGCCTACAGATTGCAGCTTCTGCCAGAGGCCAGAATTCACAACGTCTTTCATGTCTCACAATTAAAGGCCTGCCACGGTGATTCGCCCTTGCTGCACACCCCGCTGCCACCACTCCATGAGGGACGTGTACTTTCTACCCCGACACAGGTATTACAAACTCGCCGTATTCAGGGTGATTGGGAGATCTTAGTGCAATGGGCAGATGCTGACCCCAGTGACACGACATGGGAGCCATTAGCGGCGTTTCACACCCTCTACCCATACTTTGAGCTTGAGGACAAGCTCTTTCTCCAAGGGGGGGGGGGGGGGGGGGGGGGGGGGGGGGGGGGGGTGATGTTATGGACTCCATAGCATCACGAGTTATCCATAGGCATAGGAATTAAATGATGTCAATTTACTTTTCATGTAATTTCAATTCGGTTTGGTTTACTTTATTTGGTTTGGTTTATTTTGGGTTGGTTCAGTGTAATGTGGTGTGAACCACTTGACCTACTGGGTCATCTTTGTATTTTCGTCCTCAACCCTATTTAGGGGGACGTGAAGGAAAAGAGACAAGTATTGAGAAAATTATATTTTACAGGTCTGATTCTCCCTCAGAGGTCAATGTCGGATTCTCCCTTTGAGGTCCAAGGTTGAGCTTCCTCCAAAGCTCCTTCATTCTAATTGAGTTCCACCATTACTCGTTCAAGAAACAAGGGTTCTCTTCCAACGTCAAGATCATCCATGGAGGGAAGAGAGGAAAGAAGGGTGACTCGATCCATGGCAAGGGAAGAACCGAACATCTACACCTCATCATTCTTGTCTCATCTAGTAGATCAAGAACATACTTCCTTTGAGATAGTATAATCCCTTCTTTAGACTATAGTATTTCAATACCCAAAAAGTATTCAAGCAGTCCAAGATATTTCGTCTTGGACTCTTCACATATCTTTTCCTTGGTTTTCAAAATGCCCTTGAGATCACTGCCAATTAAGACAATATCATCAACATAGATGGCCAAAAGCACTTTCACTTTAGGTGTGTCTTCAAGAAACATGGAGTGATCTATGGAACATTTGTGAAATCCGGCCTGTATTAGTGTTTTTCTAAATTTATCAAGCCCTGCACGAGGAGACTGTTTCAAACATAGAGGCATTTCTTCAATTGACATACCAACTCCCCCTCTACCACAAATCCAGGTGGTTATTGCATATAAATTTCTTCCTTTATATCTCCATTGAGGAAAACATTTTTCACATCAAGCCGATAAATTGGCTAGGAAGAATTACCAGCAAGAGATAATAAGATTTGTATCGAGTTCAATTTGGCCATCGGAGAGAACATTTCATCATAATTGATTCTATAGCACTGAGTATAGCCTTTGGCAATGAGGTGGTCCTTAAGGCAAGCGTTTGACCCATCTAAATTGTGTTTAATTGTATAGACTCACTTACAGCCGATGGGTTTTTTGCATGATGGAAGAGGAACTAGAGCCCATGTCTAATATAGAGAGCTTGCATTTCTTCCTCCATTGCTGCCTTCCACCCTAGATGTCTCAGAGCCTCCTAATAGGACTGTGGGACAGAGAAGGAGAAGATAGATGCAAGACATTGACAACATCAAGAAGATAAAAAATGGTGAGACACAAAATTGGATATGGGATGAGAAGTGGAGGACCTAGTGCAAACTCTAGGTTTTTTCCTTAAGGCGATGGGTCAAGTATCATATTGTGGTCTAAAAGGAACAAGAGAAGATGGACTTACCTCGATGGGATCCACAAACTCAGTAGGTATGGTATCAACTAGTTCTTAATGGGGTTGAACACTTTCCACAACATGGGGCACAATCGGTCGAGGAGAGGCTGGTACGAAAGAGAGAGCTGGAGGGGCATTTTTGGAGTAGTATGAAAAGTCTTCGAAAAAGGTTACATCCCTAGACACAAGTAACCTTTGGAGAGTAGGATTGTATAAAAAATTACCCTTTTTGTGCGAGAGTATCTTAAGAAGATACACTTGACAAATTTGGATCAAGTTTACTACGTTGTGGGGAGGTAATATGAATAACATGTACACCCGAAGACTTGCAAGAGAAGTGAAAAAGGATCACCATGTGGAAATAATAAAGAATATGGGGAGTTATGACCAAGAACAAAAGAGACTAACCTATTTATAAGAAAACATGCAGTTAGGATGACGTGTGGCTAGTAAAAGTATGGTATTTTAATGGTATACATTAAGCCGCGAACTACCTCAAGAAGATGATGGTTCTTACATTCTGCTACACCATTCTATTGAGGGGTGTAGACATATGACGTTTGATGGATAATGTTATTCTCTTGACAAAAAGAGTCAAGATCACTGGAGACATATTCTTTGGCATTACTAGACCTAAGTACTTTTATTTTCTAATAGAATTGGGAGACCACCATAGCATGAAAGGATTTAAAAATTGATGGTATTTCATATCGCTCTTTAAGAAATAGCTATGTGGTATGAGTAAAATCATCAATAAAGGTAATAAAGTATTTAACTCGAAAAATGTTCCAGACGCTCAAGGGTCCCCATACATCTGTGTGAATCAACGGAAAGGGGAGCAACACTTTTAAGTTTAGGCCAAGGAGAGTATATGGTCCTCTGGTGTTTGCTTAGTTGACACACTTCACAATTTAAACTTGACATATCCTTAATGGTTGGAAAAAGAAAATGAAGAGATTGTGCGGATGGATGTCCCAACCGATTGTGCCATAGACTTGTCTCATTCTGCTTAGTTGAGACGGATTTTATTTGAGGCATGTTCTGGTAGTAGAGCCCCTATTGTTCATGACCTCCATCAATCACTTGCTTCATTGTAAGATCCTAAAACACACAGGATGTGGGTGAAAAGTGATGGAGCAATTGAAATGTTATGTAAGTTGATTAACAAATAAAAGATTCAAGGGAAAGGTAAGAACAAAAAGAATATCTATGAGTAGAAGTGATGGCATAACTGAGGTGGATCCTTTCCCAAGAACTTTAGTTTGGGAGCCATCAGCTATGTTGGAAGATCCGCCCAAGCCCATACGACCAAGGAAGGCCCATAAGTCCATATGTGTGGAAGATGGGCTCAAGCCCATAAGACCAAGGAAGGCCCACACATCCAAGAGATGTGAAAGATGGATTCAAAGCCCATAGACCATGGAGAAGGCCTATAGGCCAATACAATGATGGCAAGATGGTAAATAAAGAGTCATCTGATAGAGATGGTATGGATGTAATTAAGTTAAGTTCCAAGGATATTATAGTAATATTTTAGGATCATTAATCTATAAATTGAGCTTTAGGGGGAGGGTTAAGACAATAAGTCTATAACCTCTTCTTCCTTCAGTTTTGTCCCAATGAGTGTCTCTCCCTTCTTCTCCATGAGCTAAATCTATGGAGTTATAAAAATCCACATGGTATTAGAGCATTGATTTTCGAGACTTGTAGCAATGGTATTCTAAAATTCCAAACCTTTTTTATTTTTTATTTTACCATGGCCTTGTTTTTTTTTTTGAGACTTTTAGGTTTGTACCCAATTTTTAAAACCTAAGTAGATAAATGACGACAGTTTGAACTTATTTAGAAAAATACCCAACATTGACCCTTCAACTATACATGTGAAAAGTCAAATGTGACACGTAGACTTTGACCAATTACTCGTTGCTACGTCATCATGGCACATTAGCACTCGGTGAGTCGATTGACACATGAATTGCCACATCACCATTCTGACACATCATCACCCATGTAAGATGCCACATCATTAAATATATTAACACCTCATCATGCCATGTCATCTCGCACCATGTGAGCCCTCATCACCTTCTTATTTTTTTCGTTCTCTCTCTCTCTCTGTCCCCGCTCGATTTTTCTCCGTTCCTCTTCTCTCCTCTCGCCCTCTCGCTGTGCCAGCTGCCGACACTCCCCTACTGTTGTCGCTCCCTACTGCCGCCACTCAGTCTCGCCCTCACCCTCGACGTTCTCCTCTCAATAGCCCTCTCTTCCTCTCAACCCAGACTTCGTCTCAACAACATCTTTCTCTCTTCTTTTCCATTCCCCTCTATTCATCTTCTCGTTGCCCCTTTCTCAAAATTGAAGCCTATCATTTCATCTTCTCGTTGCACCATCTCTCAAAACCAAACCCTATAATTTCCTCTCAGCGCCACCTGTCTTAATATCCTATCATTTCACCCTCTCGCTACCCCCTCTCTCAAAACCGAAGCCCTACTCAACCTTCAAACCCGAATTTGAATTTCAAAAGCCGATTTAGCAGGGTTATTTTTTAGGGCTTTTGTTCATTGAATCTAATTACTATGTTTAATTGTCCTGTCGATTTTAATTTAGGTATTTAATTACTGTATTTATTTTAATTTAATCTATAATTTGACAAAAAGTATAGCGATAAATTTGATTTTTAAACTCTAAAATAAAAATTTTAAAATTTTAATTAAAAAATATTTTAAATCGATAATTAAAAGGTGTTCAATAAGTAAGAGTTAGATTTTTTAATTAATTAATAATTTTTTAATAGTTTATTATTATAAATATAAAGTAATAAAAAGTGTAACTATACATTTAATTTTAAAATTTTAAATAAAATTTTCATATTTTTTAGTTTATAAATATTTTAAGTTGATCATATAAGGTGTTAAATAGGTATTGTAAGATTTTTAATTAATTTATTAATTTTGTAATAATTTATTATTTTATAAATATGGTGAGAAAAATTTTACCGATAAATTTTATTTTTAAACTCTAAAATATTTTTTTGAATAATTTTTTTAATTTATAAATATTTTAAAGCAATAATAAGAGGTTTTAAATAGGTAAGAGTAAGATTTTTTAATTAATTAGTATACTTCTTTTATTTTTTATTATTTAGAATATAAAATTAATAAAAAGTGTACCAATGAATTTTATTTTTTAAACTCTAATATAGAAATTTTTATATTTTTTAATTAATAAATATTTTAATATATAATAAATGGTGTTAAATAGGTAAGAGTTATTTTTTAATTAATTAATATATTTTTATAATTTTATTTTAAATAAAAGGTAATAAAAAGTGTATTGATAAACTTTATTTTTAAACTCTAAAATATTTTTTTTAAATTTTTTTAAATTTATATATATTTTAAATCAATGATAAATGGTATTACATGGATGATGACGTGGTTTGCCATATTATATTTTAAATTGTGCATTGTTTGTCATTTATTGATGTGGCATCCTACATGGGTGATGATGTGCCTGTAAGATGACGTGTCGTTCGGCTGATCGAGTATTGATGTGGCATGATGACATGCCGACATGTAATCGGTCCAAGTCTATGTGTCACCTTTGACTATACACATGTGTAGTTATCCGGTTAAAGTTGGGTATTTTTTTAAATAAGTTAAAACTATCGTCATTTATCTAATTAAATTTTAAAAGTTGGGTAAAAACCTAAATTTCTCTTTTTTTTTCTACTAGTAATTGCCACCATGTCAATACGTCAGAGGCAACTATAGGGGAGTTCATCGTATGCTTGTTTCTGCTGCCGACGACGAAGTCTCTGCTTTCACCGACACTCGTCACCGGTGTAAAGGTAGGTGCACTGGAAAAGTCTCTCCAGTAGACCCACCGTAAGCACATCCGTCGGCACCTCCGTGCTGGGAGCCTCCTGCCTCTCTGCCATCACTGTTCTGAGAATTATTTTGACTTTGCTCGGATTAATTATCGTCACCGTTCTATTCAGTGGTGTAATTTTATTTTAAAGATCCATACTACTTTCCCACTCTGTTTGGAAGTGAGCGTTGTGGTGAAGAGATATTCTGTTTTATATAATCCGCCGAGTGACTTTACCATCCGGTAGAATTTCCGTTGCTGGGTTAACCCGCTGTCATCCAGCTCGAGACCGAGAAAATTTCTACTGCTTGGTTTATGCGGGAGGACAACGATGTCTGTGGTTGTTGCCGGAAGCTTATCCCACTAGCATCTTCCGCAAACAGCAATGAGGAACAAAGCATGATAGCCCAGAATCTTCCTTCTGTTCTGCCGAGTTGCTTGAATCAATGTAGAACCTCCGAGATTGGTTCTGCCGAAGAAGAAGACTTCCAGAATGAGGTCGTAACAGTCGAAGTGTACAGACTGCATCATTTGGGTTTCTTTTTCTAGAGACTGAAGATGACGGCCTCAGTTCCTGCTGATTTATCAGTCGAGATTAATTTTAATCTGCTGAAATTTTGGAAGTTATTAGATGCAGTCAATCAAGGTCTGATTATTGCTGTTTTTGGACTACGAATCAATCTATTGGCTTCACACACTGTTTCTGGTCATTGGTTTTTCTCGAGTGATAGCTCCATTGCTGTTGCTGGAGATGAT
The DNA here is from genome assembly GCF_029961685.1 of Aristolochia californica. Lineage (NCBI taxonomy): Eukaryota > Viridiplantae > Streptophyta > Magnoliopsida > Piperales > Aristolochiaceae > Aristolochia > Aristolochia californica. The sequence continues at coordinate 26,227,776 of NW_027181771.1, forward strand.
GACACCAAACTCCGCCGAGTTATCCCATTACCGTTGTCGAAGAAGACAACTCTGCCACAAAAACAGCCTGAGACTACAAGGAAAGTTGTTTGCATCCATCTTCTCTATTATTTTATTTGATGAAGATTATTTTTAATGGTGATTATGTTACGGTCCCAGATCTCACACGGTGATTCGTAAGGAAGATGAAGAAAATAGTAGAATCAAACCGAAGGGAAGCTTGAAAACCCTAGGTTCATTAAGGAGAACGCACACCCCTAAGCTCGTTGAGGAGAACTCTAAACCCTTGATTACTCTAAATCAATACTTACCCCTTCTCATTTCTTTCACCCCTTAAGTAGGGTTGACTTTAACAAGGTTCAAGATAAAATATTATAATAATGCCCCTACGGCATATTAACTCTTCAACTAAAATAAGATGAAGTAAAAGTAAATTAAAGAAAAATAATAAACTTAATACTAATTGACTCAACCCTGTGCCTCTGCATGACTCGACCTGCTATTGAGGTCATAACATTACACCCCTCCTGGAGAAAGAGCTTGTCCTCAAGCTTGAAGGTAGGGATGTGTGCTGGAACGTCGCCACGTCTCCCTGAGTAGCATCTGTGGCTCAACCCACTTGTTGACACAAGCTATGTAAGCACTGACATGTAACACCTTAGACAGAGATATTGCGGTATCCGAAACCCTCTTCTAGTTCTCCCCCATTGGCCGAAAGTTCTTCTTGAAAAACAATTTTTTTTCCAGCACGACCTACATTACCCGCAGGCCCAACCCACCACACGGTCAAACAACCAAACAACAGTCTGAAATATCACCTGCTCCCTTTTGGCAAGACCATGATTGGCTAAGAAGACGTTCCACCAGAATCTGATGAGCCCCATGTGAAAATAAACCCACCATTGGTGCAAGACATCCATAAAGACAATGTCCCCCCATCATTGCATGGAAACAAATTAAATTCCTCTATGGGATTTGGTCAAAATCTCTGCTAGTACAATCCACTTGAAGTGCCTTGATAGGCATGTCATGAAACTGGTTGGCATCATCATACACCATACATACCAATGGATGGGCAGTTCAATTTTAGACACAACTCTTAAGTTTTGAAATCCCAACATTCGTAAGTACAACTGTCTACCCAATATCTTCCAATGTACACTCACTTTTTTGTGCAACAACTGCTGATCTTGGAGCACTTTCCATATCCTTTTGAACTCCACAAGCAGCCGCAACAGTATTGGGTACGGCCCTGACGAATTCTGTGGATATAAATCCAATTTTTGGGACACGAGCAACTCCCAAACTTGAACCGAGATCAATTAGCTAGTTCATGCAGACCCTGTTGTGTAAATCGAACTCAAACTCTTTCATGGTTCCATAGTGCCATGTATATGTAACTACCATGAGAACAACCACCAAGAAGATGAGAAACCCTGCACCTACATTAAGATTTAGCACACAAGCTGAAAAATACATAGCTGCTATGGCTCCACAAAAATTGCAACACAAGGCTGGATGAATATTTTCGTCTTCTCCCTTTGATAAAAGATGGAGTGAGCACTGGTAAGGTTTCCCAATTTGCAGTAACCAGCAATGAGAGCATTCCATGCTGGTAGAACTTGCTGGTCTCTACTATAAAAAACCGAATACGGATCTTTGATGTCGTTATATTTGGCAAACATGTCAACCAAGGTCACTATTAAATTGCTACTCATTGGAATATTATTTCTATGAACCAAGTCATGAATCTACAGAAGTTATGGACTCCATAGCATCATGAGTTATCCACAGGCATAAGAATTAAATTATGTCAATTTACTTTTAATGTAATTTCATTTGGTTTGGTTTGGTTTAGTTTGGTTTTGTTTGGTTTAGATGTAATGTGGCGTGAACCACTTGACCCATGGGTCTACTTTGTAATTCCATCCTCAACCCTATTTAGGGGGACATCAAGGTGAAGGGAATGCAAGTATTGAGAAATTAGAATTAAACAGGTCAGATTCTCCCTCAGAGGTCTAGGTCGGATTATCCCTCTGAGGTCCAGGTTGAGCTTCCTTCAAAGCTCAAGCATTTCATTCCTATTTCCATCATTCCACGTTCAAGGAACAAGAATCCTCTTCCAGCGTCAAGAACCAATATGGAGGGAAGAGAGGAAAGAAGGGTGACTTGATCCATGGCTCGGGAAGAACCTAACATCTTGGTATCAGACAAGTCCAACCTTGGGGATTCCTCTTCCCCTAAAGATTTGAGGCAATTAGTGGAAGCTAATCGCCAGAGGACAGACATTCAGGCTCAAGCCCTGGACGAGGTGCGTCAGACAACTTCTGATCTGCGTGAGGCAATAAAATTCATGGATGCCACCATCCAAGCTCTCCTTTGGCAACAAGATGACAATGGTACACAAGCACAACTGCCGGCATCCTACTCTCCACCGGCCGACCACCATCAATACCATCCACTACCTCCTCCACCACCACCAATGCGTCATCACAATCCCCATATGGGGCTTGCCGCTCAGGGACCAAATACGGTTCCCAGGTATTTAAAACTAGACTTTCCTATATATGATGGGTCTAAGGATCCCTTGATTTGGTTAACCAAGTGTGATCAATTCTTTTATCATCAAAAAACACCTGCGGATGAGAAAGTTTATTTGGTCGCCTACCACATGCTCGATGAAGCACTTCTATGGTACCACCAATTCCGAAATGACCAATTGGTTCAGGATTGGGCTACTTTTAGGCAATCATGCATGATGAGGTTTGGTCCTCCAGCTAGTAGCAATCCATTGGGCGAATTAATCAATTATAAGCAGACTGGATCACTAGAGGTATCAAAAGACCTTCCAGGAACGGGTAGCCCGCACTACTGAGTTTGTCAGTCGCACACAGTATGTTCATATTTTCACTACTGGGTTGATAGAAGCACTACAACTAGAAGTTGAATTACATGGTCCTACAGATTTGGATCACACTATGAATTTAGCCAGGTTAATTGAGCATAGGCAACATGTGCTAAAGGATTCACTGGTCATAAAACCAGCTTGGCCAGGAAGGCACAATGCCACTGTGCCAACCCCTTATTATGGACCTCCACGTTCTGGAGCCAGTGCAGCACCACGCCCAGACAACTTCAACTCAACTCCACCTGCTCCTTACTTAAAAAAACTGAATAGACAGGAGATGGATCAGGGAAAGGCCAAGGGCCTTTGTTTTAACTGTGATGAACAGTATGTACAAGGTCACCAATGCAAAAGATTATTCAGTAGATGTTTGTGGGAGGATGGTGAAGACATGCAACCAGAGGAGGAGATTGTGGAAATAGACCAAGAGGGTCCAGGGATTTCCCTTCATGCCATGACTGGTCTACGTAGTTCTAATACCATGCAGGTTAAAGCCCAGTTACATCATCTACAGTTACTTGCTTTAGTTGACTCTGGCAATTCACATAATTTCATCAGTCAGCCAGCAGCAGAACAACTTGGGTTAGTAGTCCAGCAACAGACTGACCTTTTTGTATCAGTAGCCAATGGGGCTAAAATTACAAGTGTGGGCATCTCTCCAACCACACACTTTGATATAGAGGGACATGCATTTATTGCAGATTTCTTGGTGATTCTTCTGTTCGGCTTTGATTTGGTATTGGGAATTAAATGGCTACAATTGTTGGGGCCAATATTATGGGATTTTCAGGCTCTAACCATGTCCTTTACAGAAGACCACCGTCAGATTACATTGCATGACACACAAGCATCAGTGCCACGTGCACTTCAGGTTGTTCATGTCCAAAGCACAGACAACTGTAATTTATCTCAATTACTTATAGACTTTCGGGATATCTTTCATGAACCTACTGCTCTACCGCCAATTAGACATTGTGATCACCGTATCTGTTTAAAAATGGGCACTGAATCTATAGTGGTGCGTCCTTATCGTTACCCCCACTTATAGAAGGATGAAATTGAACAGCAATGCCAAAAAATGCTAGCCCAGGGGATTATTCCGCCTAGCACGTCTCCTTTTTCCTCACCAGTATTACTGGTCCGCAAGCATGATAAGTCGTGGAGGTTTTGTGTGGATTACAGGCAATTCAATGCGCATACCATTAAAGATAAATTTCCCATCCCAGTGGTGGACGAGTTGCTAGATGAGTGACATGGTGCTACTATTTTTACCAAGCTCGATTTGAAATCTGGCAATCATCAAATCCGAGTTCATCCATCAGCTGTGGAGAAAATAGTATTCCGCACGCACCACGGGCATTTCGAGTTCCTCGTAATGCCAATTGGCCTCTCCAATGTGCCTTCCACATTCCAAGTCCTCATGAATGAGGTATTTTCTTCTCTCTTGAGGAAATACGTTTTGGTATTTTTCGATGATATTTTGGTATATAGCAACAGTTGGGAAGAGCATCTTCAGCACCTTCACCAAGTATTTACTATTATCCGCTCACATCATTTGGTTTTAAATCAGTCCAAATGTTCTATGGGGACCTCCGAAGTGGCATACTTGGGCCACGTTATTTCAGCAGTTGTGGTGAAGGTTGACCAGAGTAAGATACAGGCCGTCACAGATTGGCCTCTTCCCACATCCATTACAGCCTTAAGGGGATTTTTGGGACTCGCTGGGTATTACAAAAAATTTATTCGCAGCAATGGCCAAATTGCAGCACCGCTCAACAACCTACTAAAGAAAAATGCCTTTACCTAGTCCGAGACTGTGGCTCATTCCTTTCAGCAGTTGAAAGAGGCCTTATCATCTGCCCTAGTTTTGCAGCTACCGGACTTTGAGGAGTCATTTGTGGTGGAATGTGATGCTTCGGGGGGCAGTATTGGTGCGGTGTTACACCAACAGGGACACTCGATTGCTTATTTTAGCCACCAATTTGGCCAGCACCACCACAAGTTAGCAGCTTATGAGAGGGAACTGATCGGATTAGCGAAAGCCATACAACATTGGCGGCCTTATCTCGGGGGGCGCCCATTCTGATTCACACTGATCATTGCAGCCTCAAGTATCTGCTTGAGCAGTGCCTCACTACCTCACCGTAGCAACATTGGTTAAGTAAACTTATGGGGTTTGACTTTACTGTGGAGTATAAACTGGGAAGTTCGAATGTGGGGGCTGATGCTTTATCTCGCTGGGACATTCCAGAGCCGCACTTACATGCCACCAGTTAGCCCAGAGCTCTCTTGTTGGATTTTATACTCGAAGAGACACAACAGGACCCGAAAATTATTGCTTTATATCATGAGATCTAGCAGGGAACAACAACAAACCAGTGGGCGATTCAGGATAACCAGGTCCTCTTCAAAAATAGGATCTTTCTACACCACACGTCACCACTGATTCACAACATTTTAGCTTCCTTCCGTGACAGTACACGTGAGGTCCCAAAAAAAAAATATATTTCCTGATAAGTCGGGAATTTTATTGGAGGGGTATGAATCGCAGTATAGCCGATTTTGTGGTGGCTTCTCAGATTTGTCAATGGAATCAAACTGAATAATTAAGTTCAGCGGGGTTACTCCAACCACTTTAGCTGCCGTCACAAGTCTGGTCTGATATTTCCATGGACTTCATAGATGGACTTCCCTCATCGTTCGGCAAATCCATTATCTTTGTAGTGGTTGATCGTTTCTCAAAGTATGGCCATTTCATACCTTTGGCGCATCCTTACACTGCAGCTCACGTAGCTCATCTCTTTATGGATAATGTTTTACCGCTTACATGGGATGCCTAATTCCATTACAGGTGACAAGAATGCCATTTTTACTAGTACATTCTGGAAAGAACTCTTTAAGTTGTAGGGCACAACGTTTTCTCTTCAGCCTACCATCCACAGACAGATGGTCAGAAAGAGGTCGTCAACAGGACAATTGACATGTATCTTCATTGTTTCATGGGGGACTCACCTAAATGGTGGGTTAAGTGGCTCGCCTAGGCTGAATTCTGTTATAACACTTCCTACGGCACAACCCCATTCAAGGTAGTATATGGTAGAGAACCGCCCAACCTTTTATCATATGAACTGGGAGCCTCCAAGGTCACCACTTTGGACCAAGCATTAGTAGAAAGAGACACCTTGCTCACTGAGGTGCGCACTCATCTCCAGGAGGCATAGCATTCTATGAAGTTTTATTATGACAAGAAGCACTGGGAAGTCTTCTTTTCTCCAGGAGATTATGTATGGCTGCGTCTCCAACACTGCAGGCAGCTGTCACTGACAGCCTCCAAACGCCACACTCTCTCTCCAAAGTATTATGGTCCCTTTCAGGTTATGGACCGCATAGGTACAATTGCCTACCACTTGCAGCTTCCGCCTGACTCCAGAATTCACAATGTGTTTCATGTCTCCCAATTGAAGGCCTTCCAAGGTGACTCTCCCTTGCTGCACACACCTCTGCCCCCACTACAAGAGGGACGTGTACTTTCTACCCCAACACAGGTATTACAGGCTCGCCGAATTCAGGGTGATTGGGAGATCCTAATGCAATGGGCTGATACTGATCCCAGTGACATGACATGGGAACCATTAGCTGCGTTCCGTACCCTCTACCCCTACTTCGAGCTTGAGGATAAGCTCTTTCTCCAGGAGGGGGGGGGGGGGGGGGTGATGTTATGGACTCCATAGCATCGCGAGTTATCCACAGGCATAGGAATTAAATTATTCAATTTACTTTTAATGTAGTTTCATTTGGTTTGGTTTGGTTTAGTTTGGTTTGGTTTGGTTTAGATGTAATGTGGCGTGAACCACTTGACCCATGGGTCTAGTTTGTAATTCCGTCCTCAACCCTATTTAGGGGGACATCAAGGTGAAGGGAAAGCAAGTATTGAGAAATTAGAATTAAACAGGTCAGATTCTCCCTCAGAGGTCTAGGTTGGATTCTCCCTCTGAGGTCTAGGATGAGCTTCCTTCAAAGCTCAAGCATTCCATTCCTATTTCCGTCATTCCATGTTCAAGGAACAAGAATCTTCTTCCAGCGTCAAGAACCAATAGACCATGGCTCGGGAAGAACCTAACAACAGTCCACTATCTAAGTCCTTCAACTGGGCACAAGCGGAGAGGACTGAAATAACAGCAACACCCTCTAGCTTAACCCTTGCAGACCTTATATGTTTGAAAAACCCAATAACCTCTTCAGTTGGCCTATGTTGGGACTGACCTGCTCGACTGAGAACCGCCACCTAGCAGGCATCGTTTTCAGTCTTTGGAACCAGTCCATGTTCAACAAATTGCCCAACATTCTTTACTAAAATACCATGAGCGTAAGCACTGAATAGACAGAGGTAAGTGACCACATCTAGTCCAACGACATGAGTTTTCATTTTACCAAACATTTCTAGTGAATCTCTGAATAACCCATGTGCAACAAAACCAACAACTTCCCTCTATGGATCCATCACTATCCAAACCCAGAACTAAGTCTGTCGAAGACTAAAAAATAATTTGTTTGCAAATCAAATTTTGCATATAAATTCATAAAGGTAGTTCCTAGATTAACAGTCAGTTCCAACCTGTTCCTTGTTATGTAGAATTGAACCCATTTTTCAGTCTCAAGAGCTCCAAGAATGGCACGTGCAGCAAGAACACAAATTACATTTGTTTCTGTCCCTGTGAGGTAAGAATCAGCAACATCCTGCACAGAACTATATGTATTGCTAGCAACAGATAATTTTGCTTCATAAGTCTTGCATTTGAGCTTTGCACCCCTAGCCACTGTTGCTTCTACACACAGGACTTCCTCATTAACAAAATCTACATGTGGAGCCCATTCAACATATTGTGTCTGAACCTGCACAACATTAACAGCCCTGGCATGATCTGCCAACATGGCTTCTCCATTGGAAGACCACAACATGTCCCTAGTAACCGCAGAAGCCTTGGGGGACAAAGGAGAGTCGGATTTAGGAGGAAGATTTGATCCATATTTGTCAAGATCTGACCAGGAGAGGAGCTACTATTTAGATGTAAAGCAAAATATGGGGAAGTCAGTCCCATCATGTCACATACATAATGTATAAAAAATATCCTCTAGTAAGCCCCGGTCATCACAGGATAATCGTAAAATTTCAGAGTACCTTCCTTCACAAAAATCCAATTCCATATCCACTTAACAGGCTGCTGAACTTTGCTTGTTTAACTTCTGCACACAAGCCCCAGTTCCAACAGGTTGGGACGAGAGTTTCAATTCCTTCAAAGTAATTGATATAGACATCAAGGAAGGAGCATGCTTTGTCTTGCAATCACCTAAACAACCAACAGTAATGGGAAGAGTCTCAATAACTTTGTGCTTTCTCACCCTTGGAAGGTCCAGTGCTGGTCATGTCTGGGCACAAGTTGAGAGGACTGAAATAAAAACAACCCCATCAAGCTTAACACCTTCCATTGTGTACAAGCCTCCTTGCCTGTTCTAAGCATACCCTACAATCATACAATCCAATAACCTACCTTTCTTTCAAACATTTCATCAAACAGTTGCACGACCTCGTCCATTTTCCCTTTCTTCCCAAAATATTGCAAGAAAATTATAGGCCATTCTCTATTTCCACTGCCTAATGAAGCAACCTGGGCCAAATAATATGTAACAGGAAGCAAGACTATCCCTTCCAGCTTAGGTGAGGCTGATCGATCATGCTTTATAGTCTTGGCTTGCACAATTTTGGATGATCGATCATTGGCCGAGGCTGATCAATCATTCCAGTTCCAATTCAACTAAATTGACTTTTAAAGCAAGGGAATTAATTAGTCTAAGTGCTCTAACGTGTTCCAAAAGATGTATATGATGTTCCTAAGCATGTTTATATCCAATGTATGTCCTAAAACTCCATGTACACCATTGTACTTTAAAGAAGAGTTGGGATAGCTCTCTGACATTTGTTACTGATTTTTTACATATATGATTGACACTTGAAACTCTAGTCTTTTCATTGTCTTCTTGTTCATGGGTGCTTCTTCAAGGGATGTATTTCAATATTGCTTGAGGTCTTGGATAGGCTTGGCCATTTTGAAGTTTTAGACCTTGAGATGTATTGTCTCTTGAAAGTAAAGTATTTGAAATACTTTAGTTTGCAAATTGTTAGTTCTATTAAGTTTTTTTTTTATCATCAAAATCAATAAGGGAGTCATCCTAAGGTCAACATCAATCTTGCAATATTTCTCAAAAGTGATTTTTGTGTGAAAGAGTGATACCCAATTGCTTTTCCAATCCTCTATCCTCCACCAATTCCTTTCATATCATCATAGACAAGCTCCCATGCACTCTAAATTGTGCTAAAAAGAATTTGAAGCTTGGATTTATCAAGAAGAAGGTACTCTCGAGGTTTTGGGTATAAGTTTTCCTTTCTTTATTTTAAATTTGTGAAAGATTCATCTAGAACCTATTCAATCTAGATAGAAAGGGCTAGCTAGTGCTAGAATTTAACCAATCTCTTGGACATATTCATTTTTTAAAAAGCGTGTATTGAGCTACACGAGGCTTAAAGAAAGTCGAAATCTCTTTATGTAAATTTCAGCTATTAGCGCTTTGAAATAGTGGAGTTTCCCAAGAAAGGGTTTTTGGGCAGTAAATACGATTAGGGTAATGTCGTTAACTAAAATTCTTTTGTTTGCTACGGTGTGTGAATGTCTACTTTACATTGAGATTGTAATATTGCGTGATTTTTATTTACACGCCTTACTTAGAGTTTTAATTTGAAATTCTCAATTCACCCTCTCTTGAGAAGCCACCTGGGCCAATAGAAGATTTAGGCCAAATCAATCAATTACATGAAGGAAATCAAGATCCAAAATTAATGGAAGAAGAAAGAAATGATTAAACATTGATTTGTATTGATTTTTGTAATTTGGTCAAGACACTTAGATAACACCTAGCTAGAGGATGACCTTGAGATTTTATTTCTCAATTAAGGGTTTTAAAACAACCTATATAAACCTATTGAGATTTTCTTATTTTTATTTTTAATGAATTCTTTTCCTAAGAAAAGAAAATAAAAAAGATAAAAAATTATCAGTGAATGTGAAATTCATTGACAGAAGTGAATCACTACCATTGATTTTATAGAAATAAACAATTTGGAAAAAATTCATGCTCAACATCTTTTTAATTCAAATTTTAAATATTTTTAATTTTATGCCAGTAAATTTGAGTTTCACAGGCAGAATAGTCACCCAACAAAAAATAGAGATTGCTGGAAGAATTGCAGCCCAATGAATTTCAAAATTCATTGGTAGGATATCTTCCTAGCAAATTTGTTTCCTTGGTATTAGAAGGTTGTCCAAATAAAGTGAAAATTTTGCTGGTCAAAGTCTCTTCCAATTGAAACTAGAAGAAGTTTATGCTAGCAAAAGTTTTACTTATGGTAGTGAAATGATTCACTAGCCTAAGAAATTTCTAGACAAGGAAAGAAGGCACCTCTTTATGGCATGGGGATGAGCTCGTCATCTCTTAAATCTATATTGAGAAATATTAGAAAATGATAATCTGGCCCTTAGGGCTTAATAATAAAAATAAGCAAAGCAAGAGTATGTGAATACAGCTCATTACTCCAACTGATTTTTTACCATATCAAAGTATGGCTATTTTTGTTCGCAGTTTGTCGCTTACTTTGTTTCTTGCTTTATGTACCACATACCGTTTTACATTGCCAAATTCATTTTCAGCAGAGTGACTTTTACTTCTTACTTTGCACTATTATTTTTTCTTTTTCCTATTTTGTATTGCACTTCTAACTAGTACACCATTTTTTTTTCTCATACTTTGTATTGCACTCTCGTCTATTTCTAAATACATGCCATGATCATGATCCCCTTTTTGATTTGTACTCTACTTCTTTACTTTTCCTACTTTGTATTGCACTTCCGACTAGTGTGCTCTATTTTTTCTTTCTCCTACTTCGTATTACACTCTTTTGTTTATAAATACATGCTATGATCATATTCCCCTTTTTACTTCCTCTCTTCTATTTGTGTATGCATATTGTGATCCTATTGCCCTCTTTGTTTCCTTTACTAGTTTTTTTTTGTCTCTTCTTCTCTGTCTATGCTTTGTTTTTTTAAATAGGCTAGGAGGGGGATCCGTTTTCCTTCAAGAAGCTACCCATGTCCCATCTTTTCTTCCCCAATTCAGCCTTTTCTTTGATTTTATATTTTCTATCTTCTTTTTAGCATGTTCTCTTTTCCTTCCATTTTTCAGCCCTTTAAAATGACAAAGTTTGGCATCAATATTTGCCAGCCTTAGCTTCAACAAGTAGGATTTTTGGTTTATGTTCTATACTTATTTCCCCTTCAAGGTTAAAGAGAAACTATCACCAATGAATAACACTCTTCATAAGAAGCTTTCCAGCAATAGTAACCGGGAGAGAAAATCAAAATAGGTAACAAGTAATATTCAATAAGGAGAAATTAGAAGAGAAGAAAAATTAGGAACTAAATATCAGCAAGAACAAGGAAATCTAAGAGAAGGAGAAAGTAAAAGAGTAGAAAAAATAAAAATAAAAATATCAAGAAAAAAATCTTGAATAGAAAAGTCTGAATTCAAATATCAGAGAAGAGATTTGTTTCATATAAGACTTTTGTCTAACAACTATATTGAATTTTGGGTACTAATATTCTATAGGGAGAAGATGATATTTTAGCTGATTGGGAACTATTAGCTCCTCCTAAATAAGACGATAAGAGAAAAAAATTAGGACATGTAACAGTTCTAGACTATTACCTCCTCATAAAGATGGGAGAGTTATAGACTATTACCTCCTCATAAAGATGGGAGAGGAGAGAAGATTCAAAAAAATCAGGACAGGTAATAGTTGGAGATTGTTACCTCCTCCTAAAGATGAAGAGAAAATTGAGGATATAACTTTATTGGATCAGGTGGCTTCTCAAGAGGGAGTGAATTTAGAATTACAATTTAAAAATTACTTAAGGCATGGAAAGAAAAACCATGCAAACGTGCCATATCAATCATAAATCATTCACACACCACAATAAAAAAGTCAAGATTTTTTGTTATCAATGTTTGTCTATTGGTATTCACCGACCAAGAACCAACGCTTGGGAAATTTCACTAATCTAGCTCTATTAGATGGAATTTACATCAAAGAGATTCATAAACTCTTTAAGCTACGTGTTGCTCAAATCCACAATTTTACAAATAATCTCTCACAGAGATTGGCAAGATTCTAGCTCTAGTCGGGTCATTTCTATCTGGATTCAAAGAGGTTCTAGATGAAACTTTCTCAAAATAAAATACAAAATAAAGGAAAAAAGGTTACACCCTTTGGAGAGAATATTCTCCTTTGAGAAATTTTAGCTTCCAACATTGTAGCACAATGAGAAGGATTAAGCATGATTAATGCAGATGCAATGGAGATGATTTGAGAAAAAGAGGAAGGAATTTTCCAAGAGTATAGGTCCACTTTTTCTCACAAAAGCACTTTGGGAGGGTTTTCAAAGAATTGAGAACAAAAGCTTATGATGTACCAATAAATGCTCATTAAATTTTCAATGAGAGGTTTGGTGGAGTATTTATAACTTTTGTAAGCCAAAATTATCATTTTTGTTTGTTTGCGAAAAGCTGAGTTTACATTGATCGATCAGTGTAAAGTGATTGATCGATGAATTGAGTGTAACAACACTGTTTCTTTTTTTGAAAGTCATAGACAAGCTTAGGTGGCATTATTTTAAATATCTTATGTTCTTTGTCTTTTCTTCACTCTCTCTAGGGTGAAGGGTATACTTGTAATTTATGTACTCTTGACATCTATAAATAAAGGTTAAAGGGGAGGGTTTGGACAAATTCCACAAACCTAATTCTCCAACATCTTTCTCCTTCTCCAAATTCGCCACTCTTCTTCTTCTACTCCTAAACCTTCTCTACACAACTCTCCTTCTTCTCACCCCTTAATCCTCTTCTACTTTGATTATACAACATGGAATCCTAAGATTTAAAATGGTATTAGAGTAGATAGCATAGGATTCTAGTTTTGTTATTTTATTTATTTCAACTCGCGTGGTTATAGAAAAAGATTAATCTACTATGCTTTGATCAAGGCTTACACAAGGTGTGTTTTTTATTGAAACTATCATGGTTCAAATTATGTTATAAAAGTATCATATTGTACAATGATTCTACTTGCTTATCAGATACGTATGAATCTTATGAGAGAGGAGAGTAGAAGCAGCAGAAACAACATTGTTGTTTTCTACCTTTAGTCGGTCTCTCTCCAATGACTTTAATCGATTGCTTGAAGTTGTAGTAGGCCCAATAACTTCTTTTGCCTTCAAGGGACCTATGAGACCATCATCTGTCTTCTTAGTAGGCCTGTCTTAACCCAATGAAGAATCTCATTTAAACTTAGTCCTTGCACAATAGCCTTCTTCCAATGATTGGTAACCTTTGTTATGCCTACTGCTGCCTCTTTATTGTGGATGGTATCCTCCTGAGCTACTGTTAGTTTTTCTCTCTGACAACACGGCTTGGTATTTGCTCTGGTTTCTTTGGCTAATTGAACCAATTCATTGGCTGTGGTAACTTTGGTTTTTTATTAATCCAGTTGCTTCAATTATGAATGTGACAGTGTTATGGTCCTGGGTTAAGTACCTATGCCTTCCGCTCCTAATAGGCCGGTCTTTTGGGTAGTATTGGCTAGGTGCTTAACATTTGGTATCAGAGCGGGCTCCCACGTCGCGAGTTCGAGTCCCGGGGCGCGCAAAGGCTGGATTAAAATTACTGGTAGGTTTGAAAGGGGTGACCTAGCGGAGGGGGCGACCTGGAGAACTGCGAAGGGGCACTAGGAGTAGGCCACCACTAGAGTAGGCCACCGGGTTGGGCCATTGTCGTTGCGCCGCTGTGGTCGTCGGCTCACGAAGGTGGGGTGTGATATTATGGTCTTGGGTTAAGTACCTATGTCTTCCGCTCCTAATAGGCTGGTCTTTTGGGCAGTATTGGCTAGGTGCTTAACATTGATATTATGGTCTTGGGTTAAGTACCTATGTCTTCTGCTCCTAGTAGGCTGGTCTTTTGGGTAGTATTGGCTAGGTGCTTGACATTTGGTATCAGAGCGGGTTCCCACGTCGCGAGTTCGAGTCCCGGGGCGCGCAAAGGCTGGATTAAAATTACTGGTAGGTTCGAAAGGGGCGACCTAGCGGAGGGGGCGACCTGGAGAACTGCGAAGGGGCACTAGGAGTAGGCCACCGCTAGAGTAGGCCACCAGGTTGGGCCAGTGTCGTTGCGCTGCCGTGGTCATCGGCTCACGAAGGTGGGGTGTGATATTATGGTCTTGGGTTAAGTACCTATGTCTTCCGCTCCTAACAGGCCGGTCTTTTGGGTAGTATTGGCTAGGTGCTTAACATTTGGTAGCAGAGCGGGCTCCCACGTCGCGAGTTCGAGTCCCGGGGAGCGTAAATGCTGGATTAAAATTACTGGTAGGTTTGGAAGGGGTGACCTAGCGTAGGGGGCGACCTGGAGAACTGCGAAGGGGCACTAGGAGTAGGCCGCCGCTAGAGTAGGCCACCGGGTTGGGCCAGTGTCGTTACGCCGCCGTGGTCGTCGGATCGCGAAGGTGGGGTGTGATGTTATGGTCCTGGGTTAAGTACCTATGCCTTCCACTCCTAACAGGCCGGTCTTTTGGGTAGTATTGGCTAGGTACTTAACAGACAGAAGATTCTTTAATTCTTTTAAAGAGCAAGTAGCGCATACCTTGTAAAAGATCCAAAGACGCAACCCTCTTCCAATTTTTTTTTATGCAACTTCAAAGTTCGGTCTGGCATTGGATCTCAAGCCATGATCACATTCTTACCCTTACTCTTACTCTATTGATCGCAACTTGATTGATTCCGCTTCCACTTTGTCATGGTGACCATGGGATTCATTTGATGGTGATCTTTCTCATCTTCGTCTCATTCGGCATTGTTGAATTTCTGGGAAAGAGAAACTTCATTGACTTGTTATAATCTGAGTACATGAACCCCTATTTACAATAGAGGAAAGTAATAGAGTCCAATTACAATTAAAGTACCCTTGTCTCAATTACATCCAAAGTTTAACACTTCAAGATAAGTCCTAGCATAATTAAATAATTCAACTTAAAAAGAAGACTAACATAACTGAAATACCTTTAAATTGAGACTCTTATGTGGGATCTTCTTCTGTGAGACTCATGTAAGACTCCACAATATTAATTATGGCTATGTGAGACATCTTAGTGTGAAAGTCATAAAAGCCTTCCATATCTTCTCTTCAACTCGGATTCTAAGAGAAAAGAAAACTCAAATCACGTCAATGCGAGAGAAAGTACCCAAAAATGAGAGATTTTTGGATGAACTGACCTTTTATACTTCAGATATCAATATCTCCAAACATACAGCTCTAAATCACAAACGGTTAGTTGCTAAAAAACTAGATTAAAATATATTTAATTTTATATATAATTTTATATAAAAAATATTCATTCTTGAATCTTTTATGACCTCTTGATTCTCTTCATTATGTATCTTAACCCTTGTGGAGTGCAATGTCAATATCACATCTAATATAGATCAGATTGACATGAAAATTTCTCCTTATGAAACTAGAATTAAATAAATTTCATTAAGGTATAATTTATATTCATAAAATATAATTATTTGAGATAAATAAGCTGATATATTTTTGGAATTTTTAATCTGGCCGAACTAAGTACTCTTTCTTCTTTGGCGAGCATGACCATTGTCTCTTTCAATATCGATATCTCCCTCTAGAAAAGTTAGATTGAGAATTGGTTGAATAGGTAAGAACATAAAATTACAGATATTTCTTTGGATATATTTTTCTCCCTATAAATTTTATTTTTTGATAGAGTAAGATGACTCAAAAGTTGCAGCATTTTGCAGCTGCTCGAACCTCTCTTCTAGTGTGATATTTGCTGCTTCATACATCAATTTCTCTTTGTAGAATACTTCGATTGAAAAAATTCGTTTCGTGTTGAAAATTATACTCAAATATCTTTCCATCAATATAGATCTTTCAATATGAAAATCTCAATATGGAGGCGTGAATGTCAAAAAATCAACAAGTATTGAAACTGAAAAAGAGAGAAAAAAGATAGAATACAAACTTAAACTACTAGAGATGATAGATAAAAAAGATCACATTATTTCTATAGGTTGACTGAGTCAACTCAGAGAACTTACTCTGATACCATGTTGAATTTCTAGAAAAGGGAAAAACTTCATTTATTTGTTGTAATCTTGAGTACATGAGCCCCTATTTATAATAGAGGAAAGTAATAAAGTCCAATTAAAATTAAAGTACCCTTGTCCCAATTACACTGAAAGTCTAACACTTGAAGATAAGTCATGGTATAATTAAACAATTCAACATAAATAGAAGACTAACATAACTAAAACACCTTTGAACTAAGACTCTTTTGTGAGATCTCCTTCGGTGAGAATCTTGTAGGACTCCACCATATTAATTTTGGTTCTGTAAGAGTCTTCAATAACTTCTCTTCAACATGCACCATAACCTTGGTTGGTTAGTGCCAATAGTCTCTTAGCAACAATCAAGGATCATTTGGATTGATGTCGCTGGGATCTAATCTCACTTTGGGAATATATTTTTCTGTTTCTGAGTCTGCTCTGTTTGACACCGACGAAGACGACGGCCACTGATCCCGTCGAATATCGCCGAGGTATCTCTGTTTCTTCTGAGTTATTCTGACGTCAAAAATTGCTGATATGATTTATTCACAGAAGATCTTCAATTCGCATTACCATGGTGAATATATTTTTTTCGCCGTGTTTCCCGAGCGCCAGGACTGAGTTGCCGTTGCTGGACTGTTTCTGCCGAGAGTCCTTCAGTGCCGAGAGGAAGAAGGATGCACTATTGCGGTCAGAAAGTTTCTTTTTTCTGCTGGCTATCTTCAAAAATATTTTTTCGGAAAACTCCTCTTCTCTGGATTGAAAGTTTCTTCCATATTCTTGCCATAATTGCATCCAGAACACCGTTGTTGCTGTTTTTTCGGAAATCACAGAGTTGTATCGTGCCGTTGCTGTTGTCCATCCCAGGTTGGCGAAGATCATAAATTGATCTTATTATTCCTTGGTCTTTCCAAAATGAGTTCATTGCCATCTCTATCTTGCCGTAATTATCTTCCAAAAAGCTCTGGTTTTCCGCTCTGTTCAGCCGAGAGGAAGAAGAAGATATTGTTCAAATATTTAAGGTTTCCTATCTTAGGAAACTGATTTAATCGAGTGCCGGGTTGAACGCCGGACCGGGCCTATTCTGTTGCAATCCAGACCGGGCGAGCAAACCCAGCAACCTGAGGGATGTTACTGTTCTGTTCCTCACCTAGTCAACCTAGGCCAACTCGGTCTGGGTCAACTTAGTGAGTCAATTCAGATATGGCCCTCTTATTTTTCTGCCTCGATATATATGTGTCCAAGTTTTATACATATTTTTGCTACGACTCTGCTATATTGGTTTAAAATTTGACTTGGCATGACTCGGTAATTTTTTCTATGCCTATATTATTATTTTTGAAAAATTAAAAGTTTATTCCTTGGTCGGCATATTATTTGGTACATATACTTGCATTAGATTATTTCATGGGTCATTTTACAAAGATTATTTTGGTTTGTGTTATATGGGCCCAAGCGCATTTCAACTGTTGCTATTGTGTCTCTTTTGATGAGACATTATTATTGAAGAAGAGGTGACCTCATACCATTATTTATTTGTCCCCGTAAAAAATATCAGTGGTTGGTGTTAAATTGGGTCTAAGGCCCTATCCCAAAATGACTAACCACTTAGGAAACCTTTTTCCCAACTAAAAAATACAAAATCTTTATACTCATTAATATATGTGGGACTATCCTTTAACACTCCCCATCACGTGTAGGCACGTGGATAATTTGGGTAGAGGCCCTCACATGATGGAATGTTGATAATTTAGGTGAATGCCTACATATGATAACTTTGCTTTGATACCATGTTAAATTGGGTCGAAGGCCCTATCCCAAAATGACTAGCCTCTTAGGAAACCTTTTTCCCAGCTAATAAATACAAGATCTTTATACTCACTAATATATGTGGGACTATCCTTTAACTGTTGGTCTTCCATGATGGAGGAACTTAATACCCTGTCAAAAATATAAAAAATATTTGCGGTTGGGATTCCATGACGGAGGAACTTAATAACCCGTAAAAAATATCAATGGTTGGGACATCATGACGTAGGAACTTAATATTAAATCTATGTTATTCCCTCTTGAATTGGCATTTATTACTCCTACCACTTGATATTTGTTGTCCTGTGGAGGGACAGGGTGGTGGAGAAGTTTTGCGCTTCAGAGTAATGCCGATAGACACACTACCTATAGAAGACAGAGTGTGCCCTACATCCAGCATGAGGACTGGATTATGGAGCAATGTCATACGACTTGAAGTGATTTTACTCTCACTTTTCTTATGCTAGCTGGGGCTCATAAACGAGAGCACTAGCATGAGGGGGAGTGTTGGAAGATGTGCATTATACAAAAAATATTTTATACATCACTTGCAGCAAGTTGAGAGTTCATGCTACTCTCTCACCCCTAGCTTGAGGGGGAGTGTTGGGAGATAGGGCCCAAGCCCACATGACAAAGGAAAGCCCACATATCCAAGTGGGTTGGAAGATGGCCCCAAGACCATAAGACCAAGGAAGACATACATCCAAGAGATGTCGAAGATGGTCTCCAGGCCCATATATCAAGGAGAAGGCCCATAGGCCCATACAATGATGGTAGAATGGTAAATAAAGGGTCATCTCATAGAGATGGCATTGATGTAATTAGGTTAAAGTTCCAGGGTTAAAACCATAAACCCTAAACCCTAAGTTCAGGGGTATTATTGTAATACAATAGTTTTATCAATCAACAAATCGAGCTTCAGGGGGAGGGTTAGATCATCAAGTCCATAACAATTCTTCCTCTTGTTTTCTCCCAATGGGTCTCTCTCCCTTTTTCTTCATGAGCTAAAACAATGGAGTCTTGAAAATCAACAAATACCAAGTTAATAATAAGCTAGTTTATCCTGAGTTGTTGAGTTGGTTTTGGACAACTCAGTACCTGGTATGACTCAGCTTAATTTGACTCGGTACCTCAACATCTTGACTCAACCCGACTTGGTACCTGATATCACTCAGCTTAAGTTGACTTGGTACCTCAACATCTTAATCCAGAGGCTTAATCCATTACATTAAGTTGTATATTGACTTGGGTTCAATCAACATCTTGACTTGGTACCTAACTTGGCTCAACTCAATCACTTGACTCGGTCTGACTTGGTACCTTGGCCGGCTGGACTCAGTCTCTTAACTCAGCTTAACTCAGGATCTTAAACCAGTTTGACACGCTGATTGAGTCTCATTACCCTCGTCGATGCATATTAGGATATTTTTTGAATAAAATTCTTGAATTGATTACCTTGGATTATCATTGTTGACATCTTGCACTACAAGGGCTCTTAAAAAAATCGAAGGTCAAAAGACTATTTTTTCCAAAGAATTTGCATTACTTTAGAAAATAAATTGTTTGATGGCTTACCCAAATAACCAGGCCACTTCCCACTAGATTTATCCTCTTGCTGCTACCTCTATAACGGGTATGGTTTCAACTACTTCTCTCTGAGCACTTGACAGGTAATGGTACCCTCCTGAATTCTATAACTCCTTGTTTACCTAACAAATTTGTTTCTATAGTTGATGGATCCCTAACCAAGGTACGTGGGGTGGGTCCAAATTTTCTACACCTACTCTTCATTTAAAAGATGTCTTATATGTGCTTGAGTTTCCATTAAAACTTTTATCTGTTAGTCACCTAACAAAAAAAATGTAACTATTCCATCACTTTTTCTCCCCCCTCTTGTGTTCGTGAGGATCTGAATACAAAATAGGTTATTGGTAGAGGCCGTGAAAGAGGAGGGCTCTTGTTATGGTCCCTAGCCATGGATCTAGTAACTCGGTGAGTTGAATATGAATCCAGCACTGTTAGAGGGTTTCTTAACACGTTTTTGTGAAAAGAAAATATCTTTTTCTTCCCTCACACGTTATAATTGCAAAGGAGTTTCCTTTTCTCAATTATAGATGCAACCAGCAAGTTAAAGGACTGTTTAACCACTCAGATATGAAACCCCTCTTTTATGATTCCTGTGAAGAGGGTTTTACTTGCTGTAATTACTCAAGAACAACCCCTTTCCCTTTACTGAATTCATTCCCCTTGAAAAGGAGTTTCCTTTTCTTAATTATGAATGCACCAATTCAAGCAAGAGACTGTTTTAAGGATCCAATTATGAAACCCCACTTTATACCTCATGTCAATGAGTAGGGTTTCTGAATTCATGCAACTACCAATGCTGAATGTAAAGAGGGCAGTCTCTAGCTCTTCTAAACTCGGAAAAGATAGATAAAAATACCTCTTGAAGACCTCCTTCAATTCAGCAACTCGAAAATCCCTTTCTTGATGCTAAGACTCAACCAAATCCTACTTCCCTCACTACTTGTTCGTGGAAGAGATGGATGACTATTGCAGCATGGAAGAGAAGGCTGATTCCTCCTCCTTTTCCTTCCAAGATCTCCTCAAAGACTCCCCAATGGATGCAGCAAACCCCCAAGAGAGTTCACACCAAGAACCCTAGAATAGAGAGCCTAGAAGGAACCTAAATTACCCTACTTTATGCTAATTTCGAACTTGCTTTATTTCTCCATCCTTACCCCTTAAATAGGGTAATTAACATCAACATAGGTTAGGGTTATTAAACCCAATTCTACCCCTACCTTTAAGTCTTATTACAAATCAATAAAATTCGAAATTAAAAGTAACATAAATAATAAAAGTAAAGTAGATGACTCAGTCTTATTGAGTCCATAACATCTGCCCCCCCTTGGAGATCGAGCTTGACCTCAAGCTCGGAAGCTGGGTAGACCTGGTGAAAGTTGTCGAGCCGCTCCCATTTTGTGTAGTTGTGTCCGATTGCTGCCCAGTAATGGCATGCAGGGAGATGTCCGGTGGTTCTTCCTCAATCATATCCTCTGTCACCTCGATATCCTCATCTTCAACCTTATCGATCAAAAACAATCTTTTGCACTGATGCCCAACCCGATATGGTTCATCACAGTTGTAACATAGATTCTTAGCCCGTCGTTCTGCCATCTCAGCACTTGTCAATTTTTTTATATAAGGAGTTGTAGGATGACTAGATCTCAGATCCCCTGTCAAAGTAATACCCGGGTTGTTTCTCGGAGGAATGCGCTCCCCTGACCCTGGAGGTCGCCTGTGTTGTGCCTGTTGTCGCAATTCTAAAGCACGAGCTATATTCATAGCGCTGGATAAGTCAACAGGTGCATAGAGCTCCACCTCAAGCTTTAAGGCCTCTGTCAGTCTTGTTGTAAATAGCGCAACTTGCTGATCCACTTGTACCATACTGTTGGCTCGTGCTAATTTTTCCTGGAATAATTTTTGATATTGTTCCACGGCCCCAGTTTGGCGTAGTAAAACCAAATCTCCCAAAGGGTTACTGTAAGCCGGAGGACCAAAACGGAGAGAACACAGTCGCTTAAATTCATCCCAATCTACCACCTCGCTATCAACCTCAACTAGTTGGTACCAAAGTTGTGCTTCCCCTAGTAAGTGGAAAACAGCTACGTTGACTCGGTCATAGGTTGGGACTCGCTGATGGCTAAAAAATTTTTCACATCGATACAACCATATCAAAGGGTCTTCTGACCCATTATAAGTAGGGAATTCCATTTTAGTATACCTCGGAATAGTGCCTCCCCCCTGGTAGAAGTGTCCCCCCGGAATGAGGGGTCCTTGCTGTCCTGAAAAACTTGTGCGCCTTGGAAATTCATCTCCCCCTCTGTTATACGAATGGTCCCCTCCTCTCTGATCTGGAATGAGGGGTACAGTCCCTCCCCCATGGTTGAGGTGTCCCCCCGGAATGAAGGGTCCTTGCTGACCCGAGAAACTCGTGTGTCTAGTAAACTCATCTCCCCCTCTGATCTGCGAATGGTTTCCCGAAATTGGGTTCTTGCCAGTGCTCAGACCAGTCTCCATGCTATCCATCCTTCCTTTCAAAGTTTCCAAACTGAGAGTGAACTTCTCCTCCAATGCAGCAAATTTCTTGCCAGTAGTTAGACCATTCTCCATGCTATCCATCCTTCCCTTCAAGGTCTCCATATCGATATCAATTTTTGAGAACCTCTCTAGGACAATATCAAATTTTCTTTCAAGCAATTCAAAGTAATCATTGGTGCTTCTCTCTACTGGGTTACCCTGCTCTGATACCAAGTTGTTATGGTCCCTAGCCATGGATCTAGTAACTCGGCGAGTTGAATATGAATCCAGCACTGTTAGAGGGTTTCTTAACACGTTTTTGTGAAAAGAAAATATCTTTTTCTTCCCTCACACGTTATAATTGAAAAGGAGTTTCCTTTTCTCAATTATAGATGCAACCAGTAAGTTAAACGACTGTTTAAGCACTCAGATATGAAACCCCTCTTTTATGATTCCTGTGAAGAGGGTTTTACTTGCTGTAATTACTCAAGAACAACCCCTTTCCCTTTACTGAATTCATTCCCCTTGAAAAGGAGTTTCCTTTTCTTAATTATGAATGCACCAATTCAAGCAAGAGATTGTTTTAAGGATCCAATTATGAAACCCCACTTTATACCTCACGTCAATGAGTAGGGTTTCTGAATTCATGCAACTACCAATGCTGAATGTAAAGAGGGCAGTCTCTAGCTCTTCTAAACTCGGAAAAGATAGATAAAAATACCTCTTGAAGACCTCCTTCAATTCAGCAACTCGAAAATCCCTTTCTTGATGCTAAGACTCAACCAAATCCTACTTCCCTCACTACTTGTTCGTGGAAGAGATGGATGACTATTGCAGCATGGAAGAGAAGGCTGATTCCTCCTCCTTTTCCTTCTAAGATCTCCTCAAAGACTCCCCAATGGATGCAGAAAACCCCCAAGAGAGTTCACACCAAGAACCCTAGAATAGAGAGCCTAGAAGGAACCTAAATTACCCTACTTTATGCTAATTCCGAACTTGCTTTATTTCTCCATCCTTACCCCTTAAATAGGGTAATTAACATCAACATAGGTTAGGGTTATTAAACCCAATTCTACCCCTACCTTTAAGTCTTATTAAAAATCAATAAAATTCAAAATTAAAAGCAACATAAATAATAAAAGTAAAGTAGATGACTCAGTCTTATTGAGTCCATAACAGCTCGACTATCTTGATTCACTAGCACTAACAGCCACCACTAGTGCACAACATGTGGCTCTTCAGTGGCACAATAGGTTAGGACATCCTTCCCTTTAGTCACTCAAACAAATTATTCCTACATCAAAGTCCATTTCTAGTCTCAACTATGATGATTTTCAAGTGAATAAACATCAGTTGAGTACTTATTGTTGAATTTTAGGACTCCATGATTTTATCTCATGGAGAAAAATGGAGAGAGACCCATTGAGAGAAAACCAGAGGAAGAAGAGGTTATGGACTTGATGTCCTAAGCCTCACCCTGAAGCTCTATTTATATATTAATGAAACTACTGTATAAGAATAATACACCTGAACTTAGGGTTTAGGGTTTTAACACTGGAACTTTAACCTAATTACATAAGTGCCATCTCTATGAGATGACCCTTTATTTACCTTCCTGCCATCATTGTATGTGTGTCCTCTCCTTGGTCTATGGGCCGTGATCCCAACTTCTACATCTCTTGGATGTGTGGGTTTTAAACCCCTTTCATAGACAACTTGTTGATATGTTCACAAACTCATTCAACTCCAAAATTCTCCTCACTACATGTACCAAACTGAGGTTATACGATGTTGTTTTCACCACCAGCATGAGGGGGAGTGTTGAAAGTCATAGACAAGCTTAGGTGGAATTATTTTAAATATCTTATATTATTTGTCTTTTCTTCACTCTCTCTAGGGTGAAGGGTATACTTATAATTTATGTACTCTTGACTTCTATAAATAAAGTTTAAGGGGGAGGGTTTGGATATCTTCCATAGTTCTAAATCTCTACCCTATTTCTCCTTCTCCAAATTCGTCACTCTTCTTCTTCTCCTCCTAAACCTTCTCTCCACAAATTTCCTTCTTCTTCTCACCCCTTAATCCTCTTCTACTTTGATTATACATAATGGAATCCTTAGTTTAACGTCTTTGGAAATGTGACTTATTGATCGATGGTATGCTCGATCAATATCTTCTAGTTGGGTCTAATATTTTAAGTTGATTGATCAATCAGAATTCCCTCTAAAAGTGCATTGCAAGTATGATCGATGAATGAACTTCCTTTGATCAATCATGCTTTATGTCTTTAACTGGCAAACGCTGGTCGTGTGGGCTTGGGCCCTATTTTCTGAAAATAATAATCCCTTAGCTTGCATCATTAATAAATGTTACATTGTAATTAGAACCTCTAACGTAGGTAACAATTGAAGGCCCCCACACATCTATGTGAACCAAATCCAATTTTGCTGTTTCTTGTTCCTTTCCAGCCTTAGAAAAGCTAACCCTTTTTTGTTTATAGAAAATACAGCCTTCACACAAACTGTTGTTTGCAATTTTCAACCCTGGTAGCTTCCCTTTTAACTGAAGCACTTTCATTCCTTTCTCACTCATGTAACCAAGCCTATAATGCTACAAATCAGAATCAGTAACAACATCAAGAACTACAACCGTGTCTTTGTAACTAGAAGTGATGTAAAGAGGTCTAGTTTTAACTCTTCATGCAACAATCATGACTCCCTTAGTGACTTTCCAAGCAACACCTTTAAAAGTCACATTATGACCTTCATCATGAAGCTGCCCTACAAAGATGAGATAACATATAAGTTTTGGCACATATCTCACCTTGTGAATTTTCCACACCGACCCATTTGACATCCTCAAACTAACATCACCAATATCGACAATATGCAAAGGTTCTCCATCAGCAAGATACACATTCCCATGATCTTCAACAACATAATTCTCAATGATCTCACGGTGCACAGTGGTGTGAAAAAGAGCTCTTGAATCTAACACCTATGAGTCAATAGGGCTGTCAACCAGCAAGAGTAAAACATCTTGTACTTCTTCAATCACCATATTTGCAGCATCATTTTTCTTTTCATTCTTCTTCGGTGTTTTTCAGTTCTTCTTTATGTGACCAGACTTGCCACAATTCTAGAATTCCACGTCCCTTCCAAATTTAAACTTGCTTCTTCCATTCCTTGACTTCCCTCTATCATTGCCCTTGTTGAAATTCCTCTTGAAGTTGCTACCCCTAGTATCGACATTTAGGGCAGAATTAGATGTCAAAGATTCTCAGGAGTCCTTTTTACAAACTTCCTCTGCAAGAATGGTATCTTTAATACCATTAAAGATCAACTTTTCGTTGCCTACAGAGTTGTTGACAGCTGCCCTCATAGGCTCCCAACAATTTGGCTGAGACACCAAAATAATTAAAGCACGAACCTCATAATCATATTTAATCTGAACGGAGGTCAATTGATTGACAATTGTGCTAAAGTCATTCAAATGTGTTGCCACTGATATATTTTCTATCATCTTTAATGTTGAATTTAGGATCTCTTTACTTAAATCTAGATCAAGGAGAGAGAGGGAGAAAAAAGAAAGAGGAGAGAGAATTTTCATGGGTAAGGAGAAGAAGAGAGAAAACATAAAAGGGAAGAACTCTTCACGTGAAGGAGAAAAGTGGAGAGCTACTTCCTTGAATAATTAATTCTGAGTACAAGGTCCTCTATTTATAGTAGAGGAGAGTAGTAGAGTCCAAGTACATTTAAACTACCTTCTCCTTATTACATTCAATCTATAACTCTTAAAAGATAAGTTTAATATAATAAAACAACTCTATATAATTAGAAGACTAACATAACTCAAACTAAACTTCTTCTATAAGGACGTGACCTTTAGGATAAGATGTCAGCTTGTGGTTTTCTTTTAAGAGTCCTTCTTGATCTTCCAACCAGCTTGTGGTTATCTTTGTCAGTCCCACTTAATCTTCCAACTTATGAGATAGGAAAGCCAGCTCGTGGTAGTCCCTCTTGATCTCCAACTAATGTCAGCTCGTGTGATGATTCATCAAGTCATCCCTTATCATCATGGTGGGCCCCACCAACTCATACAAGTTTAGTGGATCCTACCATGTAACATTTAAATTGAAGATATTTTTCATGAGATGTACCTTATTTTTTACGAAAGGTTTCTCATACATATCTGACAGAATCTTCATCATCCCCATTGTGGTTTTATCCCACGCCATGTTGTGAGCGACGTTCTTCGATAGTGTTAACTAGACTACTCCCAACACCTGTCTATCAAAGAGATTTCACTCATCATCTTTCATACCTTCTAGTTTCATATCCAGAAGTGGTGAGTACAGCTTTTTACTATATAGATAACTTTCAATCTGCATCCTCCAGAATGCAAAATCCTTACCATCAAACTTGTTGATTCCAAATGTCGATCCTTCTCTGCCAACCATTGTTCTCAATCACAAACCAAAGCACTGATACCAATTGTTAGGAATTAGATGCCCTAATTCATAACTAAAGAGAGCAATAATAATAAACACTGATGAAGGAAAAGCCAACACGAAAAAATCAACACACAAGATTTATACAGGTCCACCTACGTCATGTCTTCCACTGCTACAGTAATCCACTATGAAGATGAAATAGTTTACAAGAGAAATCGCACATACTTACAGGTATTTTTCTCTAATCTTCCAACTTATGAGATAGGAAAACAAGCTCGTGGGAGTCCCTCTTGATCTCCGACTCATGCCAGCTCGTGTGATGATTCATCATGGTGGGTCCCACCAGCTCGTGCAAGTTTAGTGCATCCTACCTTGTAACATTTAAATTGAAGAGTTTTTTCATGAGATGTACCTTAGTTTTTATGAAAGGTTTCTCAAACATATCTAACAGAATCTTCATCATCCCAGTTGTTGTTTTATCCGTCGCCACGCTGTGAGTGACATTCTTTGATAGAGTTAACCAGATTACTCCGAACACCTGTCTATCAAGGAGATTTTACTCATCATCTTTCATACCCTCTAGTTTCATATCTAGAAGTGGTGAGTACAACTTTTTACTATATAGATAACCTTCGATCTGCATCCTCCAGAATGCAAAATCCTTACCATCAAACTTGTTGATTCCAAATGTTGATCCTTCTCCACCAACCATTGCTCTCAATCACGAACCAAAGCTCTGATACCAATTGTTAGGAATTATATGCCCTAATTCCAAACTAACGAGAGCAATAATAATAACCACTGATGAAGGAAAAACTAGCAGGAAAAAATCAACACACAAGATTTATACAGGTCTGCTACGTCGTGTCTTCCGCTGCTAAAGTAATCCACTATGAAGATGAAATAGTTTACAAGAGAAATCGCACATACTTACAGGTATTTTTCTCTGATCTCTCAGGCCACAATTAGTGATTCTCCTCAGATAATGAATGATAAAACCCTAATACCAATGCCCCCCCCTCCCCCCCCCCCCCCTTTCCCCTGCCCCTTTTCTCACATTGACTCAGCGTAAGGCGTTAATTAGGCTCCACAACTTAACACATATAAGGTGAGGATTATGCACATCACCTAAACATAATCCTCCTCTCCTTCTCTCTCTCTCTCTCTCTCTCCTAGTCGATCTCTCTTCTCCTCTTTTTCTCCTTCTCTTGTCACCCAATTACCTCTTCTTTCTCTCTCACTCTTGCTACTCTCTTCTACTTAATCTAGTTCATTTATTACTCACTAAATCGAATCCTAAATCTAACATGGTATCAGAGCATTAGGTTTAGGATCTTGTAGCTTTGGTGCCCGTTGATTAAAGTTTAATCTCCTTGATGGAGTTGAAGTGTTGGTCAAAGGATCAATCTTATGTTCTTTGTGTGCTTGATGAAAGATAAGTATTCCTCTTATTTATTTTCATTTTTGAAGATGGTTGTTGGTAAATGACTCTGAATGCTGAAGTTTTTAGCAATTTTTTATTTAGAAAATTTTGAAAATACTACTTCTTACATGTTAGCTTCAGCCTAGAGGTTTGTTTTCTTATATGATCACTTCATCTCCTCTTTGAAGGTTGATATCAGCTTTGTTTCATGATTATGGAATGTTGTGTGTTATTTGATTCAAAATAGATGTTGAATTTATGAAAAAGAGAAAAAATTCATTCACTTGATGTAATCAGAGTACATGAACCCCTATTTATAATAGAGGAAAGTAGTGGAGTCCAATTACAATTAAACTACCCTTGTCCCAATTATACCCAAACTCTAACAGTTAAAGATAAGTTCTAGAATAATTAAATAACTCAACATAAATAGAAGACTAACATAACTAAAACACCTTTAAACTAAAACTCTTTTGTGAGACTTCTTTCCTTAATAATTTTGGATATGTAAGACTTCTTATTGTGAGATTCATGTAAGACTTCTTATTGTGAGATTCATGTAAGACTCTTACATATTTGTTCTTCAAAACTCCTCCCCCCTCCCCCCTCCCCTAGGTGGAGTTTATAACTTCAGCTTGCAATGAAAAGAATTCTTCACAAGAACAATTCTTCATAGATGCAAAAACTTTATCTTTTGTGCTCCCTCTTTCTTCAATATTTTTGTCACATAAAATTTACCACAACATATGGAATAAAATACCTGTTTTCTTGAACTTTTTCTTCTACTTCTCCCCCTCAAGCTACGAGGTAGTGATAATTGTCTCAGCTTGAAATAACTAACATAGATGTAGTAATAATCTCCTCCATCATAGTGTCCCAAGGATAAATACAAAAGTGAACATAGACTCTCAAAATATAAAACTGGGTAATAAAACATAAGTCAAAACCAACAACAAAGGATTTCGAACAAAAATAGTGACAATAATCACTAAAGTGGGTAATGCCTATCATTCACAAGATGCCGACAAAAGACCCATGAGTACCAATAAAAAGTCTTATTTGACTTAAAAATACCCATATATATATATATAAATATAAAGGTAAACCAACCAAAGCAACACACATGAGGTTGGCCAAAAGGGGTATGTGAGAGTCAACAAAGGATGGTAGGAGAAAGGTAACCTACAAAAATGGGTAACTGAGATATTTTCCTTATATTGTTGACACAAAAAATTCGGCTTAAATTCGAATTTTTTCAATGCAACAGGATACCTACATGACCTTTGATTCTTCCAATGCCAATATATCCTTAAATATAGATTAGATTGATATAAAATTTTCTCTTTCTGAAACTTGACTTCAATATCTTTCATCCAGGTATAATTTTTTTCATAAAATATAATTATTTTAATAAAAATAATTTGATAGATTTTACAATCTATAATATGGCCGAACTAACTACTCTTTCTTCTTTGGCCAGCGACCATTGACTCTTCCAAGATCGATATCTCTATATAGAAAAATCATATTGAGAATTGGTTGAGTAGTTAAGAAAATAATCTTACATATCTTTCTTTGGATATATAATTCTCTCTATAATGTCTCGTTCTTGTAGGCATAAACCGGTTCAATATTTGAACCATTTTCCTACTGCTCGAACCTCTCTCGCAATTTGTGTGACGGTCCGATATCTCACACAGTGATTCAAAGGAGAGAAGGAGGAGGAGGAGATTACCAAGCTCGAAGGGGAACATGAAACCCTAGGTTCTTTGAGAAGAACACACATCCTTGGTTCATTTAGGAGAATGCACACCCTAGAGCTTGTTTCAGAGAACTCCAAATCCCTTGTTTACTCTAAATCAAGACTTCCTTTTTCCCATTCCTTTTACCCCTTAAGTAGGGTTCAAGAATAAAAACTTATAGATATGCCCCTCCACGACATTCTAAATAAACTTAATGAATTAATTTAGTAACTAAGTACCTGAACAACTAAGTAACTAAATGACTAAGTAATTGACTTAACTTTCTAAGTAACTTAAGACTAAGTAACTTAATGACTAACTAACTTAATAACTAAGCAATTGACTCAGCCAAAGTCATTGGCTCAGCCACGGTGCTTCCGAATGACTCAGCCTGCTATTGAGTTCATAAAATTACACCCCTCTTGGAGAACGAGCTTTTCCCCAATCTCGAAGGTAGGGTAGGCTTGCCGAATGTCTCCACCTCTTCCCAAGTAGCATCTGTGGCATCCGCGTACAAGCGGCATCGTCATGCTTTGCTCTTCCTTCCATCAATCCGGGAATTGTGTGAAACAACCTCCTAACTTCAGTCACCATCTGCAAGGTTGCACTTCCCACACTCTTCATGGTCATGGTGGAGAACCAATATGGAAGCATTGTACCCACAATCAACCCAATGAAGACTTTAGGTGTCAAAACATCCACTGTGGAAATTTCAGCATGGCTGTCACGCGGTCAGATTTTGGCTAAGTCCGTCTAGCCAAGCGGAATATCTATCCCGTGCGGTCTAGTTCTTCCCAAGAACTAGTCAGCCTCCTTGCGCCTCGGATCTTCTTCCCAACCTCCCACACTCGATGTTGCCAAACAAAGGGACAATGGAAAGAACAAAGAGATGGAAGAGAAAAGCTCAACTCAATTGAAGGCTAAAACTCTCTATACACTTGGAGAGCAATGAATGCAAAGAATGCTCAAGAATCAGAATGCTTTCCAAAGGGAGAGGCCCCTCCTATTTATAGCCTCCTCCCTTGTCTTTAGAAGGTTTTAGAAATTGCTAGAAACCTGGCTGCTGTCCCTGACCTCTAGAAAGTTCTAGAGGTGCCCAGAAAACCCCTTAGTTCCAGAGATTTCCACTTCTGGTGCGTTTTGGCGCCTTCAGGAGTCTTCTGGCGCCCCGCCTGGAGTCCTGCACGCGCCCCACCTAGAGTTCTGCGGGCGCCCCGCTTGGAGTCTTGCCTCGCGCCCCACCTGGAGTCCTGCGTGCGCCCCGCCTGGAGTCCTGCGGGCGCCCCGCCTGGAGTTGCCGCGTGCCCTGCCTGGAGTCTTGCTGTGCGCCCCGCTTGGAGTCTTACTGTGTGCCCCGCGTGGAGTCTTGCCGCGCGTGTGCACTTGGAGTCCTTGCTGCGTGTGAGCGCTTGGAGTCCTTGCCGCACGTAACCCCATTTCGACCCACCTCTGCGCGTCTATTGGTGCGCTGCCTTGCATGCGACTGGCTCAGCCTTGTGTGGTAGGCTTGTTGACGTTGCTTCCCAAACTTGAATGGCTGCCATACGCGCTTCCTTTGCCGCATGCGCATTGCCTTCTCTTGTGCTGGAGCTATGTAGTGGGCATGTGGGAGTGCCATCTGGACCCCGCTGGCTGCCCCTCGTCACATACTCCCACCGCCATAATGTAGATGTCCTCGTCTACGCGCTATCAACATGCGCCACCCCCTCATGGTTGGCTTGTAGCTTTGACACATCCGTCCAAATGTGGCCTTCTTGCTGCCTCTGCCAGAAGTTCCTGGAACTGGCGTCTCTCTGCTGTCTCTCACAGCAGTTCTGGAACTGGCGCCCCTCTGCTGCTTCCTCTAGCTATACCGAAATTGGCACCATACTGCTGTCTCTCCCAGCAGCACCGGAACTGGCGCCTCCCTGCTGCCTCTCCTGACAACACTGGATTTGGCACCTTTCTGCTGCCTTCACTAGCAGCACCGGAACTGGCGCCTCACTGCTGCCTCTCCCAGTAGTACCTGAACAGGCGCCTCCCTGCTGTCTCTCCCAGCAGTACCGAAACTGGCGCCTCTCTGCCTTTCTCAGCATGACATCCTCGAACTTGTTCCAGACTCCTGTCGCCTCTTTGGGTATCTCCTGGGCCATCTCCTCTTTTACCTCACGAAAGGCAGCTAAGTAGGTGGGGCAGCCCTGCTTAAATCCACGCTTGAGTTGGAGGGCGCTGATTGATCCTTCATTGGTCTTAAAACCATTGATCACATAAGCCCCTCCCTCATCAAGGATGCCTACTACGCCTAGTGATGGTAAAATGAAGGCCTTACAAGTTGTGAGGAAATCCATGCCGAGAATGACTGTGAAGTCATCCATGGGTATAAGGGTGAAGTCCAACTTCCCAACCCATTCTCCAACACTGGTAGAAACGGCTTTGGCTACACCCGAGACCTCTCTTGCAGCAGAATTCACGGCCTTCATCCGGCTGCTATCTCTTGTAGCGTTGAGCTTCAAGCATCTCGCTTCCTTCTCCGAAATGAAGTTGTGAGTTGCTCCCGTGTCTACCATGGCCTTGACCTGGAATCCATTGATAAGGACATCCAAGTAGAGAAGATTACGGTTTGGCCTTACCTCATTGGCACTCGTCTTTGCCTCCTTCGACCGGACAACATTGAGTAACGATAGAGCCCCCATCCATGGTTCCTCTTCTTCGCTCTCAGATTGGGCAGCATCTAGCATTCCCTTCTTGGGACAATCTCTTGCCATGTGCTCCCCTTCACAAATAAAGCATTTTAGAGGGTGTTTGAAGGGCTTACCTCTATCATCTTTCTTCTTGCTGTTGGTGTGGCGAGTGTTGGTGGGTTCGGTCCAATCCTTTTCTTTCTCTGGCCTCGTCTTCTTCTTTCCGTTGAAGAAGTTGTCCTTGTTTGGCTGAGCAGCATTGTCCTCTGACTTTCGCTCATACTTGGTCAACCTTTCAGCCGTGGCTATGGCTGAAGCCAAGGACTTTACCTCCCTTCTACGAAGTTCGGTCTCTGCCCAAGGCTTTAGCCCAGCCAGGAATGAAAAGAGTCTATCCTCGTCGGACATACAAGGAATGCACAACATGAGTGAAGTGAAGGCCTGGACATATTCTCGAATCGTACCTTTTTGTCTAAGGGCATGCAACTCCTTTCGAGCTTGATAGTCCACATCCTCTGGAAAGAAATGGTGTCAGAGTTCTCTCTTGAAGTCCACCCATGTCTCTACCGGGGCTTCACCTCCTTGCTCATCCGAAGTCCTCCTCCTCCACCATAACACAACATCATCCGCAAGGAACATCGATGCAGTGCTAACTTTGGCTTCTTCACTGGTCAAGTTAGAGGCAATGAAATACTGCTCTACTTGCCAAAGGAAATTGTCTATTACCTTTGGGTCGCGTTTTCCAGTGAAGGGTCTTGGCTCCGGGATCTTGATCTTGGCACCTCTTTGCGAACCTCCTCCATTCGCAAGGTCTCTTTCGCATAGAGTGAGTCTCGCCCGAACTTCTCCCGCAATGGTCTTGACCTCTTCGTCGACCCTCCTGATTTCAGCTCGCATCACGGCCATAGCACTGTGCACATCGTCCTCAAATCCTTGGAACCAATCCGGGACAGGTAACCGTGCATGTGCAATGTCGTTCACGAACTCCTCCAGTCTTGAAAACTGATTCTCCATGCTAACAAGCCTGGACTTGAAATCACCTAAACGTAAATCGTTTTCAGAGAGTGATTCCTTACGTCTTGTTGCTACATCGTCGCTTGTGGATGCCATGGTTGGAAGTGCTGCTCTGATACCAGTTGTCATGCGGTCATATTTTGGCTAAGTCCGTCTAGCCAAGTGGAATATCTACCCCGTGCGGCCTAGTTCTTCCCAAGAACTAGTCAGCCTCCTTGTGCCTCGGATCTTCTTCCCAACCTCCCACACTCGATGTTGCCAAACAAAGGGACAATGGAAAGACCAAAGAGATGGAAGAGAAAAGCTCAACTCTATTGAAGGCTAAAACTCTCTATACACTTGGAGAGAAATGAATGCAAAGAATGCTCAAGAATCAGAATGCTTTCCAAAGGGAGAGGCCCCTCCTATTTATAGCCTCCTCCCTTGCCTTTAGAAGGTTCTAGAAATTGCTAGAAACCTGGCTGTTATCCCTAACCTCTAGAAAGTTCTAGAGGTGCCCAGAAAACCCCTTAGTTCCAGAGATTTCCACTTCTGGTGCGTTCTGGCGCCTTCTGGTGCCTTCAGGAGTCTTCTGGAGTCTCATGGCGCCTGGTCGTGCGTGCCCCGCCTGGAGTCCTGCACGCGCCCCGCCTGGAGTCTTGCCGCGTGCCCCGCCTGGAGTCCTGCACGCGCCCTGCCTGGAGTCCTGCGTGCACCCTGCCTGGAGTCCTGCGGGCGCCCCGCCTGGAGCCTTGACGCGCGCCCCGCTTGGAGTCTTGCCGCACACCCCGCCTGGAGTCTTGACGCGCGCCCCGCCTGGGGTCTTGCCGCACGCCCCGCCTGGAGTCTTGCCGCACGCCCCGCCTGGAGTCTTGCTGTGCGCCCCGCTTGGAGTCTTACTGTGCACCCCGCCTGGAGTCTTGCCGTACGCGTGCGCTTGGAGTCCTTGCCGCACGTAACCCCATTTCGACCCGCCTCTGCGCGTCTGTTGGTGCGCTGCCTTGCATGCGACTGGCTCAGCCTTGTGTGCTAGGCTTGTTGACGTTGCTTCCCAAACTTGAATGGCTGCCATACACGCTTCCTCTGCCGTATGCGCATTGCATTCTCTTGTGCTGGAGCTGTGTAGTGGGCATGTGGGAGTGCCATCTGGACCCCGCTGGCTGCCCCTCATCACCATGGCTCACAAAGTTACCAAAAAGAGCCAAGACACCGGGGTGGCTGAATCAATGGCAAATCCCTTTCCAATCATAGTAGTAGTGGTTCCGGCAGCATCAAGGGTATCAGTTCATTCGTGTATCTTGTGACTCATGCCAGCCATCTCAGCAATACCTCTAGCATTGTCACTAATGGGACCATATGCATCAATGGCCAAACCATTAGCAATGGTGCTCATCATTCCAAGAGCTGCCACCGCAAAGCCATACATGGCAGCAAGGCTAAAGCTGACAAAAATACTGAAAACAATAGAAAACATGGGAATAATGACAGACTTATATCCCAGAGCAAGCCCAAAGATCACATTTGTTGCAGCGCCTGCCCGATAGGAATTAGCAAGATCTTGCACAAGGCTGTAAGCATTGCTAGTGTAATACTTTGTTGTGTATCCCATAATAGCAACATAGAAGAAGAGGTGCCAATTCTTACCTGGTTTTGTGACTCCAAAATCAGAGAGGGTGAAGTTGGGTGGCAGAGCAATGTAGCTGATGATGTTCGCACAACCAGCAATATAATTCTTCTGTTGAATTATTTTTTCCATCCGCAGACCAATATGGTTTAGGGCTGAGTTGGCATCGGCAACGTCGCTGTAATTCTTCTAAGGTGACTCATGAAGAGCAAATAGTGGTCTTTGGTGACTTGTTGTAGCAGCAGTAGAGAGGTTGACATTCATTGCCTCAGCCAATGGAAGCTTTCCCATTGAGATAGAGTGCAAAATTGCCGTTGTACCTCTCATATCAATTTGAACAATTTCAACCCTGCACCCAACTCTTTTCTAAATAGTTCTTAGCATTCCTACATATATCTGGCAAGCACCAAGAGCATTTGAGAACATATCCTCTGTAGTGCATCCCCTTCTGTGAAAGAAACTGTTGAATAATTCCTCAAGTAAGGGGAGAGAGAAAGAAAAAAGAGAAAAATAGAAAAGCTCTCGGGTAGAGAGAGAAGAGAAGAACAATAAGGGAGATGAGAGAGAGAGAGAACTTCACACGAGAGTAGAGAAAAAAGAAGTAACTTGCTTGATTTAATTTCAAGTTAGAATCACCTTTATTTATAGTTGAGGAGGTGATAGAGTCTATGTATAAGTAATCTTAGGACTCCTAATTACATTCCAACTATAACTCTCTAAGAGAAGCCTATCATGATAAAATTACATTATCTATTTAAGAGACAACTTTAACTCAACTTCTAAGTCTTCTTTAATCATGTGAACCAAGATAGAAAGATAGCTCGTGATCTTATCTTTGTGGGTTCCACATGATCTTCCAGCTCATGTTGATAAAGATACCAACTCATGGTATCTTTGTGGGTCCTACTTGATCTTCAAATCTTCTATTTAATTCCAGCACTTGTTCCTTATCTCTTAGCTCGAGCCACTTTGTATGAGGACTCTTGTTGACACCTCTCGAGCTCATGGTGAATCCCACCAGCTTGTGTAGCCATGGTGGGTCCCACATACACTCCTCCTCAAGCCGAGGGTCAGAAAACATCGTAGATGCCCAACTTGCTACAGATGTTGGACTAAATTTTGTGAGTGACTAGTTTGGTGAGAATGTCTGCAACCTGGTTCTATGAAGATACATGCTAGAGAGATAATAGGCCACCGGTGAATTTTTCTCGTATGAAGTGGTAGTCTATTTCTATATGCTTTGTTCTCTCATGGAAGACTGGATTTGATGTGATGTGAATTACAGCCTGATTATCACAATATAGATTCATAGGAGCTTCTTTGTAAAAACCCGATTCAGTTAGGAGAGATCTGATCCATAGGATTTCACTGACTGTGTGTGCCATGGCTCTGTAATCTGTTTCTCCACTTAACCATGCAACTACATTCTATTTTTTGCTCCTCCATGTAACCAAGTTTCCTCCAACCATCATACAATATCCCGAAGTAGATTTTCTGTCATCCGGGGATCCGGTCCAGTCTGCATCTGAGAATCCTTCGACGTGTCCATGATTTTTATAGAGGAGCCCTCTTCTTACTGCTCCTTTCAGATATCGTAATATCCGTACTAGTGCTTGCCAATTATTGACTACAAATGAAATATCTAGCCTCGTTACATAGAGATAAATTAGTCTTCCCACCAATCTTTGATATATTTCGACGTCTACTTCTTCTCTGTACCAGCACATAATTTTGAATTTGAGTCCATAGGAGTTTCTTCTGGTCTACATCCCAGCATTCTGGTCTCGTCCAGTTGGTCAAGGACATACTTCCTTTGGGATAATATAATTCCATGTCTGGATTGTAGTACTTCAATACCCAAAAAATATTTGAGCAATCCGAGATCCTTTGTCTTGAATTTAGTATATATCCTTTCTTTTATCTTTTGGATGCCCTCGGGTTCACTGCCAGTTATAATAATGTCATCAACATATACGGGTAGAATTACCTTGCCCTTTGGTGTGTTTTTGGTAAAGACAGAGTGATCTCCAAAGCGTCTGTGAAATCCATCACGTAAGAGTGCTTGGCTAAATTTTTTCAAACCCTGCACGAGGTGACTATTCGAGAACATAAATAGATTTTTGTAGTCGGCATATGGACTCCCCCTCAACCACATACCAAGGTGGTTGCTGCATATAAATTTCCTCCTTTATATCCCCATTTAGAAAAGCATTTTTTGCATCAAGTTGACAAACCTACCAGAAAGAGTTAGTTACTTGAGATAATAAAAAATATACCAAGTTTAATTTAGCCACTAGAGAGAAGGTTTCTTCATAATCAATGCCATAACATTGTGTATAGACTTTAGCAAAAGGCGAGGTTTCAACCTAGCCACAGACCCATCTGAATTGTGTTTCACCGTAAATACCCATTTGCAACTACCAAGTTTCTTATCTAAAATAAGTGGGACTAGAGCCCATGTCTGATTTTCATAAAGGGCCTACATTTTTTTATCCATAGCTACCTTCCACCCTAGATGTTTGAGAGCCTCCTTATATGACTATGGTACAGGTACGAGGGAATTAGCCGATAGAAATTGACAACAAACATGGGATAGATGATGATGAGACACAAAGTTTGTTATGGGATGAGAAGTAGAAGGCATGGTACATGAACTTGGCTCTTTTCTAACTGAAATAGGACGAGTATCAAATTTTGGGCAAAAAATAATCGGAGAAGATGGACTTACCTCGATAGGATTTGAAAACTCAGCAAGTGTGGTGACAGCTTGCGTTTCTGGGGGCTGAGTAGTTTCTGCAGCACAAGGCACAACCGGTTGAGGAGAAATTGGTATTGAAGATAAACCTGGAAGAGTATTATCAGAATAATATGGAGAGTCTTAAAAAAAGTTACATCCCTAGACACAAGTAAAAGCTGAAGTAGAGGATTATTGAAAATATAACCCTTTTATGTGCGAGATTATCCTAAAAAGATACACTTTATAGATTAGGGATCAAGTTTACTGTGTTTTGGGGGGAATATATTGAGAAAACATTGACATCCAAAGATTCTCAGAGGCAATGAAAAAGGATCATCATCAGATAATAATATAGAGTAGGGAGATTTTTTACCAAGAATAGAAGAGGGTAACCGGTTTATAACAAAACATGCGGTAAGAATTGCATGCGGCCAATTAAAGTATGGAACTTCATGGCATATAGTAAACCACGAGCCACCTCAAGAATATGAAGGTTCTTCTGATTGGCTACACCATTTTGTTGAGGGGTGTAGGCACATGATGTCTGATGAATACTGTCATTTTCTTGACAAAATGAATCAAGATCTTTGGATGTGTATTCTTTGGCATTATCCGACTGAAGGACTTTAATTTTCTGCCCAAACTGAGTGAGTACTATTGCATGAAAAGATTTAAATATCAATTGTACTTTAGAAAGCTCTTTAAACATGTTGAATTTATGGAAAAGATAAGATACTTCATTTCCTTCATTAACTTATTATAATATGAGTACATGAACCTCTATTTAAAATAGAATAAGTAGAGTCCAATTACAATAAAACTACCTTTGTCCCAATTACACCCTAACTCTGACACTTAAAGATAAGTCCTAGCATAATTAAATAATTCAATATAGATAAGCGACAAACATAACTCAAACTAGAACTTTTCTAGGACGTCACCATAAGATAAAGATGCCTTTGTGAGTCCTTCTTGATCTTCCAACTTATGTGATAAGGATGACATCTCATGGTAATCATGGTGGGTCCTACTTCTTATGGGCTAAGGCTCATCTTGTGGGCCTTCCTTGGTCGGGTGGCCCATCTTATAATACTCTTAGATATGTGGGCCTTCCTTGGTCATGTGGGCTGGAGCCCATCTTCCAACACTCCCCCTCAAGCTCGGGGTGAGAGAACATCATGAACTCCTAGCTTGCTACAAATGATTTTTGAATCTTTTTGTATAAAATGGCACATCTTCCAATATGCCTTCATCTTCTAATATTCCCCCTCACATTGTTGCGTCCTTCAATGAGGCCCTGTTGGCATAATATAAGTGAAGAGTAAAAATCACTCCTACCTAGTAAGACATTGCTCCATACGCCAGTCCTAATGCTGGATGTAGGGCACACTCCATCTTCTGTAGGTAGTGAGTCTATCGGTATTGTTCTGAAGTTTCCACCATCATGTCCCTCCACATGACAACAAATCTTAAGTGGTAGGAGTAATAAAAGCCATGACAACAAATCTTAAGTGGTAGTCGGTTTATTTATAATTCTGTCCCAATCCGAACACCGACTCTCATGGTATCCAAACCAT
Source organism: Aristolochia californica (assembly GCF_029961685.1). Classification (NCBI taxonomy): domain Eukaryota; kingdom Viridiplantae; phylum Streptophyta; class Magnoliopsida; order Piperales; family Aristolochiaceae; genus Aristolochia; species Aristolochia californica. Next base: position 26,267,059 of record NW_027181771.1, read on the forward strand.
GATATTTTTTAGAGTTAAATTTATCATGGTATCCCAATCCGGGCACCGACTCTCATGGTATTTCAACCGTGATATTTTTGATAGTCAAGTAAATTATGGTCTGGGAAAAGGTACTGAGGCCACCTCTTCTTCAATAATAATGTCTCATCCTACAATAGCTGTAATGTAACACAACCATCTTCCAACACATATAATATGAACCAAAATAATAAACTTTGTAGAATGACTCATGAAATAATCATAATCCGATATAAATATTTTTCATAGATGCATAAGCTTCATCTTTTGTACTCCCCCTTTCTTGAATATTTTGGTCACATAAACATATCCACAACATATGTAATAAAATACCTCTTTCTTGTACTTCTTCTACTTCTCCCCCCGCAAGCTGCGAGGTAATGGCAGTGATCCCAACTTGAACCGAATATCATAGATGCGGCAGCGACTCCCATAGTATCCCAACCGTGATATTTTTGAGAGTTAAATTTATCATGGTGTCCCAATCTGGGCACCGAGTTTCATGGTGTCCCAACCGTGATGTTTTTGAGAGTCAAGTAAATTATGGTATGAGAAAATGTACTGAGGCCACCTCTTCTTCAATAATAATGTTTCATCCAAAGAGACATAATAGTAGAAGTTTTAATGTAACACGACCATCTTCCAACACATTATAACACGAACCAAAATAATAAACCTTGTAGAAGGACCCATGAAATATTCGTAATCCGATATAAGTATTTTTTCTTAGATGCATATGCGTCATCTTTTGTGCTCCCCCCTTTCTTGAATATTTTGGTCATATAAACTTCTCCGTAACATATGTAATAAAATACATCTTTCTTGTACTTCTTGTACTTCTCCCCCTCAAACTAGAAGGTAATGGTAGTGATCCCAGCTTGAACCAAATATCATAGATTCTACAATAAGCTCAAATAACATAGATGTAGTAATAAGCCCTTAAACCAGAGAGAAGTGAGATATTTTTCTGATATAGCAACTCAAACAGTGACACAAAAAAAATGGCATAAATTCGGATTTTTCAATACAACATAATACTAGCATTACCTTTGGTTTTTCCTATTCGAATATATCTTTAAATATAGATCAGATTGACATGAAATTTTCTCATTCTGAAACTAGACTTAAATACCTTTCATCCTAGTATAGCTTATCTTGATAAAATATAATTATCAGAAGATAAATAATCTGATAGATTTCGGTTATTGTCATTTGGCCTAACTAAGCACTGTTTCTCCTTTTTTTTTCCAGCCCGACCATTGACTCTTCCAGGATCAATATCTCCTTATAAAAAAACTCAGATCGAGAATTGGTTGAATAGGTAAGAAAATAGACATACATATATTTATTTTGATATATATATATATCTCCATATAAAGCCTCGTTCTTGATACATCAGAATTTGAAGCTTTCTGCTGCTGCTCGAACCTCTTTTACAATTTGACCTTTGCTCAGTCAAATATCGATTTCTCTTTGTAGATAAATCCGATTGGAAAACTCATTTTCTTTGGAAATTAGACTCAAATATCTTTTCGTCAATATATAATTTACAATAAGAAAATCTCAGTATAGAGGTAAAAAACTCAAAGCAAACTACAGGTGTAGGGACAGAGAAAAAAATAATTATGAACCTAGACTTAGGGTTTAAGGTTTAGAAAAAAGGATCTCATTATCTCATTATCACAGAACCTACTATGACACCATGTTGAATATATGGAAAAGATAAATACTTCATTGACTTCATTAACTTATTATAATAAGAGTACATGAACCTCTATTTATAAAAGAGGATGGTAGTAGAGTCCAATTACAATAAAACTACTTTTGTCCCAATTACACCCAAACTCTAACACTTAAAGATAAGTCCTAGCATAATTAAATAACTCAATATAGATAAAAGAAAAACATAACTCAAACTATAACTCTTCTAGGACGTGACCATAAGATAAAGATAGATTCCTTTGTGAGTCCATCTTGATCTTCCAACTTATGTGATAAGGATGCCAACTCATGGTAATCATGGTGAGTCCTACTTCTTATGGTTTTGGGCCCATCTTGTGGGCCTTCCTTGGTTGTGTGGCCCATCTTATAATACTCTTAGATATGTGGGCCTTCCTTGGTCATGTGGGCTAGAGCCCATCTTCCAACAAAACAAAAATAACCAAGTTGTACGAGTGAAGTCATCTATGAATGTAATAAAATATTTCACTTGAGAAATGTTGGATACACTCAAGTGTCCCCATACATCAGTATGAATTAATGAAAAAGAAGAGACACTTTTAATTTATGGATGAGGTGAGTATGTAGACCTCTGATGTTTACTCAGTTGACTTGCTTCAGAATGAAGGTCCAACTATGCTTTAGAAAAAATATGATGAAGAGATTGGGTGGACGGATGTCCCAACTGGTTGTGCCATAACTTGGTTTCAGTGTCATAGGTGGATACATTATTTATTTGTGGCACATCCAGGTAGTATATCCCCCCTTGTTCATGGCCTCCACCAATCACCCGCTTCGTTGTAAGATCCTGAAACACACATGAAGTGGGTGAGAAAGTGATTGAGCAATTAAAATGTTTGGTGAGCTAACTAACCGATAAAAAATTCAAAGGAAAAGTAGTAACAAAAAGAATAACAGTGAGCGGAAGTGATGGTGTAACAGAAGTGGATCATTTCACTTGAACTTTAGTTTGTGAACCATCAACAATGGTAAAAAAAATTGACGTTAAAGACATGGAGAAACTGAGTATAGTAGATGTTTATTACCTTTAACATGCTCGGAGGCTCCTGAGTCAATTATCCAGGATGAAGAAGAGGCAGAAAACATACCTGAAGCGGTTGTGGCAGTTGTTGGTGAAGAAGTACTTGGGGAGGACCCCATCTTGGTCTTCATTTTCTAGAATAGTTCATAGTCTTCATCAGTAAAAGTATTCTTTGTAGTTGTTGAGGTAGACTGCTTTACTTTTGTATCACTCCCTAAGGCTTGGTTAGCCTTATTCTCATTAGCTTTATAACATCTTTCACGAGAGTGGCCCAATCTACCACATATAGAGCATTCTTTTAGGTGAAATCATGTGTCTATAGTGTGGCCATATCCCTTACAATGGGTTCATTCCTTCCCATCTGTTTGGTCAAAATTAGTGTTTCCACCTCTTCCTCCCTCCTCTATAAAATGTGTCTTGGTCAAATGGTGTTCCCCTATGTCCAGAGTACATAGCGGATGGTCATAGAGTGCCATGTTACCAATTCTCTACATGTCATGCTATCAAATAATTGGTTGGCCTCTCCTTCCGAACCCAATTTTGCATTCATATTAATCAATCCATTGGACACAAAAACATCAAATTCAAAACCATACTTTATCATGTAGTTATGTATCAACCTGCCCAAGAAAAAATAATTTGGTGGGGCACAGATTGGAATGACACCATACACTATGATAGGACTCATCACCTTTTATCTTGCCATCTCCTCAAAGACACCCAGTGCTTCCATTGCCTTCCCCTTGTGGCAGAATCCGGCTATCATGGCATTCCAAACAACCACATCTCGACAAGGCATTTCAGAAATTGTTTGGAAGGCACCAGGAATATCCCCGACGGGTCTTGACAAAGAAGGGTCCCCGAAGACATCATTTTTGAAACCCAACTTCAAAACTGAGCAGTGGACTCTTATGACATCTCGCAACACCTCACAAGATATCAAGACCACTGTTCCTGACAAACAGGAACTGCAATTTACCTTTGAGAAAACAATCGCCCCCCAAAAACGCAAATGCAATCTGAAATTTTCTAGAATTTTCTATTCCTGACTGTTCATCCTACTATTGACACCATTTCTCCCACTGTGGTGACCATTTCCATTTCTCCAATTTTTTATCCGCTCTGTAGTTTGTCGGAATAAGAGAAACAGGCAGTTGTCCAAAAAGTTTGGAAAGGAACTTCGCTATTAATTCACATAAGTCACGATATAAGGTACCCCTGAAGCTAATAGGGCTTTCGAACGTCAATCTCTGATTATTTTGGAAAGCAAAGTCGATGTCCTTGTCCTGAAAGATGGAGACCTCACGAAGGATTCTCCGAACCATGGTGGTCACATCCAGGCTCTTCTTGCCGATGACCTTGATGGTGAGCGTCGTGTCATCCATGATAGACTTGACATAATAAACCTTGGCGAAGGATCCTTGGCCGATGAACCTACAGAGCTTGTATTTTCTGAATAAATTGGATGTGTTCGCGTTGAGGACATGACGGGTCTCCATGGTTCATGGAATCAATCGACCCCAAGGAAAGTTTTGAGTCCCGAGACTCTTTGCCTCTGCTTTTGCTCTCAAGCTCACTTCGTGATGGATGATAGGGCCCAAGCCCATACGAGCAAGAAAGGCCCACATATCTAATAGTATTATAAGAAGGACCACAAGATGAGCCCAAACCCATAAGAAGTAGGACCCTCCATGATTACCATGAGCTAGCATCCTTATCACATAAGTTAGAAGATCAAGAAGGACTCACAAAGACATCTTTATCTTATGGTCATGTCCTAGAAGAGTTCTAGTTTGAGTTATGTTTGTCTGTTATCTAAATTGAGTTATTTAATTATGCTAGGACTTATCTTTAAGTGTTAGAGTTTGGGTGTAATTGGGACAAAGGTAGTTTTATTGTAATTGGACTCTACTACATTCCCCTATTATAAATAGAGGTTCATGTACTTTGATTATAAAAAGTTTATGAAGTCAATGAAGTATTTCTCTTTTCTATAAATTCAACATGGTATCAGTATGAGTTGACTTGGTCAACTCACAGAGATAATGAGATCCTTTTCTCTAAACCCTAAACCCTAAGTCTAGGTTCATAGTTAATTTTTTTCAATCCCTACTCCTGTAGTTTGCTTTGCGTTTTTTACCTCTAGACTGAGACTTTCATATTTCAAATTATATATTTACGGAAATATATTTGAGTCTACTTTCCAAGGAAAAATGATTTTTTCTAATCGGATTTATCTGGAGAGAGATATCAATATATGAATGAGCAAAGGTCAGATTGAAAAAAGGTTCGAGCAGCAGCATAAAGCTTCAAATTCCGAGGTATTTTATGCTATCAAGAACTAGACTTTATATGCATAAATATATATAAAAAGAAATATCTATAATTCTATTCTTCTACCTCTTCAATTTTTTTTATCTGAGTTATCTACAAAGAGAAATCGATATTGAAAGCAGCAAAGGTCAGATTGAAAAAGAGGTCGAGTAGCAACAAAAAGCTTCAAATTTCGAGGTATTTTTTCCTATCAAGAAAGAGATTTTATATAGAGATTTGTATATCAAAAGAATTTATGTAAGTCTATTTTCTTACCTATTCAACCAATTCTCGGAATGATTTTTTTATAAGGAGATATTGATCTCATTTTGGAAAAAAAGGAAAAATAGTACTTAGTTCGGCCAGATGATAGAGACTGAAATCTATCAGATCAGATAATTTATGTTCTGATAATTTTATTTTATAAAGATAAGTTATAATAGGATGAAAGGTATTTAAGTCTACTTTCATAAGGATAAAATTTTATGTCAATTTGATCTATGTTTAAAGATATATTCACATTGGAAGAATCAAAGGTCATGCTGGTATTTTGTTGTATTGAAAAATTCGAATTTATGCCAATTGTTGATATATGTTATGGACACCATAGCATCATGAGTTATCCACATGCATAGGAATTAATTTATGTCAATTTAATTTTAATGTAATTCCATTTGGTTTGGTTTGGTTTAGTTTTGTTTGGTTTGGTTTAGATGTAATATGGCATGAACCAATTGACCCATGGGTCTAATTTGTATTTCCGTCCTCAACCCTATTTATAGGGACGTCAAGGTGAAGGAAAGTAAGTATTGAGAAATTAGAATTAAACAGGTCAGATTCTCCCTCAGAGGTCTAGGTCGGATTCTCCCTCTGAGGTCTAGGTCGAGCTTCCTTCAAAGCTCAATCAATCCATTCCTATTTCCATCATTCCACGTTCAAGAAACAAGAATCCTCTTCTAGTGACAAGATTCAATATGGAGGGAAGAGAGGAAAGAAGGGTGACTCGATCCATGGCTCGGGAAGAACATAACATCTTGGTACCAGACAGGTCTACCCTTGGGCATTCCTCTTCCCCTAAGGATTTGAGGCAATTAGTTGAACATAATCTTCAGAGGATAGACCTTCAAGCTCAATCCCTAGAAGAAGTGCGTCAGACCACATCTGACCTACATGAGGCCATCAAATCCATGGATGCCGCCATCCAAGCCCTCCTCTGGTGACAGGATGACAGTGGTATACAAGCACAACCAACGGCAGCCTACTCTCCACCGGTCAACCACCATTGCTACCACTCACCACCTCCTCCACCACCACCAATGTGCCATAACAATCCCCATATGGGGCCAAATACGGTTCCTAGGTATTTAAAACTAGACTTCCCTACCTATGATGGGTATAAGGACCCCTTGACATGGTTAACCAAGTGTGATCAATTCTTTTATCATAAAAAAACATCTGCGGATGAGAAAGTTTATTTGGCCGCCTACCACATGCTCGATGAAGCGCTCTTATGGTACCACCAATTCTGAAATGACCAATTGGTTCAGGATTGAGCAACCTTTAGACAATCATGCATGATGAGGTTTGGTCCTCCAGCTAGTAGCAATTCACTGGGCAAATCAATCAATTATAAGCAGACTGAATCACTAGAGGTGTATCAAAAGACCTTCCAGGAACGGTTGGCACGCACTAATGAGTTTGTTAGTCACACTCAGTATGTTCACATATTTACTGCTGGTTTGACAGAAGCTCTATGGCTGGAAGTTGAAATGCATGGTCCTACAGATTTGGACTACGCTATGAATTTAGCCAGGTCAATTGAGCATAAGCAGTGTGTTCTGAAAGATTCACTGGTCAGAAAAATAGGTTGGCCAGGAAGGCACAATGCCATTGCGCCAACACCATATTATGGGCCTCCACATTCTGGAGCCAATGCAGCACCGTGCCCAGACAATTGCAACTCTACTCCACCAACTCCTTCAAAAAACTGAACAGACAAGAAATGGATCAGAGAAAGGCCAAGGGCCTTTGCTTTAACTGTGATGAACAGTATGTCCAAGGTCACCTATGCAAAAGATTATTCAGTATATGTCTATGGGAGGATTGTGAAGACATGCTACCAGAGGAGGAGATTGTGGAGACAGACCAAGAGGGTCCATAGATTTCACTTCATGCCATGACTGGTCTGTACAGTTTTAATACCATGCAGGTTAAAGCCCAGTTACATCATCTACACTTACTTGCTTTAGTTGACTCTGGCAGTACACATAATTTCATCAATCAGCCAGCGGCCGAAAAACTTGGGTTAGTCGTCCAGCAACAGACATGCCTTTCTGTATCAGTAGCCAATGGGGCTAAAATTACCAGTGTGGACATCTCTCCAGCCACATACTTTGATATTGAGGGCCACACATTTATTGCAGATTTCCTGGTGATTCCACTGTCTGGATTTGATTTGGTACTTGGAATTAAATGGCTACAAATGTTGGGGCCTATTTTATGGGATTTTCAGGCTCTGACCATGACCTTCACTGAGGACCACCATCAGATTACATTGCATGGCACCCAGGTATCAGTGCCCTGCGCCCTTCAGGCTGTTCAGGTCCATAGCACAGACAACTGTAAGTTATCTCAATTACTTATAGACTTTGAGGATATCTTTCAAGAACTTACTGCTCTACCGCCAATTAGGCATTGTGATCACCACATCCGTTTGAAAATGGGCACTGAACCTGTAGTGGTGTGTCCTTATCGTTACCCCTACTTACAAAAGGATGAGATTGAAAGGCAGTGCCAAAAGATGCTCGCCTAGTGTTATGGTCCTAGGGTTAAGTACCTATGTCTTTCGCTCCTAACAGGCCGGTCTTTTGGGTAGTATTGGCTAGGTGCTTAACATTTGGTATCAGAGCTAGGGCTCAGTCGCGAGTTCGAATCCCGGCAACGGCGCAGAGGCTGGATTTAAATACTGGTAGGTCACGCTGCTGTTGCGATGCTGCGGTTGGGCCAGTGCCGCTGTGTTGCGCGCAAAGGCTAGATTAAAATACTGGTAGGTCGCGTCGCTTTTGCGATGCTGCGGTTGGGCCAGTGTCGTTGCGCATCCGTGGTCGTCGGCTCGTGAAGGTGGGGTGTGATGTTATGGTCCTGGGGTTAAGTACTTATGTCTTCTGCTCCTAATAGGCCGGTCTTTTGGGTAGTATTGGCTAAGTTCTTAACACTCAGGGTATTATTCAGCCAATCAGGTCTCCTTTTTCATCCCAGGTATTACTGGTCTGCAAGCATGATAAGTCGTGGAGGTTTTGTGTGGATTACAGGCAACTCAATGCGCACACCATTAAAGACAAATTTCCCATACCAGTGGTGGACAAGTTTCTAGATGAGTTACATGGTGCTACTATTTTTACCAAGCTCGATTTGAAGTCTGGCTATCATCAAATCCGAGGTCATCCATCAAATGTGGAGAAAGCTATGTTCCGAATGCACCACGAGCATTTCGAGTTCCTCATAATGCCATTTGGTCTCTCAAATGTGCTTTCCACATTCCAGTCCCTCATGAATGAGGTATTTTCCTTTCTCTTGAGGAAATACATTTTGGTATTTTTTTTATGATATTTTGGTATATAGCAACAGTTGGGAAGAGCATCTTCAGCACCTTCACTAGGTATTTACTCTTATCCGCTCACATCATTTGGTTTTAAATCAATCCAAATATTCTATGGGGACCTCAGAAGTGGCATACTTGGGCCACATTATTTCAGCAGTTGGGGTAAAGGTAGACTCAGGCCATCACAGATCGGCCTCCTCCCACCTCCATTACAGCATTAAGGGGATTTTTGGGCCTCGCTAGGTATTATAGAAATTTATTCAAAGCAATGGCCAGATTGCAGCACCGCTCAACAACCTACTCAAGAAAAATACTTTTAACTGGTCCGAGATAGCAGCTCATTCCTTTTAGCAGTTGAAAGAAGCCTTATCATCCACGCTGGTTTTGCAGCTATCGGACTTTGATGAGTCATTTGTGGTGGAATGTAAGGCTTCAGGGGGGGGGGGGGGGGGGGGGCAGTATTGGTGTAGTGTTACACCAATAGGGACACCTGATTGCTTATTTTAGCCACCAACTTGGCCAGCACCACCACAAGTTAGCAGCTTATGAGATGGAACTGATCGGTTTAGCTAAAGCAATACAACATTGTGTTAGGCTCTCTAGCCATGGATCGAGTCACCCGGCGATCTCCTCTAGCTTCCAGATTGAATGATGAGGAAGGGAAGGATTTGGGGTTCTTGGAACGCCCAATGGTGAAGGACGTGAGCCTTGAAAGGAGCTCTCACGTTAGGCCTCTTTTGAGAGAGAACCTGATCTCATTTAGACTAATACTCAATGCTTGTCTTCATTACTTCACTTGACGCCCTAAATAGGTCAAGGAAAACATCAAAGGTTCTATAATTACAATTAGACCCTTATGGAACTTCAAATTACAATTAAACCCCTAAGATATTGAAATACAAGTTTACTCCATCTATTCTCTTCTCCGGTTAGCCACTCTTGATGCTATGGAGTCCATAACATCACCCCCCTCCTGAAGAAAGAGCTTGTCCTCAAGCTCGAAAGTGGGAAATAGAGTCTGGAAGGACTCGAGGGTCTCCCAAGAGGCTTCTATCAATTCCTTGTCAGTCCACCGAACCAACACTTCCCAAGCGTTGTTAACTCGCCTGGCTTGAAGGATCTGAGCAGGCGTGGGCATGGACCTGCCATCTTTGAGAGGAGGCAAAGGGGTATGCAGCAGTGGTGAGTCTCCCTTGAACGGCTTGAGAAGGGAGACGTGGAAGACGTCATGGAGCTTGGCGTCTGGTGGTAGTTTCAAACGATACGCCACAGTGCCAATACGTTGCGTGATCTGGAATGGCCCATAAAATTTTGGAGAGAGCTTATGGCGTTTGATGGCTGCTAGAGAAAGTTGGCGATATGGCTGAAGTTTGAGCCAAACAAATTCGCCAGGTGCAAAGGTAAGGGGACGGTGTCCTTTGTCATAAGTATGCTTCATAGTTGCTTGTGCACGTTGTAACTGAAGGCGGACTTGAGCAAGCATTGCATCTCTGTCGGCCAAGGCCTGGTCCAATGCTTCTACCCGAGAAGACCCCATTTCATAAGAAAGTAGTCGCGGAGGTTCGCGTCCATAAACAACTTGAAAAGGGGTAGTACCCAAGGCGGTGTGGTATGAGGTATTATAACAATACTCCGCCCATGCTAACCAACGAACCCACAGTCGGGGCGTGTCCCCCACAAAGCACCGCAAATACATACCCAAGGTGCGGTTAACCACCTCTGTCTGGCCGTCTGTTTGAGGGTGGTATGCTGAAGAAAAAGCTAACTTAGAACCATGGAGCTTAAAGAGTTCCCCCCAGAATTTACTGGTGAAGATAGCATCACGGTCGCTGGTGATGGTCTCCGGAAGGCCATGGAGACGGACAATATTATCCATGAAGAGCTGAGCGACCTGTGTGGCTGTATACGGATGGCTGAGGGCCATAAAGTGGGCATATTTGGAGAACCGGTCTACCACAACAAAAATAACAGATTTCCCTGCAGAAGGAGGAAGACCATCGATAAAATCCATTGATAGATCTGCCCATACCTGTGAAGGAAGTGGAAGTGGCTGGAGCAAGCCGGCTGGTTGTAAGGATTCTGACTTATTCCTCTGACAGATCTGGCACGCTGCAACATACTCCACAATGACCCGCTTCATACCGCTCCAATAAAATTCCCGACTGAGGCGGAAGTATGTTTTCTGCTGGCCCTCATGTGTACTATCATGAAAGGAGGCAATAATGGCAGGAATGAGTACCGACGAAGGATGAAGATATATGCGTCCTTTATACAGAATGAGACCGTCCTGTAGTGTCCAGTTCTTGTCCTTGGAATGGTTTGCGATTTGAGCTTGTAACTCAAGGAGATCTGGATGATGGCTAGTATCCTGACGGATTGTGTCCAGCAAGGGCGACTTGGGGTGGCTCAATGCGTGCAAGTGTGACTCCTCTAGTTCCCGGCGTGACAAAGCGTCTGCTGCCCTGTTGAGATAACCCGGTTTGTATTCCACCTGAAAATCGAATCCCATTAATTTGCTGAGCCAATGTTGTTGTGGGGAGGTAGTAAGGCGCTGCTCCAATAAATATTTGAGGCTACAGTGGTCTGTCCGGATCACAAAAGGTCTGCCCCACAGATACGGCCTCCAATGCTGCACCGCTTTGGCCAAACCGATAAGTTCCCTTTCATACGTGGCTAACTTGTGATGGTGAGGAGCGAGATGGCGGCTGAAATAGGCAATAGGGTGACCCTGTTGCTGCAAGACGGCACCAATCCCTCCCCCGGATGCATCGCATTCTATAATGAAATGTTCGGCAAAGTTGGGCAATTGGAGAACTGGTGCTGACGCTAATGCCTGTTTTAAGTTGTTAAATGAGGAGTCTGCCAACTGAGACCACTGAAAGGCATGTTTCTTCAGTAAATTATGCAATGGTGCTGCCAGGTGACCGTAGTCTTTGATAAATTTTCTATAATACCCTGCGAGACCAAGGAACCCTTTCAAAGCAGTAACGGTGTGAGGTGTGGGCCAATCCATCACCGATTGTTTCTTGCTGAAGTCTGGTTTCACCCCGGATGCTGATATCACATGCCCCAAATAAGCTACTTCGGATGTGGCAAAGTCACATTTGGCACGATTGAGAAATAAATGGTGTGCTCGGAGAATGGTGAAAACCTGTCTCAATTGATGCAAGTGTGCTGCCCAAGTTTTGCTATAGACCAGTATATCGTCAAAAAAAACTAAGACATGCTTCCGTAAGAAAGGGCGAAATACCTGGTTCATAAGCGCTTGAAAGGTGGACGGGGCATTGGATAGCCCAAATGGCATCACCAAGAACTCGTAGTGACCATGGTGGGTGCGGAAGGCAGTTTTTTCGATATCCTCTGAATAAACCCGAATCTGATGGTAGCCTGATTTTAAGTCCAACTTTGTAAATAATTGAGAGCCGTGTAACTCATCCAATAATTCATCGACCACTGGAATTGGAAATTTATCTTTGATGGTGCGAGCATTGAGGTCACGGTAATCCACACAAAAGCGCCAAGATTTATCTGATTTCTTTACCAGTAATACCGGGGATGAAAAAGGAGAACGACTAGGCTGAATAATACCTTGTTGTAGCATTTGTTGACATTGACGTTCTATCTCATCTTTTTGCACATGGGGATAGCGGTAGGGACGCACTACCACTGGTTCTGTGCCCATCTTCAAACGAATTCTGTGATCACACACTCTGATAGGAGGAAGGTCGGCAGGTGCCTGAAATAAATCAGCATATTCGGCCAACAATGAAGCTAAGTTATCCCCTTTTGAAGTATCCACCGAAAGTGTGTGGAGGCTGCATGGCCTCTGGGCGCTATTGCCATGGAGGGTGATCGGATGGGTGTCCTGGTTAAAACTCATGGTCAGGGATTGGAAATCCCATAAGATCGGACCCAAGCGCTGTAGCCATTTAATGCCCAAGACAAGGTCAAACCCAGCCAACGGTATGACCAAAAAATCTGCTACAAAGGAGTGACCTTCAATAGTAAAGGGCACTGCGGAACCGAACCCCACGGTGGTGACCTTGTCACCATTAGCCACTGAGACTGATATGCCTGATTTCTGCTGTAGTGATAAACCCAACTGTTGTGCTGCCTGGCTGCTTATAAAATTATGTGTGCTGCCTGAGTCCACGAGTGCTAGCAGAATATGATGTTTCAAGGTGGCATGGACCTGCATGGTATTTGTGCTATGCAGGCCGGTCATGGCATGGAGGGAGATTTCTGGTGTTTCCTCCTCGGTTTGGTCCATATCCTCCTGAAAGTCATCCTCTGAGGGGTCTTCTATTTCTACCCAAAATAGTCTTTTGCATAGATGGCCCTTGACGAATTTCTCATCACAATTGAAACATAGGCCTTGAGCCCTCCTCTGATCAATTTCGGCTTTTGTCAGACGTTTGATAAAACCAGGTGGGGGTGTAAAGGCTGGTGGTGGTGGTGATGGTTGGGTGGGAGGAGGCCTGGGGTGAGTGGGATAAGGGCCATGGGGCTGTGGGCGAGGTTGCCAAGGAGGACGTTTGTTTAAGGACTCACGGAAGAGGCGCTGTTTGGTGTCCATTGCTCTTGCCAAATTCATTGCGTGGGCTAGGGAGGTGGGGGCTTCCAATTCCACTTCTAGGCGAAGGGGTTCTACCAGGCCAGCCGTGAACAAATTGACATAAAGTTCAGGTCGGACCAAATGACTTGCACGAGCAAGTTTTTCTTGGAACAATTTCTGATATTGTTCTATAGTTCCACTCTGTTTTAGATTGACCAAATCCCCAACTGGGTTGCTGCGAAGCGGAGGACCAAACCGTAGCATACAATTTTCTTTGAAAAATTCCCAATCATAGACCATGAATTCGTTTTTGAATTGCTGAAACCACATAAGCGCTTCATCGAGCATGTGGAAGGCGGCCAATTGAACCTTGCCTTCGGGCAGAGTTCCTTGATTGGAAAAGAAATGATCACACCTGTGCAACCACATTAAAGGGTCGGAGGACCCATCATACGTTGGAAAATCAAGCTTTGTGTACCTTGGCACGGTAGGAGGGGCTGGATTGAGGCCCCCACGAGGTTGAGGTGTTTGGCGCAGGGGAGGAGGTGGAGGTGTTGGAAGAGGGTTGAGGGGATCTGCTGGACGTGAGGAGGATGCCATCTGGACTGAGAGCTGGGTGAAGCCTTCCTCCATGCGTGATAGCAACATCTGGAATTTTCCCTCCAAGCCATTGATTTGAGATTGTAGACCAGCATGGTTTTCTTCCACAAAATTTCGAATTTCTGCAGGTGAAGAGGAATCACCAAGGGTGGTCCTGTCTGATACCACGTTGTTAGGCTCTCTAGCCATGGATCGAGTCACCCGGCGATCTCCTCTAGCTTCCAGATTGAATGATGAGGAAGGGAAGGATTTGGGGTTCTTGGAACGCCCAATGGTGAAGGACGTGAGCCTTGAAAGGAGCTCTCACGTTAGGCCTCTTTTGAGAGAGAACCTGATCTCATTTAGACTAATACTCAATGCTTGTCTTCATTACTTCACTTGACGCCCTAAATAGGTCAAGGAAAACATCAAAGGTTCTATAATTACAATTAGACCCTTATGGAACTTCAAATTACAATTAAACCCCTAAGATATTGAAATACAAGTTTACTCCATCTATTCTCTTCTCCGGTTAGCCACTCTTGATGCTATGGAGTCCATAACACATTGGCAGCCTTATCTCTAGGGGCGTCCATTTCTGATTCACACCGATCATTGCAACCTCAAGTATCTGCTTGAGCAGCACCTCACTACCTCACCGCAGCAACATTGGTTAAGTAAACTTATGAGGTTTGACTTTATAGTGGAGTATAAACCTGGGAGTTTGAATGTGGGGGCTGATGCTTTATCTCGTCGGGACATTCCAGATCCGCAATTACGTGCCATAAGTCAGCCCAGAGCTCTCTTGTTGGATTCTATCCGGGAAGAGACACAACAGTACCCAAAAATTATTGCTTTATATCATGAGATTCAGCAGGGGAGATTGGAAAACATTGGATGGTTCAGGATAGTATGGTTCTCTTCAAAAACCAAATCTTTCTACACCACACGTCACCACTTATTCACAACATTTTAGCCTCCTTCCATGACAGTACACATGAGGGCCGACAAAAAACATATTTCCATATAAGTCAGGAGTTTTATTGGAGGGGTATGAAGAACAGTATAGCCGATTATGTGGCGGCTTGTCAGATTTGTTAACGGAATAAAGCTAAATCATTAAGTCTAGCTGGGTTGCTCCAACCACTTCAGTTGCCGTCACAAGTCTAGTTAGATATTTCCATGGACTTCATAAATGGCCTTCCCTCATCGTCCGGCAAATCCGTTATCTTTGTAGTGGTTGATCATTTCTCAAAGTATGGCCATTTCATACCTCTGGCGCATCCTTACACTACAGCTCACGTAGCTTAGCTCTTTATGGATAATATTGTCCACTTACACGGGATGCCTACTTCCATTACAAGTGACAGAGATGCCATCTTTCCCAGTACATTCTAGAAAGAACTATTCAAGCTGTAGGGCACAACGTTAGGATTCTCTTCCGCCTACCATCTGTAGATTGATGGTCAGACAGAGGTTGTCAACCGGACAATTAAGATGTATCTTCGTTGTTTTGTGGGGGACTCACCTAAATAGTGGGTTAAGTGGCTCGCCTAGGCTGAATACTGTTACAACACCTCCTACCACAGTGCACTTGGAACAACCCCATTCAAGGTAGTATATGGTAGAGACCCACCCAACCTTTTATCATATGAACCAGGTGCCTCCAAGGTCACCATTTTGGACCAAGCATTAGCAGAAAGAGACACCTTGCTCACTGAGGTGCACACTCATCTCCAGGAGGCCCAGAATACTATGAAGTTTTATTATGACAAGAAGCATCAGGAGGTCTTCTTTTCTCCAGGAGATTATGTATGGCTGCATCTCCAACATTACAGGCAAGTGTCATTGACAGCCTCCAAATGCCACAAGCTCTCTCCGAAGTATTATGGTCCCTTTTAGGTAATGGACTGCATTGGGATAGTTGCCTACCGCTTGCAGCTTCCGCTAGAGGCCAGGATTCACAATGTGTTTCACGTCTCCCAACTGAAGGCCTTCCAAGGTGACTCTCCCTTGCTGCACACACCTCTGCCCCCACTACATGAGGGACGTGTCCTTTCTACTCCAGCACATGTGTTACAGGCTTGCCACATTCAGGGTGATTGGGAAGATCCTAGTGCAATGGGCTGATGCTGATCCCAGTGACATGACATGGGAGTCATTAGCTGCGTTCCGAACCCTCTACCCCTACTTCGAGCTTAAGGACAAGATCTTTCTCCAAGAGGGGGGTGATGTTATGGACTCCATAGCATCACGAGTTATCCACATGCATAGGAATTAAATTTTGTCAATTTACTTTTAATGTAATTCCATTTGGTTTGGTTTGGTTTAGATGTAATATGGCATGAACCAATTGACCCATGGGTCTAATTTGTATTTCCGTCCTCAACCCTATTTATGGGGACGTCAAGGTGAAGGAAAGTAAGTATTGAGAAATTAGAATTAAACAGGTCAGATTCTCCCTCAGAGGTCTAGGTCAGATTCTCCCTTGGAGGTCTACGTTGAGCTTCCTTCAAAGCTCAATCATTCCATTCCTACTTCCATCATTCCACATTCAAGAAACAAGAATGCTCTTCTAGCGTCAAGATTCAATATGGAGGGAGGAGAGGAAAGAAGGGTGACTCGATCCATGGCTAGGGAAGAACCTAACAATATAGCAAGAAAATATCTCACTTCTCCCTGGTGTGAGGGCTTATTTATACATCTCTGTTATTTGGGCTTATTGCTACATCTATGATATTTGGTTAAAGCTGGGATCACATCCATTACTTCCCAGTTCGAGGGGCAGAAGTAGAAGAAGTACAAGAAAGAGGTATTTTATTCCATATGTTGTGGATAAGTTTTATGTGACAAAAATATTCAAGAAAGTGGGAGCACAAATGAAGCTTGTGCATCTAAGAAGAAAGTTTTGTTTTGGATTATTTCATGGATCCTTCTACAAGTTTTATTATTTTGGTTCATGTTATATGAGTTGGAAGATGGTCGTGTTATATTCAGTTGCAGTTATTATGTCTCTTTGTATGAGACATTATTATTGAAGAAGAGGTGGCCTCAGTACCTTTTCTCATACCATAATTTATTTGATTCTAAAAAATAATCACTGTTGAGACACCATGAGAGTTGGAGCCCGGATTGGGACACCACGATAAATTTAACTCTAAAAATAATCATGATTGGGATACCATGAGAGTCGGTGTCCAGAATTTGACACCATTATAAATAAAACCACTACCCCCTGTAATGGCTTTTATTACTTCTACCACTTGAGAGTTGTTGTCCTGTGGAGGGACATGGTGGTGGACACTTTGGAGCAATGCCGATAGACACACTACCTACAAAAGACGAAGTGGGCCCTACATCTAGAATTAGGACTGGAGTATGGAGCAATGTCTTACTGACAAGGAGTGATTTTTACTCTCACTTATATTATGCCAGCATGGCCTCATGGAAGGGTGCGACAACGTGAGGGGGAGTGTTAGAAGATGAAGGCATATTGGAATATGTGCCATTTTATACAAAAATAATTTACACATCATTTGCAGCAAGCTAGGAGTTCATGTTATTCTCTTACCCCTAGGTTGAGGGAGAGTGTTGGAAGATAGGGCCCAAGCCCACATGACCAAGGAAGGCCCACATATATAAGAGAATTATAAGATGGGTCACATGACCAAAGAAGGCCCACAAGATGGGCCCAAGCTCATAAGAAGTAGGACCCTCCATGATTACCATGAGCTGGCATCCTTATCACGTAAGTTGGACGATCAAGAAGGACTCACAAAGACATCTTTATCTTGTGGTCACGTCCTAGAAGAGTTCTAGTTTGAGTTATGTTTCTCTTTTATCTAAATTGAGTTATTTAATTATGCTAGGACTTATCTTTTAGTGTTAGAGTTTGGGTGTAATTGGGATAAAGGTAGTTTTATTGTAATTGGACTCTACTACCTTCCTATATTATAAATAGAGGGTCATGTACTCTGATTATAATAAGTTTATGAAGTCAATGAAGTATTTCTCTTTTCTATAAATTTCACACTTCGCATTCTCCTTCCACAATGGTAACAATTTCCATTTAGAAATGAAAATCTATGGATTTCTTTACCTTCCTATTCGTATAAACCATTAACAGTGGACAATTGAAGCTGCTGGGTAGAAGATTTTTATGCCTCATGACGAAGGAGAGCTTGGCTTGTTTCTGACGGGGAGCAACAACAACCTCTGCTCAGAAATTTCCAACCTCAATTTCTGAAAGAAGGTTATGTTTCCATGAACAGGGGAGATTAGAGGTTGAATCCAAATATGGCTGTTCAGACGCGATTAGAGGTCAAACATTGGCCAGCTACTGTTCATCTTCCAGCGCGGCAGCCTTCCCCTTTGAGGTGTAATGCTTCTCGATTTCTTGCAATGTCTCAGACATTATACTCGAAGACTCTAGCAATGCTGAAAACCATGTGCGTATTTCTCCCAATAGATGGAGTATGGCACCCCATTTTTCTCAGGACAAAGAATCGTTCATTGTGTTCCCATTTTGATACCAAGTTGTTACGGTCCCGGATCTCACACAACAATTTAGAGGGGAGAAGAAGGAGGAGGAGATAACCAAGTTCAAAGGGGAACTTTAAACCCTAGGTTCTTTGAGGAGAACACACATCCTTGGTTCATTTAGGAGAACGCACACCCTAGAGTTCGTTGCAGAGAACTCCAAATCCTTTGTTTGCAAAAGTTCCATTTTCCCATTCCTTGCACCCCTTAAGTAGGGTTCAAGAGTACAAAATTACAACCCCTCCACGGAATTCTAAATAAACTTAATGACTTAAACCTATTATATAACTAACTAAATAACTAAGTAATTGACTTAACTTACTGACTAAGTAACCTAACACTAAATAAATTAATGACTAAGTAACTTAATAACTAAGTAATTGACTCAGCCACGACGCCTCCAAATGACTCAGCTTGCTATTGAGTTCATAATAATCTGACGTTTACTGCTTCAAATATTGATTTCACTTTGTAGAAAACTCTGATTGAAAATTTTGTTATTCGTTGGAAAGTAAACTCGAATATCTTTCCATCAATACATAATATGCAATATAAAAAGCTTAGTATAGATGTGAAAATGCAAAGCAAACAATGGGTATAGGTACTAAAAAAAGGGAAAAAGCATATTTGGTAGAGAGAGAAGAGAAGGAAAATAAAAGAGAGTAGAGAGAGAACACTTCACACGAGAGAGAAGAAAAAAATAAGAAACTTGATGAATTCCGAGTTACAATCACCTCTATTTATAGTTGAGGAGGTAATAGAGTCTATGTACAAGTAATTTTAGGACTCCTAATTACATTCCAACTAGAACTCTCCAAGATAAGCCTATCATGATAATGTTACATTATCTATTTAAGAGACTACTTTAACTCAACTTCTAACTCTTTTTTAATCATGTGAAACAAGATAGAAGCCACTTCATCACCTTATGTTTATGGGTCCTACATGATCTTCCAGCTCATGTGGATAGAGATACCAGCTCATGGTATCTTTTTGGGTCCCACTTGATCTTCAAATCTTCTATTTAATTCTAGCATATGTTCCTTATCTCTTAGCTAGACCCACTTTGTATGAGGACTCTTGTTGACACCTCTCGAGCTTATGGTGGGTCCCGTCTACTTGTGTATCCATGGTTGGTCCCACATTGTAACGCCCCCCTCAAGCCGGTGGTCAGAAAACATCGTAGATGCCCAACTTTCTGCAAATGTTGGACAAAATTTCGTGAGTAATTGGTTTGGTGAGAATGTCTACAACCTGGTTTTGTGATGATAAATTTTGGAGAGATAAGATGCCGGTGGTGAATTTTTCTCGTATGAAGTGGTAGTCTATTTCTTTATGCTTTGTTCTCTCATGGAAGACATGATTTGATGTGATGTGAATTGCTGCCTGATTATTGCAATATAGATTCTTAGGAACTTCTTTTAAAAAACGCAGTTCAGTTAGGAGAGATTTGATCCATAGGAGTTCACTGACTGTGTGTGACATGGCTCTGTACTCTGGTTCTACACCAGACCTTGCAACTACATTCTGTTTCTTGCTCCTCCATGTAACCAAGTTTCCTCCAACCATCGTACAATATCCTAAAGTATATTTTTTGTCATTCGGGGATCTGGTCCAGTCTGCATCTGAGAATCCTTCGATGTTGAAGTGTCCATGATTTTTATAGAGGAGCCCTCTTCCTGGTGCTCTTTTTAGATATCATAATATCCGTTCTAGGTCTTGCCAATTACTGGGTTGTGGTTTGTGCATATATTGACTTACCACACTGACTGCATAATAAATATTTGGCATGATTACACAGAGATAAATAACTCTTCCCACTAATCTTTGATAGTTTTCGACATCTACTTCTTCTCTAGTACTTGCACATAATTTTGTATTCGACTCCATAGGAGTTTCTGATGGTCTACATCCCAGCATTCCGGTCTCCTCCAGTAGGTCAAGGACACACTTCCTTTAAGATAATATAATTCCAAGCCTAGATTGTAGCACTTCAATACCCAAAAAATATTTGAACAGTCCGAGATCCTTTGACTTGAATTCAGTACATATCCTTTCTTCTATCTTTTGGATGCCCTCGGGATCACTACTAGTTATAATAATGTCATCAACATATACGGCTAGAATTACCTTGCCCTTCGGTATGTCTTTAATAAAGACAGAGCAATCTCTAGAGCATCTATGAAATTCGGCCCGTAGAAGTGCTTGTCTAAAATTTTCAAACCATGCATGAGGCGAATATTTGAGACCATAAATAGATTTTTGTTGTTGACATATGGACTCCCTCTAAACCACATACTTAGGTGGTTGTTGCATATAAATGTCCTCCTTTATATCTGATGTAAAATTTAGTTACATCGGCTTTAATACCTCGCAAGTGTACGGATTGTTCATGTAATTTAGCAGGAAGCGAGGGTCATATCCACAAGGAGGACTGAATTTTGTGTATCCTTCAGTCAACTAGCCTAACCAAATATGATGAATTAATATTAACTAAACACTAATTATATCCTAAATTATCAAGCAATCATCTGGTTAACTACTTGCACAATAGGAAACGTCAACTCTGGATTTTACGGTGATTCGTGCCTCTCTCGAGCGCCACGTAACCATGGATCTGATTTCTCAATCCTTGCGTCTAGCCCCTCTCGGGCGCATAGAGTAAAAGACAGAAATCGGATTAAAATACCAAAATCCAACCTCAATTATAATCCTACCCTAATTAGCTAATTTACTCAAATATCCAGAAAACAAATATTCAATAAACATTAATTATTAAATTAGATTCAATAAACATTCAAAACCTAAGTTCAAACTATATAAAAAAATTAAATTCAAAAATGACGAATTACTCCCCTTCTCCTTCCTCTCGCTCGGGCAACAACTCGTTCTCACGGGTGCTGCAATTTCCCGCAAGTGATGGCTTCGGGTAGCAAGAGTGAGTGGCCGGAGGTAGAGACGACGCCGGCGACGACGGTTAGAAGCCGACGGACGGAGGTAATGTCCGACGAAGAGCGAAACAGAGCTGACATTCTCTAACCGGCTCTCTCGAGTCTCGGTCGGAGTCGAAATAGCTCCGGGAATGGTCGAAAATATGTAATAGATGCCGGAGGATGGTCGGAAAGCAGAATTGGCACCGGAGAAGCCCTCTCGGATCACTTCTCGGCCTGGCGAGCAGAAACTGTCGAACTTCCTTGACAGAGACTCTCTCGAGCTCTCCTCGGGTTTGTTCTCGGTTGCTTGACGACGATGGATGGCGGTGGACGACGGTGGTGCGGAGAAAGACAGTGGCCCGGCGAACGACGGTGGGAAACTCCTCTCGGGTCTTCCCCTATTTTCGGTCCAAGGTTGTGGTCTGTTTTGGTCGATGCTCTATTTTCTCTTAACGCTCTCTCCTCTTCGTTCGACGCTCCTCTTCCCTTTAATACCAATATTTCTTTCTTTTAAAAATGATTTTCCCTAAATAATCACCTCCATTTCACTAAGGGCATTTTGGTAAATATCTCCTCCTCCACCAAAATCCTCCTGAAATTCCATAATTGAATCCATAAAAAGTATTTCAGGAAGAAATAAACCTTAAAAACAATGAAATATAATTCAAGAGAGAAAAATATGAAATATAGACAGTGATTAATGCCAAATTCAATAATTACACGTTTCATTTGAAAACCGATAAATAACCACCTATAACACAATTAAAAGGTTATTCTATTATAATTAACCTAGTTCTCATGTTATAATATGGCATCTATCACACCCCCGAACCTAAATCTTTGCTAGTCCATAGCAAAACAACAATCAGACCAAAATTAAGTCTAGGAAAATAAAATGCCACTTTCGTAGGGAGCACGATTGCATTTAGCGCATGCAACAAGCCGTTAAAGCCCTACTTTGCAGTGGTGGACGAGTTATGTCTCGTGAGGGTTTGCATGGAATTTACCCACAAAATTCATCTAAATCAATAATATAAAAAGAAAAATGAAGAAAATTTACTCCTCCTTAGCATATGACTAACACTTAGTATCGTAAAATATCTGAAAATCATATGAGATCCTGCGCAATTTGAAAACCTGTGTAAATTATAGCATATTATCAATCCAAATACACTCATTGTTACTCCACCTGAACCAATGTGACCCATAAGCTATTACTTCAATAGAACAAAGAGGCAACAAATAACAATAAAATCATGGTCACATCACAATTAAGAGAAAATAGTAGAGTAAGCCTGCTGTCTGACAATCTCATAGAAGAATTATACCAATTTCAATCTTGACCTGCAACTTCTTTCAAATTACAATTCATCATCAAAGTTAAGGAAACTCATTGCTTCCAGATTTAAAACCATTTTACGCTATTACCAGCGCACTTTTCCTATTACCAGCGTAATTTTTTTTC
This sequence comes from Aristolochia californica, assembly GCF_029961685.1. Taxonomy (NCBI): domain Eukaryota; kingdom Viridiplantae; phylum Streptophyta; class Magnoliopsida; order Piperales; family Aristolochiaceae; genus Aristolochia; species Aristolochia californica. Next base: position 26,289,823 of record NW_027181771.1, read on the forward strand.
TTCACTAAATACTTTTGGTATTACCACCATTTTGTACTCGTCTTCACTGCACATGCACTTATTTTTAAGTAATCGACTGTTCTGGTGCATGTCCCTGGGTTGGCCCAGGCTGTTTCTGAAGTTATCTGTCTTTTGCAAGCAAGAGCATTTCCATTTACATTCATACATTACAATAAGGAATTTCACTGAGGTATAAAAAAAATTGAGTTCAAACAGCCATACAAGACTATTCAGACGAACATAGATCAACGCTAGATTGTTACGGTCCCGGGTCATGGATCGAGTAACACGACGTGGGATTTGTGAATCCAGCACTCAGAATTTACTCACTTCACGTCAAGGGTCTGTGTATGAGTATTTCTCCTTAACCAATGCTTGGCCAGGAGGAAAGATCCTCTTTTGAGGGTCCTACCGAGTTGTTGTGCTAGGTAGAAGACCCCACATCAATGCTGACCTTGCTAGAGCAAGGTGCTCTCTTTTCTTAGTCACGGCAAAGAGGGTTTGGCCCTCTTTGTTGCTGCTCGTGCTAAGAATGCAATCCTTCTTTCTTAAATAACTTGAAACACGAGTTTGGTATAGATTAATACCTCTTCTTTGATGCTATGATCAGCTCCCACGTTGCACCAGGAATTGCTCAAGATTTGAGGATAAAATTCCTCACTTTGCTGCTTGGTAAAGGAGGAATTGGGCCTCTCTTGCTGCTGCTGCCGAGAAGGAGGATAGACCTCCTCTTTGGGCTCGGAAAAGGGGCAGGAAGCTCCTTTTCTTAGTAGGGATGATGGTGGATGAATTTGGGTGAAGATGGATGGCAATGGAGGGTGAATGATAGGTTGGATTTTTGGAGTAAATCCTAAACTCGGGATCAAGAGGTGATCCCAACCTATTTAGACTAGGTTATTCTAAAATCTCAAAGCTTCCTATTTCATTCATACCTATCCCTTAAATAGGGAGTTTTAGGGTTAGGGTTACAATAATTCCCCATAATGCCCTTACATAAAAAGTAATTAGAAATAAATCTTACTTAAAACAATATAAGAAATAAATCCTACTTAAAAAAATATTAGAAATAAATCCTACTCAAAGAAATATAAGAATTAAATCCTATTGAGTGAGTTGTTGTTGTCTTCTTCGTTGTGTGACTCGGTGTGCTATTGAGTCTAAAACATCTGCCTCCCCATGGAGAAAGAACTTGTCCTCAAGCTCAAAAGCTGGGTAGACTTGTTTGAAGATGTCCACACGTTCCCATGTTGCAGCGTCGGGGTCAGTGTTCGTCCACTAAACGAGAATCTCCCAATGATCATTGGTCAGCCGTGCACGTAACACCGCAGCTGGGTTAAGAATAACCTCGCCATGATCAACTGGTGGTAGGAATGGAGTGGATGTAGGCTGTGCTCCGGAATGTGGCTTCAAAAGAGAGACATGAAACACAACGTGAATTTTGGCTGTGTCCGGTAATTTGAGTTGATAGGCGACTGGTCCCACGCGTCGAAGAATGGGAAACGGCCCAAAAAATCTGGGTGAGAGCTTATGACGTGGAGGTCCCGCTAGAGACTGCTGACGGTAGGGCTGGAGCCGTAGCCACACATACTTTCCAACCTCAAAAGAGACCTCACGGTGGCCTCTGTCGTATACATCCTTCATCCGAGCTTGGGCACGTCATAGTCGTTCTGTGATATTCTGTAGCAGTAGATCCCTGTCTATGAGTGCCTGATCAATCGTGTCCACGCGGGTGGACCCTGGGTTGTACGAGAGGAGGCTACGTGGATCCCGGCCATATATAACCCGAAAAGGAGTGGATTGCAATGCAGAGTGGAACGAAGTGTTGTAACAATATTCGGCCCACGGAAGCCATTGAACCCATTGCCGCGGATGATCCCCCACCAAGCACCGTAGATACATCTCGATGGTGCGGTTCACCACATTAGTCTGCCCGTCTGTCTGTGGATGATAGGTGGAGGAGAACTTCAATTTCGTCCCACTCAAGCGAAATAGTTCCCGCTAAAAGGTGCTCGTGAAAACTGCATCTCTGTCACTAACAATGGATTCTAGAATGCCATGTAAGCGGACTATCTGCTCCAGGAAAGTCTAAGCAACCCGTGTTGCTGTATATGGATGAGCCATTGGTATAAAATGCCTGTACTTGGAGAATCGATCAACCACTACGAAAAGTACGAATTTGCCGGCTGACAGGGGTAGGCCTTCCACAAAATCCATTGAAATGTCGGCCCAAACCTGCGTTGGAAGGGCCAGAGGCTGGAGAAGACCGGCTGGACTCATGGGCTCGGCTTTGTTGCGCTGGCATACCTGACAATCGCCAACATAAGTCGCAATAGAGGCTTTCATGGCTTGCCAGTAAAAATCAGCTCGAATTCTGTGCAAGGTCTTCTGGATCCCCTCGTGTGTACTGTCGTGGTAGGCCGAGAGAATAGCTGGAATCAACTCGGACTCAGGTGGAAGGAAAATTCGATGCTTATAATAAATAAGTGAATCCTGGATGGACCACTTCACATTCATTGTCCCTTCTGAGATCTGCTGATGCAGTTCCTGCAGTGCAGGGTTAGTAGCATGTGCTTCTCCCACCAAATCCATAATGAGAAATCTCGGCTGGCTGATAGAGTAGACCGACTGCTGATCTTCAAAACACCGTGACAAGGCATCTGCCGCCTTATTTAATCTCCCCGCACGATACTCCACTGAGAAGTCAAACCCCAACAACTTACTGATCCAGTGCTGTTGTGGCGATGTCGTCAAATGCTGTTCTAGTAAGAGTTTAAGGCTGTAGTGATCCGTGCGTATGAGAAAAGCCCGGCCCCAGAGATAAGGCCTCCAATGTTGGACCGCTTTGGCCAACCCAATCAATTCACGGTCATAGGCTGCCAGTTTGTGATGGCGGACTGCCAACTGTTTGCTAAAATAAGCTATAGGATGGCCTAGGTGCTGTAAAACGGCCCCCATGCCCACGCCCGAAGCGTCGCACTCTACCATGAACAATTCGTCGAAGTTGGGAAGTTGTAATACTGGTGCGGATGCGAGGGCAGCTTTGAGTGCCACAAACGACGTGGTGGCCCCCTCATTCCAAATAAAGGAATTTTTCTTGAGTAAACTCGTCAATGGTGCTGCCACTGGCCCATAGTTCTGAATAAATTTACGGTAGTAGCCCGCAAGACCCAGAAAACCCCGTAATGCAGAACACGACTGTGGTTGCGGCCAATCGTGAATAGCTCGGATCTTCTCAGGATCCACCGTAACCCCCTCATGTGAGATAATGTGTCCCAGATATCCCACGTGTGAAGCCGCAAAAGAACACTTGGAGTGTTTCAAATAGAGCTGATGTGCTCTTAACAAGTCGAAAACAATCCTCAAGTGTGCCAAGTGCTCCTCAACCGACTTGCTATATATCAAAATATCATCGAAAAATACAAGAACAAATTTTCGAAGATAGGGGCTAAATACCTCGTTCATCAAAGCTTGAAAAGTGGAGGGTGCATTGGATAACCCGAACGGCATGACGACAAACTCAAAGTGGCCATGGTGCGTGTGGAACGCCGTCTTCTCGATATCAGAGGGTGCATCCGGACCTGATGGTATCCCGAACGGAGGTCGAGTTTAGTGAATAACCACGACCCATGTAACTCATCCAGAAGCTCATCCACTACCGGAATTGGGAACTTGTCTTTTACTGTCTACACATTCAACTCCCGATAATCCACGCAGAACCTCCATGTCCCATCATGTTTCTTCACAAGTAAGACGGGTGAAGAGAACGGGGAGCGACTGGGATGAATAAGACCTTGTTTCAACATCTCATGGCACTGACGCTCTATCTCGTCCTTCTGAAGGTGTGGGTAACGGTATGGTCGCACGACCACTACCTCAGATCCTGGTTTCAGACAGAACCTGTGGTCACAGTGCCTCATGGGAGGCAACCCCGAAGGCTCCTGGAAGAGGTCATAGAACTCCTCAACCAGACCATCACTAGTATTGTCAGGCTGATCCTATGTCTGCAAAGTGTGTATGCGGTGGGCCCTGTCCACCTGACAGCCCTGTAAGAGCACCCGACTTCTGGCCAAATCAAAGCTCATGGTTAAAGCCGAAAAGTCCCACAGAATGGGCCCCAATGTTTGTAACCATTTAATTCCTAAAACCATATCAAATCCCGCTAGGGGAATAACAAAAAATTCCGCATTAAATGAAGTAATTCCAATGGAAAAAGTTACTGCCTTACTAATCCCATAGCTAGGGACCTTCTCGCCATTGGCCACTGAGACGGTGGCTGTCGGATGAGTGTGTATCTGGAGCTGGAGATGTTGTGCGGCTGTCAAACTCAGAAAATTGTGTGTACTCCTCGAGTCGACTAGTCCCACCAGTTCTCGGTCGATGACATAAGCTCGGACTTGCATTGTAGTAGGCGATTTCTGCCCAGTAATAGCATGCAAGGATATCTCTGGTGGTTCCTCCTCGATAATATCCTCTGGATCCTCTGAATCCTCCATCTCGAGCCAAAATAATCGTTTACATTGGTGACTGACCCGATACTGCTCATCACAGTTATAACAGAGATTTTTGGACCGCCTTTCTGCCATCTCCGCACTCGTCAATTTTTTTATAAAGCTCGATAGGGAATTACCAGGGCGGGGATCGACTACCCGAGTCGTAGTCGGAGTGTGTCTGGATGGTGCTGCTGTAGATGCTCCTTGAGATGAATTATAGCGGCGCCCTTGCCACGTGGAGGAAGTGTTCCTTTCACTCGACCAACCCGGCTTACGTTGCTGCAACTGTTGTCGTTGTTCCATTGCTCGGGCCATATTCATGGCATGAGCTAGATCCGTGGGCATAAGGAGTTCTACCTTTGGCCGTAAATACTCATTGAGACCTGCTGTGAATAAGGAGACCTGCTGGTCAACCAAAACACTCTCTCCAGCACGAGCCAACTTTTCATGGAAGAGTTTTTGATAGTGTTCCACCGAACCAGTTTGTCTCAATAGGACTAACTCTCCCAAGGGGTTGCTGTTGGCGGGAGGCCCAAATCTAACTGTGCATAGATTTTTAAATTCTCCCCAAGTCATTCCCGGTCTCTCTTTCTCTACTTGAGTCACCCATAACATGGCTTCATCTGTCATATGGAAAGAGGCTAGTTGCACCTTATCCCATTCAGTAGTCCCTTGGTTTAAAATTTTTTTTTCACATCTATGCAACCAAATTACGGGATCCACAAAACCATTGAAAGAGGGAAACTCTAACTTGGTGTACCTTGGGATTGTGCCTCCATGCTGAGGTGCTTGGACAACAGTGCGCCCAGGCCGCTGCTTCCCTCTTCTGTGATATGGTTGAGCAACCTCTCTCACCTCTGGACTCTAATGTCTCTCTGTCCTCAACTCCTGTAGCATGCTAATGATTCGGCTCATCTCTTCTTCCAAACCACAAAACTTTCCCAACACTGGTTGTGCTGTTTCAAGGCTATCTTCTATCTTTTGTATCCTGATTTGGATTTCTTCATTGCTAATATTATCCCCCATGTTACCCTGCTCTGATACCAAGTTGTTACGGTCCCGGGTCATGGATCGAGTAACACGGTGTGGGATTTGTGAATCCAGCACTCAGAATTTACTCACTTCACATCAAGGGTCTGTGTATGAGTATTTCTCCTTAACCAATGCTTGGCCAGGAGGAAAGATCCTCTTTTGAGGGTCCTACCGAGTTGTTGTGCTAGGTAGAAGACCCCACAACAATGTTGACCTTGCTAGAGCAAGGTGCTCTCTTTTCTTAGTCACGGCAAAGAGGGTTTGGCCCTCTTTGTTGCTGCTCATGCTAAGAATGCAATCCTTCTTTCTTAAATAACTTGAAACACGAGTTTGGGATAGATTAATACCTCTTCTTTGATGCTATGATCAGCTCCCACGTTGCACCAGGAATTGCTCAAGATTTGAGGATAAAATTCCTCACTTTGCTGCTTGGTAAGGGAGGAATTGGGCCTCTCTTGCTGCAGCTGCCGAGAAGGAGGATAGACCTCCTCTTTGGGCTCGGGAAAGGGGCAGGAAGCTCCTTTTCTTAGTAGGGATGATGGTGGATGAATTTGGGTGGAGATGGATGGCAATGGAGGGTGAATGATAGGTTGGATTTTTGGAGTAAACCCTAAACTCGGGATCAAGAGGTGATCCCAACCTCTTTAGACTAGGTTATTCTAAAATCTCAAAGCTTCCTATTTCATTCATACCTATCCCTTAAATAGGGAGTTTTAGGGTTAGGGTTACAATAATTCCCCATAATGCCCTTACATAAAAAGTAATTAGATATAACTCCTACTTAAAACAATATAAGAAATAAATCCTACTTAAAACAATATTAGAAATAAATCCTACTCAAAGAAATATAAGAATTAAATCCTATTGAGTGAGTTGTTGTTGTCTTCTTCGTTGTGTGACTCGGTGTGCTATTGAGTCCACAACATAGATTTACGTGTTCTCTTTTGCAACTAAGTTCCAAGTCTAATGCAATAGTAAGCTGTCCCACTGAATTCTCATGAATCACAACAAATGATATCAGATTTCTAACAGGCATATTCTACACAAATTTACGAAAAATTTTGAAACACATTTGAGCAACTTATTTTAACTCTACTAATGTTAATCACATACTAAGAGGAGTAATTTGAAAACCACGAACAAAAATCAAAAGAAAATTATTGCTAAGACATAAAAGAGTAGTTTTCCCCCCCAAACCTAAACTTGACATTGTTGTCAATGGGGAAAAGTTAAAACACTAGAACGACTACAAAAAAAAAAAAAAACAGCTTAGCTAGTTATACTCCAGCAGGGTGAGGGTTAAGCACCCTCAGGGCTCCTAAATCCATAGGTGGGACCATATGTGTTTGGTCATCAACATTAATACCGAAAATTCAATAAAGACCCCCAGGAATGATACATAGTCTCCCTCGAAGAAGGTTTACTCATATCAGCCGTACCCGTAGGTAATCATCCGTAGATGAAACCGCTATCCCACATCACACTTTGAAGAAATTTTCGTGTGACTGGCCACTGAAGGCAGCAGGAATAACGCGTTGAACACAACTCCTTAAGTTACTCACCATAAGGTTTTCATTCAATACTTCAAGATCGAACTGGTCAATCCCAGAACGGTTGTTTGAGCACAGACCTCTCAAACTAGGGACCAAAAGTCTGGTCATCGACTACCGGAATCCTTTATGCTCTCAGCCGGCAAATAAGAATGAATAAACCAAAAAAATAAAATATAAATAAAACTGTAATGTACAAAGGGATAGAAACGTGGGGATTGCCCACAATGTGCTAAGTTTATAGTCGTAAGCAAGACTCTGACGCATTCAAGATGAAATGATAGGTTCCTCCAAGAAAATCACCATCACCTCCTCCGGTGTGGGGACATTCTCAAGTACGGTTTGAGCCTCTGACCGTTAACTTTGAAGACCGACTCATCTCTATGATGGCGGATCTCAATAGCGCCATGAGGAAACACCTGTGTAACTTCAAATGGACCGGACCACCTGGATCTTAGCTTCCCTGGAAACAAATGCAATCATGAGTTATAAAGTAAAACATTCTGCCCAATAGTAAAAGACTTGCAAAAAATAGATTTATCATGTAAAAGCTTTGTTCGCTCCTTATACAGTTTGGCATTCTCATAAGCATCATGACGTATCACCTCCAACTCATTCAATGACAATTTTCTCTCCTCACCCGCTCGAGTCAAATCAAAATTCAAAGCCTTAATGGCCCAATAAGCTCTATGCTCAAGCTCTATGCTCAAGCTCAACAGGTAGATGACATGCTTTGCCAAACACTAGGCGAAATGGAGACATCCCAATAGGAGTCTTATAAGCGGTTCGATAGGCCCATAAAGCATCATCCAATCGAGTGAACCAATCTTTCCTATCAAAGCGAACCGACTTCTCCAAAATCCGTTTGATCTCCCTATTAGAGATTTCCACTTGACCACAAGTTTGTGGGTGGTACGGAGTGGACACCCGATGAGTGATGGAATATTTCTTCAATAAGGTCTCAAATGCTCTGTTACAAAAATGAGATCCCGCATCACTGATGATCGCTCTCGGGGTACCAAACCGATTAAAGATATTTTCTTTTAAAACTTTACCACCACTTTGTGATCGTTTGTCTTACATGCAATAGCTTCAATCCATTTAGAGACATATTCAACAGCAACAAGGATGTATTGATAGCCGAACGAGACAGGAAAATGACCCATGAAGTCAATACCCCACACATCAAACAATTCAACAATAAGAATGGGGTTAAGAGGCATCATGTTCTTCCTAGACAAACAACCAGTTCGTTGGCATTTATCACACACCTGACAAAACTCAATGGCTTCTTAATAATGAAGGCCAATATAAACCACATTGCAAGACTTTAGCCGCGGTCTTTCTAGCACCAAAATGTCCACCACATGCATGGGAATGACAAAATTCAAGAATGTTGGCAAAGTTTTGCTCATGTACACAACGCCTAATGACTTGGTCACAACACACCTTGAACAAATAAGGGTCATCCCAAAAAAAATTTTTGACTTGGGAAAAGAATTTCAACCGATCTTGTTTACTCCAATAATCAGGAATCTTATGAGTTACAAGATAGTTGACTATGTCAGCAAACCAAGGCAACTGGGATACTTGGAGAAGTTGTTCATCAGGGAAGGAATCATTTAAAGGAAGGAATCCTTCTTGAGGTGCTACACAGATCCTAGATAGATGACTCTATCCGGTTAAGACTTTTTCCATTTTCACTTAAGGATAAGGCCAAATCTTGGCTTAACTCCTTAGAGGTAGGCAGTATTACTTCATGGGACACATTAGTCACAAGATTTTTGTCCAAGTACTTTCCCATTCAGAGAACTACAACCCTCAGGAGAGAAATCTCCAACTTTATGCAGCAGGAGGGTGAACACTTTTATGAGGCTTGGGAGAAATTGAAGGATTTGATCCGTAGGTGTCCGCATCATGGGTTTGAGAAATGGCATTTAGTGCAATACTTTTATCAAGGTCTTACACCCCAGGTTAGATCCATGGTAGATGCAACGAGTGGAGGGAGTTTGGTGGGTAAGAGTGCTAGTGAGGCGTGGGACTTCTTTGAAACGTTGAGTGATCAATCTCAGCAATGGGGTTCATCATTTAATGTTGATACCTCGCAAAGGCGCCAAAAAACTTGATGTAAAATTTAGTTACATCGGCTTTAATACCTCGCAAACGTACGAATCGTTCATGTAATTTAGCGGGAAGCGATGGTCATATCCACAGGGAGGACTGAATTTTGTGTATCCTTCAGTCAACTAGCCTAACCAAATATGATGAATTAATATTAACTAAACACTAATTATATCCTAAATTATCAAGCAATCATCTGGTTAACTACTTGCACAACAGGAAACGCCAACTCTGGATTTTACGGTGATTTTGCCTCTCTCGAGCGCCACGTAACCACGGATCCGATTTCTCAATCCTTGCGTCTCGCCCCTCTCGGGCACATAGAGTAAAAGACAGACATCGGATTAAAATACCAAAATCCAACCTCAATTATAATCCTACCCTAATTAGCTCATTTACTCAAATATCCAGAAAACAAATATTCAATAAACATTAATTATCAAATCAGATTCAATAAACATTCAAAACCTAAGTTCAAACTATATAAAAAAATTAAATTGAAAAATGATGAATTACTCCCTTTCTCCTTCCTCTCGCTCGGGCAGCAACTCGTTCTCACGGGTGCTGCAATTTCCCGAAATTGATGGCTTCGGGTAGCAAGAGTGAGTGGCCGGAGGTAGAGACGACGCCGGCGACGACGGTTAGAAGCTGACGGACGGAGGTAATGTCCGGCAAAGAGCGAAACAGAGCTGACGTTCTCTAACCGGCTCTCTTGAGTCTTGGTCGGAGTCGAAATAGCTCCGGGAATGGTCGAAAATATGTAATAGACGCTGGAGGATGGTCGGAAAGCAGAATTGGCACCGGAGAAGCCCTCTCGGATCACTTCTCGGCTTGGCGAGCAGAAACTGTCGAACTCCCTCGACGGAGACTCTCTCCAGCTCTCCTCGGGTTTGTTCTTGATTGCTGGACGGCGGTGGACGACGGTGGCGCGGCGAAAGACAGTGGCCCGACAAACGATGGTGGGAAACTCCTCTCAGGTCTTCCTCTGTTTCCGGTCCAAGGTCGTGCTCTGTTTTGGTCGATGCTTTGTTTTCTGTTGACGCTCTCTCCTCTTCGTTCGACGCTCCTCTTCCCTTTGATACCAATTTTTCTTTGTTTTAAAAATGATTTGCCCTAAATAATCACCTCCATTTCACTAAGGGCATTTTGGTAAATATCTCCTTCTCCACCAAAATCCTCCTGAAATTCCATAATTGAATCCATAAAAAGTATTTCAGGAAGAAATAAACCTTAAAAACAATGAAATATAATTCAGGAGAGAAAAATATGCAATATAGACAGTGATTAATGCCAAATTCAATAATTACACGTTTCATTTGAAAATCGATAAATAACCACCTATAACACAATTATAAAGGTTATTCTATTATAATTAACCTAGTTCTCATGTTAGAATATGGCATCTATCAATATCCCCATTATGATATGCATTTTTTACATCAAGTTGATAGACCTGATAGGAAGAGTTAGCTGTCAGAGATAATAACAAATGTACCGAGTTTAATTTAGCCGCTGAAGAGAAGGTTTATTCATAACCAATGCGATAACATTGTGTATTGCCTTTAGCAACAAGGCGAGCTTTCAACCGAGCCACGGACCCATCCGGATTGTGTTTCACTGTAAATACCCTTTTTCAACCGATGGGTTTCTTACCTGAAGGAAGGGGGACTAGTGCCCATGTCTGATTTTCATAAAGAGATTGCAGTTCTCCACCCTGGATATTTGAGAGCCTCCTGATAGGGACTGTGGTACAAGTATAGAGAAAATAGCCAATAGAAATTGATAACAAATAGGGGATAGACGATGATGAGATACAAAGTTTGTTATGGGATGAGAAGTAGAAGGCATGGTGCATGTTCTGGGCTCTTTCCTAATAACAATAGGACGAGTATCACATTCTGGGCCAAAAATAATTGAAGAAGATGCACTTACCTCGGTAGGATCCGACAACTCAGCAGGTGTGGTGTTAGCCAGTGTTTCTGGGGGCTGAGTAGTTTCTGTAGCACGAGGCACAATCGATCGAGGAGAACCTGGTACGGAAGATAAACCTGGAGGAGCATTATCAGAATAATATGGTGAATCTTCAAAAAATGTGACATCCCAAGACATAAGTAGGCGCTGAAGAAATGGATTATAACAAACATAACCCTTTTGTGTGCTAGAGTATCCTAAGAAGATACACTTCACAGATTTGAGATCGAGTTTACTGTGTTTTGTGGAGGAAATATGGACAAAACATTGAAAGCCAAAGACACTCAAAGGCAGTGAAAAAGGTTCATCATAAGGTAAGAATAGAGAGTAGGAAGATTTTTTACCAAGAACATAAGAGGGTAACTGATTTATAAGAAAACATGCGGTAAGAGCAGCATGCGGCCAATAAAAATATGAAACTTTCATGGCCTATACTAAATCGCGAACTACCTCAAGAATATGAAGGTTTTTCCATTCGGCTACACTATTTTGTTGAGGGGATTAGGTACGCGATGTCTGATGAATAATGCCATTTTCTTGACAAAACGAGTTAAGATCTTTGGATGTGTATTCTTTGGTATTATCCGACTGAAGGACTTTAATTTTCTTCCCCAACTGAGTGAGTACAATTTCATTAAAATATTTAAATATCAATGGTATTTCAGAATGCTCTTTAAACAAAAATAACCAAGTGGTACAAATAAAGTCATCAATGAATGTAATAAAATATTTCATGTGAGAATTAACAAAAAAGGGGAGACACTTTTAATTTCTAGATGAGGTGAGTATGTAGACCTCTAATGTTTACTCATTTGACATGCTTCACAATGAAGGTCCAACCACGCTTTAGGAATAAAATGATGAAGAGATTGGGTGGACGGATGTCCTAACCGGTTGTGCCATTACCTGGTTTTAGTGTCACAAGTGGATGCAATATTATTTGTGGCACATCCAAATAGTAGAGCCCCCCTTTTTCACGGCCTCCACCAATCACCCACTTTGTTGTAAGATCTTGAAATACACTTGAAGTGGGTGAGAAAGTGATGGAGCAATTAAAATATTTGGTGAGCTGACTAACCGATAAAAGATTCAAAGGGAAAGTAGGAATGAAAAGGATATCAGTGAGAGGAAGTAATGGTGTAACAGAAGTGGATCTTTCCCTTGAACTTTAGTTTGTGAATCATCATCAATGATAACAAATTTATGTGTAATACATGGAGAAACTGAGTATAGAAGATGTCTGTTACTTGTATGATGCTCGGAGGCTCCTGAATCAATTATCATGGATGAAGAGGAGGCAGAAAACATATCTGAAGTGGTGGTGGCTGCATTTGGTGAAGAACTACTTGGGGTGGACCCCATCATGGTCTTCATTTTCTAGATTAGTGCATAGTCCTCATCAGTAAAAATATGCTTTGAGTTGTTGTAGTAGACTGCTCTACCTTTGTATCACTCACTAAGTCTTGGTTATCCTTATTCTCATTAGGTTTATAACATCTTTCACATGAGTGGCCCAATGTACCACATATAGAGCATTCTTTCATGTGAAATCATGTGTCTCGAGTGTAGCCATATCCCTTGCAATGGGTGCATTCCTTCCCATCTGTTCAGTCAAAACCAGTCCTTCCACCTCTTCCTCTTCCTCCTCTATAAAATCAGCCTCGGCCTTGGTCAGATGGTGTTTCCCTATGTCCAGAGTACATAGCGGATGGTATTTCAGTAGTAGAGGGAGAAGCGTCTGGAATACAGAGAAGTGTAGCACATACATCATCAAAAGTGGGAACATGAGAAGAGCTAAGAAGGTGAGTCTTAGCAACTTCAGGATGCGGTTTAATGTTAGCAAGGCATATGGCAGTTATCAAGGCCTCTTTCTGTTTATCTTGGATAGAGATATCTGTAGAGGTTGGTTGGGCAAGCTTCCATTCTTGAAGAAGACCTTGAAAGCGGGCCAAATATTCATGTATATTGTCTCCCTTTTTGGTGGTAAGCATCAGTTCTCAAATATCATATGGCCTTTGTAAGTTGTCGGAGCTTGAATACAACTTGCGCATGTCTCCAAAATTTGTTTAGCCATCTCTAAATGAATGAAATTATTGGAGACTTGTTCTTCCATACTATTGATAAGCCAACTAATAATCAATGTATCCTCTTTTAACCATTTGGTATAGAATATATCATCTTCATCAATTTGTGGTCCACGGTTGAGGAGATGACCAACAAGGTCCTTTGTGATAAAAAATCGACGAACCGATGTGGACCAGTTCATAAAATTTGATACCTCCACCCCCCCGTAAGGGTATAGTGGTGATTCTGAGTATGTCACTCTTGTGACTCATATTATCTTCTGCCATAGTAGAAAAATCAAGTAAAATAGTTCTCCAATCCAGTAGTTAAAATATGACCAAGTAGAAGGCTTTAACCAACTCGGTTAATGGAGTTGCTTAGAATAATTGTTAAGTAAATAATTTTAATGGATAATGACTCATAAAAGGCTCAACATCTGTTACGGTCCCGGATCTGACACAAGGATTCGTTGGGAGGATCTTGGATCTACCACAGGTTACGGGTCTGTCATGCATTACTGTAGGGATAGTAGGAAGACATGGGGAAGACGAAGATCAATGAAGGATGAGAGAATACGTGGGTTTTTTAGGAAAACCCTAACCTCGAGATCAAGAAGGTGATCTCAAGCCTGTTTACGCTAGATTTAACCTAATTCTCAATGCTTGTCTTTTCTCATTACTCTTACCCCTTAAATAGGGTTCATCCTGTTAGGGTTTAAGATAAAATATTACAAAAATGCCCCTATAAATAAAATATTCCAAAAATACCCTTGTGGCCTAAAACTGATATAAATAAAGTAAATTAAAGAAAAAAATTTTAATTTTTTTTTATTATTTGCATAACATTACACCCCCCTGGAAGAACGAGCTTGTCGTCAAGCTCGGAAGTAGGGCCTGTATGCCGACGTCTCCACCTAGTCCCCATTAGCATCCTCAATAGTTATGTCTGCCCTCCGGACGCCCAAAACTAAAGCATTCCCTCTAGAAACATTTTTTATAGTCGAATATAGGAATGCGTGTTGAATCTAGCTACATCGCCCCAAGCAGCATATTTGTCTGCCCTCAGTCCCGGATGGCACTGCCTTCCCTCTGCCCGCATTGTACCCACAATCAACCCAATAAAGACTTTAGGTGTCAAAACATCCACAGTTGAAAGTGCAGCCCGGCTCACAAAAGCACCAAAAAGAGCTAAAGACACCAGGGCAGCTGAACCAATCGCAAATCCCTTTCCAATAGTACCAGTAGTGTTTCCAGCAGTAACAAGGGCATCGGGTCTCTCACGTATCCTATGGCTCATGCTCGCCATCTCTGCAAGACCTCCGGCATTGTCACTCATGGGTCCATATGCATCAATTTCCAACCTAGTGGCGATGGTGCTCAACATCCCAAAAGCAGCCACTTCAAAACCATACATAGCAGCAAGACTAAAACGGACAAAAATGCTGACTGTAGTTGCAAAAATGGGAATAAAGATAGACTTATATCCCAAAGCCAGCCCAAAGATCACATTTGTGGCAGCTCCTACCCTACAGGAATCAGCAATATCTTGCACAGGGCTGTAAGCATTACTGGTGTAGTATTCAGTTACGAGCCCAATGACAAGTCTAGTCCACAGACCAACAGCAACACAGAAGAACAACTCCCAGTTCTTCACAACCTTCTGGGCTCCAAAATTGTAGATTGTAAAGGACCATGGCAAGCCAATCCAGCTAACAATAGCAATACCAATAGACATGAGAGTAGCAGAAATGATGAGCTGCTTTTTCAAAGCAGGTTCAATACTGTTTTCAGTTAAGAAGACTGTTGGGTTATTGAAATTCTCCTTTACGTACTTGACTATTTTATACATTCCCCATGGGATGATGTGGAGCCACACTGAATTTTCTCTAGGACCAATTGGCACTCCATCTCGTTCATAAGCAAAACCAGCATTGCAATCTTTTACTGCCTGATATGTCGATCCAGAATCATAAATAGAAGTTGAAGTATACTGATTGATACCGAAAAAATCCAGAGAGCCCTTAACTAATCTGATTGCTCCTTTTGTGAATCGTGGGACCCTCTCTCCTACAATTAGTTCCCTCCACTCAGCTGATGATATTTTCTCAACCAATATGCTACTTGCAGCTCGCATAATCTTACATGAAGTAATTATACCCAACTCAGAAAACACTTCAATCAGCTATAGCCCATGTAGTAGGATTTTGGGTCGCTCCAGTATCTTCCACTACTGATGATGTTTTGGCAGAAAACCGTACTGAATGCCCCAAATCTTGGTCCCCGCTGTGCGGCTTTGGATCTCCCTGCATGGAAATATTGAATGTTTCCAAGGCATGGTCTTTCTGCTCGTCTAAAACCGCGTCTACCTCTTCTGCAAGGACTTCGGCTGGTAAAACAGTGTCTTGCAGGTGACCTATTTTCCCATCCGAGACAGCTTCTCGATCGACTGTCTCAGTGTGTATTTCGTACTCGAAGATTTGAGGTCGTATGACCTTCTTCTTTTCTGCGACATCGATATCCCTCTTCTGCGCAAAAATTTCAATAGAAGTTCTACTCATTCCCTCCTGCAATGATTCTTTTACTTCTCCCAATCCTTCGCATACCTTTTCCATTGAATCACGTACCTCGTCTAGAACAATCCATTCTTTAGGGGACAATGAATAACCCATTGTATTCTTGCTCTGATACCAGTTGTTACGGTCCCGAATCTGACACAAGCATTCATTGGGAGGATCTTGGATCTGTCACGAGTTACGGGTCTGCCATGCATTACTGTAGAGATAGTAGGAAGACATGGGGAAGACGAAGATCAATGGAGGATTAGAGAATACGTGGGTTATTTGGGAAAACCATAACCTCGAGATCAAGAAGGTGATCTCAAGCCTTTTTATGCTAGATTTAACCTAATTTTAAAAGATTGTCTTTTCTCATTAATCTTACCCCTTAAATAGGGTTCACCCTATTAGGGTTTAAAATAAAATATTACAAAAATACCGCTATAAATAAAATATTCCAAAAATACTCATGTGGCCTAAAATTGAAATAAATAAAGTAATTAAACAAAAACAATTAAAGTAATAATACTATTGTGTGCATAACAACATCCTCCATCTTTATCCGGGAATCTTGTTCCCCCATATTTATAAAAAAAAACCAATATGCACTGCTCTCAATCAAAGTATTGTGAAAACCGACAAAAAACTGCCTTGATAATAAAGATAATCCAAGATGCATATATTCTCATAATTTCATAAGATGAAAAGATGCATAAGGACATCTCTAAACCACCTCTTAATACCAAAAACCATTTTCATAAAATTAATAATATCAGAAATAAATACTTATTTCTTGAGCTTCAATGGTGCTTCATAAGGAGCCTTTTATGAGCAGCTTTTAATCACATCTTCATACAGCATAATGGGGATCCTAAATTGGTAGGTTTGATGCCTTGTTGAATTCATGACTCCACGAATAATACCTCAAGCAAGGGGAGAGAGAAAGAAAAAAAGGAAAAAGAGAAGAGCTCTCAGGTAGAGAGAGAAGAGAAGGAAAATAAAAGAGAGTGGAGAGAGAACACTTCACACGATAGAGGAAAAAAAAAATAAGAAACTTGTTTGATGAATTCCGAGTTACAATCACCTCTATTCATATTTGAGGAGGTAATAGAGTCCATGTAGAAGTAATTTTAGGACTCCTCATTACATTCCAACTAGAACTCTCCAAGATAAGCCTGATGTGATAAAATTACATTATCTATTTAACAGACTACTTTAACTCAACTTCTAACTCTTCTTTAATCATGTGAAACAAGATAGAAGCCACATCATGATCTTATCTTTGTGGGTTCCACATGATTGTCCAGCTCATGTTGATAGATATACCAGCTCATGGTATCTTTGATCATCCAGCTCATGGTATCTTTGTGGGTCCCACTTGATCTTCAAATCTTTTATTTAATTCCAGCACATGTTCCTTGTCTCTTAGCTAGACCCACTTTTTTTGGAAGATGGGCTCCATCCCACATGACCAAGGAAGACCCACATATCTATAAGTATTATAAGATGAGCCACACGACCAAAGAATGCCCACAAGATGGGCCCAAGCACATAAAAAGTATTTTTCTTTTTCATAAATTCAACATGGTATCAGAGCAGGTTCTGTGAGTTGACTTGGTCAACCCATAGAGGTAATGAGATCTTTCTCTCTAAACCCTAAACCCTAAGTCTAGGTTCGTAGTTATTTTTTTTCTGTCCCTATACCCGTAGCTTGATTTGTGTTGTTTACCTCTATAATGAGAAGTTAATATTGAAAATTATATATCGAGGAAAAGGTATTTGAGTCTACTTTCCAAGAAAAAATATATTTTTTCCAATCAGAGTTATATACAAAGAGATAACAATATTTTAATGAGTGAAGTTCAGATTGCAAAAAAGGTTTCCAAGCTATTTTATGCTATCAAGAAGTAGACTTTGTATGGAGAAATATATATATCCAAATAAAGACCTATAAGTCTATTCTTTTACCTATTCAACCAATTTTTTATCTGAGTTATCTACAAAGAGAAATTGATATTGAAGCAGCAAAGGTCAAATAGCAAAAGAGGTTCGAGCAGCAGTAGAAAGCTTCAACATATAAGGTATTTTATGCTCTCAAGAAAGAGACTTTATATTGAGAAATATATATATAAAAAAAAGATATGTAAGTCTAATTTCTTACCAATTCAACCACTAGGTATGATTTTTATATAAGGATATATTGATCTTGGAAGAGTCAATGACTGTTATGGACTCCAAAGCATCACGAGTTATCCATAGGCATAGGAATTAAATTATGTCAATTTACTTTTCATGTAATTTCAATTCGGTTTGGTTTACTTTATTTGGTTTGGTTTAATTTGGGTTGGTTCAGTGTAATGTGGCGTGAACCACTTGAACTAATGGGTCATCTTTGTATTTTCGTCCTCAACCCTATTTAGGGGGATGTGAAGGAAAAGAGAGGCAAGTATTGAGAAAATTATATTTTACAGGTCTGATTCTCCCTCAGAGGTCAAGGTCGAATTCTCCCTTTGAGGTCCAAGGTTGAGCTTCCTCCAAAGCTCCTTCATTCTAAATTGAGTTCCACCATTACTCGTTCAAGAAACAAGGTTTCTCTTCCAACGTCAAGATCAACCATGGAGGGAGGAGAGGAAAGAAGGGTGACTCGATCCATGGCAAGGGAAGAACCTAACATCTTGGTATCAGACAGGTCCACCCTTGGGGATTCCTCTTCCCCTAACGATTTGAGACAGTTAGTGGAAGATAATAGGCAAAGGACAGATAACCAGGCTCATGCCCTGGAAGAGGTGCGTCAAACAACCTCTGATTTGCGTGAGGCAATAAAATCAATGGATGCTGCCATCCAAGCTCTCCTCCGGCGACAAGAGGACCATGATACACGAGCCCAACCTCCAACTGCCTACTCTCCACCGGCCGAACACCATCCATTCCACCCACTACCTCCCCCACAACCACCAATGCGTCAACACCATTCCCATCTGGGGCCTGCTGTTCAAGGACCAAACATTGTGCCCAAGTATTTAAAACTTGACTTTCCTACGTATGATGGGTCTAAGGACCATTTGATTTGGTTAGACAAGTGTGATCAGTTCTTTTACCATCAAAAAACACCTGCGGATGAGAAAGTGTATTTGGCCGCCTACCACATGCTCGATGAAGCGCTTCTATGGTACCACCAATTTCGAAATGACCAAGTGGTTCAGGATTGGGCAACTTTTAGACAGTCTTGCATGATGAGATTTGGTCCTCCTGCTAGTAGCAATCCATTGGGCGAATTAATCAATTGCAAAGAAATTGGAACACTAGAGGTGTACCAAAAGACCTTCCAGGAAAGGTTAGCCCGAGCAAACCAGTTTGTTAGCCACACACAGTATGTTCATATTTTTACTGTTGGTTTGACAGAAGCTTTGCGTTTAGAAGTTGAATTACATGCTCCTAAAGATTTAGACCACGCTATGAATTTAGCCAGAGCAATTGAGCACAAGCAACGCGTTCTAAAGGAGTCACTGGTCAGAAAACCAGCTTGGCCAGGAAGGCACAATGCCTCTGCGCCAAACCATTCCTATGGACCTCCAAGATTTAGAGACAGTGCAGCCCCACTCCCAGACATCTCTAATTCAGCTCCACCTGCTCCTTACTTCAAAAAACTTACTAGACAGGAAATGGAGCAGAGAAAGGCCAAGGGCCTCTATTTTAACTGTGATGAACAGTATGTTTTTGGTCACTACTGCAAACAATTATTCAGTATATGTCTGTGGGAGGATGGAGACGAAATACCACAAGAGGAAGAAATTGTGGAAACTGACCAAGAAGATCCAGAGATTTCCCTTCATGCTATGACTGGTCTACGTAGTGCAAGCACAATGCAGGTTAAAGCCCAATTACATCATTTACAGTTACTGGCTTTAGTTAACTCGGATAGTACACATAATTCCATCAGTCAGCAGGCAGCAGAACAACTTGGGTTAGTAGTACAGCAACAGAATGGTCTTTCTGTATCAGTAGCCAATGGGGATAAAATTACTAGTGTAGGCATATCACTAGCCACACGCTTTGATATTGAGGGATATAAATTTGTTGCAGATTTTCTGGTGATTCCACTATCAGGATTCGATTTGGTGCTAGGAATTAAATGGCTACAATTGTTGGGACCAATACTATGGGATTTCCAAGCTCTGTCCATGTCTTTTATAGAGGACCAACATCATATTATATTGCATGGCACACAAGCACCACTCACCTGTGCACTACAGGTTGCCCAGGTCCAGTCCACAAATACATGCCAGTTATCTCACTTACTTACAGAATTTGAGGATATCTTTCAAGACCTTACTGCCTTACCGCCACTTAGGCACTGTGATCACCGTATCCGTTTGAAAACGGGGACCGAGCCGGTAGTGGTACGTCCGTATCGTTACCCTCACTTACAGAAGGATGAGATTGAAAGGCAGTGCCAGCAGATGTTAGCACAGGGTATTATTCAGCCCAGCAGGTCTCCTTTTTCTTCACCGGTATTACTAGTCCGCAAGCATGATAAGTCATGGAGGTTCAGTGTGGATTACCGACAACTCAATGCCCATACAATTAAAGATAAATTTCCTATTCCAGTGGTGGACGAACTGTTAGATGAGCTACATGGAGCTACTATATTTACTAAACTCGATTTGAAATCTGGCTATCATCAAATCCGAGTTCATCCATAATATGTGGAGAAAACAGCGTTCCGCACGCATCACGGCCATTTTGAATTCCTCGTAATGCCATTTCGTCTATCAAATGCGCCTTCCACCTTCCAGGCCCTCATGAATGAGGTATTTTCCCCTCTCTTGAGAAAATATGTATTGGTCTTTTTAGACGATATTTTGGTCTATAGCAACAGCTGGGAAGAACATCTTCAACACCTTCACCAGGTATTTTCTCTTATACGTTCACATCATTTGGTTTTAAATCGGTCAAAATGTTCTATGGGTACATCAGAAGTGGCATATTTGGGTCATGTTATTTCAGCATCAAGGGTGAAGGTAGACCAGAGTAAGATACAAGCGGTCACAGATTGGCTATTCCTACATCTATTACAGCCTTAAGAGGATTTTTGGACCTAGCTGGATATTATAGAAAATTTATTCGTAGCTATGGCCAGCTTGCAGCTCCGCTCAACAATCTCCTCAAGAAAAATGCTTTTACCTGGTCAGAGACAGCAGCTTATTCCTTTCAGCAATTGAAAGACGCCTTATCATCAGCCCCAGTTTTGCAGCTCCCCGACTTTGAGGAGTCCTTTGTAGTGGAATGTGATGCTTCAGGGGGCGGTATTGGCGCAGTGTTGCACCAACAGGGCCACCCGATTGCTTATTTTAGCCGTCAACTGGGCCAACACCACCACAAGTTGGCAACTTATGAGAGGGAATTGATTGGATTGGCGAAAGCTATACAGCATTGGCGCCCTTATCTTTGGGGACGTTGTTTTTTGATTCGCACTGATCATTGCAGCCTCAAGTATCTTCTTGAGCAGCATCTCACTACTTCACCACAACAGCATTGGTTAAGTAAGCTTATGGGGTTTGACTTTTTTGTCGAGTATAAACCGGGAAGTTTGAATGTAGGGGCTGATGCCTTATCTCACCGGGACATTCCATAGCCGCAATTAAATGCCATAAGTCAGCCCAGAGCTCTCTTGTTGGATTCTATACCGGAAGAGGCACAATAGTACCCAGATATTATCTCCTTATGCAAGGATATCCAGCAGGGCACATCGACACCACATTGGACGGTTCAGGACAATCTCGTCCTCTACAAAAACAGAATTTTTCTACACCACACATCCCCTCTGATTAACAAAATTTTGGCTTCCTTCCATGACAGTACACATGAGGGCCGACAGAAAACATATTTTCGAATCAGTAGGGAATTTTATTGGAGGGGCATGAAGCGCAGTATAGCTGATTATGTGGCGGCTTGTCAGACTTGTCAGTGGAATAAAGCTGAAACATTAAGTCCAGCGGGGTTGCTCCAACCACTTCAGCTTCTGTCACAGGTCTGGTCTGATATTTCTATGGACTTCATAGATGGACTTCCCTCTTCGTAAGGTAAATCTGTTATCCTGGTAGTGGTGGATCGTTTCTCTAAATATGGGCATTTCATTCCTCTGGCTTATCCTTACACTGCAACACAGGTAGCTCAACTTTTTATGGATAACATTGTACGATTACATGGGATGCCTAATTCAATTACCAGTGATAGGGATGCAATGTTTACAAGTACTTTCTGGAAAGAACTCTTCAAGTTACAAGGTACAACGTTAGCCTTTTCTTCAGCCTACCATCCATAAACTGATGGTCAGACAGAGGTCGTCAACAGAACCATTGAAATGTATCTCCGCTATTTCGTGGGGGACTCACCTAAGAGGTGGGTTAAGTGGCTCGCCTGGGCTGAGTTCTGTTACAACACCTCCTACCACAGTGCTCTCGGCACAACCCCATTCAAGGTAGTATATGGTAGAGAACCTCCCCGTCTTTTAGCCTATGAACCAGGGGCCTCTAAAGTCGCAACTTTGGACCAAGCATTGGCTGAAAGAGACACATTCATCACAGAGGTGCACACTCATCTACAGAAGGCACAAAATTCTATGAAACAATATTATGACAAGAAGCACCGGGAAGTCTTCTTTTCTCCTGGAGATTACTTTTGGTTGCGTCTCCAACACTACAGGCAGCTGTCGTTGACAGCCTCCAAACATCACAAGCTCTCTCCAAAATATTATGGTTCCTTTCGGGTGATGGACCGCATTGGGACAGTGGCCTACAGATTGCAGCTTCTGCCAGAGGCCAGAATTCACAACGTCTTTCATGTCTCACAATTAAAGGCCTTCCACGGTGATTTGCCCTTGCTGCACACCCCGCTGCCACCACTCCATGAGCGACGTGTACTTTCTACCCCGACACAGGTATTACAAACTCGTCGTATTCAGGGTGATTGGGAGATCTTAGTGCAATGGGCTGATGCTGACCCCAGTGACACGACATGGGAGCCATTAGCGGCGTTTCGCACCCTCTACCCATACTTTGAGCTTGAGGACAAGATCTTTCTCCAAGGGGGGGTGATGTTATGGACTCCATAGCATCACGAGTTATCCATAGGCATAGGAATTAAATTATGTCAATTTACTTTTCATGTAATTTCAATTCGGTTTGGTTTACTTTATTTGGTTTGGTTTAATTTGGGTTGGTTCAGTGTAATGTGGCGTGAACCACTTGACCTAATGGGTCATCTTTGTATTTTCGTCCTCAACCCTATTTAGGGGGAAGTGAAGGAAAAGAGAGGCAAGTATTGAGAAAATTATATTTTACAGGTCTGATTCTCCCTCAGAGGTCAAGGTCGGATTCTCCCTTTGAGGTCCAAGGTTGAGCTTCCTCCAAAGCTCCTTCAGTCTAAATTGAGTTCCACCATTACTCGTTCAAGAAACAAGGTTTCTCTTCCAACATCAAGATCAATAATGGAGGGAAGAGAGGAAAGAAGGGTGACTCGATCCATGGAAAGGAAAGAGCCTAACAATGACATTCTGAAAAAAAAGGAGAAACAATACTTAGTTCGGCCAGAGGACAAACACTGAAATCTATCTAATTATTTATGTTCTGATAATTATATTTTATGAAGAGATGTTATACTTGAATGAAAATTATTTAATTCTACTTTCAAAAAGAGAAAATTTCATTTAGATTTGATCTATATTGAAAGACATATTCACATTGGAAGAATCAAAGGTTATGCTAGTATTTTATTGTAAAGAAAAATCCGAATTTAAGCTGATTGTTTTGTGTCACTATTTGAGTTGCTATATCAGGAAACTATCTCACTTCTCCTTGGTTTAAGGGATTATTACTAACATCTCTATTATTTTGGCATATTGCTACATCTATGATATTTGGTTCAAGCTGGGATCGATGTCATTACCTCCGAGCTTGAGGGGGAGAAGTAGAAGATGTACAAGAGGTATTTTATTCCATATGTTGTGGATAAGTTTTATGTGACAAAAAATTTCAAGAAATGGGAAACACAAAAGATGAAGCTTATGCATCTAAGAAAAAATATTTATATTGGATTATGATTATTTCATGGGTCCTTCTACAAGGTTTATTATTATGGTTCGTATTATATGTGTTGGAAGATGGTCATGTTACATTACATCTACTACTATTATGTCTCTTTGGTTGAGACATTATTATTGAAGAAGAGATGGCCTCAGTACCTTTTTTTTGGAAGATAAAATCTAGCTCAAACGACCAAGGAAGGCCCACAAGATGGGCCCAAGCCCTTAAGAAGTATGACCAACAATGATTACCATGAGCTGGCATCCTTATCACATTAGTTGGATGATCAAGAAGGACTCACAAAAGTATCTTATCTTATGGTCACGACCAAGAAGAGTTTTAGTTTGAGTTATGTTTGTCTTTGATCTATATTGAGTTATTTAATTATGTTAGGACTTATCTTTAAGTGTTAGAGTTTGGGTGTAATTGGGACAAGGGTATTTTTATTGTAATTACACTCTACTACTTTCCTCTATTATAAATAGATGTTCATGTACTCTGATTACAGCAAGTTCTTGATGTCAAAGAAGTATTTCACTTTTCCATAAATTCAACATGGTATTAGAGCTGGTTCTATGAGTTGACGTGGTCAACTCACGGAGGTAATGTGGTCCTTTTCTCTAAACCCTAAACCCTAGGTCTAGATTAGTAGTTTTTTTTTTGTCCCTACACCAGTAGTTTTATTTGAATTTTTACATCTATACATAGTTTTCATATTGCCAATTACATATTGACAGAAATATATTTGAGTCTATTTTCCAAATAAAAAATATTTGTTCCAATCGGAGTTATCTACAGAGAGATATCAATATTTGAATGAGCGAAGGTCAGATTGCAAAAGGTTCGAGTAGTAGCAGAAAGCTTCCGATTCCGAGGTATTTTTTGCTATCAAGCAGTAGACTTTATATGGAGAAATATCTATAAGTCTATTATTTTACCTATTCAACCAAGTTTTTATCTAAGTTATCTACAAAGAGAAATCTATATTTGAAGCAACAAAGGTCAGATTGAAAAACTGGTTCGAGTGGTAATAGAAAGCCTCAACTTCTGAGGTATTTTATGCTATCAAGAAAGAGAGTTTATATGGATAATTATATATAAAAAGAAAGATACGTAAGTCTAGTTTCTTAAATATTCAACCAATTATATTATGTCTTTTATAAGGAGATATTGATCTTGGAAGAGTCAATGGTCGTTTAGAAAAAATAGTAGAAACAGAACTTAGTTCGGCCAGATGACAGAGAATGAAATATATCAGATTATTTATCTTATTATAATTATATTTTATGAAGTTAACTTAGACTGGGATTAAAGGTATTTAATTCTACTTTCATAAGGAGAAAATTTAAGTCAATCTGATCTATATTTAAAGATATATTAGCATTGGAAGAATCAAAGGTCATGCTGGTATTCTGTTGTATTGAAACATTCGAATTTATGCCCGTTGTTTTGCGTCACTTTTTGAGTTCTTATATCAGAAAATATCTCACTTCTCCCTGGTTTAAGGGCTTATTTATACATCTTTGTTATTTGTGCTTATGGCTACATCTATGATATTTGGTTCAAGCTGGGATCACTGCCATTACTTCCCAGCATGAGGGGGGAGAAGTAGAAGAAGTACAAGAAAGAGGTATTTTATTTCATATGTTGTGAATAAGTTTATGTGACCAAAATATTCAAGAAAGGAGGAGCACAAAAGATGAAGCTTGTGCATCAAATAAAAAAGTTTTATATCGGATTATTTAATGGGTTTTGTAACAAAGTTTATTATTTGGTTCGTGTTATATGTGTTGAAAGATGGTCATGTTATATACAGCTGTTGCTATCATGTCTCTTTGGGGATATTATTATTGAAGAAGTGGTAGCTTCATATCATCATTTATTTTAACCCGTCAAAAAGATCAAAATTATTTGTGGTTGGGAGTCCATGACGGAGGAACTTCATCCCCGTAAAAAAGATCATAATTATTTGTGGTTGGAAGTCCATGATGGAGGAATTTCATCCCTGTCAAAAATATCAAAATTATTTGTGGTTGGAAGTTTATAACGGAGGAACATATTATTACATCTACGTAATACCCCCCCTCCCCCCCCTCCTAATAATGGCTTTTATGTCTCCTATCACTTGAGAGTCGTTGTCCTGTGGAGGTACATGGTGGTGGACACTTCAGAGCTATGCCGATTGACACACTATCGATAGAAGACGGAGTGTGCCCTACATCCAACATTAGGACTGGAGTATGAAGCAATGGCTTACAGGCTAGGAGTGATTTTTACTCTCACTTATGTCACAGGGCCTCATGGAAGGACGCAACAGCGTGAGGGGGAATGTTGGAAGATGAAGGCGTATTGGAAGATGTGCCATTTTGTACAAAAATATTCTATCCATCATTTGGAGCAAGCTGGGAATTCATATTGCTCTCTCACCCCCAGTTTGAGGAGGAGTGTTGGAAGATAAACTCTAGCCCACATGACCAAGGAAATCCCTCATATCCAAGATTATTAAAAATATGAGTCACACGAACAAGGAAGGCCCACAAGATGGGCCCAAGACCATAAGAAGTATGATCCACAATGATTACCATGAGCTGGCATCCTTATCACATCACTTGGAAGATCAAGAAGGATTCATAAAAGTGTCTTATCTAGTGATCACAACCAAGAAGAGTTTTAGTTTTAATTATATTTGTCTTTTATCTATATTGAGTTATTTAATTATGTTAGGACTTATCTTTAAGTGTTAGAGTTTGGGTGTAATTGGGACAAGGGTATTTTTATTCTAATTGAACTGTACTACCTTCCTCTATTATAAATAGAGGTTCATCTACTCTGATTACAACAAGTTATTGATGTCAATGAAGTATTTCACTTTTCCATAAATTCAACACTTTTTCATACAATAATTTATTTGACTCTCAAAAATATCAAGGTTGGGACACCATGAGAGTCGGTGCCTGGATTGGGACACCATGATAAATTTAACACTAAAAAATATCACAGTTGGGATACCATGAGAGTCAGTGTCCGGATTTGGACACCATTATAAATAAACCCACTACCCCCTATAATGACTTTTATTACTCCTACCACTTGAGAGTCGTTGCAATGTGGAGGGACACGGTGGTGGACACTTCAGACCAATGTTGATAGACACACTACCTATAAAAGACTGAGTGTGCCCTACATCGAGCATTAGGACTGGAGTATAGAGCAATGTCTTACCAGCTAGGAGTGATTTTTACTCTCACTTATATTATGCTAGTAGGGCCTCCTGGAAGGACACAACGGTGTGAGGGGGAGTGCTGGAAGATGAATGCATATTGGAAGATGTGCCATTTTATACAAAAAGATTCAATACATCATTTGCTGCAAGCTGGGAGTTCATGATGTTCTGTCACCCCCAGCTTGAGGGGGAGTGTTGGAAGATGGGCTCCATCCCACATGACCAATGAAGGCCGACATATCTAAAAGTATTATAAGATGATCCACACGACCAAAGAAGGCCCACAAGATGGGCCCAATCACATAAGAAGTATTTTATTTTTGATAAATTCAACAACTTTGTATGAGGACTCTTGTTGACACCTCTCGAGCTCATGGTGGATCCCACCAGCTTCTGTAGCCATGGTGGGTCCCACATTATAACATATACGAACCTAAACTGATAATAGATCAAAAAATGATCACATTATCTTTGTGGGTTGACTAAGTCATGTTACAAGAAGACTAACATAACTAAAATACCTTTAAACTGAAACTCTTCTATGAGACCTCCCTCCATAATAATTTTGGATCTATAAGACTTCTTATTGTGAGAGTCATGTAAGACTCTTCCATATTTTATCTTCAACACTAGGTTTATTTATCACTAGTTTCATGAGTTTATAATTAAAGGAAGCCATGCTTACATGATTAAGAGCTCTTGGGGTTTAATTGTTTGTTGATGATAAGTTGATGTTCAAAAATATTTTACTCGTGAAGGTAACTTGAAGTGCTGAATTTTTTTTGTTAATACAAGTATTCTCCCTCTCATTGGGAAGTACTCCACATTGAGATAGAGGGTGGATTAACTTACCAAAAAACTCAATAAAAAAAAAGGAAGTAAAAGGTTGTCTTTTTGCAAGATAATTGGGGCCTAATTCATAGAAGTAAAGTTTCCTATCTGGAAACAAATCTCTACCTTGATCTAGATTTTTTTTATATGATTATTACTTGCCATGATTAATTTTCTTCTTACCTAAAATAATTAATGTAAGTTAAGATTGAGATCTTTTGGTGCAGTGGTGCCATAACTCAAAAGGAAAGTTTTCTTGGTTATTTTTTAGAAGAGGCTGATTTAGTGGAAGATTGTCAATGTTTTGATTTAGTGGCTAATTTGATTTGATTATATCCTTGGTTATTATTCTTTCGTGATTAAGAAAGACATGTGTTTACTTAATTTGATCTCGGCCAGCATGAGGTTTCCTTACTTAATGCTTGAATTTGATTGGGATCTCGGGTTGGTTTGGTTCTTTCTTCTTCCCTTGAGTTGGTTCATATTTGGGTTAGCTTGTTGGAGTTGTTTCACTTATCCATATAAAAAGTGAATTAATATTTAAATGAGACTTGCTAAGTCTCAGTTTTATTTTAAGGCTCGGTTATTAAACCTTGGATTATATTAGTGATTGAAGCTTCTTCTTATATATTGAACAAGAGTAGTGTTTTTTTTATACTTCATGGTTGAAGACTAGTGGGAAGTAAAAGTGACCTCCTCAAAATTACCACCATACCCTTAAAAGGGTTGTCTAAGGGGCTTTGGCAGCATATGTTATGGTTCTGGGTTAAGTACCTATGTCTTCCGCTCCTGACAGGCCGGTCTTTCGAGTAGTATTGGCTAGGTGCTTAACATTTGGTATCAGAACAGGCTCTCACGTCGCGAGTTCGAGTCCCGGGGACCGCAAAGGCTGGATTAAAATTACTGGTAGGTTCGGAAGGGGTGACCTAGCGGAGGGGGCGACCTGGAGAACTACGAAGGGGCACTAAGAGTAGGCCGCAGCCATAGTAGGCCACCGGGTTGGGCCAGTGTCGTTGCGCCGCTGTGGTCATCGGCTCGTGAAGGTGGGGTGTGATGTTATGGTCCTGGGTTAAGTACCTATGTCTTCCGCTCCTGATAGGCCGGTCTTTTGGGTAGTATTGGCTAGGTGCTTAACAACATACCCCTCCAATTTCCCCAAATCGTCGTCACTTTGTTCGGCTTTGGATTTCCTTATGCGGAAATCTTGAATTTGTCTGAAGCATGGTCCAAATATTAATCGCCGCGGTTGGGCCTTGTATTTCCTTGCACGGAAATCTTAGATTTTTCTGAAGTATGGCCTCTCTGCCCATTTGGCTTTGAGGTTTCCCCCAAATCTTTCACAAGGCCTTCGGCTGGTAAACAGGACAAAATTGGTGATTTTTCCAGCCCGTGGCCTGTTGCCCCGTCCGAGAAAACTTCTACTACTTTCCCTTTGCGTATGTCCTACTCGGAGATTTCAGGTCGTATGATATTTTTTGCAGAAGCCAGTTGCTTCCTTACCAGAAAAATTTTCATGTAGGCTGCACGCCATTCCCGTATATTTTTCTCTTCAACCACTGCATTTCTCTGATTTCTCTATGCATCACCATCCATTCTTCCAGGGATATTTCTCTTTTCATCGCCATCCATTCTTCTGGGGATATAAAATGGCGCATTGTGTTCTCGCTCTGATACCAGTTGTTATGGTCTCAGATCTGACACAAAGATTCGTTGTTACGGTTCTAGTTCGACCATGGGAAACTGTAGAAAGACATGGTGGAATTGTAGGGAGACATGGAGAAGAAGATGAAAATCAAGCCAAAGGGAACCTTGAAAACCCTAGAGATCGTTAAGGAGAACTCTAAGCCTGTTTACCCTAAAATTAACCTAAAATCAATGCTAGTTTTTCTCATTACTCTTACCCCTTTGTTGGAAGATAAGTTCAAGCTCACACGACCAAGGAAGGCCCACATATATAATATTATTATAAGATGGGCCACATGACCAAGGAAGGCCACATGATGGGTCCAAGCCCATAAGAAGTAGGACCCACAATGATTACCATGAGCTGTCATCCTTATCACATCAGTTGGAAGATCAAGGACTCACAAAAGTATCTTATCTTATGGTCACAACCAAGAAGAGTTTTAGTTTGAGTTATGTTTGTCTTTTATCAATATTGAGTTATTTAATTACGCTAGGAATTATCTTTAAGTGTTAGAGTTTGGGTGTAATTGGGAGAAGGGTAGTTTTATTATAATTGGACTTTACTACCATCCTCTATTATAAATAGAGGGTCATTTACTCTAATTACAACAAGTTATTGATTTAAATGAAGTATTTCACTTTTCCATAAATTCAACATGGTATCAGAGTAAGTTCTGTGAGTTGATGTGATCCTTTTCTCTAAACCCTAAACCCTAAACCCTAGGTCTAGGTTCGTAGTTATTTTTTACAGTCTCTACACTAGTAGTTTCCTTTCCATTTTTTACCTCTATAAGGAGTTTTTTATAGTGTAAATTACATATTGACGGAAATATATTTGAGTCTACTTTCGAAATAAAAAATATTTGTTCCAATTGGAGCTATATACAGAGAGATATTGATATTTGAATGAGCAAAGGTCAGATTGCAAAAAGGTTCGAGCAGTAGTAGAAATCTTTAGATTCTGAGGTATTTTTTATATCAAGATCTAGAATCTATATGGAGAAATATATATGAAAATAAATATATGTAAGTATATTCTTTTTCTTATTCAGCCAATTTTTTATCTGAGTTATTTACAAAGAGAAATCAATATTTGAAGCAGCAAAGTTCAGATTTAAAAAGAGTTTCGAACAGCAGCAGAAAGCCTCAACTTCTGAGGTATTGTATGCTATCAAGAAAGAGACTTTATATGGATAAATATATATAAAACAAAAGATATGTAAGTCTATTTTCTTAAATATTAAACCAATTCTTGGTATGATTTTTCTATAAGGAGATATTGATCTTTGAAGAATCAATGGTCATTCTGGAAAAACAGTAGAAACAATACTTAGTTCGGCTAGATGACAGAGACAGAAACCTATCAGATTATTTATCTTCTTATAATTATATTTTATGAAGTGAACTTATACTTAGAAGAAAGGTATTTAAGTCTAGTTTCATACCAAGAAATTTTTATGTCAATCTGATCTATATTTAAAGATATATTTGCAATGGAAGAATCAAAGGTCATGTTGGTATACTGTTGTATTGAAAAATCCAAATTTTTGCCCAATATTTTGTGTCACCTTTTGAGTTGATATATCAGAAAATATCTCACTTCTTCCATGTTTGAGGGATTATTTATAAATCTCTATTATTTGGGCTTATGGCTACATCTATGATATTTGGTTCAAGCTGGGATCACTGCCATTACCTCCCAGCTTGAGGGCGAGAAGTAGAAGAAGTACAAGAAAGGTACTTTATTTCATATGTTGTGAATAAGTTTATGTGACAAAAATATTCAAGAAAGGGGGAGCACAAAAGATCAAACTTGTGCATCAAAGAAGAAATTTTTACATCGGATTATTTTATGGGTTCTTTTGCAAAGTTTATTATTTGGTTCGTGTTAAATTTGTTGGAAGATGGTCGTGTTATATACAGTTGCTACTATTATGTCTCTTTGGGGACATTATTTCTTGGGTTCTCTTTCATGTTATATATCACATTGGGAAACCGTGAAGGAGAAAATTATTATTACATCTATGTTATCCCCCCTCTGTAATGGCTTTTATGTCTCATACCACTTGAGAGTCGTTGTCCTGTGGAGGGACACGGTGGTGGACACTTGTTATGGACTCTATAGCATCACGAGTTACCAATAGGCGTAGGAATTAATGAATGTGTTTTTCAATTTCCATGTAATTGTTTCTTGGTTTGGGTTGGTTTAGCATTTATTGGTTTGAACCATTGACCCAAGAGGTCTTTAGGGTTTTGGACGTCCTCCACCCTATTTAAGGGGATGGCTGGGGTAATGAAGATTATCAATTGAGTTCACTTTAGTTAACGTAATTTAGATAAACAGGTCAAGAGCTCCTTCAAGCTCTCTTCCGTTTTTTCCCCACTTCTCCTTTCCGAAAATCAATTCCCTTCAACCCCTCATTCCATCTCAACGTCAAGCAAGGTAATGGAAGGAAGAGAAGAGAGGAGGGTGACAAGATCCATGGCTCGTGAGGAACCTAACAACGTGGTATCAGACAGGTCCACCCTCGGTGATTCCTCTTCTCCAGAGGACATACGTCAAGTCCTTTCAGAACTTCAACAACGATCCACTCTTCAAGGTACTGAAATTTCTCACATCAATACTACCTTACAAACTCTGGAATCATCTCTACAATCCATCCTTCGACAACTTGCTGCACTTCAAGCACCAACGCCACCACTAGCAACCAATTTTCAACCACAACCAGTTCCCCACCAACAATTCACGCCACCACCAAATCCACCCCTGCGCCAACCAATGGGTTCAATGACCACTCACGCACAAGCACCATCAACGGTTCCCAGGTACTTTAAACTTAACTTTCCTACATATGATGGCTCTAAAGATCCTTTATTGTGGTTCACGAAATGTGAACACTTCTTTTATCATCAACAAACGGTGGAAATGGACAAGGTTACTTTGGCTGCCTACCACATGCTCGATGAAGCGCTCATGTGGTTCCATCACTACCGAAATGTCCATTCCATTCAGGATTGGCTGCACTTTAAACATGCTTGCCAGCTGAGGTTCGGACCTCCAGCTAGCAGCAACCCAGTGGGGGAATCGATCAACTACAAACAGACCAGCACCTTAGAATTTTACCAAAAAACGTTCCAAGAAAGGTTGGCTAGAACTAGTGAATTTGTTCCTCCTCACCTACATGTTTAGATTTTTAATGCTGGATTGACAGAGGCAGTCAGATTGGAAGTGGAATTACTGGGTCCGACAAATTTGGACTCAGCAATGAATTATGCCAGGGCTGTGGAGCACAAACAGAGAGTTCTAAAAGTGTCTTTACAAAGAAAACCATTTTGGCAAAACAGAATACAGGGTACTGCATCTGGTCCACGTTTTGGGTCCTCTGCCCCTAACCAAGCAGATCAAGCTACTAGTGTGCCTCCACACTCTATGCCACGTAAATTTTTGACTAAACAGGAAATGGACGCTCGAAAGGCAAAGGGCCTATGTTTTAATTGTGACGAACAATTCCTGCCCAGACATACATGTAAACGTTTATTCAGTATTGAATTGTTGGAAGAAGATTCAGAAGAGCTTCTTGAAAATGAAATTGTTGAAGAGGTACAACAGGAAGCAGAGATCTCCCTCCATGCCATGCATGGCCTGCGTAGTTCTAATACCATGCAGGTAAAGGCCAGGTTACATCATCTCATGCTACTTGTTTTAGTTGATTCGGGCAGCACGCATAATTTTATCAGTGAACCAGCCGCACAACAATTGGGATTGGAAATTCAACAACAAAGGGGACTCTCAGTTTCAGTGGCCAATGGGGCCAAAATTGCTAGTGTGGGGTTGTGTGCTAACACCCCTTTCACCATTGAAGGGCATTCCTTTTAGGCAGATTTACTAGTCATTCCATTGGCTGGATTTGATTTGGTGCTCGGGGTCAAATGACTCCAGTTATTAGGACCGATATTATGGGACTTTCAGGCTCGGACTATGACATTTTCAGCACCACAGGGCCAAATTACATTACAAGGCATTGTGGCACAGGTCCCTAAGCACTTCACACTTTGCATATTCAACACACGGGTGATGATCAGTTAGCTCCTTTACTTACAACATTTGCGGATTTATTTAATGACCCTACAGGTCTATGTTATGGACTCCATAGCATCAAGAGTGGCTAACCGGAGAAGAGAATAGATGGAGTAAACTTGTATTTCAATATCTTAGGGGTTTAATTGTAATTTGAAGTTCCATAAGGGTCTAATTGTAATTATAGAACCTTTGATGTTTTCCTTGACCTATTTAGGGCGTCAAGTGAAGTAATGAAGACAAGCATTGAGTATTAGTCTAAATGAGATCAGGTTCTCTCTCAAAAGAGGCCTAACGTGAGAGCTCCTTTCAAGGCTCACGTCCTTCACCATTGGGCGTTCCAAGAACCCCAAATCCTTCCCTTCCTCATCATTCAATCTGGAAGCTAGAGGAGATCGCCGGGTGACTCGATCCATGGCTAGAGAGCCTAACAACGTGGTATCAGACAGGACCACCCTTGGTGATTCCTCTTCACCTGCAGAAATTCGAAATTTTGTGGAAGAAAACCATGCTGGTCTACAATCTCAAATCAATGGCTTGGAGGGAAAATTCCAGATGTTGCTATCACGCATGGAGGAAGGCTTCACCCAGCTCTCAGTCCAGATGGCATCCTCCTCACGTCCAGCAGATCCCCTCAACCCTCTTCCAACACCTCCACCTCCTCCCCTGCGCCAAACACCTCAACCTCGTGGGGGCCTCAATCCAGCCCCTCCTACCGTGCCAAGGTACACAAAGCTTGATTTTCCAACGTATGATGGGTCCTCCAACCCTTTAATGTGGTTGCACAGGTGTGATCATTTCTTTTCCAATCAAGGAACTCTGCCCGAAGGCAAGGTTCAATTGGCCGCCTTCCACATGCTCGATGAAGCGCTTATGTGGTTTCAGCAATTCAAAAACGAATTCATGGTCTATGATTGGGAATTTTTCAAAGAAAATTGTATGCTACGGTTTGGTCCTCCGCTTCGCAGCAACCCAGTTGGGGATTTGGTCAATCTAAAACAGAGTGGAACTATAGAACAATATCAGAAATTGTTCCAAGAAAAACTTGCTCGTGCAAGTCATTTGGTCCGACCTGAACTTTATGTCAATTTGTTCACGGCTGGCCTGGTAGAACCCCTTCGCCTAGAAGTGGAATTGGAAGCCCCCACCTCCCTAGCCCACGCAATGAATTTGGCAAGAGCATTGGACACCAAACAGCGCCTCTTCCGTGAGTCCTTAAACAAACGTCCTCCTTGGCAACCTCGCCCACAGCCCCATGGCCCTTATCCCACTCACCCCAGGCCTCCTCCCACCCAACCATCACCACCACCACCAGCCTTTACACCCCCACCTGGTTTTATCAAACGTCTGACAAAAGCCGAAATTGATCAGAGGAGGGCTCAAGGCCTATGTTTCAATTGTGATGAGAAATTCGTCAAGGGCCATCTATGCAAAAGACTATTTTGGGTAGAAATAGAAGACCCCTCAGAGGATGACTTTCAGGAGGATATGGACCAAACCGAGGAGGAAACACCAGAAATCTCCCTCCATGCCATGACCGGCCTGCATAGCACAAATACCATGCAG
This sequence comes from Aristolochia californica, assembly GCF_029961685.1. Lineage (NCBI taxonomy): Eukaryota > Viridiplantae > Streptophyta > Magnoliopsida > Piperales > Aristolochiaceae > Aristolochia > Aristolochia californica. The sequence goes on from NW_027181771.1 coordinate 26,325,073, forward strand.
GTCCATGCCACCTTGAAACATCATATTCTGCTAGCACTCGTGGACTCAGGCAGCACACATAATTTTATAAGCAGCCAGGCAGCACAACAGTTGGGTTTATCACTACAGCAGAAATCAGGCATATCAGTCTCAGTGGCTAATGGTGACAAGGTCACCACCGTGGGGTTCGGTTCCGCAGTGCCCTTTACTATTGAAGGTCACTCCTTTGTAGCAGATTTTTTGGTCATACCGTTGGCTGGGTTTGACCTTGTCTTGGGCATTAAATGGCTACAGCGCTTGGGTCCGATCTTATGGGATTTCCAATCCCTGACCATGAGTTTTAACCAGGACACCCATCCGATCACCCTCCATGGCAATAGCGCCCAGAGGCCATGCAGCCTCCACACACTTTCGGTGGATACTTCAAAAGGGGATAACTTAGCTTCATTGTTGGCCGAATATGCTGATTTATTTCAGGCACCTGCCGACCTTCCTCCTATCAGAGTGTGTGATCACAGAATTCGTTTGAAGATGGGCACAGAACCAGTGGTAGTGCGTCCCTACCGCTATCCCCATGTGCAAAAAGATGAGATAGAACGTCAATGTCAACAAATGCTACAACAAGGTATTATTCAGCCTAGTCGTTCTCCTTTTTCATCCCCGGTATTACTGGTAAAGAAATCAGATAAATCTTGGCGCTTTTGTGTGGATTACCGTGACCTCAATGCTCGCACCATCAAAGATAAATTTCCAATTCCAGTGGTCGATGAATTATTGGATGAGTTACACGGCTCTCAATTATTTACAAAGTTGGACTTAAAATCAGGCTACCATCAGATTCGGGTTTATTCAGAGGATATCGAAAAAACTGCCTTCCGCACCCACCATGGTCACTACGAGTTCTTGGTGATGCCATTTGGGCTATCCAATGCCCCGTCCACCTTTCAAGCGCTTATGAACCAGGTATTTCGCCCTTTCTTACGGAAGCATGTCTTAGTTTTTTTTGACGATATACTGGTCTATAGCAAAACTTGGGCAGCACACTTGCATCAATTGAGACAGGTTTTCACCATTCTCCGAGCACACCATTTATTTCTCAATCGTGCCAAATGTGACTTTGCCACATCCGAAGTAGCTTATTTGGGGCATGTGATATCAGCATCCGGGGTGAAACCAGACTTCAGCAAGATACAATCGGTGATGGATTGGCCCACACCTCACACCGTTACTGCTTTGAAAGGGTTCCTTGGTCTCGCAGGGTATTATAGAAAATTTATCAAAGACTACGGTCACCTGGCAGCACCATTGCATAATTTACTGAAGAAACATGCCTTTCAGTGGTCTCAGTTGGCAGACTCCTCATTTAACAACTTAAAACAGGCATTAGCGTCAGCACCAGTTCTCCAATTGCCCAACTTTGCCGAACATTTCATTATAGAATGCGATGCATCCGGGGGAGGGATTGGTGCCGTCTTGCAGCAACAGGGTCACCCTATTGCCTATTTCAGCCGCCATCTCGCTCCTCACCATCACAAGTTAGCCACGTATGAAAGGGAACTTATCGGTTTGGCCAAAGCGGTGCAGCATTGGAGGCCGTATCTGTGGGGCAGACCTTTTGTGATCCGGACAGACCACTGTAGCCTCAAATATTTATTGGAGCAGCGCCTTACTACCTCCCCACAACAACATTGGCTCAGCAAATTAATGGGATTCGATTTTCAGGTGGAATACAAACCGGGTTATCTCAACAGGGCAGCAGACGCTTTGTCACGCCGGGAACTAGAGGAGTCACACTTGCACGCATTGAGCCACCCCAAGTCGCCCTTGCTGGACACAATCCGTCAGGATACTAGCCATCATCCAGATCTCCTTGAGTTACAAGCTCAAATCGCAAACCATTCCAAGGACAAGAACTGGACACTACAGGACGGTCTCATTCTGTATAAAGGACGCATATATCTTCATCCTTCGTCGGTACTCATTCCTGCCATTATTGCCTCCTTTCATGATAGTACACATGAGGGCCAGCAGAAAACATACTTCCGCCTCAGTCGGGAATTTTATTGGAGCGGTATGAAGCGGGTCATTGTGGAGTATGTTGCAGCGTGCCAGATCTGTCAGAGGAATAAGTCAGAATCCTTACAACCAGCCGGCTTGCTCCAGCCACTTCCACTTCCTTCACAGGTATGGGCAGATCTATCAATGGATTTTATCGATGGTCTTCCTCCTTCTGCAGGGAAATCTGTTATTTTTGTTGTGGTAGACCGGTTCTCCAAATATGCCCACTTTATGGCCCTCAGCCATCCGTATACAGCCACACAGGTCGCTCAGCTCTTCATGGATAATATTGTCCGTCTCCATGGCCTTCCGGAGACCATCACCAGCGACCGTGATGCTATCTTCACCAGTAAATTCTGGGGGGAACTCTTTAAGCTCCATGGTTCTAAGTTAGCTTTTTCTTCAGCATACCACCCTCAAACAGACGGCCAGACAGAGGTGGTTAACCGCACCTTGGGTATGTATTTGCGGTGCTTTGTGGGGGACACGCCCCGACTGTGGGTTCGTTGGTTAGCATGGGCGGAGTATTGTTATAATACCTCATACCACACCGCCTTGGGTACTACCCCTTTTCAAGTTGTTTATGGACGCGAACCTCCGCGACTACTTTCTTATGAAATGGGGTCTTCTCGGGTAGAAGCATTGGACCAGGCCTTGGCCGACAGAGATGCAATGCTTGCTCAAGTCCGCCTTCAGTTACAACGTGCACAAGCAACTATGAAGCATACTTATGACAAAGGACACCGTCCCCTTACCTTTGCACCTGGCGAATTTGTTTGGCTCAAACTTCAGCCATATCGCCAACTTTCTCTAGCAGCCATCAAACGCCATAAGCTCTCTCCAAAATTTTATGGGCCATTCCAGATCACGCAACGTATTGGCACTGTGGCGTATCGTTTGAAACTACCACCAGACGCCAAGCTCCATGACGTCTTCCACGTCTCCCTTCTCAAGCCGTTCAAGGGAGACTCACCACTGCTGCATACCCCTTTGCCTCCTCTCAAAGATGGCAGGTCCATGCCCACGCCTGCTCAGATCCTTCAAGCCAGGCGAGTTAACAACGCTTGGGAAGTGTTGGTTCGGTGGACTGACAAGGAATTGATAGAAGCCTCTTGGGAGACCCTCGAGTCCTTCCAGACTCTATTTCCCACTTTCGAGCTTGAGGACAAGCTCTTTCTTCAGGAGGGGGGTGATGTTATGGACTCCATAGCATCAAGAGTGGCTAACCGGAGAAGAGAATAGATGGAGTAAACTTGTATTTCAATATCTTAGGGGTTTAATTGTAATTTGAAGTTCCATAAGGGTCTAATTGTAATTATAGAACCTTTGATGTTTTCCTTGACCTATTTAGGGCGTCAAGTGAAGTAATGAAGACAAGCATTGAGTATTAGTCTAAATGAGATCAGGTTCTCTCTCAAAAGAGGCCTAACGTGAGAGCTCCTTTCAAGGCTCACGTCCTTCACCATTGGGCGTTCCAAGAACCCCAAATCCTTCCCTTCCTCATCATTCAATCTGGAAGCTAGAGGAGATCGCCGGGTGACTCGATCCATGGCTAGAGAGCCTAACAGTCTACCACCAGTGCGTCATTGCGATCACCGCATTTGTTTAAAGTTGGGAACTGATCCCGTAGTGGTGCGGCCTTATCGTTACCCGCATATCCAGAAAGATGAAATAGAACGATAGTGCATGCATATGCTCGCTCAGGGTGTGATCCAGCCCAGTCGATCTCCTTTCTCCTCACCAGTGTTACTTGTACGCAAAAAAGATAAATCTTGGAGATTTTGTGTCGACTATAGGCAACTCAACTTGCACACAGTTAAGGACAAGTTCCCCATTCCAGTCGTGGACGAGTTGCTGGATGAGTTACATGGTGCTACAATTTTTACCAAATTAGATTTGAAATCCGGCTATCATCAAATACGAGTTCACCAGGCGGATGTGGAGAAGACTACCTTTCGCACACATCACGGTCATTTCAAGTTCCTCGTCATGCCCTTCGGTCTCTCCAATGCACCATCCACCTTTCAGGCCCTCATGAATGAGGTCTTTTCATCACTTCTGTGCCACTATGTGTTAGTCTTTTTTTATGACATTCTGGTCTACAACAAAAATTGGGAAGAACATCTCCACCACCTCCACTAGGTATTTACCATTCTACGCTCTCATCATTTGGTTTTGAATAAATCGAAATGTTCTATGGGTACATCTGAGGTGGCATATTTGGGCCACGTCATATCAGTTGTGGGCGTGAAAGTTAACCAGAGCAAGATACAGGCAGTTACAGATTGGCTGGTTCCCACCTCCACTACAGCATTAAAGGGATTTTCGGGCTTAGTGGGATATTATAGAAAATTTATCCAATCTTATGGCTAGATAGCAGCTCCACTCAATAACCTGCTAAAAAAAATGCCTTCCACTGGTCTTCTTCAGCAGAACAGGCCTTTAACCTGTTAAAGGGGCCTTAGCCTCAGCGCCAGTCCTACAATTACCAGATTTTGAGGCAGAATTTGTGGTGGAATGTGATGCCTCTGGGGGAGGTATAGGGGCAGTGTTACAACAATTGGGACACCCCATTGCTTATTTCAGCCGTCAGTTGGGACAACACCACCATAAGTTAGCTGCATATGAGAGGGAATTGATTGGGTTAGCCAAGGTTGTCCAACATTGGCCACCTTATCTTTGGGGAAGACCGTTTCTCATTCGTACAGATCATTGCAGCCTCAAGTATCTTCTTGAATAGCGCCTCACCACATCCCCACAGCAGCATTGGTTAACTAAACTCATGGGCTTCGATTTTACGGTTCATTATAAGCCAGGTAGTTCGAATTTGGGGGCTAATGCCTTATCACGTCAGGATATTTCCGCCACTCAAATTTATGCTATCAGTCACCCACGTGCACTGCTATTAGATTCTATTCATGAGGAAGTAAATCAATATCCGGATCTCATGTCATTATATCAGGATATTCAACAGGGGACAGCTGCTCCTCATTAGACGATTCAGGATCGTCTCATTCTCTACAAAAACAGGATCTTTTTGCATAATACATCCCCACTTCTTCACACCATCCTGTCCTGTATCCATGATAGCACACATGAGGGTCGACAGAAAACATATTTCTGAATCAGTCGGGACTTTACTGGAAGGGCATGAAGAGCACAATTGATGATTATGTAGCTGCTTGTTAGATTTGTCAAAGAAACAAGGCCAAATCTTTCAGTCCAGCCAGCCTACTACAACCTCTGCAACTACCATCTCAAATCTGGTCTGATATTTCCATGGAATTCATTGCTGGTCTTCCCATTTCATTAGGTAAATCGGTGATATTCGTCGTCGTTGATCGGTTTTCAAAATATGGGCACTTCCTTGCTTTGGCACATCCATATACTGCTGCTCAGGTCGCTCAATTATTTATGGACAACATTGTCCGATTACATGGAATTCCCTCATCCATTATCAGTGACAGGGATGTCATTTTTACCAGTCTCTTTTGGAAGGAATTATTCAAATTACAGGGCACCCAATTGGCATTTTCGTCTGCCTATCATCCACAAACGGACAGCCAAACAGAGGTTGTCAATCGCACGATTGAAATGTATCTTCGTTGTTTTGTGGGAGACGCACCGTGAAGATGGGTGAAATGGCTTTCATGGGCAGAATTTTGCTATAACACATCTTACCACACAGCACTGGGTACTACTCCTTTCAGGGTAGTTTATGGCAGAGATCCACCTCGTTTGTTACCATATGAATCGGGGGCATCCAAAGTCGTCACTTTAGACCAAGCATTAGCTGAACGAGACGCTATGCTCACTGAGGTACGTACACATCTGCAGGCGGCCCAACACTCTATGAAACGCTTTTATGATAAGAAGCACCGGGAGGCATCTTATTGCCCTGGAGACTATGTGTGGTTAAAGCTTCAACACTACCGCCAGTTGTCCCTGACTGCAGCCAAGCGCCATAAGTTGTCTCCAAAATATTATGGTCCATTTCCGATATTGGACCAAATTGGGCCCGTGGCATACCGCTTGCAGCTACCACTAGAAGCAAAGATCCACAATGTATTTCACGTCTCCCAATTGAAGCCCTTCCAGGGTGACTCGCCCCTACTGCACACTCCACTATCGCCACTACATGAGGGCAGAGTCCTTTCTCTTCCGGCTCAGGTAATACAAGCATGCCACATTCAAGGGGATTGGGAAATTCTAGTCCAGTGGGCAGATGCCGATCCCAGTGACACCACATGGGAGCCGTTATCAGCATTTCGACTTTTATATCCTTCCTTCGAGCTTGAGGAAAACCTCTTTCTCCAGGAGGGGGGTGATGTTATGGACTCTATAGCATCACGAGTTACCAACAGGCGTAGGAATTAATGAATGTGTTTTTCAATTTCCATGTAATTATTTCTTGGTTTGGTTTTGTCTTTGGTTTGGGTTGGTTTAGCATTTATTGGTTTGAACCATAGACCCAAGAGGTCTTTAGGGTTTTGGACGTCCTCCACCCTATTTAAGGGGACGGCTGGGGTAATGAAGATTATCAATTGAGTTCACTTTAGTTAACGTAATTTAGATAAACACCTCAGGAGCTCCTTCAAGCTCTCTTCTGTTCTTTCCCCACTTCTGCTTTCCGACAATCAATTCCCTTCAACCCCTCATTCCATCTCAACGTCAAGCAAGGTAATGGAAGGAAGAGAAGAGAGGAGGGTGACAAGATCCATGGCTCGTGAGGAACCTAACAACACTTCAGACCAATGCCGATAGACACACTACCGATAGAAGAAAGAGTGTGCCCTACATCCAACATTAGGACTGGATTATGAAGCAATGGCTTACAGGCTAGGAGTGATTTTTACTCTCACTTATATAATGCCGCAGGGCCTCATGGAAGGACACAACTGTATGACGGGGAATGTTGGAAGATGAAGGCATATTGGAAGATGTGCCATTTTATACCAAAATATTCTATACATCATTTGTAGCAAGCTGGGAGTTCTTGTTGTTCTCTCACCCCTAGCTTGAGGGGGAGTGTTGGAAGATAAGCTCAAGCCCACACGACCAAGGAAGGCCCACATATATAAGATTATTATAAGATGGGCCACATGACCAAGGAAGGCCCACAAGATGGGCCCAAGCCCATAAGAAGTAGGACCCACAATGATTACCATGAGCTAACATCCTTATCACATCAGTTGGAAGATCAAGAAGGACTCACAAAAGTATCTTATCTTATGGTCATGACCAAGAAGAGTTTTAGTTTGAGTTATGTTTGTCTTTTATCAATATTGAGTTATTTAATTATGCTAGGACTTATCTTTAAGTGTTAGAGTTTGGGTGTAATTGGGAGAAGGGTAGTTTTATTATAATTGGGCTCTACTACCTTCCTCTATTATAAATAGAGGTTCATGTACTCTAATTACAACAAGTTATTGATTTCAATGAAGTATTTCACTTTCCCATAAATTCAACACCCTTAAATAGGGTTCACCCTGTTACAGTTTAAGATAAAATATTACAAAAATGCCCCTTTAAATAAACCTTCCAAAAATACCCCTATAAATAAAATATTCTAAAAATACCCCTTGTGGCCTAAAACTGAAATAAAATTAAGTAAATTAAGGAAAAACAATAAAATAATATTTTTATTGTGTTCATAACAGTCATGCATCATAGCTTTTATCAAAAAAGCTATATTGAAAAATATTCTCCAGAATATGTCGGTTTCTTATGCCAAGGCTCAGAAATAAATAAAAAACAAACTATAATAGAAATTTTTCAAGAAGAACTAATAACTCATCTAGAAGAATTAAAAGAAATTTTTACCAAACCTATGGTCAACACTCTAAATGATCTACAAATATATGTAGAAAGACAATTTACAAATTCTCAGGTTCTAGAATTAAAAGCAAAGGTTTTAAAATAAGAACAAATAATGAAGAAATTCAAGTTATTATAATCAAAATATCTGATACTAAAAAACTTCAAAATATCATTAGGTCTCAATTATTGACCAAAATCGAAATGATAATAGATAAAGTTGAATTTAGGGATCTAGTAATACATTATACTACCCCTATGATCACTATTCATCAGTTGGAACAACTACTAATAGTCTTATTCCAAAAATTAGAAGAGACTATGTTTTGTCTACAATTCCTAAGATGACAGAACCAATAGGAATTGAATGTCCCTCTCTATAGAATATCATTCATATATATCATGAATCTTGTCGAGAATATGAAGAACATCCTAATATAATGTAGGATGGACAAAAATGGACAATTAGTATCCCTAGGATAACGGAAGTCTACAACAAATATTGGATAGAATTCCAAAAGAAATCTTTTGTCTTTCAAAGGGAACTATCAGTAGAAATCCAAGATACAGATTCAGGTACCTTTTGCTATAGATTATTATTAGAATCCGATTTAACAAAGCTAAAAAGATTCATATTTGTTCATTATGGGTTAGTATGCATAGGTATTAGACCCCTTGATATGAATCCATCAAAATTTACCTTCTATCAGAACTGTAGTTGATAAATCAGTAAAAAAACATTCGAAAAAGCTCTTTTAGGAGGAGTTTGAGAAAATTTAGGATTAGGTCCAATATCTTTCATGACCTAGCCCAAACTCCAAATAGACCTTGGATGACAAATATATCTAGGATACGTTGTCATTAAAAACCTATACCGGTAATTGGTCGAAAAATGGAATTCAACCAAGAATAAGAGTTATGGCACATATCGTGCAGTCACTGAAAATCACCTTCACTGGAATCTTCTTAGCCAAAAATTGCGTTCTTCTTTGCTCCGATTTCTTCCTTTATTTTTTCAATGATCTATTCCATTGTAGAAGCTCAAATTTATTGTTTTTTGCCTAAAATTTTTTCCGCTTTTGTCCTTAAAAGGAACTATTGTAAAGAAAATCATAAGGGCATTCTTGACCTTTCTTTTAATTCCAAAAGTACCCTTGCATTATTGGGCGGTGGCGCCAAAAGTAGGGCTAAATTGGTCTTTTCATTATGTTATGTCATCTTCGTAGATGTAGGAGAATCCCCTCACTTTCACTTATTGATGTCATATTTATCCCCAACTCCCCTTAAATTTGTTGTCTATTAGCCAGTTAACAAAATGATTTAGCTACTCCATCACATTCTCAAATTATTGTTGTGTTCTCTAGGATCGAACAATTAAGCGGGTGATTGGTGGAGGCCATGAATATCGGGACCATTATTACTTGGACTTGGCACCAGTGACTACGGTTTCCACTTCTCAGACTATTATGGACTCCATAGCATCACGAGTTATCCACATGCATAGGAATTAAATTATGTCAATTTACTTTTAATGTAATTTCAATTGGTTTGGTTTACTTTGGGTTGGTTAGATGTAATGTGGCGTGAACCACTTGACCTATGGGTCACTTTTGTAATTCCGTCCTCAACCCTATTTAGGGGGACGTCAAGGGAAGGAGAAATCAAGTATTGAGAAAATTAGAGTAAACAGGTCAGATTCTCCCTTAGAGGTCTAGGTCGGTTTCTCCCTCTGAGGTCAAGGTTGAGTTTCTTTCAAAGCTCCTTTGTTCTATTTGATTTCCATCATTCCACGTTCTAGAAACAAGAATTCTCTTCCAGCGTCAAGAGCAACCATGGACGGAAGAGAGGAAAGAAGGGTGACTCGATACATGGCTCGGGAAGAACCTAACATCTTGGTATCAGACTGATCCACCCTTGGGGATTCCTCTTCCCCTGAGGATTTGAGGCAATTAGTTGAAGATAATCGGCAGAGGACAGACCTTCAGGCTCAATTCCTGGAAGAGGTGCGTCAGACAACCTCTGACTTGCGTGAGGCCATAAAATCCATGGATGCTGCCATCTAAGCTCTCCTCCGGTGACAAGAGGACAATGGTACACGAGCACAACCACCGGATGCCTACTCTCCACCGGCTGGCCACCATGAATTCCACCCACCACCTCCCTCACAACCACCAATGCCTCAACACAATCCCCATCTGGGGCCTGCCGTTCAGGGACCAAATACGGTTCCCAGGTATTTAAAACTTGACTTTCCTATGTATGATGGGTCTAAGGACCCTTCGATTTGGTTAGCCAAGTTTGATCAGTTCTTTCATCATAAAAAAATACCTGCAGATGAGAAATTTTATTTGGCCGCCTACCACATGCTCGATGAAGCGCTTCTATGGTACCACCAATTCCGAAATGACCAATTGGTTTAGAATTGGGCAACCTTTAGGCAGTCTTGCATGATGAGATTTGGTCCTCCAGCTAGTAACAATCCATTGGACTAATTAATCAATTACAAGCAAACTGGATCACTAGAGGTGTACCAAAAGACCTTCCAGGAAAGGTTAGCCCGCGCAAACTACTTTGTCAATCACACCCAATATGTTCATAATTTTACTGCGGGTTTGACAGAAGCTCTAAGACTGGAAGTTGAATTACATGGTCTTAAAAATTTGGACCAGGCTATGAATTTAGCCAGGTCAATTGAGCACAAGAAACATGTTCTAAAGGAGTCACAGGTAAGGAAACCATCTTGGCCAGGAAGGCACAATGCCACTATGCCAACCCCTTATTATGGACCTCCACGTTCTGGATCCAATGCAGCCCCACGCCCAGACAACTCTTATTTGGGGTCCACCTGCTCCTTACTTCAAAAAACTCAACAGACATTAAATGGATCAGAGAAAGGCCAAGGGCCTTTGTTTTAACTGTGATGAACAATATGTCATTGGTCACCAATGCAAAATATTATTCAGTATATATCTGTGGGAGGATGGTGAAGACATACTACCTGAAGAGGAGATTGTGGAGACAGACCAAGAGGGTCCAGAGATTTCCCTTCATGCCATGACTAGTCTACGCAATTCTAGTACCATGCAGGTTAAAGCCAAGTTACATCATCTACAGTTACTGGCTTTAGTTGACTCTACCGGTACACATAATTTCATCAGTCAGCCGGCGGCAGAACAACTTGGGTTAGTAGTTGATAGATGCCAAATTTTGATATGAGAACTAGGTTAATTATAATTGAATAACCCTTATAATTGTGTTATAAGTGGTTATTTATCGGTTTTCACTTGAAACGTGCATTTATTGAATTTGGCATTAATCACTGCTTATATTGCATATTTTTCTCTCCTGAAATGATTTTGATGGATTTAATTATGGAATTTCAAAAGAATTTTGTGTGGAGAATAAGATTTTTACAGAAATGCCATTAGTGGGGGAGGTGATTTTTTAGGGCAAATCATATTGAAAAGGAGAGGCCGTCGACCAAAACAAGGGTGACTATCGACCGAAACAGGGGAGGTCACAGACCAAAATAAGGGAAACCTGAGAGGATTTCTAGCCGTCGTTCTCCGTGCCAATGTCATCCACTGCCGTTCGGCAACCAAGAACAAACCCGAGGAGAGCTCGAGAGAGTCACCGTCGCGGTGAGTTCGACACTGCCAATTTCTACTCGCCAGGTGGAGAGGTGACCCGAGAGGGCTCCTTCGGGGTCGATTATGCATTCCGACCATCCTCCGACGTCGATTACCCATTTCCGACCATTTCCGGAGCTATTCCAACTCCGACCGAGACTCGAGAGAGCCGGTTAGAGGACTTCAGCTCCGTTCCGTTCTTCGTCGGTCGTCACCTCCATCCGTGGGTTTCTATCCTTCTTCGCCGGCGTCGTCTCAACCTCCGGCCACTCGCTCTTTGTAACCTGAAGCCATCAATTTCTGGAAATTGCAGACCCGTGAGAATGAGCCTTTGCTGGTTGAGCGAGAGAAAGGAGAAGGGGAGTAATCCATCATTTTGTAATTTAATTTTCCTATAGTTTGAACTAAGGTTTTGAATGTTTATTAAAATTGATTTGAGAATTAGTGTTTATCGAATATTTTTTTTTAATATTTGATTAAATTAGATAGTTAGGGTAGGATTGTAATTTAGGTTGGATTTTGGTATTTTAATCTGATTTCTGTCTTTCACTCTATGCGCCCAAGAGGGGCTAGACGCAAGGATTGAGAAATCGGATTCGTGGTTACATGGCACTCGAGAAAGGCACGAATCATGGTGAAATCCAGAGTTAATAATTTTAGCATCATCACAATAAGAAATTGATTCTCTGCATTCTATTGTAATCCGATCTCTGTCATTAACTCTAGGCACCCAAGAGGGGCTAGACGCAAGGATTGAGAATCCGGATTCATGGTTACGTGGTGCTCGAGAGAGGCACGAATCACGATAAAATCCAGAGTTGACGTTTCCTATTGTGCAAGTAGTTAATAAGATTATTGTTTGATAATTTAGGATATAATTAGTGTTTAGTTTAGATTAATTCATCATATTTGGTTAGGCTAGTTGACTGAAGAATACACAAATTCAGTCCTCCCTGTGGATATGACCCTCGCTTCCCGCTAGATTACATGAACGATTCGTACACTTGCGAGGTATAAAAGCCGATGTAATTAAATTTCACATCAGTAGTCCAGCAATAGACTGACCTTTCTGTATCTGTAGCCAATGGGGCTAAAATTACTAGAGTGGGCATATCTCCAGCCCCACACTTTGATATTGAGGGATATGCATTTATTGCAGATTTCCTGGTGATTCCACTTTTAGGATTCAATTTGGTACTGGGAATTAAATGGCTACAATTGTTGGGGCCAAAACTATGGGATTTTCAAACTCTGACCATGTCCTTTACAGAGGACCACCGTCAGATTATATTGCATGGCACCCAAGCACCAGTGCCTTGCGCACTACAGGGTGTTCAGGTCCAGACCACGGCCAACTGTAAGTTATCTCAATTACTTACAGAATTTGAGGATATCTTTCAGGACCCTACTGCTTTACAGCCAATTAGGCACTGTGATCACCGTATCCGTTTGAAAACGGGCACTGAGTCAATAGTGGTACGTCCTTATCGTTACCCCCACTTACATAAGGATGAGATTGAAAGGCAGTGCCAAAAGATGCTAGCCCAGGGTATTATTCAGCCCAGTAGGTCTCCTTTTTCCTCACCCGTATTACTAGTCTGCAAGCATGATAAGTCATGGAGGTTTTGTGTGGATTAAAGGCAACTCAATGCGTATACAATTAAAGATAAATTTCCCATCCCAATGGTGGACGAGTTGCTAGATGAGCTACATGGAGCTACTATTTTTACCAAACTCGATTTGAAATCTGGTTATCATCAAATCCGAGTTCACCGATTAGATGTGGAGAAAACAGCGTTCTGCACACATCATGGCCATTTCGAGTTCCTCGTAATGCCATTTGGTCTCTCAAATGCGCCTTCCACCTTCCAGGCCCTCATGAATGAGGTATTTTCCTCTCTCTTGAGGAAATACGTATTGGTATTTTTCGACGATATTTTGGTCTATAGCAACAGTTGGGAAGAGCATCTTTAGCACCTTCACCAGGTATTTTCTCTTATCCGTTCACATTATTTAGTTTTAAATCAGTCCAAATGTTCTATGGGAACGTCATAAGTAGCATACTTGGGCCACGTTATTTCAGCTGTTGGGGTGAAAGTAGACCAGAGTAAGATACAGGCTGTCACAAATTGGCCTCCTCCTACATCCATTACAGCATTGAGGGGATTTTTGGGCCTAGCTGGGTCTTATAGAAAATTTATTCGTAGCTATGGCCAGATTGCAGCTCCGCTCAACAACCTACTCAAGAAAAATGTCATTACTTGGTCAGAGACAACGGCTCATTCCTTTCAGCAGTTGAAAGAGGCCTTATCATCCGCCCCAGTTTTGCAGCTACCCGACTTTGATGAGTCCTTTGTTGTGGAATGTGATGCTTCGGGGGGCGGTATTGTGTTAGGTTCTTCCCTTGCCATGGATCGAGTCACCCTTCTTTCCTCTCTTCCCTCCATGGATGATCTTGACGTTGGAAGAGAATTCTTGTTTCTTGAACAAGTAATGGTGGAACTCAATTAGAACGAAGGAGCTTTGGAGGAAGCTCAACCTTGGACCTCAAAGGGAGAAATCCGACCTAGACCTCTGAGGGAGAATCTGCCCTGTAAAATAAAATTTTCTCAATACTTGCCTCTCTTCTCCTTCACGTCCCCCTAAATAGGGTTGAGGACGAAAATACAAAGATGACCCATAGGTCAAGTGGTTCACGCCACATTACAATGAACCAACCCAAAGTAAACCAAACCAAATAAAGTAAACCAAACCGAATTGAAATTACATGAAAGTAAATTGACATAATTTAATTCCTAAGCCTATGGATAACTCGTGATGCTATGGAGTTCATAACATCACCACCCCCTCTGGAGGAAGATCTTGTCCTCAAGTTCAAAGTATGGGTAGAGGGCGTGAAACGCCGCTAATGGCTCCCATGTCGTGTCACTAGGGTCAGCATTTGCCCATTGCACTAAGATCTCCCAATCACCCTGAATACGGTGAGTTTGTAATACCTGTGCCGGGGTAGAAAGTACACGTCCCTCATGGAGTGGGGGCAGCGGGGTGTGCACCAAAGGCGAATCACCTTGGAAGGCCTTTAATTGTGAGACATGAAAGACATTGTGAATTATGGCCTCTGGCGGAAGCTGCAATCTGTAGGCCACTGTCCCAATGCGGTCCATCACCTGAAAGGGGCCATAATATTTAGGAGAGAGCTTGTGACGTTTGGAGGCTATCAACGACAGCTGCCTGTAGTGTTGGAGACGCAACCAAACATAATCTCCAGGAGAAAAGAAGACTTCTCGGTGCTTCTTGTCATAATATTTTTTCATAGAATGTTGTGCCTCCTGTAGATGAGTTCGCACCTCAGTGATGAATGTGTCTCTTTCAGCTAATGCTTTGTCCAAAGCGGCGACTTTAGAGGCCCCTGGTTCATAGGCTAAAAGACGGGGAGGTTCTCTACCATAAACCACCTTGAATGGGGTTGTGCCGAGTGCGCTGTGGTGGGAGGTGTTGTAACAGAACTCAGCCCAGGCGAACCACTTAACCCACCTCTTAGGTGAGTCCCCCATGAAATAGCAGAGATACATTTCAATGGTTCTGTTGATGACCTCTGTCTGACCATTAGTCTGCGGATTGTAGGCTGAAGAAAAGGCTAACGTTGTGCCCTGTAACTTGAAGAGTTCTTTCCAGAAGGTACTTGTAAAGATTGCATCCCTATCACTGGTAATTGAATTAGGCATCCCATGTAAGCGGACAATGTTATCCATAAAAAGTTGAGCGACCTGAGTTGCAGTGTAAGGATGCGCCAGAGGAATGAAATGCCCATACTTAGAGAAACGATCCACCACTACAAGGATAACAGATTTACCCGACGAAGAGGGAAGTCTATCTGTGAAGTCCATAGAAATATCAGACCAGACCTGTGACGGAAGCTGAAGTGGTTGGAGCAACCCAGCTGGACTTAATGTTTCAGCTTTATTTCGTTGACAAGTCTGACAAGCCGCCACATAATTAGCTATATTGCGCTTCATGCCCCTCCAATAAAATTCCCTACTGATCCGGAAATATGTTTTTTGTCGGCCCTCATGTGTACTGTCATGGAAGGAGGCTAAAATGTTGTTAATCAGAGGGGATGTGTGTTATGGACTCCATAGCATCAAGAGTGGCTAACCGGAGAAGAGAATAGATGGAGTAAACTTGTATTTCAATATCTTAGGGGTTTAATTGTAATTTGAAGTTCCATAAGGGTCTAATTGTAATTATAGAACCTTTGATGTTTTCCTTGACCTATTTAGGGCGTCAAGTGAAGTAATGAAGACAAGCATTGAGTATTAGTCTAAATGAGATCAGGTTCTCTCTCAAAAGAGGCCTAACGTGAGAGCTCCTTTCAAGGCTCACGTCCTTCACCATTGGGCGTTCCAAGAACCCCAAATCCTTCCCTTCCTCATCATTCAATCTGGAAGCTAGAGGAGATCGCCGGGTGACTCGATCCATGGCTAGAGAGCCTAACAACGTGGTATCAGACAGGACCACCCTTGGTGATTCCTCTTCACCTGCAGAAATTCGAAATTTTGTGGAAGAAAACCATGCTGGTCTACAATCTCAAATCAATGGCTTGGAGGGAAAATTCCAGATGTTGCTGTCACGCATGGAGGAAGGCTTCACCCAGCTCTCAGTCCAGATGGCATCCTCCTCACGTCCAGCAGATCCCCTCAACCCTCTTCCAACACCTCCACCTCCTCCCCTGCGCCAAACACCTCAACCTCGTGGGGGCCTCAATCCAGCCCCTCCTACCGTGCCAAGGTACACAAAGCTTGATTTTCCAACGTATGATGGGTCCTCCGACCCTTTAATGTGGTTGCACAGGTGTGATCATTTCTTTTCCAATCAAGGAACTCTGCCCGAAGGCAAGGTTCCATTGGCCGCCTTCCACATGCTCGATGAAGCGCTTATGTGGTTTCATCAATTCAAAAACGAATTCATGGTCTATGATTGGGAATTTTTCAAAGAAAATTGTATGCTACGGTTTGGTCCTCCGCTTCGCAGCAACCCAGTTGGGGATTTGGTCAATCTAAAACAGAGTGGAACTATAGAACAATATCAGAAATTGTTCCAAGAAAAACTTGCTCGTGCAAGTCATTTGGTCCGACCTGAACTTTATGTCAATTTGTTCACGGCTGGCCTGGTAGAACCCCTTCGCCTAGAAGTGGAATTGGAAGCCCCCACCTCCCTAGCCCACGCAATGAATTTGGCAAGAGCATTGGACACCAAACAGCGCCTCTTCCGTGAGTCCTTAAACAAACGTCCTCCTTGGCAACCTCGCCCACAGCCCCATGGCCCTTATCCCACTCACCCCAGGCCTCCTCCCACCCAACCATCACCACCACCACCAGCCTTTACACCCCCACCTGGTTTTATCAAACGTCTGACAAAAGCCGAAATTGATCAGAGGAGGGCTCAAGGCCTATGTTTCAATTGTGATGAGAAATTCGTCAAGGGCCATCTATGCAAAAGACTATTTTGGGTAGAAATAGAAGACCCCTCAGAGGATGACTTTCAGGAGGATGTGGACCAAACCGAGGAGGAAACACCAGAAATCTCCCTCCATGCCATGACCGGCCTGCATAGCACAAATACCATGCAGGTCCATGCCACCTTGAAACATCATATTCTGCTAGCACTCGTGGACTCAGGCAGCACACATAATTTTATAAGCAGCCAGGCAGCACAACAGTTGGGTTTATCACTACAGCAGAAATCAGGCATATCAGTCTCAGTGGCTAATGGTGACAAGGTCACCACCGTGGGGTTCGGTTCCGCAGTGCCCTTTACTATTGAAGGTCACTCCTTTGTAGCAGATTTTTTGGTCATACCGTTGGCTGGGTTTGACCTTGTCTTGGGCATTAAATGGCTACAGCGCTTGGGTCTGATCTTATGGGATTTCCAATCCCTGACCATGAGTTTTAACCAGGACACCCATCCGATCACCCTCCATGGCAATAGCGCCCAGAGGCCATGCAGCCTCCACACACTTTCGGTGGATACTTCAAAAGGGGATAACTTAGCTTCATTGTTGGCCGAATATGCTGATTTATTTCAGGCACCTGCCGACCTTCCTCCTATCAGAGTGTGTGATCACAGAATTCGTTTGAAGATGGGCACAGAACCAGTGGTAGTGCGTCCCTACCGCTATCCCCATGTGCAAAAAGATGAGATAGAACGTCAATGTCAACAAATGCTACAACAAGGTATTATTCAGCCTAGTCGTTCTCCTTTTTCATCCCCGGTATTACTGGTAAAGAAATCAGATAAATCTTGGCGCTTTTGTGTGGATTACCGTGACCTCAATGCTCGCACCATCAAAGATAAATTTCCAATTCCAGTGGTCGATGAATTATTGGATGAGTTACACGGCTCTCAATTATTTACAAAGTTGGACTTAAAATCAGGCTACCATCAGATTCGGGTTTATTCAGAGGATATCGAAAAAACTGCCTTCCGCACCCACCATGGTCACTACGAGTTCTTGGTGATGCCATTTGGGCTATCCAATGCCCCGTCCACCTTTCAAGCGCTTATGAACCAGGTATTTCGCCCTTTCTTACGGAAGCATGTCTTAGTTTTTTTTGACGATATACTGGTCTATAGCAAAACTTGGGCAGCACACTTGCATCAATTGAGACAGGTTTTCACCATTCTCCGAGCACACCATTTATTTCTCAATCGTGCCAAATGTGACTTTGCCACATCCGAAGTAGCTTATTTGGGGCATGTGATATCAGCATCCGGGGTGAAACCAGACTTCAGCAAGATACAATC
Source organism: Aristolochia californica (assembly GCF_029961685.1). Lineage (NCBI taxonomy): Eukaryota > Viridiplantae > Streptophyta > Magnoliopsida > Piperales > Aristolochiaceae > Aristolochia > Aristolochia californica. Next base: position 26,343,360 of record NW_027181771.1, read on the forward strand.
GGTGATGGATTGGCCCACACCTCACACCGTTACTGCTTTGAAAGGGTTCCTTGGTCTCGCAGGGTATTATAGAAAATTTATCAAAGACTACGGTCACCTGGCAGCACCATTGCATAATTTACTGAAGAAACATGCCTTTCAGTGGTCTCAGTTGGCAGACTCCTCATTTAACAACTTAAAACAGGCATTAGCGTCAGCACCAGTTCTCCAATTGCCCAACTTTGCCGAACATTTCATTATAGAATGCGATGCATCCGGGGGAGGGATTGGTGCCGTCTTGCAGCAACAGGGTCACCCTATTGCCTATTTCAGCCGCCATCTCGCTCCTCACCATCACAAGTTAGCCACGTATGAAAGGGAACTTATCGGTTTGGCCAAAGCGGTGCAGCATTGGAGGCCGTATCTGTGGGGCAGACCTTTTGTGATCCGGACAGACCACTGTAGCCTCAAATATTTATTGGAGCAGCGCCTTACTACCTCCCCACAACAACATTGGCTCAGCAAATTAATGGGATTCGATTTTCAGGTGGAATACAAACCGGGTTATCTCAACAGGGCAGCAGACGCTTTGTCACGCCGGGAACTAGAGGAGTCACACTTGCACGCATTGAGCCACCCCAAGTCGCCCTTGCTGGACACAATCCGTCAGGATACTAGCCATCATCCAGATCTCCTTGAGTTACAAGCTCAAATCGCAAACCATTCCAAGGACAAGAACTGGACACTACAGGACGGTCTCATTCTGTATAAAGGACGCATATATCTTCATCCTTCGTCGGTACTCATTCCTGCCATTATTGCCTCCTTTCATGATAGTACACATGAGGGCCAGCAGAAAACATACTTCCGCCTCAGTCGGGAATTTTATTGGAGCGGTATGAAGCGGGTCATTGTGGAGTATGTTGCAGCGTGCCAGATCTGTCAGAGGAATAAGTCAGAATCCTTACAACCAGCCGGCTTGCTCCAGCCACTTCCACTTCCTTCACAGGTATGGGCAGATCTATCAATGGATTTTATCGATGGTCTTCCTCCTTCTGCAGGGAAATCTGTTATTTTTGTTGTGGTAGACCGGTTCTCCAAATATGCCCACTTTATGGCCCTCAGCCATCCGTATACAGCCACACAGGTCGCTCAGCTCTTCATGGATAATATTGTCCGTCTCCATGGCCTTCCGGAGACCATCACCAGCGACCGTGATGCTATCTTCACCAGTAAATTCTGGGGGGAACTCTTTAAGCTCCATGGTTCTAAGTTAGCTTTTTCTTCAGCATACCACCCTCAAACAGACGGCCAGACAGAGGTGGTTAACCGCACCTTGGGTATGTATTTGCGGTGCTTTGTGGGGGACACGCCCCGACTGTGGGTTCGTTGGTTAGCATGGGCGGAGTATTGTTATAATACCTCATACCACACCGCCTTGGGTACTACCCCTTTTCAAGTTGTTTATGGACGCGAACCTCCGCGACTACTTTCTTATGAAATGGGGTCTTCTCGGGTAGAAGCATTGGACCAGGCCTTGGCCGACAGAGATGCAATGCTTGCTCAAGTCCGCCTTCAGTTACAACGTGCACAAGCAACTATGAAGCATACTTATGACAAAGGACACCGTCCCCTTACCTTTGCACCTGGAGAATTTGTTTGGCTCAAACTTCAGCCATATCGCCAACTTTCTCTAGCAGCCATCAAACGCCATAAGCTCTCTCCAAAATTTTATGGGCCATTCCAGATCACGCAACGTATTGGCACTGTGGCGTATCGTTTGAAACTACCACCAGACGCCAAGCTCCATGACGTCTTCCACGTCTCCCTTCTCAAGCCGTTCAAGGGAGACTCACCACTGCTGCATACCCCTTTGCCTCCTCTCAAAGATGGCAGGTCCATGCCCACGCCTGCTCAGATCCTTCAAGCCAGGCGAGTTAACAACGCTTGGGAAGTGTTGGTTCGGTGGACTGACAAGGAATTGATAGAAGCCTCTTGGGAGACCCTCGAGTCCTTCCAGACTCTATTTCCCACTTTCGAGCTTGAGGACAAGCTCTTTCTTCAGGAGGGGGGTGATGTTATGGACTCCATAGCATCAAGAGTGGCTAACCGGAGAAGAGAATAGATGGAGTAAACTTGTATTTCAATATCTTAGGGGTTTAATTGTAATTTGAAGTTCCATAAGGGTCTAATTGTAATTATAGAACCTTTGATGTTTTCCTTGACCTATTTAGGGCGTCAAGTGAAGTAATGAAGACAAGCATTGAGTATTAGTCTAAATGAGATCAGGTTCTCTCTCAAAAGAGGCCTAACGTGAGAGCTCCTTTCAAGGCTCACGTCCTTCACCATTGGGCGTTCCAAGAACCCCAAATCCTTCCCTTCCTCATCATTCAATCTGGAAGCTAGAGGAGATCGCCGGGTGACTCGATCCATGGCTAGAGAGCCTAACAATGTGTGGTGTAGATAAATTCTGTTTTTGTAGAGGACGAGATTGTCCTGAACCCTCCAATGGTTTGCAGCTGTCCCCTGTTGGATGTCCTGGCCTAAGGAGATAATATCTGGGTACTGTTGTGCCTCTTCCCGTATAGAATCCAACAAGAGAGCTCTGGGCTGACTGATGGCATTTAATTGCGGCTTTGGAACGTCCCGGCGAGATAAGGCATCAGCCCCTACATTCAAACTTCCCGGTTTATACTCGACAGAAAAGTCAAACCCCATAAGCTTACTTAACTAATGCTATTGTGGTGACGTAGTGAGACGCTGCTCAAGAAGATACTTGAGGCTGCAATGATCAGTGCGAATCAAAAAAGAATGTCCCCATAGATAAGGGCGCCAATGTTGTAGAGCTTTCGCCAATCCGATCAATTCCCTCTCATAAGCTGCCAACTTGTGGTGGTGTTGGCCCAGTTGACAGCTAAAATAAGCAATCGGGTGGTCCTGTTGGTGCAACACTGAGCCAATACCGCCCCCCAAAGCTGCCAACTTGTGGTAGTGTTGGCCCAGTTGACAGCTAAAATAAGCAATCGGGGAGCTGCAAAACTGGGGCTAATGAGAAGGCGTCTTTCAATTGCTGAAAGGAATGAGCTGCTGTCTCTGACCAGGTGAAAGCATTTTTCTTGAGGAAATTGTTGAGTAGAGCTGCAAGCTGGCCATAGCTACGAATAAATTTTCAATAATATCCAGCTAGGCCCAAAAATCCTCTTAAGGCTGTAATAGATGTAGGAATAGGCCAATCTGTGACCGCCTGTATCTTACTCTGGTCTACCTTCACCCCCGCTGCTGAAATAACGTGGCCCAAGTATGCCACTTCTGATGTACCCATAGAACATTTTGAGTGATTTAAAACCAAATGATGTGAACGTATAAGAGAAAATACCTAGTGAAGGTGCTGAAGATGTTCTTCCTAGCTGTTGCTATAGACCAAAATATCGTCGAAAAATACCAATACATATTTTCGCAAGAGAGAGGAAAATACCTCATTCATGAGGGCCTGGAAGGTGGAAGGCGCATTTGATAGACCAAATGGCATTACGAGGAATTCAAAATGGCCGTGATTTGTGCGGAACGCTGTTTTCTCCACTTCTGATGGATGAACTCGGGTTTGATGATCGCCAGATTTCAAATCGAGTTTAGTAAAAATAGTAGCTCCATGTAGCTCGTCTAACAGCTCGTCCACCATTGGAATAGAAAATTTATCTTTAATCGTATGGGCATTGTGTTGTCGGTAATCCACACAGAACCTCCATGACTTATCATGCTTGCGGACTAGTAATACTGGTGAAGAAAAAGGAGACCTGCTAGGCTGAATAATACCCTGTGCTAACATCTGCTAGCACTGCCTTTCAACCTCATCCTTCTGTAAGTGAGGTTAATGATACGAACGCACCACTACCGGCTCGGTACCCGTTTTCAAACGGATACGGTGATCACAGTGCCTAAGTGGCGGTAAGGCAGTAGGGTCTTGAAAGATATCTTCAAATTCTGTAAGTAAGTGAGATAACTTCCATGTGTTTGTGGACTGGACCTAGGCAACCTGTAGTGCGCAGGTGAGTGGTTCTTGTGTGCCATGCAATATAATCTGATGTTGGTCCTCTATAAAAGACATGGTCAGAGCTTGGAAATCCCATAGTATTGGTCCCAACAATTGTAGCCATTTAATTCCTAGCACCAAATCAAATCCTGATAGTGGAATCACTAGAAAATCTGCAACAAATGCATATCCCTCAATATCAAAGTGTGTGGTTGGTGCCTACACTAGTAATTTTAGCCCCATTGGCTACTGATACAGAAAGACCAGTCTGTTATTGTACTACTAACCCAAGTTGTTCTGTCGCCTGCTGACTGATGAAATTATGTGTAATGCCCGAGTCAACTAAAGCCAGTAACTGTAAATGATGTAATTGGGCTTTAACCTGCATTGTGCTTGAACTGCATAGACCAGTCATAGCATGAAGGGAAATCTCTGGATCTTCTTGGTCAGTTTCCACAATTTCCTCCTCTGGTGGTATTTCTTCTCCATCCTCCCATAGACATATACTGAATAATCGTTTGCAGTGGTGTCCAATGATATTCTGTTCATCACAGTTAAAACAGAGGACCTTGGCCTTTCTCTAGTCCATTTCCTGTCTAGTAAGTTTTTTGAAGTAAGGAGCAGGTGGAGCCGAATTAGAGATGTCTGGGTGTGGGGCTGCACTGTCTCTAAATCTTGAAGGTCCATAGGAAGGGTGTGGCGCTGAGGCATTGTGCCTCCCTGGCCAAGCTGGTTTTCTGACCAGTGACTCCTTTAGAACACGCTCCTTGTGCTCAATTGCCCTGGCTAAATTCATAGCGTGGTCTAAATCTATAGGAGCATGTAATTCAACTTCTAATCACATAGCTTCTGTCAAACTAGCAGTAAAAATATGAACATACTATGTGTGGCTAACAAACTAGTTTGCTCGGGCTAACCTTTCTTGGAAGGTCTTTTGGTACACCTCTTGTGTTCTAGTTTGTTTGTAATTGATTAATTCTCCCAATGGATTGCTACTAGCTGGAGGACCAAATCTCATCATGCAAGACTGTCTAAAAGTTGCCCAATCCTGAACCACTTGGTCATTTCGGAATTTGTGGTACCATAGAAGCGCTTCATCGAGCATGTGGTAGGCGGCCAAATACACTTTCTCATCCGCAGGTGTTTTTTGATGATAAAAGAATTGATCTCACTTGGCTAACCAAATCAAAGGGTCCTTAGACCCATCATATGTAGGAATGTCAAGTTTTAAATACCTGGGCACAGTGTTTGGTCCTTGAACGGCAGGCCCCAGATGGGGATGGTGTTGACGCATTGGTGGTTGTGGGGGAGGTAGTGGGTGGAATTGATGGTGGTCGGCCGGTGGAGAGTAGGCAGCTGGTGGTTGGGCTCGTGTATCATGGTCCTTTTGTCGCCAGAGGAGAGCTTGGATGGCAGCATCCATTGATTTTATTGCCTCACACAAATTAGAGGTTGTTTGACGCACCTCTTCTAGGGCATGAGCCTGGTTATCTGTCCTCTACCTAGTATCTTCTACTAACTGTCTCAATTTGTCAGGGGAAGGGGAATCCCCAAGGGTGCACCTGTCTGATACCAAGATGTTAGGTTCTTCCCTTGCCATGGATCGAGTCACCCTTCTTTCCTCTCTTCTCTCCATGGATGATCTAGACATTGGAAGAGAATTCTTGTTTCTTGAACGAGTAATGGTGGAACTCAATTAGAACGAAGGAGCTTTGGAGGAAGCTCAACCTTGGACCTCAAAGGGAGAAATCCGACCTAGACCTCTGAGGGAGAATCTGCCCTATGAAATAAAATTTTCTCAATACTTGCCTCTCTTCTCCTTCACGTCCCCCTAAATAGGGTTGAGGACGAAAATACAAAGATGACCCATAGGTCAAGTGGTTCACGCTACATTACACTGAACCAACCCAAAGTAAACTAAACCAAATAAAGTAAACGAAATCGAATTGAAATTACATGAAAGTAAATTGACATAATTTAATTCCTATGCCTATGGATAACTCGTGATGCTATGGAGTTCATAACATATTAGTGCATTGTTACACCAACAGGGACACCTGATTGCTTATTTTAGCCACCAACTTGGCCAGTACAGCCTCAAGTATCTGCTTGAGCAGCGCCTCACTACCTCACCGTAACAGCATTGGTTAAGTAAACTTATGGGGTTTGACTTTACTGTAGATTATAAACCTGGGAGTTTGAATGTAGGGGTTGATGCTCTATCTCGTCGGGACATTCCAGAGCCACAATTACATGCCATAAATCAGCCCAGAGGTCTCTTGTTGGATTATATATGGGAAGAGGCACAATAGTACCCAGAAATTATAGCTTTATGTCATGAGATCCAGCAGGGGACAACGACAAACCATTGGACGGTTAAGGACAATCTGGTCCTCTAAAAAAATAGAATCTGTCTACACCACACATCCCCACTGATTCACATCATTTTAGCCTCCTTCCTTGACAGTACACATGAGGGCCAACAAAAAACATATTTTTGGATCAGTCAGGAATTTTATTGGAGGGGCTTGAACCGTAGTATAGCCGATTAAGTGGCGGCTTGTCAGATTTTTCTACTGAATAAAGCGGAATCATTAAGTCCAGCTGGGTTGCTCCAACCACTTCAGCTGCCATCACAGGTCTGGTTTGATATTTCTATGGACTTCATAGATGGACTTCCCTCTTCGTCAGGAAAATCCGTTATCTTTGTAGTGGTGGATTGTTAAGCACCTAGCCAATACTACCCAAAAGACCGGCCTGTTAAGAGCGGAAGACATAGGTACTTAACCCAGGCCCATAACTAGGATGTCCCATAACATCACACCCCCCCTTCGCGAGCCGACGACCACGGCGACGCAACGACACAGGCCCGACCCGGGTTTTTATCCTACGACCTACCTGTATTTTAATCCAGCCTTTGCGCGTGATGCAGCGACACTGGCCCGACCCGGGTTTTTATCCTACGACCTACCAGTATTTAAATCTAGCCTCTGCAGCGTTGCCGGGAATCGAACTCGCGACCGAGGGTCGGCTCTGATACCAAATGTTAAGCACCTAGCCAATACTACCCAAAAGACCGGCCTGTTAGGAGCGGAATACATAGGTACTTAACCCAAGCCCATAACTAGGATGTCCCATAACATCACACCCCCCCTTCGCGAGCCGACGACCACGGCGGCGCAACGACACAGGCCCGATCCAGGTTTTTATCCTACGACCTACCTGTATTTTAATCAAGCCTTTGTGCGCGATGCAGCGACACTGGCCCAACCCGGGTTTTTATCCTACGACCTACCAGTATTTAAATTCAGCCTCTGCAGCGTTGCCGAGAATCGAACTCGTGACCGAGGGTCTGCTCTAATACCAAATGTTAAGCACCTAGCCAATACTACCCAAAAGACCGACCTGTTAGGAGCGGAAGACATAGGTACTTAACCCAGGCCCATAACTAGGTCCCATAACATGGATCGTTTCTCAAAGTATGGGCACTTGATCCCTCTGGCACATCCTTACACTGCAGCTCAGGTTGCTCAGCTCTTTATGGATAATATTGTCCGCTCACATGGGATGCCTAATTCCATTACCAGTACCTTCTAGAAAGAACTCTTCAAGCTGCATGGCACAACGATAGCATTCTCTTCAGCCTACCATCCGCAAACTGATGGTCAGACAGAGATCGTCAACAGAACAATTGAAATGTATCTTCGCTATTTCATGGGGGACTCACCTAAAAGGTGGGTTAAGTGGCTCGCCTGGGCTAAATTCTATTACAACACCTCCTACCACAGCGCACTCGGCACAACCCCATTCAAGGTAGTATATGGTAGAGACCCACCCAGCCTTTTATCATATGAACCAAGGGCCTCTAAGGTCACCACTTTGGACCTTGCTCACTGAGGTCTGTACTCATCTCCAGGAGGCACAACGTAATATGAAGTTGTATTATGACAAGAAGCACCAGGAAGTCTTCTTTTATCCAGGAGATTATGTATGGTTGCGTCTCCAACACTACAGGCAGCTGCCGCTGACAGCCTCCAAACGCCACAAGCTCTCTCCGAAATATTATGGTCCCTTTCGGGTTATGGACCACTTTGGTACAGTTGCCTACCACTTGCAGCTTCCGCCAGAGGCCAAGATTCACAATGTGTTTCATGTCTCCCAACTGAAAGCCTTCCAAGGTGATTCTCCCTTGCTGCACACACTGCTGCCCCCACTACATGAGGGACGTGTCCTTTCTACTCCAGCACATGTATTACAGGCTCGCCGCATTCAGGGTGATTGGGAGATCCTAGTGCAATGGGCAGATGCTGATCTCAGTGACACGACATGGGAGCCATTAGCTGCGTTCCGCACCCTCTACCCCTACTTCGAGCTTGAGGACAAGCTCTTTCTCCAGGAGGGGGTGATGTTATGGACTCCATAGTATCACGAGTTATCCACAGGCATAAGAATTAAATTATGTCAATTTACTTTTAATGTAATTTCAATTGGTTTGGTTTAGTTTGGGTTGGTTTAGATGTAATGTGGAGTGAACCACTTGACCGATGGGTCACTTTTGTAATTCCGTCCTCAACCCTATTTAGGGGGACGTCAAGGGAAGGAGAAATCAAGTATTGAGAAAATTAGAGTAAACAGGTCAGATTCTCCCTTAGAAATCTAGGTCGGATTCTCCCTCTGAGGTCCAGGTTGAGCTTCCTTCAAAGCTCCTTCGTTCTATTTGGTTTCCATCATTCCACGTTCCAGAAACAAGAATTCTCTTCCAGCGTCAAGAGCATCCATGGAGAGAAGAGTGGAAAGAAGGGTGATGTTATGGACTCTATAGCATCACGAGTTACCAACAGGCGTAGGAATTAATTAATGTGTTTTTCAATTTCCATGTAATTGTCTTTGGTTTGGTTTTGTCTTTGGTTTGGATAGGTTTAGCATTTATTGGTTTGAACCATTGACCCAAGAGGTCTTTAGGGTTTTGGACGTCCTCCACCCTATTTAAGGGGACGGCTAGGGTAATGAAGATTATGAATTGAGTTCACTCTAGTTAACGTAATTTAGATAAATAGGTCAAGAGCTCCTTCAAGCTCTCTTCCGAATTTCCCCAATTCTCCTTTCCGAAATTCAATCCCCTTCAACCCCTCATTCCATCTCAATGTCAAGCAAGATAATGGAAGGAAGAGAAGAGAGGAGGGTGACAAGATCCATGGCTCGTGAGGATCTTAACAACGTGGTATCAGAGCGGTCCACCCTCGGTGATTCCTCTTCTCCAGAGGACATACGTCAAGTCCTTTCAGACCTTCAACAACGATCCACTCTTCAAGGTACTGAAATTTCTCACATCAATACTACCTTACAAACTCTGGAATCATCTCTACAATCCATCCTACGACAACTTGCTGCACTTCAAGCACCAACGCCACCACCAGCAACCAATTTTCAACAACAACCAGTTCCCCACCAACAATTCACGCCACCACCAAATCCACCCTTGCACCAACCAATGGGTTCAATGACCACTCACGCACAAGCACCATCAACGGTTCGCAGGTACTTTAAACTTAACTTTCCTACATATGATGGCTCTAAAGATCCTTTACTGTGGTTCACGAAATGTGAACAATTCTTTTATCATCAACAAACGGTGGAAATGGACAAGGTTACTTTGGCCACCTACCACATGCTCGATGAAGCGCTCATGTGGTTCCATCACTACCGAAATGTCCATTCCATTCAGGATTGGTTGCACTTTAAACATGCTTGCCAGTTAAGGTTCGGACCTCCAGCTAGCAGCAACCCAGTGGGGGAATTGATCAACTACAAACAGACCAGCACCTTAGAGGTTTACCAAAAAACGTTCCAAGAAAGGTTGGCCAGAGCTAGTGAATTTGTTCCTCCTCACCTACATGTTCAGATTTTTAATGCTGGATTGACAGAGGCAGTCAGATTGGAAGTGGAATTACTGGGTCCAACAAATTTGGACTCTGCAATGAATTATGCCAGGGCTGTGGAGCACAAACAGAGAGTTCTAAAAGAGTCTTTACAAAGAAAACCATTTTGGCAAAACAGAACACAGGGTACTGCATCTGGTCCACGTTTTGGGTCCTCTGCCCCTAACCGAGCAGATCAGGCTACTAATGTTCCTCCACACTCTATGCCACGTAAATTTTTGACTAAACAGGAAATGGATGCTCGAAAGGCAAAGGGCCTATGTTTTAATTGTGACGAACAATTCTTACCCGGACATACCTGTAAACGTTTATTCAGTATTGAATTATTGGAAGAAGATTCAGAAGAGCTTCTTGAAAATGAAATTGTGGAAGAGGTACAACAGGAAGCAGAGCTCTCCCTCCACGCCATGCATGGCCTGCGTAGTTCTAATACCATGCAGGTCAAGGCCAGGTTACATCATCTCATGCTACTTGCTTTAGTTGATTCGGGCAGCACACATAATTTTATCAGTGAACCAGCCGCGCAACAATTGGGATTGGAAATTCAACAACAAAGGGGTCTCTCAGTTTCAGTGGCCAATGGGGCCAAAATTGCTAGCGTGCGGTTATGTGCTAACACCCCTTTCACCATTGAGGGGCATTCCTTTCAGGCAGATTTACTAGTCATTCCATTGGCTGGATTTGATTTGGTGCTCGGGGTCAAATGGCTCCAGTTATTAGGACCGATATTATGGGACTTTCAGGCTCGGACTATGACATTTTCAGCACCACAGGGCCAGATTACATTACAAGGCATTGTGGCACAGGTCCCTTACGCACTTCACACTTTGCATATTCAACACACGGGTGATGATCAGTTAGCTCCTTTACTTACAGCATTTGCGGATTTATTAAATGACCCTACAGGTCTACCACCAGTGCGTCATTGCGATCACCGCATTCGTTTAAAGTTGGGAACTGATCCAGTAGTGGTGCGGCCTTATCGTTACCCACATATCCAGAAAGATGAAATAGAACGACAGTGCATGCATATGCTCGCTCAGGGTGTGATCCAGCCCAGTCGATCTCCTTTCTCCTCACCAGTGTTACTTGTACGTAAAAAAGATAAATCTTGGAGATTTTGTGTCGACTATAGGCAACTAAACTTGCACACAGTTAAGGACAAGTTCCCCATTCCAGTTGTGGATGAGTTGCTGGATGAGTTACATGGTGCTACAATTTTTACCAAATTAGATTTGAAATCGGGCTATCATCAAATACGAGTTCACCAGGCGGATGTGGAGAAGACTGCCTTCCGCACACATCACGGTCATTTCGAGTTCCTCGTCATGCCCTTCGGTCTCTCCAATGCACCATCCACCTTTCAGGCCCTCATGAATGAGGTCTTTTCATCACTTCTGCGCCACTATGTGTTAGTCTTTTTTGATGACATTCTGGTCTACAGCAAAAATTGGGAAGAACATCTCCACCACCTCCACCAGGTATTTACCATTCTACGCTCTCATCATTTGGTTTTGAATCAATCAAAATGTGCTATGGGTACATCTGAGGTGGCATATTTGGGCCACGTCATATCAGCTGGGGGCGTGAAAGTTGACCAGAGCAAGATTCAGGCAGTTACAGATTGGCCGGTTCCCACCTCCACTACAGCATTAAAGGGCTTTTTGGGCTTAGCGGGATATTATAGAAAATTTATCCAATCTTATGGACAGATAGCAGCACCACTCAACAACATGCTCAAAAAAAATGCCTTCCACTGGTCTTCTTCAGCAGAACAGGCATTTAACCTGTTAAAGGAGGCTTTAGCCTCAGCGCCAGTCCTACAATTACCAGATTTTGAGGCAGAATTTGTGGTGGAATGTGATGCCTCCGGGGGAGGTATAGGGGCAGTGTTACAACAATTGGGGCACCCCATTGCTTATTTCAGTCGTCAGTTGGGACAACACCACCATAAGTTAGCTGCATATGAGAGGGAATTGATTGGGTTAGCCAAGGTTGTCCAACATTGGCGACCGTATCTTTGGGGAAGACCGTTTCTCATTCGTACAGATCATTGCAGCCTCAAGTATCTTCTGGAACAGCACCTCACCACATCCCCACAGCAGCATTGGTTAACTAAACTCATGGGCTTTGATTTTACGGTTCATTATAAGCCAGGTAGTTCGAATTTGGGGGCTGATGCCTTATCATGTCGGGATATTTCCACCACTCACATTTATGCTATCAGTCACCCACGTGCACTGCTATTAGATTCTATTCGTGAGGAAGTAAATCAATATCCGGATCTTATGTCTTTATATCAGGATATTCAACAGGGGACAGCTGCTCCTCATTGGACGATTCAGGATCGTCTCATTCTCTACAAAAACAGGATATTTTTACATAATACCTCACCACTTCTTCACACAATCCTGTCCTCTATCCATGATAGCACACATGAGGGTCGACAGAAAACATATTTCCGAATCAGTCGGGACTTTTACTGGAAGGGCATGAAGAGCACAATTGCTGATTATGTAGCTGCTTGTCAGATTTGTCAAAGAAACAAGGCCGAATCCTTAAGTCCAGCCGGCCTACTGCAACCTCTGCAACTACCATCTCAAATCTGGTCTGATATTTCCATGGACTTCATTGTTGGACTTCCCATTTCATCAGGTAAATCGGTGATCTTTGTCGTCGTTGATCGGTTTTCAAAATATGGGCACTTCCTTGCTTTGGCGCATCCATATACTGCTGCTCAGGTCGCTCAATTATTTATGGACAACATTGTCAGATTACATGGAATTCCCTCATCCATTATCAGTGACAGGGATGCAATTTTTACCAGTCTCTTTTGGAAGGAATTATTCAAATTACAGGGCACCCAATTGGCATTTTCGTCAGCCTATCACCCACAAACGGACGGACAAACAGAGGTTGTCAATCGCACTATTGAAATGTATCTTCGTTGTTTTGTGGGGGATGCACCTAGAAGATGGGTGAAATGGCTTTCATGGGCAGAATTTTGCTATAACACATCTTACCACACAGCACTGGGTACTACTCCTTTAAGGGTAGTTTATGGCAGAGATCCACCTCGTTTGTTACCATATGAACCGGAGGCATCCAAAGTCGACACTTTGGACCAAGCATTAGCTGAACGAGATGCTATGCTCACTGAGGTACGTACACATCTGCAAGCGGCCCAACACTCTATGAAACGCTTTTATGATAAGAAGCACCGGGAGGCATCTTATTGCCCTGGAGACTATGTGTGGTTAAAGCTTCAACACTACCGCCAGCTGTCCCTGACTGCAGCCAAGCGCCATAAGCTGTCTCCAAAATATTATGGTCCATTTCCGATATTGGACCAAATTGGGCCCGTGGCATACCGTTTGCAGCTCCCACCGGCAGCAAAGATCCATAATGTATTTCACGTCTCCCAATTGAAGCCCTTCCAAGGTGACTCGCCCCTACTACACACTCCACTGCCGCCACTACATGAGGGCAGAGACCTTTCTATTCCAGCTCAGGTAATACAAGCACGCCACATTCAAGGGGATTGGGAAATTCTAGTCCAGTGGGCCGATGCCGATCCCAGTGACACCACATGGGAGCAGTTATCAACATTTCGACTTTTATATCCTTCCTTCGAGCTTGAGGACAAGCTCTTTCTCCAGGAGGGGGGTGATGTTATGGATTCTATAGCATCATGAGTTACCAACAGGCGTAGGAATTAATTAATGTGTTTTTCAATTTCCATGTAATTGTCTTTGGTTTGGTTTTGTCTTTGGTTTGGGTTGGTTTAGCTCTTTAGGGTTTTGGACGTCCTCCACCCTATTTAAGGGGACGGCTAGGGTAATGAAGATTATGAATTGAGTTCACTCTAGTTAACGTAATTTAGATAAACAGGTCAAGAGCTCCTTCAAGCTCTCTTCCGAATTTCCCCAATTCTCCTTTCCGAAATTCAATCCCCTTCAACCCCTCATTCCATCTCAACGTCAAGCAAGATAATGGAAGGAAGAGAAGAGAGGAGGGTGACAAGATCCATGGCTCGTGAGGATCTTAACAGGTGACTCGATCCATGGCTCAGGAAGAACCTAACACAGACAAAGGCAAGATTATGGCACAATTGGTTCAGACATCTGTCAGCAACATCACTTCAGCCCTTATTTCCTTTTTTGAAAACTTTGCCTAATTTAAATAGTGAAGTCTGTCAGTAGAGAAAACACCAGAGGACTACATATTCTCCTTGAGCTAAACTTAATGGTGTTGCTTCCTTTTCATTAATTCACTCAAATGTATGGGGAACCATGAGTGTCTCAAACATTACTCAAGTTAAGTATTTTGTGACCTTTATTGATGACTTCACTCGTATCACATGGCCATTTTTATTCAAAGATAATTCTGAATTTTTTTCTATATTTAAGTCCTTTCATTCCATGGTGTACACTCAGTTTGGTAAAAAAATACAAGTCTTTTCTTCTCTTAATGATTGAGAGTACCTATTGGGTAAATTTCAATCTATTGTTAGGATAATGACATTATCCATCAGACATCATGTACCTACACCTCTCAAAAAAATGGTGTAGCCAAAAGAAAAAACTAACATCTCCTTGAAGTAGCCTATGGCCTACTCTACTCTATGAATATACCCTATTTTTACTAGCTTCATTCCATTCTTATATCCAATTTTCTTGTTAATTGGAGACCACCTTCGGTGGTTAGCCATAAATCCCCATATTCATTGTTATTACTGATTAAGGCCCCTTCTCCATTCCTTTCAAGATCATTGGCTACACATGTTTTGTTCATGTCATATCCTCATAGAAAAGTAAACTGGACCCTAAATCTCTTAACTATATTTTTTTGGGTTATTCTCGTACCCTAAAAGGTTGTGTCTGTTATAGTCCTTTTCTTCTTAAGTTAATTCTCTCTAGGGATGACACCATTTTTAGGACACATCTTTTTATTCTTCAAAAGATGCTCTGCCAGGTCTTTCATCTGTTCAGTCAGCTATGAAGCCTATTGTGCCACTTGATGTGGATCTCCTTCAGCATTCCCGAAGCATCGGGCGATACCACACCTATGGAGTTTATGGATCCCTCCTAGGTCCTACTTATGGGCTTGCGCCCATCTTGTGGGCCTTCTTTGGTCATGTGGACCATCTTATAATACTCTTAGATATGTGGGCCTTTTTTGGTCGTGTGGGCTTGGGCCCTATCTTCCAACAACTTGGATCAAACATCATTGATATGGGATTCCAGCATATGTTGTTGTCAATTCTATTATCCAATGTGTTACTCATGGGATTGGGTTATGTTTTTGGATGACCGTCATTTGTTAGAATTCCAGCATTTACTTATTTCTATTGTGTCTTTCTACTTTTGAACTTCAGCAATTGAATTTTTTTGTTGAAGTATTCCCATGAGTTGGAAATTATTTTGCCAAGAAATTGCTCTCGATTTGCCAAGAAAGGCCTTGTCTAAATTTGCTCTTAGTTTTGTGGTTGGGTTTGGATTAAGGATGAGAGTTGCTTCTATTCCATTCTCTCCATTTGTTAGATAAATATAAGAGAAGTTGAGTAGTCGTTGGTTATTGTTATCACTTGACAAAAACACAAAAATTTTCCATGATTTGGTGCTTATTCTCATGGAAATATTCTCTACTTATTTTTCATTGGTGGCTAATTTGGTCTTCAAGTGCTTCAAATTGCATTGTATAATTGTTATTTGAAGAAGCCCTTTGAAAATTGACCTCAACAGTTGATTTGCGACAACTTGGAGAGTGGACATATGAGTAATAAGAGTGACATACTCCGAATTACTAAAATTCTACTAAGAGATCTTTCCAATTACCTCAGTTGGTCACAATCGGTACGGAGGGTTCTCATTACTCGTGATCTTCTCATTCATGTTATCAAAATGCCTCCTCCGTTTGATGAAGAAGATGAAGCCTACCACAAGTGGGTTAAAAAAATAACATGGTTATCAGTTGGCTTATTAACAGCATGGAAGAGCATATAGCTAACAATGTAGTCCACTTGGAAACATCCAAGGATATTTGGGACACGTGTGTTAAGCTCTTTTCAAGTACCGCCTCCTTGAAAAGAGTATATGATGTTTTCCAAAGTATGCTAGCTACCAAAAAAGGAGATAATATTCATGAGTTTTTGGCCGGATTTCAAGGCCTTCTCCAAGAATGGAAAATTGCTCAACCATACTCTATAGACATTGTTGTTCAAGAAAAACAATGAGAGGCCCTGGTAGCAGCTATTTTCTTTACCAATATTAAGCCTTATCTAGAGGTGGCTAAGATTCAGCTTCTTAGTTCTTCTGATCTTTCCTCATTTGATGACATCAGTGTTACATTGTTACGGATTCCTAATCCACCTCCTCCTTCTCAGATTGATGCTCCATCAGCTATGTTATCTGGTAATCGGGGTACTGTTATGCCTCCTTGGTATGGATCGATCCACCCAACGATCTCCTCTCGGTTCCTGATTGGAATACGTTTGGGAAGAAGGGTTGGAGTTCTTGGAATCCCGGATCTAATACAGGGACTCAAAGGCAGGCCACCACCTGAACTAGTAGGGAGACATGGAGAAGAAGATGAAGATAACCAAGCTTTCGGAGGAAGCTTGCACCTTAGGCCTCATGAGAGAGAGAACCCGATCTCATTTAAACTATTGAGCAATGCTTACTTTCCTTCATTCAAAGACGTCCCTATAAAGGATTAGGACACACACTTACAAAGGCCAACGACAAGACCAAGTTTCCGATTCTGGTAGTGGATGAGCTCCTGGATGAGTTACATGGGTCGTGGTTATTCACTAAACTTGACCTCCATTCAGGATATCATCAGGTCCGGATGCAACCCTCTGATATCAAGAAGACGGAGTTCCGCATGCACCATGGCCACTTTGAGTTCGTCGTCATGCCATTCGAGTTATCCAATGCACCCTCCACTTTTCAAGCTTTGATGAACAAGGTATTTAGCCCCTATCTTCAAAAATTTGTTCTTGTATTTTTCGATGATATTTTGATATATAGCAAGTCGGTTGAGGAGTACTTGGCACACTTGAGGATTGTTTTTGACTTGTTACAAGCACATCAGCTCTACTTGAAACATTCCAAGTGTTCTTTTGCAGCTTCACATGTGGGGTATTTGGGACAAATTATCTCACATGAGGGGTGACGGTGGATCCCGAGAAGATCCGAGCTATTCACGAGTGGCCACAGCCACAGTCATGTTCTGAATTACGGGGTTTTTTGGGTCTTGCGGGCTACTACCGCAAATTTAGTCAGAACTATGGGCCAGTGGCAGCACCATTAACCAGTCTACTCAAGAAAAATTCCTTTATTTGGAAGGAGGGGGCCACCACGTCATTTGTGGCACTCAAACTCCCTTGCATCCGCGCCAGTATTACAACTTCCCAACTTTGTCGAATTGTTCATGGTAGACTGTGACACTTTGGGCGTGGGCATTGGGGCCGTTTTACAGCAGCTGGGCCATCCTATTGTGTATTTTAGCAGACAGTTAGTAGTTTGTCATCACAAGCTGGCAGCCTATGAGCTCGAATTGATTGGGTTGGCCAAAACTGTCCAACATTGGAGGCCTTACCTCTGGGTCCGTGCTTTTCTCATATTCATAGATCACTACAGCCTTAAATTCCTACTAGAGCAGCGTTTGACGACGTCGACACAACAACACTGGATCAGTAAGTTGTTGGGGTTTGACTTCTCAATGGAGTATCGTGTGAGGAGACTAAATAAGGCAGCAAACACCTTGTCATGGTGTTTTAAGGATCAACAGTCGGTCTATTCGATCAGTCAACCAAGATTTCTCATTATGGACTTGGTGAGAGACGCACATGCCACTAACCCTGCACTGCAGGAACTGCATCAGAAGATTTTGGAGGGAACAATGAATTCAAAGTGGTCCATAAATGATTCACTTATTTATTACAAGCAGCGGATTTTCCTTCCACCTGAGTCTGAGTTGATTCCAGCTATTCTCTTGGCCTACCATGATAGTACTCACGAGGGGATACAGAAGACACAGAATTCGAGCTGATTTTTACTGGCAAGCCATGAAACCCTCTATTGCAACTTATGTGGGCGATTGTCAGGTATGCCAGCACAGCAAAGCTGAGCATTTGAGTCTAGCCGGTCTTCTCCAGCCTTTGGTCCTTCCTACGCAGATTTGGGCCGACATTTCGATGGATTTTGTGGAAGGCCTGCCCCTGTCCTCTGGCAAATCAGTACTTTTAATGGTGGTTGATAGATTCTCCAAGTACGGACATTTTATACCACTGGCTCATCCATATACATCAACACAGGTTGCTCAAAATTTCCTGGAGCAGATAGCCTACTTACATGGCATTCCATAATCCATTGTTAGTGAGAGAGATGCAGTTTTCACGAGCACCTTTTGGCGGGAACTGTTTCGCTAGGACGAAATTGAAGTTCGCCTTTGCCTTTCATTCACAGATAGACGAGCAGACAGAGGCGGTGAACCGTACCATCGAGATGTATCTACGGTGCTTGGTGGCGGATCGTTCGCAGCAATGGGTTCAATGGTTTTCGTGGGCCGAATACTATTACAACACTTTGTTCCACTCTGCCTTGCAATCCACTCCTTTCCGGGTTATATATGGCCAGGTCCACCTCACCTTCTCTCGTACAACTCAGGGTCCACCCGCATGGACGCGATTGATCAGGCACTCATAGACCGGGATCTGCTACTACAGAATATCATAGAACGGCTACGACGCGCCCAAGCTCGGATGAAGGATGTCTACGAAAAAGGCCACCATGAGATCTCTTTTGAGGTTAGGGAGTATGTGTGGCTATGGCTCCAGCCCTACCGTCAGCAGTCTCTTACGGGACCTCCACTTCATAAGCTCTCTCCCAGATTTTTTGGGCCGTTTCCCATTCTTCGACGCGTGGGACCAGTCGCCTATCAGCTCAAATTACTGGACACTAAAAAAATTCATGATGTGTTTCATGTCTCTCTCTTGCAGCCGCATTCCGGAGCACAGCCTACATCCATTCCATTCCTACCACCGATTGATAACGGCGAGGTTATTCTTAACCCAGCGGTAGTGTTACGCGCGCAACTGACCAATGACCATTGGGAGATTCTCTTTCAGTGGACGGACACTGACCCCGATGCTGCAACATGGGAACGTGTGGACATCTTCAAACAAGTCTACCCAACTTTTGAGCTTGAGGACAAGCTCTTTCTCCATGGGGTGGCAGATGTTGTGGACTCAATAGCACACCGAGTCACACAATGAAGGAGGCAACAACAACTCACTTAATAGGATTTATTTCTTATATTACTTTGAGTAGAATTTATTTCTTATATTGTTTTAAGTAGGAGTTATTTCTAATTACTTTATATGTAAGGGCATTATGGGGAATTATTTTAACCCTAACCCTAAAACCCCATGACGTGACCTATTTAAGGGAAATAAATGAATGAAATAGGTAAGCTTTGAGATTTTAGAATAACCTAGTGTAAACAGGTTGAGATCTCCTCTTGATCTCGAGTTTAGGGTTTATTCCAAAAATCCAACCTATCCTTTACCCTCCATTGCCATCCATCTTCACCCAAATTCATCCACCATCATCCCTACTAAGAAAAGGCGCTTCCTGCCCCTTTTCCGAGCCCAAAAAGGAGGTATGTCCTCCTTCTCGGCAGCAGCAACAAGAGAGGCCTCAATTCCTCCCTTACCTAGCAGAAAAGTGAGGATTTTTATCCTCAAATCTTGAGCAATCCTGGTGCAACATGGGAGCTGATCGTAGCATCAAAGAAGAGGTATTAATCTGTCCCAAACTTGTGTTTCAAGTTATTTAAGAATGAAGGATTTCACTCTTAGCTAGAGCAGCAACAAAGAGGGCCAAACCCTCTTTGCCGTGAGCAAGAAAAGAGAGCACCTTACTCTAGCAAGGTCAGCATTTTTGTGGGGTCTTCTACCTAGCAGAACAACTCGGTAGGACCCTCAAAAGAGGATCTTTCCTCCTGGCCGAGCACTGGTCAAGGAGAAATACTCATATACAGATCCTTGACGTGAAGTGAGTTAAATTCTGAGTGCTGGAGTCTCAAGTAACATGATATCTCCATGGATTTGAGGGCCTTCCCACTTCTTCAGGTAAATCTGTAATTCTGGTTGTGGTGGATCGGTTTTCTAAATATGGGCACTTCCTGCCCTTGGCGCATCCGTATACAGTAGCACAGGTAGCCCACCTCTTTATGGAATAGATTGTGTGTCTGCATGGTTTATAGGAGTCCATTATATGTGACTGCTATGCGATTTTCACCATCACCTCTTGGAAAGATCTTTTTAAATTGCAGGGTACCAAATTGGCCTTCTCCTCTTCCTACCATCCTCAATCTAATGGGCAGATTGAAGTGGTGAACCGCACCCTTGAGATCTATTTTTTGTGTTTTGTTGGGGATCATACCAAACGTTGGGTCCATTGGTTGGCATGGGCGGAGTATTGTTATAACACTTCTTACCATACGACACTCGACACCACTCCGTTCCAAGTGGTATATGGTCGTGCAACTCCTCAACTCCTCTCTTATGAGCCTGGTCTATCTCGCTTGCCACTGATTGATCAGGCCTTGGGCGAAAGGGACACGATGGTGGCACATGTCAAGTCCAACTTGCAGAAGGCTCAGGCCATGATGAAGCATAACTATGACAAGCATCATAGGGACCTTTCTTTTGCTCTGGGCGATTATGTGTGGTTGTGTATTCAGCCTTACCGGCAGTGTTCACTGACAGCAACATGGAGGCACAAAATTTCCCCCAAATTTTATGGTCCTTTTCAGGTATTGGCTCGCATTGGCAAGATAGCTTATCCCTTGTAGCTTCCAACCGACGCCCGTATCCATGATGTCTTCCATGTCTCCCTCCTGAAACCATTTTGTTGTGACTCACCCATGCTGCACACACCCTTGCCGTCATTGCATGATGGTCGTGCTGTGCCTTCTTCAGCCCAGGTTTTGCAGGCTCGCCGTGGTCATGAGTAATGGGAGTTGTTAGTTCAGTAGGCTGATGCCGAGTCAATTGCTGATTCATGGGAGCCACTCGAAGAATTTCAGGCCCGTTACCCCAACTTTAAGCTTGAGGACAAGCTCTTTCTCCAGGAGGGGGTGATGTTATGGACTCCATAACATCAAGAGTAGCAGGTAGACGTAGGGGTAATTGAAGTAATTTTCTGCATGCATTATTTAGTTGCACTTTTTGTAATTTCGTCAGACATTTATGCTTTGTGTGATTTTTTATGGGCGCATTCCTATTATTTACAGGGACATCATTGGATTGAAATGGAAGTTTCAATCATAGTTAATTGAGATCAGGTACTCTCTCCAATGAGGCCTAGGTGCGAGCTTCCTCCAAAGCTCGGTTATCCCCCTCACGTCCGTTCATCTTCCTTCTCACGAACAGCTGTTGTGTCAATTCCATTTCCCTCTTTCATACAAGCTCCCTTGTTTTCATCACTTCCGCATAACCTCGGAACTACATCCGCCGTTGACTATTTCTTTCCACGACCTCCCTAGATCCACTCTCAAAGACGTCGTCTCACCCTCCCTGCTGAGGTCCGACCGTCAGACGGTTCAGCTCTTGGTTGGAGCTCGAAGCGTCTGTTTATCTTCCTGGCGGAGCTGCTCTGTCGCCATTGGGTGTTCCAAGCATCCGAAATACAGACCTTCACCATCAATAAATCTGGAAGACCGAGGAGAGCATAGGCTGACTCAATCCATGGCTAGAGAGCATAACAACGTGGTATCAAACAAGACCACCTTGGACGACTCTTCCTGTCCAATTGATGGGCGTACAACCAAGGACGACCTTCGAACAGAGTTTGGGATGCAGATCTAGGAGCTTCAGGAGACCATGCTCCAGCTTTCCAATTCTCTGGGTTCACGGGAGGTTCCCCGTCTAGGCAGTGGATCACACCCTACAATATACCCCGACCCTCCCTTCCCGCCTATGCCTCCGATGCGTCCTGCTAAGACTCCTCCGGGGAGCTTTCATGACAACAACAACAACACTAATGTACTCAGGTACACCAAGCTTACATTTCCAACTTATGACGGGTCTACGGACCCATTAATGTGACTACAACTCTGTGAGCACTCTTTTTGGCACCAGCACACACACCCCAGAGGAGCGAGTCTCGTTGGCTGCTTTTCATCTGTTAGATGAGGTATTACTGTGGTATTCCCAGTTAGATTCAGCGCACCTCGTACATGATTGGGATTTCTTTAAGGAGTCATCTCAATTGAGGTTTGGGCCTCCTATACGCAGCAATCTCAAATAGATGGGTGTTACGGTCCCAGATCTGACACATGGATTCATATGGAGACATGGTGAACGAAGATCAAGCCAAAGGGAAGCATGAAAACCCTAGAGCTCGTTGAGGAGAACTCTAAACCTGTTTACTCTAGAATTAACCTAATTCTCAATACTTAAATGCTTCCCTTCTCATTACTCTTACCCTTAAATAGGGTCCCTTTTTGGATTTACGCTAATTTTTTACAAAAATACCCCTATAAATAAATATTACAAAAATACCCATGTGGCCAAAAACTGAAATAAATAAAGTAAATTAAAGAAAAATAACTAAAATAATAATTTTATTGCGTGCATAACAATACACCCCCCGGAAGAAAACAACTAAAATAATAATTTTATTGTGTGCATAACAATACACCCCCCGGAAAAACGAGCTTGTCCTCAAGCTTAGAAGTTGTGTCTGTATGTCGACGTCTTCACCGGTGCCTGAGTAGCATCTGCGACAGCCATGTGTGCTCTCTGAACGCCCAAAAATTGAAGCAAGCCTTTAAGGATTTTTTTTTCGATCGAGAGAAAATAAATAAATAATTCTTATGGACATTCTTCATTTCGCTGGCCGGTAAACAAATATTTGATGGCTGAGATAGATAGAGCCTATGATGCAACGCTTGTTTGGAGTTGTATAAGGTGAGTTCTAAGGCTACTTTCCTTTACAGGCATTGCTGCTGTTGAAGCTAATAGGTCTCCACATGCGTCAAGCAGGACACTCTCCAGTGTTGCTATGGTAGCCAGTGCCGACACCAGAGAATTCAGCTCCTCTACTCTTGACAGTAAATGTGTTATGGACTCCATAGCATCACGAGTTATCCATAGGCATAAGAATTAAATTATGTCAATTTACTTTTCATGTAATTTCAATTCGGTTTGGTTTACTTTATTTGGTTTGGTTTAATTTGGTTTGGTTTAGTGTAATGTGGCGTGAACCACTTGACCTAATGGGTCATCTTTGTATTTTAGTCCTCAACCCTATTTAGGGGGACGTGAGGGAAAAGAGAGGCAAGTATTGAGAAAATTATATTTTATAGGTCTGATTCTCCCTCAGAGGTCAAGGTCGGATTCTCCCTTTGAAGTCCAAGGTTGAGCTTCCTCCAAAGCTCCTTCATTCTAAATTGAGTTCCACCATTACTCGTTCAAGAAACAAGGTTTCTCTTCTAACGTCAAGATCAACCATGGAGGGAAGAGAGGAAAGAAGGGTGACTCGATCCATGGCAAGGGAAGAACCTAACATCTTGGTATCAAATAGGTCCACCCTTGGGGATTCCTCTTCCCCTGACGATTTGAGACAGTAAGTGGAAGATAATAGGCAAAGGACAGATAACCAGGCTCATGCCCTGGAAGAGGTGCGTCAAACAACCTCTGATTTGTGTGAGGCAATAAAATCAATGGATGCTGCCATCCAAGATCTCCTCTAGCGACAAGAGGACCATGATACATGAGCCCAACCTCCAGCTACCTACTCTCCACTGGCCGAACACCATCCATTCCACCCACCACCTCCCCCACAACCACCAATGCCTAAACACCATTCCCATCTGGGGCCTGCCGTTCAAGGACCAAACACTGTGCCCAGGTATTTAAAACTTGACTTTCCTACGTATGATGGGTCTAAGGATCCTTTGATTTGGTTAGCCAAGTGTGATCAGTTCTTTTACCATCAAAAAACACTTGCGGATGAGAAAGTGTATTTGGCCGCCTACCACATGCTCGATGAAGCGCTTCTATGGTACCACCAATTCCGAAATGACCAAGTGGTTCAGGATTGGGCAACTTTTAGATAGTCTTGTATGATGAGATTTGGTCCTCCTGCTAGTAGCAATCCATTGGGCGAATTAATCAATTACAAACAAACTGGAACACTAGAGGTGTACCAAAAGACCTTCCAGGAAAGGTTAGCCCGAGCAAACCAGTTTCTTAGCCACACACAGTATGTTCATATTTTTACTGCTGGTTTGATAGAAGCTCTGCGTTTAGAAGTTGAATTACATGCTCCTACAAATTTAGACCATGCTATGAATTTATCCAGAGCAATTGAGCACAAGCAGCATGTTCTAAAGGAGTCACTGGTTAGAAAACCAACTTGGCCAGGAAGGCACAATGCCTCTGCGCCAAACCATTCCTATGGACCTCCAAGATTTAGAGACAGTGCAGCCCCACGCCCAGACATCTCTAATTCAGCTCCTCCTGCTCCTTAATTCAAAAAACTAACTAGACAGGAAATGGAGCAGAGAAAGGCCAAGGGGAAGATGAACAGCATGTTTTCGGTCACCACTGCAAACGATTATTCAGTATATGTCTGTGGGAGGATGGAGACGAAATACCACAACAGGAAAAAATTGTGGAAACTGACCACGAAGATCCAGAGATTTCCCTTCATGCTATGACTGGTCTACGCAGTGCAAGCACAATGCAAGTTAAAGCCCAATTACATCATTTACAGTTACTGGCTTTAGTTGACTCGGGTAGTACACATAATTTCATCAGTCAGCAGGCGGCAGAACAACTTGGGTTAGTAGTACAACAACAGAATGGTCTTTCTGTATCAGTAGCCAATGGGGCTAAAATTACTAGTGTAGGCATATCACCAGCCACGCACTTTGATATTGAGGGATATAAATTTGTTGCAGATTTTCTGGTGATTCCACTATCAAGATTCGATTTGGTGCTAGGAATTAAATGGCTACAATTGTTGGGACCAATACTATGGGATTTCCAAGCTCTGACCATGTCTTTTATAGAGGACTAACATTAGATTATATTGCATGGCACACAAGCACCACTCACCTGCACACTACAGGTTGCCCTGGTCTAGTCCACAAATACATGCCAGTTATCTCACTTACTTACAGAATTTGAGGATATCTTTCAAGACCCTACTGCCTTACCGCCACTTAGGCATTGTGAACACCGTATCCATTTGAAAACGGGGACCAAGCCAGTAGTGGTACATCTGTATCATTACCCTCACTTACAGAAGGATGAGATTGAAAGGCAGTGCCAGAAAATGTTAGCACAGGGTATTATTTAGCCCAACAAGTCTCCTTTTTCTTCACCGGTATTACTAGTCCGCAAGCATGATAAGTCATGGAGGTTCTGTGTGGATTACCGACAACTCAATGCCCATACAATTAAAGATAAATTTCCTATTCCAGTGGTGGACGAATTGTTAGATGAGCTACATGGAGCTACTATATTTACTAAACTCGATTTGAAATCGGGCTATCATCAAATCCGAGTTCATCCATCAGATGTGGAGAAAACAGCGTTCCGCACGCATCATGGCCATTGTCAATTCCTCGTAATGCCATTTGGTCTATCAAATGCACCTTCCACCTTTCAGGCCCTCATGAATGAGGTATTTTCCCCTCTCTTGCGAAAATATGTATTGGTCTTTTTCGACGATATTTTGGTCTATAGCAACAGTTGGGAAGAACATCTTTAGCACCTTCACCAGGTATTTTCTCTTATACGTTCACATCATTTGGTTTTAAATCGGTCAAAATGTTCTATGGGCACATCAGAAGTGGCATATTTGGGTCACGTTATTTCAGCATCAAGAGTGAAGGTAGACCAGAGTAAGATACAAGCGGTCACAGATTGGCCTATTCCTACATCTATTATAGCCTTAAGAGGATTTTTGGGCCTAGCTGGATATTATAGAAAATTTATTCGTAGCTATGGCCAGCTTGCAGCTCCGCTCAACAATCTCCTCAAGAAAAATGCTTTTACCTGGTCAGAGACAGCAGCTCATTCCTTTCAGCAATTGAAAGACGCCTTATCATCAGCCCCAGTTTTGCAGCTCCTCGACTTTGAGGAGTCCTTTGTAGTGGAATGTGATGCTTCAGGGGGTGGTATTGGCACAGTGTTGCACCAACAGGGCCACCCGATTGCTTATTTTAGCCGTCAACTGGGCCAACACCACCACAAGTTGGCAGCTTATGAGAGGGAATTGATTGGATTGGTGAAAGCAATACAGCATTGGCGCCCTTATCTTTGGGGACGTTGTTTTTTGATTCGCACTGATCATTGCAGCCTCAAGTATCTTCTTGAGCGGTGTCTCACTACTTCACCACAACAGCATTGGTTAAGTAAGCTTATGGGGTTTGACTTTTCTGTTGAGTATAAACCGGGAAGTTTGAATGTAGGGGCTGATGCCTTATCTCACCGGGGCGTTCCAGAGCCGCAATTAAACGCCATCAGTCAGCCCAGAGCTCTCTTGCTGGATTCTATACAGGAAGAGGCACAACAGTACCCAGATATTACCTCCTTATGCAACGATATCCAGCAGGACACAGCGGCACCACATTGGACGGTTCAGGACAATCTCGTCCTCTACAAAATCAGAATTTTTCTACACCACACATCCCCTCTGATTAACAGCATTTTGGCCTCCTTCCATGACAGTACACATGAGGGCCGACAGAAAACATATTTTTGAATCAGTAGGGAATTTTATTGGAGGGGCATGAAGCACAGTATAGCTGATTATGTGGCGGCTTGTCAGACTTGTCAATGGAATAAAGCTGAAACATTAAGTCCAGCGGGGTTGCTCCAACCACTTCAGCTTCCGTCACAGGTCTGGTTTGATATTTCTATGGACTTCATAGATGGACTTCCCTCTTCGTCGGGTAAATCTGTTATCCTGGTAGTGGTGGATTGTTTCTCTAAATATGGGCATTTCATTCCTCTGGCACATCCTTACACTGCAACGCAGGTAGCTCAAATTTTTATGGATAACATTGTACAATTACATGGGATGCCTAATTCAATTACCAGTGATAGGGATGCAATCTTTACAAGTACCTTCTGGAAAGAACTCTTCAAGTTACAAGGCATAACGTTAGCCTTTTCTTCAGCCTACCATCCACAGACTGATGGTCAGACAGAGGTCATCAATAGAACCATTGAAATGTATCTCCGCTGTTTCGTGGGGGACTCACCTAAGAGGTGGGTTAAGTGGCTCGCCTGGGCTGAGTTCTGTTACAAAACCTCCTACCACAGTGCTCTCAGCACAACCCCATTCAAGGTGGTATATCGTAGAGAACCTCCCCATCTTTTAGCCTATGAACCAGGGGCCTCTAAAGTCACAACTTTGGACCAAGCATTGGCTGAAAGAGACACATTCATCACAGAGGTGCGCACTCATCTACAGAAGGCACAAAATTTTATGAAACAATATTATGACAAGAAGCACTGGGAAGTCTTCTTTTCTCCTGGAGATTATGTTTGGTTGCGTCTCCAACACTACAGGCAGCTGTCATTGACAGCCTCCAAATGTCACAAGCTCTCTCCAAAATATTATGGTCCCTTTCAGGTGATGGACCGCATTGGGACAGTGGCCTACAGATTGCAGCTTCCGCCAGATGCCAGAATTCACAACGTCTTTCATGTCTCACAATTAAAGGCCTTCCACGGTGATTCGCCCATGCTGCACACCCCGCTGCCACCACTCCATGAGGGACATGTACTTTCTACCCCGACACAGGTATTACAAACTCGTCGTATTCATGGTGATTGTGAGATCTTAGTGCAATGGGCTGATGCTGACCCCAGTGATACGACATGGGAGCCATTAGCGGCGTTTCGCACCCTCTACCCATACTTTGAGCTTGAGGACAAGCTCTTTCTCCAAGGAGGGGGGGGGTGATGTTATGGACTCCATAGCATCACGAGTTATCCATAGGCATAGGAATTAAATTATGTCAATTTACTTTTCATGTAATTTCAATTCGGTTTGGTTTACTTTATTTGGTTTGGTTTAATTTGGGTTGGTTCAGTGTAATGTGGCGTGAACCACTTGACCTAATGGGTCATCTTTGTATTTTCGTCGTCAACCCTATTTAGGGGGACGTGAGGGAAAAGAGAGGCAAGTATTGAGAAAATTATATTTTACAGGTCTGATTCTCCCTCAGAGGTCAAGGTCGGATTCTCCCTTTGAGGTCCAAGGTTGAGCTTCCTCCAAAGTTCCTTCATTCTAAATTGAGTTCCACCATTACTCGTTCAAGAAACAAGGTTTCTCTTCCAACGTCAAGATCAACCATGGAGGGAAGAGAGGAAAGAAGGGTGACTCGATCCATGGCAAGGGAAGAACCTAACAAAATGATACATTGAGGAACCCATGGCTGGCCCAACATGAACAGCTGAACTAATTGAATTCTTCACCAGCTGTACATCTGTCCTCGCCCCATCAGTGACAAGAAGGTGGAGAGGCCATGCTTCCAATGCTGCAGTAGCCCCAGCCAAAGATAGTGAATGCTCTCTATCCCGTAGAGCCCAATCATCAAGGTAGGTAATTCGATCAATAAGTAGTGAAGCCAACGTCATATCCTGCCTGAGTTGCTGGAGGGTGCTCCTCTTCATGGGGATAGAATCAAGCTGCTACTCATGTTTAACAGAAAATTGAAAGACCAAGGTCTTGTCTTTGGTGGGGAGCTGAGGAAACTATGAAGAGATAGCAAAAGCTTTGTAGTCTGGAGAGGTTTGGATGCCTTTATTAGTGGGATCACCACTCCATTTTCCAGAAGTGTGCACCCAATCACTTGCCATTCTTTCATCTTTATTCTAATCTGATTTCACCTAGCAGAGTTGTTGGAGCCGCTCTCCTACCATTAGTTCCATTGAGCTGGGGTAGTGACCAAATCTGTTTGGTTCCAGAAACCAGCCGAGATGAAAATCTCTTGCCCTTTGAACTGCTGCCATATCGTCGATTCTCTCACTAGAAAGTTCATATCACAAGAAATTTAACAAGATTCCAATGCTGATTGGAATAGCAGTAGACCCAGTAGTAGTTACTGCACTAATAGCAGAACCATACCGCACAAATATAGGTGCCCAGAAGTAGAAGTTCTCAGGCTTGAGATCTCGGTGCATGACCCCATGCTTATGACACATCTGCACTACTTCCACACATGTTCTTGTAAGCGCAGCAGCAGTCCTTGCTGTAAAATGTCCCTTGGCAATGATACAAGCAAACAATTCAGCTCTTGCACACAATTCCAGCCCAAGATGCACGGCAGTATTGCCCTCGTAAGAAACTCTCAAGCGCACCATGGTTGGATGTTGAGATAAATGCTTCATAATCTCCCCCAACATGCCACTTGGCTGCTCTGTATGAAATGCCCTGAAAGTGCTGCCAACTGTTACTAAATCAGGAATGAAAGTGCAAGCACTGCCTCCATTGATGTGGGACACTGAAACCATTTGTAAATCTAGAGGATCTGCCTCCCTTGAGACAAGTTGTTGTAAGCTGATTACAGAAGATGATGCTAACAAAACAGGGTCAATTGAAGATTGTGGAATAGCTGCATGGCCTCCTTTCTCACTAATCTTTGCTTTGAAGTGTCCACAGCCAGCCAAGAAGTTTCCAGCTTTTAAAGCCACTACTCCTGTGGGATAGTAAAACCCCAAGTGAATGCCCAACATAGCCTCTACATTTTCCAACACCTCTTCCGGGTGGATGTTCCAAGCTCCTGTTCCTTGTGCCTCAGCAGGTTGAAATATAAGAACAATGGAATGTTGAAGTGCAGCACTGCTCTCCTTTCCCAAGAAGGACATCTCTGATTCACAGTTCACACTTGTGGCTGCTTGAAGTCCACTGAAATTCCTAAGATAGATGGTTGAGCTGCACCTCATTACTGCAGTCTCAACTGAGGTACTTCTAATAGCAGAAACATGCTGCACTGATTCGTCTTTCTCTGCATACCCAACAATAGGTGGAGCTCGAATAGCATAATCATTT
Source organism: Aristolochia californica (assembly GCF_029961685.1). NCBI lineage: Eukaryota > Viridiplantae > Streptophyta > Magnoliopsida > Piperales > Aristolochiaceae > Aristolochia > Aristolochia californica. The sequence goes on from NW_027181771.1 coordinate 26,373,398, forward strand.
AACAAGCATGCATTCTTACCATTGTAGACAGCACTACTGCATACTTCTGCATTCTCAAAATTAACACATCCAAAACATTGGAATTTCCCAACTGCGTCTCGCATGACGAGACCCAAAAAATTTAGCCCTTCAACAGTTAGAGTAGTTGCTGCTGTTTTCTCAAAAGGAACATGCGTATCATGCAAGAGCATGCCATGAAGCACAAATATATATAGGACATTCACACTGTGGGTGAACTCGTTAAGAGGAAAATTAAGCAGCCGCACCGTGTCAATTGCGTAATGACACCACGCACGGTGACTGTGCTCATCAACAACAAAATATAACCCCTCACAAAAAAAATTCAGCAATGGAAAAGATGTTGCACTCCCACTGAAATGAAACGTATCCACTAATAGAATAGTGAAAACTTCTTTGATCCTAAGATCAATCTCATTCAAAGCTCTCCAACGCATTCCAGCAGGCAAATTAACATACACACAGGTATTATGCGAATCAACAGAACAACAGAGTTCTTCAAAAAAACATTTGCCGAGACGCTTACCTCCCCAAATTGGAATTTGAGTTTACTCTAGTCTATCGAGAAGTAGATTGCGAGTGGGAGGTGGTGGTCAGAAGTCACATCGCACCGGGGTTGGTTCCGACAGTGCCGATGGTGCCTCTTCTTCCTCTGGTGGCGAACAGGAGGATGTTGAGGTGTCCCCGCTAGAGGAGTTTCCATTTCATAGTTCGAGATACGGTCTGGCGCCCATTTTCCCCATCTCCCTTTCCCCCGTTTGCTCTGCGCCATGCCGGCTGCCAAAACGATGGACCCCGGCGGAAAGACGTTGTGGTTGGATGGCCGCTAACCTTTCTCCGATGGTGCAAACACCCCTTAGGGGCTTCTCCGCTGGGCGATTTTATTGGCATCGCCTATGGAATTCTGGTTTCCCGTGATAAGGGGTTTGGGAAATAGCCCTCTGATTTCCTAAAATCGTCGTCGTCTGGTTGTAGAAGGTCTGAGTCCAAAATTGGATTTGTGTCCTTCTCAGTGATTTCCATGGTTTCCTGTGTCGGATTTGAGGTCGCCCCCAAACCTTCTGCATGTGCTTCGGCCAGTAAATAGGACAAAAATTTTGATTTTTCTAGCCCTTGGCCTGTTGCCCCATCCGAGATAGCTTCTACTACCTCTTGTGCGCATATGTGGTCGGAAATTTTAGGGTCTTGTGACGGGGCTATCGGTGGAGTTTCCTGCTCGGAGATTTCAGGTCTTGTGACCTTTTCTGTGGCAGCGCGTGGCTCCCTTGTCCAACATTCCATGAAAATTTCATACAATGCTCGTGCTTCTCCTGCTTCTTTGCATATTTTGTCCATGCAAGCTCGTACCTTCTCCCAATTTTGGAATACATCCCCCATTGTGTTCCCACTCTAATACCAGTTGTTACTGTCCCGGATCTGACACATGGATTCATAGGGAGACATGGTCAATGAAGATCAAGCCAAAGGGAAGCTTGAAAACCCTAGAGCTCGTTGAGAAAAACTTCAAGCCTGTTTACTCTAGAATTAACCTAATTCTCAATACTTCAATGCTTCCCTTCTCATTACTCTTACCCCTTAAATAGGGCCCTTTTAGGGTTTACGTTAAATTATTACAAAAATAGCCCTATAAATAAAATATTACATAAATACCCTTGTGGCCTAAATCGGAAATAAATAAAGTAAATTAAAGAAAAAACACTAAAATAATAATGTTATTGTGTGCATAACAACGGGCTCCATCGAGGAGTATCAAAACCAATTTCAAGAACACCTTGCCTGAGCTAGTCTGTTTGTCCGGCCAAGTCAACATGTCAACTTGTTCACTGCCGGGTTGGTGGAGGTGTTACGGTCCCGGGTCATGGATCGAGTAACATGGCGTGGAACTTGAGACTCCAACACTCAAAATTTAAACTCACTTCACGTCAAGGATCTGTATAGGTCTTTCTCTTTGACCAGTGCTCGGCTAGGAGGAAAGCTCCTCTTTTGATGGTCTTACCGAGTTGTTGTGATAGGTAGGATACCCCACAACAATGTTGGGCTTGTTAGAGCATGCTACCCTCTTTTCTTGCTCATGGCAAAGAGGGTGTGGCCCTCTTTGTTGCTGCTCTAGCTAAAACTGCAATCTTATTTTCTGGATAAACTTGAAGCAAGAGTTTGGGATAGATTATTACCTCTGTCTTGCTGCTATGATCAGCTCCCACGTTGCACCAGAATTGCTCAAGATATGAGGATGAAGATCCTCACTTTTCTGCTTGGTAAGGGAGGATTTGAGACCTCTCTTGCTGCTGCAGCCGAGAAGGATGACATACCTCCTCTTTGGACTTGGAAAAGGGGCAGGAAGCTCCTTTTCTTAGTAGGGATGATGGTGGATGAATTTGGGTGAAGATGGATGGCAATGGAGGGTGAAGGATAGGTTGGATCTTTGGAGTAAACCCTAAACTCGAGATCAAGAGGTGATCTCAACCTGTTTACACTAGGTTATTCTAAAATCTCAAAGCTTACCTATTTCATTCATTCTTTTCCCTTATACAGATCACGTCATGGAGTTTTAGGGTTAGGGTTAAAATAATTCCCCATAATGCCCCTACATATAAAGTAATTAGAAATAAATCCTACTTAAAAAAATATAAGAAATAAATCCTACTCAAAGTAATATGAGAAATAAATCCTACTGAGTGAGTTTTTGTTGCCTCATTCGTTGTGAGACTCGGTGTGCTATTGAGTCCACAACATCTGCCTCCCCAAGGAGAAAGAGCTTGTCCTCAAGCTCAAAATCCGGGTAGACTTGTTTGAAGAGGCCCACACATTTCCATGCTACAGCGTCGGGGTCAGTGTCCATCCACTGAACTAGAATCTCCCAATGGTCATTGGTCACCCGTGCGCGTAACACCACAACCGGGTTAAGAATAACCTCGCCATTATCAACCGATGGCAGGAATGGAGTGGATGTAGGTTGTGCTCCGGAATGCGGTTCAAAAGAGAGACATGAAACACATCCTGAATTTTGGCCATGTCCGGTAATTTGAGCTGATAGGCGACTGATCCCACGTGCCAAAGAATGGGAAACGTGTTATGCACCTAGCCAATACTACCCAAAAGACCGGCCTGTTAGGAGCGAAAGAAATAGGTACTTAAACCCAGGCCCATAACCAGGATATCCCATAACATCACACCCCCCCTTCGCGAGCCGACGACCACGGCGGTGCAACGACACAGGCCCGAACTGGGTTTTTATCCTATGACCTACCTATATTTTAATCCAGCCTTTGCGCGATGCAGCGACACTGGCCCGACCTGGGATTTTACTGCTGGTTTGACAGAAGCTCTGTGTTTAGAAGTTGAATTACATGCTCCTACAGATTTAGACCACGCTATGAATTTAGCCAGGGCAATTGAGCACAAGCAGCGTGTTCTAAAGGAGTCACTGGTCAAAAAACCAGCTTGGCCAGGGAGGCACAATGCCTCTGCGCCAAACCTATCCTATGGACCAACAAGATTTAGAGACAGTGCAGCCCCACGCCGAGACATCTCTAATTCGGCTCCACCTGCTCCTTACTTCAAAAAACTTACTAGACAGGAAATGGACCAGAGAAAGGCCAAAGGCTTCTATTTTAACTGTGATGAACAGTATGTCTTTGGGCACCACTGCAAATGATTATTCAGTATATGTCTGTGGGAGGATGGAGAAGAAATACCGCCGGAGGAAGAAATTGTGGAAACTGACCAAGAAGGTCCAGAGATTTCCCATCATGCTATGACAGGTCTACGTAGTGCAAGCACCATGCAAGTTAAATCCCAATTACATCATTTACAGTTACTGGCTTTAGTTGACTCGGGTAGTCCACATAATTTCATCAGTCAGCAGGCGGTAGAACAACTTGGGTTAGTAGTACAACAACAGAATGGTCTTTCTGTGTCAGTAGCCAATGGGGCTAAAATTACTAGTGTAGGCATCTCACCAGCCACACACTTTGATATTGAGGGATATGAATTTGTTGCAAATTTTCTGGTGATTCCACTATCAAGATTCGATTTGGTGCTAGGAATTAAATGGCTACAATTGTTGGGACCAATACTATGGGATTTCCAAGCTCTGACCATGTCTTTTATAGAGGACCAACATCAGATTATATTGCATGGCACACAAGCACCACTCACCTGCGCACTACAGGTTGCCCAGGTCCAGTCCACAAACACATGTTAGTTATCTCACTTACTTACAAAATTTAAGGATATCTTTCAAGACCCTACTACCTTACCGCCAATGAGGCACTGTGATCACTGTATTCGTTTGAAAACGGGTACAGAGCCGGTAGTGGTACGTCCATATCGTTACCCTCACTTACAGAAGGATGAGATTGAAAGGCAATGCCAGCAGATGTTAGCACAGGGTATTATTCAGCCCAGCAGGTCTCCTTTTCTTCCCCGGTATTACTAGTCCGCAAGCATGATAAGTCATGGAGGTTCTGTGTGGATTACCGACAACTCAATGCCCATACAATTAAAGATAAATTTCCTATTCCAGTGGTGGATGAGCTGTTAGACGAGCTACATGGAGCAACAATTTTTACTAAACTCGATTTGAAATCTGGCTATCATCAAATCGGAGTTCATCCATCAGATGTGGAGAAAACAGCGTTCTGCACGCATCACGACCATTTTGAATTCCTCGTAATGCCATTTGGTCTGTCAAATGCGCTTTCCACCTTCCAGGCCCTCATGAATGAGGTATTTTCTCCTCTCTTGAGAAAATATGTATTGGTCTTTTTCGAGGATATTTTGGTCTATAGCAATAGCTGGGAAAAACATCTTCATCACCTTCACTAGGTATTTTCTCTTATACATTCAGATCATTTGGTTTTAAATCGGTCAAAATGTTCTATGGGCACATCAGAAGTGGCATATTTGGGCCACGTGATTTCAGCATCAGGGGTGAAGGTAGACCAGAGTAAGATACAAGCGGTCACAGATTGGCCTATTCCTACATCTATTATAGCCTTAAGAGGATTTTTGGGCCTAGCTGGATATTATAGAAAATTTATTCGTATCTATGGCCAGCTTGCAGCTCCACTCAACAATCTCCTCAAGAAAAATGCTTTTACTTGGTCAGAGACAACAACTCAATCCTTTCAGCAATTGAAAGATGCCTTATCATCAACCCCAGTTTTGCAGCTCCCCGACTTTGAGGAGTCCTTTGTAGATGAATGTGATGCTTCGGGGGGCGGCATTGGGGCAGTGTTGCACCAACAAGGCCATCCGATTGCTTATTTTAGTCGTCAACTGGGCCAACACCACCACAAGTTAGCAGCTTATGAGAGGGAATTGATTGGCTTGGCGAAAGCTATACAACATTGGCGCCCTTATCTTTGGGGACATTTTTTTTTATTCGCACTGATCATTGCAGCCTCAAGTATCTTCTTGAGCAACATCTCACTACTTCACCACAACAGCATTGGTTAAGTAAGCTTATAGGGTTTGACATTTCTGTCGAGTATAAAGCGGGAAGTTTGAATGTAGGGGCTGATGTCTTATCTCGCCGGGACGTTCCAGAGCCACAATTAAATGCCATCAGTCAGCCCAGAGCTCTCTTTTTGGATTCTATACAAGAAGAGGCACAACAGTACCCGGATATTATCTCCTTATGCCAAGATATCCAGCAGGGCACAGCGGCACCACATTGGACGATTCAGGACAATCTCGTCCTCTACAAAAACAGAATTTTTCTACACCACACATCCCCTCTGATTAACAGCATTTTGGCCTCCTTCCATGACATTACACATGAGGGCCGACAGAAAACATATTTCCGGATCAGTAGGGAATTTTATTGGAGGGGCACGAAGCGCAGTATAGCTGATTATGTGGCGGCTTGTCAGACTTGTCAACAGAATAAAGCTAAAACATTAAGTCCAATGGGGTTGCTCCAACCAGTTCAGCTTCCGTCACAGGTCTGGTCTGATATTTCTATGGACTTCATAGATGGACTTCCCTCTTCGTCGGATAAATCTTTTATCCTTGTAGTGGTGGATCGTTTCTCTAAATATGGGCATTTCATTCCTCTGGCACATCCTTACACTGCAACTCAGGTAGCTCAACTTTTTATGGATAACATTGTATGTTTACATGGGAAGCCTAATTCCATTACCAGTGATAGGGATGCAATCTTTACAAGTACCTTCTGGAAAGAACTCTTCAAGTTACAAGGCACAACGTTAGCCTTTTCTTCAGCCTACCATCCACAGACTGATGGTCAGACAGAGGTCGTCAACAGAACCATGGAAATGTATCTCCCCTATTTCGTGGGGGACTCACCTAAGAGGTGGGTTAAGTGGCTCGCCTGGGCTGAGTTCTATTACAACACCTCCTACCATAGCACACTCGGCACAACCCCATTCAAGGTGGTATATGGTAGAGAACCTCCCCGTCTTTTAGCCTATGAACCAGGGGCCTCTAAAGTCGCCACTTTGGACCAAGCCTTAGCTGAAAGAGACATATTCATCACTGAGGTGCACACTCATCTACAGAAGGCACAAAATTCTATGAAACAATATTATGACAAGAAGCACCGGGAAGTCTTCTTCTCTCCTGGAGATTATGTTTGGTTGCATCTCCAACACTACAGGTAGCTGTCGTTGACAACCTCCGAATGTCACAAGCTCTCTCCAAAATATTATGGTCCCTTTCAGGTGATGGACCGCATTGGGATAGTGGCCAACAGATTGCAGCTTCCGCCAGAGGCTAGAATTCACAACGTCTTTCATGCCTCACAATTAAAGCCCTTCCACGGAGATTCGCCTTTGTTGCACACCCCGCTGCCACCACTCCATGAGGGACGTGTACTTTCTACCCTGGCACAGGTATTACATACTCTCCGTATTAAGGGTGATTGGGAGATCTTAGTGCAATGGGCAGATGTTGACCCAAGTGACATGACATGGGAGCCATTAGCGGCGTTTCACACCCTCTACCCATACTTTGAGCTTGAGGACAAGCTCTTTCTCGAAGGGGGGGTGATGTTATGGACTCCATAGCATCACGAGTTATCCATAGGTATAGGAATTAAATTATGTCAATTTACTTTTCTTGTAATTTCAATTCGGTTTGGTTTACTTTATCTGGTTTGGTTTACTTTTGGTTGGTTTAGTGTAATGTGGCGTGAACCACTTGACCTAATGGGTCATCTTTGTATTTTCGTCCTCAACCCTATTTAGGGGGACGTGAAGGAAAAGAGAGGGAGTATTCAGAAAATTATATTTTACAGGTCTGATTCTCCCTCAGAGGTCAAGGTCGGATTCTCCCTTTGAGGTCCAAGGTTGAGCTTCCTCCAAATCTCCTTTATTCTAATTGAGTTCCACCATTACTCGTTCAAGAAACAGGAATTATCTTCCAATGTCAAGATCATCCATGGAAGGAAGAGAGGAAAGAAGGGTGACTCGATCCATGGCAAGGGAAGAACCTAACAACGTGGTATCAGAGCTAGCGCTCGGTCGCGAGTTCAAATCCCGGCAACGGCACAGAGGCTGGATTTAAATACTGGTAGGTCGCGCCGTTGTTGCGATGCTGCAGTTGGGCCAGTGTCACTGCGTTGCGCGCAAAGGCTGGATTAAAATACTGGTAGGTTGCGCCGCTGTTGCGATGCTGCGGTTGGGCCAGTGTCGTTGCTCTGCTGTGGTCGTCGGCTCTTGAAGGTGGGGTGTGATGTTATGGTCCTGGGTTAAGTACCTATGTCTTCCGCTCCTAATAGGCCGGTCTTTTGGGTCAAATGTTAAGCACCTAGCCAATACTACCCAAAAGACCGGCCTGTTAGGAGCCGAAGACATAGGTACTTAACCCAGGACCATAACATCACACCCCACCTTCATGAGCCGATGACCACGGCGGCACAATGACACTGGCCCAACCACAGCATCGCAATAGCGGCGCGACCTACCAGTATTTTAATTCAGCCTTTGCACGCGACGTAGCGGCACTGGCCCAACCGCAGCATCGCAACAGTGGCGCGACCTACCAGTATTTAAATCCAGCCTCTGCTCCATTGCCGAGATTCGAACTCGTGACCGAGCGCTAGCTCTGATACCAAATGTTAAGCACCTAGCCAATACTACCCAAAAGACCGGCCTGTTAGGAGCGGAAGATATAGGTACTTAAACCCAGGCCCATAACCAGGATGTCCCATAACAAAACGGCCGGAAAATTTTGGGAGAGAGCTTATGACGTGGAGGTCCCACAATAGACTGCTGATGGTAGGGCTGAAGTTGTAGCCACACATACTCCCCAACCTCAAAAGAGACCTCACAGTGGCCTTTGTCATAGACATCCTTCATCCGAGCTTGGGCGCGTCGTAGCCGTTCTATGATATTCTGTAGCAGCAGATCCGGGTCTATGAGTGCCTGATCAATCGCGTCCACACTGGTGGACCCTGGGTTGTATGAGAGAAGGTGAGGTGGATCCCGGCCCTATATAACCCGGAAAGGAGTGGATTGCAAGGCAAAGTGGAACGAAGTGTTGTAATAGTATTCGGCCCATGGAAGCCATTGAACCCATTGCCACAGACGATCCCCCACCAAGCACCATAGATACATCTCAATGTTGTTGTTCAGCACCTCTGTCTACCCGTCTGTCTGTGGATGATAGGCGGAGGAGAACTTCAATTTCGTCCCACTCAAGCGAAACAGTTCCCGCCAAAAGGTGCTCGTGAAAATTGCATCTCTGTCATTCACAATGGATTCTGGAATGCCATGTATGCGGACTATCTGCTCCAGGAAAGTCTGAGCAACCCGTGTTGTTGTATACATATGAGCCAGCGGTATAAAATGTCAGTACTTGGAGAATCTATCAACCAACACAAAAATTACGGATTTGCCAGAGGTCTGGGGTAGGCCTTCCACAAAATCCATCAAAATATTGACCCAAAACTGCATAGGAAGGGTAGGCTAGAGAAAACCGGCTGGACTCAAGTGCTCGGCTTTGTTGCACTGGCATACCTGAAAGTGGCCCACATAAGTCGAAATAGAGGGTTTCATGGCTTGCCAGTAAAAATCAGCTCGAATTCTATGCAAGGACTTCTGTATCCCCTTGTGTGTACTGCCATGGTAGGCCGAGAGAATAGCTGGAATCAACTCGGACTCAGGTGGAAGAAAAATCCGCTTCTTGTAATAAATAAGTGAATCCTGGATGGACAACTTCGAATTCATTGTCCCTTCCGAAATCTTCTGATGTAGTTACTGCAGTGCAAGGTCAATGGCATGTGCGTCTCTCACCAAGTTCAGAATGAGAAATCTCGGCTGGCTGATCGAATAGACTGATTGTTGATCCTCAAAATATAATGACAAGGCGTCTGCCTTCTTATTTAATCCCCCCACACAATACTCCACCGAGAAGTCAAACCCCAACAACTTACTGATCCAGTGCTGCTTTGGCGACGTCGTCAAACGCTGTTCTAGTAGGAATTTAAGGTTGTAGGGATCCGTGCGTATGAGAAAAGCCTGGCCCCAGAGATAAGGCCTCCAATGTTGGACAAATTTGTCCAACCCAATCAATTCGCGCTCATAGGCTGCCAGCTTGTGATGATGGACTGCCAACTGTCTGCTAAAATACACAATAGGATGGCCCAGCTGCTGTAAAATGGCCCCTATGCCCATGCCCGAAGCGTCGTACTCAACCACGAACAATTCATCAAAGTTGGAAAGTTGTAATACTAGCGCGGATGAGAGGGCAGCTATGATTGCCACAAACGACGTGGTGGCCTCCTCATTCCAAATAAAGGAATTTTTCTTGAGTAGACTAGTCAATGGTGCTACCAGTGGCCCATAGTTCTGGATAAATTTGCTATAGTTGATCGCAAAACCCAAAAAACCCCGTAATGCAGAACACGACTGTGTCTGTGGCCACTCGTGAATAGCTTGGATCTTCTCGGGATCCACCGTAATCCCCTCATGTGAGATAATGTGTCCCAAATACCCCACATGTGAAGCCACAAAAGAACACTTGGAATGTTTCAAATAGAGCTGATGTGCTCGTAACAAGTCGAAAACAATCCTCAAGTGTGCCAAGTGCTCCTCAACCGACTTGCTATATATCAAAATATCATCGAAAAATACAAGAACAAAAGTTTGAAAATAGGGGCTAAATACCTCGTTCATCAAAGCTTGAAAAGTGGAAGGTGCATTGGATAACCCGAACGGTATGACGACGAACTCAAAGTGGCCATGGTGCGTGCGGAACGCTGTCTTCTTGATATCAGAGGAGTGCATCTGGACCTGATGGTAACCCGAATGGAGGTCGAGTTTAGTGAATAACCCCGACCCATGTAACTCATCCAGGAGCTCATCCACTACCGGAATCAGGAACTTGTCTTTTACTGTCTGCAGATTCAACTCCCGAAAATCCACACAGACCCTCCATGTCCCATCATGTTTCTTCACAAGTAAGACGGGTGAAGAGAACGGGGAGCGATTGGGACGAATAAGACCCTATTTTAACATCTCCTGGCACTGATGTTCTATCTCGTTCTTCTGAAGGTGTGGGTAACGGTATGGTCGCATGATCACTACCTAGATCCTGGTTTCAGATAGATCCTGTGGTCACAGTACCTCAGGGGAGGCAAACCCAAAGGCTCCTGAAAGAGGTCAGAGAACTCCTCAACCAGACCATCACTAGTACTGTCAGGCTGATCCTGTGTCTGCAAAGTGTGCATGCGATGGGCCCTGTCCACCTGACAGCCCTGTAAGAGCACCCGACTTCTGGCCAAATCAAAGCTCATGGTTAAAGCCAAAAAGTCCCATAGAATGGGCTCCAACGTTTGTTACCATTTAATGCCTTATACTATATCAAATCCAGCCAGGGGAATAACAAAAAAATCAGCATTAAACAAAGTAGAGCCAATGGAAAAAGTTACAGCCTTACTAATCCCATAGATAGCGACCTTCTCGCCATTGGCCACTGAGACAGTGGCTGTCGAATGAGTGTGTATCTGGAGCTGGAGATGTTGTGCGGCTATCAAACTCAGAACATTGTGTGTACTCCCCGAGTCGATTAGTCCCACCAATTCTCGGTCGATGACATGAGATCAGACTTGCATTGTTTTAGGTGATTTCGGCCCAGTAATAGCAAGCAAGGATATCTCTAGTGGTTCCTCCTCGATAATATCCTCTAGCTCCTCTGGATCCTCTGGATCCTCTGAATCCTCCACCTCGAGCCAAAACAATAGTTTCCATTGGTGTCTTACCCGATACTGCTCATCGCAATTACAACATAAATTTTTGGACCGCCTTTTTGCCATCTCTGCACTCATCAATTTTTTTATAAAGCTCTACCAGGGCGGGGATCAGCTACCTGAGTCGTAGTCAGAGTGTGTCTGGATGGTGCGACTGGAGATGCCCCCTGAGATGAATTATAGCGGCCCCCTTGCCACGTGGAGGAAGTGTTCCTCTCACCCGACCAACCCGGCTTACGTTGCTACAACTGTTGTCGTTGTTCTATTGCTCGGCCATTTTCATTGCATGAGCTAAATCCGTAGGCATCAGGAGTTCTACCTCTAGTCGTAAATATTCATTGAGACATGCTGGTCAACCAATACCCTCTCACCAGCACGAGCCAACTTTTCCTGGAATAGTTTTTGATATTGTTCCACTGAACTAGTTTGTCTCAATAGGACTAACTCTCCCAAGGGGTTGCTGTTGGCGGGAGGGCCAAATCTAACTATGCATAGATTTTTAAATTCTCCCCGAGTCATTCCTGGTCTCTCTTTCTCTACTTGAGTAACCCATAACATGGCTTATCTGTCATATGGAAAGAGGCTAGTTGCACCTTATCCCATTCAGTAGCCCCTTGGTTTAAATTTTTTTTTTTTCACATCTATGCAACCAAATTAAGGGATCAACTAAACCATTGAAAGACGGAAACTCTAACTTGGTGTACCTTGGAATTGTACCTCCATGTTGGGGTCCTTGTACAACAGTGCGCCCAGGCCACTGATCCCCTCTTCTGTGATATGGTTGAGCAACTTCTCTCACCTCTGGACTCTGATGTCTCTCTGCCCTCAACTTAGTTAGCATGCTGATGACTCGGCTCATCTCTTCTTCCAAACCACAAACCTTCCCCAACACTGGTTGTGCTGTTACAAGGCTATCTTCTATCTTTTGTATCCTGATTTGGATTTCTTCATTGCTGATATTATCCCCCATGTTACCCTGCTCTGATACCAAGTTGTTATGGTCCCGAATCATGGATCGAGTAACACGGCGTGGAACTTGAGACTCCAGCACTCAAAATTTAAACTCACTTCATGTCAAGGGTCTGTATAGGAGTCTTTCTCTTTGACCAGTGCTCAGCCAAGAGGAAAGCTCCTCTTTTGATGGTCTTACCGAGTTGCTGTGATAGGTAGGTTACCCCACAGCAACGCTGGGCTTGCTAGAGCAAGCTACCCTCTTTTCTTGCTCACGATTTAGCCCTCTTTCTTGCTGCTCTAGCTAAAAGTGCAATCTTACTTTATGAATTAATTTGAAGCAGGAGTTGGGATAGATTATTACCTCTTTCTTGTTGCTATGATCAGCTCCCACGTTGCACAAGAATTTCTCAAGATATGAGGTAGAAGATCCTCACTTTTCTGCTCGGTAAGGGAGGATTTGAGACCTCTCTTGCTGCTATTGCCAAGAAGGAGGACAAACCTCCTCTTTGGACTCGAAAAAGGGGCAGGAAGCTCATTTTCTTAGTAGGGATGATGGTAGATGAATTAGGGTGAAGATGGATGGCAATGGAGGGCGAAGGATAGGTTGGATTTTTGGAGCAAACCCTAAACTCAAGATCAAGAGGTGATCTCAACCTATTAACACTAGGTTATTCTAAAATCTCAAAGCTTACCTATTTCATTCATTCCTTTCCCTTAAATAGATCACGTCATGGAGTTTTAGGGTTAGGGTTACAATAATTCCCCATAATGCCACTACATATAAAGTAATTAGAAATAACTCCTACTTAAACCAATATAAGAAATAAATCCTACTCAAAGTAATATAAGAAATAAATCCTATTGAGTAAATTGTTGTTGCTGCCTTCGTTGTGTGACTCGGTGTGCTATTGAGTCCACAACGAGAGGCTCTATGCCTTGAGGTGGAATTGCATGGGCCCTCCTCTTTGGACCAGGCCATGAATTTGGCCCGCACTTTCGATGGTAAACAACGCATCTTAAAAGAATCTTTGGCACGACACCCCCCTGGCCAAGCAAAGTGCCCGCAGGGGTCTCATCATCCCCCAGCACCCCTCTGCATCCAAGACAGCCTACAACCCAATCAGTTGAGCCTACCAGGTCAGCGCCTCCCCCTCAGTTTATTAAACAACTTTCTAAATTCGACATGGAAAAAAGAAGGGCCCAGGGACTCTTTTTTACTATGATGAGAAGTACACTCAAGGCCGGTCTTTTGGGTAGTATTGGCTAGGTACTTAACATTTGGTATCAGAGCGGGATCCCACGTCACGAGTTCGAATCCCAGGATTCACAAAGGCAAGATTAAAATATTGGTAGGTCCTTGTGATAAGCCCTAAGTCGGGCCAGTGTAGTTGCGTGGGCACAAATACTGGATTAAAATACTGGTAGGTCACATCTAGGTATTATCGCGATTGGCCAGTGTCGTTGCGCCACCGTGGTCGTCGGCTCGCGAAGGTGGGGTGTGATGTTATGGTTCTGGGTTAAGTACCTATGTCTTCCGCTCCTAACAGGCCGGTCTTTTGGGTAGTATTGGCTTGGTGCTTAACATTTGGTGAGACGATGTCTCTGAGAGTGGATCTAGGGAGGTTGTAGCATCAAGAGTTTTCCATGGATCATCCACCAGACATTCTCCTCCTTGTTTCCGATCGGAAGGCATGAAGATAACTGAGCTTCTGAAGGGAAGCTCACCCTAGACCTCAAAGGGAGAATCCGACCTTGCACTAATTTAATTGATGAAAGCTTTCTTTTTCCTTCTGATAACAAGAAGGACCATGACGTCCATACAATTTCCAACCCAATCCCTTTTCCATGACATCCCCACATTTCTCAAGACGTCCATACAATTCCCATAACGTCCACTAACTTCCCACCATGACTCCTACTCTTCCCCAAAGCATATATTTTCCAAAACTATGAATTTTACATTTCCCAAAACTTACACTTCCCAAGCCATGACGTGGCCCATACTCATAACTTAAATTACATTAGACCCTTAACATTATTTGAAAGTCACCCCACCTAAGTTCTACGTCTACCTGCTACTCTAGCCATAACACTTACTTCCTTCCTTATAACAAGAAGGACCATGACATCCATAAAATTTCCAACCCAATCCCTCTCCCATGACGTCCCCACAATTATCAAGACATCCATACAATTCCCATGACGTCCACTCACTTCCCACCATGACTCGTACTCTTCCCCAAAGCATACATTTTCGCAAACTATGACTTTTACATTTCCCAAAACCTACTCTTCCCAAGCCATGACGTGGCCTATACTCATAACTTAAATTACATTAGACCCAACCCTTAACCTTATTTGAAAGTGACCCCACCTAAATCCTATGTCTACCTGCTACTCTAGCCATAACATTACTCCCTCCTAGAGAATGAGCTTGCCCTCAAACTCGAAGGTAGATGTGCTTGTCCGTGCTGATGTCTAGATCTAGGCACAAGAGTCAACCGTGGTAGATGTGTCAGCCCGTTGGACTACAAAAGTAGAGCATCGTGGTTAATGACGAACCTGCAACACAAAAGCTAGAGATGGCAGCATACGACGGATTGTGTAGAGAATCCCTGCGAGCGTCGCCGATGAAAATGAGATGATGACCAGCTTACTGAATTCCAGACGGTTTGAAATAATTATACCCATGATGTAATTCATCAAATCCAGCAGGGATTGAAGGGAGTATTGGACTCCTTCCACAACACATCGATCGGATTCAGGGACTAAATCCGGCATGATTTGCAAAAAAGATAAATCAAACATTCACAGCTCAAACTGAGAATGTGAGTAGAATAAGCTGAGAATGTGATCAACAATGTGAGCATTCATTTCAGTATCAAAGCTAAAAATTTGCCTAACTTTCCAAACTGCGGCATCATAAAATGACTTCAGATCGAAGGAGAATTTGGTTTGCCTCCGATGGAATAAAAGACTGTAATGGTTGGACAGTGCGTCCAATTCCTTAAGTGGTTCAGATCCACCATATATGAAAAAGCATCGGTCATTTGTGGCTTCCTCAAACTGTGCAGCATCATTTTCCCGATCAGCTTCTTTGAAATTCTTCTTAACCATAATACTAGCCGCACTCGGCTCCTTGCCAACTTGTGCAAGAACTGGCAGACCTGTTGTAGGCAGTGGTTTACCACTCTCCACAAAAGATGGTGCTAGAGAACCAGCTTGAGTAGGCAGATTCCCACTCGGAAGGGAAACAACAAGGCTTGGAGCAGAAATCTCAATCCTGATAATGATTACATATAGACCACGCAACACAAGTATCAAGTGAACTGTAAAACCTTTTGTGAAGTAATTAGAACAAACTCAGAACCCAATGCGTTCAGCTGCTCATCATCTGTGCGGGTAATCAGGGTCTGCCAGTGCAGGTTCACCCCTTGGAATGTCTCTATAGGTGCCTTATAAATGAATGAAATAGACATGTTTGTCCAGCAGCCATTGGTCTCCATTGCCGAAAATTCCATGAATGAAACGAAGACGCTACGGCCGAGTTCAGCCCCAACATCATAATGCGGTCACAAAAAAAATTGCAGCATCCAAGAATGAAAAAGAACAAATGCACTAGTTTTGTTCCCTTCAACTGGAATAAAATTTCTTATCCAACGCATTTGCTGTACCATTCCCAGAAAACCCAAAAATTTTCTACGCATTGCATATAGGCGACCCCGAAGTCCAAAAAAATTGGTCCGTTGCTCTGCTTCATGGAACATCAAAATTGATGCACGCTCCACTGTAAGAAAGGGTGGAACTGCAATTGCATACCTGATTTTGGGCTTAGCAACCACGAAGTGAAGGCTGTTTACAACACCATGAACAGGGGCCTCATCTTGGTGAAGCCAGTTTTATTCGAAATCTATTGTGCGAGCCCTCTCTGCTTTCGCCAGGGCCATGATTTCAATTTCAAAATCGAAAGCTCTTGGTTTGGGGGGTTGCATGCTGTCGTTTGCCTTTGGCTGATGGCGAACATCGGCAAACCAATGCTAACATGGCAAAAATGGTGGGTGCTCATTGGTCCATTCCAGCGGAATTCATGGTCTATAAGCTGCCAAAGCAGCCAGTTGTTAAGACCCTCATGAGCCATGGATCTTGACACCCTCCTCTCTTCTCTTCCTTCCATTGCCTTGCTTGACCTTGAGATAGAATGATGGAATGATGAAGACTGAATTTTGGAAAAGGAGATTTCGGAAAGGAATTGGGGAAAATGGGAGAGAGCTTGAAGGAGCTCTCGACCTGTTTATCTAATTTACTCTAGGCTAAAGTAGACTCAATTGCTACCTTTCATTACCCTAGCCGTCCCCTTAAATAGGGTTGTGGACGTCCAAAACACTTTAGACCCCTTGGGTCAATGGTTCAAACAAATTAATGCTAAACCAACCCAAACCAAAGACAATTACATGCAAATTGAAAATCACATTAATTAATTCCTATTCCTGTTGGTAACTCATGATGCTAAGGAGTCCATAACATCACCCCCTCCTGGAAAAAGAGCTTGTCCTCAAGCTCAACGGAAGGATAAAGGAGTAGAAATGCTGATAACGACTCCCATGTGGTGTCATTGGGGTCGGCATCTGCCCACTGGACGAGAATTTCCCAATCACCTTGAATGTGGCATGTTTTTAACACTTGAACTGGAGTAGAAAGGACTCTGCCCTCATGTAGTGGCGGCAGTGGAGTGTGCAGTAGGGGCGAGTCACCCTGAAATGGCTTCAATTGGGAGACGTGAAATACATTATGGATCTTTGCTTCTGTTGGTAGCTGCAAATGGTATGCCACGGGCCCAATTTTGTCCAACACCTGAAATGGACCATAATATTTTGGAGATAGCTTATGGCGTTTGGATGCAGTCAGGGACAGCTGGCGGTAGTGTTGAAGCTTCAACCACGCATAGTCGCCGGGGAAATAAGATACCTCCCGGTGCTTCTTATCATAATAGAGCTTCATAGAGTGCTGGGCCTCCTGGAGATTAATACGTACCTCAGTGAGCATAGCATCTCTTTCAGCTAACGCTTGGTCCAAAGTGATGACTTTGGATGCCCCAGGTTCATATGGTAACAGACGAGGTGGATCTCAGCCATAAACTACCCTGAAAGGAGTAGTTCCCAGTGTTGTGTGGTAAGATGTGTTATAGCAAAATTCTGCCCATGAAAGCCATTTCACCCACCTTCTAGGTACGTCCCCCACAAAACAACGAAGATACATTTCAATTATGCGATTGATGACTTCTGTTTGTTCGTCCGTTTGTGGATGATATGTAGACGAAAATCCAAATTGGTTGCTCTGTAATTTAAATAATTCATTCCAAAAGATACTGGTAAAAATGGCATCCTTGTCACTAATAATGGATGTGGGAATTCTGTGTAATCGGACAATGTTGTCCATAAATAATTGAGCGACCTGAACAGTAGTATATGGATGGGCCTGTTATGGACTCCATAGCATCATGAGTTATCCATAGGCATAGGAA
This sequence comes from Aristolochia californica, assembly GCF_029961685.1. Lineage (NCBI taxonomy): Eukaryota > Viridiplantae > Streptophyta > Magnoliopsida > Piperales > Aristolochiaceae > Aristolochia > Aristolochia californica. The sequence continues at coordinate 26,391,106 of NW_027181771.1, forward strand.
TTAATTAAATTATGTCAATTTACTTTCATGTATTTTTAATTCGATTTGGTTTACTTTATTTGGTTTGGTTTACTTTGGGTTGGTTCAGTGTAATGTGGCGTGAACCACTTGACCTATGGGTCATCTTTGTACTTTCGTCCTCAACCCTATTTAGGGGGATGTGAAGGAGAAGAAAGGCAAGTATTAAGAAAATTATATTTTACAGGTCAGATTCTCCCTCAGAGGTCTAGGTTGGATTTCTCCCTTTGAGGTCCAAGGTTGAGCTTCCACCAAAGCTCCTTCGTTCTAATTGTGTTCCACCATTACTCGTTCAAGAAACAAGAATTCTCTTCCAACGTCAAGATCATCCGTGGAGGGAAGAGAGGAAAGAAGGGTGACTCGATCCATGGCAAGGGAAGAACCTAACATCTTGGTATCAGACAGGTCCACCCTTGGGGATTCCTCTTCCCTTGGCGATTTGAGACAGTTAGTGGAAGATACTAGGCAGAGGACAAATAACCAGGCTCATGCCCTGGAAGAGGTGCGTGAAACAACCTCTGATTTGCGTGAGGCAATAAAATCAATGGATGCCGCCATCCAAGCTCTCCTTCGGCGACAAGAAGAACATGATACACGAGCCCAACCACCAGTTGCCTACTCTCTACCGGCTGACCACCATCAATTCCACCCACCACCTCCCCCACAACCACCAATTCGTCAACACCATCCCCATCTGGGGCCTGCCGTTCAAGGACCAAACATTGTGCCTAGGTATTTAAAACTTGACTTTCCTACATATGATGGGTCTAAGGACCCTTTGATTTGGTTAGCCAAGTGTCATCAGTTCTTTTATCATCAAAAAACACATGAGGATGAGAAAGTGTATTTGGCCGCCTACCACATGCTCGATGAAGCGCTTCTATGGTACCACCAATTCCGAAATGACCAAGTGGTTCAGGATTGGGAAACTTTTAGACATTCTTGCATGATGAGATTTGGTCCACAAGCTAGTAGCAATCCATTGGGAAAATTAATAAATTACAAACAAACTGGAACACTAGAGGTGTACCAAAAGACCTTCCAAGAAAGGTTAGCCCGAGCAAACCAGTTTGTTAGCCACACACAGTACGTTCATATTTTTCCTGCTGGTTTGACAGAAGCTCTACGATTAGAAGGTGAATTACATGCACCTACAGATTTAGACCACGCTATGAATTTAGCTAGGGCAATTGAGCACAAGCAGCGTGTTATAAAGAAGTCACTGGTCAGAAAACCAGCTTGGCCAGGGAGGCACAATGCCTAAGCGCCAAACCCTTCCTATGGACCTCCAAGATTTAGAGACAGTGCAGCCCCACGCCTAGACATCTCTAATTCGGCTCCACCTGCTCCTTACTTCAAAAAACTTACTAGACAGGAAATGGACCAGAGAAAGGCCAAGGGCCTCTGTTTTAACTGTGATGAACAGTATGTCATTGGACACCACTGCAAACGATTATTCAGTATATGTCTGTGGGAGGATGGAGAAGAAATACCACCAGAGGGGGAAATTGTGGAAACTGACCAAGAAGGTCCAGAGATTTCCCTTCATGCTATGATTGGTCTACGCAGCTTAAGCACAATATAGGTTAAAGCCCAATTACATCATTTACAGTTATTGGCTTTAGTTGATTCGGGCAGTACACATAATTTCATCAGTCAACAGGCAGGAGAACAACTTGGGTTAGTACTACAGCAACAGACTGGTCTTTCTGTATAAATAGCCAATGGGGCTAAAATTACTAGTGTAGGCATATCACCAGCCACACTTTGATATTGAGGGATATGCATTTGTTGCAGATTTTCTGGTGATTTCACTATCAGGATTTGATTTGGTGCCAGGAGTTAAATGACTACAATTGTTGGGACCAATACTATGGGATTTCCAAGCTCTGACCATGTCTTTTATAGAGGACCAACATCAGATTATATTGCATGGCACACAAGCACCACTCACCTGTGCACTACAGGTTGCCCAGGTCCAGTCCACAAACACATGTAAGTTATCTCACTTACTTAAAGAATTTGATGATATCTTTCAAGACCTACTGCCTTACCGCCACTTAGGCACTGTGATCACCGTGTTCGTTTGAAAACGGGTACCGAGCCGGTAGTGGTGCGTCCATATCGTTACCCTCACTTACAGAAGGATGAGATTGAAAGGCAGTGCCAGTAGATGTTAGCACAGGGTATTATTCAGCCCAGCAGGTCTCCTTTTTCTTCACTGGTATTACTAGTCCGCAAGCATGATCAGTCATGGAGGTTCTGTGTGGATTACCGACAACTCAATGCCCATACGAATAAAGATAAATTTCCTATTCCAGTGGTGGACGAGCTGTTAGACGAGCTACATGGAGCTACTATTTTTACTAAACCCGATTTGAAATCTGGCTATCATCAAATCTGAGTTCATCCATCAAATGTGGAGAAAATAGTGTTCCGCACGCATCATGGCCATTTTGAATTCCTCGTAATGCCATTTGGTCTATCAAATGCGCCTTCCACCTTCCAGGCCCTCATGAATGAGGTATTTTCCGCTCTCTTGACAAAATATGTATTGGTGTTTTTCAACGATATTTTGGTCTATAGCAACAGCTGAGAAGAACATCTTCATCACCTTCACCAGGTATTTTCTCTTATACGTTCACATCATTTGGTTTTAAATCAGTCAAAATATTCTATGGGCACATCAGAAGTGGCATACTTGGGCCACGTTATTTCAGCAGCGGGGGTGAAGGTTGACCAGAGTAAGATAGATGGTCACAGATTGGCCTATTCCTACATCTATTATAGCCTTAAGAAGATTTTTGGGTAGCTGGATATTATAGAAAATTTATTCGTAGCTATGGCCAGCTTGCAGCTCTGCTCAACAATCTCCTCAAGAAAAATGCTTTTACCTGGTCAGAGACAGCAGCTCATTCCTTTCAACAATTGAAAGACGCCTTATCATCAGCCCCAGTTTTGCAGCTCCCCGACTTTGAGGAGTCGTTTGTAGTGGAATGTGATGCTTCGGGGGGTGGTATTGGCGTTGTGTTGCATCAACAGGGCCACCCGAATGCTTATTTTATCCGTCAACTGAGCCAACACCACCACAAGTTGGCAGCTTATGAGAGGGAATTGATCGGATTGGCGAAAGCTATACAGCATAGGTGTCCTTATCTATGGGGACGTTCTTTTTTTATTTGCATTGATCATTGCAGCCTCAAGTATCTTCTTGAGCAGTGTCTCACTACTTCACCACAATAGTATTGGTTAAGTAAGCTTATGGGGTGTGGTTAAGTAAGCTTATGGGGTTTGACTTTTCTGTCGAGTATAAACCAAGAAGTTTGAATGTAGGGGCTGATGCCTTATCTCGCCGGGACATTCTAGAGCTGCAATTAAATGCCATCAGTCAGCCCAGAGCTCTTTTGTTGGATTCTATACGGGAAGAGGCACAACAGTACCCGGATATTATCTCCTTATGCCAGGACATCCAGCAAGGGACAGCGGCAAACCATTGGAGGGTTCAGGACAATCTCATCCTCTACAAAAACAGAATTTTTCTACACCACACATCCCCTCTAATTAACAGCATTTTAGCCTCCTTCCATGACAGTACACATGAGGGCCGACAAAAAACATATTTCAGGATGAGTAGGGAATTTTATTGGAGGGGCATGAAGCGCAGTATAGCTGATTATGTGGCGGCTTGTCAGACTTGTCAACGGAATAAAGCTGAAACATTAAGTCCAGCTGGGTTGCTCCAACTACTTCAGATTCCATCACAGGTCTGGTCTGATATTTCTATGGACTTCATAGATGGAATTCCCTCTTCGTCGGGTAAATCTGTTATCCTTATAGCGGTGGATCGTTTCCCTCAGAATGGGCATTTCATTCCTCTGGCGCATCCTTACACTGCAACTCAGGTCGCTCAACTTTTTATGGATAACGTTGTCCGCTTACATGGGATGCCTAATTCATTTACCAGTGATAGGGATGCAATCTTTACAAGTGCCTTCTGGAAAGAACTCTACAAGTTACAGGGCACAACGTTAGCCTTTTCTTCAGCCTACCATCCGCAGACTGATGGTCACACAGAGGTCGTCAATAGAACCATTGAAATGTATCTCCGCTGTTTCGTGGGGGACTCACCTAAGAGGTGGGTTAAGTGGCTCACCTGGGCTGAGTTCTGTTACAACACGTCCTACCACAGCGCACTCGGCACAACCCCATTCAAGGTGGTATATGGTAGAGAACTTCCCCGTCTTTTAGCCTATTAACCAGGGCCTCTAAAGTCGCCACTTTGGACCAAGCATTAGATGAAAGAGACACAATCATCACTGAGGTGTGCACTATCTACAGGAGGCACAACATTCTATGAAAAAATATTATGACAAGAAGCACCGGGAAGTCTTCTTTTCTCCTGGAGATTATGTTTGGTTGCGTCTCCAACACTATAGGCAGATGTCGTTGACAGCCTCCAAATGTCACAAGCTCTCTCCTAAATATTATGGTCCCTTTCAGGTGATGGACCGCATTGGGACAGTGGCCTACAGATTGCAGCTTCCGCTAGAGGCCAGAATTCACAACGTCTTTCATGTCTCACAATTAAAGGCCTTCCAAGGTGTTTCGCCTTTGCTGCACACCCCATTGCCCCCACTCCATGAGGGACGTGTACTTCCTACCTCGGCACAGGTATTACAAAATCGCCGTATTCAGGGTGATTGGGAGTTCTTAGAGCAATGGGCAGATGCTGACTCTAGTGACACGACATGGGAGCCATTAGAGGCGTTTCACACCCTCTACCCTTACTTTGAGCTTGAGGACAAGCTCTTTCTCCAAGGGGGGGGGGGGCGGGGTGATGTTGTTATGGACTCCATAGCATCACGAGTTATCCATAGGCATAGGAATTAATTAAATTATGTCAATTTACTTTCATGTAATTTCAATTCGGTTTGGTTTACTTTATTTGGTTTGGTTTACTTTGGGTTGGTTCAGTGTAATGTGGCGTGAACCACTTGACCTATGGGTCATCTTTGTATTTTCGTCTTCAACCCTATTTAGGGGGACGTGAAGGAGAAGAGAGGCAAGTCTTAAGAAAATTATATTTTACAGGTCAGATTCTCCTTCAGAGGTCTAGGTCGGATTTCTTCCATTGAGGTCCAAGGTTGTGCTTCCTCCAAAGCTCCTTCGTTCTAATTGAGTCCCACCATTACTCGTTCAAGAAACAAGAATTATCTTCCAACGTCAAGATCATCCATAGAGGGAATAGAGGAAAGAAGGGTGACTCGATCCATGGCAAGGGAAGAACCTAACAGCGCCAAAGCACTAAAGTGACCATATTTTTAAAACCGATCAACGACGACAAATATCACTGATTTACCTGATAAAATGAGAAGGCCACCAATGAAGTCCATTGAAATTTCAGACCAGATTTGAGACGGTAGTTGCAGAGGTTGCAGTAGGCCGGCAGGACTTAAAGATTCGGCCTTGTTTCATTGACAAATCTGACGAGCAACTACATAATCAGCAATTGTGCTCTTCATGCCCTTCCAGTAAAAGTCCCGACTGATTCGGAAATATGTTTTCTGTCGACCCTCGTGTGTGCTATCATGGATAGAAGACAGGATGGTATGAAAAAGTGGGGACATATGATGCATAAAAATCTTGTCTTTGTAGAGTATAAGACGATCCTGAATTGTCCAATGAGGAGCTGTTGTCCCCTGTTGAATATCCAGATATAAAGACTTGAGTTTCGGATATTGATGTACTTCCTCACGAATAGAATCTAGCAAAAGAGAACGTGGGTTACTGATAGCATAAACTTGTGTTTCTGAAATATCCCGATGTGACAAAGCATCAGCCCACAAATTCGAACTACCTGGCTTATAGTGAACCGTAAAATTGAAGCCCATGAGTTTAGTTAACCAATGCTGTTGTGGGGATGTGGTGAGGTGCTGTTCAAGAAGATACTTGAGGCTGCAATGATCTGTACGAATGAGAAATGGTCGTCCCCATAGATAAGGTCACCAATGTTGGACAACCTTGGCTAACCCAATCAATTCCCTCTCATATGCACCTAACTTATGGTGGTGTTGTCCCAACTGACGGCTGAAATAAGCAATGGGGTGTCCCAATTGTTGTAACATTGCCCCTATACCTCCCCCGGATGCATCACATTCCACCACAAAGTCTCCCTCAAAATTTGGTAATTGTAGTACTGGCGCTGAGGCTAAGGCCTCCTTTAACAGCTGAAAGGCCTGATCCGCTGAAGAAGACCAGTGGAAGGCATGTTTTTTGAGAAGGTTGTTGAGTGGTGCTGCTATCTGGCCATAAGATTGGATAAATTTTTTGTAATATCCCGTTAGGCCCAAAAATTCCCTTAATGTTGTGATGGAGGTGGGAATCGGCCAATCTATTACTGCTTGTATCTTGCTCTGGTCAACTTTCACGCCCACAACCGATATGACATGGCCCAAATATGCCACCTCAGATGTACCCATAGAACATTTGGATTTATTCAAAACCAAATGATGAGAGCGTAGAATGGTAAATACCTGATGGAGGTGTTGGAGATGTTCTACCCAATTTTTGTTGTAGACCAGAATGTCATAAAAAAATAGTAACACATAGTTGCACAGAAGTGATAAAAATACCTCATTCATGAGGGCCTGAAAGGTGGAGGGTGCATTGGAGAGACCGAAGGGTATGACAAGGAACTCAAAATGACCGTGATGTGTGCAGAACGCAGTCTTCTCCACATCTGTCGGGTGAACTCTTATTTGAGGATAGCCCGATTTCAAATCTAACTTGGTAAAAATTGTAGCACCATGTAACTCATCCAGCAACTTGTCCACTACTGGAATGGGGAACTTGTCTTTAATTTTCTGTAAGTTGAGTTGCCTATAGTCGACACAAAACCTCCATGATTTATCCTTTTTGCGTACTAGTAACACTGGTGAGGAGAAAGGAGATCGACTAGGCTGGATCACTCCCTGAGCGAGCATATGCATGCATTATCATTCTATTTCATCTTTCTATATATGTTGGTAACGATAAGGCCGCACCACTACAGGATCAGTTCCCAACTTTAAACGAATGTGGTGATCACAGTGACGCACTGGTGGTAGACCCGTAGGGTCATTAAATAAATCCGCAAATGTTGTAAGTAAAGGAGTTAACTGACCATCACCATTGTTATGAAGTTTTAAAGTGTGAAGTGCATTAGGGACCTGTGCCACAATACCTTGTAATGTAATCTGGCCCTGTGGTGTTGTAAATGTCATAGTTCGAGCCTGAAAGTCCCATAATATAGGGCCTGATAACTGAAGCCATTTGACCCCGAGCCCCAAATCAAATCCAGCCAAGGAATGACTAGTAAGTCCGCCTGAAATGAATGTCCCTCAATGGTGAAAGGGGTGTTTGCACATAACCCCACACTTGCAATTTTAGCCCCTTTGGCCACTGAAACCGAGAGATTCCTTTGCTGTTGAATTTTCAATCCCAATTGTTGCGTTGTTGGTTCACTGATAAAATTATGTGTGCTGCCCGAATCAACTAAAGCAAGTAGCATGAGGTGGTGTAACTTGTCCTTTACCTTCATGGTATTAGAACTATGCAGGCCATGCATAGCATGGAAGGAGAGCTCTGGTTCTTTTTGTACCTATTCCACAAATTCATTTTCAAGAAGCTCTTCTGAATCTTCTTCCAACAGTTCAATACTGAATAAACGTTTACAGGTATGTCCTGGAAGGAATTGTTTGTCACAATTAAAACATAGGCCCTTGGCCTTTCTAGCCTCCATTTCCTGTTTAGTCAAAAATTTACGTGGAAGAGTGTGGGGAGGCACACTGGTAGACTAATCTGCTCAGTTAGGGGAAGAGGACCCAAAACGTTGAGCAGATGCAGTACCCTGTATTTTGTTGTTCCAAAATGGTTTTCGGTGTAAAGATTCTTTGAGAACTCTTTGTTTGTGTTCCACAGCTTTGGCATAATTCATTGTTGAGTCCAAATCTGTCGAACCAAGTAATTCCACTTCCAATCTAACCGCCTCTGTCAATCCAGCATTAAAAATCTGAACATGTAGGTGAGAAGGAACAAATTCACTAGCTCGGGCCAACCTTTCTTGGAACATTTTTTGGTAGACTTCTAAGGTGCCTGTCTGTTTAAAGTTAATCAATTCCCCCACTGGGTTGCTCCTAGCTGGAGGTCCAAACCTTAACTGTCAAGCATGTTTAAAGTGTAGCCAATCCTGAGTGGAATGGACATTTCGGTAGTGATGGAACCACATGAGCGCTTCATTGAGCAGGTGGTAGGCGGCCAATGTAACCTTGTCCATATCCACTGTTTTTTTATGATAGAAAAAATTTTCACATTTCGTGAACCAAAGTAAAGGATCTTTAGAGTCATCATATGTAGGAAAGTTAAGTTTAAAGTACCTTGGAACAGTGGTTGGACCTTGTGCGTGAGTAGCTATGGGAACAAGTTGTTGGCGCAATGGTGGGTTTGATGGTGGCGTGAATTGTGGATGATGTACTGGTTGTGGTTGAAAGTTGGTGGCTGGTGGTGGCATTGGTGTTTGAATTGCAACAAGTTGTCGGATGACTGTTTGGAGAGATGATTCCAGCGTATGTAATGTATTATGGATGTGAGAAATTTCGGTACCTTGAAGAGTGGATCGTTGTTGAAGTTCTGAAAGTACTTGACGTATGTCCTCTGGAGAAGAGGAATCACCGAGGGTGGACCTGTCTGATACTACGTTGTTAAGACCCTCACGAGCCATGGATCTTGTCACCCTCCTCTCTTCTCTTTCTTCCATTGCCTTGCTTGACGTTGAGATAGAATGATGGAATGATGAAGACTGAATTTCTGACAAGGAGATTTCGGAAAGGAATTGGGGAAAATGGGAGAGAGCTTGAAGGAGCTCTCAACCTGTTTATCTAATTTACTCTAGGCTAAAGTAGAATCAATTGCTACCTTTCATTGCCCTAGCCGTCCCCTTGACTAGGGCTGTGGACATCCAAAACATTTTAGACCCCTTGGGTCAATCGCTCAAACCAATTAATGCTAAACCAACCCAAACCAAATACAAACCCAAACCAAAGACAATTACTGTTATGGACTCCATAGCATCACGAGTTATCCATAGGCAAAGGAATTAAATTATGTCAATTTACTTTTCATGTAATTTCAATTCAGTTTGGTTTACTTTATTTGGTTTGGTTTACTTTGGGTTGGTTCAGTGTAAAGTGGCGTGAACCACTTGACCTATGGGTCATCTTTGTATTTTCGTCCTCAACCCTATTTAGGGGGACGTGAAGGAGAAGAGAGGCAAGTATTTAGAAAATTATATTTTACAGGTCAGATTCTCCCTCAGAGGTCTAGGTCGGATTTCTCCCTTTGAGGCCCAAGGTTGAGCTTCCTCCAAGCTCCTTCGTTCTAATTGAGTTCCACCATTACTCGTTCAAGAAACAAGAATTCTCTTCCAACGTCAAGATCGTCCATGGAGGGAAGAGAGGAAAGAAGGGTGACTCGATCCATGGCAAGGGAAGAACCTAACATCTTGGTATCAGACAGGTCCACCCTTGGGGATTCCACTTCCCCTGACGATTTGAGACAGTTAGTGGAAGATACTAGGCAAAGGACAGATAACCAGGCTCATGCCCTGGAAGAGGTGTGCCAAACAACCTCTGATTTGCGTGAGGCAATAAAATCAATGGATGCTGCCATCCAAGTTCTCCTCCGGCAACAAGAGGACCATGATACATGAGCCCAACCACCAACTGCCAACTCTCCACCGGCCAACCACCATCAATTCCACCCACCACCTCCCCCACAACCACCAATGTGTCAACACCATTCCCATCTGGGGCCTGCCGTTTAAGGACCAAACATTGTGCCCAGGTATTTAAAACTTGACTTTCCTACGTATGATGGGTCTAAGGACCCTTTGATTTGGTTAGCCAAGTGTGATCAGTTCTTTTATCATCGAAAAACACCTGTGGATGAGAAAGTGTATTTGGCTGCCTACCACATGCTCGATGAAGCGCTTCTATGGTACCACCAATTCTGAAATGACCAAGTGGTTCAGGATTGGGCAATTTTTAGACAGTCTTGCATGATGAGATTTGGTCCTCCAGCTAATAGCAATCCATTGGGAGAATTAATCAATTACAAACAAACTGGAACACTAGAGGTGTACCAAAAGACCTTCCAGGAAAGGTTAGCCCGAGCAAACCAGTTTGTTAGCCACACACAGTATGTTCATATTTTTACTGCTGGCTTGACAGAAGCTCAGCGATTAGAACTTGAATTACATGCTCCTACAGATTTAGACCACGCTATGAATTTAGGAGGGGCAATTGAGCACAAGCAGTGTGTTCTAAAACAGTTACTGGTCAAAAAACTAGCTTGGCCAGGGAGGCACAATGCCTCAGCGCCAAACCCTTCCAATCGACCTCCAAGATTTAGAGACAATGCAGCCCCACGCCTAGACATCTCTAATTCGGGTCCACCTGCTCCTTACTTCAAAAAACTTACTAGACAAGAAATGGACCAGAGAAAGGCCAAGGGCCTCTGTTTTAACTGTGATGAACAGTATGTCATTGGATACCACTGCAAATGATTATTCAGTATACGTCTATGGGAGGATGGAGAAGAAATACCACCAGAGGAGGAAATTGTGGAAACTGACCAAGAAGGTACACAGATTTCCCTTCATGCTATGACTGGTCTACGCAGTGCAAGCACAATGCAGGTTAAAGCCCAATTACATCATTTATAGTTACTGGCTTTAGTTGACTCGGGTAGTACACATAATTTCATCAGTCAGCAGGCGGCAGAACAACTTGGGTTAGTAGTACAGCAACAGACTGGTCTTTCTGTATGAGTAGCCAATGGGGCTAAAATTACTAGTGTAGGCATATCACCAGCCACACACTTTGATATTGAGGGATATGCATTTGTTGCAGATTTTCTGGTGATTCTACTATCAGGATTCGATTTGGTGCTAGGAATTAAATGGCTACAACTGTTTGGACCAATACTATGGGATTTCCAAGCTCTGACCATATCTTTTATAGAGGACCAACATCAGATTATATTGCATGGCACACAAGCACCACTCACCTGTGCACTACAGGTTGCCCAGGTCCAGTTCACAAACACATGTAAGTTATCTCACTTACAGAATTTGAAGATATCTTTCAAGACCCTACTACCTTACCACCACTTAGGCACTGTGATCACCGTATTCGTTTGAAAACGGGTACCGAGCCGGTAGTGGTGAGTCCGTATCATTACCCTCACTTACAGAAGGATGAGATTGTAAGGCAGTCCCAGCAGATGTTAGCACAGGGTATTATTCAGCCCAGTAGGTCTCCTTTTTCTTCACCGGTATTACTAGTCCGCAAGCATGATAAGTCATGGAGGTTCTGTATGGATTACCGACAACTCTATGCCCATACGTTTAAAGATAAATTTCCTATTCCAGTGGTGGACGAGCTGTTAGACGAGCTACATGGAGCTACAATTTTTACTAAACTCGATTTGAAATCTGGCTATCATCAAATGCGGGTTCATCCATCAGATGTAGAGAAAATAGCATTCTGCACGCATCACGGCCATTTTGAATTGCTCGTAATGCCATTTGGTCTATCAAATGCGCCTTCCACCTTCCAGGCCCTCATGAATGAGTTATTTTCCTCTCTTGAGAAAATGTGTATTGGTATTTTTTTACGATATTTTTGTCTATAGCAACAGCTGGGAAGAACATCTTCAGCACCTTCACCAGGTATTTTCTCTTATACGTTCACATCATTTGGTTTTAAATCGGTCAAAATGTTCTATGGGCACATCAGAAGTGGCATATTTGGGCCATGTTATTTCAGTAGTGGGGGTGAAGGTAGACCAGAGTAAGATCCAGGCGGTCACAGATTGGCCTATTCCTACATCTGTTACAGCCTTAAGAGAATTTTTGGGCCTAGCTGGATATTATAGAAAATTTATTCGTAGTTATGGCCAACTTGCAGCTCCGCTCAACAATCTCCTCAAGAAAAATGCTTTTACCTTGTCAGACACAGCAGCTCATTCCTTTCAGCAATTGAAAGATGCCTTATCATCAGCCCCAGTTTTGCAGCTCCCCGACTTTGAGGAGTCGTTTGTAGTGGAATGTGATGCTTCGGGGGGCGGTATTGGCGCAATGTTGCACCAACAGGGCCACCTGATTGCTTATTTTAGCCATCAATTAGGCCAACACCACCACAAGTTGGCAGCTTATGAGAGGGAATTGATCGGATTGGTGAAAGCTATACAGCATTGGCGCCCTTATCTATGGGGACGTTCTTTTTTTATTCTCATTGATCATTGCAGCCTCAAGTATCTGCTTGAGTAGTGTCTCACTACTTCACCACAACAACATTGGTTAAGTAAGCTTACGGGGTTTGACTTTTTTATCAAGTATACACCGGGAAGTTTGAATGTAGGGGCTGATGCCTTATCTCGCCGGGTCGTTCCAAAGCCGCAATTAAATGCCATCAGTCGGCCCAGAGCTCTCTTGTTGGATTCTATATGGGAAGAGGCACAACAGTACCCGGATATTATCTCCATATGCCAGGACATCCAGCAGGGGACAACAGCACCACATTGGAGGGTTCAGGACAATCTCATCCTCTACAAAAACAGAATTTTTCTACACCACACATCCCCTCTGATTAACAACATTTTAGCCTCCTTCCATGATAGTGCACATGAGGGCCGACAAAAAACATATTTCAGGATGAGTAGGGAATTTTATTGGAGGGGCATGAAGAGCAATATAGCTGATTTTGTGGCGGCTTGTCAGACTTGTCAATGGAATAAAGCTGAAACATTAAGTCCAGCTGGGTTGCTCCAACCACTTCAGCTTCCATCATAGGTCTGGTCTGATATTTCTATGGACTTCATACATGGACTTACCTCTTCATCGGGTAAATCTGTTATCCTTGTAGTGGTGGATCATTTCTCTAAGTATGGGCATTTCATTCCTTTGGTGCATCCTTACACTGCAACTCAGGTCGCTCAACTTTTTATGGATAACATTGTCCACTTACATGGGATGCCTAATTTAATTACCAGTGATAGAGATGCAATCTTAACAAGTACCTTCTGGAAAGAACTCTTCAAGTTACAGGGCACAACGTTAGCCTTTTCTTCAGCCTACCATCCGCAGACTGATGGTCAGACAGAGGTCGTCAACAGAACCATTAAATGTATCTCCGCTGTTTCGTGGGGGACTCACCTAAGAGGTGGGTTAAGTGGCTCGCCTGGGCTGAGTGCTGTTACAACACCTCCTACCACAACGCACTCGGCACAACCCCATTCAAGGTGGTATATGGTAGAGAACCTCCCCGTCTTTTAGCATATAAACCAGGGGCCTCTAAGGTCGCCACTTTGGAACAAGCATTAGCTGAAAGAGACACATTCATCACTGAGGTGCGCACTCATCTACAGGAGGCACAATATTCTATTTAAAAATATTATGACAAGACGCACCGGGAAGTCTTCTTTTCTCCTGGAGATTATGTTTGTTTGCGTCTCCAACACTACAGGCATCTGTCGTTGACAGCCTCCAAACGTCACAAGCTCTCTCCTAAATATTATGGTCCCTTTCGGGTGATGGACCGCATTGGGATAGTGGCCTACAGATTGAAGCTTCCGCCAGAGGCCAGAATTCACAGCGTCTTTCATGTCTTACAATTAAAGGCCTTTCAAGGTGATTCGCCTTTGCTGTACACCCCGCTGCTCCCACTCCATGAGGGACATGTACTTTCTACCCCGGCACAGGTATTACAAACTCGTCGTATTCTGGGTGATTGGGAAATCTTAGTGCAATGGGCAGATGCTGACCCCAGTGAGACGACATGGGAGCCATTAGCGGCGTTTCGCACCCTCTACCCATACTTTGAGCTTGAGGACAAGCTCTTTCTCCAGGGGGGGGGGGTGATGTTATGGACTCCATAGCATCATGAGTTATCCATAGCCATAGGAATTAAATTATGTCAATTTACTTTTCATGTAATTTCAATTCGGTTTGGTTTACTTTATTTGGTTTTGTTTACTTTGAGTTGGTTCAGTGTAATGTGGCGTGAACCACTTGACCTATGGGTCATCTTTGTATTTTCGTCCTCAACCCTATTTAGGGTGACGTGAAGGAGAAGAGAGGCAAGTATTGAGAAAATTATATTTTACAGGTCAGATTCTCCCTCAGAGGTCTAGGTCGGATTTCTCCCTTTGAGATCCAATGTTGAGCTTCCTCCAAGCTCCTTCGTTCTAATTGAGTTCCACCATTACTCGTTCAAGAAACAAGAATTCTCTTCCAACGTCAAGATCATCCATGGAGGGAAGAGAGGAAAGAAGGGTGACTCGATCCATGGCAAGGGAAGAACCTAACAATTACATGAAAATTGAAAATCACATTAATTAATTCCTACATCTATTGGTAACTTGTGATGTTATGGAGTCCATAACACCAGTGTCGTGGGTTGCACCGCCTAAAGAAGTGGGATGGCGTCCCGAGAAACAGGTGTGCTAGAATACCTTGCCGAGTTCCATAAAATGGGGTGGTCGTCGCTTGATTTCAGAAAGTCAAGGAGTTGTTCTGAGACAGGGAGTGCCGTGATTGCAGGTGACTTTTGTGTGGGAAGACGCATGGCGTCTATTGAGAAATAGTTTGATGGCCAATCCCCTTCTTGTTTGGCCGACGAAAGATGTGTGGAGGACCCTTCCGATGTCGGGCATGTTGAGTCTCCTCTTTTGCAAGTCACCACCGCAGAAGAGACAGAGGGCTCTCTGATGTCGTCCTCCATAGATTTCTCTGATTTGGTTTCTTCAGCACTGACCAGCCTAGTAGAAATCCGAGCAATAGATGCTCCAAACTGAAGATGAATTTGAGGAGGTTTTGCGCAGAGGAATATCGCAGGGCCCGTGAAGTTGGATAAACTGGAGCAGAGGTACATTTGTGTTGTTGTTATTGTGAAAGCTCCCCAAAGGGGTCTTAGCAGGGCATATAGGAGGCATAGGCAGGAGTGGAGGGTTGGGGTATTCTATAGGGCTTGAGCCACTGCCCGGACAGGGTACCTCCCGTGAACCCAGAAAGTTGAAAAGCAGGAGCATGGTCTCCCGAAACTTTTGGATCTCCGTCTGAAGCTCTATTCGAAGGTCTTCAATGGTTGTATGCCCATCTGCTGGAGAGGAAGAGTCATCCAAGGTGGTCCTGTCTGATACCACGTTGTTATGACCCATTTCCATGGATCATCCACCAGACGTTCTCCTCCTTGTTTCCGATCGGCAGACGTGAAGATAACTGAGCTTGTGAAGAGAAGCTCACCCTGGACCTCAAAGAGAGAATCCGACCTTGCACTAATTTAATTCATCAAAGCTTTTCTTTTCCTTCTTACTTCTTTCCTCCTTGTAACAAGAAGGACCATGACGTCCATACAATTTCCAACCCAATCCCTTTCCCATGACGTCCCCACATTTCTCAAGACGTCCATACAATTCCCATGACGTCCACTCACTTCCCACCATGACTCCTACTCTTCCCCAAAGCATCCATTTTCCCAAACTATGACTTTTACATTTCCCAAAACCTACACTTTCCAAGCCATGACGTGGCCCATGCTCATAACTTAAATTACATTAGACCCAACCCTTAACCTTATTTTAAAGTGAGCCCACCTATGTCCTACATCTACCTGTTACTCTTGATATAACATTACTCCCCTCCTGGAGAACAAGCTTGCCCACAAGTTCGAAGGTAGGTGTGCTTGTCTATGTCGATGTCTAGATCCAGGCACAAGAGTCAACTGTGGTAGCTGTGTCAGCCTGTTGGACTACAAAAGTAGAGCATCACGGTAAATGATGAACCTGCAACACAAAAGCTAGAGATGGCAGCATATGACGGATTGTGTAGAGAATCCCTATGAGCGTCGCTAATGAAAATCAGATGATGACCAGCTTACTGAATTCCGGAGGGTTTGAAATAATTATATCCATGATGTAATTCATCAAATCTAGCAGGGATTGAAGGGAGAATTGGACTCATTCCACAACACATCGATCGGATTCAAGGAATAAATCGGACATGAGTTGCATAACAGATAAATCAAACACCCACAGCCCAAGCCGAGAATGTGATCAACAATGTGAGCATTCATTTCAGTATGCAAGCTAAAAATTTGCCTAACTTGCCAAACTGTGGCATCATAATATGACTTCAGATCAGAGGAGAATTTGGTTTGCCTCCGATGGAATAAAAGATTGTAATGGTTGGACAGTGCGTCCAATTCCTCAACTGGTTCAGGTCCACCATATATGCAAAAGCATCAGTCAGTAGTGGCTTCCTCAAACTGTGCAGCATCAGATTCCCGATCAGCTTCTTTGAAATTCTTCTCAACCTTAATACGAGCAACACTAATCAGTAGGTCCATCGGCTCCTTGCCAACATGTGCAAGAACTGGCAGACCTATTGTAGGCAATGCTTTACCACTCTCTACCAAAGATGGTGCTAGAGAACCAGCTTGAGTAGGCAGATCCCCACTCGGAAGGGAAATAGCAAGGCTTGGAGCAGAAATCTCAATCCTGATGATGATAGCATATAGACCACGCAACACAAGTATAGAGTGCACTGCAAAAACCTTGAGTGAAATAATTAGACCAAACTCAGAACCCAATGCGTTCAGCTGCTCATCATCTGTGCGGGTAATCAGGGTCTGCCGGTGCAGGTTCACCCCTTGGAACGTCTCTATAGGTGCCTAAAAAATGAATGAAACAGAAATGTTTGTCCTGCAGGCATTGGTCTCCATTGCCAGAAATGCCATGAATGAAACAGAGACGCTACGGCCGAGTGCAGCCCCAACATCATTATGCGGCCACAAAAACATTTGCAGCATCCAGGAATGAAAAAGAACAAATGCACTGGTTTTGTTCCCATCAACCGGAAAAAAATTTCTCATCCAACACATTTGTTGTACCGTTGCTAGAAAACCCAAAAATTTTCCATCACGCATTGCGTATAGGCGACCCTGAAGTCCATCAAAATTTGTCCGTTGCTCTGCTTCATGAAACATAAAAATTGATGCACGCTCCACTGTAAGAAAGGGTGGAACTGCAATCGCATACCTAATTTTGGGCCTAGCAACCACGAATTGAAGGCCGTTTACAACACCACGAACAGGGGCCTCATCTTGGTGAAGCCAGTTTAATTCAAAATTTGTTGTGCAAGCCCTCTGTACTTCCGCCAGGACCACAATTTCAATTTCAAAATCGAAAACTCTGGGTTTGGGGGGTTGTGCGCTGTCGTCTGCCTGTGGCCGATGGCTAACATCGGCAAAATGGAGCTGATACATAAAAAATGGCAGGCGCTCGTTGGTCCGACCCGACAGAATTCATGGCCTATAAGATGCCAAAGCAGTCAGTGCCGTATGTTGGCCACCGGAAGAAGTGGGATGGCGTCCCGGGAAACAGGTGTGGTGGGATACCCCGCCAAGTTTCATAAAATAGGGTTGCCGCCTCCTGATTTTCGAAACTCAGGGAGTTGTTCCGAGACAGGGAGCGCCACTATTGCAGGTGACTTCGATGGGGGCAGACTCATGGCATCCAGTGAGAAATGGTTTGACGGCCAATCCCCTTCTTGTTTGGCCGATGAAGGATGTGTGGAGGACCCCTCCGATGTCGGGCATGTTGAGTCCCCACTTTCGGAAGTCGCCGCCGCGGAAGAGAAAGAGGGCTCTCTGATGTTGTGCTCCACAAATTTCTCTGATTTGGTTTCTACGGTACTGACCGGACTAACAGAAATTTGAGCAATAGAAGCTCCAAACTGAAGATGGATTTGAGGAGTTGTGCGCAGAGGAATATCGCGAGGCCCATGAAGTTGGATAAACTGGAGCAGAGGTACATTTGTGTTGTTGTTGCCGTGAAAGCTCCCCGGAGGGGTCTGAGCAGGGTGCATAGGAGGCATAGGCGGGAGTGGAGGATTGGGGTATTCCGCAGGGCTTGAGCCACTGCCCGAATGGGGAAACTCCCATGAACCCAGAGAGTTGAAAAGCTGAAGCATGGTCTCCTGAAACTTCTGTATCTCCATCTTCGAAGGTCTTCAATGGTTGTACGCCCATCCGCTGGAGAGGAAGAGTCGTCCGAGGTGGTCCTGTCTGATACCACGTTGTTATGTCCCATTTCCATGAATCATCCACCAGACATTCTCCTACTTGTTTCCGATCGGAAGACGTGAAGATAACTGAGCTTGTCAAGGGAAGCTCACCTACACTAATTCAATGTATCAAAGCTTTTCTTTTCCTTCTTACTTCCTTCCTTCTTATAACAAGAAGGACTATGACGTCCATACAATTTCCAACCCAATCTCTTTCCGATGACATCTCCACATTTCGCAAGACGTCCATACAATTCCCATGACGTCCACTCATTTCCCACCATGACTCCTGCTCTTCCCCAAAGCATACATTTTCCCAAACTATGACTTTTACATTTTCCAAAACCTACACTTCCCAAGCCATGACGTGGCCCATACTCATAACTTAAATTACATTAGACCCAACCCTTTACCTTATTTGAAAGTGACCCCACCTAAGTCCTACATCTACCTGCTACTCTAGCCATAACATTACTCCCCACCTGGAAAATGTGCGTGCCCTCAAGCTCGAAGGTAGGTGTGCTTGTCCGTGCCGATGTTTGGATCCAGGCACAAGAGTCAACCACGGTAACTGTGTCAGCCTGCTAGACTACAAAAGTAGAGCATCACGGTAAACGATGAACCTGCAACACAAAAGCTAGAGATGGTAGCATACGACGGATTGTGTAAAAAATCCTTGCGAGCGTCGCCAATGAAAATGAGATGATGACCAGCTTACTGAATTCTGGAGGGTTTGAAATAATTATACCCATGATGCTATTCATCAAATCTAGCAGGGATTGAAGGGAGAATCGGACTCCTTCCACAACACATCGATCAGATTCAAGGAATAAATCCGACATGAGTTGCATAACAGATAAATCAAACATCCACAGCCTATGCCGAGAATGTGAGCAAAATAAGCCTGGGAATGTGATCAACAATGTCAGCATTCATTTCAGTATGCAAGCTAAAAATTTGCCTAACTTGCCAAAATGCGGCATCATAAAATGACTTCAGATTGAAGAAGAATTTGGTTTGCCTCCGATGGAATAAAAGACTGTAATGGTTGGACAGTGCGTCCAATTCCTCAAGTGGTTCAGGTCCACCATATATGGAAAAGCATCGGTCAACTGTGGCTTCCTCAAACTATGCTGCATCAGTTTCTCGATCAACTTCTTTGAAATTCTTCTCAACCTTAATACTAGATGCACTAATCAGTAGGTCCATCGTCTCCTTGCCGATAGAAATATTGAGGGCTTCTGCTTAAAAATACCCAACACTACAGATCTAGCTCTTGCCAAGCCTTCACAGAGCCCATTGCGAAGAGCATTAGCACCATGTGGGCTGGTTCCAACCAAAGTCATACGTGAATGCCTCATTGTCGTTAGTGGTAGTTCCATGTGCTCCATCCAAATGCCATACAAAGCAAGAGAGACATCAACCTGTTCTTCAGTTGGCAGAAGCAAGATAAACTCATCTATAACTTGTTCAATGAAATCGTCCCCCTGCAGAAAGTGGACAAATAAACAGCCCAGTGACCAAACAGCTGAGCCAAAACCAATGGAATGACCAGAATGGTGGAATACTTGTGCATCTGGGCTACCAAAAATAACCACACTAAAGATGTATTGGGTATGACAAAGCTCTGAATCTCCAAGCAGCAAAATTGCAGTACCAACCGCTTTCACAGCACATAAGGCTTGCATGACAATGGAGAATGGATAAACAGTTGGAGGAATACCTGGAGGGAGCATTGGAGCAAGAACCGGTGGAGTAAGTGCGTGGCATGTTTTAAAAACTAATACATCAAGAACAACATTATGGGATCTGAATGGTGGTTGGCAGTTAGAGAGATCCTTCATTTCCCTTAGAACTGAGTAACCTGCCCAGGCAAACTAGCCCTTCCGTACCATTTCATGATCAAAATAAGTATAAACTCTTTGAATGGGATCTCTTCCTCTTTCATTTGACCCAAAAGTGCAGGTATTGTTGTGAACTCTGCAAATGCCAGAGGGAAGGTATAATTCCCGTTCGCAAGCCCGAGGCCATAGTACATAACAACAATCACTTCTCCCTCCCATTCTGGAGCAAACCGCTTGGCAATGCCCCCAGTGGAAACCCAAGTGCTAGAACTTGACTGCATCTTCCAACAGAATTTCCTGCAGGCAACTGAGTCATGGACAGCAATGGAAAAGGAGACGTAAATATGATTTCAATTTCTGTTTTCTCACTTGCAGTGCATAATGACAATCCTTTCTGGGTTATATATAGTCGGGATCCACCTCGCCTTCTCTCGTACAACCCAAGGTCCACCCGCATGGACGCGATTGATCAGGCACTCATGGATCGGGATCTACTGCTACAGAATATCACAGAACGGCTACGACGCGCCCAAGCTCAGATGAAGGATGTCTACAACAAAGGCCACGAGGTCTCCTTTGAGGTAGGGGAGTATGTGTGGCTACGGCTCCAGTCCTACCGTCAGTAGTCTCTTGCGGGACCTCCACGTCATAAGCTCTCTCCCCAATTTTTCGAGCCGTTTCCCATTCTTCGACGCGTGGGATCAGTCGCCAATTAACTCAAATTACCGGACACGGGCAAAATTCATGATGTGTTTCATGTCTCTCTTTTGAAGCCACATTCCGGGGTGCAGTCTACATCCGCTCCATTCCTACCACCGGTTGATCATGGCGAGGTTATTCTTAACCCAGCCGTAGTGTTACACGTGCGGCTAACCAATGACCATTGGGAGATTCTCATTCAGTGGATAGACACTGACCCCGACGCTGCCACATGGGAACGCGTCGACATCTTCAAATAGGTCTACCCAGCTTTTGAGCTTGAGGACAAGCTCTTTCTCCATGGGGAGGCAGATGTCGTGGACTCAATAGCACACCGAGTCACACAACGAAGGAGACAACAACAACTCACTCAATAGGATTTATTTCTTATATTACTTTGAGTAGGATTTATTTCTTATATTGTTTTAAGTAGGGGCATTATGGGGAATTATTGTAACCCTAACCCTAAAACTCCATGACGTGATCTATTTAAGGGAAATGAATGAATGAAATAGGTAAGCTTTGAGATTTTTAGAATAACCTAGTGTAAACAGGTTGAGATCTCGAGTTCAGGGTTTACTCCAAAAATCCAACCTATTCTTCATCCTCCATTGCCATCCATTTTCACCCAAATTCATCCATCATCATCCATACTAAGAAGAGGAGCTTCCTGCCCCTTTTCTGAGCCCAAAGAGGAGGTTTGTCCTCCTCGACAGCAGCAGTGAGAGGGGTCTCAATTCCTCCCTTATCGAGCAGAAAAGTGAGGATCTTCATCCTCAGATCTTGAGCACTCCTGGTGCAACATGGGAGCTAATCATAGTAGCAAAGAAGAGGTAATAATCTATCCCAAACTCGTGTTTCAAGTTAATTTTGAAAGAGGGATTGCACTCTTAGCTAGAGCAGCAAGAAAGAGGGCCAAACCCTCTTTGTCGTGAGCAGGAAAAGAGATCAGCTTGCTCTAGCAAGCTCAGCGTTGCTTTGGGGTATCATACCTATCACAACATCTCATTAGGACCATCAAAAGAGGAGCTTTCCTCCTGGTCGAGCACTGGTCAAAGAGAAAGGCTCATATACAGACCCTTGAAGTGAAGTGAGCTTAAATTCTGAATGCTGGAGTCTCAAATTCCAGTCTGTGTTACTCGATCCATGACCCGGAACCGTAACACTAGTCTTCACAGAGACGAAATGCGTCGAACAAAGGCTGACGACGCAGCCTAATAGGGAGCTCACAGCTCCTACAGCGGTGGATGGAACCACTACTACCTCATGGGAGTGACAGAACAGTCCATACGAGAATGTTGTGCTCTCTGGTTTCTCGGCGAAGACAAGGAAGACGAGAGACGAAAAATAATTCCTCCCGTTACCATTTTTCCCCCTTTCATTATGGATTTAAGCTTAGGTTTTATTGTTACAACATGGCCCATGGGCCCTGTTGAATTTATGGAAAAGTGAAATACTTCATTGACATCAATAACTTGTTGTAATCAGAGTACATGAACGTCCATTTATAATAGAGGAAGGTAGTAGAGTTCAATTACAATAAAACTACCCTTGTCCCAATTACACCCAAACTCTAACAATTAAAGTTAAGTCCTAACATAATTAAATAAGTCAATATAGATAAAAGACAAACATGACTAAAACTAAAACTCTTCTTGGACGTGACCATATGATAAGATACTTTTGTGAGTCCTTCTTGATCTTCTAATTGATGTTATAAGGATGCCAGCTCATGGTAATTGTTGTGGGTCCTACTTCTTATGGGTTTGGGCCCATCTTCTGGGCCTTCCTTGGTCGTGTGGACTTGAGTTTATCTTCCAACACTCCCCTTCAAGTTGGGGGTGAGAGAACAACATGAACTCCCAGCATGCTACAAATGATATATATAATATTTTTTGTATAAAATGACACATCTTCCAATATTCCCCATCCTTTCATGAGGCCCTACGGCATAATATAAGTGAGAGTAAAAATCACTCCTAGCCAGTAAGCCATTGCTCCATACTCCAGTCCTAATGTTGGATGCACTGTCCATCTTCTATCGGAAGTGTGTCTATCGGCATTGCTCTGAACTGTCCACCACCGTGTTCTCCCACAGGACAACGACTCTTAAGTGGTAGGAGACATAAAAAAAGCCATTAAAAGGGGAAGGGGGGGGGGGGGGGGGGGGGGGGGGGGGGGGGGGTGAGGGGGGAGATAATGTAGATGTGATAATAAGTTTTTTTGTCATGGTTTCCCAATAGTGATATTTTTTTACGGGGTCAAATAAATGATGGTATGAGGCCACCTCTTCTTCAATAATAATGTCCCCAAAGATACATAATAGCAGGAGCTGTATATAACACGACCATCTTCCAACACATATAACATGAACCAAATATTAAACTTTGTAAAACAACCCATGAAATAATCTGATATAAAAAAAAATTCATTAATGCACAAGCTTCATCTTTTGTGCTCCCCCTTTCTTGAATATTTTGGTCACATAAACTTATCCAACACATAAGTAATAAAATACCTCTTTCTTGTAGTTCTTCTACTTCTCCCTCAAGCTAGGAGGTAATGGCAGTAATCCCAACTTGAACCAAATATCATAGATGTAGCAATAAGCCCAAATAACAAATATGTATAAATAAACCCTCAAACCAGGGAGAAGTGAGATATTTTCCTAATATATCAACTCAAAAAGTCACGCAAACAATTGGCATAAATTTGGATTTTCCAATACAACAAAATACCAGCATGACCTTTGATTCTTCCAATTCGAATATATCTTTCAATATAGATCAGATTGACATGAAATTTTTTCCATCAGAAAGTAGACTTAAATACCTTTCATCCAAGTATAACTTAACTTCATAAAATATAATTTTCAGAAGATAAATAATCTGATATATTTCGGTCTTTGTCATCTGGCCGAACTAAATATTGTTTCTCCTGTTTTTCTAGAATGACCATTGACTCTTCAAAGATCAATATCTCCTTATAAAGAGATCATGCCGATGATTGGTTAAATGGCTAAAATAATAGACTTACAGATCTTTCTTCTGAAGATTGTTGCTGCAACTCGAACCTTTTTGCAATCTAACCTTCGCTTATTCAAATATTGATATCTCTCTATAGATAACTCCGATTGGAACAAATAGGTTTTCTATAGAAAGTAGACTCAAATATCTTTCAGTTAATATATAATTTATAATATAAAAAAACTACATATAGAGGTAAAAAACACAAAGAAAATGACGGTTGTATGGAGTGAAAACAATAACTATGAACCTATACTTAGGGTTTAGGGTTTAGAGAAAAGGATCACATTACCTCCGTGAGTTGACCAAGTTAACTCACAGAACTTGCTCTGATACCATGTTGAATTTATGGAAAAGTGAAATACTTCATTGACATCAATAACTTTTTGTAATCAGAGTACATGAACCTCTATTTATAATAGAGGAAGGTAGTAGAGTCCAATTACAATAAAACTACCCTTGTCCCAATTACACCCAAACTCTAACACTTGAAGATAAGTCCTAACATAATTAAATAAGTCAATATAGATAAACGACAAACATAACTCAAACTAAAACTCTTCTTTGACATGACCATATGAAAAGATACTTTTGTGAGTCCTTCTTGATCTTCCAACCGATGTGATAAGGATGTCAGTTCATGGTAATCGTTGTGGGTCCTACTTCTTATGGGTTTGGGCCCATCTTGTGGGTCTTCCTTGGTCGTGTGGCCCATCTTATAATAATTATAGATATGTGGGCCCTCCTTGGTCATGTGGGTTTGAGCTTAGCTTCCAACAGGCCCAATACAATGCCACTCATCCAATTAAGCCTAATATAATAACCATATCTACATAACCCAAATTATACAACAATTATGAACATAAATTATATCTAATATACATTTTAAGATATCATAACAAAAGATATTATCAAAGGGAAGATATTATTGGCCGTGTATGTTGATGATATTATCTTGACCAAGAATGATGCTCAGAGTATACAAGAAGTGAAGAATATGATATGTCCAGAGTTCAAGACTAAACATCTGAGTAAACTCAAATATCTTCTGGGTATAGAAGTCCTTCAGTCAAAACATGGGATAGTATAGTCTCAAAGAAAATACACCTTGGATGTTCTTGAAGAATCAAGAATGAAGGGAAGTATGGATGCGAATGAAAAATTGTGTGCTACGATTGGAGAAGACGTTGACACTGATAAATAACAAAGACTTGTAGTAAAATTGATCTATCTCACGGTAACAAGCCAGATGTATCATATGTTATGAGCATGGTAAGTCAACTCATGTACAAACCAAAAATTACTCATTGGCAAGCTTTGGAGAGAATACTATGATACCTAAAAGGTGCTCCAGGAAGAGGATTGCTATATAAAAAAACATGGGCACTTCAACAAAGAAGGCTTCTCAGATGCAGATTGCATTGGATCACCCAATGAAAGAAAATCTATGTGTGGGTATTGTACCCTTGTTGGGAAGAACTTGGTCGCATCAAAAATCAAAAAACAAAATGTGGTTGTGTTAGGTTCTTCCAGAGCCATGGATCGAGTCACCCTTGTTTCCTCTCTTCCCTACATGAATGCTCTTGACGCTGGAAGAAAATTCTTGTTTCTGGAACATGGAATAATGTAAATCAAATAGAACGAATGAGCTTTGAAGGAAGCTCAACCTGGACCTCAGAGGGAGAATCCAACCTAGACCTCTGAGGGAGAATCTAACCTGTTTACTCTAATTTTCTCAATACTTGATTTCTGCTTCCCTTGACGTCCCCCTAAATAGGGTTGAGGACGGAATTACAAAAGTGACCCATA
Organism: Aristolochia californica; assembly: GCF_029961685.1. NCBI lineage: Eukaryota > Viridiplantae > Streptophyta > Magnoliopsida > Piperales > Aristolochiaceae > Aristolochia > Aristolochia californica. The sequence goes on from NW_027181771.1 coordinate 26,416,662, forward strand.
GGTCAAGTGGTTCACGCCACATTACATCTAAACCAACCCAAAGTAAACCAAACCAAACAAAGTAAACCAAACCAATTGAAATTACATTAAAAGTAAATTGACATAATTTAATTCCTATGCATGAGGATAACTCGTGATGCTATGGAGTCCATAATATCAACCCCCCCCCCCCCCCCCCTCCTGGAGAAAGAGCTTGTCCTCAAGCTCGAAGTAGGGGTAGAGGGTGCGGAACACCACTAATGGCTCCCATGTCATGTCACTGGGATCAGCATCTGCCCATTGCACTAGGATCTCCCAATCACCCTGAATGCGGCGAGCCTGTAATACCTGTGTTGGAGTAGAAAGGACACATCTCTCATGTAGTGGGGGCAGCGATGTGTACAGGAAGGGAGATTCACCTTGGAAGGCTTTCAGTTGGGAGACATGAAACACATTGTGAATTCTAGCCTCTGACGGAAGCTGCAAGCGGTAGGCAACTGTACCAATGCGGTCCATAACATGAAAGGGACCATAATATTTCGGAGAGAGCTTGTAGTGTTTGGAGGCTTTCAGCGACAGCTACCAATAGTGTTGGAGACGCCACCATACATAATCTCCTGGAGAAAATAAGTCTTCCCGGTGCTTCTTGTCATAATACAACTTCATTGTATGATGTGCCTCATGGAGATGAGTACGCACCTCAGTGAGCAAGGTGTCTCTTTCAGCTAATGCTTGGTCCAAAGTGTCAACCTTAGAGGCCCCTGGTTCATATGATAAAAGGCTAGGCGGGTCTCTACCATATACTACCTTGAATGGGGTTGTGTCGAGTGCGCTATGGTAGGAGGTGTTGTAACAGAATTCAGCCCAAGGGAGCCACTTAACCCACCTTTAGGTGAGTCTCCCACGAAACAGCGAAGATACGTTTCAATTGTTCTGTTGATGTCCTCTGTCTGACCATCAGTCTGCGGATGGTAGGCTGAAGAGAATGCTAACGTTGTACCCTACAGCTTGAAGAGTTCTTTCCAGAAGGTATTGGTAAAGATTACATCCCTATCACTGGTAATGGAATTAGGCATCCCATGTAAGCAGACAATATTATCCATAAAGAGTTGAGCGACCTGAGCTGCAATGTAAGGATGCGCCAGAGGGATGAAGTGCCCATACTTTGAGAAACGATCCACCACTACAAAGATAACGGATTTCCCTGATGAAGAGGAAAGTCCATCTATGAAGTCCATAGAAATATCAGACCAGACCTATGACAGTAGCTGAAGTGGTTGGAGCAACCCAGCTGGACTTAATGATTTAGCTTTATTCCATTGACAAATTTGACAAGCCGCCACATAATCGGCTATATTGCGCTTCATGCCTCTCCAATAAAATTCTCGACTGATCCAAAAAATTTTTTTTTGTCGGCCCTCATGTGTATTGGCATGGAAGGAGGCTAAAATGTTGTGAAATAGTCGGGATGTGTGGTGTAGAAAGATTCTATTTTTACAGAGGACCAGATTGTCCTTAACCGTCCATTGGTTTGATGTTGTCCCCTGCTGGATCTCATGACATAAAGCTATAATTTCCTGGTACTATTGTGCCTCTTCTCGTATAGAATCCAACAACAGAGCTTTGGGCTGACTTATGGCATATAACTGCGGCTCTGGAATGTCCCAACGTGATAGAGCATCAGCCCCTATATTCAAACTCCCAGGTTTATACTCTATAGTAAAGTCAAACCCCATATGTTTACTTAACCAATGCTGCTGCGGTGAGGTAGTGAGGCGCTGGTCAAGCAGATACTTGAGGCTGCAATGATCAGTGCGAATCAGAAATGAGCGCCCCCAGAGATAAGGCCGCCAATGTTGTATGGCTTTTACTAATCCGATCAGTTCCCTCTCATAAGCTGCTAACTTGTGGTGCTGCTGGCCAAGTTGGCGGCTAAAATAAGCAATCGGGTGTCCGTGTTGGTGTAACACTGCACCAATACCGCCTCCCGAAGCATCACATTCCACAACAAATGACTCATTAAAGTCGGGTAGCTGCAAAACTGGGGCGGATGATAAGGCCTCTTTCAACTGCTGAAAGGAATGAGCCACTATCTCTGACCAGGTAAAGGCATTTTTCTTGAGTAGGTTGTTGAGCGGAGCTGCAATCTGGCCATATGTTACGGTCCCGGATCTGACACAAGGATTCTTTGGGAGGATCTGGGATCTGCTACGGGTTACGAGTCTTCCAGGCATTACCATAGGGATAGTAAGAAGACATGGGGAAGACAAAGATCAATGGAGGATGAGAGAATACGTGACTTTTTGAGGAAAACCCTAACCTCGAGATCAAGAAGGTGTCAAACCTCTTTACGTTAGATTTAACATAATTCTTAATACTTCCAAATCCCCTTTTTTATTATTCTTACCCCTTAAATAGGGTTCACCCTATTAGGGTTTAATATAAAATATTACAAAAAAATCCCTAAAAATAAAATATTCCAAAAATACCCCTATAAATAAAATATTCCAAAAATACCACTATGGCCTAAACTGAAATAAAATAAATTAAATTAAAGAAAAAATAATAAAATAATAATATTATCGTGTTCATAACATTACACTTCTCCTGGAAGAACGAGTTTGTCCTCAAGCTCGAAGGTAATGCGAAAAGGCAAATTTATGTATCCTTACTGGCCACTTTGCAAAGTTGGTGTTCATGAAGCTAGCAATTTCGTATCCAAGGCCATGTCCAATCCATGGACCTGTTGCTGTACACAATATAGAGCGGCATAAGATTTCGCAGTTTGGAGCTACTGCTGGGGTGCCCCTAACTTCAATGCAATAGCAGCAGCAATATGGGAGAGCAGTCTCCGACCCGCAAGTGACTTCACTAAATGTCCCACATAAACCAGTAGCATCCCTGTAGCTGGCAAACGGAATCTCAGAGAAGGTGCGGCCTCCTGTGTACGACAGCACTAATGTCTTCTCTGTAGGGACAAAGACACAAGCAGTGCCAACAGTGACAGTATCGAAGGACACTGCTACTGGATTGCCTCCAATTGCTCCAAGATAATTAGTTTTGTTCACAGGGTTCTTTATGAAGGCTCCCCACCCTGCAATATCAGATTTTCCTAATAGATTTATCTGTTGTTGCTTTAAGAGATGCTTCATATTTCCACATTGGTAGCCATCCCCTCGTGCTGGTGGCTCACCTAGCGAACCACCTCCACAACTAACCCAGCAGTTCCTACAAACAGCAGAGTCACATTCCCGTCCTGCTGCAAAGCATGGACACTGCCGACTACTGCATTGGCTCTTAGCACAATGGCATCCTCTGAATCTGTTGTTGCAGCTCTTTGAACACCCACAATACTTAACGCAGCAAGTATCATTATGAAGACATGGACATTGCTTCCCACACATCAACTGACTGCCACAAGGTGTGAACTGCCTACAAGACTGTTGGTTTCCATCAGCTATTCTTTTGTGTATGGACATATGATCAGCTGACTTCCTAGTGTATGTGATTTTACATGCTCTACCCCTTCTGCGGAAGAATCTTGTTCTTGTTGGTATTTCCTGTTCCATATACTCCAGTTCATTTTTTTCTTTGTCGTCCAACGTTAAGCTGGGCAATGTGGAAGTTCTATTTGAAGCAGTGTCTGCATCATTAGACATGTAACTGAAGAACTCCATGCAGCTCCTCAAGCCAGGTAGTAAGTTCCCAGCTATAAGGCAACTATTTCTGCCAACAATATCAATTCCTTTCATGTATAACTCCTTCTCAATAGGAGACCAACTGTTTTCAGCAACATCTGCTTCTAATTCTCTCTTGCCTGAATAGAAAATTGGCATTGTAATAGGAACTTCAATCCCACTGTTTGGGTGGACTCCTGATGTACGTTCAGCCATTTTGCCCTCCACAAGATCAGAAGCTGCCTCTGGCCCGTTCACTGTTTTCTGTTTGTTAGTTATTGAAATAATGGATACTTCATTAGTGGCCAACACGCTATAGTTTATGGCGTTGCGCTTCCCCGTATTTTCAGTACTTGTTATCTCTTCAATATTTGTAGTTACATCCTTTTCTATGGAAGCCATATTGCCTATTACATCAAACCAAAGTGCGTGGAGGGCCTCAGCAACATAACAGCAAGTCTCCCCCACACTTAGATCCAATTCTCCCAATACTTGTTTCTGGGTTTTCAGGCCCATCTTGTAACACTGTATGAAAATTTGAAGTTGGCCGACCATTGCATGAGTATCACCCCATTGCATATGGCCAGCAAATTTGGCAAGAGCATGCTCCTGACCTTCATGCAAGTTGGGAATTTCAAGTGAGTGCTCACGATAGGGGATAGCCTGACTGGACTGTCCCAAGCTGCTGTATAGTGCTGCTACCACATGCAAACACAGCACCAGCTCTAAGCTTGGTTTCACATCAACACATTTTTCAAAAGATTTTGCTGCTCGAAGAGAAAAATTCAGAGCCTTCTGTGGATTATCTATTGAGGAGATCAAATCTCTTGCATGCTTGAGTAGGAAAGGTCCAAGATCAGGGTTGTTGAGTGCTACTTCAGCTGGATCTGCAATTCCATTGTATAATTTTGATGCTCCTAAGGTAACATTCTTTTCTTTGTTGTTGGAAGCAGCACTAAAACTCAATTTTCTTACGTTTTTATCAGTCTTTTCCTCTGTAGGAGGCTTTATATTGGACCTTTAATCGTTATACCAGATTGTACTGATGGCTCAGCATCCAACTGCAGCTGAGATGGTTCTCTTGAGTGTCCAGAAGAAACGGCCTTATGACCAGAAGAGTGGGGTCTGCTCGGACTTTGCACTTGGAGAGCCATTTTCATCTTTAGAAGCTGCATTCTTTTCAACGGGCTCCTCTTTCTCTGACTCCTCTTCCATTATCTCTAACACCCACCTATCTCCACCAACAAGATGGCAGAACTCAAAATCAATCCTTGAGTCATCACCCTCATATCCAAAACATGGCCTTGATGGGGACCCATCACCAGAGGTGTGCATGTCACAAACGATATCATACAACCGTTCAATTGAGGTATCCACACAAGCTTCTTCAGGAAGATTAATAGCCTCGCTTTGAGGGCAGTGAGGACTAAGAGTACTCTTTGTCAACTTATTTACAGAAGAATTTTCCTTGAGTGTGGGGCTCACGGCATGTACAGCCCCCATCTTCATTTTTACCATCCATGAAAATTCCAGGCATTTTACACGCACAGTGACTGTGCTCATCAACAAAAAAATATACCCCCCCAAAAAAATTTTCAGCAGTCCCAATAAATTTATTCCTATGAATCCCGGCATCCCCAGAAAATTTACTCTAGACATACATACACCCAAGCCCGAATACCTTCAATTGGCTACTGTTTCGCTGCTTCACGGAACAGAGAACCTCCCGGCCAAACATTTGAGCAACGGTGCTGCTGCTCAGCCCTTGGTAGTCCCTTCACCCCCATGGAAAAATAGTTTATACATTTTGAATGAGCCCAAGTTAGAAGCTTACCCCAAAAAATGTTGATGGTGGTTCCCCGCTGGACTGTCGAGGGTGACGTGGAGCAAAAATTTGTCCAACGGAGTCGCCCCTTTCTCTGGTGGCCAATAGCAGCCCTTGGAGGCGTCACCCCCAAATTGTCCAATACCAACGATTTTGGAATTTCCCTTGTTCAGATTTGTATTACCTCCCTGTTGTTCGGCTTTGGATTTCCTTGCGCGGAAATCTTGAATTTTTCTGGAGTGTTGCGGTTGGGTGCCGCTGAACGGTCTCCGACGGTGAATAGCACCCCTTAGGGGCTTCTCTGCTGGCCGATTTTATTCGTGTCGCCTATGGAATTCTGGTTTCCCGGGATATGGGGTTTGGAGTAGCCTACAAACCTTCCGCAGGTGATTCAGCCGGAAAACGGGACGAAAATTTTGATTTTTCTGGGCCTTGGCCTGTTGCCTCCCAGGATAAGGGGTTTGGAGTCGCCCCAAACCTTCCGCAGGTGATTCGCCCGTAAATGGGACAAAAATTTTGATTTTTTCGGGCCTTGGCCTGTTGCCCCGTCCGAGATATCTTCTTCTATCTCTTGTGCGCATATGTGGTCGGAGATTTGAGGTCGTGTGACCTATTTTTTTGAAACAGCAAGTTCCTCCCTTGCATAATGTTCAATGGAAGCATCTAACCGTGCTCATATTTCTTCCAATTCCTTACCCATAGCAATCCATCTTTCTTGGGATATAGAATAACCAATTGTGTTCCCGCTCTGATACCAGTTGTTACGGTCCCGGATCTGACACAAGGATTCTTTGGGAGGATCTGGGATCTGCCACAGGTTACGGGTCTTCCAGGCATTACCGTAGGGATAGTAGGAAGACATGGAGAAGACGAAGATCAATGGAGGATGAGAGAATACGTGGGTTTTTGAGGAAAACCCTAACCTTGAGATCAAGAAGGTGATCTTAAACCTCTTTACATTAGATTTAACATAATTCTTAATACTTCCAAATTCCCTTTTTTCATTACTCTTACACCTTAAATAGGGTTCACCCTGTTAGGGTTTAATATAAAATATTACAAAAAAAACCCCTAAAAATAAAATATTCCAAAAATACCCCTATAAATAAAATATTCCAAAAATGCCCCTGTGGCCTAAACTGAAATAAAATAAAATAAATTAAATTAAATAATAAAATAATAATATTATTGTGTTCATAACACCATAGCTATGAATAAATTTTCTATAATACCCAACTAGGCCCAAAAATCCCCTTAAGGCTGTAATGGTTGTAGGAGGAGGCCAATCTGTGACAGCCTGTATCTTACTCTGGTCTACTTTCACCCCAACTGCTGAAATAACGTGGCCCAAGTATGCTACTTCTGACGTTCCCATAGCACATTTGGACTTATTTAAAACCAAATTATGTGAGCGGATAAGAGAAAATACCTGGTGAAGGGGCTGAAGATGTTCTTCCCAACTGTTGCTTGTTGTGGATTCAATAGCACACCGAGTCACACAACGAAGAAGACAACAATAACTCACTCAATAGGATTTAATTCTTATATTTCTTTGAGTAGGATTTATTTCTTATATTGTTTTAAGTAGGATTTATTTCTTATATTGTTTTAAGTAGGAGTTATTTCTAATTACTTTATATGTAAGGGCATTATGGGGAATTATTGTAACCCTAACCCTAAAAATCCCTATTTAAGGGATAGGTATGAATGAAATAGGTAAGCTTTGAGATTTTAGAATAACCTAGTCTAAATAGGTTGAGATCACCTCTTGATCTCGAGTTTAGGATTTACTCCAAAAATCCAACTTATCCTTCACCCTCCATTGCCATCCATCTTCACCCAAATTCATCCACCATCATCCCTACTAAGAAAAGGAGCTTCCTGCCCCTTTTCCAAGCCCAAAGAGGAGGTCTATCCTCCCTCTCAGTAGCAGCAGCAAGAGAGGCCCAATTCCTCCCTTACCAAGCAGCAAAGTGAGGATTTTTATCCTCAAATCTTGAGCAAATCCTGGTGCAACATGGGAGCTGATCATAGCATCAAAGAAGAGGTATTAATCTATCCCAAACTCGTGTTTCAAGTTATTTAAGAAAGAAGGATTGCATTCTTAGCTAGAGCAGCAACAAAGAGGGCCAAACCCTCTTTGCCGTGACCAAGAAAAGAGAGCACCTTGCTCTAGCAAGGTCAGCATTGTTGTGGGGTCTTCTACCTAACACAACAACTCGGTGGGACCCACAAAAGAGGATCTTTCCTCCTGGCTAAGCACTGGTTAAGGAGAAATACTCATACACAGACCCTTGACATGAAGTGAGTAAATTCTGAGTGCTGGACTCACAAATCCCACGCCGTGTTACTCGATCAATGACCCGGGACCTTAACAACTTGGTATTAGAGCAGGGTAACATGGGGGATCATATCAGCAATGAAGAAATCCAAATCAGGATACAAAAGATAGAAGATAGCCTTGAAATAGCACAACCAGTGTTGGGAAAGGTTTGTGGTTTGGAAGAAGAGATGAGTCGAATCATTAGCATGCTACAGGAGTTGAGGACAGAGAGACATCAGAGTCCAGAGGTGCGAGAGGTTGCTCAACCATATCACAGAAGAGGGGAGCAGTGGCCTGGGTGCACTGCTGTCCAAGCACCTCAGCATGGAGGCACAATTCCAAGGTACACCAAGTTAGAGTTTCCCTCCTTCAATGGTTTTGTGGATCCCGTAATTTGGTTGCATAGATGTGAAAAAAAAATTTTGAACCAAGGGACTACTGAATGGGATAAGGTGCAACTAGCCTCTTTCCATATGACAGATGAAGCCATGTTATGGGTGACTCAAGTAGAGAAAGAGGACCGGGAATGACTTGGGGCGAATTTAAAAATCTATGCATAGTTCGATTTGGGCCTCCCGCCAACAGCAACCCCTTGGGAGAGTTAGTCCTATTGAGAAAAACGGGTTCGGTGGAACACTATCAAAAACTCTTCCAAGAAAAGTTGGCTAGTGCTGGAGAGAGGGTATTGGTTGACCAGCAGGTCTCCTTATTCACAGCAGGTCTCAATGAGTATTTACGGCTAGAGGCAGAATTCCTTATGCCCACGGATCTAGCTCATGCCATGAATATGGCCCGAGCAATGGAACAACGACAACAGTTGCAGCAACGTAAGCCGGGTTGGTCGAGTGAGAGGAACACTTCCTCCACGTGGCAAGGGTGCCACTATAAATCATCTCAGGGAGCATCTACAACAGCACCATCCAGACACACTCTGACTACGACTCGGGTAGCCGATCCCCGCCCTGGTAATTCCCTTCCGAGCTTTATAAATAAATTGACGAGTGCGGAGATGGCAGAAAGGCAGTCCAAAAATCTCTGTTATAACTGCGATGAGCAGTAATGGGTCGGACACCAATGTAAATGATTATTTTGGCTCGAGATGGAGGATTCAGAGGATCCAGAGGAACCAGAGGATATTATCGAGGAGGAACCACCAGAGATATCCTTGCATGCTATTACTGGGCAGAAATCGCCTACTACAATGCAAGTCCGAGCTCATGTCATCGACCGAGAACTAGTGGGACTAGTCGACTCGGGGAGTACACACAATTTTCTGAGTTTGACAGCCGCACAGCATCTCTAGCTCCTGATACACACTCATTCGACAGCCACCGTCTCAGTGGCCAATGGCGAGAAGGTCCCTAGCTATGGGATTAGTAAGGCGGTAACTTTTTCCATTGGATTTACTTCATTTAATGCGGATGTTTTTTGTTATTCCCCTAGAGGGATTTGATATGTTTTTAGGCATTAAATGGTTACAAACATTGGGGCCCATTCTGTGGGACTTTTCGGCTTTAACCATGAGCTTTGATTTGGCCAAAAGTCGGGTGCTCTTACAGGGCTGTCAGGTGGACAGGGCCCACCGCATACACACTTTGCAAACACAGGATCAGCCTGACAGTACTAGTGATGGTCTGGTTGAGGAGTTCTATGACCTCTTCCAGGAGCCTTCGGGGTTGCTTCCCATGAGGCACTGTGACCACAGGATCTGTCTGAAACCATGTTCTGAGGTAGTGGCCGTGCGACCATACCGTTACCCACACCTTCAGAAGAACGAGATAGAGCGTCAGTGCCATGAGATGTTGAAACAGGGTCTTATTCGTCCCAGCCGCTCCCCGTTCTCTTCACCCATCTTACTTGTGAAGAAACATGATGGGACATGGAGGTTCTGCATGGATTATCGGGAGTTGAACATGTAGACAGTAAAAGACAAGTTCCCGATTCTAGTAGTGGATGAGCTTCTGGATGAGTTACATGGGTCGTGATTATTCACTAAACTCGACCTCCGTTCGGGATACCATCAGGTCCGGATGCACCCCTTTGATATCGAGAAGACGGCGTTCCGCACGCACGATGGCCACTTTGAGTTCGTCGTCATGCCGTTCGGGTTATCCAATGCACCCTCCACTTTTTAAACTTTGATGAACGAGGTATTTAGCCCCTATCTTCGAAAATTTGTTCTTGTATTTTTCGATGATATTTTGATATATAGCAAGTCGGTTGAGGAGCACTTGGCACACTTGAGGATTGTTTTCGACTTGTTAAGAGCACATCAACTCTATTTGAAACACTCCAAGTGTTCTTTTGCGTCTTCACATGTGGGATATCTGGGACACATTATCTCACATGAGGGGGTTACGGTGGATCCCGAGAAGATCCGAGCTATTCACAAGTGGCCGCAACCAGAGTCGTGTTCTGCATTACGGGGTTTTTTTGGGTCTTGCGGGCTACTACCATAAATTTATTCAAAACTATGGGCCAGTGGCAGCACCATTGACGAGTTTACTCAAGAAAAATTCCTTTATTTGGAATGAGGGGGCCACCACGTCATTTGTGGCACTCAAAGCTGCCCTCGCATCCGCACCAGTATTACAACTTCCCAACTTCGACGAATTGTTCGTGGTAGAGTGCGACGCTTCGGGCGTGGGCATGGGGGCCGTTTTACAGCAGTTGGGCCATCCTATTGCTTATTTTAGTAGACAGTTGTCAGTCCGCCATCACAAACTGGCAATCTATGAGCGTGAATTGATTGGGTTGGCCAAAGCGGTCCAACATTAGAGGCCTTATCTCTGGGGCCAGGCTTTTCTCATACGCACGGATCACTACAGCCTTAAATTCTTACTAGAACAGCGTTTGACGACGTCGCCACAACAGCACTGGATCAGTAAGTTGTTGGGGTTTGACTTCTCGGTGGAGTATCGTGCGGGGAGATTAAATAAGGTGGCAGATGCCTTGTCACGGTGTTTTGAAGATCAGCAGTCGGTCTATTCTATCAGCCAGCCGAGATTTCTCATTATGGACTTGGTGAGAGAAGCACATGCTACTAACCCTGCACTGCAGGAACTGCATCAGCAGATCTCAGAAGGGACAATGAATGTGAAGTGGTCCATCCAGGATTCACTTATTTATTACAAGCATCGGATTTTCCTTCCACCTGAGTCCGAGTTGATTCCAGCTATTCGCTTGGCCTACCACGACAATACACACGAGGGGATCCAGAAGACCTTGCATAGAATTCGAGCTGATTTTTACTGGCAAGCCATGAAACCCTCTATTGCGACTTATGTGGGCGATTGTCAAGTATGCCAGCTCAACAAAGCCGAGCTCATGAGTCCAGCCGGTCTTCTCCAGCCTCTGGCCCTTCCTACGCAGGTTTGGGCCGACATTTCAATGGATTTTGTGGAAGGCCTACCCCTGTCAGCCGGCAAATCCGTACTTTTCGTAGTGGTTGATCGATTCTCCAAGTACGGGCATTTTATACCGATGGCTCATTCGTATACATCAACATGGGTTGCTCAGACTTTCCTAGAGCAGATAGTCCACTTACATGGCATTCCAGAATCCATTGTGAGTGACAGAGATGCAGTTTTCACGAGCACCTTTTGGCGGGAACTGTTTCGCTTGAGTGGGACGAAATTGAAGGTCTCCTCCACCTATCATCCACAGACAGACGGGCAGACTGAGGTGGTGAACCACACCATCGAGATGTATCTATGGTGCTTGGTGGAGGATCGTCAGCGGCAATGGGTTCAATGGCTTCCGTGGGCCAAATACTGTTACAACACTTCGTTCCACTCTGCATTGCAATCCACTCCTTTTCGGGTTATATATGGCCGGGATCCACCTCGCCTCCTCTCGTACAACCCAGGGTCCACCCGCGTGGACATGATTGATCAGGCACTCATAGACAGGGATCTACTGCTACAAAATATCACAGAATGGCTACGACGTGCCCAAGCTCGAATGAAGGATGTATACGGTAGAGGCCACCATGAGGTCTCTTTTGAGGTTGGAAAGTATGTGTGGCTACGGCTCCAGCCCTACCGTCAGCAGTATCTAGAGGGACCTCCACGTCATAAGCTCTCACCCAGATTTTTTGGGTCGTTTCCCATTCTTCGAAGTGTGGGACCAGTCGCCTATCAACCCAAATTACCAGACACAGCCAGAATTCACGATGTTTTTCATGTCTCTCTTTTGAAGCCGCATTCCGGAGCACAGCCTACATCCACTCCATTCTTACCACCGGTTGATCATGGCGAGGTTATTCTTAATCCAGCTACGGTGTTATGTGCACGGCTGACCAATGATCATTGGGAGATTCTCGTTCAGTGGATGGACACTGACCCCGACGCTGCAACATGGGAACGTGTGGACATCTTCAAACAAGTCTACCCAACTTTTGAGCTTGAGGACAAACTCTTTCTCCATGGGGAGGCAGATGTTGTGGACTCAATAGCACACCGAGTCACACAACGAAGAAGACAACAACAACTCACTCAATAGGATTTAATTCTTATATTTCTTTGAGTAGGATTTATTTCTTATATTGTTTTAAGTAGGATTTATTTCTTATATTGTATTAAGTAGGAGTTATTTCTAATTACTTTATATGTAAGGGCATTATGGGGAATTATTGTAACCCTAACCCTAAAACTCCCTATTTAAGGGATAGGTATGAATGAAATAGGTAAGCTTTGAGATTTTAGAATAACCTAGTCTAAATAGGATGAGATCAGCTCTTGATCTCGAGTTTAGGGTTTACTCCAAAAATCCAACCTATCCTTCACCCTCCATTGCCATCCATCTTCACCCAAATTCATCCACCATCATCCCTACTAAGAAAAGGAGCTTCCTGCCCCTTTTCCAAGCCCAAAGAGGAGGTCTATCCTCCCTCTCGGCAGCAGCGACAAGAGAGGCCCAAGTCCTCCCTTACCAAGCAGCAAAGTGAGGATTTTTATCCTCAAATCTTGAGCAAATCCTGGTGCAACGTGGGAGCTGATCATAGCATCAAAGAAGAGGTATTAATCTATCTCAAACTCGTGTTTCAAGTTATTTAAGAAAGAAGGATTGCATTCTTAGCTAGGGCAGAAACAAAGAGGGCCAAACCCTCTTTGTCGTGACCAAGAAAAGAGAGCACCTTGCTCTAGCAAGGTGAGCATTGTTGTGGGGTCTTCTACCTAACACAACAACTCGGTAGGACCCACAAAAGAGGATCTTTCCTCTTGGCCAAGCACTGGTTAAGGAGAAATACTCATACACAGACCCTTGACGTGAAGTGAGTAAATTCTGAGTGCTGGATTCACAAATCCCACGCCATGTTACTCGATCCATGACCCGGGACCGTAACATTGCTATAGACCAAAATATTGTCAAAAAATACCAATATATATTTCCTCAAGAGAGAGGCAAATACCTCCTTCATGAGGGCCTGGAAGGTGGAAGGGCATTTGAGAGACCAAATGGTATTACGAGGAACTCGAAATGGCTGTGATGCATGTGAAATGTTGTCTTCTCCACATCTGATTGGTGAACTCGGATTTGATGATTGCCAGATTTCAAATCGAGTTTGGTAAAAATAGTAGCTCCATGTAGCTCATCTAGCAACTCGTCCACCACTGGGATGGGAAATTTATCTTAATTGTATGCACATTGAGTTGCCTGTAATCCACACAAAACCTCCATGACTTATCATGCTTGCGGACCAGTAATACCGGTGAGGAATGAGACCTACTGGGCTGAATAATACTCTTGGATAGTATCTTCTGGCACTGCCTTTCAATGTCATCCTTCTATAAGTGGGGGTAACGATAAGGACGCACCACTATAGGCTCAGCTCCCATTTTCAAACGAATACGGTGATCACAGTGCCTAATTGGCAGTAAATCAGTAGGGTCCTGAAAGATATCCTCAAATTTTGTAAGTAATTGAGATAACTTACAGTTGGCCGTGGTCTGGAACTGAATAACCTGTAGTGCGCATGGCACTAGTGATTGGGTGCCATGCAATATAATCTGACGGTGGTCCTCTGTAAAGGACATGGTCAGAGCATGAAAATCCCATAGTATTGGCCCCAACAGTTGTACCCATTTAATTCCCAGTACCAAATCGAATCCTAAAAGTGGAATCACCAGGAAATCTGCAATAAATGCATGTCCCTCAATATCAAAGTGTGTGGTTGGAGATATGCCCACACTAGTAATTTTAGCCCCATTGGCTACAGATACAGAAAGGCCAGTCTATTGCTGGACTACTAACCCTAGTTGTTCTGCCGTCGGCTGACTGATGAAATTATGTTTACTACCAGAGTCAATTAAAGACAGTAACTGTAGATGATGTAACTGGGCTTTAACCTGCATGGTACTAGAACTACGTAGACCAGTCATGGCATAAAGGGAAATCTCTGGACCCTCTTGGTCTGTCTCCACAATCTCCTCCTCAGGTAGTATGTCGTCACCATCCTTCCACAGACATATACTGAATAATCTTTTGCATTGGTGACCAATGACATATTGTTCATCACAGTTAAAACAAAGGCCCTTGGCCTTTCTCTGATCCATTTCCTGTCTGTTGAGTTTTTTGAAGGAGCAGAATTAGAGTTGTCTGGGCGTGGGGCCGCACTGGCTCCAGAACGTGGAGGTCCACAATAAGGGGTTGGCGCAGTGGCATTGGGCCTTCCTAGCCAAGCTGGTTTTCTGATCAGTGACTCCTTTAGAACACGCTGCTTGTGCTCAATTGACCTGGCTAAATTCATAACGTGGTCCAAATTTGTAGGACCATGTAATTCAACTTCCAGTCTCAGAGCTTCTATCAAACCCACAGTAAAAATATTGTTATGCACGCAATAACATTATTATTTTAGTGTTTTCTTTAATTTATTTTATTTATTTCAGTTTTAAACCATAGAGGAATTTTTGGAATATTTTATTTATAGGGGTATTTTTGTAATATTTTATCTTAAACCCTAACAGGGTGAACCCTATTTAAGGGGTATGAGTAATGAGAAACAAAAACATTGAAGTATTAAGAATTAGGTTAAATCTAGCGTAGAGAGGCTTAGAGTTCTCCTCAACGAGCTCTAGGGTTATCAAGCTTTCCTTAGGCTTGATCTTTCGTTTTCGTCTTCCCCATGTCTTCCTACTATCCCTACAGTAATGCTTGGAATACCCGTAACCCGTGGCAGACCCCAGATCCTCCCAAAGAATCCTTGTGTCAGATCCGGGACCATAACAATTGGTATCAGAGCAGGAACACGATGGCCATCGAAGACCCATATTTGGCAATGCACAGACAAGTCCATGAAATGGCTGAAGATGGTGAGACGTTGGAAAGTATACAGATGTGGCGTTCTGGCTGGGTGCAATATTGGCTAACGACGGAGTACAAAGAGGCATTCCTCAGAGAAGATATCTCCGATGGAGTAAAGTTATGGCGAATGAAGAGGTATAGAAAGGCATCCCGTGGAAAAACTGTCTCTAACGGGAAAAAGGGTAACGCCAAGGCTTCAGCTTCGTTCCGTCTATCGACCAAGACTCTTACAGAGGATTTGGGGGAAACCTCAAATCCAAATTCACCCAAAACACCTCAGCACCACCATCCATCCTCACCTCCACCAGCGCCAACCACCGGCGTCGATTCCGTGATGGCGACCTCCGAAATTGGGGACTCAACATGTCCCAAATCGAAAGGATATCACGAAATCCCTTCGGTGACACCCACGGAACACCGTTTATAGATCCCCCCTCAAGTCCGAAAGCTCGCCATTTCGGAAGAGATTTTCGAAATCCCAAAATCAAACGACGAGGACCCAGATTTTGGGAAATCGGCAGAAATTTTTGCCCCAATCCCGTCGATGGGTTCGACCTCCCAAATCATCTTCTCACAGCCAGTCGCACCTCTTCCAACACCGCAGATGGAAGTCTTCTCATCTTCCTCGGTCACGGCGACGCAATTCAACCCTTCCTCCTCTGTCTCCGTACATCGACCAGCTCCAACAGCCACAAAATTCCACCAGAAAAAGAGGAAGCGCCGTCGAAAACATGTCCGGTGGGATGTGACTTCCAACCACTTCCTCCCACTCGCCGTCCCCCTCTCGGCAGAACCGAGGGAACCCAACTTCCTAATTGGGTGGGCGTGGCTCCAAAAAAATTTTCAGGGGGAGTTGGCTTCCGGCCAACTGCAATTAGTCTCAATCTCCTTCTCAGCTAGACTGTGGGGAACCCTCGTCCACGCAATCGCGGGTAAGCCTTTACATCGTCCTCTATTTTCCACTCAATTCGATTCTTCCAACCAAGAATCTCGTCTCCAACCACTGTTCACGCAGGTAAGTTGAAAACAGAATCCCTTTTGTCTAACGTATGGATTTAACCACTAATCACGCAGGTAAATTAAAACAGAATTCTAACCTGCTGTACTTAAGAAAATAGAATCTCAAGTTACCTCTTTGAATGAATTCGAAACTCCTCCTCAGCTCAGATGCAGAACTCCTCTTCAGCCCAAAATTCGGAACTCCTTTGCCCAGAATTCGGAACTCCTCCTCAACACAAAATTCGGAACTCCTCCTGAGCTCAAATTCGGAACTCATCTTCAGCCCAAAATTCGGAACTCCTCTGCCAAGAATTTGGAACTCCCAACCAGCAAAAAAAACCCGTCCTCCTTCCTGGGTAGACTCACGTCAAGACCTCTCCTTTTCTTGAATATTCGTGAAAGAGATGATCTTCTCTTGCAGCTCAGAAGAGAAAGGTAATTCCTCTTCCTTTTCCTTCCAAGATCTCCTCAAAGACTCCCCACTGGATGCAGCAAACCCCCAAGAGAGTTCAAGCCAAGTGCCCTAGAATAGGGAACCTAGAAAGAACCTAAATTACCCTAGTTTATGCTAATTCCGAACTTGCTTTATTTCTCCATCCTTACCCCTTAAATAGGGTAATTAACATCAACATAGGTTAGGGTTATAAAACCCAATTCTACCCCTACCTTTAAGTCTTATTACAAATCAATAAAATTCGAAATTAAAAACAACATAAATAATAAAAGTAAAGTAGATGACTCAGTGTTATTGAGTCCATAACATTTGCGCCCCCCCCCCCCCCCCCCCTTGGAGATCGAGCTTGTCCTCAAGCTCGGAAGCTGGGTAGACCTGGTGGAAGTTGTCGAGCCGCTCCCATTCTGCGTAGTTGTGGCCGATTGCTGCCCAGTAATGGCATGTAGGGAGATGTCCGGTGGTTCTTCCTCAATCATATCCTCTGTCACCTCGATATCCTCATCTTCAACCTTATCAATCAAAAACAATCTCTTGCACTGATGCCCAACCCGATATGGTTCATCACAGTTGTAACACAGATTCTTAGACCGTCGTTCCGCCATCTCAGCACTTGTCAATTTGTTTATATAAGGAGGAGTAAGATGACTAGATTTTGGATCCCCTGTCAAAGTAATACCCGGGTTGTTTCTCGGAGGAATGAGCTCCCCTGACCATGGAGGTCGTCTGTGTTGTGCCTGTTGTCGCAGTTCTAAAGCACGAGCTATATTCATAGCACTGGATAAGTCAACAGGTGCATAGAGCTCCACCTCAAGCTTTAACGCCTCAGTCAGTCCTGCTGTAAACAGCGCAACTTGCTGATCCACTTGTACCATACTGTTGGCTCATGCTAATTTTTCCTGGAACAATTTTTGATATTGCTCCACAGCCCCAGTTTGGCGTAATAACACCAAATCTCCCAAAGGGTTACTGTAAGCCAAAGGACCAAAACGGAGAGAGCACAATCGCTTAAATTCATCCCAATCTACCACCTCGCTATTAACCTCAACTAGCTGGTACCAAAGTTGTGCTTCCCCTAGTAAGTGGAAAACAACTACGTTGACTCGGTCATAGATTGGGACTCGCTGATGGCTAAAGTTTTTTTCGCATCGATACAACTATATGAAAGGGTCTTCTGACCCATTATAAGTAGGGAATTCCATTTTAGTATACCTTGGAATAGTGCCTCCCCCCTGGTAGAAGTGTCCCCCCGAAATGAGGGGTCCTTGCTGTCCTGCGAAACTCTTGCGCCTCGAAAATTCATCTCCTCCTCTGTTATACAAATGGTTCCCTCCTCTCTGATCTGGAATGAGAGGTACAGTGCCCCCCCTGGTTGAGGTGTCCCCCTGGAATGAAGGGACCTTGCTGACCCGAGAAACTCATGTGTCTAGTAAACTCATCTCCCCCTCTGATCTGTGAATGGTCTCTCGGAATTGGGTTCTTGCCAGTGCTCAGACCAGTCTCCATGATATCCATCCTTCCTTTCAAGGTTTCCAAACTGAGAGTGAACTTCTCCTCCAATGCAACAAATTTTTAGCCAGTAGTTAGACCATTCTCCATGCTATCCATCCTTCCCTTCAAGGTCTCCATATCGATATCAATTTTTGAAAACCTCTCTAGGACAGTATCAAATTTTCTTTCAAACAATTCAAAGTATTCATTGGTGCTTCTCTCTGCCGGGTTACCCTACTTTGATACCAAATTGTTATGGTCCCTAGCCATGGATCTAGTAACTCGGCGAGATACTGATGAATCCAGCACGTTACAAGGTTTTTAAACACTGTAAGGAACCAAGAATCTCGTCTCCAACCACTGTTCACGCAGGTAAGTTGAAAACAGAATCCCTTTTGTCTAACGTATGGATTTAACCACTAATCATGGAGGTAAATTAAAACAGAATTCTAACCTGCTGTACTTAAGAAAATAGAATCTCAAGTTACCTCTTTGAATGAATTCGGAACTCCTCATCTCAGATTCAGAACTCCTCTTCTGCCCAGAATTCGGAACTCCACCTCAGCTCAGATTCGGAACTCCTCTTCAGCCCAAAATTCGGAACTCCTCTGCCCAGAATTCGGAACTCCCAACCAACTACAAGAACCCGTCCTCCTTCCTGGGTAGACTCACGTCAAGACCTCTCCTTTTCTGGAATTTTCATGAAAGAGATGATCTTCTCTTGCAGCTCAGAAGAGAAAGGTAATTCCTCTTCCTTTTCCTTCCAAGATATCCTCAAAGACTCCCCAATGGATGCAGCAAACCCCCAAGAGAGTTCAAGCCAAGAACCCTAGAATAGGGAACCTAGAAAGAACCTAAATTACCCTAGTTTATGCTAATTCCAAACTTTCTTTATTTCTCCATCCTTACCCCATAAATAGGGTAATTAACATCAACATAGGTTAGGGTTATAAAACCCAATTCTACCCCTAACTTTAAGTCTTATTACAAATCAATAAAATTTGAAATTAAAAGCAACATAAATAATAAAAGTAAAGTAGATGACTCAGTGTTATTGAGTCCATAACAATTGATTATGTGAAAACATTTTCTCCAGTTGCCAAGATGACCATCGTCTATACTATATTAGCCATTGCAGCCTCCCAGTCCTGGTCACTGCATCAGATGGATGTGAAGAGTGTCTTTCTCCATGGTGACCTACAGGAAAATGTATTATGGTCCTGGGTTAAGTACATATGTCTTCCACTCCTAACAGGCCGAACTTTTGGGTAGTATTGGCTAGATGCTTAACGATGCAATGTTAAATTGGGTCAAAGGCCTTATCCCAAAATGACTAGCCACTTAGAAAACCTCTTTTGTCAACTAATAAATGCAAGATCTTTATACTCATTAATGCATATAGGACTATCCTTAACACCCCCCCTCACGTGTAGGCCCTCACATGGTGGCACGTGGATAATTTGGGTGGATGCTTATATATGATGTTAAGCACCTAGCCAATACTACCTAAAAGACCGACCTGTTAGGAGCAGAAGGCATTGGTACTTAACCCCGGACCATAACATCACACCCCACCTTTGTGAACCAACGACCACGTTAGCCCACTCTAGAGACGGCCCACTCTAGCGACGGCCTACTCTAGCGATGGCCTACTCAGGTCGCCCCCTCCGCTATAGCGATGGCCCACTCTGGTCGCCCTCGCCCCTTCCGCGAGGTCGGCCCCTCCGCTACGTCGCCCCTTTTGAGATTTGAACTTACGACGTGGGATTGCCTTTGATACCAAATGTTAAGCACCTAGCCAATACTACCCAAAAGACCGACCAGTTAGGAGTGGAAGGCATAGGTACTTAACCCAAAACCATAACAAAATGTCTACATGAAGCTCCCCTCGGGTATGACTACTTCATCTTCTGCTCATGTTTGCAAGCTACATCATTTGTTGTATGGGCTAAAGCAAGCTCCTCGGGCTTGGTTTGAGAAGTTTCATAGCACACTTATTCTCCAAAAGTTTACACAAAATCAGTATGATTCATCTCTATTTTATCGTAAGTCTTATGCCGACATGGTCATTCTCTTAGTTTATGTGGATGACATCATCATTACTGGCACTAACTTAGGCTTGATTACCAAGCTTCAGAAGTATTGCATGCCACCTTTCATATGAAGGGCCTTGGACACCACACGTACTTCTTAGGGCTGGAGGTACATCACCGTCCTAATGGTCTTTTCTTAAACTAGCATAAGTATACTCAAGATCTTATTTTTCTAGCTGGATTGGAGGACACATCTTCAGTTGCTACTCCTATGGAGGTCAATGTCAAATACAGGAAAGATGAAAGGACACTTCTTGAGGATCCTACTACCTATCGGCGACTGGTTTGGAGTCTCATATACTTGACTACTACTCGCCCGGACATATCCTATATTGTGCATCAGGTCAATCAATTTACATCATCACCTCGGCACCTTCATCTTGCGGTGGTTCAGCGCATCATCTGCTATCTGCGCGGTTCTCCTACTCAGGGGTTATTTTTTCCTATAGACTCCGCACTACGACTAGTTGCCTACAATGATGCAGATTGGGCCGGATGTCCAGATACCCATCGATGTACTACAGGCTGGTGTATGTTTTTAGGGGATATGCTGATTTCTTGGAAATATAAGAAACAGGACCAGGTGTCCAAGTCATCTACCGAGGCTGAGTATCGCGCCATGTCTACTGCCTGTTTTGAAGTTCTCTAGCTCCATGGCCTTCTTACTGAGCTCAAGTTTCCTCAGAGCTCCGCTACACCACTTCATGCAGATAATACGAGTGCGATTCAGATTGCGGCTAACCCTGTTTTCTATGAGCGCACAAAGCACATTGAGGTGGACTGTCACTCTATCTGCGACACTTTGAAGTATCGGGTAATATCTCTTCCGTACGTTTCTTCAGATCTTCAAGTGGCTTATATCTTCCCCAAAGCATTGTCTCATCCACGACATAATTTTCTGGTTGGCAAATTGTTGTTGGTTGACTCACCAGCATCAATTTGAGGGGGCATGTTATGATATTTTGGGATGTATATTAGGTATAGCTTATGCTTGTTGAATGTTGTATTATGTACATAGCTTAATGGACTGGGTGGGATTGTGGTGGACCCATGGGCTGATATGTAATGTTTGGTAAACCTAAGTATAAATAAGAAAGAGGAGAGGGAAGGCAGATTTTTGCATTCCCGTCAACATTTAACCTTCTTTCTCCTTTCTATTGTCCTAATCGAGAAGCAAGAGAGTGTGAGGCTCCCTGTCGGGATTGTGCCGTCAGTCCCCGGAGGTCATGGTGGTTGTTTTCACCACCAATGGAGCTCAGAGGACTCTGTGTTTGAGGATCTATAAGCCGTGCGGTGTGGCGTTACGTCCCCGAGAAGACCAGTTCATGAACAAGTCTCGGCTGATTCGTCGGCCCTCATTCTTCAAGAAGATCATGGTTAACATGGCCCACATTGTAAGTGAACATTTATGGATAATGACTCTTCTTATTGAATCAGGATTTTATAAAGGATGCTCCATGGGCCTACATTGTGATAATCAAGCAGCTATTCACATTACATCAAATCCAGTCTTCCATGAAAGAACTAAACATATTGAGGTAGATTGTCATTTTATACGAGAAAAGTTTCAAGCAGAAATAATCTCTCTTAAATAAGTTTCATCTCAAGAGCAAGTAGCTGATATCCTTACCAAACCGGTTACATCCAAAATTCTATCTTATATATGTGGCAAGCTGGATATTTATGATGTATTTTCTCCTCCAGCTTGAGGAGGGGGTGTTGGAAGATGAACTCAATCCCACAACCTCAAGGCTAGAAGCCCACACGTCAAAGGAGTGGCAAAGTGGTAATTTATGATAAGTTCCATAAGGATGGCATAAAGATGTAAATACATTGTCTGATTATGTCTTTTAATATATTGAGTTGTAGCCCTAAGGGCATTGTAACATTATAAATAAGAGCTTTGGCTAAGAGGTAAGGCATTCAAGCATTCTCTTCTCTTTCATAAATCGTCCAGCTACCCTCTCATCTCCCTTGATGCATTCTCTCCTTCCCTTAATCCAAACTCTCCTCTCTCACATCTTTCTCCTTCCTCGCTCCTCTCTCTCTTCTCTCCTTCTTCTTCCACGTTAACCTAGAGTCCTCATGGGATCCTAACATCTACAATTGTAACCCTTTTCATGGTCATTGATAATATCGATTCCACATCCTCATCTTTCTTTGAAAAGGATGTTCCAGGAATTCGAGTTTATGCAAAGGGTGAGAGCTTCCTATTCAACTCCAATGATTAGTACATCAAATGATCCAAACTGCACTAAGAAATGCTCACTTTTTTCACAAAATTTTTTTACCAGCTTCACTCTGCTTTGCTTTTTGATAACTTCTCTTTGATGCCTTCAAAAAAACTAAGTTTGAAGTAACAGGCTCTTTTTCAATATCAATGATGATACGCCTTAGCGTTGCAATACAAAACATTTTTTTGTGGGACGGCCAACTATCTAATGAAACTTACAATAATTCAAACCATATGCCTTCCCAACATATTCTATCCCCTTTGGCTCTGACAATTGTACCATCCACTAATCTAATAGTTGCTCCAACATCATAGGCACATTGAAGTCAAGAAAAGCATAAGATTGTGCTTGTCTTTCCTTCAAATGTGGGTCGACTAACCTCTGTCTATGTTTTCTTCTTTTGGTTTCACCATTCTTGAATCTACTTATAATATTTGGCAGGTACATTGACATTAGTGGCATGGAATTCCTTAGATGGATTGTTCAAAGGGGCCTTGAATCTTTCTTTACCACTTTAGCCTTCTTTCCAGTATCATCAACTAGAACCTTTCCCTCACTATTGAAAATCTTTGGGCTTTTGATTTGTAAGAAGTAAGTGCCGATGCATTCTTCCAAAGCACATGTTGCTTTAGTCTTAGTTGATAAGTTGGAATTTTCTTTGCAAATGAGCATATTTGTCCAGCTTATGAATTCATGCTTCAATTGTTCCCAACTATCAATTGATTCTTGTGGAAGTTTGATGACCCTATTTTTCCTTACAAGGAACACCCAAACTATTTCACAAGAAGTTTTCTATTAGTGTTAGCATTACTAGAAGTCTCGATGAAGTGGGTGGTGTGCTTTTTTGGATTTTCATCTCCATTGAACTGTTGGAACTTGGCAGATGATACCCAATCAACATCCTAAGTTCTTGGATAAGACGTTTGTAGGGACTTACATAGGCTTGAGACATTTGACTCCCATCATCAAGGAGACTACTTCAAATAGTATTAAAATTAAATTCATTCAGAGCTTGCATGGCATTCGATCTGCCCTCAACCAGTTGGAATCCTCCGAATGTCCCATGCTGGTTAAGAAACAAATTAACTTAAGTCCTTGTAAATGTTTGGTATTTGTTTGTCGCATGAGAGAGTTCTCTCATATTAGCTACCGGAGATTTAAACTTGTTCATGAACTGGACAATTTGGGTATCTCTAGCTAAGATCTACTTGTCATGTTCCTTCATCAAAATTTTTAGTTATCTACTGGTGTACTTTAGTTATCTACTCCACAAATTTTTTTGCTTGAGTCATCATTAGCCAAGCACCTCTAAATTCTCCAACAATTTTCTTCTCTCAAACAATTTTCTTCATCAAAAATATTTCCCCCCAAAAGGTCTCCACACACCTATGGGGAGCCTTTATTTATAGGGTTGCAGGGTCATCCATCCCACTTTTTTCCCTCCTTTATCTTCTTTCTCTCCATTAATTAGGTACACATGCAAGGGGAGAGAGATATGAGGCAAAACTTCATTTTCTTCCTATGAGAGTGTGACACATTTCATCTTATCTATTTGAAATAGTGCCACATCTCCCTTTTGGTGGAACTTCCGACGACGCCATGTATCATCCATGTGTTACCTTCTTTGCTTGGATAGAGTTTTGTGTGACACCATGTGTCACTTCTGTGTCACCTTGTTTGTTTATGTGACACTGAGTAGCCATCTTACTTAATTTAATTTTGGTGGTGGCTTTAATATAATCCAGTTCTTCATGTCCATCAGTTGGACTAATCTCAACAATCGATCCAAATTTAGGTTGAAGATAATATATTAACTCTTTGACAAAATGTCTATACTTTGACAATTAAGGCCTTTGACTTTAACCATTTGTGTAAACAATTAGGTTCCTTCAATAAACATCTTTGATTTTATCCAACAATTGACCATCAGTTAATTGGGATCAGGTTCCTTCAATGTTGATTGTTAATCAATATAGATGAAAGGTTGATTGAGGTTCTAATTTTAATTAATAAATTTCTTGCCTACAAAGGGTAATTTCAGAATTATAAAAAAGTATAAAAGAAGTTAACTTTTGTATTTGTGGGGCCATCATAAATTGGTAAAAGGTAATGAGGTGCATCTCACGAAAGATTTCATACAACATGTACATGAAGACAATCAATTTATTGATATTTGATTAAATGCTCATAATTGATTGAAAAAGGGTTGTTAGTTCTTCATATCTCACTAAAATTTTAAATTTTTTGGACATCATACATTAGTAGTGCCGAACCTTTGAAAATTTTGGATTTAGCTAAATAGCAATAACCCCATCTTTTGAAATCCATAAAAATCCATATAGTTTTATAATTTTATGAATTTACAAACTTTATTCAAGTATCAAATAGTAAGTATAATTCACACACCAAAGGCATAATAAATCATCGACCGCCTGAAAGTAGGGACTCGACCACGGACGTAGTTTGACTAAATCCATAATCCGTGGAAGAATTATAGCAGCTTGTTAAGCTGTCGTAATGTTCACTCTTCTCTAAATTGTTCCAAGCCACTAACTCCGTTAAAGGGGCATCCCCATCCAAAGTCTGCAGCACTTCTCTCATTCTAGGCCGAGCCTCTGCCACTGGATGCGAGCAAAGCAAGCCAAGCTTCAGTACTAGCTCCATTTCATCTTTGATATAATCACCCCCGAGTTTGGGATCACTCGACTCTAGGATTGATCCTCTTTTCCAACAGCTGAAAACCCATTCCGTCAAAACCAACTCCTCCCCTGATACAGTGGACGTGCGTACGGGCCTCTTTCCAGCGGCGACCTCGAGCATGAAAACCCCAAAAGCGAAGACATCTGAACTGGTGGTAACTTTGCTTGTTTGTATGAGCTCCGGCGCCATGTACCCAATCGTTCCCACGATGTGGGTAGTTCTAGGACCCGCTCCGTGGTCGTATAACCTTGCCAAACCGAAGTCGCCTAACTTCCCGTTCAGTTTTCCGTCAAGCAGAACATTGCTGGCTTTGACGTCTCTGTGGAGGACTATCTGCTCCCATTCCTCATGTAGGTAGAGAAGACCTGAAGCTACTCCTTTTAATATATTGAATCTTTGATTCCAATTCAGAGTAGACTTGTGATCGAAGAGGTATTTGTCAAGACTGCCATTGGGCATGTAATCATAGACTAAGAGAAGCTCTCCTTTACGCCGGCAGTATCCAAGCAGTTGTACCAAATTGCGGTGGCGCATCTGACCCAGGCTCACGATCTCGGCAACGAACTCTTTCATCCCCTGTTTTGAATCATGAGAAACTTTCTTCACAGCAACTTCAATCTTGGACGAGGGTAGTATACCTCTATAAACCCGACCAAAGCCTCCTATTCCCAAAAGCTCATTTTCTCTGAATCCCTTGGTGGCAGTGAACAAGTCCTTGTACCTGAACCTATGGGGTCCGTACTCGCGTCCCAATCTTCCACCACTTCACTGTATTTGATCTTCCTTCTCACAATAAACATAGCTGCAGAGACGGCGGCTAACGTGAGAAATCCAGTAATGATGGGCAACCCAATCGTCAAAACCTTAGTTTTCGGTTTGCGTGTCATTCGAGGAAGTGCGGGGAGGGAAGAAAGATCCAGATCTTGAGCTTGGCCGTTCATCTTGTAGCTCCATCCGAGTATGTAGTGACACGCCACAAGCCGGCCTGTAGCCGAAGAGAAGCCGACATACATGGGGTCTAAGAACACAGACTCAAGGTCGACAGCTGCAGAGAGAAGCGGGCGCTGGGGTTTGGGTACGTTAACTGGAGCCACTGTTACGTTGAGCAGCTTATCCACTCCATCATATTCTATCCAAGTCTGAACGGGGCTTCCACTACTGAGGCTGAAGTTGTTCCAGCGATCGTCAGCAAAATAAGCAGCGGGAGCTGAGCCGATAGAGACCAATCCATTGATATCGATTCCGATATGGTTAGCGTCGACATCTCTGTTCTCGATGTTTTTGGCGGTATCATGCTCGACCGCAAAGATGTGATTGGTTGGATCCCCATTGTTACTCGAATTGAAGACGCCAAAAAACTGCGCAGGTAAGCTTCCGGGAAGCTGAAATGACGGAGAAATAACGAAGACAAATCCCTGGCCGTTGAAATTGGGATTTATAGGGACGATGGCAGAAACGAATGTGGTGGAGAAAGAGAGAGTGGAGTTACCGGTGGACGAGTTCTTGAAATGTAAAGGAGCCTTATAGAAGGCACGGCTTTTGTGCGTTATGGTATAGTTAGTGAGACGGAGGAGGCCGTTGTGGGTGACGGTGGCCAGGTCTCCGAGGATCAAGTCGGCGTTTGTGAATCCGTTGTAAGCGAAGTCTGTGCGATCAGGATGTACTGGCCCGAAGAGGACCATGGTTAGTAATATTTTGATGAACATGGCAGAGAAAAGTCTGTTCTCCGACATGGCCGTGGCCTAATGGGGTTGAGACGTTTGTAAGACGTGGTGTGGTTTTATTTAACGAAAGACAGAGAAGAGAGGAGCACAGAAACTTACAGAGAAAGAGATTTGTTTTATCTTTTTTTTCTTCTTCTCAGATTTTATGATTTTGTGATCGAAAATTATTAACTAAGTGAAATAATAATTTTCTCTCTTAGTTTCTTCTTTTTCAATGGTTATTTGTTATCAAATAACAAAAAGATATCTTTGTTTTTTTGTTTGTAGTTCCTAACAAACCATTAATGTAATGGACCCACATACCCGCCGTAGTTCCTAACAAACCATTAATGTAATGGACCCACATACCCGCCGTAGTTCCTAACAAACCATTAATGTAATGGACCCACATACCCGCCGTGTCGTATAAAATATACCACGATTGACATTCAACACCACGGGTCACATCGCTTTTATGTAGACACCTAGGTGGCACAATTGCTCCATGACAACACTTTCGTCTAAGTTGAAAATTCTTACAACTTTTTCGCTCGGGGTCGGTTTGTTGTGGATGCGATCGCAGCAAGGAGCAATTGTTTTATTCATTAAATTATGGTCATTTTTATTCACCTCTAATTGGTTTTTTTACGTAAGTTTTTTTTAGTGGCATATGTAATAAATTTCATTACTTTGTTTGGTTACTTCATATCTATATGAATTTTTAACGCTTGTAGCATTTTCAAATACGTATAAAAATCAGGGCATGTGATTTCCTTTTGTAGTATTTTTGTGTGCTTTTTAGTTCTAATTCATCTGGTTTCTCAACTTATTTTTGCCTTTGGGCGATTATTGTAATTGAATTATTTTTTTCAAAATTAAATAACCTAAAATATGCTTATCTTTAGGCTATTGTTCCCTTTTAAATATCAACTATGCATAGTTGCATATTGCCCACATCATCTACTTTCATACCCTATTAGCTCAGAAACAAAAGAAGTTTGATCACCTATATGCAAAATAATATAGCAAGAGAAAAACAAACTAAAAATAAGGTGAACAAAGAGAACTTTTGTTGATAAATTGCCAACTCCATGGATTTTCATGCCTTGTTTGGGCAATTGTTCAGTGGAATCTATTAAAGCAAAAAAAAAAATTATTCTTCTAATGTCTACAACGCTATTTGAAAAGTGATTTCAAGGATTATCTTCATCATGTAAATATAACTTGTTGATTTGATTTTTGGAATCAATTGTTTATATATTATATATTTATTATACTTCTTAGCAAAGCCATGCAATTTGGTCATTTTTAAAACAAATAATTGTCATTAATATTGTTGTCTAAGATAGACTCAATTTATTGAAGTGAGCATACTTACAAATTTAGCTAATCTAGAACAAAAAATATCATTGATTTACCATGACAGTGAGGGAGATTTTCTATAAGAACAAGTTATATGTCTTTTTAGATTGATTTTGCGCAAAGTAAATGTTGTAACTGCTATGCCAAAGATGAAGTCACAAACTGCTTTGTTTTGTATATTGTACTTCAATACCTAATTAATCTTCAATACCTTGTTTCATACATTAACAAAAGAATGTGGTCTTTTAACTACATGTACATATCAAGAAATACTCTCTTAGCCTAAACTCAACAACCCTATGCCACTCGATCAAAATAGCTAAAGTTATAATTTTGTCTACCTTTATCTAATCCTCAAATAACAACATAGAGTTCCTTAATTCATTGTAGAGATACTTGGATTAGCAACTACTTTCTCAACGAGGTTCTAGACTTCTACCAATCCATGTGTTGCGTTATGTGTGCTATTAAGGTACAAAGTAGCTATTTTTTCTATATGATCATACAATCATAACCAAGTAATTTAATCAACTATTTTTAGTGAAGTATGGTATTTTCTCCAGCAAATGGAACACTAGTGAAGTCCGTGCTATGTACTTGAAATTATTCAGCCAATCGGTCTGCTCTCCTATGTTGAATGGGTACACCAAAGCTAATATTTTCTTCTTGTAAATGGAGAGCATTTAAAAAAAAATGAGAAGAGTTAATTTTATTGGTCTCTAGTGTTGAATGGCTTACACCAAAGCAAACATTTTGTTATCATAAATAGACAATAGTTAGAAAAGTTGAGAAGAGTCAATATTAGTGGGCCTATGATCATTCATCAATCATCATCTCGAGTGTCTCAAATGCCATTGTAGTTTACTTAGTGCAAAGAAAAGTCTTTTTCTTCTAGATTGCTAGTGTTTTGCCTTATTTGGGTTAATGGTCTTTCGTTAAACTTTGGTAATACTCCATCATCGTCCCCAAGAAGCCTCTCAACTATTTGATGATTATGGACAACAGTCAATCAACTATCACTTGCAAGTTCTATAAATCACCAAGTGCACCTCTTGTTGTCAAAATGTGCATTTGGATGGTTTGAGGAGCAATTTATGTTCCCTCAATGCCTCCAATTGATAAGTGTTTATAAATGTTATTATGTTGCATCAAAGTGTTACTGTCACCTAAGATGTTACCAAATATAAGTACTAAAAAGAATCCTAAAAAAAGGGTATATAAACCCTGTCATAAGGCCTTGGAAGGTGGCTACCATATTCATTTCTGAAAATCGTGTAACCAAGAACTCATTATGATCTTTAGTAATTATTATGACTCTGAAATGTTGCTTTCTCAGCATTAAGACCTCAAATTCATCTCGAGGAAAAAAAGCAGCTACCCTGGGAAAGAGAAAAAAACTAGGACAAGTTACCTAACTTTGTATACTTACAAGGATATCTCAACAACTAAAATAAATAGATCATCTTGAACCACCACCTTCAAAGGTATGATGAATACTATTCTTCTTTGAGCTAGAGATATTTCGGGAAGAAAAGACTGGTGGAAGCATCATAGACTTTTGAAAGTAACTTCTTCTCATATCAAAATGTAATTCATGACCCTAACCAAAGTAAAGGCTTTGCGTATGTTTAACCACTGACAAGAAGATTAACACCCTTCATATATTTCACAAATTGACTGTGTATTGTTATAAGTCAAGAAAAGGGAGAATTCGGATCCCTGACAAAGGATCTAAAACTCCTTGATTTTGAAACCCCGCAACTTAGGGATGAGTTTTATCGTACTGAGTCCAAATCTTAAATATTCAACATATAAACACAGAAAAGAAAACTAGATTACAACACTAGAGGCATTAAAAAAATCATTGGCCACATTATCTACGTAAACTTCACTGCTCTCTAAACCGGTCGAATCCACTTACTCGGATATAGGGGCTCACCCTTCCAAAACCTGAATTATTTGTCTCACCCGAGTGCGATACCCTGCCATCGCGTAGGAGCAAAGCAGGCCAAGTTTGAGCACCAGCTCCATTTCATCCATGACATAGTCTCCCCTCAATTTGGGATCGCTTGCTTCCAGAATTGATCCTCTCTTCCAATAGTTGAAAACCCAGTCCCTCAAAACCAACTCCTCCCCTGAACATGATGTGCCTCCTTCTAGTGGCGTCTTCAAGCATGAAAATGCCAAGAGTGAAGACATTTGTGTTGGATTATAAACTTGATCCATGATCGAAGCCAAAATGAAGCTTCGTAATTAAGAGATGAGTTGGCAGCTTAAGTCGGTTTCTTGAAGATAAGCTCGTTGTGCTGGAAAGAAACTTGGAGAAGAAGCAACGTGTGTGGCAATGAATTTGCCAAGTAATAGAAGTTTATGTGGGGATTATTCACCCTCTATATCTATAAATACCTGTGTAACTATGTAAAACGATAAGAAGAAAAAAAAAAAAGAATACTGAGAGAGTTATAAGAAGACATTCTTCTTCTTCCATTTCTGTGTACGAAATTCCAGAATGAAGCAAAGACGATAGAGAATGAGATAGAGCAAAAGAGTGATTGTCGTTTTCCATTGGTATTAGAGCTTCCGTTGAACGACGCTTTTGTTGTCTTCTACGGAGTCGGTGGAGGATTTTTCGGAAGCAACTTATGTTTTTGGAATTCCAGAACTAGAAACCTTTGCTGCTCTTCTTCTTCCTGTCTATGAGAAGAATTTCAGAAACAGAGAAGAAAACGTTCTTTGGTTTTTCAATAGAGAAAGAGAGAAGATGATCTCTTAGACTTGGTTCCCGAATCATTTTCGATTTCCGAATCTGACCCGGTTCACTAATCCTTTCCAGATTCATTAAAACGACCGGTTTCCCCACCATCAAACTCATCTAGTTTTCCCTCAACTCGGTTCAAACTCGGCCAGTTTGGCTCAACTTAGTGTGTTGATTCAACAACGTTTCTGATGGCTCGTCTGACGTCCAATGGGGAAGATTTTGGCGGCGTTGGATTTGTCTCGTCGAGAGCTTCGATTTGATAAGGTATAAACTTTGAAAAAAAATTCTAAAGTTTTCTTTATTTAGAAATATGGCAAATAGTGTGGCATCCTTCCAAATTCTGACACTTAACAACCATAATTACGACAACTGGAGTATCAAGATGAAGGTCCTTCTTGGAGTACATGGTGTCTGAGATATCATGGAAAAAGGCTTTAGCGAGCAAGAAAGAGAAGATGCTCTTACACAAGAGCAAACGACAACTTTAAAGGATTCAATAAAGAGAGACAAGAAAACTCTCTACCTCATTTATCAATCATTAGATGATGATGGTTTTGAAAAAATTTCGGGTACAACCTTCGCCAAAGAAGCATGGGAGAAGTTTCAAACCTCTTACAAAGGAGTTGAGAAGGTGAAGAAGGTAGTCTCCAAACATTAAGAGGTGAATTCGAATCTCACACGAAAGTATTTGAATCCATTTCAGATTATTTTTCAAGAGTAGCAGTTGCCTCTAATCAATTGAAAAGAAATAGTGTAAAACTAGAAGACATGAGAATAATAAAGAAGATACTTCATTCATTGGATCCCAAATTTGAGCACATCGCTGTGATAATTGAAGAAACTAAAGGCTTGGAAGAAATGATGATCAAGTAACTCTAAGGAACATTGCAAGTCTATGAAGAAAAACACAAAAGGAAGCAAATACTTCACAAGATTAAAGAACCTACTAGGAGTCACAAGCTCAAGTTTAAGGGGGAGTGTTGGATTATAAACTTGATCCATTATCGAAGCCCAAATGAAGCTTCGTAATTAAGAGATGAGCGGGCAACTTCAGTCGGTTTCTTGAAGATAAGCTCGTTGTGCTGGCAAGAAGCTTGGAGAAGAAGCAAGAGAAGAAATCAATGTGTGTGGCAATGAATTTGCCAAGTAACAAAAGTTTATGTGGTGATTATTCATCCTCAACATCTGTAAATATTTGTGTAACTATGTAAAATGATAAGAAGAAAAAGAAAAGAATATTGAGAGAGTTATTAGAAGATATTCTTATTCTTCCATTTTTGTGACAATCTGTGCTCGTGGTAGCTTTGCTTGTTCGGGTGAGCTGAGGCGCCAGGTACCCGATTGTTCCCACAACGTAGTAGTTTTCGGAGCCGCTCCATGGTGGTATAACCTTGCCAAACCAAAATCACCTAATCACTGTCAAGAAGAACATTGCTGGCTTTCACGTTTCTGTGCAGGACGATCTGCTCCCATTCTTGATGCAGGTAGAGGAGTCCTGCAGCTACAACTTTAACGATTCGCACTCTCTGGTTCCAATTCAATGTTAACTTGTGATCGAACAGGAATTTCTCTAAACTCCCA
Organism: Aristolochia californica; assembly: GCF_029961685.1. Taxonomy (NCBI): domain Eukaryota; kingdom Viridiplantae; phylum Streptophyta; class Magnoliopsida; order Piperales; family Aristolochiaceae; genus Aristolochia; species Aristolochia californica. The sequence continues at coordinate 26,449,143 of NW_027181771.1, forward strand.
TTGGGAATATATTCGTTGACCAGGAGGAGCTCTCCTTTACGCCGGCAATACCCAGGGAGTCCTACCAAGTTGCGGTGACGCATCGGGCCCAGGCTCACGATCTCGGAAATGAATTCTTTCATACACTGTTTTGAATCATGAGAAACTTTCTTCACGGGGACTTCAATCTTGGACGAGGGCAGTTTGCCTCTATAAACCCGACCAAAGCCTCCTACTCCTAAGAGTTTCTTGTCTCTGAATCTCTTGGAAGCCCTGAACAAGTCCTTGTACCTGAACCTGTGGACTCCCGTTCCCAGTCTTCCAGTACTTCGCTATATTTGATCTTCCTTCTTACAGAAATAATAGCAGCAGAGACGGCAGCTAATGTGAGAAATCCTGTAATTAAGGGTAACCCAATTGTCAAAATCCTTGGTTTCGGTTTGGGAGTTACTCGAGGTAGCGTGGGCAGGGAAGAGGTATCAGGTGCTCGAGCTTGGCCGTTCATGTTAATGCTCTATCCGAGTATGTAGTGAGAAGCTCGAAGCTGACCAGTAGATGAGGAAACGCCGAGAATCAAGTTGGCGTCACTGAATCCATTGTAGGCGAAATTTTTTCGTACGGGTTCTACGTCTCGGAGGAGGTTAATCATTAGGAGGATCTCCAGGAACATTGCTGAGAGAATCAGTACTTGAGACTGAGAGTTGAAACACCAAGATGCCGTTTTGTTATAATATGGTTAAAGAAATTTAATCTGTTTCATTTAAGCTCCACTGCCCGAATATCTTTGGATATTAATAATGCGTCATGAATCTAGGGGGGCTGCTTTGCCTCGCCGTCTCCTCCAAGGTACCCGAGAGGGACAGTTTCACGGACACCAGAGAAGTGGAAGAAACCAGGAACGAATGAGCGGTAGGGAAATCTGCCCTTATTATTACAGCCTCGAGTGATAGATCAAGGTATCTTAGTTGCTTCTTATCTATTTTGTTTCTTATGGCCCCATATTCTCATTTTAGTTGACGGTACGCTAGTGATAGAAAGTAGGGGTTGCTTCGAACCGAGCCGGCTCGTGAGCGGCTTGTGTTCGGCTCGGTTCCGGCTCGATTCGAGCCGAACTCGAACTCAGAAATGGGCTCGTTTAGGTTAACGAGCCAAGCTCGAGCAGAGCCAGGTTCGGCTCGTCGGCTCGCGAGCCGACTCGTTAATCTCTCTCGCGAAAACTTTTTTTCAGTCTCTCTCCCTCCCTCGCTCTCTTCTCTCCCGATTTTTTTTCGGTCTCTCTCTCGCCCTCGCTCTCTTCGTCTCCTCCTTCCCTTCTCTCTTCTTCCTCCGAAATTCCCTCTCACGGTCTCCATCTCCCTTCTCCCTCTCGCCACCTGTGCCCCCCACTCATCGCCTTCCCTGCCTCTCATCGTCATCGCTGTCGACTCCCGTAGCGTCACCCTCTCCCGTCGTCGTCACCCTCTACCACCGCCTACTGCCGCCGTCAAATCAGCCGGCCACCGCTCTCGCTGGAACAGGAACCCCCGGATACCTAAAGTTCAAAGACCTAAGTTGACGGGGGGAGATTATTTTCCCCCCCTTGACGCTCCGTCCTGCACAGCGTGCGAACTCGCACGTGCAGTTCACACATGCGAGTTTCGCACGTGTGGTTTTTATAAAAAAAACAAACAAACTTGCAAATCTTATTCTCAGCCTGTTTTTCCTTTGGACGATGCAATAATACGTAAAAATATAGGGTGTTAAAGTTAGCATTTGATCAAATTTTCCAGTTTATTTATTTATTTTTTATTTTTAATCATGTACACAGTTAATTGGCTCACATAATTATTGTATTAATGTATAATAAACTGCAATCATTAAAGAATATAATATCTAATTTAACTAATTAATATATTAATTTATTTTAATTATACATTAAATTACTTATTTGTGTTGTAAACATGTTTGTTTTACCTAATTTGGGGTTTAAATATTATGTTTTAATTAAGTATACTATTATAAGTTACTCATTTTCTTGTTTTTTATATTTTTCTTATTTTGGGGCACTAACACTGGAAACTGTTTTCTAATGTATATGAACTCGTCCACACTAACACCAAGTTTGAAATTGAATTTCATGTAGAGGAATTAAATGAATTTGAAGTAGGAGATGAAGATAAACTTCAAATTTTAAGTTTGTTGACTAACCCCCATTATAATTCTCATATCCATAGTAGCTTCCGAATCATTATTTAGTGCTGGTGGTAGAGTAATAGACGTGTATCGTTCTTCCTTGGTACCAAATACATTTCAAACTTTGATTTGTAGCACTGGATGGGTTCAGACTCTTCACGGTATAAAGAAAAATCAAAAGGTGAATTTCTTTGATTAATTATTTATTACGATATTTTTTAGTTTTATTTATTAAAATTTTGTTTTATGATTACAGCCTGAGAAGAAGAGTGCAGAGATAATGCTACCAGCTACATAATTTTTCATGTTTTTCTCATCATGGTAATTTTAATATTTTGAACGACATTAAGTAACTACTAGTGGAAGAGTATTTTTTTATCTCACAATAACTAATTTTATTTTTTTGTTTTTGTCATAGGTAGAGATTTTGCCTAAACAAGGACGTCTATTATTTTCTAGCATAAATAGAAATAACTATAGTTTATAAATTTATAATGGATTTATAGTTTTTATTTGGGTGATTGTAAATTGATAGTGATATTTCATTTAATTTTGTTGTGTTTGATTATTGTATGGAATTTATTTATAATATTATGTAGTGTATGGAGTGTTTAGACTATTTTATGGAATGTATAAACAATTTATTGGAGTGTTTACGGAATGTATAAACAATTTTATAAAGTATTATGTATGTTGATTATGCCCAATTTTAAATAGAGGTCATGTCGAATTTTATAGAGGTATTATATATATAGATTATGCTTAATTTTAAGTAGAGGTTATGCCCAATCTTATACATGTATTATATATATAGGTTATGCCCAATTTTATGTAAAATGTATGCATAATTTTATATGTATATATATTTTATTTGGTATATAATTTTTTAAAAGTTTTAAATGTATGTTGAGGCTGGAGTTCGGCTCGAAGCTCAACTCGAACTCGGTGGGCTTGAGCTTGATAAAAATTTTAGGCTCGAGATGAGGCTCGGCTCGAAGCTCGGCTCGAACATAGGCAGGTTCGGGCTCGGCTCGGCTCGATGACACCCCTAATAGAAAGGTAGGTGAATTTTCAGTAGCTGAACCTGGACCACCATTATTTTACGTCTTTGGTGCACCTGGATCTAATTTGAAAAAATTAAGCACGCAGGTGCCTTTACCAGCGATTTTTTCCAGTAACTTTTAATATAACATTGATTGTCAATTAGGATAAGTTGATTAATGCCGTCTTACACCTGGCAAAATAAAATATCATTATTTGAGATAGTTTATGGCACTACAAGAAAACTAACTTCTGCTAGTGAATTTTTGCTGGTACAATATCCACCAACGAATTTTACAAATTCACTGCTATAGAATTTAAATCTCTAGCGACGAATTTAAAAATTGTTTGCTATAAAATTTAATCTCTAGCAGAGAATTTAGCAATTTGGTGCTAGAAAATTTGAACTCTAGCAGCAAATTTGGAAATTCACTACTAGAGAATTTCTAGCAGCTAATTGGTAATTTTTTGCTATAGAGTTTGAACTCTAGCAACAAATTTCCAAATTCCTTGCTAGAAATGTTACTCTTACAATCAATTTATAAATCGCTATTAGAGATTGAACTCTAATGAATTGGTAAACTCGTTGTTAGAAATGTAGTCTTTTTGTAGATTTTTTAGCTGCTTTTCCAACAAAAATTTTAAAGTAGAAAAGTTTGAAAATTATAATTTTTATTTTTAGTTAAATTCATACTTTCCCTATCTAATATAAACATAATAAAAAAGAAAAAAAGTTATACAAACAAAAACATCGATAAAATATAAAAATGTAATTAATTAAATTATGAAACTATATAAAAAATATATGGAAAAAGTCCAATTTGTTTTGAAAAAAATTATACAAAAAGGAATAAAAAAAACTATACACAATGTGAGGAAGGATCTAGAGGAGAATGACTCTAAAACTGCCTTTGCTGAAAGAATCGATGCAACTCATCTTAGACTCTTGCTTGCTTATTATCCTCCATGGCCTTCATCTTATCCTTTTACTCAACTCATGGATTCTTCAACTGTTCATCAGCACAACTTTCAAACTCCAATGTCTCACAAAGTACATCTCTCAACTACTCTCTAGTTTGCCACAACTCCTCTATATGTGCAGTCGTCTAAGACGAAGATGTTCGGGCTATCTTGGGTATATGTAATTGAGCTAAACCCAATGTCTTAATGTACCCAGATCTAAGTCCATGAGTGCTCATCTCAATGGCACACTCATCAATTGGCTCACCAGCCTCATACGCTTGTCGTACCAATCGTTGCATCTCCTTCGATGAAAAATAACATAAAAAAGTTATAATTATTTTTGCTTAACAAAAAATGTACATTTTATAAGAAAGTTAAAGCTATAATTGTACTTACATATTGCTTCTTAGAACACTCAGTCCATTTGTATTGGGACTTACGAGTAATATGAAATTGCTCCATATCAGAGCAACTTTCACCCTACATATTTAAAAGTACCCATGTCAATGCACATTAGTAATACAATTAGAAGAAAATATACTCCAAGTTAAATACATACTATCTCCTCTCTGATACGTATAAAAGGCTTCGTTTTATAGTATTTCAAAATTATTTTTCTAATGTTTTCGACATTTACTCGAGAATATTTTTGCAAATTAGAATTAACCATTATTAAAATAAAGAATAGTTGAGACTTTGAAACACAACCTCTAGAAATCTATTTTTTTGAAACCTCTCCCTCTTAAATACATTCACACACAACTACTACAATTACTCAAGGGAAACTCCTCTATAGTGATTGGAGTGACCTTCATGCTCCTTATACCAAGTGTGAATGCTAGTTTTGTATTGTTGAAATGCAACACTCCATATAGAACACATGTTAGCTCGTGTCGCTGCTTCACTTTGGATATCAATGTCAAACTTTTCCTTGAAAAAAGGGATAATATAAAACATTATCAACTTAACATTGTAAGCCAATAAAAAATGAAAAAAAAAATCTAATTAAGTAATTTGTAACATTTACCTCAATATAAACATACACAGAAGCTAATTGATAGTTGGTGCAGGCTTCGAACTTGTCTACCTTCACCTCCCTATGGTTCCAAAGGATTTGGCCGACCCAATGAGTAAAAGGTGGACTATAGGGCCTTGATGCTGTCCTCTATGAATTTCTAAAGTCCAATAGGAAACTCCTATCAAGCTCTCTCATAACACTTTGTAACCCTTGGCCAACTGCATTCTTGCCTTATTAGTGCCAATATGGATGGAGAGGACATGGATGGAAATGATGTGGATGAAGAAGGTGTGGGTCGATTTAAATACATAAAGGGGGGTTAGTCAACAAACTTAAAATTTGAAGTTCATCTTCATCTTTTGCTTCAAATTAATTTTATTTATCTACATGAAATTCAATTTCAACTTAGTGTTAGTGTGGACGAGTTAATATACACTGAAAAACAGTTTCCAGTGTTAGTGCTCCAAAATGAGAAAAATATAAAAAAAAGAAAATGAGTAACTTATAATAGTATACTTAATTAAAATATAATACTTAAACCCAAAGTAAGTAAAACAAACATGATTACAACACGATAAGTAATTTAATGTATAATTAAAATAAATTAATATACTAATTAATTAAATTAGATATTCAGTTTATTATACATTAATACAATAATTACATGAGCCAATTAACTGTGCACATGATTAATTATAAAAAAATAAATAAACATGAAAATTTGATCAAATGCTAACTTTAACACACAATATTTTTACGTATTATTGCATCGTCCGGAGGAAAAGCAGTACTAGAGGTGGTTGCGGCGGACAAAATTGCATCATCTTGAGGAAAAATAGGCTGAGAATAGGATTTTGCAAGTTTTTTTTTTTATAAATAAATCATACGTGTGAAACTCGCACGTGTGAACTGCACGTGCGAGTTCGCACACTGTGCGGGACAGGGCGTCGAGGGGGAAAATGATTTTCCCCCTCAACTTAGGTATCAGAACTTAGGTATTTGGGGGGTTCTGTGCAGCACCGACGAGAGCGGTGGCCGGCTGATTTGATGGTGGCAGCAGGCGGTGGTAGGTGGGTGACGATGACAGGAGAGGTTTCAGAGCAACTACTCTGGCTGGGGTACGACAAAGCGAGGGCGACGCTACGGGAGTCGACGACAACGATGACAATGATGAGAGACAGAGAAGGCAATGAACGGGGGGAAGGATTAGGTGCGGCGACGGCGGAAGGGGCACTAGCAACAAGAGAGAGAGAAAAATATTTTGGAGGAAGAAGAGATGAGGGAAGGAGGAGACTGAGAGAGAGAGGGTACGGGAGAGAGATCAAAAGAAAAAAATTCGATGAGGGTTCCAAACTCTGTGCCCGCTTCATCCGGATGATTCACAATACACTGTGGAATCCGGATTCCCAAAATTAAACCGTGGAGATGATTTTTGGATTCATCTTAGTCATCTACATGACTTAAACACTAGTGCTTGACTAACGACGTCAGGTGATGAACTGAGTAATGCGGCTGAAGTTCATTTCCTACGTCAAGTTGACTAACCCCCCCCCCCCCCCCCCCCCCCCCAAAAGTAAATAAATTACTACAAACAAAGTATTATTTAACATAAATGAAGAATAATAATTAGTTGACTTCATACCATGTGTCTTTGATGTTATGGACTCCATAGCATCACGAGTTATCCATAGGCATAGGAATTAAATTATGTCAATTTACTTTTCATGTAATTTCAATTCGGTTTGGTTTACTTTATTTGGTTTGGTTTACTTTGGGTTGGTTCAGTGTAATGTGACATGAACCACTTGACCTATGGGTCATCTTTGTATTTCCGTCCTCAACCCTATTTAGGGGGACGTGAAGGAGAAGAGAGGCAAGTATTGAGAAAATTATATTTTACAGGTCAGATTCTCTCTCAGAGGTCTAGGTCGGATTCTCCCTTTGAGGGCCAAGGTTGAGCTTCCTCCAAAGCTCCTTCGTTCTAATTGAGTTCCACCATTACTCGTTCAAGAAACAAGAATTCTCTTCCAACGTCAAGATCATCCCTGGAGGGAAGAGAGGAAAGAAGGGTGACTCGATCCATGGCAAGGGAAGAACCTAGCATCTTGGTATCAGACAGGTCCACCCTTGGGGATTCCTCTTCCCCTGACGATTTGAGACAATTAGTGAAAGATAATAGTCAGAGGACAGATAATCAGGCTCATGCACTAGAAGAGGTACGTCAAACAACCTCTGATTTGCATGAGGCAATAAAATCAATGGATGCTGCCATCCAAGCTCTCCTCCGACGACAAGAGGACCATGATACACGAGCCCAACCACCAACTGCATACTCTCCACCACCTCCCCCACAACCACCAATGCGTCAACACCATCCCCATCTGGGGCCTGCCGTTCAAGGACCAAACACTGTGCCCAGGTATTTAAAACTTGACTTTCCTACGTATGATGGCTCTAAGGACCCTTTGATTTGGTTAGCCAAGTGTGATTAGTTCTTTTATCATCAGAAAACACTTGCGGATGAAAAAGTGTATTTGGCCGCCTTCCACATGCTCGATGAAGCGCTTCTATGGTACCACCAATTCCAAAATGACCAATTGGTTCAGGATTGGGCAACTTTTAGATAGTCTTGCATGATGAGATTTGGTCCTCCAGCTAGTAGCAATCCATTGGGAGAATTAATCAATTACAAACAAACTGAATCACTAGAGGTGTACCAAAAAACCTTCCAGGAAAGGTTTACTCGAGCAAACCAGTTTGTCAACCAGACACAGTATGTCCATATTTTTACTGCTGGTTTGACAGAAGCTCTGAGATTAGAAGTTGCATTACATGCTCCTTCAGATTTAGACCACGCTATGAATTTAGCCAGGGCAATTGAGCACAAGCAGCGTGTTCTAAAGGAGTCACTGGTCAGAAAACCAGCTTGGCCAGGGAGACACAATGCCTCAACGCCAAATCCTTTCTATGGACCTCCAAGATTTAGAGACATTGCAGGCCCACGCCCAGACATCTCTAATTCGCCTCCACCTGCTCCTTACTTCAAAAAACTTACTAGACAGGAAATGGACCAGAGAAAGGCCAAGGGTATCTGTTTTAACTGTGATGAACAGTATGTCATTGGACACCATTGCAAACGATTATTTAGTATATGTCTATGGGAGTATGGAGAAGAAATACCACCAGAGGAGGAAATTGTGGAAACTGACCAAGAAGGTCCAGAGATTTCCCTTCATGCTATGACTGGTCTACGCAGTTCAAGCACAATGTAGGTTAAAGCCCAATTACATCATTTACAATTACTGGCTTTAGTTGACTCGGGCAGTACACATAATTTCATCAGTCAGTAGGTGGCAGAACAACTTGGGTTAGTTGTAAAGCAACAGATTGGTCTTTCTATATCAGTAGCCAATGGGGCTAAAATTACTAGTGTAGGCATATCACCAGCCACACACTTTGATATTGAGGGACATGCATTTGTTGCAGATTTTCTGGTGATTCCACTGTCAGGATTCGATTTGGTACTAGGAATTAAAGGGCTATAATTGTTGGGACCAATACTATGGGATTTTCAAGCTCTAACCATGTCTTTTATAGAGGACCAACATCAGATTATATTGCATGGCACACAAGCACCACTCACCTGCGCACTACAGGTTGCCCAGGTCCAGTCCACAAACACATGTAAGTTATCTCACTTACTTACAGAATTTGAAGATATTTTTGAAGACCCTACTACCTTACCGCCAATTAGGCACTGTGATCACCGCATCCGTTTGAAAATGGGTAATGAGCCAGTCATGGTGCGTCCGTATCGTTACCCCCACTTACAGAAGGATGAGATTGAAAGGCAGTGCCAGCAGATGTTAGCACAGGGTATTATTCAGCCCGGCAGGTCTCCTTTTTCCTCACCGATATTACTAGTCCGCAAGCATGATAAGTCATGGAGGTTCTGTGTGGATTACCGACAACTCAATGCCCATACGATTAAAGATAAATTTCCTATTCTAGTGGTGGACGAGCTATTAGACGAGCTACATGGAGCTACTATTTTTACTAAACTCGATTTGAAATATGGCTATCATCAAATCTGAGTTCTTCCATCAGATGTGGAGAAAACAGCGTTTCGCACGCATCACGGCCATTTTGAATTCCTCGTAATGCCATTTGGTCTGTCAAATGCGCCTTCCACCTTCCAGGCCCTCATGAATGGGGTATTTTCCTCTCTCTTGAGAAGATACGTATTGGTATTTTTTGACGATATTTTGGTCTATAGCAACAGCTGGGAAGAACATCTTCAGCACCTTCATCAGGTATTTTCTCTTATACGTTCACATCATTTGGTTTTAAATCGGTCAAAATGTTCTATGGGCACATCAGAAGTGGCATACTTGGGCCACGTTATTTCATCAGCGGGGGTGAAGGTAGACCAGAGTAAGATACAGGCGGTCACAGATTGGCCTATTCCTACATCTATTACAGCCTTAAGAGGATTTTTGGGCCTAGTTGGATATTATAGAAAATTTATTCGTAGCTATGGCCAGCTTGTAGCTCCGCTCAACAATGTCCTCAAGAAAAATGCTTTTACCTGGTCAGAGATAGCAGCTCATTCCTTTCAGCAATTGAAAGACGCCTTATCATCAGCCCCAGTTTTGCATCTTCCCAACTTTGATGAGTCATTTTTAGTGGAATGTGATGCTTCAGGGGGCGGTATTGGCGCTGTGTTGCACCAACAGGGCCACCCGATTGCTTATTTTAGCCATCAACTGGGCCAACACCACCACAAGTTGGCAGCTTATGAGAGGGAATTGATCGGATTGGCGAAAGCTATACAACATTGGCGCCCTTATCTATGGGGACGTTCTTTTTTGTTTCACACTGATCATTGCAGCCTCAAGTATCTTCTTGAGCAACGTCTCACTACTTCACCTCAACAACATTGGTTAAGTAAGCTTATGGGGTCTGACTTTTCTGTCGAGTATAAATCAGGAAATTTGAATGTAAGGGCTGATGCATTATCTCGCTGGGACGTTCCAGAGCCGCAATTAAATGCCATAAATCAGCTAGAGCTCTCTTGTTGGATTCTATACGGGAAGAGGCACAACAGTACCCGAATATTATCTCCCTATGCCAGGACATCCAACAGGGGATAGCGGCAAACAATTGGAGGGTTCAGGACAATCTTGTCCTCTAAAAAAATAGAATTTTTCTACACCACACATGCCCTTTGATTAACAGCATTTTAGCCTCCTTCCATGACAGTACACATGAGGGCCAACAAAAAACATATTTCCGGATCTATAGGGAATTTTATTGGAGGGGCATGAAGCGTAGTATAGCTGATTATGTGGCGGCTTGTCAGACTTGTCAACGGAATAAAGCTCAAACATTAAGTCCAGCTGGGTTGCTCCAACCACTTCAGCTTCCATCACAGGTCTGGTCTGATATTTCTATGGACTTCATAGATGGACTTCCCTCTTCGTCGGGTAAATCTATTATCCTTGTAGTGGTGGATCGTTTCTCTAAGTATGGGCATTTCATTCCTCTGGCGCATCCTTACATTGCAACTCAGGTCGCTCAACTTTTTATGGATAACATTGTCCGCTTACATGGGATGCCTAATTCAATTACTAGGATAGGGATGCAATCTTTACAAGTACCTTCTGGAAAGAACTCTTCAAGGTACAGGGCACAACGTTAGCCTTTTCTTCAGCCTACCATCCGCAGACTGATGGTCAGATAGAGGTCGTCAATAGAACCATTGAAATATATCTCCGCTGTTTCGTGGGAGACTCACCTAAGAGGTGGGTTAAGTGGCTCTCCTGGGCTGAGTTCTGTTACAACACCTCCTACCATAGCGCACTCGGCACAACCCCATTCAAGGTGGTATATGGTAGAGAACCTCCCCGTCTTTTAGCTTATGAACTAGGGGCCTCTAAAGTCGCCACTTTGGACCAAGCATTAGCTGAAAGAGACACATTCATCACTGAGGCACGCACTCATCTACAGGAGGCACAACATTCAATGAAAAAATATTATGACAAGAAGCACCGGGAAGTCTTCTTTTCTCCTGGAGATTATGTTTGGTTGCGTCTCCAACACTACAGGCAGTTGTCGTTGACAGCCTCCAAACGTCACAAGCTCTCTCCTAAATATTATGGTCCCTTTTAGGTGATGGATCACATTGGGACAATGGCCTACAGATTGCAGCTTCCGCCAGAGGCCAGAATTCACAACGTCTTTCATGTCTCACAATTAAAGGCTTTCCAACGTGATTCTCCTTTGCTGCACACCCCACTGCCCCCACTCCATGAGGGACATGTACTTTCTACCCCGGCACAGGTATTACAAACTCGCCATATTCTGGGTGATTGGGAGATCTTAGTGCAATGGGCAGATGCTGACCCCAGTGACATGACATGGGAGCCATTAGCGGCGTTTCATACCCTCTACCCATACTTTGAGCTTGAGCACAAACTCTTTCTCTAGGGGGGGGGGGGGGGGGGGGGGGTGGGTTATGTTATGGACTCCATAACATCACGAGTTATCCATAGGCATACTAATTAAATTATGTCAATTTACTTTTCATGTAATTTACTTTATTTGGTTTGGTTTACTTTAGGTTGGTTCAGTGTAATGTGGCGTGAACCACTTGACCTATGGGTCATCTTTGTATTTCCGTCCTCAACCCTATTTAGGGGGACATGAAGGAGAAGAGAGGCAAGTATTGAGAAAATTATATTTTATAGGTCGGATTCTCCCTCAGAGGTCTAGCTCGAATTCTCCCTTTGAGGTCCAAGGTTGAGCTTCCTCCAAAGCTCCTTCATTCTAATTGAGTTCCACCATTATAGGCATAGGAATTAAATTATGTCAATTTACTTTTCATGTAATTTCAATTCGGTTTGGTTTACTTTATTTGGTTTGGTTTACTTTGGGTTGGTTCAGTGTAATATGGCGTGAACCACTTGACCTATGGGTCATCTTTATATTTTCGTCCTCAACCCTATTTAGGGGGACGTGAAAGAGAAGAGAGGCAAGTATTGAGAAAATTATATTTTACAGGTCAGATTCTTCCTCAGAGGTCTAGGTCGGATTCTCCCTTGAGGTCCAAGGTTGAGCTTCCTCCAAAGCTCCTTCGTTCTAATTGAGTTCTACCATTACTCGTTCAAGAAACAAGAATTCTCGTCCAACGTCAAGATTATCCATGGAGGGAAGAGAGGAAAGAAGGGTGACTCGATCCATGGCAAGGGAAGAACCTAACACTCTGATACACGATCATCCCCCCACCACCTCCCCCCTCCCCCCAAAGTAGCTCACTACCATGCATCTTTAATATTGGTTCTATTGAATGATCATCCTCGAATGATGCCAGGCGTGAGACTGGTGATAGCTTAAGTGGACGACAAGGCATGATATAAAATGACCTGCATAATATGTTTATAACATCAATAATTCTATTATTAAAAATAATATAACTAATGATATTTCAAATAAATAATTTGACATAAACTAACACCGTTTCCTTTAGAAATATTTTCAAATCCATTGTCATATAATTGCATTTCTTCATCACCTTCTTCCCGATCTTCTTCCATGTCTTCTTCAACCCTTGCATTAATAATTCTTCATCAACCTCGTCTTCTTCGTTTACATTCTCATCATTATCTTAATCTTATACCACTTGAAATAACATGCTTGTGTGATCTGGAGGAACATTTGACGTAGTCACTGGCCCAACAACATCATTCACTTGGACCATATGGAGATTAGTATTTGACAACTCTTGTTGGTTGGTAGTTGCTTCATCAATTGTGGATAACTATTTCTCTAACATATCAAATAGACTTCTCATAATCACAGTCTAAACTATGCACATAAACCTGTTTTACTTGAAATGCCAATATGAAAAGGGTTATCATTGCACCATGTCCAGGAGGTATTAGAACTGATAAACTAGTTATCTATCATGATATGTTGTCTACTATTACTTATATAAAACCATTTACCCTTGAACACATAAAAAAATTATTTCCAAAATTCAATTATATTAGTTGCAATCCCACAATTATCTTCGTAATACCTCTTTACAATGATGTCACTATTTTGAGTACTACAATTTGCTTCAAGTTGGTATGTGTGGCTACATATGCCTTTTATCATACAACTCAAGTAGCTACTACTTGATATAGGACCCATACCAAGATGGTACATTTTATTATTTATTTGAAGTTGGGCACAAGCCTCAAGAGTTTTGATCTTTGATAAATTAGATGACATCAACAATACTAACATGCAAAAAAATCATGAACTTATATATATTTGACGGATAGAAGTAACCTTAGTGTAGAATTTAGGACTCCATAATGATCTCAAGCCAAAGAGGGAGAGGAGAAGAAGAAGGAGAAGAAGAAGAGAAGAAGAGAGAAAGGATAGAGAGTTTAGAGATCCATTTCCAAGAGAAGGGAGAAGAGAGTTTGGATGAATTTGAGAAGAGAGGAGAGAGCTTAATGCTCTACCTCTTAGCCAAGAGGCTTTAATTTGTAGTTTTTACTATGCCCTTAAGGCTACAACATTACCAGAGAAGAGGCATAAATAGACAAGTAATTACATCTTCATGTCATCTTTATGAGAAGTCTTCTTATTTACTAATATGCCACCTCTTGGATGTGTGGGTTTGATCCCATTTTCTAACACTCCCCTTTAAGCCGAAGGAGAAAAAACATCATAAATACTCAGCTTGCCACATATAAAAGATAGGATCTTAGACATAACCGGTTTAGTAAGAATATGTGCTACTTGCTCTTGTGATGAAACAAGTTTGAGAAAGATTATACTGCTTAAAATTTCTCCCTTATAAAGTGGTAGTCCACGTGGATGTGTTTGGTCCTTTCATGGAAGACTGGATTCGAAGTGATAAGAATAGTTGTTTGGTTATCACAATATAGACCCATAAAACCTCCTTTATAAAATCCCAATTTAGTAAAAAGGGATCTGATCCATAGGAGTTCACTGACTATGTGAGCCACAACCTTGTATTTTGCTTTTGCTCTAGATCTTGCAACTACATTTTGTTTCTTGCTTCTCCATGTAACCAGGTTCCCTATAACAAGAATACAATGTCTATGTTGAAGTGGCCATTTTTCTTATAAAGAAATCCGCTTCCTGGGAATCCTTTTAAGTATCATAATATTCTTTCCAAGGCTTGCCAATGGGTAAGTTGTGGTTATACATGTACTGACTCACCACACTTACGACATATGATATGTCTGGTCTAGTTACCATGAGGTAGATAAGTTTGCCCACAAGTCTTTGATATTGGCCAATATCAATATCTTCTCCAGAACTTGCACATATTTTAGTATTCGTATCGATAGGTGTATCAGCTAGGCGGCACCCCATCATTCTCATTTCTTCTAGGAGGTTCAAGACATACTTCCTCTGAGATAATATTATCCTATACTTGGAGTGAAAACTTCTATGCCCAGAAAATATTTTAGAAGTCCAAGATCTTTAGTTTTAAATTTATGACATATCATGTTTTTGACTTCTTGTATGCTATTCACATCATTGTCGGTTAAGACAATATCATCAACATACACAATCAATAATATTTTTACATTTGAGGTATCTTTAATAAATACCGAATGATCTACTAAGCACTGACAAAATCCAATCTGTAGTAGTATTTAGCTAAATTTATCAAACCAAGCCCGAGGGGACTGTTTAAGCCCATATAAGGATTTCTTTAAGCGTCATACGGACTCCCCCTCAACCACATAACTAGGTGGTTGAATCATATAAATTTCCTTGTGCAGATCACCATTTAAGAGAGCATTTTTGACAACTAGTTGATAGACGGTCCATAAAGAGTTAGTGGCAAGCGATAATAGGATACATGTTGAATTTAACTTGGCAACAAGAGAGAAGGTCTCCTCATAATCCACCCTATGACATTGAGTGTACCCTTTAGTAATGAGGTGGGCCTTAAGGCGAGCATCTTTCGATATTATTAATGCATCATGAATCTAGGGCCCCCGCTTTGCTTCACCGTTTCCTCCAAGGTACCCAAGAGACGTGGAAGAAATCAGGGCTTACACTCTGCATTGACCTGAATAACCAATTTGGTTGCGGACATATTGGAAAGTCTGCCCTTATTATTAAAGCCTTGGGTGATAGATCAAGGTATCTTATCTAGTAGGGTAATTTTGTTGTACGTCTTTGGTGCACTTCAATCAGATATGAAAGAATTAAGTAGGCACGTGTTTTTACTTGCAATTTTCCTAGTAACTTTTAAATGTATCATTAATTTTCAATTTGGATAAGTTGATTAATGTGATCTTACACCTAGAAAATTCCATTAAATATGATCAAAATGATCATTACTGGAATTTTTAACTTAAAATATTGTTGAACATATAAAAGGCTGGCTTATAAGATCATTTTTAACGAGGAAAGAATTCTCTCCTTTTACTTGGTACACTTGTAGGTTCATTTTTATGGTGTTAGATTTGTCAAATTTTATTTTAATGGAGTTGGTCCTCTCTAATCATCGGGAGGATAAATGAGACTCGTTTACATGAAGAGATATCTTTTCATATGATTAGAGGGAACAAAATCTCTCCAAGAGATTGGCTAGATTCTAGCTCTAGCTAGGCCTTTCTTTCTAGATTAAATAGGTTCTAGATGAATCTTTATCAAATAAATATATAAGAAAAGAAAACTTACACCAACACTTGGAGAGTACCTTCTCCTTGAGAGATCCAACCATCCGCTTCTTCTCAACACAATGTGGAGCTTGACTAATGTGAAATGCAAGGATAGGTGGAGGGAAGAGTAAGTAATGCAAGTGTAGCTCTCTTTCACTTGAAAGAGCTTTAAAATAACCGTGGAATGTCTAAAAGCAATTCTATCTCTTTGAGGTATTTTTGTGATTTTATTCTATTTTATTTAACATTATTAATTTCTAGAATTTTGAATTCTTGTGCATTCTAAATCAAAATGTTGTTTGACAAAGTCAAAATCGAATATCTCTATCTGAGATAGTTTATGTCACTACAAGAAAACCAACTTCTACTAGTGAATATTTAATTGGTAGAAATCCAAAATTCATTATTAGAAGTTTTTCCAACAAAAAAGTTGCTAAAAATATTGGCTTTCAGGTTTCTATTGGTACAATGTCCGCTAATGAATTTTCAAATTCAATACTATAGAACGTAAATCTCTAACAATGAATTTAAAAATTGGTTGTTGTAGAATTTAATCTCTAGCAAAGAATTTGGTTATTTGGTGTTAGAGAATTTAAACTCTAGTAGCGTATTTGGAAATTCACTACTAGAGAATTTCTAGTAGAGAATTGGTAAATTCGTTGCTATAGAGTTTGAACTCTAGCAGCAAATTTCCAAATGTGTTGCCAGAAATGTTACACTCGTACAATGAATTTATAAAAATCGCTCCTAGAGATTGGACTCCAGTGAATTATTAAACCCGTTGTTAGAAATGTAGTTTTTTGCTGCTTTTCCAAAAAAAATTTTAAGATATAAAAGTTTGAAAATTATTATTTTTATTTTTAGTTAAATTCACATTTTCCCTATTTAATATAAACATAATATGTAATGATAAAAAAGAAATAAATTATACAAAAAGACATTGATAATATAAAATGCAATTAATTATATTATGAAACTATATGTATATGAAAAATTCAAAAAGTCCAAAAAACTTTAAAAGTTATACAAAAACTAATTAAAAAACTATACACAATATGGGGATGGATACGGAGGAGAATGACTCTAAGACTGCACTTGCTGAAAGAATCGATGCAACTCATCCTACACTCTTGTTTGCTTATTATCCTCCACAGCCTTCATCTTATCCTCATACTTATCTCATAGATTCTTCAAATGGTAATCAGCACAACATTCAAAGTCCAATGTCTCACAAAGTACATCTTTCAACTGCTCTCTAGTCTTCCGCAACTCCTCCTCCATATGCGTAGTTGTCTAAGACCAACTCCTCCTCCGTATGCGTAGTTGTCTAAGACGAAGATGATTGGGCCATCTTGGATACATGCTGTTGAGCTAAACCCAATGCTTTAATGTACCCAGATCTAATTCCACGAGTTCTCATCTCAATGGTTCACCAATTGGCTCACCAGTCTCCTGCACTTCTCATACCAACCACTACATCTCCTTCGATGAAAAATAACATAAGATAATTATAATTATTTTTGCTTAACATAAAATGTATATTTTATAAGAAAGTTAAAGTTATAATTTTACTTACATATTGCTTCTTAGAACACTCAATCCACTCGTACTGTTACTTATGAGTAATCCAAAATTTCTCAATATCAGAGCAACTCCCACCCTACATATTTAAAAGTACACATGTGAATGATTCACATTAGTAATACAATTAGAAGAAAAAATACTTCAAGTTAAATATATACCATCTCCTCTTTGATACATATAAAAGTTTTTTTTCATAGTATTTCAAACCATTTTTTGTAACATTTTTGACATTTACTCGAGAATATTTTTTCAAATTAGAATTAATCATTAGTAAAATAAAGAATAGTTGAGACTTTGAAACACAACCTCTAGAAATCTAATTTCCTGAAACCTCTCCCTCTTAAATACTTTCACACACAACTGTTGCTAGTAGTCAAGGGAAACTCCTCTATGGAGAGTGGAGTGACCTTCATGCTCCCTATACTAGGGGTGCATGCTAGTTCTGTTTTGTCAAAATGCAACACCCCATAAAGAAACACACGATAGCGTGTGCTGCTGCATCACTTTGGAGATCGATGTCAAACTTCCCCTTGAAAAAAAGGATACTAGAAAACATTATCAACTTAACATTGTAAGCCAATAAAAAAATTAAAACAAATCTAATTAAGTAATTTGTAACATTTACCTCAATATAAGCATACATAGAAGCTAACTAAACATTGGTGCAGGCTTCAAAATTGTCTACCTTCACCTCCTTGTGGTTCCTAAGGATTTGGCTCACCCAATGAGTTAAAGGTGAACTATAGGGTCTTGATGGTCTCCTCTATGAATTTCTAAACTTCATCGAGAACCTCCAATCAAGCTCTCTCATAATGCCATCCACTTTGCAACCCATGGTCAACCGCTTTCTCGCCTCATTAGTAACAATATGGATGAAGAGAACATGGATGGAAATGATGTAGATGAAGAAGGTGTGGATGTATTTATATACATAAAGTAAATAAATTACTACAAACAAAATATTATTTAACATAAATAAGGAATAATAATTAGTTGACTTTCATACCTTGTGTCTCTACGACACGATCATCTCCATCCCCAGCCCCCTCCCCAAGTAGCTCACTACCATGCATCTTTAATAGTGGGTCTATCAAATGATTGTCCTTGGTTGATGCAAAGCGTGAGACTGGTGGTAGCCTAGGTGGACGAGGAGGCATGATATAAGACGACCCGCATAATATGTTTATAATATCAATAATTCTATTACTAAAAGTAATGGCACTAATGATATTTCAAATAAATAATTTGACATAAACTAACACTGTTTCCTATAGAAAATTATCCAGATTCATTGTTATATAATTGTAGTTCTTCATTGCCTTCTTTCCCCTCTTCTTCCACCTCTTCTTTTTTTCTCATCTTCGACCCCTACATCAATAATTCTTCATCATACTCATCTTCTATCTCTACCTCGTCTTCTTTGTCTACATCCTCATCATTATCTTAATCATCTACCACTTGAAATGTGTTGATTTTCAGGATTCTGTAGGTAATGAGATTAAGCAAAGAAGAGATGGAAGAAGGGAGAAGAAGATACACGTCGAAGAGAGGAAAGAGAGAAGAATACGAAAGGCAAAAGAGGAGGAAATTAGGGTCTTGGACTTAGCCAAACCCTCCCCCATAAGATATATTTATAGGTATCAAAACTACCAATAGCTCGTGCCAGCCATTCCTTAAATTGTTCTAATAAACCTCTACGGACTCGGTTTGTGTTAGGTTGACCAAATCGCCTAGAGGGTTACTTCTGGCTGGGGGACCGAACCTCAACATACAATAACCCTTAAAAATATCCCAATCGTGGATATGGTGTTTAGAATCAAACTGATGGTACCATAGCTGCACTTCGTCGAGCAGGTGGAAGGTGGCTAAAGGAACCCTGTCATCTGCTTGTGTTCTTGGATTCCAAAAAAATTGTTCACATTGATGTAACCATATCAAAGCGTCGGAGGACCCATCATAACTTTTGAAATATAGTTTGGTATACTTGGGAACGATGGGGTGGAGAGAGGAGGGGGGGGGGATTGAGGTCGTGGACACCCCCTTGGTGATGATGTGCTGGACGCAGATGAGGCACCGTAGAGGGATGAATGGGAGGCTGCGGGCTGGGGGTCTGTTGGTGCTACCTATGAGAGGCGAGTCCCGAGATGAGAGGCGAGTCCCGAGCAATCAACTCACCAACTTGTTGACTGTGGTGAAGAAAAATTTCCCGAAGCTCCCTAAATTCCGTTTTGAGAGTCTGTGTATCCAGACGAACTTCAGCCAATTGAGTGCGCCATTCATTAGGAGAGGAAGAATCATCGATGGTGGTCCAGTCTGATACCATGTTGTTAAGCTCCCTTGCCATAGATCGAGTCACCCGAGGATCTCCTCTTGATTCCAAATTGTAATCCGTTCTTAGGTGAGACTTTGGATTTTTTGAACGACCTATGATTGAAAGGGATTAAGCTTTCGAAGGAAGCTTGCACCTTGGACCTCGTTGGGAGAGAGAATACGATCCTTATTTTAGACTAATTGATCAATGCTTAATTTCATTCCAGTGCCCGTCCTCCACATAAGATAGGATTAGGGTAGACGTACACAGCCAAGGCCAAGAAAAAGGTCCACAAAATTAAAAGAAATTACATCTTAACCTACAAGTGCATAAACTTGGAATTTACATAATTTAACCCCTGCATCTACTAATTACTCTTGATGCTATGGAGTCCATATCAAGGAACCACCAGCGATTTATTTGTATGCGATTATGGGGCATAAATCTGCCAAAACTATGCAGGTCAGAGCTCATGTACTTGACCAGGAACTTGGGGACTAGTGTATTCAGGAAGTACCCACAGTTTTCTTAGTTTAACAATTGCTCAACATCTTTAGTTATAGATCCTTCCACATCCTATAGCCACTATTTCGGTGGCCAATGGGGAGAAATTTCCTAGGTACGGGATCAGTAAAATGGTAAAATTTTCCATTGGTACTACTTTATTTCATGCAGAATGTTTTGTCATACCTCTTGCCGGTTTAGATATAGTTTTAGGCACTAAATGGTTGCAAACATTGGGACCCATTATGTGGGACTTCTCTACTTTAACTATGAGCTTTGTATTGGGCGGTAGCCAAGTGCTCTTACAGGGCTGTCAGGTGGAAAAAATCGACCACCTTCATACCATCCACACACAGAACCCACCGGACAACACTATTGAACATCTTATCGACGAGTTCTCTGACCTCTTCCATGAGCCTTCCGAATTGCCTCCCTTGCGGCACTATGATCACAAGATCTGTTTAAAACCAGGTTATGATGTGGTGGTAGTTCAACCATACCGGTACCCACACTTACAGAAGGATGAAATCGAGCGATAGTGTTAGGACGTGTTACAACAGGGCCTTATTCGTAGCAGCTGGTCCCCATTCTCTTTACCCATATTGCTCATGAAGAAACATGATGGCACATGGAGATTTTATATTGATTATCGGGAGTTAAATGATCAGACAGTGAAGGATACGTTTCCTATTCCGGTAGTAAAGGAGCTCCTGGATGAATTACATGGGTTGTGGGTCTTTACTAAACTGGAGTTACGATCTGGATATCATCAGGTTCGTATGCACCCCTCTGACATTGAGAAGAAAACCTTCTGCACACATCATGGTCATTTTGAATTTGTGGTCATGTCGTTCGGCTTATCAAATGCACCATCCACTTTTCAAGCATTGATGAATGAGGTAATTAGCCACTATCTACAGAAATTTATTACTTGTTTTTTTTATGATATACTCAGATATAGCAAGTTCAGAGAAGAACATTTAGCGCATTTACGGATTGTTTTTGAACTATTACGGGCACATCAGCTCTATTTGAAGAAATCCAAATGCTCTTTTGTTGCTTCACATGTCGCTTATCTAGGCCATATTATATCACATGAGGGTGTCACGGTTGATCAAGAGAAGATTTGGGTAATTCATGATTGGCCACAACTGTAGTCTTGCTCATCTTTGTATTTTCGTCCTCAACCCTATTTAGGGGGACGTGAAGGAAAAGAGAGGCAACTATTGAGAAAATTATATGTTACAGGTCAGATTCTCCCTAGGAGGTCTAGGTCGGATTTCTCTCTTTGAGGTCAAAGGTTGAGCTTCCTCCAAAGCTCCTTCATTCTAATTGAGTTCCACCATTACTCGTTCAAGAAACAAGAAGTCTCTTCCAACGTCAAGATCATCCATGGAGGGAAGAGAGGAAAGAAGGGTGACTCGATCCATGGCAAGGGAAGAACCTAACATATTGGTATCAGACAGGTCCACCCTTGGGGATTCCTCTTCCCCTGACGATTTGAGACAGTTAGTGGAAGATACTAGGCAAAGGATAAATAACCAGGCTCATGCCTTGGAAGAGGTGCGTCAAACAACCTCTGATTTGAGTGAGGCAATAAAATCTATGGATGCTGCCATTCAAACTCTCCTCCAACGACAAGAGGACCATGATACACGAGCCCAACCACCAGCTGCCTACTCTCCACCGGCCGACCACCATCCATTCCACCCACCACCTCCCCCACAACCACCATTGCGTCAACACCATCCCCATCTGGGGCCTGCCGTTCAAGGACCAAACACTGTGCCCAGGTATTTAAAACTTGACTTTCCTACGTATGATGGGTCTAAGGATCCTTTGATTTGGTTAGCCAAGTGTGATAAGTTCTTTTATCATCAAAAAACACCTGCGGATGAGAAAGTGTATTTGGCCGCCTACCACATGCTTGATAAAGCGCTTCTATGGTACCACCAATTCTAAAATGACCAAGTGGTTCAGGATTGGGCAACTTTTAGACAGTCTTGCATGATGAGATTTGGTCCTCCAGCTAGTAGCAATCCATTGGGTGAATTAATCAATTACAAACAAACTGGAACACTAGAGGTGTACCAAAAGACCTTCTAGGAAAGGTTAGCCCGAGCAAACCAGTTTGTTAGCCACACACAATATGTTCATATTTTTACTGCTGGTTTGACAGAAGCTCTGGGTTTATAAGTTGAATTACATGCTCCTACAGATTTAGACCACGCTATGAATTTAGCCAGGGCAATTGAGCACAAGCAGCTTGTTCTAAAGGAGTCACTGGTCAGAAAACCAGCTTGGCCAGGGAGGCACAATGCCTCTGCGCCAAACCCTTCCTATGGACCTCCAAGATTTAGAGACAGTGCAGCCCCACACCCAAACATCTCTAATTCGGCTCCACCTACTCCTTACTTCAAAAAACTTACTAGACAGGAAATGGACCAGAGAAAGGCTAAGGGCCACTGTTTTAACTGTGATGAACAGTATGTCATTGGTCACCACTGTAAACGATTATTCAGTATATGTCTGTGGGAGGATGGAGAAGAAATACCACCAGAGGAAGAAATTGTGGAAACTAACCAAGAAGGTGCAGAGATTTCCCTTCATGCTATGACTGGTCTACGCAGTGCAAGCACAATGCAGGTTAAAGCCCAATTACATCATTTACAGTTACTGGATTTAGTTGACTCGGGTAGTACACATAATTTCATCAGTCAGCAGGCGGTAGAACAACTTGGGTTAGTAGTACAGCAACAGACTGGTCTTTCTACAGTAGCCAATGGGGCTAAAATTACTACTGTAGGCATATCACCAGCCACACACTTTGATATTGAGGGATATGAATTTGTTGCAGATTTTCTGGTGATTCTACCATTAGGATTCGATTTGGTGCTAGGAATTAAATGGCTACAATTGTTGGAACCAATACTATGGGATTTTCAAGCACTGACCATGTCTTTTATAGAGGACCAACATCAGATTATATTGCATGGCACACAAGCACCACTCACCTGCGCACTACAAGTTGCCCAGGTCCAGTCCACAAACACATGGAAGTTATCTCACTTACATAATTTCAAGATATCTTTAAAGACCCTATTGCCTTACCGCCACTTAGGCACTCTGATCACCGTATCCGTTTGAAAATGGGTACCGAGCCGGTAGTGGTGTGTCCGTATCGTTACCCTCACTTACAGAAGGATGAGATTGAAAGGTGGTGCCAGTAGATGTTAGCACAGGGTATTATTCAGCCCAGCAGGTCTCCTTTTTCTTCACCGGTATTACTAGTCCGCAAGCATGATAAGTCATGGAGGTTCTGTGTGGATTACCGACAACTCAATGCCCATACGATTAAAGATAAATTTCCTATTCCAGTGGTGGACGAGCTGTTAGACGAGCTACATGGAGGTACTATTTTTTACTAAACTCGATTTGAAATCTGGCTATCATCAAATCTGAGTTCATCCATCAGATGTGGAGAAACCAGCATTCCGCACACATCACGACAATTTTGAATTCCTCGTAATGCCATTTGGTCTGTCAAATGCGCCTTCCACCTTCCAGGCCCTCATGAATGAGGTATTTTCCTCTATCTTGAGAAAATATGTATTGGTCTTTTTCGACGATATTTTGGTCTATAGCAACAACTG
Source organism: Aristolochia californica (assembly GCF_029961685.1). Taxonomy (NCBI): domain Eukaryota; kingdom Viridiplantae; phylum Streptophyta; class Magnoliopsida; order Piperales; family Aristolochiaceae; genus Aristolochia; species Aristolochia californica. Next base: position 26,473,074 of record NW_027181771.1, read on the forward strand.
GGAAGAACATCTTCAGCACCTTCACCAGGTATTTTGTCTTATACGTTCACATCATTTGGTTTTAAATCGGTCAAAATGTTCTATGGGCACATCAGAAGTGGCATATTTGGGCCACGTTATTTCAGCATTAGGGGAGAAGGTAGACCAGAGTAAGATACAACCGGTCACAGATTGGCCTATTCCTACATCTATTACAGCCTTAAGAGGATTTTTGGGCCTAGTTGGATATTATAGAAAATTTATTCGTAGCTATGGTCAGCTTGCAGCTCTGCTCAACAATCTCCTCAAGAAAAATGCTTTTACCTGGTCAGAGACAGTAGCTCATTCCTTTCAGTCATCAGCCCCCGTTTTGCAGCTCCCCGACTTTGAGGAGTCCTTTGTAGTGGAATGTGATGCTTCGGGGGGCGGTATTGGCGCAGTTTTGCACCAACAGGGCCACCCGATTGCTTATTTTAGCCGTCAACTGGGCCAACACCACCACAAGTTGGCAGCTTCTGAGAGGGAATTGATCGGATTGGCGAAAGCTATACAACATTGGCACCCTTATCTATGGAGACGTTCTTTTTTTATTCGCACTGATCATTGCAGCCTCAAGTATCTTCTTGAGCAGCGTCTCACTACTTCACCACAACAGCATTGGTAAAGTAAGCTTATGGGGTTTGACTTTTCTGTCGAGTATAAATTGGGAAGTTTGAAAATAGGGGCTGATGCCTTATCCCGTCGGGACGTTCCAGAGCAGCAATTAAACACCATCAGTCTGCCCAGAACTCTCTTGTTGGATTCTATACGGGAAGAGGCACAATAGTACCCAGATATTATCTCCTTATGCCAGGATATCCAGCAGAGGAAAGCGGCACCACATTGGAGGGTTCAGAACAATCTCGTCCTCTACAAAAATAGAATTTTTCTACACCACACATCCCCTCTGATTAACATCATTTTAGCCTCCTTCCATGACAGTACACATGAGGGCCAATAGAAAACATATTTCCGGATTAGTAAGGAATTTTATTGGAGGGGCATGAAGCGCTGTATAGCTGATTATGTGGTGGCTTGTCAGACTTGTCAACGGAATAAAGCTCAAACATTAAGTCCAGCGGGGTTGCTCCAACCACTTCAGCTTCCATCACAGGTCTGGTCTGATATTTCTATGGACTTCATAGATGGACTTCCCTCTTCGTCAGGTAAATCCGTTATCCTTGTAGTGGTGGATTGTTTCTCGAAATATGGGCATTTCATTCCTCTGGCACATCCTTACACTGCAACTCAGGTCGCTCAACTTTTTATGGATAACATTGTACGATTACATGGGATGCCTAATTCAATTATTAGTGATAGGGATGCAATCTTTACAAGTACCTTCTGGAAAGAACTCTTCAAGTTACAAGGCACAACGTTAGCCTTTTCTTCAGCCTACCATCCACAGACTGATGGTCAGACAGAGGTCGTCAACAGAACCATTGAAATGTATCTCTGTTGTTTCATGGGGGACTCACCTAAGAGGTGGGTTAAGTGGCTCGCCTGGGCTGAGTTTTGTTACAACACCTCCTACCACAGCGCACTGGGCACAACCCCATTCAAGGTGGTATATGGTAGAGAACCTTCCCCGTCTTTTAACCTATGAACCAGGGGCCTCTAAAGTCGCCACTTTGGACCAAGCATTAGCTGAAAGAGACACATTCATCATTGAGGTGCGCACTCATATACAGAAGGCACAACATTCTATGAAAAATATTATGACAAGAATCACCGGGAAGTCTTCTTTTCTCCTGGAGATTATGTTTGGTTGCATCTCCATCACTACAGGCAGCTGTCGTTGACAACCTCCAAACGTCACAAGCTCTCTCCTAAATATTATGGTCCCTTTCAGGTGATGGACCGCATTGGGACAGTGGCCTACAGGTTGCAGCTTCTGCCAGAGGCCAGAATTCACAACGTCTTTCATGTCTCCCAATTAAAGGCCTTCCTAGGTGATTCGCCTTTGCTGCACACCCCGTTGCCCCCACTCCATGAGGGACCTATACTTTCTACCCCGGCACAGGTATTAAAAACTCGCCGTATTCAGGGTGATTGGGAGATCTTAGTGCAATGGGCAGATGCTGACCCCAGTGACACGACATGGGAGCCATTAGCGGCGTTTCGCACCCTCTACCCATACTTTGAGCTTGAGGACAAGCTCTTTCTCCAAGGGGGGGGGGGGGGGGGGGGGTGATGTTATGGACTCCATAGCATCACGAGTTATCCATAGGCATAGGAATTAAATTATGTCAATTTACTTTTCATGTAATTTCAATTTGGTTTGGTTTACTTTATTTGGTTTACTTAGGGTTGGTTCAGTGTAATGTGGCGTGAACCACTTGACCTATGGGTCATCTTTGTATTTTTGTCCTCAACCCTATTTAGGGGAACGTGAAGGAAAAGAAAGGCAAGTATTGAGAAAATTATATTTTACAGGTCAGATTCTCCCTTAAAGGTCTAGGTCGGATTTCTCCCTTTGAGGTCCAAGGTTGAGCTTCCTCCAAAGCTCCTTCGTTCTAATTGAGTTCCACCATTACTGGTTCAAGAAGGAAGAAGTCTCTTCCAACATCAAGATCATCCATGGAGGGAAGAGAGGAAAGAAGGGTTCCTCTGGCTCATCCTTATATAGGTTCACGGGTAGCACAGACTTTTCTTCAGCATATTGTTCGCTTACATGGCATTCCAGAATCTATTGTAAGTGATCGGGACGCAGTATTAACCACCACTTTTTGGCGGGAAATTTTTCGTCTGAGTGGTACGAAATTGAAATTCTCCTCCGCATATCATCCGCAGATAGATGGCCAAATCGAGGTGGTTAGCTGCACCATCGAGATGTATCTATGGTGCATGCTGGGTGATCGTCCGAAGCACTGGGTTCAATGGCTACCGTGGTCCGAATACTGTTACAACACTTCATTCCACTCTACTTTGCAATCCTCTCCTTTCAGGGTTGTTTATGGTAGGGATCCCCCTCATCTTCTTTCTTATACTACATGGTCCGCCCGCATGGACGCCATTGATCAAGCACTCATGGATCGCGACCAGGTGTTACAGACTATTGTAGAACGCCTACGGTGAGCTCAGGTTTGCATGAAAGATGTCTATGACAAGGGACACCATGATGTCTCATACATGGTAGGGGACTATGTTTGGTTATGCCCACAACAACACCAACATCAGTCCATTGTGGGACCATCGCGCCATAAAATCTCCCCCAAGTATTTTGGGGCTTTCCCCAATATTCGGTGTGTGGGGCCGGTGACCTATCAACTAGAACTGCCAGCCATGGCCAAGCCGCATGATGTGTTTCATGTCTCCCTCCTAAAATCATATACGGGGACACCACATACATCCATTTCGTTCCTTCCTCCAATGGCCAAGGGACATGTCATTCTTCCACCATCCAAGGTCTTACACACCCGTTTGGTCAATGAATAGTGGGAGATTCTAGTCTAGTGGACAGCTACAGAACAGGAGGGTACTACCTGGGAGTGGTTAGACATCTTCAAATAGGTATACCTAGCTTACGAGCTTGAGGGCAAACTCTTTTCTAAAAGGGAAGGCAGATGTTGTGGACTCAATAGAACACCAAGTCACTCAAAGAAGGAGGCAATGACTCACTGAGTTCATTAGTTTTATAATTCATATTTTATATTGCTTTAAGTATATTTTTTCATTAATTATGTAAGAAGTATGGACGTAGGGGCAGAATTATTATTTTATCCCTAAAACACTTATGACGTCAAACCCTATTTAAAGGGTAAAGAAATAGAGAAAAGAAAAACATTGATTTTAGGTTAAACAGGCTTGGAGTTCTCCTTGATGAGCCCTAGGGTTTGGAGGTCTCCCTTGAGGATCTCTAGGTCTAGGTTCCCTTAGAATCTGCATATCTCTCCATCATTCTTGATTTACTATTCCATTGATCCTTACCGAAGAAGAGAAGGGAGTTGCTGTCCCTTTTCCGAGTTCAAACAGAGGCTCCAACCTCCTTTTCATCACAAGCAGCAAGAGAAGGATTCTCCCTCTCTTTCCGATCACGAATTGAGGTCTTCCCACCATCCTACCATGAGCAACCATAAAGTTGGTTTCTTCCCGGCGTTGAGATCAACAAGAAGTTAGGTAAGGAGTTCCTAACCGTAGGCCCAAGGGCTGTCCAAGTTTGGGATTGCAACCCTAACATGAGCAGCAGCAAGGAGGGATCAAACCCTCTTTTCTGTGATCAAGAAAAGGGAACCATTTCCCTTTACAATTCAAGTACAGTAGCATAGAGTCCCCTGGCCCTATAGAGCAACATACTAGCCTCACAAAAGAGGTTGTTTTCCTCTTGACCGAGACGAGATCAAGAAAGGGTTGCCCTTACCTGACCTTGCCGAGAGCAGCCACTCACTTACAGTGCTGGAGTCTCAAGTCCCATGTTGTGTTACTCAATCTATGACTAGGGACCGTAACACGAGCATAATTTTTAGAGATGAAAATGTGGAAGATGCACAACCAAGTAACAAAAATGTAAAAGTTAAAAAAAAATCAAAATAGGATACCACATACCTTGAATGAGCGTATCATGGAGTTATTAATTCAGACCAAAACCCTCTGATTAGAAGGGAATTTTACCTAAAAATCTAGGACTTTATGAGAAAACGAAATCAATTAAGTTCAATGCATGGAGAGGTAACATGAGAGAAAATAGGAAAAGTAGATATTTTTGGTAGAATTGACCTTTGGTGCTTATGATATTGATGCCTCACAAAATATAGCATAACATATAAAATGATTTATTTTTTAAGTGTTGGAATATATGATGTAATTAGGGTGGCACTGATGTAATTAGTTTATATTTCCTGTCTCTTCTTCACTCTTATTAGGGTGAAGGATATACTTATAATATTGGTAGTTTTGATATCTATAAATATAACTTATGGGGGAGGGTTTGGATCAAGTCCATAACCTCTAGTTTTCTCCCATTAGTGTCTCTCTTGTTGAATTTAGGATCCGTTTTTCCATAATTCTGAGCAAGAGAAAGAAGAAAGGAAAAAGTGAAAAGGGAAGAAAAACTCTCGGGTAGAGAGAACAAAAAATAAAAGAGCAAAGAGAGGTTGCACCAAGCAAAGGGAGAGAGAGAGAGAGTAACTCGAGAATGAGATGTGTAACTTGATTAATTCCGAATTACAATACCTCTATTTATAGTAGAGGAGGTAGAGTCCTTATACAATTAGTCTTTCAATCCTATTAACATTCCAACTCTAACTCTCTAAGATAAGTCTATTCAACCCAAACTATCACAAGCCTAATATGAGTTGAACTAGGACTCTTGTTTTATTCACATGAATATAAGGGAGAAGGCCAGCTCGTAGCCTTATCCTTGTGGGTCCTCTTGATCTTCCAACTCATCTTGATAAGGTTGACAGCTCGTGAGATATTCGTGGGTTCCACTTGATCTTCAAGTCTTCTAACTCAATTCAGCTTGTGCTTCTTAAGTCCTTGACTCGTGCTTGATTGGGTGAGGACTCTTCTTGGTGTCCCACGTCCTCATCGTGGGTCCCACCAGCTCGAGCACCATGGTGGGTCCCACATTGTAACATCTCCCATTTTTCTCCATGACCTAAATCATGGAGTCCTAAAAATAAACATGGTATCAGAGCATTGATTTTTAGGACTCGTAGCTATGGTATTTTTTCTATTTTGATGGTTTGTTTTTCATAGTTACAACTTCATTTATTTTTTATTTTACTGCTAGTTTTACTTTGTCTCCATGAGACCTAGCCTGGTGCCTCCCTCGAGGATCTAGTGCCTGACCCCGCTGGTTGGTCTCACTACTAGTTCCATCATGGGCACTATCCTCTGGCCCTGAATTAGGCTCAACTTTATCAAGCTGTTGCAGGAAGGTTCTATTTTTTTTTTTAGTAAGGTCTACTCCTCTCATTAATCAGCTGACTCTCATCTTTGGCCATATTGGCTGGTTGTTGGCTGGTCATTGATCTTAATCCCCTGGTATACTGCTGTTATGGCGTCATTGAAGTTATATTGATTGTCTAGTATACTGATTTTGTTATCCATTGGTTTTTTGCGTCGCTATGAGATCCAGGCAAGCTTCTAGTCAATTTCCATTCTCGTATTGAAAAACTTCTAGTCCAGTTCTGCATTGCTGCCCTGTTCCTGTGATCATTCAGGAAAGGTTAAAGCCATCAAAATTGTCTTCCTAGACATGCTCTGTTACTGGCACTAGCCTCGCTGGCAATTTTTTTATGAAGCAAGTTTGGTATTGCTTTGTGCTTCGCTGGATTATTTCCTTTGCCGCGTTATCTTTGGAAAATTATCACTGGTTCATCGTCGTGGTCGCGATGATACTGTCAGCTCTCTCTGGTTTTCCACTCTGTTCGGAACCGGAGAAGATGATTCTGTTGTGAGACTACCGAGCCATGTTTCTATTCATTGGATTATTTACTCAGTCGGGAATATTGTTTCCAGCGTCGGTGAGGGGAAGGGGAAGTTCATCTCCCGAGCTGTTCGGCGTCGTGGGGGAGATGGACATGTTTCTCGATTTTGCTGTTGCAGATGATATCGGGAAGTTCTCCTACCATCCAGGAACTTATGATTTCATGACCTGCATACTTATCTTCAGATCAATACATTCCATTTTTGAGAATCGAAAAAAAATAATTTGAACAACCGCTGTGTTGGGCACCAAGAAGAGGAAGATGAAGACACTATTCATATATTTCATGTTTCCTATGAGTTAGGAAATCGGAAATAATCAGCCGGGCCGCTCTGTTGACTCAGTCTGGCTGGTGCAGAAACAGTACCCTTGGGTCAGCCGGTTGGCCGGTTTGTTGGCTCGCTGGCTTGACTCAGGCAAGTCCGGGCCGTTCTGTTCTTCCGAGACCCAAACTCGCCTGAGTCTAGCCAACGAGCCAGCAAACCAGCCAACTGGCAGACCCGAGGGTACTGTTTCAGCACCAGCCAGACTAAGTCAACTCGGACCAATTCGGTCTGGGTCAACCAGGACCGGGTCAACCTGATAGGCCACTTATTTTTTGCCTCGGTATACCTGTCTGGGTCCAGAGTTCTATGCTGATTCCTCTTACAAGTTGTCTATATTGATCTATTATTTGACACGGTTCAACTCGATTCTCTATCTCGTGCTGAATTATTATCTTGAATTTGGTCCAACTTCCTCATTTACTGATGGACTCGCTGCGGACTATTTCATCTGTCCTTATTATTCTTAAGGACCTCTATTACTTACCAGTTATCCGCTAATATACAATTGCACATATGGTGCATGTTATCTAGGGATTGGCCCATTTTTCGTTGTTGCTATTGTGTCTCTTTGATTGAGACATTATTTCTTGTTGAATTTAGGATCCCTTTTCCAATATTTTGAGATAGAGAAAGAAGAAAGAAAAAGAAGAAAAGGGAAGAAGAGCTCTTGGGTAGAGAGAAGAAAAAAGAAAGAGAAAAGAGAGGTGAGCACCAAGCAAAGAGAGAGAGAGAGAGAGAGAGAGAGAGAGAGAGAGAGAGAGAGAGAGAGAGATTAACTCAAGAAGGAGATGTGTAACTTTATTAATTCTGAATTACAACATCTCTATTTATAGTAGAGGAAGAGATAGAGTCCTTATACAATTAGTCTTTCAATCTCCTAATTGCATTCCAACTCTAACTCTCTAAGATAAGTCTATCAACATAATCTACTAGAAGTCTAATATAAGATGAACTAGAACTCTTTCTTCGATCACGTAAATATAAGGGAGGAGGCCAGCTCATGGCCTTATCCTTGTGGGTCCCACATGATCTTCCAACTCATATTGATAAGGTTGCCAACTCATGGTATCTTTGTGGGTCCCACTTGATCTGCAAGTCTTCTAACTCATCTCAACTTGTGCTTCTTAACTCCTTAAGTTGTGCTAGCATGGGTGATGACTCTTCTTGGTGTCCCATGTCCTTATGGTGGGTCCCACCAGATCGTGCACCATGGTGAGTCCCACAATGTAACACTCCCCCTCAAGCTAGGGGTGAGAAAACCTTATAAATGCCCAACTTGCTGCATATGGTAGACATAATCTTGTGAGTGACCGGCTTAGTGAGAATATCTACAACTTGACTTTGTGATTATATATGCCTTAGAGATAAAAAAACCATGCCTGGAACTTTTCTCGTATAAAATGGCAGTCCACTTCAATATGCTTTGTTCTTTCATGGAAGACTGGATTCGATGTAATGTGTACTATTACTTGATTATTACCACATAGATCTATCAAAGCTTATTTTTAGAATCTCAATTCAGTGAGAAGAGATCTTATCCATAGGAGTTCACTAACTGTGTGTGCCATGGCTCTGTATTCTGCTTATGCACTAGACTGTGCTACTACATTTTGCTTCTTGCTTTTCCTTGTAACCAAATTCCCTCCATCCATCGTACAAAATCCCGAAGTAGATTTTCTGTCATCCGGGGATCCGGCCTAGTCTACATCTGAGAATCCTTTGATGTTGAAGTGACCATGGTATTTTTAGAGAAGCCCTCTTCCTAGAGCTCCTTTCAGATAACGTAGTATCCGTTCAACTGTTTGCCAATGACTAAGTCGTGGCTTGTGCTTGTATTGACTTATCACACTTACTGCATATGATATATCCTCCCTTGTTACACACAGGTAAATAAGTGTTCCCGCTAGTCTTTGATATTTTCCAATATCTACATCTTCTCTAATGCCTCCACACAATTTTGTATTTGAGTCCATAGGAGTGTCTGTTGGTTTGCATCCTATCATTCCTGTCTCCTCTAGTAGATCTAGGGCATACTTCCTTTGGGATAGCACAATCCCATGTTTGGATTGTAATACTTCAATACCCACAAAATATTTGAGTAGTCCAAGCTCCTTCGTCTTGAATTCAGCACATATATTTTCCTTTGTTTTCTGGATGCCCTCGGAATCACTACCAATTAAATTGATATCATCAACATATACAACCAGAATTACCTTACCTCTCGGTGTGTTTTCAATAAATACTGAGTGATCTCCAGAGCATCTGTAAAAGCCAGCCTGTATGAGGGCTTGACTATTCTCAAATCATGTCTAAGGGGACTGCTTTAGACCATAAAATGATTTTTTTGGGGGCATACTGACTCCCTTTCAACCACATACCCAGGTGGTTGCTTGCTTATAAATTTCTTCTTTAATATCCCCATTCAGAAATACATTTTTCAAATCAAGTTGATATATCGGCCATGATGAATTGGTTGCCAGAGATAATAATATACGTACCGAGTTCATGTTTACCACTGGAGAGAAGGTTTCTACATAATCAATTCCATAACAATGAGTATAACTTTTGGCAACCAATAGAGCCTTCAGTCGTGCAATTGACCCATCCAGGTTTTTTATCTGTTGGAAGAGGAACCAGTGATCATGTCTGATTGTCATTAAGTGCCTTCATTTCTTCATCCACTGCTGCCTTCCACCCTGGATGTTGTAGAGCATCCTGATAGGACTGTGGAACAGATATAGAGGAAATAGAATAAAGAAACTGACAACATAAAGGTGAGGAGCAATGATGAGACACAAAATTTGAAATCGGATGAGAAGTAGAAGGTCTAGATCTTGGTTCTTTTCTTATAGCAATAGGATGAGTATCATATTGAGGGCCAAAAATAATTGGTGATGAAGGACTTACCTCTGTTGGAACTATTAACTCGGGAGGTGTGGTGTCGGCCACTTGCTCTAGGAGTTGAATAATCTTTGTATCACGGGGCACACCTGGTTGAGGGGAACTTGGTACTAAGGACAAACCAGGAGGAGCAATATCTAAAAAAATGAGGAGTCTTTGAAAAATGTTACATGCCTGGACACAAATAAACGTTGAAGAGTGGGACTATAACAAACATAACCCTTTTGTGTGCGAGAGTATCCCAAGAAGATACACTTGTTAGATTTAGGATCAAGTTTGTTGTGTCTAGGAAATGAATTATGAACAAAACATTGACATTCAAAGACTTTCAAAGGTAGTGGTAACGGATCATCATTTGGTACTAATCTAGAATGAGGAGATTTATTACCAAGAACGAAAGATGGTAGACAATTTAATAGAAAGCAAGTCGTAAGGACTGCATGAAGCCAATAAAAGCATGAACCTTTCATGGCATATAGTAAACCTCGAGCTACCTCAAGAATATGTTGATTTTTTCGTTCGGCTACACCATTTTGTTGAGGAGTGTAGACGCATGATGTTTGATGGATAATGCTATTTTCTAGACAAAAAGAGTCAAGGTCTTTGGAAACATAATCTTTGGCATTATCAAACCGGAGAATTTTTATTTTCTGACCAAATTGTGTGAGTACCATAGCATGAAATGACTTAAAAATAAATGGTATCTCAGAACACTCCTTAAATATAAACAACCAAGTTGTGCGAGTGAAATCATCAATAAATGTAATAAAATATTTTGCTTGAGAAATGTTGGAGACACTCTAGTGCCCCCAAACATCAGTATGAATTAAAGAAAATGGAATAACACTTTTGACTTCTGGATGAGGAGAGTATGTACTCCTTTGATGTTTACTCAATTGACAAACCTTACAATGACATTCTGACCTTACTTTAAGAGAAGGAAACATATAATGAAGAGATTGGGCAGAAGAAGGATGTCCCAATCGATTGTGCCATAACTGTGTCTCATTTTCAGTAGTGGAAAACATATTCATTTTTTGCACATCCAAGTAGTAAAATTCTCATTGTTCATTGCCTCCACCAATCACCTACTTCGTTATAAGATCCTCAAAGACACATGAAGTGGGTGAGAAGGTAACAAAGCAATTAAAATATTTTGTCAGCTGACTAACAGATAATATATTCAAAGGAAAAGTAGAAATGAAAAGAATATCAGTGAGCGGAAGTGATGGTGAGACAGAAGTGGATCCTTTCCCTTGGACTTTGGTTTGAGAACCATTAGCTATGGTAACAAACTTGTGTAAAAGACTTGGAGATAGAGAATGTAATAAATTTTTGTTACCTATAAGATGCTCGAAAGCTCCTAAGTCAATTATCTAGAATGAAGATGAGGCAGATAGCATCTTGAAGTAGTAGGCAGCAGTAGTTGCGGAGGAAATTGGAGAAGAACCCAACATTGTCTTCATTTTCTGAAATAGCTCATACTCTTCATTAGTAAAAAAAAATTTGTGCTGCTGATTTTGTGGGCTGTTCTTCTTTTGTATCACTTACAAAGGCGTGATTAGCCTTTGTCAATTCTAACTGTCCATTGGCTTTATAACATATTTCTTTATAATGACCATATTGTCCATAGTAACTGGATGCCTTGTAATCCTTGTAATAGCATTGATCTATAGTGTGGCCAAGTTTCTTTCAAGGAGTACATTCTTTCCCATCTACTCTGCCAGCACCAGTCCTTCCACCTCTTCCTCTGCCTTGGCCTCGGCCATGGTCAGATGATGATCCTCTATGATCAGAATACAAAGCGGATGATACTTCAGTAGTGGAGGAAGAAGTGTCTGGAATACGAAGTAGTGTTGTACATATATCATCAAACTTGGGGACAACAGAAGCACTCAGAAGTTGACTCTTGGCAATCTCAAGATGGGGTTTAATATTTGCAAGGAAAATAGCACTAATTAATGCTTCCTTCTACTTGTCTTGGACAGAAATATCTGTGGTTGAAGGCTGAGCTAACTTCCACTCTTGAAGAAAGCCTCTAAAGCGGGCCAAGTACTCATTAATATTTTCTCCTTGTTTAGTATTCAACATCCTTTGAAGAATGTCATATGGTCTATGTAGAGTATCTAGGCAAGTGTACAGTTTAGCACATGACTCCCAAATTTATTTAGAAGTATCAAGATGAATGACATTGTTGGAGACATGTTCTTCCAAGTTTTTCAACCATTTGTTATAAAAAATATCATCTTCATCAATAGGTGGTCCTCGGGTGGTGAGGTGACCAAGTAGGTCTTTTGTTATAAGGAACCTCCGAACCGATGTGGACCAACTCATAAAATTGGATACCCCACGTAAGGGTATGGTGGTAATTTTTAGTATATCACTTTTGATATTCATATTCTCTTCAGCCATGAGAGGCCCTTCTTCAAAAAAATTCTAACAATAATACCAAGTAGTATTTTTCAAACAACTCGATGCATGGGGAACTTTAGCATTGATGCTAAATTATTATTCTGAATTTTTTATCTAATACCACTCATAAGAGACTCAATGACAATCTTCTATATCATGGGACTCTTGTTCCCAAGAAAAAAATTCCAACCATCTGATCATGGATTGGTTTCGGTTAACAGAACTTCCAAACAGACAAAACTGTTTTGATAGCTTCTTCTAGATGGAGAGGCATGCATATCCACAATATAATAATATGAAAGCATTCATATACTCATCTTTAAATAATCTTCTAAATTCGTAAACCAGTAACATGAAGAAAAAAAATTTAAGCACTTATCTCACGGTTTCTGATATTTCTTCACAAAAGAGCCTTCTTTGAGTGGTGTTGATCATCACTTCTTTAGAGCATTCCTTTTGACAAGGGAACCTAAATTTAATGCTCTGATACCATGTTGAATTTAGGATCCCTTTTCCAATATTCCGAGCAAGAAAAATAAGAAAGAAAAAGAAGAAAAGGGTAGAAGAGTTCTCGGGTAGAGAGCAGAAAAAAGAAAAGAGAAAAGAGAGGTGTGCACCAAGCAAAGAGAGAGAGAGAGAGAGAGAGAGAGAGAGAGAGAGAGAGAGAGAGAGAGAGATTAACTCAAGAAGGAGATGTGTAACTTTATTAATTCCGAATTACAACGCCTCTATTTATAGTAGAGGAAGAGATAGAGTTCTTATACAATTAGCCTTTCAATCTACTAATTACATTCCAACTCTAACTCTCTAAGATAAGTCTATCAACATAATCTACTAGAAGTCTAATATGAGATGAACTAGAACTATTTCTTCAATCATGCGAATATAAGCGAGGAGGCCAGCTCGTGGTCTTATCCTTGTGGGTCCCACATAATCTTCCAACTCATATTGGTAAGATTGCCAGCTCATGGCATCTTTGTGGGTCCTACTTGATCTTCAAGTCTTCTAACTCGTCTCAACTTGTGCTTCTTAACTCCTTAACTAGTGCCAACTTGGGTGAGGACTCTTCTTGGTGTCTCACATCCTCATGGTGGTTCCCACCAGCTCGTGCACCATGGCGGATCCCACATTGTAACATTTCTGAAGAAGAACTCCTCGGTTGTTTGCCTTGGGTTAATTATTTGCTGACTGTTATTGGCATTGGTTCTTTTTATGCAAAATTTTTATTTCTTAGAAAAATAAATCACATGGTGGCCTTAGTATTGTATATTCCTCTTTACCCATTACCCATTACACTTTGATAGTCTTTTTCCTACCATCCTTTATTTGACTATCACTTACCCTTATTGGCTCACCCTTTTTAAAGGATTGCTTTAGTTGTCCCTGTTATTCATATGGGTGTTTTAAGTCCATTGAGACTTTTTATTGGTACCCGTGGGTCTTTTATCGTCGTTATGTGAATGACAGGCATTACCCACTTTAGTGATTATTTTTACTATATTCGTGTGAAATCCTTGAGTTTTCTTTCAACTTATGTTTTATCATACATTTTTACCCTTTGAGAGTTTGTGTCCAGTTTCGTACTTTTCCTTGGGACACCGTGATGGAGGAAATTATTATTATATTTATGTTATTTGGTTCAAGTTGCGAATAATGCCATTACCTCCCAGCTTGAGGGGGAGGGGGTGTTGGAATATATGATGTAATTAGGGTGGCACTGATGTAATTAGTTTACGTTTCCTGTCTCTTCTTCACTCTTATTAGGGTGAAGGGTATACTTGTAATATTGGTAGTTTTGATATCTATAAATATACGTTATTAGGGAGGGTTTGGATCAAGTCCATAACCTCCAGTTTTCTCCCAATGGTGTCTCTCTTATTTTTCTCCATGACCTAAATCATGGAGTCCTGAAAATCAACATTAAGAAACTAGGATCAACGAGCTTTGCTTTGAAACCCAATTTACCATAAAACAATTCATTCTTGAATCTATTGTAACTGCTCAATTTGCTTCATTCTGTAACATGACCTTTGTCGACCCTAATGAGAATATATCCTTACATATAGATTGGATTCACATCAAAGTTGCTCCTTCTGAAAATAGACTTTGATTTCTTTTATTGAAGTATTATTGTTCTTCATGAAATATACTTCTTTTGATTAAAGAATATGATAGATTTCAAAATTTGTGTTGACCGTAGGTTGAATCCCTTATTGATTATGATGATAAAAAAACTTAATTGAGCTGAAAATTTGCAAACTAAGTATTTTAGATACTTTACCTCGAAGAGAAAATGCATCTCAAGGTTTAAAGCTTCAAAACGATCAAGCTTATACAAGACCTCAAGCAACATTGAAGGACATCTCTTGAAGAAGCACCCATGAAGAAGAAGACATTGAGACGACTAGAGTTTAAATGTCATTGATGTATATCATAACTCAGTAAAAATGGTAAGAGAGCTTTCCTAACTTTCTTTAAAGTACAATGGTATACATGGAGCTTTGGGACACACATTGCATATACACATGTTCAGAAACATCATATAGATCTTCTAAAACATGTTAGAGCACTTAGATACAATCATTCTCATGATTTAAAAGTCAAATTAGTTGAACTAGAACTAGAATGATCGATCAACCTTTGCATTGATCGACCTTCTAGAAGTGTGCAAGCCAAGACTATAAAGCATGAATACTCAATCATAATTGAGTGATCGATCATCCCATTTGGATTGTTCGATCAATACTATCTAGACAAGTAAAATTTACATGGAATGTTCAATTGTCCCACATGATTGATCAACCAGACAAAATCTTGCCAGTCAGGGACATAAAACATGATCGATCATAGGAAGTTCATTGATCAATCATACTTGCATTGCACAACTAGAGGGAATTCTAATTGATTGATTAGTCCAATCAATCGATAAGTCACATTCTAATAGAAAAATAGTTGTTATAAATTGTTGGTCAATCAGTCACTGTATGGGAGATTAACATTCATTTTTTTTTTAAAACGGCTAGTTTGGCTTGGAAAAGTTATATATACTCCACCAAACCATACATAGAGAAGTTAATGAGCATTTTTTGGCAAATCATTAAGCCTTTACTCTCAAAGACTCGCAATTTCTTCTCTAAATTATTTTTGAGTGAAAGAGAGATACACATTTGCATTATCCTTACTCTTTCCTCCACCTGTCTTTGCATTTCACATTAGTCAAGCTCCCATACACTACACATTGTGCTGAGAAGAAACATATGCTTGGATCTCTCAAGGAGAAGGTACTCTCCAAGTGTTGCCTGTAATTTTTCCTTTATGTTATTTTCATTTGAAAAATGTTTTTCTAGAACCTATTTAATCTAGATAGAAAGGCCTAGCTAGAGATAAAATCTAGACAATCTCTTGGGGAGATTGAGTTTGTAACAAATGTATATTGAGCTACTTGTGGCTTAAAGAGAGCCGAAATCTCTTTATGTAACTCCAATTGTTAGAGCTTTTTAAAATAGTGGAATTTCCCAAGCACATGTTTTTGGACGGTGAATACCAATAGGTAAATATCGTTAACAAAAATTTTCTTACCTCCTCTGGTGTGTGCATGATTTTACTTTGAAATTGCCTTCTCACATAATGTTTTACTACACACACTAGCTTTTAACGAGAAAGTCCAAACTCCCCCCCCCCCCCCCCCTGGGAATCCATCTGGGTCAAATATTGGTATCAGTGTAGGATAAAGAATTAATTGAAAATAAAAATCCACTTGATTTTGAAGCAATTAAATGGCATCTCAAGATAAATTGCTTCTTCATAGAGGACAATTTGCCAACCGTCCTCCTTTGTTTCGTGGAACAAACTATGGTTATTGGAATGTAAGAATGAAATTCTTCCTTCAATCCATGGATTGGGACACATGGCATGTAACTAATAATGGCCTTATGACCCTCAAAAGCTCAAGAATGACATACCGATTACAAAGGAATTCAATGAACTGACTAGGGAAGATTAAGGAGCAGCACAAAACAAACTCCTAAGGCAATACATATTTTTTTATGTGCCTTATGATCCACTGAGTTCAACCGTGTCTCTACATGCTAGACCACCAAAGATATATGGGAAGAACTAGATGTCTCTCATGAGGGAACCACTAGGTTCCAATAATCTAGGATTAGTCTATTGATAGCTCAATATGACGAATTAAAAATAAAGACGGGTGAATCAATAGCTAAGATAAACTCTAGGTTCACTCATATAATTAATGAGTTGAATATCTTAGAAGAAGAGATCTCCTTAAATAAGCAAAATGATAAGTTTCTCAAGGCAATTCCACATGCATGGGACATAAAGAAGACTTTGTGAGAATGCGAACTGTAGAACAATGAGGTTGAAAGATCTACTAGGAATCCTTCTCACATATGAGATGGAACCTCAAGAAGTTGATGAAGAGCAACCCAAAAGAAAAAAAATTTCTCTTAAGGCCAAAATGAGTGTTGAAAGCCTCTCTAAAAAAGAAAGGTTCGATGAGGTGAGTTTCATCACTAGACACCATCAAAGAATCTATAGGAAAAATAAAATTTATAGAAATGGCCAACATAGAGTTCCAAATGACAAATCATTCAAGAAATCTGTTGTTTGTTTTGAGTGTGGGAAACCACGGCATAGAAGGAACCAATGCCCCAAATCTTCAAGGAAGAACTCCATCCACAAACAAAGATCCAAAGAACAAGAAGAAGAAGGTCTTGATCTCAACTTGGTATGAAATAGAAAAAGAGGAAGAGAGCGATGTTGGACTCATGGCGACCGAAGATGATGAGTCTAGCACTTTCAAAGAGGTAAGTGACTTAGACTATGAGACCAACTTGAGTTGTTATTAAAAAAAATCATTTTATGATCTAAGAAAGTATAAAGAAAAGTGTTAATGCTCAATTACATGAGATTGTTGTTACGGTCCCGGCTCTGACACAAGGATTCTTTGGGAAGATCTGGGATCTACCACGGGTTACGGGTCTTCCAGGCATTACCGTAGGGATAGTAGGAAGACATGGGGAAGACGAAGATCAACGGAGGATAGGAGAACACGTGGGTTTTTTAGGAAACCCTAACCTTGAGATCAAGAAGGTGATCTCAAGCCTCTTTACTCAAGATTTAACCTGATTCTTAATACTTCAATCCTCCCTTTCTCATTACTCTTACCCCTTAAATAGGGTTCACCCTGTTAGGGTTTAATAAAATATTACAAAAATATCCCTATGAATAAAATATTCCAAAAATATCCCTATTAATAAATAATTCTAAAAATACCCCTGTGACCTAAAACTGAAATAAAATAAAGTAAATTAAAGAAAACAACTAAAGTAATAATGTTATCGCGTGCATAACATTGATCCCAGATCCTCCCAAAGAATATTTTAGACTTAGAACAACAAGCCAAAATTCTCTCTCTAAAATCCACATCCATGAGGAAAGTTTGGAAGAAAAATAAAAGAAGTAAATCAAGAAATTTTCTCCCATTCCTCTCATTCAATGCCACTATTGCAATGAAATGGGTCACTATGCCCACCTTTGCAAAGTTAAGAATACAAATGGCATAAAAAAATGGGAACCCAAAACAATCAAAAATTTTGTGGTAACCCAAAAGAACATGGGAAAATAAATATGGAAGCCCAAATCATCTAGTTCTTCAAATGTTATCCCAAATGAACCCAACTTAAAATCGATTTCTTAGGATTAAATCTTTGGTGGTGTGGGTGTCTCTGAGCCAAGGCACCGGAATATGTATGGATTTTGGATAGCTATTGCTCAAAGCACATGACCGGTGACAAGAAGAAGTTCTTTGAACTCATTCCAAAGATGGAGGTCATAACATTTGGAGACAATAACAAAGGTAACATCAAAGAAATTGATAAAATCGGTACCTCAACTTCTGTCATATTTGATGTGTATTAGGTAGAAGGGTTGATGCATGATTTACTCAGAATTAGTCAATTTTGTGGGAAAGTACACAGTTTCTTTTAAAAATGACAAATGCTTAGTAAATAATGAAAATGATGAACTAGTTTTAGAGGGACATAGAAATAGGAATCTCAACGAAGTGTACATAGTAAATTTGACCTCAACTAGTGCCATTTGTTTGGGTGTGAAAATCAATGAATCTTGGTTATGCATAAGAGACTAGGACATATAGGAATAGATTCCATGAACAAATTAGTGTAGGAAAACCTACTGAGAAGACTACCGTATAAAACAACATTAAGAGAGAATTGTTTTGAAGTTTGCCATCTTGGAAAGCAACATAAAACTTTGTTGGAAGATAGGGCCCAAGCCCACAATACCAAAGAAGGCCCACATATCTAACAGTATTATAAGATGGGCCACACGATCAAAGAAGGCTCACAAGATGGGCCCAAGCACATAAGAAGTAGGACCCACAATGATTACCATGAAGTTAGTTCGGCAAGATGACTGAAACCGAAATATATCAGATTTTTTATCTTCTGATAATTATATTTTATGAAGTTAAGCTATACATGTATGAAAGGTATTTCAGTCTACTTTCAAAAGGAGAAAATTTTATTTCAATCTAATCTATATTTAAAGATATATTCTCATTGGAAGAATCAAAGGTCATGCTGGTATACTGTTGTATTGAAAAATCCGAATTTATGCCCATTATTTTGCGTCACTTTTTGAGTTGATATATCAGAAAATATCTCACTTCTCCCTGATTTGAGGTCTTATTTATACATCTCTATTATTTGGGTTTATGGCTACATATATGATATTTGGTTTAAGCTAGGATCACTGCCATTACCTCTCAGTTTGAGGGGGAGAACTAGAAGTACAAGAAAGAAGTATTTTATTCCATATGTTGTAGATAAGTTTATGTGACCAAAATATTCAAGAAAATGGGAGCACAAAAGATGAAGCTTCTGCATCTAAGAAAAAATATTTATATCGGATTATAATTATTTCATGTGTCCTTCTACAAGGTTTATTATTTTGGTTCGTGTTATATGAGTTGGAAGATGGTCGTGTTATATTCGGCTGCAACTATTATGTCTCTTTGGGGACATTATTATTGAAGAAGAGGTGGCCTCAAATCATAATTTATTTTACCCCGTCAAAAAAGTATCACGGTTGGGAAACCATGACGGAGGATACCCTATAAAAAAATATAACAATTGGGAAACCATGATGGGCCCTATAAAAAAATATACATCATGGTTGGAAAACCATGATGGGCCCTACAAAAAAATATCACGGTTGGGAGTCCTTGACGGAGGAATTTATTATTATATTGATGTTACTTCCCCCCATTAATATCATATAGTACTACTTTACCACTTGAGAGTCGTTGTCCTGTGGAGGGACACGATGGTGGAGATAGACACTTAAGAGCAATGTCTTAGTGGCTAGCAATGATTTACTCTCAATGATATTATACCAGCTAGACCTCATGAATGAGAGCACTAGCGTGAGAGGGAGTTTTGGAAGCTCTACCACATTATACAAAAAAAAAGATTCTATATATCATTTGCAGCAAGCTGGGGGTTATTGATTGTCTCTCACCCCCAGCTTGAGGGGGAGTGTAGGAAGATAGGGCCCAAGCCCACACAACCAAAGAAGACCCACATATCTAAGAATTATAAGATGGGCCACATGACCAAAGAAGGCCCACAAGATGGGCCCAAACACATAAGAAGTAGGACCCACAATGATTACCATGAGCTGGCATCCTTATCACATCAGTTGGAAGATCAAGAATAACTCACAAAAGTATTTTTATCTTAAGGTCATGACCAAGAAGAGTTTTAGTTTGAGTTATGTTTGTCTTTTATCTATATTGAGTTATTTAATTAAGCGTTAGAGTTTGGGTGTAATTGGGACAAAGGTAGTTTTATTGTAATAGGACTCTACTACCTTCCTCTATTATAAATAGAGGTTCATGTACTTAGATTATAACAACTCAATGAAGTATTTTCCTTTTCCATAAATTCAACAAACTTTAAATCTATGAGCATAGTTTCAACCTTTTCCTCTTCAAATAATTCACATGGACTTAGTTGGACGTACTCGAACCTTAAGCCTAAATGGGAAGTGTCTAAGTCTAGTGGTGGTCGATGACTATTCAAGGTTCACATGGGTAGGTATCCTAGCTCATACGGATGATGTTTTTCCAGACTTTCACCAAACTATGAGAAAAGTTCAAAAGTAGCAAGGTTACAACATTGTCAAAATTAGTAGTGAGCATGGATGGTATTTTGAAAATTCACACTTCGAGGAATATTGCACATAAAATGGTATAGACCATAAATTTGTCAAACTCCTCAATAAAATAATGTTGTTGAGAAAAGAAACCGAACATTAATTGAAATGGATAAAGCTTTGCTTCAAGAATATAACATGCCACATAGGTTTTGGGCCGACGCTATAAACACCGCATGCTACATCATTAGCTGGTTCAGCATAAGGCCACTTCACAACTATTGGAAGATGGGCTCAAGATCACAAGCTCAAGGATAGTAAGCCCACACATCTAAGTGATGGCATATGGGTAAAATAGGATACTTTCCATAAATATGGCATAAAGGTGTAAATACTTGTTCATTTTATGTCTCTTCTTTTATCAAGTTGTATCCCTAAGCGCATTGTAAAGCTATAAATAAAGGCATTGGCTAAGAGGTAGAGCATTGAAGCTCTCCCCTCTTTTCTCAAGAAATGCGTCCAGCCTCCCTCCTCTCTTGGTCGGCACACCTTCTTCTCCCTTAATCCAAACTCTCTCAATCTCCTTCTCCTTCTCCTTCTCCTCTCCTTTCTCTCATCTTCGTTGATCTAAAGTCCACATGGGATCCTAAATTCTACAACAACAAAACTTCATACAAGTTTATACAGGCACCCTTCTAAACATTACTTATTTTAGAACCTTTGGATGTAAAATGTTCATACTTAAAGAACCAAAGGAAAGAAATAGGGAAGTTTTTTATTGTCCCTAGCCATGGATCTAGTAACTCGGCGTGGGAGTGGTGAATCCAGAGTGAGAAAACCGAGTTCAGCACTGGTAGGTGCTGCTGCTCTCAGTAAGAGGTATAGGAACCTGTTATGGAACTCGGAAAATGAAGATTTCAAGGCCCCCTTGCTGGTCTCGGATGAGAGGGTGAGAACCCTCTTGTTCTTCATGGAAAGAGAGGGTTTTTATCCTCTGGTGGTTCACGAAAAATCAGAATAGGAGCCTCCTCTCTCTCGGTAATGTTGAAGAGAACAATAGAGATAAAAAAGGGTAGAAGAGAATTCAGATTCAAGAGGGAACCTGGACCTAGAGCTCGTCAAGGAGAACTCTTAAACCCTGTTTAACCTAAAAATCAATACTTTCCTTCTCTTCATTCCTTTACCCTCTAAATAGGGTTTGACGCACTTAGAGTTTAGGGTTTCATAATTACATTACTGCCCCTATGGCATGTAGCCTTAAATACTTAATGAAAAATATACTTAAAATAAATATAAAATATGAACGTAAAAACAATTAACTCAGTGAGTCAGTGGTGCCTCCTTTGGGTGACTTGGTTAGCTATTGAGTCCACAACATTTGGCACCCCCCCCCCCCCCCCCCCCCCCCCCCCCCCCCCCCCTGGTGAAAGAGCTTGTCCTCAAGCACGTAAGTTGGGTAGACCTGCTTGAAGTTGTCCAACTATTCCCATGTAGAAGCTGCTAGTTCGATGTCCTTCCATTGTACTAGAATCTTCCACTGATCATGAATAAGGCGGGCACACAATACCGTGGCTAGAGTAAGAATAACCCGTCCATTGTCCACCGGAGGAAGGGACGGGGAGGAAGGAGGGGGTGAGCCTTGAAAGGGTTTAAGTAGGGAGACATGAAACACATCATGAAGTTTGACCGTGGTGGGAAGTTTTAGTTGATAGGAGACCGACCCCACGATATAGAGAAGCTAAGGAGGATCTCGTCCATATAGAACACTGAAGGGAGTAGACTACAAGGCTATGTGGAAGGAAGTGTTGTAACAATATTCAGCCCACGATAGCCATTGAACCCAGTTTTTAGGATGATCACCCACAAGGCATCGGAGATACATTTCCACGGTGAGGTTAACCACCTCTGTTTGGCCGTCTATTTGAGGATGATAGGACGTTGAGAATTTCAGCTTGGTGCCGCATAGACGAAAAAGTTTCCACCAAAAAGTGCTGGTAAAGACCACATCATGATCACTGGCAATCGATTCTGGAATGCCATGTAAATGAACGATATGCTCGAGGAAAATTTGTGCCACTGATGTAGTATATGGGTGTGCCATGGGAATAAAGTGAGCATACTTGGAGAACCTATCCCCCACCACAAATAGTACCAATTTGCCAAAAGACTGTGGCTGACCTTAGATGAAATCCATAGATATATCGGCCCACACTTGTGTAGGAAGTGCGAGAGGCTGCAGAAGTCTCGCTGCACTTAAGTGTTCAGCGTTGTTACGTTGACAAACCGGATAGGATGTGACATAGGGTACAATGGAGGTCTTCATGGCCTGCCAATAGAAATGCGCTCAAATGCGATACAATGTTTTATGTATGCCTTCATGAGTGTTGTCATGGTATGCCGAGAGGATGGCTTAAACCAAGTCTGAAGTGTGCGGTACATATAGACACAATTTGTAGTAAATAAGAGAATCTTGAATGGACCATCGCGAGTCTAGTGCCCCCTCTATAATTTTTGTATGCAGATTTTGGAAGACCAGATTGATTGTATTTTCCTCCTTTACCATGTCTAAGACAAGAAGACAAGGTTGGCTGATGGCATAGAGAAGCAGTGGATTCTCCAAACATTATGACAAGGTATCGACCACCTTGTATAACCGCCCAACCCGGTATTCCACTGTAAAGTGGAGCTCCATCAATTTACTAATCCTTTGTTGTTGAGGAGAAGTCGTGAGGCACTGCTCCAGAAAATATTTAAGACTGTAATGATCAATGCGAATGAGAAATGCACAACCCCATCAGTAAGATCACCAATGTTGGATAGATTTGGTCAACCTGATTAACTCGCGTTCATATGCTGCCAATTTGTGATGCCGTTCTACCAATTTTCAACTGAAATATGCAGTACGACCCCAATGCCCCCACCGGATGTGTCACTCTCGACTTTTTAGAATTTAGGATCTCATGAAAGGAACTTTAGATCAACAAGAAAGAAGAAGAAGAAGAAGAGAGAAGGAGAAGAGAAGAAGAAGAATGTGGAAGAAGAGAGTTTGGATTAAGGGAGAAGAGGGTTGCGTCAAAAAGAAAAATGAGGGCTGGACGAATTTGTGGAAAGAGATGAGAGTGTTTCAATGCCCTACCTCTTAGCCAATGCCTTTATTTATAGTTTTACAATACCCTTAGGGATACAACTTGATAAAACAAAAGACATAAAAGGAACACATATTTACACTTCTAAGCCATCTTTATGGAAAGTACCATATTTTACACATATGCCACTCCTTTGACGTGTGGGCTTCTTGTCTTGAGCTCGTGGGCTTGAGCTCATCTTCCAACACTCCCCCTCAAGTTGAAGAAGAAAATACATCATAAATACCTAGCTTGCCACATATAAACGATAGGATTTTAAATGTAACGGGTTTAGTGAGAATATCAGCTACTTGCTCTTGAGATGACACATGTTTGAGAGAGATTATTTCTGCTGGAAACTTCTCCCGTATAAAATGACAATCCACCTCAATATGTTTAGTTCTTTCATGAAAAACTGGATTTGAAATGATTTGAATGGCTGCTTGATTATCACAATGCAGATTCATGGACCCCTTTTTATAAAATCCTAGTTCGGTAAGAAGGGTCCTAATCCATAAAAGCTCACTGACGGTATGGGCCATAGCTCTGTATTCTGCTTCGGCGCTAGATCTTGCAACCACATTTTGCTTCTTACTTTTCCATGTAACCAAGTTTCCCCCAACCAGAGTACAATTTCCTGATGTAGATTTTCTATCATCAAGAGATCCAACCCAATCTGCATCTGAGAAGCCTTCTATGTTGAAGTGCCCATGATTTTTATACAGCAATCCTCTTCCTGGAGCTCCTTTTAGATAATGTAATATTCTCTCTAAAGCCTACCAGTGGGTAATTTGTGGTTTGTGCATGAATGGACTCACCACACTTACAACATATGATATGTCTGGCCTAGTTACCGTGAGATAAATCAATTTTCCCACGAGTCTTTGATATTTGCCAATATCAATATCTTCTTCATTTGTGACACATAATTTTACATTTTTATCCATAGGTGTGTCAACTGGTCTACAACCCTTCATTCTTGTTTCTTCAAGGTGATCCAAGACATATTTCCTTTGAGACAATATTATCCCATGTTTGGATTGAAGAACTTCTATACCCAAAAAATATTTAAGCATACCAAGGTCTTTAGTCTTGAATTCCTGACATATCATCTGTTTCACCTCTTGTATGCTCAAAGCATCATCACCGGTTAAGATAATATCATCCACGTATACAGCCAATAATGTTTTCCCTTTGACCGTATCTTTATAATATATGGAATGATCAACTGAGCCCCGATGAAAACCAAACCGTAGGAGTGTTTGACTAAATTTATCAAACCAAGCCCGAAGGGACCGCTTAAGCCCATATAAAGACTTTTTTAATCGGCATACTAACTCCTCCTCAACCACATAACTAGGTGGTTGAACCATATAAATTTCCTCACTGATATCACCATTTAAAAAAGCATTTTTAACATCCAACTGATAGATGGGCCATGAGGAGTTAGCAACAATAGATAAGATGATGCGTACCAAATTCAATTTTGCAACATGAGAGAGGTCTCCTCATAATCTACCCCATAGCACTGTGGATAGCCCTTAGAGACCAGTCGAGATTTAAGACAAGCAACCGATCCATCTGGATTATGTTTCACCGAAAAAACCCATTGACAACCAACCGGTCTTTTACCTTTGGGGAGTGATGTTAAGTACCAGGTTTGGTTTTTGTATAAAGAGTGCATTTCTTCATCCATAGCCACCTTCCATCCTGGATGTCTCAGGGCCTCCTGATATGACTACGGAATGGAAGTAGAAGAAAAGGACGCAAGAAACTGAAAACACTCGAAAAACAAGCGATGGTGAGACATAAAATTTGAAATAGGATGCAAAGTAGTACAGGAGCGACGTTCTTTTCTTAAAGCAATAGGTCGAGTATCAAATTCAGGTCCATACATAGGAGGAGAAGGACTTACATCGGGTGGATCCGACAACTCCACAAGTGAAGGTACGACTGGTGCATCAGGGGATGGATCCACTTCAAGATTGAACGGCACAAGCGGACAAGGAGTAGTAGAAGGACAAGTCTATCCTGGAGGAGCATCATGGGAGGAGTAGAAGGGAGTGTCCTCAAACAAAGTCACATCACTAGAGATAAACATCCTCCAGAGGGTAGGATTGTAACAGACATAACCTTTTTGGGTGCAAGAGTATCCCAAAAAAATGCACTTCATAGACCGAGGATCAAGTTTATTTTTATGTGGAGATGTAACATGAACAAAACACGTACATCCAAACACTTTCAAAGGAAGAGAAAAAGGATCTTCACCATTAAATAACACAGAGTAAGGAGTTTTATGATGAAGGACTGATGAAGGTAACCTATTAATGAGAAAGCATGTTGTAAGTATAGCCTGAGGCCAATAGAAATAGGGTACCTTCATGGAGTAGAGGAGGCCCCGAGCAACTTCAAGAAGATGACGATTCTTCCTTTCAGTAACACCATTTTGTTGAGTATAGGCACATGATGTTTGATGAATAAGCCCATTACTCTCACAAAATGATTTGAAGTCATGAGACATGTATTCCTTAGCATTATCAGATCTAAGGGTTTGAATTTTCTTCCCAAATTGTGTCAAGACCATAGCATGAAAATTTTTAAACAAAGGAAGAATTTTGGACCGCTCTTTAAATAGATATAACCAAGTCATTCGAGTAAAATCATCAAAAAAATGACAAAATATTTAACTTGGGAAATATTTGAGACACATAAAGGACCCCATACATCAGAATATATTAGCTCAAACGGAGCAGTACTTGTAGTTGTAAGATGAGGAGAATATGTACTCCTGACATGTTTACTTAATTGACAAACCTCACAACTGATAGTAGAAAGTCCTTTTAAATATGGAACCAAAGAACAAAGTGAAGGGGTAGACGGATGACCAAGTCGGTTGTGTCAAAGTTGGGCCTCAGATGTAGTGGATGATAATGCATCTAATGGTGGAAGAATGTAGTAAAAACCCCCCTTTTCATGGCCGCCACCAATCACCCGCTTCGTAGTGAGATCCTGAAAGACACAAGGATGGATAGAGCAATTTAATTGTTTGGTCAATTGGCTAACCGAGAGAAAATTTAAAGGAAATTGAGGAACAAACAAAACATCTTGAAGGGGAATAGATGAAGTAACAGAGGAGGAACCTTTGTCATGGACCTTGGTTTGGGTACCATCCGCAATAGTAACGAATTTATGAGGATAACAAGGAGATAAGGACTGCAACAAGTGTTTGTTACCTGATAGATGTTCGGAGGCCCCAGAGTCGATGATCCAAGAGGAAGAGGAAGAAGAGGAAGAAAGCATACCTGAGGCAATAGTAGTGGGAGCAGTAGATGATGAGGGAATAAATGATTCCATGAAGGACTTCATTTTCTAAAATGCAGCATAGTCCTCAGCCATAAGAGTCACATTTTCGGATGATGATTCAGCCTTATCTTCATTTTTCTCAAAGTTAACTGAGATTGGGTTAGTTGTGGCCCAGTCAGGCTTGCCATGAAGTTTCCAGTATGATGCCACAAGGTGGTGCTCACGGCCACAATAAGTACAAAGATGAGGCTCAGTATGGAAAGAATTTTGACCCGTTCTACCACCTCTATTATTAGCCCCTCTCATAGTTTGACCCCCTCTCATATTTCTGCCCCGTCCTCGAGATGAGGAAGATGTTCCCTGATTGCCAGAGAACATCGCCGATGGAGCATCAACAGGAGAAGGAGGGGATGTATTTGGTATCCTAAGTAATGTAGCACTAATATCATCAAAGGATGGAAGAGTAGAAGAACTTAGAAGTTGAGTTTTGGCCACCTCAAGGTATGGTTTAATATTCAATAAGCAAATGGCAGTTGCCAAAGCTTCTCTTTGTCATTCTTGAACGGCAATATCAGTGGAATATGGCTGAGCTAGTTTCCATTCTTGAAGAAGACTGCGAAACCGCGCCAAAAATTCGTGAATATAATCTCCATGTTTTGTATGCAACATGTTTTGTAAGACATCATATATTTTTTGTAATGAAACAGTACTTGAATAAAGCTTGGCACAAGTGTCCCATATGTTCTTGGCGGTTTCCAAGTGGACCACATTATTGGCCACCTGCTCTTCCATGATATTAATGAGCCAACTTATCACCATGTTATCATCCTTAACTCACTTGTGGTAGGACACATCTTCTTCATCAATCGGGGGAGGAAAGTTAACAACATGGCTCAAGAGGTCACGAGTAATAAGAACGCTCCGAACTGATTGTGACCAGCTCATGTAATTGGAGAGACCTCTAAGTGGAATTGTAGTAATATGGAGTATATCACTCTTATTACTATTGTATCCAATCTCCATGATGAGGCAAGTAAAATATGGAGGTCAAGGGAAAAGGCCTTCTTCAAAGAACAATTACTCTATGTAATTTGAAGAACCCGTAGACCAAATCACTCACCAACAAAAGAGAACAAGAACCAATTTCTTTCACAAGAGCAAGCACCAAATTATCAACAAATTTGTGCTTTAGAAAGGGATAATAACATCCAGCCATCACTCAACTTCTCTTGTATTCATAAGAACAAAGAGAAGAAAGTAGATGCAACCGATTACTCCTTAATCCAAACTCCAACACAAACGAGCAATAGAAAAAAATTTAGAGAAGATTTAATGACAAACCAAGACACTTGGAAGATATTTATCTTCAGCTCATGGGAGACTTCAATGTAAGAAAAAATTCAATTGTTGAAGTTAAAAAAAAAACGGAACTACAAAGGGTAAATGGTTGTTGGCATTTCATCAAACATATAATGGGCATCCAACAACATAACACAAACCCATGAGCAACCTAAAGTAGGAGAAGATACAACAACATGTGCTGGAATTCACCCATCTTAATTGAATTTTACCCATCAATCTTAATAAGATGCAAACAGCAAATGATCTTGATCACTCTTGTAATTGATTTACAAGGAGTCAAGATTATAACATCAATTTAGTCATAGAAATAAATCTTTACAACATATAAAGATTTATCTTGACTTGATGTGACTCAAAATTCAAGAAGTAAAGAAAAACAGTAAAAAGGAGTATGTAAATAAGAAAAGGAAACAAAAAAAAACGTAAATAAGAAGATGATGAACTTATCTCTTTATGACTGAACTCCTTTTACAACTTCTTGAATAGATTTCATAATACTCCATGAAGAGATCCTAAACTCCTTGCTCTGATACCATGTAGAATTTAGGATCTCATGAAAGGAAATTTAGATCAACAAGAAAGAAGAAGAAGAAGAAGAGAGAAGGAGAAGAGAAGAAGAAGAACATGGAAGAAGAGAGTTTGGATTAAGGGAGAAGAGGGTTGCGTCAAAAAGAAAAATGAGGGCTGGACAAATTTGTGGAAAGAGAGGAGAGTGCTTCAATGCCCTACCTCTTAGCCAATGCCCTTATTTATAGTTTTACAATACCCTTAGGGATAAAACTTGGTAAAATAAAAAACATAAAAGGAACACATATTTACACTTCTATCCCATCTTTATGGAAAGTACCATATTTTACACATATGCCACTCCTTCAATGTGTGGGCTTCTTGTCTTGAGCTTGTGGGCTTGAGCCCATCCTCCAACAGACTTTAAATAAATATTCAAAATTTGGAAATTGCATAACTGATGCGAATGCAAGAGCTAATTTGAGATCTGTGAAGGACTGTGTGTCCTAGACATTCCAAGTAAAGGAATTTTTCTTGAGGAGGCTTGTCAATGGTGCTACTAACGGCTCATAATTCTTGATAAATTTTCTGTAATATCCTACTAATCCCAAAAACCCTCTCAAAGCAGAGGTATTCATAGGCTGCGGCCAATCGGCAATGGCTTGAATTTTCTCAGAATCATGGGAAATAATATGGCCGAGATAGGCCACATGTGACGTCGTAAAAGAGCATTTAGATTTCTTTAAATATAGCTGATGTGCACGTAAAAATTGAAAGACCACTCTTAAATGCTCTAAATGCAAAGTGCCGAATTGGCTATAAATTAGTATGTAATAAAAAAAAGTACAAATTTGCGTAGATAGTTTCGGAATACCTGAATGTGGATGGGGGCGTTGGATAACCCAAATGACATCACCACAAATTCCAAATGGCCGTGATGAGTGTGGAAGGCAGTTTTTTTCGATGTCGGCAGGATGTATACGAAGCTAATGACATCCGGAGCGCAAGTCCAATTTGGTGAAAACCCATGAACCATGTAATTCATCCAGAAGCTCCTCCACCATAGGAATAGGGAACTTGTTTTTCACAGTTTGGGCATTCAAATCCCAATAATCAATACAAAATCACCATGTACCTTCATGTTTCTTAACGAGGAGGACTGTTGAAGAAAATGATGAACGGCTATTGCGAATAAGGCCCTATTGTAGCATACCTTGGCACTGTCTTTCCATTTCATCATTCGGAGGTGTGGATACCGATATGGTCAAACCACCACCATATTTGAGTCCAGTTTTAAACAGATCCGATGGTCACAGTGCCTCAAGGGAGGCAGCCCAGAGGGCACTTGGACCAAGTCCGAGAAATCATCTTGGAGATGTTCTATAGTGCTATCCGGATTGTCCTGTGTGTGAAGCGTATGAATATGATGTGGCTTGTCAACTTGATTGTCCTGTAACAGTACTTGGTGTCCGCCTGTTTCAAAACTCATAGTTAAAGCAGTAAAGTCCCATAAAATAAGGCCCAAGGTTTGCAACCATTTAATACCCAAAACTATATCAAACCCTGCTAAAGATATGAAAAAAAATTATGAATGAAAGAAAGTCATACCGATTGAGAAGTTTACTAGTTTGTTGATTCCACAGCTAGGAACTTTCTCTCCATTGGCAACTGAAACTGTGGCTGTTGCGTGTGGTAGGATCTATAGTTGAAGGTGTTGAGCAGCTATTAAACTCAGAAAATTATGTGTACTTCTCGAATCCACCAGGTTGAAAAGGTCATGGTACATCGACTGAGCCCTAACTTGCATAGTTTGGTAGATTTCTGGCCGGTAATGGCACGCAGAGAGATTTTGGGTGCATCTTCCTCAGTAGGATCATCATTGTATTCTGGTTCTACTAATTCATCAACTTCTAACCAGAACAATCGTTTACACTGATGGTTTGCCCTGTACGGTTCATCACAGTTGTAACATAAGTTCTTTGCCCTGCTGTCAGCCATCAGCCATCTGCAAAATAGTTAATTTTCGAATATACTGGGCGGGTGGGTTGTTGGGCGATGTATCTGCTGCAAGAGTAGTAATGGGATTATTTCTGGCCTACTACCCTACTGGGAAAGTTATCTGAGGGGTAGTGTTGCGCCTCCCTTACCAAGTATTGGAAGTGTTCTGATCCCCTTGCCAAGTTGTCCTCCTATTTTGAACATTTTGTCGAGTTTCCAGTACGTGAGCTAAATTCCTTCTTCGAGCTAAGTCAGTAGGTGTGTGGAGCACCACCTCTAACCTTAAAGACTCATTAAGGCCTGCTGTAAATAAATTGACCTACTGGTCTACACGAACCATCCGGCTGGCTCATGCAAATTTTTCTTGGAACTATTTTTGATATAGTTCCACATGCCCAGTTTGGGCTGGAGGACCAAACCGTATAGTACATAATTCTTTAAACTCTTCCCATCCAAGCACCAATCTATCCAACTCTACTTGAAGAAACCAAATTTTTGCTTCATCGAGCATGTGGAAGGTGGCCAGTCCCACCTTATCAATTTCTGATGTTCTTTGATGGGTAAAAACAATTTTGCACCTATGTAACCAAATCAAGGGATCATTTGAGCCATTAAAAGTAGGAAAATCCAATTTTTTATACCTAGTTACGGTGCCTCCTCCATGGTTGAAATTTCCAATCTAGGTAGGAAAGGCAGTGCGCCCTGCAAACTGATCTCCCCCTTTGTTGTGCGAGTTGTCCTCTCCTCTTTGTTCCGGGGTTGAGTTTCTTCCATCCGTAATATTTCCCATCATTCCAAAAAGTCTATCGATTTTGAGATTCATATTTGGAAGTTGTTCCAACTTTTCCATGATTATAGTAAGCTTTCTTTCCTTTTTCTGCCTGCCCTCTGATCAACAATTCTTTTAACTCACCATTGCTGAGCTCCCCCATGTTACCCTACTATGATACCACATTTTTATGGTCCCTAGCCATGGATTTAGTAACTCCGCATGGGAGTGGTGAATCCAAAGTGAGAAAAATGAGTTCAGCACTGGTAGGTGTTGCTGCTCTTGGTAAGAGATATAGGAACCTCTTATGGAACTCGGAAAAGGAAGATTTCAAGGCCCCCTTGCTAGTCTCGGATGAGAAGGTGAGAACCCTCTTGTTCTTCATGGAAAGACAGGATTTTTATCTTCTTGTGGTTCACGGAAAATCAGAATAGGAGCCGCCTCTTTCTTAGTAATGCTTTAGAGAACAATAGAGATAAAAAAAAAAAAAAAAAAAGCGTAGAAAAGAATTCAGATTCAAGAGGGAAGCTAGACCTAGAGGTCATCAAGGAGAACTCCAAACGCTTGAGCTTGTCAAGGAGAACTCTTAAACCCTATTTAACCTAAAAATCAATACTTGCCTTCTCTTCATTCCTTTTCCCTCAAAATAGGGCTTGACGCACTTAGAGTTTAGGGTTTCATAATTACATTATTGCCCCTGTGGCATGTAGCCTTAAATACTAAATGAAAACTATACTTAAAAGAAATATAAAATATGAAAGTAAAAGCAATTAACTCAGTGAATCAATGGTGCCTCCTTTGGGTGACTCGGTTAGCTATTGAGTCCTCAACAAAGTTTGACTCTTAAGGCTGATATAGGAATTTTTGTGGGCTATTCTACTCATAAAAAAACATATAGAATTTATAAAAAGTATCTATGAGAGTCGTGGAGTCGGTAAATGTTGAGCTTTATGAATCCAATTTGCCAAATCCAATGCCAACTCCAATTTCTGATGATGAAGAGGGAAACCCCTTCAATTAATCCTTAGGATCTCAACCACAAGACCAAAAAATTGAAGAGAACCACAATGACCCGAATAACCAAGAGGAACCACATTTGGAGCCAAAGAACTATAGGTTCATGGTTGATCATCCCTAAGACCAAATATTTGGTGACCCTCAAAGTAAAATTGCAAGTAGGAGAGCAATACATGAGACTATAGCAAATAGTGCTTTCATTTCTTAAATTAAGCTCAAAATTTTTGTTAAAGCCAAAAAGGATGATTTTTGGATAATGGCAATGCAAGAAGACTTGAATCAATTTGAAATAAACAAATTTTGGACTCTTGTACCTAGACCCAAAAATCAACAAGTCATAGGAACAAAATGGGTCTTTAGGAAGAAAGAAAATGAAAAAAATCAAGTTTTGAGAAGCAACGTTAGGTCAGTTGCCAAATGATATAATCAAGAAGAAGCTATTGATTTTGAAGAAACCTATGAACCTATGGCAAGACTATAGTCAATTTGAATCCTTTTAGCCTACTTTGCACATGAAATTCAAATTGTACGAGATGGTTGTAAAAAGTGCATTCTTAAATGGGTACATTCAAGAAGAAGTCTATGTTGGACAGCCCAAAGGTTTTGAAGACTTGAGCAAGGTTGACCATGTATATAAACTAGATAAAGCCTTATATGGGTTAAAGCAAGCTCCTAGAATATAGTATGAAAGATTAAAAAAATTCTTAGAAAAGAATGGCTATAAGAGAAGTAGTGTAGATAATACTCTATTTACAAAGAACAATGATCATAAGTTGATTATCATTTAAATCATGTGAAAATATCATATTTGGTTCTAAAAACCCCTCTAAATATGAAGAATTTTCTAGGGTAATGAAGAATGAGTTTAACAATGAACTCGCATTCTTTCTTGGACTTCAACCAATGCAAACCGAAATGGCACATTTATAAATGAATCCAAGTACACTAAGGGATTGCTTAAGTGATTCAATGTTGAAAATCTTAAGTCAATTAACACACCCATGAGTTCCTCCTTGAAACTTGACTCAGACAACTCCTATATGGCCATAGATGAAAATTTTCATAGAAGTATGATAGGAGCCCTACTTTACCTTTCTGCTAGTAATCCGACTATAATGTTCTCCGTATGCCTATGAGCTATGTTGGAAGATAGGCTCAAGCCCACACTAGCAAGGAAGGCCCACAAGATGGGCCCGAGCACATAAGAAGTGGGACCCACCATGATTACCACAAGCTGGCATCCTTATCACATAAGTTGGAAGATCAAGAAGGACTCACATAGGCATCTTTATCTTATGGTCATATCCTAGAAGAGTTCTAATTTGAGTTATATTTGTCTTTTATCTATATTGAGTTATATAATTATGCTAGGACTTATCTTTAAGTGTTAGAGTTTGGGAGTAATTATGACAATGGTAGTTTTATTGTAATTGGACTCTACTACCTTCATCTATTATAAATAGAGGTTCATGTACTCTGATTATAATGAGAAGTTAATGAAGTCAATGAAGTATTTTTCTTTTCCATAAATTCAACATGCTATATTTCAATCCGATCCTAGATAATCCCATTTAGTGGCACTGAAAAGAATTTTTCAATATCTTCTTGGGACACCAAACTTAGGTCTTTGGTACTCAAACTCTTCAGCCATTGATCTAGTAGGTTATTCCGATGCTGATTTTGTCGTCTACAAAATTGATAGAAAGAGTACGAGTGGTAGTTACCAATTACTTGGAAATATGCTTGTCTCTTGGTTTTCCAAGAAACAACATTAATTGGAACTATCCTTCATCAAAGAAGAATACATATCATGTGGAAGTCACTGTGCATGATTTATTCGAATGAAATAACAACTAGATGACAACGATTTAGATCAAAAAGGAATTCTAGTCCATTGTGATAACATGAGCTCCATAAGTCTAAGTAAGAATCCGATTCACTACTCTCGATAAAAATAGATAAAGATTAGATATCATTTCGTCTGAGTGTTGGTTTAAACCAAGGTTATCAAAATTGAGTTTGTTGCCACCAAAAATCAATTAGCCGATATCTTTACAAAGCCATCTAGATTTGACAGTTTCTCTAAGCTTTCGGGCAGTGCACTTCTATTCACTTTGGTCGAATAATATGAAGTTAATGAACATATTGTACCTTAATAGTGCCAAAGAGTGATCGATCAATTCCTACTGGTTGATCGATCAACTTGAATGATTGATCGATAAATCGAAATAGAATGATCAATCATTCATGACACGTAAGGAGACGTTGAAGAGACATTTTTTTAACCCAATATCTTTACTCCAAATCATTTGAAAACCCTATTCCAACATTTTCCAAGACCTCCATAGCCCTATTTCTTCCTTCTATTTCCATTTTTGTGCGATTTCCATTCAAATTCGAGGCTAAAACCCTCATTTCAGCCTCTCCTTCTCTCAAAATTTGCCTTTCCACAATGGTGCGAACAAAGTCATAGAAAAGAAGAAGACCCCGTCAAAGGAGCTATGGAGTAAAGTGAACATTTTCCAAGACCTCCATAGCCTTAAGGATATGACCAACAAAAGGGAACACTTCTAAATGAGGTAACAATGGAGTAGATACTTGTTAAATTTCATCAATAAGAGTATAGTAGGGTTGTGGCAAGTTCACTTGGGCTTCAATACGAGGGAGATTTATGGATTTATGAGGATTTTTCCTCTTATAAGGGGCTACTCGAGTTAGATGAGCTAGTTTATCCCCTACTCATCAAGATTTTCGACTCAAACCTTGAGATTGAAGAGGTTGGGCTCAATAATTTGAAGATCTCATCCTATGTAAAGAAAATGATGATATCCGTTTGTTCTATGGACTTGAATGATCATCTCAGGACCACCATCATGGGGATGACCCAATATGTGAAGGAGAATTGTCCTATTGACCTTCACTCTGACTACCCCCAAAACACACAAGATGAAATCATGTTGGTATTTGGGCAACAGGCGGAAAGCTCCTATGAGGTCAAGATCAAGGACCGGTAAAATGAGTAATTATAGAAGTTGTCACGCATGTTCTCAACCCAAGAAAGGGAACGTACTCAAGATTGACGACCACCAACATATTTTGGATGTGGGCTATCACTCAGGGTGTGCAACTCAACTTTGGCTATTTCATGGCTTGTCGGATGGCTGACATAGTGGTTAGCTCTAGAGCAGACAACCTTCCTTTCTCTCAAGCCATCATAGTCATCCTCCAATTGAGCACATTTTATTTTTAGATGAGACATCACCAAAAATATGACCATCGGAGAAACAGAGTTCAAAAAATTTGGCTTCTCCAAATTGCAAGCTCAATGGGTTCCAAAGGACTCAATTCAGAATAAAGTCGCCCCCTTTGCTAGTCAAATTTGGAGATAAATCTAGAGCCTGAAGCAAATCAGTTCGAATTCACGAAGAAGAGACGCACTAAAGAAGTCACTTCGTCATCCATCAACTGCCTATCAGCGCTTCAGGATGTTGTGGATGACATCTGGGTGACTCAAGTAGTTGTTCTTGCGACAAAAGAACAATTGAAGGCTGGGCGGATCAAACAAGGTCAATAGAGTATAGAAAGTCTTCTTGAGACTATCCTCAGCTAAAGCATTGTAATGCCTTGCATATACTTATGAAATGGCCTTGAGCCAACTTTTTTGACTACCCATGTGTTTCTCTTTTAGTATAACCTTTGAGTATGACAAAAAGGAGGAGAACAAGATGGAAAAATAGAACTTGGACCTAGGCACTCTAAACATTGAAAATTAAAATAATTTAAACATACTATGCAAAGATTAAGGGGGAGAATTTCTCAAAAAATGCACTTAACTTAGCTCCAAACCTTAGGGAATGTGCATATCTTTATTTTTTCCAAGTTAGGTTTTCTCATCATAAAAAAGGAGGAGATTGTTGAACTTAGTTTGACTCCCTTATTGACTTTGATGATAAAAAAAAAATTTAATAGAGCTGAAAATTTTTAAACTAAATATTTCAGATACTTTACCTTGAAGAGAAAATATATCTCAAGGTATAAGGTTTCAAAACCATAAAGCCTACAGAAGATCACAAGCAACATTGAAGGACATCTCTTGAAGAAGAAGACATTGTGAAGACTAGAGTTTAAGTGTCATTGGTGTATATCAAAAATCAATCAACAAATGTAAGAGAGCTTTCCTAACTCCTTTCTTTAAAATACAATGGTATACTTGGAGCTTTAGGATACACATATCATATACACATGTTTAGAAACATCATACAAATCTTCTAAAACATGTTAGAGAACTTAGCTTCAATCATTACCATGCTTTAAAAGTCAAATTAGTTGAATTGGCACAAGAATGATCGATAATCCTTTGCCATTGATCTATCATCCAAAAGTGTGCAGGCCATGACTATAAATCATGATCGATCAACCATAGTCGATTGATCGATCATCCAAAACATGGCCATTTCATGCTATAGAGCATGATCAATCATCCCATTTGGATTGATTGATGAATACTTTCCAGGAAATTAAATTTTACATGGAATGATTGATCATCCCACACAATTGATTGATCGGTTATAATCTTGCCAGTCAGGGTCATAAAGCATGATCGATCACTAGAAGTTAGTTTTTCGATCATACTTGCATTACATAGTGAGATGGAATTTTCATTGATCGATCATCCCCTGGTAATGATAGATCAACTTAACTTTTTTGGACCAAAGGTAACTTTATGATCAATTAGTCCATCAATCCATAAGTCACATCCTTACAAAAAAATAGTTTTAATGATCAATTGATCAAATTAATCACTTTATAGTAATCGATCAATCAACATTCTAATTTTTGTAAATGGGAAAAAAGGGCTAGTTTTTCTTTTGCGGAATAGATAAATACCCCCACCAAACCACACATATGTTGGCTCAAGTAGTTTTTTAGGAGGGAGGTGAATTGAGATATTCAAATTAAAAACTACTAGTGCATGTGATTAAAAAGTCATGCATAAAGGAAATTCAAAGTAAAGAACAACATGATCACACTACAAGAACAAATATATTTTTTGTTATTAATGCTCTCCTAGTGACAGTCACCGTTCAAGAACCCTTGCTAGGAAAAATTCCGCCATTAAGCTTTAATAGATGGAAAATTACAAAAGAGATTCCGACTCTCTTTGGCTACGTATAGCTCAATACACAATTTTGAACAAAGCAAATGTCCCCAAGAGCTTTCTTCTAGATTATAGCTCTTGTTAGGCCTTTCAATCTAGATTAACAGGTTCTAGATGAACCTATCACAAATACATAAAAAAAAAAAAGGGAAAAATTACACCCTTACTTGGAGAGATGCTTCTCCTTGAGAGATTCAAGTTGCCTCCTCCTTTGTAGCACATTGTGAAATGATCAAGGAGTTTCTACTATGATGAATGCAAGGATGACTAAAAGAGAAAATAGTTTTCAAAGTATTTGGATCACTCTCTTTCTCTCCAAAGCACTTTTGATAGAAATTTGCAAGATAAAGGATTGTGGCTTGAACATATGGTAATAAATCCTGAGTCACACCTTTACTCACAGGTTGGTGGGGTATTTATAACATCCCCAACTCAAACTAGAAGTTATTTTTCCATTTGCAAGAATCAGACCGTTGATTGATAGATCATTGTTTAGTGATCGATCAATCAATTGATCTTAACGGCTACTTTTCTGCTAGAGAATCACTTATCGATTGATGGGCTGATCGATCAATATGTTACCATTGGTCCAAAAAATTTAAGTTGATCGATCATTTCCAGTGGTTGATCAATCAATTGAGATTCCCTCTAGCTATGCAATACAAATGTGATCGATCAATGCAATTTCCTATGATCTATCATGATTTATGTCACTTACTGGAAATATTCTAAGTGGTCAATCAATCAGGAAGGATGATTGATCATTCCATGAAAATTTTTCTTGCTTTTGATAGTAATGATTGGTTAATAGGGTGGGATAATCGATCATGCATTATAGCATGAAATGACCATGTCCTGGATGATCAATCAATTGACTAAAGTTGATCAATCATGCTTTCAATTCTTGGCATGCACAGTTCTGGATGATCGATCATCAAGAGTGGTTTATCATTCATTCCAATACTAGATTAAAAGTATAGACTTTTTAAAGTATGGGAATTTTTGTCTAAGTTCTCTAGCATGTTTCTAAATGTTTTTTTATGATGATCCTTAACATATTTATATGAAATTTATATCGTAAATCATGGATTTCACAAATGTACTTACGGAATAGGAGTTAGAATACTCTCTAACAAAACTTCATTGAGTTTAGATGTTTTTCTATAATGGTTGAACTCAAGTCTAGTAGTTGTCTTTGTCCTTGTAGGTGAATCTGCAAGTGATGTTCTTCAATTGTGCTTGACATGTTGAATTTGGCTTTGACTCTCTAGACCTTAAGATACTCTTGAAGGTTAAGTATCTGGAATACATGGATTTTCAAGTTATTAGTTCAATTAAGTTTTGTTATCGTTAAATCAATGTGGGAGTCAACCTATGGTCAACCACATAGAGAAGTTAATGAGCAATTTTTGGCAAATCCTTAAGCCTTTATTCCCAAAGACTTACAATTCCTTCTCTAAAGTGATTTTGAGTGAAAAAGAGCTACACACTAGAATTATCCTTTATCCTTACTCATTCCTCCACCTATCCTTGCATTTCACATTAGTCAAGCTCTCATATACTACACATTTGATCTCTCAAGGAGAAGGTACTCTCCAAGTGTTGGGTGTAATTTTTTCTTTTATTTTATTTTTATTTTAGAAAGGTTCATCTAAAACCTATTTAATCTAGATAGAAAGGCCTAGCTAGAGCTACAATCCAGACAATCTTCTGGACAGATTGAGTTTTTAAAAAGCGTGTATTGAGCTACACATGGCTTAAAGAGAGCCATAATCTCTTTATGTTATTCCAACTATTAGAGCTTTTAAAAATAGTGGAATTCCCAAGCAAGAGGTCTTGGGTGGTGAATTCCAATAGGGGAACATCGATAACAAAAATTTTTTTGCCTCCTATAGAGAGTGCATGATTGTTTTAGTTTAAAACTACCTTATGGTATAATTTTTTATTATATGATCTACTTAGTTTTTAACTTGAAATTCTCAATTTACCCACATCTTGAGAAGCCACTTGGGCCAACACTCTACAAGATGGTCAAACTAAGTACTCTTTCTTCTTTGGCTAATATGACCATTGATTCTTTCAATATTGATATGTCCCTCTAGAAAACTCAGATTGAGAATTTGTTTGATAGGTTAGAAAATAGACTTAACGTTATTTCTTTTGAAAAATAACTCTACATATAAAGTCTTGTTCTTGATGGCCTAAAATGCTAAAAAATTGAAGCCTTTTGTTGCTACTAAAACCTCTCTTATTGTCTGACTTTTTCTACTTCGAATATTGATTTCTCTTTATAAAATACTTCGATTGCCTAAGTTCTTTTTATGTTGGAAATTATAATTTGAAATATGAAATCTTCTTTATAGAGGTGGGAACACCAAGGAAAAATGAGTACTAGAAAGAGAAAAGGGAGACAAAAGATTGAATACTAACCTAAACTACTAGGGATGATAAATCAGAAAAGGATCATATCATCTACGTGGGTTGACTGAGTCAACTTAGAGAATATTCTCTAATGCCATGTTGAATTTCTAGAAAAGAGAAATACTTGACTAACTCCATTATAACTTATAATGAGCCTCTATTTATAATAGAGTAAATAAGTAGAATTAGATTACAATTAAACTACCCATGTCCCAGTGACACCCAAAGTCAAACACTTGTAAACTAAACCTCTTATGTGAAACTTCCTTCCCATGATACTCTTATTAGACTCCACCCTATTAATTTTGGCTCTGTGAAACTTCTTGTTGTGAGAATCATGTTAGACTCTTCCTTACTTGTTCTTCAATATTTTGTTAAACTTCTTTATGTTTATTGTATAACAT
Source organism: Aristolochia californica (assembly GCF_029961685.1). Classification (NCBI taxonomy): domain Eukaryota; kingdom Viridiplantae; phylum Streptophyta; class Magnoliopsida; order Piperales; family Aristolochiaceae; genus Aristolochia; species Aristolochia californica. Next base: position 26,513,427 of record NW_027181771.1, read on the forward strand.
AAATACTATATAATTACAAATCATATTCGATAACTAAACCAACAAGATGAAACTGATAAATACTTATAAAATGTATTCTTTGATCTCATTGTAGTTATTGAGTACAACCCACAACATCTTGTTATATAAGTTTGAGTCAAAGATAAATTAAGTTCTTCCACTCATTTCCAAGGTAGTGTGAAAAAACTAATATTTTGTCCTTCAAACACTTGATGTCTCCAATGTAATTTCAATCTAAGTACAAAGAATAAAGAGTCAAAGATTCAATGTCAATATACACTTCTTCAATTGAACCCTCCAAATGAGCTCTATTTTGTGCTCAATATTTTTAATTTGCGAAGAAACCTTTTTATTGAGAACATCCATTGATATTATATTGGACCACATAAAAGTGTTTCATGAGGTAGATGATCTTCCAGATGGACTATACATAAAAAAAAAAGGAGGGTGTTAATACCTTTTCCAACTTACATAAGATCATGTTATGAACACAATAACATTATTATTTTATTATTTTTCTTTAATTTATTTTATTTTATTTCAGTTTAGGCCACAGGGGTATTTTTTGGAATATTTTATTTATAGGGGTATTTTTGTAATATTTTATATTAAACCCTAATAGGGTGAACCCTATTTAATGGGTAAGAGTAATGATAAAGACATGCATTAAAGCATTAAGAATTAGGTTAAATATAGTGTAGACAGACTTAGAGTTCTCAATTTTTGTATTCGTTCTTCTTCCTAATTGTGCCAGATCTGGGACCATATCAACTGGTATCAGAGCAGGAACACGATGCCCATTGAAGACCCATATTTGGCAATGCACAGAAAAGTCCATGAAATGGCTGAATATGGTGAGACACCAGAAAGTATACAGATGTGGCGTGCTGGCTGGGTGCAATATTGGCTGACGACGGAGTACAGAGAGGCATTCCTCGGAGAAGATATCTCCAACGGAGTAAAATTATGGCGAATGAAGAAGCATAGAGAAGCATCCCATGGAAAATCTGTCTCTAACGGGAAAAAGGGTAACGCCGAGGCTTTGGCTTCGTTCCGTCTACTGACCCAGACTCTTGCGGGGGATTTGGAGGAAACCTCAAATCCAGATTCACCCCAAATGCCTCAGCACCACCATCCACACTCACCTCCACCAGTGCCGACCACCAACGTTGATTCGGCGACGGCGACCTCCGAAATTGGAGACTCAACATGTCCCAAATCTGAAGGATATCACGAAATCCCTTCGGCGACACCCACGGAACACCATTTACAATTCCCCCCTCAAGTCCGAAAGCTCGCCTTTTCGGAAGAGATTTTCAAAATCCCGAAATCAAACGACGAGCACCCAAATTTTGGGAAATCGGCAGAAATTTCTGCCCCAATCCCATCGATGGGTTCGACCTCCCAAATCACCTTCTCACGGCCAGCTCCACCTCTTCCAACACCGCAGACGGAAGTCTTCTCATCTTCCTCGGTCACGGAGAAGCAATTCGACCCTTCCTCCTCTGTCTCCGTACATCGACCAGCTCCGACAGCCACAAGATTCTATCGAAAAAAGAGGAAGCGCCGTCGAAAACATGTCCGGTGGGATGTGACTTCCAACCATTCCCTCCCACTCACCGTCCCCCTCTCAGCAGAACCGAGGAACCCAACTTCCAAATTGGGTGGGCGTGGCTCCGAAATGTTTTTCAAGGGGAGTTGGCTTCCGGCCAACTGCAATCAGTCTCAATCTCCTTTTCAGTGGGGAACCCTCGTCCACGCACTTGCGGGTAAGCCTTTAAATCGTCCTCTATTTTCCACTCAATTCGATTCTTCCATGCTGTGGATGGGGCTCCCAGGCCCGGAGCAACAGCAACGTTGCCTTCAAATTGGGTTTATTTTTTTGGGAGAGCATTGTCAAATTGGCAAATTGGGATTCTGCCAAATGGATGTTGGATGGCATTTTATTTCCTTGTTAATTAAAGCTAGTTTAGGTGGTAGAATCGGCCTTCTAGAGGAGTGCAGGTTCTTCTTTGATTCATTGGCAATTCAGACCATTCAGGTGCTTTCCGTTGGAACCTTCCCTGCTGCGTCTAATTACAGATCTGCTAAGGATGAGGCAGATGATGGAGTTGAGCCCTCTATGTTAGGCTTGCAAAGCTATTGGGAAGTTGCGTATGCAGATGACCTGGCAAATTTTCATGAGCATGGTCATGTAGGTGAAATTTGGTTTGGATCTGAAGTTATGGAGATTGTTGTCAATTGGACCAAAAATTTGTGCGTCAACATATCCAACAATTATACACAGAATCTTGCTGATGAAGCCAGCTCCAAATGTGAGTCAGTTGAAGAGGTCAACAACTGGTTGTCTAGCTAGAGTGTCCTTGACATTGGCACTGGACATGGTGTCCTTCTCCAGGAACTTGGAAAAGAAGGGTTTTGTGACATGCTGGGAACTGCTTACAGTTTAGCAACAATTGATCTTGCACGCAATCTTGCATTTGGTTGTGATGATACCCATTTCACCATGGAAGAAATAAGAACACAATTTGTGGAGAAAGGTTTTGATTGGCTTCAAAATTGCCCTGACATTGAGAATTATCCTCACATGGCAAAACTATATTTGGGCCCAGAAAATGGAGACAATCTAAATCATCCGGTGGAGAACAGTGACAGAAGTGCTGGAGATATTTCTGGAAGTATCTCATTTTACATCCCAAAATTTTTGGCAGGATTCAGTGTGCTAAATAACCGTATTACTGACAAGTTTGAATGTTTCTCTTCTTATATGGATGAGCGTGTTGGAGTATTATCACATGCTTCACAAGTAACACGAAATGAAGTTGTTCGTCTGCTTGGACTCATGAAGTTGCTGAAGCTTAACATGAAAAACTTGGAAGCAAGTAACCATGACCAAGACCATACGATAACACTGCTCCAAACTACTGTAGATGTTCTATATGCTGCATGCTATAATTTTATCCTCGAACTGCAGACAGTGTCAAACTTCAGTGTTGGTCTGGATTTTGTGGACTTGGGGGCAAGAGGTGGTGATAATGTACCAGAAGAGCCATCAGAATGCATTAAGACTGCAGAAAAGTTGTCAGCGGTTGTGAAACACATTCACCCTAAAACAGAAGAATTCAGGGTTGAGAACAGTGATAAAACGCAAGATGGTGAGATAGGCAGTAGTACAAAAACTGACAAGCAGGCGCTTGAGGTTAAAAAATCTGGAAAGGATCTCATGACCCAAAATGAGGGACCTAAATCCGGGGATATGCAGACTATTGGGGCTAAAATTACTGCTAGTAAAAAGGAATTCAAGGATCCATTGGAAATATGTGTGAAGGATGGAGATATTAGCAGTGTTATGTGTTCTTATAATCACATCATTGGTGTTCCCTCTTGTGCTGATAACAGGCTCTTATCTGCAACCGTTAGAGGAGAATGGGCTCTTCATGGATACATTGTTGCTGACTGTGATTCACTTGAAGTCATGCACCATGGTCACAACTGGCTGAATGATGAACCAGAAGATGCAGTAGCACAAACCTTTGAAGCTGGCTTGGATCTGGATTGTGGAGTTTATTACACCAACTAAGCCTTCCCTGCTGTCCAGAATGGCAGAGTCTGGGAAACAGAAGTGGACAAGGCCTTGAGAAATCTCTATGTTGTTCTAATGAGGCTTGGTTTCTTTGATGGAAGCCCTGATGGTTATGATTCACTTGGGAAAGAGGATGTTTGCCCCATAGATCATATCGAGCTTGCAGCTCATGCTGCTAGGGAAGGAATTGTCTTGCTCCAGAATAACCATTCACTCCCTTGGTACCATCAGAAGATGAATTCAGCAAGGGAGATGGAAGTCGTTTTTACTGTATATGAGGACTTCGCACACTACAAAACTGAAGTTTACAAGCACATTACAGGCGGTGAAATGGGTAGGCCGTGCAACTTTAACAATGAGGGACATTGTAAGAATCTTACTCCTGAGTATAAGAAAGCTGCATCTGTATTGAGCATCTTTGACCCTTCAGTTGCTCTCGCTAAGGTTGATGCCAATGAAGAGAAAAACAAAGAGCTTGCACGTCTGTATGATGTGCAGGGTTTTCCCACACTTAAGATTCTGCGCCATGGAGGGAAGACTCTTGGTGTGAAGGCCTACCCTACTTTGTACTTCTTGTCCTCTAGTGGCAAAATATCAAAATATGTGGTGAACAAATCAGCGAAAGATATTTTTGACTTCATTCAAACGAATAGAGATCTGGTTGTAGAACAAGATGCTGCCACAGACCTTACTTTCGAGCTTGAGGACAACCTCGTTCTTCCAGGGGGGGGGGGGGGGGGGGGGGGGGGGGGGGGGTGTAATGTTATGAACACAATAACATTATTATTTTATTTTATTTCAGTTTAGGCCACAGGGGTATTTTTGGGAATATTTTATTTATAAGGGTATTTTTGTAATATTTTATATTAAACCCTAACAGGGTGAACCCTATTTAAGGGGTAAGAGTAATGAGAAAGATATGTATTGAAGTATTAAGAATTAGGTTAAATATAGTGTAGACAGACTTAGAGTTCTCAATTTTCGTATTCATTTTTCTTCCTAATTGTGTCAGATCTGGGACCATATCAGATCACAACGATGTTTCCTTGTAATTTCTTTAACACATCAACTTTAAGTGTTTTTGGACACCTCTTTAAAGAATAATCCCAACTCAATAATTGGAGCAGTTACACTATTTGATAGGTAAAAACGCAAACCCACATGAATAAATGTTGTACCATTACGCAATAATCATGACTCTTTAGGGTTGATACATTTGGGGATCTACCTTGACACAACAATATATATTTGAAGCAACCTCATCTAAAAAATTAATGTTTTAGAGCTTAGAAAAAATAATTGTTTGTCTTGATTAGTCATTATAAATGATGTAGGAGGTATATAAATTGAATCACTATCTCTTCTCAAAAGTAGTTCCTTTTTTATTGATATGTCTTCCTGGTCAAGCTTGGTCTTCACATAGTCTTTCATTTTACCACTTATATTCAATATTATGCCCACAATATTGTCACAATTTTTTTTAATGTGCATGACATCCAAAATCTCAACTTCGACCAATAACTTAAACTCAAAAAGTATGCTCTTCTTTCAATTCAATTTATTGGGAGATAGTTCTCTTCCTATTGGCTTTTGTTTGCTATACAATCTACAGTGGAGCTCCTACAGTTGTCTCTCAACATCACATCTGGATAATTGAATTAGAGGGAGGGAGAGTTGATCATCTTGTTTACAATCAAATTTTCTATTCCTTCACCACTTATCATCCATGGGTAAAAAAGTGTCAATGACCATGTAATATTCATTTCTACCATGTTTTAACCACACAAAGTGTGTTTAACTCATACAAATTGGATATGTCAATTTTCCCTTGGTTCTCCAATCCGTAAGTATGGAAATGATTGATGGTACAAAGAAGTACACTATGCATTGTAAACACCTCTCCTACATATACATCAAAATATTTCTCATGTTCTAACCACAACTCTCTGTCAACTACTCAACCAAAGGGCGTAAATAGACATCATTATAGTTTTCGGAAGACTTAATCCTCTGTTGATTTTCAGGACTCCATGGATTTAGCTCATGGAGAAAAAGGGAGATGGCATATTGGGAGAAAAAAAGGAGAAAGAAACGGGTTATTGACTTGTGGGCCTTCCTTGGTCATGTGCGCTTGAGCCCATCTTCCAATACTCCCCCTCAAGTTGGGGGTGAGAGAATATCATAAAGGCTCAGCTTGCTACAAATAGTGTATCGCATCTTCCCATATAAAAAGGTAGTGTTACGGTCCCTAGCCATGGATCTAGTAACTCGGCGAGTTGAATATGAATCCAGCACTGTTTGAGGGTTTCTTATCACGTTTTTGTGAAAAGAACTCTCTTGTAATTCTCCTTTCACGTTAGGATTGAAAAGGATTTTCCTTTTCTCAATTATAGATGCAACAAGCAAGTTAAAGGACTGTTTAAGCACTCAGATATGAAATCCCTCTTTTATGATTCAAGACAAGAGGGTTTTGCTTGCTGTAATGACTCAAGAACAACCCCTTTCCCTTTACTGAATTCATTCCCCTTGAAAAGGAGTTTCCTTTTCTTAATTATGAATGAGCCCAGCTAGTCAAGGAAGCTCCTTGAGGCCCCAACGTGGAACCCCCTTTCTTATGGCTCACGTCAAGGTAGGGTTTCCAATTTTATGCAGCATTGGTTCCTTACGTAAAAGAGAAACATAAATCTAATCTTAATGTTTGGAATAAGATTAGAAAATACCTCTTGACATCAACACCAATCCAGCAACTAGAATTCGTCTTTCTTCCTGGTTAGCTCACGCCAACCCTTCTCCAAATATCTCTTGACGTCAACACCAATTCAGCAACCAGAATTTTCGTGAAAGAGATGACCTCTCTTGTAGCTCGAAAGAGAAAGGTAATTCCTCTTCCTTTTCCTTCCAAGATCTCCTCAAAGACTCCCCAATGGATGCAGCAAACCCCCAAGAGAGTTCACACCAAGAACCCTAGAATAGAAAGCCTAGAAGGAACCTAAATTACCTAGTTTATGCTAATTCCGAGCTTGCTCTATTTCTCCATCCTTACCCCTTAAATAGGGTAATTAACATCAACATAGGTTAGGGTTATAAAACCCAATTCTACCCCTACCTTTAAGTCTTATTACAAATCAATAAAATTCGAAATTAAAAGCAACATAAATAATAAAAGTAAAGTAGATGACTCAGTCTTATTGAGTCCATAACAGGTAGTCCACCATATCTTCCAACACTCCCCCACAAGCTAGTGGTCTCTTATAGACCCAACTTGCATAATATAAGTGAGTAAAATTACTCCTAGTTGTAAATACTCCAATCAAATGGTCATAGTCAAAATTACTTTCTAGGCAAAAAAGTAGCTCTACTGTAGGGCACAAAGTCTACCCGCTTTCTCAAAGTAGTTCAAAAAACACCTCTTGGGTGAATAATAGACTTGACTCACACTGGATGTTGGGCATACTCCTATCCTCTATAGGTAGAGGGTCTATAGGCATTGCTCAAAAGTGTAGTAATAAAATCTTCCATCACGGTGTCACTCCACAGGGCACCAACTCTCAAATGGTATGAGTAAAAATGCCAAATAAAGAGGAAAAAGGTAATCACCGAAAGATAACATGTTGGGGCCACCATATGATTTTTTTCTTCATTAGAATAACCAATGCTGACAACAATCAACAACTAAGAAGTCCATCTTCAATAATAATGTCTCAATCAGAGAGACACAATAGTAGTAGTTGAAATGGGCATGGACCCAAATAACACGTACCAAATAATGAAAATCCTTAAAATGACCCATAAAATAATCCACCTATAGTCCATCACTAAATAAGGAAGTTGCACCAAATAATATGCCAGAACCAAGTAATAAGCTGCCAATACTTCAAGAAAATAATCCAACTGGAGACAAGCACTGAGTCGAGCCGAGTAAGGTATCAGACCAATATAGCCAAGTCATGGGAGGAATTGGTAAACTCGGGACTCGGACCCATATAACATAGGGAATAAGCAAGTGGGTCTAATTATATTGATCGGACCGAGTTGACCAAGACCAAGTTGTGTCGTTCTGAGTTGGCCCTAGTTAACTCAGTAGAGCATAAGCAATGCTCAGGTCAGCAAATTAGCTTCTTCTTCCTCCTCACCAAAAGTTGTAATGGACTCAATGACACAGACAACTCAAAGAAAATAGATTTCTCGGCAGAGAAAATAATCCAATGAGTAGAAATAGAAAAAAAATCTCGGAAAGTCATCTTCTCCGGCAAAGGCAATGGGAAACAATTAGAGAACAAAAGAGAATCCATCATCTCTGGAATGACAGAGGAATTTCCAAAAAAAAAAAAACTCACTAGCAATGCTAGCTGCCTTCTGAACAGATTCGTAATCTTTCTATACAGAGGAAGATCAAATATTTTCAGAAGTAGAAGATCAATCCGATGATGCCAGCCGGTTATTTCCCGAAGGTAAGAAAAATAAATCGTCCCAGCTGGATTCTGATATTTTTTGGAAAAGAATATGCCATCTCAAAGAGATCTTGAAAACGAAAACCAAACTTTCCAAACGAGAAAGAAATCACCTATTTTGAAAAAAAAAACATTTGCCAACGTGATGAGACTTCCTCTATTAATTGCAGCAAGATGACATGTGCCATTGGCTTCGAACTGAGTTCCTTATGTAATAGAAGTGCCAACGAAAGAAATTCCAGAAATGATGTAGATAAGATCAAGCTGATTTTTTGCTTCATTGCTGTCCTAGGCAAGCTTTTTGGGCAGACAGCCCAAGAGCCCTACAATGTCGGGTTGCCTGTTAAGTCCTACAATGCTAGAGTCATCATCTTCGAAGGGACCTATGAGTAATTTCATAATTTTTTGTAGAACCCCTTGTTTAGATATAAAGCCTTCTACTCAGCACTAGTCTAGAAAGAATGTCAAATGATACTTGTTGCATGTTCAGTGACATTTTCACCGTTCAAAACCGAGAGGATGAAGTTCATATTTTTATTTTTGAAAAAGTCATATTTTGGAGCCAAATTTGATTGGAATATCACTCTTAAAGAATGTGTAGAAGAATTCACTACATTTCCATCCTGATTGGAGAGAATTGGTATTAGACAGGGGAAATCACCACTCTTAAGAACGGTCTTAATGCCAATATCAAATCCACAGGAAAAACTGCCCAGAGTAGTGGCGGATTGGATAAGAAGAAAGGCGTCAGAAACGTCATCGCCAACAATTGCAGCAACTCTGGGGACAACTTCGAGTTTTATGTAGGAGAGATTTTTGGTTCGATTGCCAATGATCTAATATTTAAAATCTTGTAGCGATTTCAGGTGGACAGCACTATCAGTGGAGGCGATCCTCTCGATAAGCTCCTCCGGGCGTATTGGCATGGTGGCAATTAATAGTTGTAGGGAGCACAAAACTATATGTACAATAAATAGAAAAAAAAGTTTCAAATTCTAAAATACCACAGCTACGAGTCTTGAAAATCATGCTTTGATACCATGTTGATTTTTAGGACCATGGATTTAGCTCAGGGAGAAAAAGGGAGACGACTTATTGGGAGAAAAACAGGAGGAAGAACAGGTTATGGACTTGTGGGTCTTCCTTGGTTGTGTGGGCTTGGGCCCATCTTCCAACATCCTTGAAATTAGTAAGGTGATGATAATAGTGATTGTTTGTACATTTCATGGGGGCAGATTATATGACATCAACATCACAAATCATATGTTGTGGGATGTAATCATTGCCAAAGGGGTTGATATATTTTATGAGTCCACATCAAACCACGAATACTTTTTATGAAATTCAAGCCAAAGTTTGGAATCTATTGTGCCACCTCGTATCCTTAGCTGTACCATTGGATGTAAATAGCCACTGGAGTTGTGATTTGAGTGGAAAATAATGTAAAACCATGTATTGGGACCAGCTTCAATTTGTTGCTTGATCATATACCCATTAGCTCATGACATTGCAGACACTTATCCTACTTTTCATATTCCTTTCAGAACTAGATACTTTTACAAGCGTGTATCTTCTCATAATGGAATCCCAATGCACACAATAGAGTTTTAGCTACATATTAGCTGCAAGGCAAATACTCGTAAGGAGGAATTGCTTCTTTTAGCCGAGAAAGTATATTATTCAATGCTTTATTACTCATGTTGGATGTCATTTTGATATGGATAAAATGGATAAGAAGCTCTAGCATAGAGAAGTTATGACAACTAGGATATATCAACCTATTTTTTTCCATGAACAAGTGGGTGAATTTGTTAAACCCACTCAGTCCACATCTCGAGACATTGGCATGACCACATGACGCTACTATCATTGGAAAATGTCTATTCAGCTTGTATATCAAGGATATCACAATACACACCACCCTCACTTCTCGTTTGGTGATCAGCCCAGATTTTAAAAATTCCCTTTGATGAGTTTCCTCATAGGTATTGAGTTGTTCTCAATGAAATGTCCAACGAGTATAACTTGGTAGCATCTCCTTGACATACTAGTGGTCCTCTATTTGAAATACATCACAAAATACTTATTAGCACACACTTTTGTTATGGTCCTGGGGTTAAGTACCTATGTCTTCCGCTCTTAACAGGCCAACCTTTTGGGTAGTATTGGCTAGGTGCTTAACATTTGGTATCAGAGCAGGCTCCCACGTCGCGAGTTCAAGTCCTGTTGCGCGCAAAGGCTGGATTAAAATTACTGGTACATCGTAGAGGCTGGATTAAAATTATTGGTAGGTCGCGCCACCATTACAAGTGTTGATTGGGCCAGTGTTATTGCACCGCCATGGTCGTTGGCTCGTGAAGGTGGGTGTGATGTTATGGTCTTCAGGTTAAGTACCTATGTCTTCCGCTCCTAACAGGCCGGTCTTTTGGGTAGTATTGGCTAGGTGTTTAACAACTTTGGATGGATATTACATCTTATTATTTGAGCCTATCAAGGAATAAAAGCCTCTACCCCTTTCTTATGTTCTTCATGCAAAGGTTTATTGCAAACAAACTTCATCCAACTCTTGTGCATTTTTTGCTTAACACCAACATATTACATGTACAAATTAGCTACAATTAACATCCAACTATACGAGACAAGTCCCTACTTTAAGAACCTAATTCTAGATAGGAGAATTTCAAAACTTAGGCTTCCCATATCACATCCAACTTCATTTTTCACTTAAATCCATGACTTCAACTTGCCCATTCAGGACTTGCAATTGTTTACTATTGTATGGTTATATTTCAATATACTTGTCAAAATTTTGGCAGCATATCTCTACACCCCTCATGTTATATTGACATAATCAATTGATGTGCATGCACCACACTTCGTCACCACAGCATAGTGCATACTAGTCAACAAATGTTAAATTATAACACAATGAAATTAAGGAGATGCATCTCAAATGCATAAAAAATTATCTCAAATTATGGCTATAACAATGATAAAAAATTATCGAGTCCCGAACTGTCCTGCAAGACAATTCTAGAGTTATACGAGTATATCTAATACCCATGCAACTCATACATAAGAATGTATATTCCATGTTTAACAAAAAATTAAAATATATATTACAATGACAAACTAGGAATTTTGAAAGACTAGGAACAATGACAAACTCATATTGTTGAATGTCAAGATGGTAAGGTTCAAGGTGCTTTCAATCAACCCTTTCTTCTTACACCAACATGACTTTCTATTGTAACTCCACAACTATCTAAGCTTAAGTTCATCTGAGTATTTTACAAGTTATGTATAATGATATGAAATTTTACTTGTTGCAATTATACTTTTGTTGAATTATATGTGTGGTATTATGCTTCTAATTAGTTTAGTGTTATGTTTTTCATTCATTCTAGGGATAACACATAAACATTAGAGATCTCAAGGAAATAAGAAAAGAGAGGAACTCTAGCTTTTGGGAGAGAGGAGAGAATAAACCAAGGGTGAGAAAGAAGAGAAAAAGACAGAGAGGTCTATGCATGAATTTGAGCCAAGACGAAGAGCCTTGATAGGGTTATGGACCTCAATAACTCTCCCCTTTAAACTTTATTTATATATGCTAAAAGTACCAATATTACAAGTATAACCTTTACCCTAGGAAAAGTGAAGAAGATACAAACAAACATAAACTAATTACATCAATGATAATCCAACATATTCATATCTTCCAATACTTATTACACTTAAAAACTTACCCATATTACCCCTATTATTACTTTCATATTATACTTTGTCTTAGTTTGATATTTTGGTATTTCAATTTTGTTTTGTGTTCATATTTTTGTGTCTATTATGCTCATCTTATGTTTAGATTATGCTTGTATTATGTTAAGATAATGCTTGTATTATACCCATAATACCCCAGTAACATTTGTATTATTAGTGTAATAAGTTCAATGAAACTTATGATCCTATGACTCTTCATTCAACTACCCAACTTAGAAACATAAACAAACACAAGAAAAGTGGAAAGCACACCAAACCATCCTGTAACACATAAACACTTTAAGTTCAATTTCTTGAGCTAGTATTTTAGGGATTAGGGTTTTTAGCGTGCTTAGGATTTAGGGTTTAGGGTTAGGGTTTTAACATGTTTATGGTGTAGAATTTTAGTAGTCGGTGTTTAGGGTTTTAGGTTTATGGTTTTTTTGGGGGGGGATAGAGTTTAGCATTTAGGGGTTTAGGGCTTACGATTTAGAGTTTTGGGTTTGGGGTTTAGACTTTAAAGTTAGGGTAGAGGTTTAGAGTGGGTAATGGTTCAGGGTTTAGGGTTTTTTAGGGTTTACATTTACGGTTTAAGGGCTTTAGGGTCAGGCTTGAGGTTTATAGTTGGTGAATTTTTAGGTCTTGGGTTTTTTAAGGGTTTAGGGTTTAGAGTTCTGGTTTAGAGTGGCTTTAGGGTTAAGGGTTTACGGTTTTAGGGTGTTAAGAGTTTTATGCTTTAAGGGGTTTAGGGTTAAGATTCTGGTTTGGACTGGGTTTATGGTTTTTAAGTTTAGGGAATTTTATGGTTTAAGTAGTTTAGGGTTTTTTAAGATTTAGGGTTTGGGACTAGGCTTAGGGGTCTAGGGTTTTTGGGAAGAAAAGTCCCTTGTTTGTGGGATTTTTATCCAAAACATGCTCTTCTTCTTTGGAGAGGGATTCAAATCCAAATTCAACCTATTGAAACTTTATTTGGACAAGACCTAGACATATGGGGTCTAACCTAGATCTTGACATACAATTATGCATTATAGATCTACAATCCAATTATTAATGTGTCTGGTACATGTGCAATTATTATTAATGAGAGCCAAACATGGATCTCTTTTACTCTTTCTTATTCACTTCTTTCTCTCTTTCTATTCGTTTTTCGTCTTCTTACATAAAACCCTAATATCCAACTTCTATTATGCTTTTAGCATCTTCATTCCCTTTATTTAATAATTTCATGTCCTCATTCAATTCACATATGTCTTTAATAAAATAACCAAGTGATGTGACTCAAATTATCAATAAAAAAATACTTTTCAATTATTAAAATTTTAGATTTTTCTTCAATTCTATGATTTAGTGTTTGATTGTATCAGTAGTTGGACCTGATTTAAGATCTTGTGTCTAACTTGAAGTCAGTTTTGGATCTGAATCCATCACGAGAGGTCCTCCCTGACCTCTTGCCCACCCCACTCACAAATAGTAACATATAAATTTTTTGAAAAAAAAAATCAATAGATAAAAACTTATAGAGACTGGGCAATGGCAGTGGCAACGAACAGGGAGCTCCAATGCATGGTAGGTGGGGCTGGGGACTGGAGTAAAAACTGAAAGGGACAAGAAAAAAGGGGAGAAAGAAAGGAGAGAAAAAATGATGGGGCGCTGAGGTGGGGTCTTGGTAGGGAGGAAAGGAGGAAAAGTGTTGGCCTAGGTGGCTTCTTAAGAGGGAGGTGAATTGAGATATTTCAAATTATATTTAATGTGTAAAGCGAGTTCACTGTAAAAGCTTGCACATACCACAAATTTAACACAATGATGTTTATTATCGATGTTCCCCAAGTGTTATTCACTGCCCAAGAACCCTTTATTGAGAAATTCCACTAATTAGCTCTATTAGTTGGAATATACACTAAGGAGAATGTAGCTCTGTTAAAGCCATGTGTATGCTCAAATAAACGATTTTCAAAAATCTCCCAAGAGAATAATTGGCTAGATTCTAGCTCTAAGAAGCTCTTCTATCTAGAATTCTAAGGAGTAATAAAGTGAAAATACAAGAAAAGAAAAGCTTACACCTTTGAATTGATGGAGAGACACCATTCTCCTTTGAGATATCCAAGCCTCCAACTTTTGAAGCACAATTGAGAATGATTCTAGAGCTTGAACTATGATGATGCAAGCAAAATCTTTGAGAGGTGAAATTTCAAATTTTCTATCGCTTTTCTCTAAAATTGTGTTTGGAAGAATTTCATGTATAGATTGCTTTGTATGCAATTGGTTTACAAATAAATGCTCAATAATCTCTTTAAGGAAACTTTGGTGAGGTATTTATAGCTTCCCAAGCCAAACTAGTAGTTATGTAACCATTTGCAAGAAGTTGGCGACTTGAGTATCAATCAATGAAAAGATAAGATCAATCAACATTGTGTAACGACTATGTCAAGCCTTTAGAAACCTTAAGTGTTAGGAATAAGACGCCCCAATTTCAAACTAATGAAAGTAATAATAATAAACGCAAAAGAAGGGAAAAAAACAAGCACAGAAAAGCATAAAAAGATATATACAGGTTCGCCTCAAGGTGAGAGTACATTATGTCTTCCGCCGCTATAGTAATCTACTATGAAGATGAAAAAGTTTATAAGAGAAATCGCACTCTTACAAGTGTTTCTCTTTAACCTCTCAGGCTGCAACTCGAGATGCTCCTCGGATTAAGATCATAAACCCTATTAGCCCCCCCCCCCCCCCTTGATTTAAAGATAAAGCTAAGGCAACCACATTCCCATAGTAAAATTCCCAAACTATGTCAATATATCGTGGATCGAACAGATTCTGACTTCCTTGAACCGTCTCAAGTGGTAAGACTCCATCCTCCAAAGCCTATCTGATGAAGTGATAATGTACCTGCTTGTGCTTTGTTCTGGCATGATAAACATGATTCTTTCCTAAACGAATAGAATTTTTTTTACAATACAACATATTCTTCCCATGTTTGAGACCTAATTCTTCCCAGAAACACTACAGCCATACCATCTCTTTGCTGGCTTCGATCACGACAACATATTCTGCCTTAGTGGTGGAAAGAGCAACTATCTTCTAGAGCTTAGAGACCCAACTAATTGTTGTACCACTCAATGTGTATACATATCTAGTGGTACTCTTTCTGCCATCAATGTCTCCAACCCTATCAACGTCTACATAACCTTGTAATCCCAAGTCTGACTTTTTGAAACATAAGGTTGAGTCTACAATGCTTCTCAAATACTTGAGAATCCACTTCACTACTTCCCAATGTTGTTTACCTCGATTACTCATATATCTGCTCCCAAATCCCACTACATGAGCTATGACTAATCTAGCGCACAACATGGCATACATGAGACTACCAATAATAGAAGCATCAGGCACCTGGCCTTGTTGACTCGCTCCTACTCTATAGAAGGTGATTGCTCCTTAGATAGCCTAAAGTGACTAGCCAAAGGAGTACTTACTGGTTTTGCATCGTTTATGTTGAATTTGCTCAGCACCTTCTTCGCATATTCTTCTTGCGATAGTTTCAAGACATCAATGTCCCTAGTAATCCTCATCCCAAGGATTTGTGTTTTAGAACCCAAATCCTTCATTGCAAACTTCTTGGGCAACTCCCTTTTCAACTTTTCAATTTCCTGTTTGCAAGCATCTGTTATCAACATGTCATCAACATATAACAATAAAATGATATAGGAGGCATCAAGCTTCTTTAAGTAACAACAATGATCTGCCTGGCACCTGAAGAAACGATTACTACTCATAAAGGTCTCAAACTTCTTATACCATTGTCTTGGAGCATGTTTAAGATCATACAAGTTCTTTTGAAGTGTGTACACCATTTTCTCCTTTCCTTGTGGTTTGAAACCCTACGAATGCATCATGCATGTTTCTTCCTCCAAATCACCATGAAGAATGGTTGTCTTTACATCCAATTGCTCTAAGTGAAAATCTTCATTTGCCACTAGTCCAAGCATGTTCTAATAGTAGTCAATTTTACTACTAAAGAGAAAATCTCAGTGTAGTCAATGCCTTCTTTTTGTTGAAAGGCTTTGACCACCAATCTTGTCTTGTACCATTTGTTTCCATCATGTTCGTCTTATATGTGGTACACCATTTTATTCTACAAGACCTTCTTCCTTTTTGGTAACTCGGTCAGCTACCATGTCTGATTGGAAAATGGTGAATCCATCTCGTATTTCATGGCCAACCCCCACTTGGTTGATTCATCAACTTGCACGACTTCCTCATAACTCTCTGGGTCACCTTTATCAGTCAATAAAATATAATTCAGCATAGGAGAGTACCTCTGTGGTGGTCTGCTAGTTTTGGCAGATCTCTTGAGTTCAATCACAGGAATGTTTTGATTTACTTCTTGGGGTATGTTTTCCTGGTCTTCCTGAACAATATTCTCCATCTCAATAACTAGAAGGTCTTTCAACTGAATCACTTAAGACTTCTTGGCTTCATCACTAGTGCGCTCATACTCTGTTCTCAACCTATCTTTATATAGAGCACCTTCATTGAAGATCAAGTCCTTGCTCCTAATAACCTTATAACTTTGGGCATAACTAAAGTGATAACCAAACTTGGTACCACCATAGCCAATAAAAAAACACATTTTAGATCTAGCATCAAGTTTACTTTTAACAAAAGAATCAGTGTGAATATAAGAAACACAACCAAAAACTTTCAAGAAAGAAGGGTTTACCTCTTTGTCGCTCCAAAGTCGTAAGGTTATCAGAAGCAAGGACGTGATCTTCAATGAAGGTGCCATGTATAAAGATATGTTGAGAACAGAGTTTGAGAATACAAATGATAAAGCCAAGAAGTCTGAAGTGATTTGGAGATCTTCCAGTTATTGAGATGGGGAATGTCACTCAGGATGACAAGGAAAACATACCCCCAGAAGTAAATCAGGACATTCTTGTGTCTGAA
Organism: Aristolochia californica; assembly: GCF_029961685.1. Classification (NCBI taxonomy): domain Eukaryota; kingdom Viridiplantae; phylum Streptophyta; class Magnoliopsida; order Piperales; family Aristolochiaceae; genus Aristolochia; species Aristolochia californica. The sequence continues at coordinate 26,530,164 of NW_027181771.1, forward strand.
CTCAGGAGATCTTTCAGAACTAGCAAACCACCACAGAGGTACTCCCTGCACTGAATTATATTAACTGATAATGGTGAACCAGAGATTTATGAAGAAGCCGTGCAAGTTGATGAATCAAACAAGTGGGAGTTGGCCATGAAGGACGAGATAGATTCACTGTTATCCAATCAGACATGGCAGTTGATCGAGTTACCAAAAGGAAAGAAGGCCTTGCAAAATAAATGGGTATACCGAATAAAACACGAACATGATGGCAGCAAGCGGTACAAGGCAAGACTAGTGCTAAAAGTCTTTCAACAAAAAGAAGACATTGACTACACTAAGATTTTCTCTCCAGTAGTGAAATTGACCACTATTAGAATAGTGCTTGGACTAGTGGAAAATGAAGATTTGCACTTAGAACAGTTGGATGTAAAGACAACCTTACTTCATGGTGATTTGGAGAAAGAAATTTGCATAGTGCAGCCACAAGGTTTCAAATCACAAGGAAAGGAGAAAATGGTGTGAAAACTTCAAAAGAGCTTGTATGGTCTTAAACAGGCTCCTAGACAATGGTATAAGAAGTTTGACACCTTTATGAGCAGTAATGGTTTCTTGTGGTGCCAGGCAGATCATTGTTGTTATGTGAAAAAAGCTTGATGACTCATATATCATTCTATTGTTATATGTTGATGACATGTAGGTAGCAGGTTGTCACGGGGTCGCAACTCCTTTGCTTAACCCTTGTGGTACTTGTGGGCAAAACTCCTTTTGCCAATACACAAGTCAGCCTAACTCTCACTTTTAATTTTAAGGGCTACATTCACTCACCCGATGGAAGCAATGAGAAAACTTAAGAGGGCTTAAGGGACTTGCTCAAGAGAGATTGTATTGCACTCCAATGAGTTGTTTATAAATGCGAGACTCTCCCCTATTTATAATTTTGAGGGGAAGCAATGAATGTTCTAGATTGTATACACTTGTCATTGATCCAATGGTTTGGATCCTTCTAGACTATTCCACTACCATCTAGCTATGGACCTTTCTAGACTCTTATATACAATACTAGGGTGTATGCCCAAGTGCATATACCAGACCCAACTTGGTGTATGTGCAGAACCTTCTAGAGAGCTTCTAGAGATCCCTCCTTCTAGAACATGGGTTGGGCCATCCATAGAGGGCTTGGGCAAGAACCTCCTCTATGTATCCTCAAAGGGATCATAGGCCCAATGAGTATGTCGTGGGCTTGGGCTCCGTGACAAGGTGCTTGCAAACAAGAAATAGAAAAGTTGAAAAGGGAGTTGTCCAAGAAGATTCCAATGAAGGATTTGGGTTATGCAAAACAAATCCTTGGGATGAGGATTATTAGGGAAATTGATATCTTAAACTGTCACAAGAAGAATATGTAAAGAAAGTGTTGAGCATATTTAACATAAATGATGTAAAACCAATAAGTACTCCTTTGGCTAGTCACTTTAGGCTATCTAAGGAGCAGTCACCTTCTACAGAGCAGGAACGAGCCAAGATAGCCATGTGCTTTATGCTTCTGCTATTGGGAGTCTCATGGTGTATATTAAACCAGTCATAGCTCCCGTAGTGGGATTAGTGAGCAGATATATGAGTAATCTGGGTAAACAACATTGGGAAGCAGTGAATTCAATTCTCAAGTATTTGAGAGGCAGTGCAGACTCTGCCTTATGTTTCACAAAGTTAGACTTGGGATTACAAGGTTATGTAGATGCTGAGATGGTTGGAGACATTGATGGCAGGAAGAGTACCACTGGACATATATATACACATTGGGTGGTATAGCAGTTACTTGGGTCTCTAAGTTGTAGAATATAGTTATTCTTTCCACCATTGAGGCAAAATAAGTCATTGTGATTGAAGCCAACAAAGAAATGGTATGGCTGCAGTCTTTTTGGGAAGAATTGGGTCTCAATCACGAGAAAAATGTGTTGTATTGTGACAGTCAAAGTGCTATTCATTTAGCAAATAATCTTGTTTATCATGCCAAAATAAAGCACATACAGGTGCGTTATCACTTCATCAAATCGGCTTTGGAGAATGGAGTCTTAGCACTTGAGAAGTGTTGGAAGATAAGATCAAACCCAAACGACCAAGGAAGGCCCATATATATAAGATTATTATAAGATGGGTCACATGACCAAGGAAGGCCCACAAGATGGGCCCCAAGCCCATAAGAAGTACAACCCACAATGATTACCAAGAGCTGGCATCCTTATCACATCAGTTGGAAGATCAAGAAGGACTCACAAAAATATCTTTATCTTAGAGTCACAACCAAGAAGAGTTTTAGTTTAAGTAATATGTGTCTTTTATCAATATTGAGTTACCTAATTATGTTAGGACTTACCTTAAGTGTTAGAGTTTGGGTGTAATTAGGACAAAGGTAGTTTTATTGTAATTGGACTCTACTACCTTCCTCTATTATAAATAGAGGTTCATGTACTCTAATTACAACAAGTTATTGATGTCAATGAAGTATTTCACTTTTACATAAATTCAACATGGTATCAAAACAGGTTCTGTGAGTCAACTCACGGAGGTAATGTGATCCTTTTCTCTAAACCCTAAACCCTAGGTGTAGGTTCGTAGTTATTTTTTTCAGTCCCTACACCTGTAGTTTTCTTTGTGATTTTTACCTCTATACGTAGTTTTTCATATTGTAATTTATATATTGACGAAAATATATTTGAGTCTAATTTCCAAAGAAGAACTATTTGTTCCAATCGGAGTTATCTACAGAGAGATATCGATATTTGAATGAGCGAAGGTCAGATTGTAAAAAGGTTCGAGCAGCAGCAGCAATCTTCAGATTTCGAGGTATTTTTTTTCTATCAAGAGTAGACTTTATATGGAGAAATATATATAAAACAAAAGATATTTAAGTCTATTATTTTACCTATTCAACTAATTTTTTATCTGAGTTATCTGCAAAGAGAAATCGATATTTGAAGCTGCAAAGGTCAGATTTTAGAAGAGGTTCGAGCTGCAGCAGAAAGTCACAAATTCCGAGGTATTTTATGCTATCAAGAAAGATATTTTATATGGAGAATTATATATCAAAAAAAATATATGTAAGTCTATTTTCTTACCTATTCAACCAATCCTCAGTATGATATTTTTATAAGGAGATATTGATCTTTGAAGAGTCAATGGTCATTCTGGAAAAATAGAATAAACAGTATTTAGTTCGGCTAGATGACAGAGACCGAAATATATAAGATTAATTATCTTCTTAAAATTATATTTTATGAAGATAATTTATACTTGGATGAAATTTATTTAAGTTTACTTTCATAAGGAAAAAATCTATTCGAATTGGAAGAATCAAAGGTCATGCTGGTATTCTGTTACATTGAAAATCCGAATTTATGCCCAAAGTTTTGTGTCACTTTTTGAGTTGAAATATCAGAAAATTATATCACTTATTTATAAACCTTTTTTATTTTGTCTTATTACTACATCAATGATATTTCGTTCAAGCTGGGATCAATGCTATTACCTCCCAGCTTGAGGGGGAGAAGTACAAGAAGTACAAGAGAGAGGTATTTTTCCTTATGTTGTGGATAAGTTTATGTGACAAAAATATTCAAGAAAGGGGAAGCACAATAGATGAAGCTTGTGCATCAATGAAGAAATTTTTATATCGGATTATTTCATGGGTTCTTTTACAAAGATTATTATTTGGTTTGTGTTATATGTGTTGGAAGATGGTCGTGTTATATTCAGTTGCAGCTATAATGTCTCTTTGGGGACATTATTATTGAATAAGAGGTGGCCTCATGTTTTACCCCGTCAAAAAGATCAAAATTGTTTGTGGTTGGGAGTCCACGACGGAGGAACTTCATCCCCATCAAAAAGATGAAAATTATTTGTGGTTGGAAGTCCATTACGGAGGAACTTCATCCCCGTAAAAAAAATAAAAATTATTTGTGGTTGGAAGTTCATGATGGAGAAACTTATGATTACATCTATGTTATCCTCCTCCCCCCCCCCCCCCCCCCCCCCCCCCCCCCCCCGGTAATGGCTTTTATGTCTCCTACCACTAGAGAGTCGTTGTTCTGTGGAGGGACACGGTGGTGGAAACTTCAAAGCAATACCGAGAGATACACTACCGATAGCAGTGGAGTGTGCCTTACATCCAGCATTAAAACTGGAGTATGAAGCAATGGCTTACCGGCTAGGAGTGATTTTTACTCTCACTTATAATGCCACAGGGCCTCATGGAAGGACGCAATAGTGTGAGGGGAAATGTTGGAAGATGAAGGCATATTGGAAGATGTGCCATTTTATACAAAAATATTTTATACATCATTTGCAACAAGCTAGGAGTTCATGTTGTTCTCTCACCCCCAGCTTGAGGGGGAGTGTTGGAAGATAAGATCAAACCCAAATGACCAAGGAAGGCCCACATGTGTAAGATTATTATACGATGGGTCACATGACCAAGGAAGGCCCACAAGATGGGCCCCAAGCCCATAAGAAGTAGGACCCACAATGATTACCAAGAGTTGACATCCTTATCATATCAGTTGGAAGATCAAGAAGGACTCTCAAAAGTATCTTTATCTTAGAGTCACAACCAAGAAGAGTTTTAGTTTAAGTTATATTTGTCTTTTATCAATATTGAGTTACCTAATTATGTTATGACTTACCTTAAGTGTTAGAGTTTGGGTGTAATTGGGACAAAGGTAGTTGTATTGTAATTGGACTCTAGTACCTTCCTCTATTATAAATAGAGGTTCATGTACTCTGATTACAACAAGTTATTAATGTCAATGAAGTATTTCACTTTTCCATAGATTCAACAAGAAGATTCAAGTGAGCCAAATTCTGATTGATATGTCGACGAAGACTGTTACAATTGAGAAACTGAAGTTGTGTGCACCTGCAGTTGGACTTCTCTCTGAGGATTGAGAAGTCGTTGCCACTGTAGAGGAGATATTGATGATAGATTAGTCTCCAAGCAGGAGATCGTTAAGTTGTAGAGCCTAATTAATGCCTTATGCTGAGTTAGTCCCAAATCGACGCCCTAGCTTTATCTTTAAATTGGGAGGCGCCAGATCTTAATCCGAGGACCATCTTGAGTTGCAGTCCAAGAAGTTAGAGAGAAACACATGTAAGTACGGGATTTCTCTTGTAAACTATTTCATCTTCACAGTGGCTTACTATTGTGGCGGAAGACAAGCCACTGTCTCACCTTGAGACAAACCTGTATAAATCTTGTTGTGCTTTTTCTTGCTTTCTTTTTCCTTCTTCTACATTTATTATTGTTGCTCTTATTAGTTTGGAATTAGGGTATCTAATTCCTAACACTAATAGCCTCAGTCCAGAACATCTTTGGAAATCCCTCATATAATCTCATGCTCCTAGCACGCACGTTCAATGTCCTATTCATCCTCTCTGCTACATCATTTGATTGAGATTTTCTAGGAATTTTCTTCTTCATCTTGATTCCATTATCAGCACAATACTACTTGAAACTATCATCTACGTATTCTCCCCCATTATCTGACTACAAACACTACACCTTCAAATCTGTTTCATTCTCCACTATTGCTCTCCACCTCTTGAAGGTATTAAAGACATCAACCCACACGAAAAAGGAAGGCCCACATATTCAAGAGTGTTGGAAGATGGGCCCAAGCCCATAATATGTGGGACCCACCATGATCACGTGAGGTGGCATGAGGAGTCCTACATAATAAGAAGTCTTACAGAGCCAGAATTATAATAGAAGCAAGTTTCATAGCAGAGTTTTAGTTTAGAGGTGTTTTAGTCACATTAGCCTTCTATTTATATTGGGTTATTTAATTATTCTAGGACTTATCTTTAACTATTAGAATTTGGGCGTAATTGGGACAAAGGTAGTTTAATTGTAATTGGACTCTACTACCTACTTCTATTATAAATAGAGGTTTATGTACTCTGATTATAATAAGTCAATGAAGTTTTTCTCTTTTCCATAAATTCAACATGGTATCAGAGCAGGTTTTTTGAGTTGGCTCGGTCAATCCACAAAGGTAATGTGATCCGATCAATTATCTCTAGCAGTTTAGGTTCACATTTATCTTTTTTTTCTCTTTTTAGTCCCTACACCCATTGTTTGCTTTGTGTTTTCACCTATATACAAGCTTTTCATATTGCATATTATATATTGACAGAAATATTTTCAAGTCTACTTTCCAAGGAAATTTTTTTTTCAAATCGAAGTTATCTACAAAGAGAAATCGGTATTTGTAGTGAAGGTAAAATTGCAAAAGAGGTTCGAGCAGTAATAGAAAGCTTCAACTTCTGAGTTATTTAATGCTATCAAGAACAAGAATTAATATGGAGAATTATATGTCAAAAAAAATATCTATAAGTCTATTTTCTTACCTATTCAACCAATTCTCTATCTGAGTTTTTTAGAAGGAGAGATTGATCTTGGAAGAGTCAATGGTCATGCTGGCAAAAGGAGAAAGAGTACTTAGCTTAGCCAGATTATAGAGACCGAAATATATCAGATTATTTATCTAAAAATAATTATTTTTTATGAAGAAAAATTATAATAAGATGAAATATATTTAAGTCTAGTTTCAAAAGGAGAAAATTTCATGACAATCTGATCTATATTTAATGATATATTCACATCGAAAGAATCAAAGGTCATGCTAGTATCCCGATGCATTGAAAATTTCGAATTTAAGCCAAATTATTTCATGTGTCCTTATTACTCTTAAAAAAAATCATTATTTACCGGCTATCTAATGCTATACTACTACATATTTGGTACAAGTTATTTGGGTTTATTACTACATCTATGTTATTTGGTTCAAGCTGGGATCACTATCATTCACTTACAGCTTGAGGGGGAGAAATAGAAGAAGTATAAGAAAGAGGTAATTTATATGTTATGGTAATTTTAATGTAACAAAAATATTGAAGAAAAGGGGGACCACAAAAGATGAAGCTTTTGCATCGAAGAAGAAATTTTTGCAGCAAAGAAAATTGAAGACCAAGAATCCTGACTCGCAAGAATAATTGTGGTAATTATGGGTGATACCTGACTCGGCTCGACTCAATTCTATTTCTCCGACTGGATTATTATTTTTGAAGTATTCACAACATATTCCTTGATCAACATATTATTTGGTGCAAATTCTCGCATCTGATTATTTCTTGGATCATTTTACAAGGTTTTTTTTATTATTTTAGTTCGTGTTATATGAGCCCAAGCTCATTTCAGCTACTACTATTGTCTCTTTGGATGAGACATTATTATTAAAGAAGTGGTGGCCTTAGTATCCTATCTCCTACCATCCTTTATTTGACTCTCACAAACATCTTTGGGCCAACCTCTTGCGTGTCGCTTATGTTGGGAGTTTAAGTCCATCATGGTTGGGTGTTTTAAGTCCATTCAAACTTTATATCTATCTATCTATCTATCTATCTATCTATCTATATATATATATATATATATATATATATATAACATGTGGGTCTTTTATGGCCGTCTTGTGAATTTGTCACCCATTTCTACTTGTGAGAGACGATGCCCGGGTTGGGACACCATGATGGAATAGCTTATCACTACATGTATGTTACCCATTTTAATTGGAATTTATTACTCCTACCACTTGGGAGTCATTGTCTTGTGGAGGGACACAGTGATGGAGGAGCTTTACTACACTTCTGAGCACTGCGTATAGACCCACTACCTAAGAATGATAGGAGTGTGCCTTACATCCAGCATGGGTTATGACTGGAGTATGGAGCGATGTCATATGGCTTGGAGTGATTTTAATCTCACTTATCTTATGGCAACCGGGCCTCATGGAAGAGACCACCAGCGTGAGGAGGAGTGTTGGAAGATATGGAAGACTGTCATTTTATGAGAAGATCTGATACACCATTTGCAGCAAGTTGGGAGTTTATGATTGTTATGGACTCTATAGCATCACAAGTTACCAATAGGCGTAGGAATTAATGAATGTGTTTTTCAATTTCCATGTAATTGTTTTTTGGTTTGGTTTTGTCTTTGGTTTGGGTTGGTTTAGCATTTATTGGTTTGAACCATTGACCCAAGAGGTCTTTAGGGTTTTGGACGTCCTCCACCCTATTTAAGGGGATGGCTAGGGTAATGAAGATTATCAATTGAGTTCACTTTAGTTAACGTAATTTAGATAAACAGGTCAAGAGCTCCTTCAAGCTCTCTTCCGTTTTTCCCCCAATTCTCCTTTCCGAAATTCAATTCCCTTCAACCCCTCATTCCATCTCAATGTCAAGCAAGGTAATGGAAGGAAGAGAAGAGAGGAGGGTGACACGATCCATGGCTCGTGAGGAACCTAACAACGTGGTATCAGACAGGTCCACCCTCGGTGATTCCTCTTCTCTAGAGGACATACATCAATTCCTTTCAGAACTTCAACAACGATCCACTCTTCAAGGTACTGAAATTTCTCACATCAATACTACCTTACAAACTCTGGAATCATCTCTAGAAACCATCCTCTGACAACTTGCTGCAGTTCAAGCACCAACGCCACCACTAGCAACCAATTTTCAACCACAACCAGTTCCCCACCAACAATTCACGCCACCACCAAATCCACCCCTACGCCAACCAATGGGTTCAATGACCTCTCACGCACAAGGACCATCAACGGTTCCCAGGTACTTTAAACTTAACTTTCCTACATATGATGGCTCTAAAGATCCTTTACTGTGGTTCACGAAATGTGAACAATTCTTCTATCATCAACAAACGGTGGAAATGGACAAGGTTACTTTGGCCACCTACCACATGCTCGATGAAGCGCTCATGTGGTTCCATCACTACCGAAATGTCCATTCCATTCAGGATTGGCTGCACTTTAAACATGTTTGCCAGTTGAGGTTCGGACCTCCAGCTAGCAGCAACCCAGTGGGGGAATTGATCAACTACAAACAGACCAACACCTTAGAAGTTTACCAAAAAACGTTCCAAGAAAGGTTGGCCAGAGCTAGTGAATTTGTTCCTCCTCACCTACATGTTCAGATTTTTAATGCTGGATTGACAGAGGCAGTCAGATTGGAAGTGGAATTACTTGGTCCGACAAATTTGGACTCAGCAATGAATTATGCCAGAGCTGTGGAACACAAACAGAGAGTTCTAAAAGAGTCTTTACAAAGAAAACCATTTTGGCAAAATAGAATACAGGGTACTGCATCTGGTCCACGTTTTGGGTCCTCTGCCCCTAACCGAGCAGATCAGGCTACTAGTGTGCCTCCACACTCTATGCCACGTAAATTTTTGACTAAACAGGAAATGGACGCTCGAAAGGCAAAGGGCCTATGTTTTAATTGTGACGAACAATTCCTGCCCGGACATACCTATAAACGTTTATTCAGTATTGAATTGTTGGAAGAAGATTCAGAAGACCTTCTTGAAAATGAAATTGTTGAAGAGGTACAACAGGAAGCAGAGCTCTCCCTCCATGCCATGCATGGCCTGCGTAGTTCTAATACCATGCAGGTAAAGGCCAGGTTACATCATCTCATGCTACTTGCTTTAGTTGATTCGGGCAGCACACATAATTTTATCAGTGAACCAGTCGCGCAACAATTGGGATTGGAAATTCAACAACAAAGGGGACTCTCTGTTTCAGTGGCCAATGGGGCCAAAATTGCTAGTGTGGGGTTATGTGCTAACACCCCTTTCACCATTGAGGGGCATTCCTTTCAGGCAGATTTACTAGTCATTCCATTGGCTGGATTTGACTTGGTGCTCGGGGTCAAATGGCTCTAGTTATTAGGACCGATATTATGGGACTCTCAGGCTCAGACTATGACATTTTCAGCACCACAGGGCCAGATTACATTACAAGGCATTGTGGCACAGGTCCCTAACGCACTTCACACTTTGCATATTCAACACACGGGTGATGATCAGTTAGCTCCTTTACTTACAGCATTTGCGGATTTATTTAATGACCCTACAGGTCTACCACCAGTGCGTCATTGCGATCACCGCATTCGTTTAAAGTTGGGAACTGATCCAGTAGTGGTGCGGCCTTATCGTTACCCGCATATCCAGAAAGATGAAATAGAACGACAGTGCATGCATATGCTCGTTCAGGGTGTGATCCAGCCCAGTCGATCTCCTTTCTCCTCACCAGTGTTACTTGTACGTAAAAAAGATAAATCTTGGAGATTTTGTGTCAACTATAGGCAACTCAACTTGCACACAGTTACGAATAAGTTCCCCATTCCAGTCGTGGACGAGTTGCTGGATGAGTTACATGGTGCTACAATTTTTACCAAATTAGATTTGAAATCGGGCTATCATCAAATACGAGTTCACCAAGCGGATGTGGAGAAGACTGCCTTCCGCACACATCACGGTCATTTCAAGTTCCTCGTCATGCCCTTCGGTCTCTCCAATGCACCATCCACCTTTCAGGCCCTCATGAATGAGGTCTTTTCATCACTTCTACGCCACTATGTGTTAGTCTTTTTTTATGACATTCTGGTCTACAGCAAAAATTGGGAAGAACATCTCCACCACCTCCATCAGGTATTTACCATTCTACGCTCTCATCATTTGGTTTTGAATAAATCGAAATGTTCTATGGGTACATCTGAGGTGGCATGTTTGGGCCACTTCATATCAGTTGTGGGCGTGAAAGTTGACCAGAGCAAGATACAGACAGTTACAGATTGGCCGGTTCCCACCTCCACCATAGCATTAAAGGGATTTTTGGGCTTAGTAGGATATTATAGAAAATTTATCCAATCTTATAGCCAGATAGCAGCACCACTCAACAACCTGTTAAAAAAAAATGCCTTCCACTAGTCTTCTTCAGCAGAACAGGCCTTTAACCTGTTAAAGGAGGCCTTAGCCTCAGCGCCAGTCCTACAATTACCAGATTTTGAGGCAGAATTTGTGGTGGAATGTGATGCCTCCGGGGGAGGTATAGGGGCAGTGTTACAACAATTGGGACACCCCATTGCTTATTTCAGCCGTTAGTTGGGATAACACCACCATAAGTTAGTTGCATATGAGAGGGAATTGATTGGGTTAGCCAAGGCTGTCCAGCATTGGCGACCTTATCTTTGGGGACGACCCTTTCTCATTCGTACAGATCATTGCAGCCTCAAGTATCTTCTTGAACAACGCCTCACCACATCCCCACAGCAGCATTGGTTAACTAAACTCATGGGCTTCGATTTTACGGTTCATAATAAGTCAGGTAGTTCGAATTTGGGGGCTGATGCCTTATCACATCGGGATATTTCTGCCACTCAAATTTATGCTATCAGTCACCCTCGTGCACTGCTATTAGATTCTATTCGTGAGGAAGTAAATCAATATCCGGATCTCATGTCATTATATCAGGATATTCAACTGGGGACAGCTGCTCCTCATTGGACGATTCAGGATCGTCTCATTCTCTACAAAAACAGGATCTTTTTGCATAATACATCCCCACTTCTTCACACCATCCTGTCCTCTATCCATGATATCACACATGAGGGTCGACAGAAAACATATTTCCGAATCAGTCGGGACTTTTACTGGAAGGGCATGAAGAGCACAATTGTTGATTATGTAACTGCTTGTCAGATCTGTCAAAGAAATAAGGACGAATCTTTAAGTCCAACCGGCCTACTGCAACCTCTGCAATTACCATCTCAAATCTGGTCTGATATTTCCATGGACTTCATTGCTGGACTTCCCATTTCATCAGGTAAATCGGTGATATTCGTCGTCGTTGATCGGTTTTCAAAATATGGGCACTTCCTTGCTTTGGCGCATCCATATACTGCTGCTCAGGTCGCTCAATTATTTATGGACAACATTGTCCGATTACATGGAATTCCCTCATCCATTATCAGTGACAGGGATGCCATTTTTACCAGTCTCTTTTGGAAGGAATTATTCAAATTACAGGGCACCCAATTGGCATTTTAGTCTGCCTATCATCCACAAACGGACGGCCAAACAGAGGTTGTCAATCGCACGATTGAAATGTATCTTCGTTGTTTTATGGGGGACGCACCTAGAAGATGGGTGAAATGGCTTTCATGGGCAGAATTTTGCTATAACACATCTTACCACACAACACTGGGTACTACTCCTTTCAGGGTAGTTTATGGCAGAGATCCACCTCGTTTGTTACCATATGAACCAGGGGCATCCAAAGTCGTCACTTTGGACCAAGCATTAGCTGAACGAGACGCTATGCTCACTGAGGTACGTACACATCGGCAGGCGGCCCAACACTCTATGAAACACTTTTATGATAAGAAACACCGGAAGGCATCTTATTGCCCTAGAGACTATGTGTGGTTAAAGCTTCAACACTATCGCCAGTTGTCCCTCACTGCAGCCAAGCGCCATAAGCTGTCTCCAAAATATTATGGTCCATTTCCGATATTGGACCAAATTGGGCCCGTGGCATACCGCTTGCAGCTCCCACCGGAAGCAAAGATCCACAATGTATTTCATGTCTCCCAATTGAAGCCCTTTCAGGGTGACTCGCCCCTACTGCACACTCCACTGCCGCCACTACATGAGGGCAGGTTCCTTTCTATTCCGGCTCAGGTAATACAAGCACGCCACATTCAAGGGGATTGGGAAATTCTAGTCCAGTGGGCAGATGCCGATCCCAATGACACCACATGGGAGCCGTTATCAGCATTTCGACTTTTATATCCTTCTTTCGAGCTTGTGGACAAGCTCTTTCTCCAGCAGGGGGGTGATGTTATGGACTCTATAGCATCACGAGTTACCAACAGGCGTAGGAATTAATGAATGTGATTTTCAATTTCCATGTAATTGTTTCTTGGTTTGGTTTTGTCTTTGGTTTGGGTTGGTTTAGCATTTATTGGTTTGAACCATTGACCCAAGAGGTCTTTAGGGTTTTGGACGTCCTCCACCCTATTTAAGGGGACGGCTAGGGTAATGAAGATTATCAATTGAGTTCACTTTAGTTAATGTAATTTAGATAAACAGGTCAAGAGCTCCTTCAAGCTCTCTTCCGTTTTTCCCCCAATTCTCCTTTCCAAAATTCAATTCCCTTCAACCCCTCATTCCATCTCAACGTCAAGCAAGGTAATGGAAGGAAGAGAAGAGAGGAGGGTGACAAGATCCATGGCTCGTGAGGAACCTAACAATGATGTTCTCTCACCCCCAGCTCTAGGGGGAGTATTAGAAGATATACCCAAGCCCACACGACCAAGGAAGGCCCAAATATTCAAAAGTGTTGGAAGATGGGCCCAAGCCCATAAGATATGGACCCACCTTGATCACGAGTTGGTGGGACCCACCATGATTCGGTAACATGAGAAGTCTTACACGATAAGAAATCTAACAGAGCCAGAATTATTATAGAAGCAGGTCTCACAGAAGAGTTTCAGTTTAAAGGTGTTTTAGTCATGTTAGACTTATATTTACATTGGGCTATTTAATTATGTCAGGACTTATCTTTAAGTGTAAGAGTTTTGGTGTAATTGGGACAAAGGTAGTTTAATTGTCATTGGACTCTACTACTTTCCTCTATTATAAATAGAGATTCATGTACTTTGATTATAATAAATCAATGAAGTATTTCTCTTATCCACAAATTCAACAAACTAGACAATTTGGGTATCTCTAGCTAAGATCTGTTTGTCATGTTCCTTCATCACCTGGTGTTGTTTAGTTATCTACTCAAAATTTTTTGCTTGAATTATCATTATCCAAGCACCTCTAAATTCTCCAACAATTTTCTTCTCTCAAACAATTTTGTTCCTTTAAAATATTTCCCCCCAAAAGGTCTCCACACACCTATGGGGAGCCTTTATTTATAGGATTGGGGGGTCATCTATCCCGCTTTTTTCCCTCCCTTATCTTCTTTCTCTCCATTGATTAGGTACACATGCAAGGGGAGAGAGACATGAGGCACAACTTCATTTTCTTCCTATGAGAGTGTGACACCTTTCATCTTACCCATTTGAAATAGTGCCACATCTCCCTTTTAGGTGGAACTTCCAACGATGCCATGTATCATCCATTTGTTACTTTCTTTGCTTGGATGAAGTTTTGTGTGACACCATGTGTCACTTATGTGTCACCTTGTTTTGGACTGATCTCAAGAGTCTATCCAAATTTCGGCTGAAGAGAATATATAGACTCTATAACAAAATGTCTATACTTTGACAATTAAGGCCTTTGACTTTAACCATATGCTAACTACATTTAGGTTCCTTCAATAAAACAATTTGATTTTAACCATCGACTGACCATAAATCCTAAACCCTAACCCATCGGTCAATTGAGATCAGATTCCTTCAATGTTAATTGTTAATCAATATCGATGATTTGAATCGTTGATCGAGGTTCTAATTTTAATGAATAATTTTTTTCCTACAAAGGATATTTTAAGAATTATAAAAAAGTATAAAAGAAGTTAACTTTTGTATTTGTAGGGCCATCATAAATTGGAAAAAGGTAATGAGATGCATCTCACGAAAGATTTCTTACAACATGTATAGGTAGACAATCAATTTATTGATATTTGATTAAATGTTCATAATTGATTGAAAAGAGGTCGTTAGTTCTTCATATCTCACTAAACTTTCGAAAATTTTGGCCATCATACATTAGTAGTGCCAAACCTTTGAAACCTTTGATTCCGTATAGTTTTATAATATTATGAATTTACAAACTTTATTCAAAGTATCAAATAGTAAGTATAATTTACACACCAAAGGCATAACCAATCATCGACCGCCTGAAAGTAGGGACTCGACCACGGACGTAGTTTGACTAAATCCATGATCCGTGGAAGAATTATAGCAGCTTGTTAAGCTGTCGTAATGTTCACTCCTCTCTAAAATGTTCCAAGCCACTAACTCTGTTAAAGGGGCTTCCCCATCCAAAATCTGAAGCACTTCTCTCATTCTAGGCCGAGCCTCTGCCACCGGATGCGAGCAAAGCAGGCCAAGCTTCAGTACCAGCTCCATTTCATCTTTGATATAATCACCTCCGAGTTTGGGATCGCTCGATTCTAGGATTGATCCTCTTTTCCAACAGCTGAAAACCCATTCCGTCAAAACCAACTCTTCCCCTGATACAGTGGACGCGTGTACGGGCCTCTTTCCAGCGCCGACCTCGAGCATGAAAACCCCAAAAGCGAAGACATCTGAACTGGTGGTAACTTTGCTTGTTTGTATGAGCTCCGGCGCCATGTACCCAATCGTTCCCACGATGTGGGTAGTTCTAGGACCCGCTCCGTGGTCGTATAACCTTGCCAAACCGAAGTCGCCTAACTTCCCGTTCAGTTTTCCGTCAAGCAGAACATTGCTGGCTTTGACGTCTCTGTGGAGGACTATCTGCTCCCATTCCTCATGTAGGTAGAGAAGACCTGAAGCTACTCCTTTTAATATATTGAATCTTTGATTCCAATTCAGAGTAGACTTGTGATCGAAGAGGTATTTGTCAAGACTGCCATTGGGCATGTAATCATAGACTAAGAGAAGCTCTCCTTTACGCCGGCAGTATCCAAGCAGTTGTACCAAATTGCGGTGGCGCATCTGACCCAGGCTCACGATCTCGGCAACGAACTCTTTCATCCCCTGTTTTGAATCATGAGAAACTTTCTTCACAGCAACTTCAATCTTGGACGAGGGTAGTATACCTCTATAAACCCGACCAAAGCCTCCTATTCCCAAAAGCTCATTTTCTCTGAATCCCTTGGTGGCAGTGAACAAGTCCTTGTACCTGAACCTATGGGGTCCGTACTCGCGTTCCCAATCTTCCACCACTTCACTGTATTTGATCTTCCTTCTCACAATAAACATAGCTGCAGAGACGGCGGCTAACGTGAGAAATCCAGTAATGATGGGCAACCCAATCGTCAAAACCTTAGTTTTCGGTTTGCGTGTCATTCGAGGAAGTGCGGGGAGGGAAGAAAGATCCAGTGCTTGAGCTTGGCCGTTCATCTTGTAGCTCCATCCGAGTATGTAGTTACACGCCACAAGCCGGCCTGTAGCCGAAGAGAAGCCCACATACATGGGGTCTAAGAACACAGACGCAAGGTCGACAGCTGCAGAGAGAAGCGGGCGCTGGGGTTTGGGTACTTTAACCGGAGCCACTGTTACGTTTAGCAGCTTATCCACTCCATCATATTCTATCCAAGTCTGAATGGGGATTCCAGTACTGAGGCTGAAGTTGTTCCAGCGATCGTCAGCAAAATAAGCAGCGGGAGCTGAGCCGATAGAGACCAATCCATTGATATCGATTCCGATATGGTTTGCGTCGACATCTGTGTACTCGATGTTTTTGTAGATATCATGCTCGACCGCAAAGATGTGATTGTTTGGATCCCCATTGTTTCTCGAATTGAAGACGCCAAAAAACTGCGCAGGTAAGCTTCCGGGAAGCTGAAATGACGGAGAAATGACGAAGACAAATCCCTGGCCGTTGAAATTGGGATTTATAGGGACGATGGCAGAAACGAATGTGGTGGAGAAAGAGAGAGTGGAGTTACCGGTGGACGAGTTCTTGAAATGTAAAGGAGCCTTATAGAAAGCACGGCTTTTGTGCGTTTTGGTATTGTTAGTGAGACGGAGGAGGCCGTTGTGGGTGACGGTGGCCAGGTCTCCGAGGATCAAGTCGGCGTTTGTGAATCCGTTGTAAGCGAAGTCGGTGCGATCAGGATGTACAGGCCCGAAGAGGACCATGGTCAGTAATATTTTGATGAACATGGCAGAGAAAAGTCTGTACTCCGACATGGCGGTGGCCTAAAGGGGTTGAGACGTTTGTAAGACGTGGTGTGGTTTTATTTAACGAAAGAAAGAGAAGAGAAGGAAGAAACTAAGAGAGTCTGTACTCCGACATGGCCGTGGCCTAATGTGATTGAGACGTTTTATTTGCTGGCCTTTTTGACAAACATTACCGCCGTGACGCATAAAGCACCCCACGACTGACTTTTATAGAGGAAAAACAAGGAGAAAGAGATTTCTTTTCTGTTTTTTTCTTCTTCTCAGATTTTATGATTTTGTGAGAGAAAATTATTAACTAATTGAAATAACAATTTTCTCTCTTAGTTTCTTTTTTTAATGGTTATTTGCTATCAAATAACAAAAGTATCTTTCTGTTTTTATGTGGTTCCAAATAAACCGTCAATATAATGGGACCCACTTTTGTTGGCATTCTTGGCTATGGACACCTAGGTGGCATTAGTTGCTCCATATTGATCAACTATCTTATCAACTGTTTCACCATGATAATACGTTGAAAATTTTTAATGACTTTTTCTCTCGCAGCAGGGAGTAACTTTTTTATTTATTAAATTATAGTAATTTTTAGTCACCTCTAATTGGTTTCTTTACATGATTTTTTTAGTGGCATCTGTAATAAATCCCATTACTTTGTTTGGTTACTTCATATCTATATAAATTTCTAAAGCTTCCAGAACTTTCAAATACATATGGAAATCAGGCGGCATGTGGTTTTCTCTTGTAGTATTCTTGTGTGCTTTTTAGTTCTAGTTCATCTGGTTTTCTCTACTTATTTTTGCCTTTGGGTGACTATTGTAATTGAATTATTTTTTCTAAATTAAATAATGTCAAAGTCACTTATCTTTAGGTTATTGTTCACTTTTAAATATCAAATATGCATAGTTGCATATTGCCAACATCATCTACTTTCATGCCTATTAGATCAGAAACAAGAGAAGTTTGATCACCTATATGCAAAATAATATAGCGAGAGAAAAACAAACTAAAAATAAGGTGAACAAAGAGAACTTTTATTGATAAATTGCCAACACCATAGACTTTCATGCTTTGATAAGCCGATTGTTCAGTGGAATCTATTAAAGCAAAAAAAATTATTCTTCTAGTATCTACAACGTTTTTTGAAAAGTGATTCCAGAGATTAACTTCATCATAAAAATATAACTTGTTGATTTGATTGTTGAAACCAATTATTTATATATTATATATTTATTGTACTTCTTAGGAAAGCCATGTGGTTTGGTCATTTTTTAAACAAATAATTGTATTAATCTTGTCGTCTAAGGTTGACTCAATGTATTGAAGTGAGCATACTGACTAATTTAACTAATCAAGAACAACAAATATCATTGATTTACTATGAGAGTGAGGGATATTTTCAATAATGTCAAGTTAAATGTCTTTCTATATTGATTTTGCTCAAAGTAAATATTGTAACAACTATGTCTTCAATATCACGTTTCATACATTAACAAATGAATGTGGTCTTTTAACTTCATGTACATATCACGAAATACTCTCTTAACTTGAACTTAACAGCCTTATTCCACTCGATCAAAATGGCTAAAAATATAATTTTGTCTACCTTTATCCAATCCTCAAATAACAACATAGACTTTCATAAATCATTGTAGAGATACTTGGATTAGCAATAACTTTCTCAATGAGGGTCTAGACTTCTACTATTCCATGTGTTGTGTTATGTGTGCTATTAAGGTACAAACTGGCTATTTCTTCTATATGATCTTACAATTGTTGAGATTTCTTCTAAGATTTCTTACCTTAAGAAGAAATCCTATAAATATTCCTCAAATCCCAAATTTTTGTAAACTTTGTAATCCCCGTAATCACTCACAATTCTTCCATGTATAGTCTGTAAAATGGCTATTTAAGCCAACAGTGTTAATGAGAAATATGAGAGAAAGTTGAGTTTTTTTCGACTTTGTATCAGAGTAGGAGAATCCTTATCCTTCTCCTGCTCGTCACCGAAAAACAGAGTGAAAGCTTTGTCTCGTAGTCTCTCATCGCTGAAGAACAGAGCAAAAGCTCTGTCCCGTAATCTCAGTCAATAGAGCAAAAGCTTTGTCCCATAATCTCAGTTGTTGTTCGGAAGTTCCGTCGGCCGCCGCCGACGAAGAGCCTCATCAGCCCCACACCAGCATGCGTCTCGACAAAGACGAACCTAATCCGATGGAACCTACTCCGGCGGACCTTCTAGACATCACCAATGACGGCATTCAAGCCACCACTTGGCCTTCCAGCAAACCGCCAACCCAATTGGCACCGGCGAAGAGGAATAGACGCACCGTCTCGACGAAGAAGACGAGGTACAGGAAATTTTATTTTTCTTGCTAAACTTTGGTCCCGTGGTTTTATTATTTCGCCGACCGACCCAGTCTTGGACCGGAACAAGATCAACCCAGTAACAGAAAGTGAACTGGACCAGACCAAATCCGTTCATGGACCGGACCAGACCAGACCAAAAACAGAAACCCAAACAGGGTCAACCCAATGAAAAAAATGGACCAGACCAGTAATCAGATAGGACCAATATTGTGGGGTGATTTTTTATTCTGATCACTGCCGATCTTCTTTCATCATGTCGAAGGAATCAATACCGATTATTCATGTACAATCCGAAAACTCTGGTTTTACAACTAGCGTCATTCTTACAGAAGTAAGCTACGATGTTTGGTTCCAGATCATGGAGATGCAAATTGTAAGACGTGAGAAGATCGAATATATTATGGGAAAAATACCACTCCCACAAGAAACAGATGCCTCCTATGCGAAGTGGCATGCTGAAAATTAAAAAGTCAAGGGGTGGTTGCTAACCTCTATGTCACCGGATATTATGAAGCGTTATATTCGGCTATGCATTGCATGCGAAATATGGAATGCTCTGAAAAAAACTTTCTACGATAGGTCAGATGAATCACAATTATTTTCATTGAATCAGAGAGTTTTCTCCACCAAACAGACTGGTCGCCCTCTATTAACGAATTATGGTGATCTTGTGGAAAAATTTCAAGAACTTGATCATCGTGACAGGATTATAATGAAAGATCCTAATGATGTTATCACTTATAGAAAATCCATTGAAAGATTGTGTGTTCACATTTTCGTAAACGGATTGGATACAGAATTCGAACAAGTCCAAGGCAAAATTCTCAGAAAAGACCCGATATTGGATCTTAAAGAAGCCTATGCTTACATACGTCGTGACTCTATTCACATAACCACTTTAAATAGTAAAGTTGATCGTGTTGAGTCATCTGCAATGGTAGCACGTCGAGCTAAGCCTAAAACAACTCGACCAACTGGTCCTACCTGTGATCAAAATCGAACATCAGGATCTCAGAATTGCAGCTATGAGGTTGGAAAAGTAAAACTAGAGCGCATTTGTACTCACTGTGGCGAGATTGGGCATACAAAGTCACGATGTTATGAAACTATCAGGTATCTAGAATGGTGGGATCCTACCAAATCACCTCACAAATGGAACTCCAAACTAAATAATCATGCTTCCGTTGTTGTAGCAGAACCTTCCACCTCTCACACAATTGAAGATGCATCAGTCCTAATTGCTACATTTGGTAAGGTTTTTATACTTCCACTCCTAGTAGAAAATAGTTAATGGATAATTGATTCTGGTGCTACTGATCATATTACCTTTGACAATCATCATGTTAAAAGTATGAAACCATCTGAACAATATATCGTATCTACAAAAAATAGTATTCCCTCTCATGTTATTGGAGAAGGTTCCATCACCCTCGCTGAAAATCTGAGTCTTGATTCTATATTAGTTGCTCCAACCCTCAATCATAATCTATTATCGATTGATCAAATAACTCGTACTCTGCATTGTATTGTGATTTTTTGGCCTAACCTTTATGTTTTTAAGGACATACAAACTCATAAGACAATTGGTTATGGTACTAAAAGGAGGAAACTCTATTACCTTGATTTGCAGCTAGAGAGTTCTCATCAGTTAGCCCAAGCATTTTCCATGAAGAATAAATCTGCAGATTCTGAAATTTGGTTATGGCATAAATGGTTGGGTCACTCATCCTTTTGGTTATTTAAAGAAATTGTTTCCTAAACTCTTTGCAAAAATTATTCGTTTAAGATTTTAAGTGTGATGTATGTGAATTGGTGAAAAGTCATCGTGTTCCATTCCAAATAAGCATGAATAGGAGTCCAACACCTTTTATGATTATTCACTCTGATGTATGGGGTCCAACAAATATAACCTCTCTTAGTGATAAACGGCGATTTGTTTCTTTTATTGATGATCACACTTGTATGACTTGGATTTGCTTAGTGAAGTAAAAAAGTGAAGTTGGTTCGTTGTTCAAACAATTTCACAGAATGATAATCACTCAGTATCATTCTACAATACAAACTCTTTGAAGTGACAATGGAGGAGAATTTGTGAATCAAAGTTTGAAAGAATATCTAGATGATCATGGTATTACTCATCAAACTACTTGTCCGTACACCCTCAGCAAAATGGGGTTGTCGAGCAAAAGAACCGCCACCTTCTTGAGGTTGTTCGTGCTTCCTTGTTTGAAGCTCATATGTCGGCTAGTTACTGGGGTGAAGCCATCACAACTGCAACTTATCTTATCAATCGAATACCCTTGAGTGTGTTACAATTTCAAACTCCCTTGAGTGTTCTTCATAAAAACATAAGTTCACCTAGAATCTGCCACTTAGAGTTTTTGGGTGTGTAGCCTTTGTTCACCTCTATAAGGCATTGAGAAATAAATTGGAACCCCGAGCTCTCAAGTGTGTTTTTATTGGTTATGCTCAACATTAGAAAGGTTATCATTGTTATCATCATCCCTCTCACAAATTGTATGTCATTCTTGATGTGGTATTTCACGAAGATAACATGTATTATTCTACTATCGAGTCTTCAATACAAGGGAGAACAAGATTGAATTGAAGACCCTTAATCATCACTTGGACACTTTGGATACTACAACTAGTGAATATTCAGATTACAGCAGTAAACATCAAAATGATACAAATGAGCATGATTCATAGGATGGAGATGGACAAGACCAGATGGAAGTGATGGAATAAGAGTCTCAGCCAACATCTTCCCCCTTTCATAGTGTACTAGTGGATCAATTGCTTTTCGAGTCCGAGTCCATGTTTGAGCCTCAAGTAAGTTTTGAAACTCGACTACGAGTGCTACCTCATCGAACCACAAGACGTTATGAACCTCTTCTCACCTCTAAATCTCAGTATCCCATGCATAATTTTGTGTCTTATCATAGATTGTCAAAGGCAAATGAAGTATTTGTGAATCAATTATATGCTATATCTATTCCTAATAGTGTGCAAGAAACCTTGAAAGATCCTAAGTGGAAAGAAGTTATGAATGAAGAAATGAGGTTCCTCCAAAAGAATTCAACATGGGAAATGGTTGATCTACCTATAAGAAAGAAACCAGTTGGATGCAATTGGGTATTTACCAACGAATATAAAGCCGATGGCATCATTGAAAGGTTCAAAGCAAGCCTTATCGCCAAAGGATATACTCAAACCTACGGGATCGATTACATGGAGACATTTTCACCAGTGGCCAAAATCAATACTGTTCAGATTCTACTATCTCTGGCTGTGAATCTTGATTGACCCTTATATCAATTTGATGTTAAAAATGTATTTTTACACAGAAATCTCCAAGAAGAAGTATATATAGAATTACCTCCTGGATGTATTATGCAAACCAAATGATGCAAACAAGTATGTAAATTGAGGAAATTCCTATATGGTTTGAAGCAATCCCCGAGGGCGTGGTTTGGAAGGTTCACAAATTTTTTAAAATCTATTGGATACAAGCAAAGCAACTCAGATCACACTCTCTTCCTGAAATCTAACAAGGAGACGATCATAACTCTTATTGTATATGTTGATGATATGATAGTAACTGGAAATGATCCAGAGGAAAAGAAGGCATTGCAAAGTCATCTTGCCAAAGAGTTTGAAATGAAAGATCTTGGTTACTTAAAATATTTTCTTGGTATTGAAGTGTCAAGATCTAAGGATGGATTTTTTCTATCTCAATGAAAAAATGCTTTGGACTTGCTGAATGAAACTGGTATGACAACATGTAGTCCAGTCGGTACTCCCATGGAAGAAAAACTAAAACTAGGAACACATTCAAATCAAGTTCATGCTAACAAGGAACATTATCATAGACTAGTCGGGAGGTTGATGTATCTTGCACATACCAGACTAGATTTAGCTTATGTACTAAGTGTGGTTAGTCAATTTATGCACTCTCCAAGTGAAGAACATACAAATGCCGTCAACCGTATCATGCACTACTTGAAATCATCTCCAGGGAAATGAACTTTATTTAAAAAGGGAGGCAGTTTGAAAATTGAAGGTTATACAAATGCCGATTGGGCTGGGTCAATAGAGGATCGACGATCTACATCTGGATACTTTACATTTGTAGGTAGAAATTTAGTCACTTGGAGAAGTAAGAAACAAGAAGTGGTGGTTAGATCGTCAGCTGAAGCCGAATACAAGGGAATGGCCAAGGCAATATGTGAATTATTATGGATAAAAAAATTGATACAACAACTACATATTGAGCAGACAAGTCCTATGAAATTATACTGTGACAGTAAGGCAACATGTAATATTACCCACAACCCAGTCCAACATGATAGAACTAAACATATTGAAATTGATAGACACTTTATTAAGGAAAAATTAGAAGCAAGAATCATTGAAGTCCCTCATGTTCAGTCTCAGGATCAACTTGCCGATGTGTTGACCAAAATAGTATCTTACCGAGCCTTTAACAATTGTCTTGACAAGTTGGGCATGAGTGATATCTATGCACCAACTTGAGGGGGAGTGTTGAGATTTCTTCTAAGATTTCTTACCTTACGAAGAAATCTGTAAATATTCCGCAAATCCCGAATTTTTGTAAACTCTGTAATCCCCGTAATCACTCGCAATTCTTCCATGTATAGTCTGTAAAATGACTATTTAAGCCCACAGTGTTAATGAGAAATATGAGAGAAAATTGAAGTACTTTTTTACTACAATCATAACCAAGTAATTTAATCAGCTATTTTTTAGTGAAGTGCGGTATTTGCTTCAACAAATGGAACACTAGTGTGGTCCGTGTTATGTACCTGAAATTATATGGCCAATCGCTTTGCTCTCCTATGTTGAATGGGTACACCAAAGCAAATATTTTCTTCTTGTAAATGGAGAGTATTTAGAAAAATTAAGAAGAGTTAATATTATTGGTCTCTAGTGTTGAATGACTTACACTAAAGTAAACATTGTGTTATCGTCAATAGACAATAGTTAGAAAAGTTGAGAAGGGTCAATTTAAGTGGACCTATGATCATTCATCAATGATCATCTCGAGTGTCTCAAATGACCATTGTCTTTAGCTAAACTTTGGTAATACTCTATCTGGAAAAAAAAACAGCAGCCATTCGGAAAGAGAAAAAATTAGGACAAGTTACCTGTAGACTTTTGAAAATGACTTCTACTCATTTCAAAATGTAATTCATGACCCTAACCAAAGTAAAGGCTCTGTGTATGTTGCACCACAGAGAAGAAGATTAACACCCTTCATATATTTCACAATTGACTGTGAATTGTTCTAAATCAAGAAAGGGGAGAATTCGGATCCCTGACAAAGGATCCGAAGCTCTTTGATTTTGAAACTCCCGCAGTTTAGGGCCTGAGTTTTATTGTACCGAGTCCAAATCTAAAATATTCAACATATAAACACAGAAAAAAAAAACTAGATTACAACACTATAGAAAACTAGAGGCATTAAACAATCATCGGCCACCCGATAGCAGTGATTCCGTTGCTGAAGATGTGTGACCAAACGCATTATCTGCGTAAACTTCACTGCTCTCTAAGCCGCTCGAATCCACTAACTCGGTTCTAGGGGCTTGCCCTTCCAAAATCTGAATTATTTGTCTCATCCGAGGGCGATACCCTGCCACCGCGTACGAGCAAAGCAGGCAAAGTTTGAGCACCAGCTCCATTTCATCCATGACATAGTCTCTTCCCAATTTGGGATCAATTCCAGAATTGATCCTCTCTTCCAACAGTTGAAAACCCAGTCCCTCAAAACCAACTCCTCCCCTGAACATGACGTGCCTGGGTACTGGACGGGCCTCCTTCCAGTGGCGACTTCAAGCATGAAAACGCCAAAAGCGAAGACATCTGTGCTCGTGGTAGCTTTGCTTGTTCGGGTGAGCTCAGGCGCCAGGTACCCAATCGTTCCCACAACGTGGGTCGTTTTCGGAGCCGCTCCATGGTCGTATAACCTTGCCAAACCAAAATCACCTAACTTCCCATTTAGATCACTGTCAAGAAGAATATTACTGGCTTTCACGTCTCTGTGCAGGACGATCTGCTCCCATTCTTCATGCAGGAAAAGGAGTCCTGCAGTTACTCCTTCTACAATTGTCAATCTCTGGTTCCAGTTCAATGTAAACTTGTGATCGAACAGGAATTTGTCTAAACTGCCATTGGGCATATATTCGTAGACCAGGAGGAGCTCTGCTTTACGCCGGCAATACCCAAGGAGTCCTATCAAGTTGCGGTGACGCATCTGGCCGAGGCTCACGATCTCGGAAATGAATTCTTTCATACCCTGTCTTGAATCATGAGAAACTTTCTTCACGGCGACTTCAATCTTGGATGAGGGCAGTATGCCTCTATAAACCCGACCAGCCTCCTATTCCTAAGAGCTCCTTGTCTCTGAATCCCTTGGTAGCCCTGAACAAGTCCTTGTACCTGAACCTGTGGGGTCCGTTCTCCCGTTCCTAGTCTTCCAGTACTACGCTATATTTGATTTTCCTTCTTACATAAATAATAGCAGCAGAGACGGCAGCTAATGTGAGAAATCCTGTAATTAAGGGTAACCCAATTGTCAAAATCCTTGGCTTCGGTTTGGGAGTCACTCGAGGTAGTGCGAGCAGGGAAGAGGTATCATGTGCTCGAGCTTGGCCGTTCATGTTAAAGCTCCATCCGAGTATGTAGTGAGAACCTCGAAGCTGACCAGTAGATGAGGAAACGCGGAGAATCAAGTTGGCGTCACTGAATCCATTGTAGGCGAAATTTGTTCGTTGGGGTTCTACAGCTCGGAGGAGGTTAATCACTAGGAGGATCTCCAGGAACATTGCAGAGAGAATCAGTACTTGAGTCTGATAGTTGAAACACCAAGATGCCGTTTTGTAAGAATATGTTTAAAGAAATTTAATCTGTTTCATTTAAGCTCCATTGCCCGAATCATCTTTCGATATTATAAATGTGTCATGAATCTAGGGTGTTGAAGTATATGGCTCATACATGAGGTTGGGGATATTTTTGTACAAAGATATTTGTGTATTTTATACAAAAATATATCTAGGGTTTAATATAAATATACATTATGTAACCCTAATTGAAATTAGTGATATTTTCCGATCGTCGCTCCGGTGAACTAGGCACATTGCCGAACCACTGTAAAAATCATTTGTCTTCTTCGTTCTTCCTTTTCTTCTTAGCACAACAATTGGTATCAGAGCTTCAGGGAAAACAGAGGAGGTTACAGTGTCGCCGATGACCCTTTCTCTACAGACGACGCATCGTTGACGATGGCGAAATTATCGTTGTGAGAATTCACATAAAGAGGAAATTTTTCCTCTGCCGTCCGAAGAGGGGTTTTTCTGCGACCACCACTGCTACCTTGGATGACGAGAGGATGACAGAACCGGGGACGATGGAAATCCTGGGGCCGCTGTGAGATTTCATCCGAAGAGGGAAGCGTCGCGGAGGGACGACGACAAATTTTTTTTTCTGAACTCACTTCTTGCGAGGAGACTCTTGACGTGTCACACGTCTGACGTCTGACTCGTCTGGGAATTTTTTTACGTCGAGGTCTGCAGGCGACTTCCTCAAGGGCTGTAGGTGCACGTTGTGCACACCTGAGGAGGTCTTTTTCTACGCAGACGCCTAGGCTTCTCACATCGTGCTCGAAATCTGGATTTTTTGCATGAAAACCCCAAGTTAAGCTTTGATAACTAGGGTTTCTTCTGCAAAATTTGATATGATGAAATTTGACGGAACTTGAAATTTTGGATTATGGCAAAGGAGTGTGAAGGACCTGTTAGTACAACAGGTTATGTTGAAGGCGCTATACGAAAAACAACCAACAGGAATGGATGACATGGATTGGAAAGAAATGGAAGTGAAGGTTGTGATGACTATTAGGCTTTGTCTGGCTAATGACGTGATGTATCGCGTCATGGATGAGGAACCACTGGTGGAAGTTTGGTTGAAACTAGAAAGTCGATATATGTCCAAGTCATTGACGAACAAGCTCTATCTAAAGAAAAAACTATGTGGTCTTAAGATGTCAGAGGGCTCGAATCTGAGCTAGCACATCAACGTTTTCAATCAGCTCATATGTGATTTGAGGTGGGTTGATGTGAAGTTTGAAGACGAAAACAAGGCGTTAATGTTGCTAAATTCTCTACCGAATTCTCCTATGTACGAAAATTTGGTTAGAGCTCTAATGTGGGGAAAAGAAACTCTCGAATTGGAGGATATCACAAGTGCTCTATTAGACTTCCATTAGAGGAAGAAAGCCAGTGATGAGACTTCACAAGGTGAAGGACTTGTGGTAAAGGGTAACCAGGAAAGTGGAAGAAATATGTCTCAGAGTGGATCGAGTAACAACAAATCTCGGTCTAAATCCAGAAGAGGAAGGACATCAGGTGTTTTAAGTGCAAGAAAAAGGGGCATATAAAATGGGATTGTCTAGAGAAAAATAAAGGGAATGCAAAGAACAAAGAGGGTCCACCAAAGTCTGTGAATGTAGTGAAAGAAGAAGACTTAGAGTGTGGTGACGAGGATATGCTTTTTATTTCATCCAGTTCAGATCATCTCAGAGATTCTTAGATTGTGGATTTAGCATGCTCTTATCACATGACACCCAATAAAGATTGGTTTCACACCTACAGGTTAGTAAACTCTGGTTCTGTTCTGATGGGTAATGATGCTTTATGCAAAGTTGTTGGAATAGGGAGTCTAAAAATTAAAATGTTTGATGGTGTGGTTACAACGTTATGTGATGTTAGACATATACCGGATTTATGAAAGAATCTGATTTCATTGGGCATTTTAGATTGTAATGAATATAGTTACTGGTCCGCAAGTGAAATAATGAAAGAAAGTAAAAGTATCTTAATAGTGATGAAAGGGAAAAAACTATCTGGAAATATTTATACACTGCAAGGTACCACAGTTGTAGAGTCTGAGACAAACTGTACAGTCTTGTGGCATATGGCGGTTAGGTCATATGGGTGTGTGTGGGATGATGGAGTGTGGGATGATGGAGCTTCATAAGAGAAATCTATTGAAGGGTCTCAAAACATGCAAGTTTGATTTCTACAATTTTTTGTTCTTGGGAAACAAAATAAGGTGCAGCTCAAGGCAGCCACACACAAAACAGAGGGGATTCTTGACTATGTTCATTCAGATGTTTGGGGGCCAATAAGAGTAGCATCACAAGGAGGACACATGTATTTCGTGACCTTTATTGATGACTACTCATGAAAGGTTGGGTGTACTTCATTGTTAGGTTCCCTTGCCATGGATCGAGTCACCCGGCGATCTCCTCTGGCTCCAGGTTGAATGACGATGAAGGGAGTGAAGAACGACCAATGGTTAGGGAAGATATTGAGCTTTCGAAGGAGCTCCACCCTCAAGCCTCGTGAGAGAGAGAATCCGATCTCATTTACAACTATTGATCAATACTTAATTCATTTCTCAATCCGTCCTCCCTATAAAAAGGAATAGGGAACACATACAAGCAAAGGCCCAAACCGAAGGGCACAAGTTTGAAGGAAATTATAATAAAACCCTCCTAATAACATAAACTGGAAATTGCATAAATTAAACCCCGCATCTACAGATTACTCTGGATGCTATGGAGTCCATAACATCACCCCACTCCTGAAGAAAGAGCTTGTCCTCAAGCTCCAAAGTAGGGTTTGTATGTCGACGTCTCCACCTGTTGCCAAGTAGGGTCTGTATGTCGACGTCTCCACCTGTTGCCAAGTAGCGTCCTCAGTAGTGATGTCCGTCACCTGGACGCCCATAACTGGCGCATTCCCCATAGTATATTTTTTGTTTAGAATGTAGGGATGCGTGTCGTATGTCTCTACATCTTCCCAAGCAGCATCGCTGTTTAGAAATGTCTTTTCTGCTTGTGACATCATGATGATGACGTGCAGGAATCTTTTTAGTCGTCTTTGTTGACTTTGGTGTAGCCGTCATTGATGACTTTTTGTAGCCGCCATTGCGGACTTTTGAGCCGCCTTTGCTGACTTTGTTTTCGTCGTGGGCCTAGTCTGCTGACGTGGCTGCTGACTAGTCTGTTGACGTGGCTGCTGACTGCTCATTCGGACAGCTGCCTTTCGGTGCACAGTTTACAGGTGTGCTCCTTCGAAAAAGTCTTCTGGGCCATCTGGCAGAAGCTTTCCTTTGTTGTTTTGCTGAAGGGGATATTTCCTCCAAGGAGTTTCTTCAGCGTAGCTTCAAGACTGGTCTGGACGGAGGCCGGAGTCTCTTTATAGCTTTTCGAGATGATCGTCAATGGGACGGAGGTCTTGTAGACGAAGCTTCTCTTTTTCTGAATCAGCTGCTTCATGAGCTGTATCAGGTTCTTGAACCCGTGGATACGTCTGGTTGGCCAGACTGCTTCTGGGCAAGGCTTGGCTTTTGGAATATGTCTGGGATCATATTCCATGTTGGCGTCACCTTCTTTGATGCCTTCAATAGTCACGACGGAAATGCTTGGAAACATTTTTGTGTCAGTAACAATTTCAGCAATACAGGAAACGAAATGAAGTCGAATTCCTTTACTCTTGGTTATGGAGATGAAACTTTTGCAAGCCTCCATAATTTCCTTTGGCAGTTTCTCCAATACTGATAAATCGGTGGAGTGCAATACCATCTGTTTTATGAATCCATATGCGTAAAGCATGGATGCATATTTTGAGTCTATTTCATGACTCAGCTTCACTTGATTCCAACTGTTGCTGGGCTCAGTGGTGAAGAAGGGAGTGTTCATCCCTTGTTCAATTTGTTCATTCCATCTCTGGAATTGAACAGTATGATCGGATTCGATCTTTGAACGAACGCTGTCCACCTTTTGAGGGCGTAGCGAGGGTTCTTCAGACATAATGTCCGAAAGTTTTAAAGGTTTAAATTTCTTTAAAAACTCAAACTCATTAAAACTAGTTTTATCTGGTTTATTTAGGCTTTTCAACCTTGTAAACTCAGACGGGGTAACCAATTTTGTCTTGAATGATTTCTCATTACTAGACAAGTCCGTTTCCATCTGGGATGGATCCGTTAAGACTTCCTTTTCAGCTCTAGACTGACAGGTAGAAATCCCTGATTCCCCTATCTTCAGAGAAGATTCGGTTGTGATTTCCTTCTCATGCCTGGCATGACCGGTAGAAATCCCGGGTCGACCTGTGTTTATCAAAACACTAAAGTCATCCGTCTGCTGATTAGCTGACGTTGTTGCTTCCTTTTCTCGCGATGGAGATCCGGTAGAAGTCCCGGAGGAGCTTGGCATTTCATGCCGTTGAGTGAGTTCTTTTAACTCTTCGGTTAATTCTTTAACCTTGAGTTGTAAGACTTCTCCACTTAACCCGTAACGGGCACAATTCTCATGAATGTCTCCTCGTTCTGAAAGAACTAAAAGACTGTCGAATAGTGACTGTAGGGTTGAAAGCAAGCTTGTACTGGTGTGAAACAGCCATTCATGTGGATCCTCCCTCCATGGGCAAGGTTGCACTACTGGGGTGCTCGGATCATCACTTGACTCAAAAAATCTAGCGGACCCCCCACCCTCGAATAATGTTGACACGCATGTGTATATACTGGGTAGCAACAGCGGACCCCCTACCTATCAGTGGTTGGACAGGTTCCATTTGAGACATGTTAAGCACCTAGCCAATACTACCCAAAAGACTGGCCTGTTAGGAGCCGAAGGCATAGGTACTTAACCCCAAGACCATAACAGTACACCCCACCCTCCCGAGCCAACGACCACGACGGCCTTAACACAACAACGGGGACCGGGTCAGGAGCCCATACTCCCTTACGGCGCCTCGCTAGGGGCGTGTGGTCCATCTGTGCATGCGGGGACTCGAAGTCAGGACGTAGCGCCTGCTCTGATACCAAATCTTAAGCACCTAGCCAATACTACCCAAAAGACCGGCCTGTTAGGAGCGGAAGGTATAGGAACTTAACCCCAAGACCCTAACAAGACACTACTCTGATATTTGGAATCCAAACAGGATTGGAGTGATTGATAATTACTGCTCTCGGCCCAAATTCTGCCAGTGTACCCTCAGGGAGCAAATGAAGTTCTTCCTTCGGACTATTTTCTATGAGATAGCGAATTGCATAAGGCTGATTCTTCAGACGAAGTTCTGGAGTGTGCTGGACCAACCCAATAGAAGGGAGGGTGTTGAGTATGTTCTCACACTCAACATCAGATTGTGGTGCTACAGTAAAATGGGGAGCTTTAGTTGGTTGAGGAGCTAGTGTAACAATTGAGATCTCCACCTTAGCACTTAGTTGTAGATCCTTGTGAACCCCACAAGCAGCCTCAGCAGTAATGGTGGTGGCCGCCATGGATAGGCTTCCCCTTCTGGCAATTCTAAGTTGCTGAACCAATATGTGCTTCATCCGTAATTCAATATGGTTGAGGTCTGATTGGGCAGCCGACACCTGTCGATGAGGATCTCTTGCAAACAGTAGCTGCTCATGAATAGCTTGTGGTAAAATTTCAAAAAGCAGTTGTGATTGAAGTCGTAGCTTCTTTTTCCACAATCCACCATACGTATAGCCAAGATCAGCTCGTTTGCTACTAATATCTGTAATGCAGTCATTCACATTTTGCAGATTCTGCTGCTGCTTAGCAGCCACAACTTCTCTAATAATGTCACTGCCTAATGAAGTAACCTGTGATACATTTGCATGCCCTATAGATGCTAGGGACTGCTCATCGGTATAACGTCGAACCGGGTTGATTTTTGGCTGTGGAGTCCATTGCTGCATTGTCACAATAGGAGCAACTAAAATCCAGACTGATAAGCCGACCCAGCTATCTATTTGAGCCCTTGCTATCTGCCGCGTCTCTCTTAATATCTGAATGACCCATGAAGCATCTTCTGATCTCATTTCAACCAACCCAATAAATTCGCAACAATGGAAGGTGCAGCCACCAACATATCAATGCCAAACCCAATCCCATCTTCCAGCTTTTGCCCTTTACACAATCTATGAACAAAAACTGGATAGGTGAAAGAATTGGAATAGAGACCAATTGTCTGCAAATTCCAGAAAACCTCTTTTTCATCTTCCAACTGTAGTGCCTTGCAGCAGCCGTCCATACAGAGGGTATCTAGCACTGTAAGGGCCTTGGGGATGAGCCCCATGGCTTTCGTTGTCCTGATTATGTGCTCACAAACAACAACATGCTTCTTCTATTGGAGTAATTTCTCCGTCCGCAGAGCAATAGGTTTTAGGCCTGAGTTGGTAGTAGAAACGTTGCTATAATTCTGCTGAGATGACTCACAAAGAGCAGTAAGAGCACGCTAGGGAATAGCTGTAGCAGCAGTTAATTTGATGTTCATTGCTTCGGCAAGTTGAAGCCTGTCCATTGAAATAGAGTGCAAAATTGCCGCTGCATCTCCCATCTCAATTGGCATGATTGCAACCCTGCTCCCAGCTCTTGTCTGAATACTTCTTAGCATCCATCCATATATCGGCCAAGCACCAAGACCATTCCAAAACCGATCCTCTGTAGTCCATCCTCTTGTAAGAATGAAACCATGACAAGACTGCCCACTTTGAGTGTCCCCTATCTGAAAAGCAATAGATGACACATTGGGTTGAAGACCACGTTCGAGCACCCCACTGAAAAATTATGTTTTAGGTATTGGGTCATTTTGTTGTGCATATGCAGGGAGCATATAGGTCCATGTTACCAGATCTCTGTGTGCCGTGGCATTACATACTTGGTAGGCGTCTCCTGCCCAACCCACGTTGCACCAATATGAATCAATGTAGTGTACACAAAAGCTTCATATTCAAAACCAAGACGTGCAGTGCTTGTTCCTGGTAGAAACAGGTATGTGGATTGGAACTCATGAAATATGGCATACTATTTCATCAGAAAAATAGAGAACCTAGAGTTCCCAGAGGAAATACTCCTATCTGGCATTCTCTCAAACAACTTCTTTGCATTCGGATTGCTGTAATGGTAGGTCAATTCGGATGACAACTCTTTGGATTTGCACTTCAGCTCTTGGGCGGTACCTCCCTTAAATCCATAAAGTCTGCTACCCATGGCATGAGCCCCTTTGCAGTCTGCAGAAATAAGAGAGCTCGTTCCCCAGTTGCGGCAGGCTGCCAGAAGAACGACGGTTGTGCCCAAGTCGGTTTGCATTTCGTAGGGTGAGAGTGGTAGTGAGAGGGAGATACGGACCTGGTCCTGATGGTGAGCCGCAGCCATACGGGACTTTGCTGCTCGGATTTTTTTCGAGACAGAGTCAGGTTGGGAATTGCCTGTCTAGTGGTTGGGGCCGTGGACAGCCCCTGCTGCTGGATAAGTGGGACGCATAGGAGGTGGAAGTGGTGGTGGGTGAAGGGGCTGCGGGAGACCCCTGGGTTATGCTATGCGGGACACAGAGGAGGCATTGGGGTTGGTGGTGTTGAAGATACTACCTTAAGTGATTGATTCTCAATCAATTAAGGATCATTGAATTGATTCTAAATCAATTAAGGATAATTGCCCTATTTAGGGCCTCCTTACATATGAATTTGACCCTCCATTATAGGAGCTAATTACGTCAAATCATTCCTTGTCTGTACAAATCAGATCTCTTGTAAATCTTTGTAATTGGGATATTTCCCCTATAAATTAATGAAAGCATGCACCCCATCAGTGTGGTGAATTTTTATAATCTTCTCATGGTTTCAGAGCTCCATCTGGATTAACATCCTGTGATCCTTATGGCCTCAAATTCTTCTTCCGATCTTCTCCCCTTCAACACCTTGATTCATATGATCACCATCAAACTCTCTTCCAGTAATTATATTTTGTGGAAGAGTCAATTTCTTCCCCTTCTTGACAGTCAAGGATTATTGGCTCACGTTGATGGTACCCTTGAGCCCCGACCTCTGTTTGAGCCTCCCTTCTCTCATACTCCAAATCCCAAATTTCAGACATGGAAAACAACAGACCAGCGTCTCCTCAGCCTTCTGCTGTCTTCTCTTTCCGAAGAAACCATGGCAGAAGCAGTTGGCCTGACCACATCCCGTGAGGTGTGGATTGCTTTAGAAAATTCATTCAGCCACCGATTGAAGGCTCTTGAAATTCGTCTGAAGGACGACCTCCAGTTGATGAAACACAGCAGCCGTCCGGTCAGCACCTATGCTCGTGCGTTCAAAGCACTGTGCGACCAACTCCATGTCATCGGTCGTCCCGTTGATGACACCAACAAGGCTCATTGGTTTCTCCGAGGACTCGGCCCGGAGTTCTCCGGCTTCTCCTCCGCCCAAATGGCTCAGAACCCCCTCCCCTGTTTTTCTGATCTGGTATCCCGCGCCGAGAGTTTCGAAATCTTTCAGAAATCTCTCGAGCCTTCGGTGACGGCGACTCCTCCGGCTGCGTTCACAGCAAATTGACACCACTCTCATCGTTCCGGCGGCTTCTCTCGCTAGAATCGTGGCCGCGGAAGTCCTCACGGCGGTTCTTCCAGCCACGGGCAGAGCCCTGTCTCCAATAATTGCCACGGCCAGAGCACGGGAGGTTTTTCTGGCCACGGCCAACGTCGTCCCACCACCAGCCACCATCGCCGACCACCGCACTGCCAGATTTGTCACCAGGAAGGGAATTATGCCGATCGTTGTCGGCAGAGGTATTCTCGGAATGACGAACCCCGTGCCGAAGCTTTTCTCGCTAACTCATTTCATTCTGCGTGTTCTTTGTCCGAAAATCAATCTTCGGATTGGGTCGTCGACACAGGTGCCTCGGCCCACACCTCTCTGGATCAATCTGTCCCCTATACGGGTAAGGATTGTGTAATTGTCGGGAATGGTGCGTCTCTCCCCATTACTCACACCGGTTATTTTTCTCCATCTTCCGATCTTAAATTATTAAATGTTTTAGTTGTTCCCCATCTTACCAAAAATTTGTTGTCCATTAGTAAATTAACGCATGATTTTTCGTTATTCGTTACATTTACTAATGATCTTTTTACTATTCAGAATCGCCAAACGGGAAAGGTGGTGGCAACTGGTAAATGTGATGGAGGTCTGTATGTGCTAGAGCGTGGCAATTCCGCATTTCTTTCTGTTCTGCAAAATAGATCTTTGCATGCCTCATATGAATTATGGCATGCTCGTTTAGGACATGTTCATCATTCAGTACTTTCTTTCTTGAATAAAAATGGCCAGCTCCATCTGACTTCTTTATTACCATCTCCGAAATTATGCAATACCTGTCAACTTTCTAAAAGTCATCGTTTACCTTATTTTTGCAATGAAAAAAAGTCATCCCATGTTTTACATTTAATTCATTGCGACATATGGGGTCCTTCACCTGTTACATCCAATTTGGGGTTTGTCTATTATGCTTTGTTTATTGATGATTATTCTCAGTTTATTTGGATTTATCCGTTGAAATTGAAATCTGACTTCGCCGACATTTTTCTTCAATTTCAAAAATTTGTCGAAAACCAACATTCCACTCATATAAAAAATTTTCAAAGCGATGGTGGTGCCGAATTTACTAGTAATCGTTTTCAACACCACCTTCACACCTCTGGAATTCATCATCAGCTCTCATGTCCATATACCCCTACTCAAAACGGTCGCGCCGAACGTAAACACCGCCATATAACTGAAACTAGTTTAGCTCTACTCTTCCATTCTCACATGTCCCCTCACTTCTGGGTTGATACCTTTAGCACTGCTGCCTACATCATCAACCGCTTGCCCACACCACTTCTCGGAGGTAAGTCCCCCTTTGAACTTCTCTATAGTCTTTCCCCTAATTATGTGAATTTTTATCCTTTTGGTTGTCAGGTATACCCCTGTTTACGTGATTATATGGCAAATAAATTTTCTCCGC
Source organism: Aristolochia californica (assembly GCF_029961685.1). Classification (NCBI taxonomy): domain Eukaryota; kingdom Viridiplantae; phylum Streptophyta; class Magnoliopsida; order Piperales; family Aristolochiaceae; genus Aristolochia; species Aristolochia californica. The sequence continues at coordinate 26,566,135 of NW_027181771.1, forward strand.
GTAGTCTACCTTGTATTTTTCTAGGCTATAGCTCCTCATACAAGGGTTTTCGTTGTCTTGATCCTATCACCTCTAGGATTTATATTACTCGACATGCCCAATTTGATGAAACTCATTTTCCGTCTCTCATTTCTTCCCAGGCTCAACCCCTATCCTCTCTCCAGTTCTCAAATTTTTTGGAAGCTAGTTCATCTTCTTCTTGCCTACCAACGTCTATTCCAGTGTCCCATTCCCAACATATTACTCCATCCGGTTCCCGTTCGTGTGATATCTGTACTAATTCTATGAATGAGTTTTTGCAGGCAACTAATCTCTCTTCAGGACCGCCACTACCGATTGTCGATCCTTCTCTCTCTGGATCCACTGCCTTGCCTCCTGCTGATTCTGTTGCTGCTATTCCTTTGGGATCCCATCCCATGGTCACCCGCGCCAAGGCTGGAATTTTTAAACCTCGTCACTCAGTTGATATTACTTTCTCTGGATCTGCTGGTCTTCTATCTGCTCTCTTGACTTCCACTGAGCCCAAAGGATTCAAATCTGCTGCCAAGAATCCGGCCTGGCTTGCTGCTATGGATGAAGAAGTTCGTGCTTTGCGGGAAAATCATACTTGGACTTTGGTTCCTCGCCCTGCTTCCACAAACATTGTGGGTTCCAAATGGGTCTTTCGTACCAAATATTTGCCTAATGGGACTATTGAGAGGCTCAAAGCTCGTCTTGTCGCAAAGGGGTTTACTCAAATACCAGGCCTCGACTATACAGACACCTTCAGTCCTGTCATAAAAGCTACGACTATTCGGGTTGTGCTCTCTATTGCTGTTACAAATCGATGGGTTCTTCGCCAATTAGATGTCAAAAATGCCTTCCTCAATGGCCATCTCAATGAACAAGTCTATATGGAACAACCACCTGGTTATATTGATCCTCGCTTTCCTGATCATGTCTGCAAGCTTCAGAAAGCTCTATATGGCCTCAAGCAAGCCCCTCGCGCATGGTTTCAGTGGTTCAGCTCCTTTCTTACACATCTTGGCTTCCTCTATAGTCGGGCTGACCCTTCGCTCTTCGTCTTTCATCGGCAATCTGACATCCTCTATTTACTATTATATGTTGATGATATTATTATTACGGGCAACAACCCCTCTCTTCTGGCTAGCTTTGCCCGCAAGCTACATTCTGAGTTTGCTACAAAAGACTTGGGTTCCCTCAACTATTTTCTTGGTCTTGAAGCTACGCCCACCGCTGATGGTCTATTTCTTAGTCAGTTGAAATATGCGCGCGACATCCTTGCCCGGGCCCACTTGCTTGATAGTAAGCTTGTGCACACTCCTATGGTGGTCTCTCAACATCTATCCTCTGCTGGACAGTCCTTCTCGGATCCTACCCTTTATCGCTCCCTCGTTGGTGCTCTTCAATACTTAACCATCACACGGCCCGATATTGCTCATGCGGTCAACTCAGTGAGTCAATTTTTACACTCTCCCACGGCTGACCACTTCCTTGCTGTCAAGCGCATTCTTCGATATGTCAAAGGCACTCTCCATTATGGTTTAACCTTCTGTTCGTCTGCTTCGCCCGGATCTTTAGTTGCTTATTCTGATGCTGACTGGGCCGGTTGTCCTGACACTCGTCGCTCTACCTCGGGTTACTCTATTTACCTTGGTGACAACTTAGTCTCCTTGAGTGCCAAGAAACAACCTACGGTTTCTCGCTCCAGCTGTGAGTCTGAATATGGTGCCCTTGCTCTCACGGCCGCAGAACTCCTCTGGCTCACTCATCTTCTTCATGATCTCCAAGTTCCCATTCCCGAGCGGCCCCTTCGTTTATGCGATAACAAAAGCGCTCTTTTCTTGAGCTCCAACCCTATTGTTCACAAGCGGGCCAAACATGTTGAGCTCGACATCCACTTTCTGCGTGAACTTGTTATTGCTGGAAAGATTCGCACTCAATATGTGCCATCCCACCTACAGGTTGCGGATATCTTCACCAAAAGCGTCTCTCGACCACTATTTCAATTTTTTCGATCCAAGCTACACGTCTGTCCTAATCAGACGCTTAGCTTGTGGGGGGCTGTTGAAGATACTACCTTAAGTGATTGATTCTCAATCAATTAAGGATCATTGAATTGATTCTAAATCAATTAAGGATAATTGCCCTATTTAGGGCCTTCCTTACAGATGAATTTGACCCTCCATTATAGGAGCTAATTACGTCAAATCATTCCTTGTCTGTACAAATCAGATCTCTTGTAAATCTTTGTAATTGGGATATTTCCCCTATAAATTAATGAAAGCATGCACCCCATCAGTGTGGTGAATTTTTATAATCTTCTCAGGTGGCTGGTCGGAAGGCCTGTTGTTGTCGTGAGTCCCCCCAGGAATTGGTTGGGTTGGGCGTAGAGAAGGCATTGGGGGTGGGTGAAGTGGTGGCTGATCGAAAGGTCTGCTTGAACTTCCCATCAGAGCTGCAATCCGTGCAAACCAATAGTCCATTCGCAGAGCTAGGTGCTGAAGAGTGTCTTTCAGTGCCAAAACTTCAGTTTGGAGTGCGTCAACCTACTTTTGAGCTGCAATTCGATTTTCCTCAACCAGATTACGCAAATCAGCAGGACAAGAGGAATCTCCCATGGTGGTCCTGTCTAATAAGGTTCCCTTGCCATGGATTGAGTCACCAGGCGATTTCCTCTGGCTTCTAGGTTGAATGACCATGAAGGGAGTGACTTAGGGTGCTTAGAACGACCAATGGTTAGGGAACATGTTGAGCTTCCAAAAGAGCTCCACCCTTAGGCCTCATGAGAGAGAGAACCCGATTTCATTTACAACTATAGATCAATGCTTAATTCATTTCTCAGCCGGTCCTCCCTATAAAAAGGATTAGGGAACGCATACAAGCAAAGGCCCAAACCGAAGGGCACAAGTTTGAAGGAAATTACAAGAAAACCCTCCTAATAACATAAACTGGAAATTGCATAAATTAACCCTGTGTCTTCGGATTACTTTGGATGCTATGGAGTCCATAACATTCATGCAACACAAATCAGAAATATTTGCCAAGTTCAAGTTGTGAAAAGCTGAAGTAGAAAACCAAACAGGCAGGAAGATTAAATGCCTCAGGTCAGACAATGGTAATAAGTAAGCAAATTCAAAGTTCAAGGAGTTGTGTGAGCAGCATGTGATTAAGACACACTTCACAGTACGCAAGACACCACAACAAAACGGTGTGGCAGAAAGGATGAACACAATTATAGCTGAAAATGCATGATGTTTCAGGTTGAATGCAAGGCTTACAAAGAACTTCTAGGCAGAAGCAGTGAATATGGCGTATTTCTTAATTAACAGATCACCTAGAAAAACACTAGATGGGAAAGTATCAAAGGAGGTGTGGATAGACAGTGAGGTTGACTACTCTGGCTTGAGAGCGTTTGGCTATCCAGCCTATGTATATGTTTCTAGTGAGGAGAGGTCGAAGCTTGATTCGAAGTCTAGACAGTGTATCCTTTTGGGCTATCAGAAAGGGGTGAATGACTTCAAGCTCTGGGATCCGAAGGCAAACAAGATAGTGATCAGTACAGATGTGGTTTTTAATGAAAAAGTCATGTTGCAGCATAGTCAGGAAGAAGAGAAACAGGTACCAGAAAATTGTAGCACCAATGAGCATGTGGAGCAGGTGATGCTAGAAAACCATGGTAGAGAAGAGGATGCTCAACATGCAGAGAGTTCTAGCTCAGGTGATTTGCGGCATCACCGTATAGCCACAGACAGACCCAAATGCTCTATCAAGCCACCTACCAGGTATGGTTTTTAAGATTTTATTTTTTATGCACTTAATAAAAGTAGCAGGGATCCTACTACTTTTCAAGAGGCAGTACAAAGTCCAGAGAAAAGTAGATGGATGGGAGCTATGGTGGAGGAGATGAAGTTTCTACATAAAAACCAGACATAGGAGTTGGTGGAGCTTCCCGAGGGGAAGAGAGCGATAAGGTGCAAATGGGTGTACATGAAGAAAGAAACAGTATCGAAAAAATAGGATGAAAATTCAAGGCTCGTCTAGTAGCAAAGGATTACTCACAAAGGAAAGGGGTTGACTATGATGAGTCTTCTCCCCTGTGATCAAACACATCTCTAGGGGTGGCTTTGAACCAAGTTGGCTCGTGAGTGGCTCGATCCTGGCTTTGTTCTATTCGGTATACCCGAGTCTCCAGCCAAGTTTGAGATCTTGGATCGGCTCGTTTAAATTAACGAGCCGAGCTCGTTTAAATTAACGAGCCGAGCTCGACCAAATCAAGGTTTGGCTCAAAAGCTCGTGAGCCGGCCCGTTAATTTAACAAGCAGTGTGGGATTTAGGACCAAGGAGTGGGACTGGAACGCCGAGTGAAGCGGGAGCGAGAGAGAGGGGAAAAATTCTTCCTCCCCTCGTCACCGACGAGCCCCTCCGGCTGCTTCTGTGGCTGCCTATGTCACCATCGACAACTGCCTTGTCTGCCGCCTTCGGCCTTTCCGACGCTCGATTTCTTTCCCCTCGTATGCCTTCGCCTTTGTTTCCGTCCCCGTTGCCTCCATTGCAGCAATTATCCCTGATGATTGCCATCGCCATTGGATGTTTTTCCCTCAGCGTCATTCCTCGTCTTAGTGAGGAAAACAAGACACCCCTCCCCCCCCCCCCCCCCCCCCCATGTGATTTCACACGTGCGAGATCATAAAGTGAATTTTTTTTTTCTGAGTTCCTTTTTAATGGCTCTTGAAGAAATTGAAAATACATTTTAGTAGAAATAAGTTTCTAGGGACTATTAGTGTCTCATTTTTTTGTAAATATTTTTCTAATTGAAAATTCTTATTAAAAAATCATATAATTTTCTAAGTAAGATTTTCCTGCCAAGATGGGCTAGAAAACCGTATAGAAATTTTTTGAATACGGGGGGGTTAGTCCACAATGAACTTGAATTGAAGTGAAGAATTGAATTGAAGTGAAATGAATTGATTCAACTTCAACTCAGCTTTGGGTGTTAGTGTAGACGAGTTCAAGTGGAGGAAAACAGATTCCAGTGTTAGTGTCCCCATATGAAAAATATGATATAAATAAGAGAATGAGTAACCTTTTATAATATACTTAAATAGAATATATACCTAAACATATAATTAACCAAAATAAATATGGTTACTTCACTTTATAAGTGATTTAACGTGTAGTATAAGAATATATTAATATCCTAATTAATGAAAAATTATATTATATTACTTAAGCCGAGAGGAGGGTGGAAGGCCGATGGAGGGGGGGAGGTGGGGGAAGAGAGGGAAGCCGTGAGAGAAGAGAAGCCGGGAGGCCGAGCCTCTCGGCCTCCCGTGCTTTGCGACAGAGGTGGAGAGGAAGAGGAGAGGGAGGCCGAGAGGGAGGAAGGCCGACGGGGTGGGGGCAAAAGATGAGGCAAAAAAATCATCGGGAGATGAAGGCCGAGGCAGGGGGAGAGGAGAAGAGAAGCAACGCGACGCGTGCGAGGAAAGTTGATGATTCGTAAAATAGGTAGGAATCAACTTTCCCCCGTTTTTGCCTGAGCGAATGAAATGGTGTAATCTCACTTCAATTCAATTCTTTGTACACTAACACCATTCTTTGATGAACTAGGTAATGCGGGAGGAATTCATTCCACTTCATTGTGGACTAACACCCCCCCCCCCCCCCCCCCCCCCCCCCTAGTATTTGACAGTTGATGGTGTAATACTTTTAGCATGAGGCAATTTTCATAGCAATTTTGTGTTTGACATTTTATTTGATTAAAAATTTATCGATTAGTATAGTAATATATTAGATTGATTATTAATTTTTATTTATTTCCCTAAAAGAGGCAATAAGTGGTTCATTTAACTTTCCTAAGAAAATTTTAAAATATTTCTTGTAATTTTCTAATAAGTCACTAATAGTAATAGGATTTTATTTAAAGGTTTTTTTGGAAATATGTATCATTGGAAAGCATTTCTAGTTTTTCCTAGAATATAAATTTTCAACTAGGGGCACTAAGGTGGCCGTAGTAAATTTATAGCCAGATTCAAAAATTACAAAATAAGTTAGACAACATTTGGAGTAAAAAAGATTAATATTGGTGTATTCTAATCCATTATTGAAATTCAATCCTGAACCTCCCCTATCATTCATTTTTTAAAATGTATGCATAATTTTATATATAATTTATTTGACTTATATTTTATATAGAGTATTAAATCAAAATATTTAAATCAAGCTCGACTTGAACAAGGTTCGGACTCACCTGGATTCGATGCCACCCTTATGTCCAACTTTAAGTGGAGGTCATTACCAATTTTATGTAAAATGTATGCATAATTTTATATACAATTTATTTGACATGTATTTTTTGAAAAGTTTTAAATGTATATTGGAGCACGAACTCGAGACTTGTATTTTTTTAAAAGTTTTAAATGAATGTTGAAGATCAAGCTCGACTTGAACTCAATTAAAATTATTAGGCTCGAGCTCGATAAAATTTTTTGGCTCAAGCCTAGGCTTGGCTCGAGCTCGAGTTTGAAATATTTAAATCAAGCTTGGCTCGAACATAGGCAGGTTCAGGCTCGGCTCGGCTCGATGCCACCCCTATACACCTCCATAAGGGCAGTGTTGGCGTTAGTAGCACTCTCAAACATGCAGTTGGAGCAGATGGATGCAAAGACAACTTTCTTTCATGGTGACTTGGAGGAACAAATTTACATGGTGCATCCAGAAGGGTTTAGTCACCTTGGACAGGAGCATTTGGTCTGTAATTTGATGAAATCACTTTATGGGCTGAAGCAGTCTCCAAGGCAGTGGTACAAATGATTTGACTCTTACATGATCCGGATTCGCTAAAAAAGGTATGAGTATGATTTTTGTGTTTATGTGAAAAGCCTTGATGATCATTTTTTTATTTTTTTGTTACTTTATGTGGATGATATGTTGATTGCTTCCAAGAGTATGAGTGAGGTAAATAAGCTGAAGACTTTGTTGAATAGAGAATTTGACATGAAGGATTTGGGTGCGGCTTGGGATGGAGATTAGTAGGGACAGAGCATCCATGAGATTATGGCTATCTCAGCATAGCTATGTTGAGAAGGTGTTGGATAGGTTCAACATGGGTAATGCAAAACCAGTAAGTACACCTTTGGCCAATCATTTCAGATTGTCTACCGCTCAGTGCCCGAAGACAGATGATGAAGTTCATGACATGTCAAAGATCCCATATGTCAGTGTTGTGGCGTGTTTAATGTATTCTATGGTTTGTACAAGACCACATTTGGCACAAGCTGTCAGTGTGGTTACCAAGTTTCTTTCAAATCCAGGTCGACAACATTGAGATGCAGTCAAGTGGATTTTCAGATACTTGAGGGGTACTACAGACGACAACAGAGTGTTCCTTCAATTGTGGGATATGTGGATGCAGACTATGCAGGGGACTTGGATTACAGGAGGTCTACCATAGGTTATGTATTTACTGTTGTGGGAGGATGTAATGGACTCCATAGCATCACGAGTTATCCATAGGCATAGGAATTAAATTATGTCAATTTACTTTTCATGTAATTTCAATTCGGTTTGGTTTACTTTGTTTGGTTTGGTTTACTTTGGGTTGGTTTAGTGTAATGTGGAGGGAACCACTTGACCTATGGGTCATCTTTGTATTTCCGTCCTCAACCCTATTTAGGGGGATGTGAAGAAAAAGAGAGGCAAGTATTGAGAAAATTAGATTTAACAGGTCAGATTCTCCCTCAGAGGTCTAGGTCGGATTCTCCCTTTGAGGTCCAAGGTTGAGCTTCCTCCAAAGCTCCTTCGTTCTATTTGAGTTCCACCATTCCTCGTTCAAGAAACTAGAATTCTCTTCCAACGTCAAGATCATCCATGGAGGGAAGAGAGGAAAGAAGGGTGACTCGATCCATGGCAAGGGAAGAACCTAACAGAAGACCTATTTGTTGGAAGTCCATGGTACATTTTATAGTTGCACTATCTACTTCTGAGTCAGAGTATGGCAGTAGCTGACATTGCCAAGGAAGTTTTGTGGCTTACAGGGTTGGTCAAGGAGCTGGGTGCCCATCAAGGTGGAGTTCAGTTGCATTATGACAGTCAGAGTACCATTTATTTGGCAAAGAACCAAGTGTATCATGTGAGGACCAATCACATAGATGTGAGGTTAAATAGGATCAAGGAATTGGTTTCATCAGGTGAACTACTGCTTGAAAAAGTTCACACTTCTGAAAATACAGCAGACATGTTGACAAAGCCTGTTACTATAGATAAGTTCAAGCATTGCTTGGACTCGATTAATGTCTCCAGTTGCTAGATGGGAGATGCCCCAACCTATTGTTCCAGGTGAAGTGTGATAGATGTCATATTCCGACATGAGAACTAGGTTAATTATAATAGAATAACCCTTATAATTGTGTTATAGGTGGTTATTTATCGGTTTTCAAATGAAACGTGCATTTATTAAATTTGGAATTAATCACTGTCTATATTGCATATTTTTCTCTCCTGAATTATATTTCATTGTTTTTAGGGTTTATTTCTTCCTGAAATGCTTTTTATGGATTCAATTATGGAATTTCAGGGGAATTTTGGTGGAGAAAGAGATATTTACCAAAATGCCATTAGTGAAAGTGAGGTATGTTTTAGGGCAAATCGTATTCAAAAGGGGGACCGTCGACCGAAATAGGGGAGGCCGTCGAGTTGATTTCCAGCCGTCGTTCGCCGTGCCACCGTCGTCCACCGCCGTGCGGCAACCGAGAACAGACCCGAGGAGAGCTCAAGAGAGTCTCCGTCGCGGTGAGTTCGACACTGCCAGTTTCTGCTTGCCAGGCCAAGAGGTGATCCGGGAGGGCTCCTCCGGCGCCGATTCCGCATTTCGACCATCCTCCGACGTCAATTACACATTTTCGACCATTTCCAGAGCTATTCCGACTCCGACTGGGACTCGAGAGAGCCGGTTAGAGGACTTCAGCTCCATTCCGTTCTTCGTCGGTCGTCACCTCCATCCGTGGGTTTCTATCCTTCTTCGCCGGCGTCGTCTCTACCTTTGGCCACTTGCTCTTGCTACCCGAAGCCATCAATTTCGGGAAATTGCAGCACCCGTGAGAACGAACCTGCTGCCCAAGCGAGAGGAAGGAGAAGGGGAGTAATCCATCATTTTGGAATTTAATTTTCCTATAGTTTGAACTTAGGTTTTTAATGTTTATTAAAATTGATTTGAAAATTAATGTTTATCGAATATTTGTTTTTCAGATATTTGATTAAATTTGATAGTTAGGGTAGGATTGTAATCCAGGTTGGATTTTTGTATTTTAATCCAATTTCTGTCTTTCACTCTATGCACCCGAGAGGGGATAGACGCAAGGATTGAGAAATCGGATTCGTGGTTACGTGGCGCTCGAGAGAGGCACGAATCACGATAAAATCTAGAGTTGATAATTTTAACATCATCATAATAGGAAATTGATTCTCTGCATTCTATTGTAATCCGATCATTGTCATTAACTCTAGGCACCTGAGAGGAGCTAGACGCAAGGATTGAGAATCCAGATTCATGGTTACGTGGCGCTCGAGAGAGGTACGAATCACTGTAAAATCCAGAGTTGACATTTCTTGTTGTGCAAGTAGTTAATCAGATTATTGCTTGATAATTTAGGATATAATTAGTGTTTAGTTCAGATTAATTCATCATATTTGGTTAGGCTAGTTGACTGAAGAGTACACAAAATTCAGTCCTCCGTGTGGATGACCTTCGCTTCATGCTAGATTACATGAACGATTCATATGCTTGCGAGGTATAAAAGTCGATGTAATGAAATTTCACATCAAGTTTTTGGCACCATTGCCGGGGAGGCACGTATTAAGTGTATTTCTTTGTTCTCCATGGTCTTAGGTTAGATTTTTTTTTTTTTTTGCTTTCATAATTTTATCTTGGTGATTTTGTATGGAGTTATTTTTACTTCTTCTAGTTAGTTCGTATTTTCAGTAGTGAGTTTGTTAGCTTAATTTGATAGTTAGTTTTGTTTCTTTTTGTGTTTTTATGCACGGGTGCCGCTCCCTAGGTAAACCATTAGCTCCCTTGGTTGAAGAGGTAGAACATATTTGTAGAAAAACACCCGAAGTCAAGTTAGGAGCTACCATGGCCAATCAGGGTGAACCCTTACAGTTACCTGCAACAGGTGACCGTAGAGCCCTGAGGGATTACTCTATCCCATTACATTTCACATCACCTTCTTGCATTATATTGCCACCCACTACTGCCGTCAGTTATGAGTTGAAACCGGGTGTGATCCAACTCCTCCCTACATTGTATGGGTTGGAGAAGGAGGACCCTTATTACCACATCAAGGAATTCTTAGATATTTGTGCAACTTTCAAATTCCATAATTTCTTAGATGACTCTATCCGGTTAAGACTTTTTCCATTTTCACTTAAGGATAAGGCCAAGTCTTGGCTCAATTCCTTAGAGGTGGGCAGCATTACTTCATGGGACACATTCATCACGAAATTTTTGTCCAAGTACTTTCCCATTCAGAGAACTACAACCCTCAGGAAATAAATCTCCAACTTTATGCAGCAGGAGGGTGAACACTTTTATGAGGCTTGGGAGAAATGGAAGGATTTGATCCGTAGGTGTCCGCATCATGGGTTTGAGAAATGGCATTTAGTGCAATACTTTTATCAAGGTCTTACACCCCAGGTTAGATCCATGGTAGATGCAACAAATGGTGGAAGTTTGATGGGTAAGAGTACTAGTGAGGCGAGGGACTACTTTGAAACGTTGAGTGATCAATCTCAGCAATGGGGTTCATCATTTAATGTTGATAGGAGATCCCACAAAGGCAAAAGAGGGGGTCTCTACGAGGTTAGTGAAACACCTATGCTCATGGCCAAGATTGAGGGGTTGACTAGAAAAATTGATGCCCTTATGGTGTCCAACAGTTCACCTGCTTCTAACCCATCTACTTTCTGTGCCATATGCTCTGGTTCATCTCATCCCACACAAATGTGTCCATCTAGTTCATCCTACCCGGAGCTCATTGAGGACTTGAATGTAGTCCAAAATTTTAATATACCAAACCGGAACGATCCTTTTTCGGAAACATATAATCCGGGTTGGGCTAGGCACCCAAATTTCTCATGGTCCAAGGGCCCACAGGTTGGGGGTCCTCCAGGGTTTACTCAACCCCAAGCTCTGCGCCCACACTTCACTCAACAACCATGGATTCCACAAAAAACTTCACTTGAGGATACACTTCAATTATTTATGCAGAATACACAGTCCTCCATTGCTAAACTTGAATTGCAAGTGAGTCAGTTGGCCAGCCACATGAGTGAACAGGCACAAAATAGACTCCCGAGTCAAACCATTCCTAATCCCAAAAGCACACATGAGAGTGGGTTGAGTTCCAAACCCCACCATGAGCAAGCCAAAGCCATAACCACCCTTAGGAGTGGTCGTGAGTTGAACAATGGGTAGGGACCACTAAGTCTACGGAGTCAAAGGATGACAATGGGGACACATCATTGAGTGAAGAACCTCTAAGTTCTCCACCAACAGTCAGGCAGATCCCTGACCAAGTCCCACCAGCTCCTTATCCACAGAGGTTATCGGGCCCACCTAGGAAAGGAGATAGCATGCATGAAACGTTGGAAATGTTTAGTAAGGTTCACATTAACATTCCACTTCTTGATGCTATTAGCCAAGTCCCTGCCTGTGCCCGATTTTTGAAGACCTTTGTACACAGAAGAGAAAACAACATGTTAACAAAAAGGTCTTTATTACTGAGAATGTAAGCTCAATTCTGAAGCACAACACTCCTCCTAAAGTTAAAGATCCTGGATGCCCCACAATTTCATGTGTCATTGGTGAACATACCATCCAGAGAGCTCTTCTTGACTTAGGGGTAAGTGTGAATTTGCTGCCTTTCTTTGTGTACCAGCAATTAGGTTTGGGGGAATTGAAGCCTACTCCCATCACACTTCAACTAGCTGACCATTCTGTCAAAATACCACGAGGAATAGTTGAAGGTGTTTTGATAAAAGTGGACAAATTTCTGTTCCCGGTTGATTTCATTGTTCTTGATACAGAACCAGTAGTCAATGTGACCAACCAAATTCCTGTCATCCTAGGACATCCCTTCTTAGCCACATCTAATGCTATCATTCATTGTAAAAGTGGTGAGTTGGAGTTGACTTTTGTAAATTTTAAGGTCTCGTTGAATGTGTTTAATGCCGGGCACCATCCACTTGAGTCTGATGATCTCAGTCCTGCATTTAAGATAGAGACAGTTATGCTTGATGATGATTCCACTCTTGAATCTTTTGAGTCTTACATAACATCTTTAGACATGGACTATTTTGATGAGGAAACATATTTTCGAGAGGTTGACTTTTTACTCAGTTCTGTACCTCTGTTGGAGGAAGCTTATGAGGTTGTCACAACTGATCATCTACATGATCTTCATCTTGACTTGGACAAACCTCTTGAAACTTCCAAGCTAGATCTTAAGCCACTTCCTCCCACGTTGAAGTATGCATTCTTGTGGCTCATGAAGTCATTGCCAGTCATTATTGCCTCTAATTTGAGTACTGAGCAGGAGGAACAATTGACTGAAATTTTACAAGCACACAGAGAGTCATTGGGGTGGACTCTTGATGCCTTAAAAGGGATTAGCCCCTCCATATGCATGCATCGTATTCATTTGGAGGAAGGGACTAAAGCCTCAGGTGAGATGCAACGTAGGTTAAATCCCCATATATTGGAGGTTGTGAGAGAAGAAGTCATCAGGTTGCTTGTGACAGGAATCATTTACCCTATTTCTGATAGCACCTGGGTGAGTCCAATTCAAGTTGTTCCTAAGAAAGGGGGGATAACGATAATGAAAAATGAGAGAGGTGAATTGATTCCCACAAGAACTACCACCAAGTGGCGTGTCTGCATTGACTGTAGAAAAGTTAATTCCGCCACTAGGAAGGATCACTTCCCACTACCTTTCATTGATCAGGTGCTAGAGCAATTGGCCGGCCACAATTTTTATTGCTTCTTAGATGTATACTCCAGCTACAATCAAATTCCCATTGCTCCAGAAGACCAAGAAAAGACCACATTCACGTGTCCGTTGGGCACCTATGCTTACAGACGCATGCCTTTTGGTTTATGCAATGCACCCTCCACTTTCCAATGGTGCATGATGAGTATCTTTTTTGACATGATTGGTGATTTTTTTAGAGGTCTTTATGGATGACTTTTCTGTGTTTGGCACTTGTTTTGATACATGTCTGCACAACCTTTCACTCATATTGTCCTGTTGCATTAAGTCTAATTTAGTCTTGAATTGGGAGAAATGCCACTTCATGGTAAAAGAAGGAATCGTTTTAGGACATGTAGTGTCTGAGCGGGGTGTAGAAGTGGACAAAGCCAAGGTTAACCTAATTGCCAATCTGCCACCACCTACTTCTGTGAAGGGGGTGCATTCTTTCCATGGCCATTCTAGGTTCTATAGGCGCTTCATTAAGGACTTTAGCAAAATTTCTAGTCCTTTGACGAATTTGCTTGCTCAAGATGTTGTTTTTGCCTTTGATGATGCCTGTATTCATGCTTTTGAGACACTGAAGAAATATTTGTCCATTGCATCCATTGTCCAACCCCCTACTTGGTCTTTGCCTTTTGAGTTGATGTGTGATGCCTCTGTTTATGCATTGGGGGCTGTTTTGGGGCAAAAGACGGATAAAATTCCCTATGTCATTCAGTATGCTAGCTACACTCTTCATGATGCTCAATTGAATTACACTACCACTGAGGAGTTGCTAGCTGTTGTGTTTGCCTTGAACAAATTCAGATCATATCTGTTAGGGTCAAAGGTTATATCACTGATCATTCTGCTTTGAAGTACTTATTATCCATCAAGGACACTAAACCTCGCTTGATTAGATGGATCTTGCAATTGCAAGAATTTGACCTTGAGATTCGAGATAAGAAGGGTTGTGAGAATGTTGTTGTTGATCATCTATCTAGGATTTGTGTAGCACCTCAGGAAAGATTCCTTCCTTTAAATGATACCTTCCCTGATGAACAACTTCTCCAAGTATCCCAGTTGCCTTGGTTTGTTGATATAGTCAACTATCTTGTAACTCATAAGATTCCTGATTGTTGGAGTAAACAAGATCGATTGAAATTCTTTTTCCAAGTCAAACATTTTTTTTGGGATGACCCTTATTTGTTCAAGGTGTGTCCTGACCAAGTCATAAGGCACTGTGTACCTGAGAAAGACTTTGCCAACATTCTTGAATTTTGTCATTCCCACGCATGTGGTGGACATTTTGGTGCTAGAAAGACCGCAGCTAAAGTCTTGCAATGTGGTTTCTATTGGCCTTCATTAATTAGAGATGCCCATGAGTTTTTTCGTGTGTGTGATAGATGCCAACGGACTGGTTGTTTGTCTAGGAAGAACATGATGCCTCTTAACCCCATTCTTATTGTTGAATTTTTTGATGTGTGGGGTATTGACTTCATGGGTCCTTTTCCTGTCTCGTTCGGCTATCAATACATCTTGTTGCTGTTGAATATGTCTCTAGATGGATTGAAGCTATTGCATGTAAGACAAATGATTACAAAGTGGTGGTAAAGTTTTTAAAAGAAAACATCTTTAATCGGTTTGGTACCCCGAGAGCGATCATCAGTGATGGGGGATCTCATTTTTGCAACAGAGCATTTGAGACCTTATTGAAGAAATACTCCACCACTCATCGGGTGTCCACTCCGTACCACCCACAAACTTGTGGTCAAGTGGAAATCTCTAATAGGGAGATCAAACGGATTTTGGAGAAGTCGGTTCTCTTTGATAGGAAAGATTGGTCCACTCGATTGGACGATGCTTTATGGGCCTATCGAACCGCTTATAAGACTCCTATTGGAATGTCTCCATTTCACCTAGTGTTCGGCAAAGCATGTCATCTGCCTGTTGAGCTTGAGCATAGAGCTTATTGGGCCATTAAGGCTTTGAATTTTGATTTTACTCAAGCGGGCGAGGAGAGAAAATTGCAATTGAATGAGTTGGAGGAGATACGTCATGATGCTTATGAGAATGCCAAACTGTATAAGGAGTGAACAAAGCTTTTACATGATAAATCTATTTTTCGCAAGTCTTTTACTATTGGGCAGAATGTTTTACTTTATAACTCACGATTGCATTTGTTTCCAGGGAAGCTGAGACCCAGGTGGTCCGGTCCATTTGAGGTTACACAGGTGTTTCCTCATGGCACTATTGAGATCCACAATCACGGAGATGGGTTGGTCTTCAAAGTTAACGGTCAGAGGCTCAAACCGTATCATGAGAATGTCCCCACACCGGAGGAGGTGATGGTGATTTTCTTGGAGGAACCTGTCATTTCATCTTGACTGCATCAGAGTCTTGCTTATGACTATAAACTTCGCACATTGTGGGCAATCCCCACGTTTCTATCCCTTTGTACATTACAGTTTTTATTTAGGTTTATTCATTCTTATTTGGGATAACCTTTTGGTGTACTCTGGTCTTGATTGATTGGAGGTCCCCCGGCGATGCCAGGCCCATCATGGACTCGGGGTACTCTCTTGCTGGCTGAGAGCATAAATGGTTCCGGCAGTCAATGACCAGACTTTTGGTCCCTAGTTTGAGAGGTCTGTACTCAAACAACCGTTCTGGGATTGGCCAGTTCGATCTTGAAGTATTGAATGAAAACCTTATGGTGAGTAACTTAAGGATTTGTGTTCAGCGCGTGATTCCTGCTGCCTTCAGTGGTCAGTCACATGGATATTTCTTCAAAGTGTGATGTGGGATAGCAGTTTCATCTACTGATGATTACCTATAGGTACGACTGATACGAGTAAACCTTCTTCGAGGGAGACTATGTATCATTCCTGGGGGTCTTTATTGACTCTTCGGTATTATTGTTGAGGACCAAACACATATGGTCCCACCTATGGATTTAGGAGCCTTGAGGGAACTTAACCCTTACTCTGCTGGAGTATAACTAGCTAGGTTGTGAGTCAACTGGAGTAGTAGCTGCTAGACGAGAAGACTGACACTAGAACCGAAGTTAAGGCCAACAATAAATCGTCTAGTAAATCAGATATTTTAGTGATTGTTAGTTGGTTTATTTAATGGTGTGTCATGCTCTAGGTTTGGGGGTGCTTGCTGATATCTCTTTTCCTTGCACGGTTTTGGCTTTGCTTTACTTCTTGTGTGCCAATGGAGCATGTGGTTTCCATGAGTTTTTTTATTCTTTAGATGTTATCTCTTTTTGTAGTCGTTCTGGTGTTTTAACTTTTCCCCATTGAGGGCAATGTCAGGTTTAGGTTTGTGGTGGGGGGGGGAGGGGAAACGGCTCTTTTATGTCTTAGCAAACATTTTATTTTGATTTTTGTTCGTGGTTTTCAAATTACTCCTCTTAGTATGTGGTTAGCTTTAGTAGAGTTAAAATAAATTGCTCAAATGTGTTTCAAAATTCTTCGTAAAACTGTGTAGAATATGCCTATTAGAAATCTGATATCGTTTGTTGTGATCCATGGGAATTCAGTGGGATAACTTACTATTGCATTAGACTTGGAACTTAGTTGCAAAAGAGAACATGCAAATCTAGTGTTGATCTATGTTAGTCTGAATAGTCTTGTATGCCTGTTTGAACTCATTCCTTTTTATATCTCAGTGAAATTCCTTGTTGTAATGTATGAATGCAAATGGAAATGCTCTTGCTTGCAAAAGACAGATAACTTCAGAAACAGCCTGGGCTAACCCATGGACATGCATCGGAACAGTCGGTTACTTAAAAATAAGTGCATGTACAGTGAAGACAAATACAAAATGGTGGTAATACCAAAAGTATTCAGTGAAACAAAAATTACGCTGGTAATAGCAAAAATGCACTGGTAATGGCGTAAAATGGGTTTAAATCTGGAAGCAATGAGTTCCTTAACTTTGATGATGAATTTTAATTTGAAAGAAGTTGCAAGTCAAGATTGAAATTGGTATACTTCTGTTGTGAGATTGTCAAGCAACATGCTTACTCTACTATTTTCTCTTAATTGTGATGTGACCAGGATTTTATTGTTATTTGTTGCCTCTTTGTTCTGTTGAAGTAATTGCTTATGGGTCACATTGGTTCAGGTGGAGTAAGAATGAGTGTATTTGGATTGATAATGTGTTATATTTTACACAGGTTTTCAAATTGAGCAGGGTTTCAAATAATTTTCAAATATTTTACAATTGAGCAGTGTTAGTTATATGCTAATGAGGAGTAAATTCCATGCAAACCCTCACGAGACATAACTCGTCCACTATTGTAAAGTAGGGGTTTAACGGCTTGTTGCATGCGCTAAATGCAATCGTGTTCCCTACGAAAGTGGCATTTTGTTTTCCTAGGCTTAATTTTGGTTCTATTGTTGTTTTGCTAGGGACTAGCAAAGATTTAGGTTTGGGGGTGTGATAGATGTCATATTCTAACATGAGAACTAGGTTAATTATAGTAGAATAACCCTTATAATTGTGTTATAGGTGGTTATTTATCGGTTTTCAAATGAAACGTGCATTTATTGAATTTGGCATTAATCACTGTCTATATTGCATATTTTTCTCTCCTAAATTATATTTCTTGCTTTTAGGGTTTATTTCTTCCTGAAATGCTTTTTATGGATTCAATTATGGAATTTCAGGGGAATTTTGGTGGAGAAAGAGATATTTACCAAAATGCAATGAAAGGGAGGTGATTTTTTAGGGCAAATCGTATTCAAAAGGGGGACCGTCGACCGAAACAGAGGACACCATCGAGAGGATTTCCAGCCGTCGTTCACCGTGCCACCGTCGTCCACTGCTGTTCGGCAACCGAGAACAGACCCGAGGAGAGCTTGAGAGAGTCTCCGTCGCAGCGAGTTCGACACTGCCAGTTTCTGCTTGCCAGGCCATGAGGTGATCCGAGAGGGCTCCTCCGGCGCCAATTCTGCATTCCAACCATCCTCAGGCATCGATTACACATTTTTGACCATTTCCAGAGCTATTTCGACTACGATCAAGACTCGAGAGAGCCGGTTAGAGGACTTCAGCTCCGTTCTGTTCTTCGCCGATCATCACCTCTGTCCATGGGTTTCTATCCTTCTTCGCCGGCGTCATCTCTACCTCCGACCACTTGCTCTTGCTACCCAAAGCCATCAATTTCGGGAAATTGTAGCACCCGTGAGAACGAACTTGCTGCTCGAGCGAGAGGAAGGAGAAGGGGAGTAATCTGTAATTTTGGAATGTAATTTTCCTATAGTTTGAACTTAGGTTTTGAATGTTTATTAAAATTGATTTAAAAATTAATGTTTATCGAATATTTTTTTTCGGATATTTGATTAAATTAGATAATTAGGGTAGGATTGTAATCTAGGTTGGATTTTGGTATTTTAATCCGATTTCTATCTTTCACTCTATGCGCCTGAGAGGGGATAGACGCAAGGATTGAGAAATCGGATTCGTGGTTACGTGGCTCTCGAGAGAGGCACGAATCATTGTAAAATCCAGAGTTGATAATTTTAGCATCATCATAATAGGAAATTGATTCTCTGCAGTCTATTGTAATTCGATCTCTGTCATTAACTCTAGGCGCCCGAGACGAGCTAGACGCAAGGATTGAGAATCCGGATTCGTGGTTACGTGGCGCTCGAGAGATTATTGCTTGATAATTTAGGACATAATTAGTGTTTAGTTCAGATAAATTCATCATATTTGGTTAGGCTAGTTGACTGAAGAATAGACAAAATTCAGTCCTCCTTGTGGATATGACCCTCACTTCCCGCTAGATTACATGAACGATTCATACGCTTGCGAGGTATAAAAGCCGATGTAATTAAATTTCACACCAAAGTGCTAGGTTATGTTTTCTTTTTCTTAAGGGGTGAATATTCGCCAAGGTGGATATTGTTGAACTATATGGCTCATACATGAGGTTGGGTGATATTTTTGTACAAGGGTATTGTTGAATTTATGGAAAATAAAAATACATCATTGACTTATTATAATCAGAGTACATGAACCTCTATTTATAATAGAGGAAGGTAGTAGAGTATAATTAAAATAAAACTACCTTTGTCCCCAAACTCTAACATTTAAAGATAAGTCCTAGCTTAATTAAATAACTCAATGTAGATAAAAGACAAACATAACTCAAACTAAACTCTTCTTGGTCAAGACCCGAAGATAAAAATACTTTTGTGAGTCCTTCTTGATCTTCCAACTGATGTGATAAGGATGCCAGCTCATGGTAATCATTGTGGGTCCTACTTCTTATGTGTTTGGGCCCATCTTGTGGGCCTTCTTTGGTCGTGTGGGCTTGGGCCCTTTCTTCCAACTCTCTCCCTCAAGCTGGGGGTCAGAGAACATCAAGAACTCCCAGCTTGTTGCAAATGATATATATAGAATCTTTTTTTTTTGTATAATGTGGTATATCTTCCAACACTCCCCCTCACACTGGTGCTCTCGTTCATGTGGTCCAATTGGTATAATATTAGTGAGAGTAAATAACTCCTAACCACTACGACATTGCTCTGAACTGTCCATCTCCACCACTGTGTCCCTCCATAGAACAACGACTCTCAAGTGGTAGAGTAGTAATATATGATATTAATTGGGGGAAGTAACATAAATATAATAATAAATTCCTCTGTCATGGACTCCCAACCGTGATTTTTTTTTGACAGGGCCCATCATTGTTTCTCAACCGTGATATTTTTTTGACAGGGTATCCTCCATCATGGTTTCCCTACCAAGAGATATATTTTTTTTTCTTTTTGACAAGGCCCATCATGGTTTCTCAACCGTGATATTTTTTTACAGGGTA
Source organism: Aristolochia californica (assembly GCF_029961685.1). NCBI lineage: Eukaryota > Viridiplantae > Streptophyta > Magnoliopsida > Piperales > Aristolochiaceae > Aristolochia > Aristolochia californica. Next base: position 26,585,983 of record NW_027181771.1, read on the forward strand.
TCCTCCATCATGGTTTCCCAACCGTGATATATTTTTTGACGGGGTAAAATAAATGATGATATGAGGCCACCTCTTCTTCAATAATAATGTCCCCAAAGAGACATAATAGTTTCAACTGAATATAACACGACCATCTTCCAACTCAAATGACACGAACCAAAATAATAAACCTTGTAGAAGGACCCATGAAGTAATCATAATCCGATATAAATATTTTTATTAGATACAAAAGCTTCATCTTTTGTGTTCCTCTTTTCTTGAATATTTTGGTCACATAAACTTATCCACAACATATGGAATAAAATACCTCTTTCTTGTACTTCTTCTACTTCTCCCCACTCAAGCTGGGAGGTAATGGCAGTGATCCTAACTTGAACCAAATATCATAGATGTAGCCATAAGACCAAATAATGGAGATGTATAAATAAGCCCTCAAACCTGGGAGAAGTGAACTATTTTATGATATATCAACTCAAAAAGTGACGTAAAACAATGGCCATAAATTCGGATTTTTTAATACAACAGAATACCAACCTGACCTTTGATTCTTCCAATGTGAATATTTTTTTAAATATAGATCAGATTGACACGAAATTTTCTCCTTATGAAATTAGACTTAAATACCTTTAATCCAAGTATAACTTAACTTCATAAAATATAATTATTAGAAGATAAATAATCTGATATATTTCGGTCTTTGTCATCTGGCCGAACTAAGTTTCGTTTCTCCTATTTTTCTAGAATGACCATTGATTCTTCCAAAATCAATATCTCCTTATAAAAAAACTCATACCAAGAATTTGTTGAATAAGTAAGAAAAAGACTTATGTATCTTTCTTTTGATATATAATTCTCCATATAAAGTCTCTTTCTTGATAGCATAAGATACCTCGGAAGTTGAGACTTTCTGCTGCAGCTCGAACCTTTTTTTCAATCTGACCTTAGCTACATCAAATATCGATTTCTCCTTGTAGATAAATCAGATTGGAAAAAAAAATCATTTTTCCTTGGAAAGTAGACTCAAATATTTTTCTGTAAATATATAATTTACAATATGAAAAACTCTGTATAGAGGTAAAACATTCAAAGAAAACTACGAGTGTAGAGACAAAAAAATAACTACGAACCTAGACGTAGGGTTTAGGGTTTAGAGAAAAAGATCACATTACCTCTGTGGGTTGACCACGTCAACTCACAGAACCCACTCTAATACCATGTTGAATTTATGAAAAAGAAAAATACTTCATTGACTTATTATAATCAGAGTACATGAACCTCTATTTATAATGGAGGAAGGTAGTAGAGTCCAATGACAATAAAACTACCTTTGTCCCAATTACACCCAAACTCTAACACTTAAAGATAAGTCCTAGCTTAATTAAATAACTCAATGTAGATAAAAGACAAACATAACTCAAACTAAACTCTTCTTGGTCGTGACCCTAAGATAAAGATACTTTTGTGAGTCCTTCTTGATATTCCAACTGATGTGATAAGGATGCCAATTCATGGTAATCAATGTGGGTCCTACTTCTTATGTCCTGGGCCCATCTTGTGGGCCTTCTTTGGTCGTGTGGGCTTGGGCCCTTTCTTTCAATAACTATTTATGTATTTTATTCAAAAATATGTCTAGGATTTATTATACATACGCATTATGTAACCCTAATTGAAATTAGTAATGTTTTTTTGCCGTTGCTCCGGTGGACGTAAGCACACTAACGAACCACTGTAAAAATCTTGTCTTCTTCATTCTTCCTTTTCTTCTTCGCACAACATAGGGGGACCGCTTTGCCTCACCATCTCCTCCAAGGTACCTGAGAGGGACAGTTTAACGAACACCACAGTTGTGGAAGAAACCAGGAACGACAGAGCGGTAGGGAAACCTGGACCACCATTATTTTACGTCTTTGGTGCGCCTGGATCTAAGTTGAAAGAATTAAGTACGTACATGTTTTTACCATCAATTTTTTCCAGTAACTTTTAAATATAACATTATTTTTCAATTGGGATAAGTTGATAAATGCCGTCTTACACCTAGAAAAATAAAATATCATTATTTGAGATAGTTTATGTCACCAGAAGAAAACTAACTTCTGCTAGTAATTTTTTTGCTGGTACAATATCCACCAATGAATTTACAAATTGGTTGCTATAATATTTAATCTCTAGCAGAGAATTTAGAAATTTAGCGCTAGAGAATTTAAACTCTAGCAACAAATTTGGAAATTCACTACTAGAGAATTTCTAGCAGCTAATTGGTAAGTTTGTTGCTATGGAGCCAGAAATGTTATACTCTTACTATGAATATATAAATCGCTACTAGAGATTGAACTCTATTGAATTGGTACACTCGTTGCTAGAAATATAGTTTTTTGTATATTTTTTTACTACGTTTCCAACAAATAATTTAACGCAGAAAAGTTTGAAAATTATAATTTTTATTTTTAGTTAAATATATATTTTCCCTATTTAATATATACATAATATGTAATGATAAAAAATAAAAAAGTTAAAACATTTTTAAAATATAAAAATTTAATTAATTAAATTATGAAATTATATGAATATAAAAAAATATATGCAAAAAGTCCATTTTAAAAAAAAATTATAGAAAAAATAATACACAATGTGGGGAAGGATTTGGAGGAGTATGACTCTAAAACTGCATCTGCTGAAAGAATCGATGCAACTCATCTTAGACTCTTGCTTGCTTATTATCCTCCATGTCCTTCATCTTATCCTCATACTCATCTCATGGATTCTTCAACTGTTCATCAACACAACTTTCAAACTCCAGTGTCTCACAAAGTACATCTTTGAACTACTCTCTAGTCTGCCACAAGTCTTCTATGTGTGCAGTCCTCTAAGATGAAGATGATCGGGTGAGACGGAGGATGAAGCCATGGTGTGGCCAGACACCAAGGCCAAAGACTGTGCAAGTCCATTGTACAACAATAGCAGCGATGGTCAACGCCAAGTGCAATGGTATGGCCCAGAGGGGCACAGGCATATGGCCAGCCCGGCCACAACTGTAGAGGAAGAAGATTCACTTGAGTTGGCTAGACGGACAATAAAGCACAATGACGTGCAACAGCCCCAGCAGCCGGCCAAGACAAAAACCAAATTCTCAACAGATGCATGCATGACCAAGCAAAAGGCGCATTCGTGTTTGAAGTTGTCGAGGGAGAAATGCGCGTGCGGCACAGAAGTAGAGTGCACTCATGCACACAAGCAGCGGGTGGATAAAATTCACATGGGGTTACCGAAGGTAAGATGCGCGTGTGAAGCAAAAGCAGCACGCACGCGCGCGCACACGTCCAGGCAACAGTGCGGCTATCCGAGTTATGCAAAACTATGATTATGGTTTCGTGGCAAAATATGGGAACTTACCATTTTCGAGTGGGACCCTTCAGGGGCCACTCAGATCCAACCCCTAAGGCATCTAGGACTCTTTTATGGCACGGCTTAAGGGCTGAGTTGGTGGCCCAAGTGTATAAAGGCCCAAAAACGGAATTGAATCAAAGAGGCAGATTTGATAAGGGAAGATCTTAGCTCTCATTAGACGGAAGCTTGAGAGAAGGATCAAGTCAAGGAGATTTGATAAGGGTGGAGCAAATCAATGGATTTGGATAAGGAGGATCAAATCAAGGAGATTTGATAAGGGAGGATCTTTGCTCTCATTGGACGGAAGCATGTGAGAAAGGATGGGGTCGAAGCCTATAAATACCAAGGCATTCGACCCTTGTATATTCATTCACCATATCTTGGATAGCTTGTAAATCATAGACATGAGGGAGAGTTGGAGAGTTTTTGTAAAGTGTTGGTCTTCCACCTTGGACGGCCACTCCTTGTAATCTTTCTAGCATTAATACAAGGTTACTTGCTCTCCCCATTTGATTGTCTTTCTTCTTTTCATTGTTTGCACTTCACTTGAGAGAAAGGAGTTTGCAACATTGATCTAAGGGTCACTCAGATATTTTGTCATGGGGTCAGATGAGCTTAAACTCACTTAGGCTAGTGGAACTCCAACTCCCATGATGGCCTACCTTCAATCCGTCAAAGTTAGTACAACCTCTCGCCCCTTTGATCAACGTTGCAAACTCCTTCCTCTCAAGTGAAGTACGAACAATGAAAAGTAGAAAGACAATGAAATGGGGAGAGAAAGTAACCTTGTATTAATGCTAGAAAGATTACAAGGAGTGGCCATCCAAGGTGGAAGGCCAGCACTCTACAAACACTCTCCTTCACGTCTATGCTTTACAAGCTATCCAAGATATGGTTAATGAATATACAAGGGTCGAATGCATTGGTATTTATAGGCTTCGACCCCCTCTTTTCTCTCATGCTTCCGTCCAATGAGAGCAAAGATCCTCCCTTATCAAATCTCCTTGATTTGATCCTCCTTATCCAAATCACTTGATTGGCTCCACCCTAATAATATCTCCTTGATTTGATCCTTCTCTCATGCTTCCGTCCAATGAGAGCAAAGATCCTCCCTTATCAAATCTCCTTGATTTGATCCTCCTTATCCAAATCACTTGATTGGCTCCACCCTTATAATATCTCCTTGATTTGATCCTTCTCTCATGCTTCCGTCCAATGAGAGCAAAGATCCTCCCTTATCAAATCTGCCTCGTTGACTCAATTCCGTTTTTGGGCCTCTATACACTTGGCCACCAACTCAACCCTTAGGCCACGCCATATCGGCCCTTAGGCCATGCCATAAAAGAGTCCTAGATGCCTTAGGGGTCAGATCTTAGTGGCCCCTGAAGGGTCCCACTCGAAAAGGGTAAGTTCCCAGATTTTGCCATGAAACCATAATCATAGTTCTGCATAACTCGGACGGCCGCACTACTGCCTGGATGAGTGCACACGTTTGCGTGTGCTGCTTCTGTGCCGCACGTGCATCTTGCCTTCGATAACCCCATGTGCCTTTCATCTGCCCGCTGCTTGTGTGCGCATGTGCTCGTTTCCTCTGTGCCGCACACGCATTTCTCCCTCGGCAATCTCAAATGCAGATGCGCCTTCTACTTGGGCCGTACGTGCTTCTGTTACGAATATGGTTTCTATCTTGGCCGGCTGCTGGGGCCGTTGAGCTTCTTGGTGCTTGGCCATCTGTCTAGTCAACTCATGTGTGTCTTCTTCCTTTGCAGCTGTGGCCGGCTGGCCATATGCGTGCGCCCCTCTAGGTCGTGCCATTGCACTTGGCCTTGGCCGTCGCTGCTATTGTTGTGCACTGGACTTGCACAATCATCGGCCTTGGATGTCCTATCCATAAGGTATCATGGCATTCCCTCAAGAGGTCACATCGTAGGTTATCATACTTAGGCACATAAAGTCGATTACGTTTGGTCTTGAGCAATCCGACATCAAATCAGAAACTTCTCGTCTCACCCAAGGCTACAATTTGCACAATGTTGTAAGCCTGGGCCTCTTGGCGAAGACCAGTGCAAATTCTGTCAAGAATGGTGGCACTGACTTGCAAGCAAAAAATGACATCCATTTCGGTTGCAAAAAACCCCTCTGTAAGTGTTCTCCATGTGTGTGCTCGCCTCTTGAGTATTGTTCGTGCCTGAGTCCATGCTGGCGCATGCGCCGTGTTATTTTCCCTAGCCATGGATCTAGTAACTCGGCGAGATACTGATGAATCCAGCATGTACACGGGTTTAAACTCCGTAAAGAACCAAGAATTTCTTCTCCAACCACTCTAAGTTGGAAACAGAATTCTTTTTCTCTCACAAATGAGTTCAGACACTATTCATGCATAGGTAAACCACTATTCACGCAGGTAATTTAATAATAGAACTCCAACCTTATGAACTTAGGAAAATCAATCTCAATTTACCTTTTTTAACTTAGGAAAATCGTCTCCCCTGTTTTTGCCGTGAAAGCCTCTGTTTCGTCGTGAAGGGAGAAGAGTTCTTCTTCCCAGACAGGGTTTGATTCTCTTCCATCGTCTTCCGTCCTCGGTTCCGTGAATGAAGCAAAGCCTCTTGCCGTCAAGATGAAGCAGCAATTCCTCCACCCTCGCCTTGGCTGAAGAAGGGGTTCACGCAACCCTTCTTCCTCCTTAGTTCCGTGAAACACCAGGTCTCTCTCCACCCCGTCAGGTAGAGATTTCCTCTTCTCTTCCCTTCTCAACCTCCCCAAATCACTCACAAAGGCTCCAACACCGAAGGAAAGGTTCACGCCCAAAATCCTAGAAGAGGGAGCTCGACGAGAACCTAGATTAACCTAATGTACTCTAGTTTAAGCTAAATCAAAATTTAGTTTAATTTCTCCATTCTTACCCATTAAATAGGGTAATTAACATCAACATAGGTTAGGGTTATAAAACCCAATTCTACCCCTACCTTTAAGTCTTATTACAAATCAATAAAATTTGAAATTAAAAGCAACATAAATAATAAAAGTAAATTAGATGACTCAGTATTATTAAGTCCATAACACGCCGCGAGTATATCCATCTTGCGCAGCCGCTACAACATTACGTGTGATGCGCGTGAAGGGTCTGCCACCTGCCGCATCACAAGTTGAGGTTGGTGAGCGTTGTTCTCATAGCGCCATGCGCGCCTCTGCCTCTACCATGCTCTTTATGTGTGCCAATACCCTTTTGCCCTTCTCTCCATCAAAAGGCGTAAAAAAATTCGTCTTTCTGCTTAAGGCATCCACAACAGCATTGGCTTTCCCTGCCTTGTACATCGTCTCAAAGTCAAACTCGGCCAAGAAGTCTTGCCACCGAGTTTGTTTCGGGCTAAGCTTGCAAATATGGAAGTATTGTTCCACTTGCCATAGAAAATTATCTATGACCTTCACGTCTCTCTTTTCGTTGAAAGACTTTGGCTCAGGCACCTTGATCTTGGAGTTCCCTTGGGTGTTGCCTCCACTTGCAAGAGCACATTCCTGGAGAGAAAACCATGCGCACAAATCATCTATCCTTGTGCTCATCTCTTGCACTGCTTCCTTGAGATCAACATGCATCATAGCTAGTGAAGCCCTCACATCTTCTTCCAAGCCATAGAGCCATTCCGGGCTTGGATATCTTTCTTCCAACGCTCGTCTAATGCCCTTCTCGACTTGTCTGGATAGAATATCCTCCGAGGTAGCCAGGAGGCACATAAGACCAGAAAGACGATCTACAATGGAAATAAATTGGTTTTCAAAGCCACTTACCGGTTGTCTTGCTCTTGAAGCATCTTCCCCACTTGTTGAAGCCATAGATTGCAATGAACGCTCTGATACCATTTTGTCACGAGGTTAGATGAGCCTAAACTCAATTAGGCTAGCAGAAATCCAATTCCCATGAAGGCCTACATTCAATCCGTCAAAGGTAGTACAACCTCTTGCCCCTTAGATCAACGTTACAAACTCTTTCATCTCAAGTGAAGTACAAACAATAAAAAGGTAGAAAGACAATGGAATTGGGAGAGAAAGTAACCTTGTATTAATGCTAGAAACGATTACAAGGAGTGGTCATCCAAGGTGGAAGACCAACACTCTACAAAAACTCTTCCTCATGTCTATGCTTTACAAGCTATCCAAGATATGGTGAATGAATATACAAGGGTCGAATGCCTTGGTATTTATAGGCTTCGACCCCCACCTTTCTCTCATGCTTTCGTCCAATGAGAGCAAAGACCCTCCCTTATCAAATCTCCTTGATTTGATCCTCCTTATCCAAATCCCTTTATTTGCTCCACCCTTATCAAATGTCCTTGATTTGATCCTTCTCTCATGCTTCCGTCCAATGAGAGCATAGAACCTCCCTTATCAAATATGCCTCTTTGACTTAGTTCCGTTTTTGGGCCTTTATACACTTGACCGCCAACTCAGCCCTTAGGCCATGCCCACTCAGCCCTTAGGCCATGCCAACTTTGCCCTTTGGTCATGCCATAAAAGAGTCCTAGATGCCTTAGGGGTCGCATCTGAGTGGCCCCTTAAGGGTCCCACTCGAAAAGGATATTTTATACAAAAATATTTTAAACATCATTTGCAGCAAGCTTGGAGTTCATGATGTTCTCTCACCCTTGACTTGAGGGGGAGTATTGGAAGATGGTCCCAAGCCCACACGATCAAGGAAGGTTCACATATCTAAGAGTATTTTAAGATGGGCCACGCGACCAAGGAAGGCCCACATATCTAAGAGTATTATAAGATGGGCCCAAGAACATAAGAAGTAGGACCCACCATGATTACCACGAGCTGACATCCTTATCACATAATTTGGAAGATCAAGGACTCACAAAGATAACTACAAGCTGGTTGGAAGATCAAGAAGGATTCACAAAGATAACCACGAGCTGGTTAGAAGATCAAGCAGGACCCACAAAGATAGCCACGAGCTAGCATTTTTATCTTATGGTCACGTCCCCAAAGAAGAGTTATAGTTTGAGTTGTGTTTGTCTTCTATTTATATTGAGTTATTTAATTATGCTAGGACTTATCTTTAGGTGTTAGAGTTTGGGTGTAATTGGGACTTAGGTAGTTTTATTGTAATTGGACTCTACTACCTTTCTATATTATAAATAAAGGTTCGTGTACTCTAATTATAATAAGTCAATGAAGTATTTGTCTTTGTTATGGACTCAATAGCATCACGAGTTACCGGCAGGTGTAGGAATTAATTAATGTGGTTTTCAATTTTCATGTAATTGATTTTGGTTTGGTTTGGTTTAGAATTTATTTGTCTTGAACAACTGATCCAAGGGTTTGATTTGTATTTGGCGTCCTCAACCCTATTTATGGGACGGCTAGGTTAATGAAAGGTAGCAATTGAGTTATAATTTAGCCTAGATTAAATTAGTTAACAGGTCGAGAGCTCCTTCAAGCTCTTCCCCGTTTTCCCCAATTCCCCTTTCTGAAATTCTTTCTTGATCACTCCATCAATCAACCTCAATGTCAAGCAAGGCAATGGAAGGAAGAGAAGAGAGGAGGGTGACAAGATCCATGGCTCGTGAGGATCCTAACAACGTGGTATCAGACATGTCCACCCTCGGCGACTCCTCTTCTCCAGAGGAAATACGTCAAGTGCTTTCAAATCTTCAACAAAGATCCACTCTTCAAGATGCTGAAATTACTAACATCCATAATACATTGCACACGCTGGAATCCCCCCTCCAAACCGTCATCCGCCAAATTGCTGCAATTCAATCTCCAACGCCACCACCAGCCACCAACTTTCAACCACAGGCAGCACATCACCCACACTTCACACCACCACCACCCCCACCACTGTGCCAACAACCTGTTCCCATGGCTACTCACGTACAGGGACCAACTACGGTTCCCAGGTACTTTAAACTCAACTTTCCTACATATGATGGATCTAAAGATCTTTTACTTTGGTTCATGAAATGTGAGAATTTTTCTATCATCAACAAACGGTGGATATGGACAAGGTTACATTGGCCGCCTACCACCTGCTTGATGAAGCGCTCATGTGTTTCCATGACTACTGAAATGTCCATTCCACTCAGGATTGGCTGCATTTTAAACATGCTTGCCAGATGAGGTTTGGACTTCCAGCTAGTAGCAACCCAGTGTGGGAATTGATCAACTATAAACAGACTGGCACCTTAGAATTGTACCAGAAAACATTTCAAGAAAGGTTGGCCCGAGCAAGTGAATTTGTTCCTCCTCACCTACATGTTCAGATTTTTAATAGGGATTGACTGAGGCGATTAGATTGGAAGTAGAATTACTTCGTCCGATAGACTTGGACTCAGCCATGAATTATGCCAGAACTGTGGAATAGAAACAAAGAGTTCTGAGGAAATCGTACGGCCAAAAACCATTTTGGAACAACAGACTACTGGGTACTGCACCTGGCCCACGTTTTGGCTCCTCTGCCCCTAACCGTGCAGACCAGTCTCCAAGTGTGCCCCCCCACAATCTTCCACGTAAATTCTTGACTAAACAGGAAATGGAGGCTAGAAAGGCCAAGGGCCTATGTTTTAATTGTGATGAATAATTTCTTCCAAGACATACCTGTAAACGATTATTCAATATTGAACTTTGGGAAGAAGGTTCAAAAGAGCTTCCTGAAAATGAATTTGTTGAAGAGGAACAACAAGACCCAGAGCTCTCCCTCCATGCCATGCATGGCCTGCGTAGTTCTAATACCATGCAGGTAAAGGCCAAGTTACACCACCTCCTGTTACTTGCTTTAGTTGATTATGGCAGCACACATAATTTTATCAGTGAGCCCGCAACGAAATAATTGGGATTGGAAATTCAACAGCAAAAGGGTCTCTCAGTTTCAGTGGCCAATGGGGCTAAAATTTCCAGTGTAGGTTATGTGAAAACACCCTTTTTACCATTGAGGGAAATTCATTTCAGGCGGACTTACTGGTCATTCCTTTGGCAGGATTTGATTTGGTGCTCGGGGTAAAATGGCTTCAGTTATTAGGCCCTATATTATGGGACTTTTAGGCTCAGACTATGACATTTACAGCACAACAGGGCCAGATTACATTACAGGGTATTGTGGCACAGGTACCTAATGCACTTCACACTTTACAGCTTTAGAACACTGGTGAACGTAAGTTAGCTTCTTTACCTACAACATTTGCGGATTTATTTAGTGACTCTACTAGTCTACCACCAGTGTGTCACTGTGATCACCGCATTCGTTTGAAGTTGGGAATCAATCTAGTGGTGGTACACCCTTATCGTTACCCACACATATAAAAAGATGAAATCAAAAGACAGTGCATGAATATGCTCGCTCAGGGAGTTATCCAGCCCAGTAGGTCTCCCTTCTCATCACCTGTTTTACTGGTACGCAAAAAGGATAAATCATGGAGGTTTTGTGTCGACTATAGGCAACTCAATTTGCAGACAATTAAAGACAAGTTCCCCATTCCAGTGATGGACTAGTTGCTGGATGAGTTACATGGTGCTACGATTTTTACCAAGTTAGATTTGAAATCAGGCTATCATCAAATTAGAGTTCACCCGACAGATGTGGAGAAGACTACATTCCGCACACACCACGGTCATTTTGATTTCCTCATCATGCCCTTCTGTCTCTCCAATGCACCCTCCACTTTCTAGGCCCTCATGAATGAGGTATTTTCCTCACTTCTGCGGAACTATGTGTTAGTATTTTTTAATGACATCTTGGTCTATAGCAAAAATTGGGTCGAACATCTCCAACCTCCATCAGGTATTTACCATTCTACGCTCCCATCATTAGGTTTTGAATAGATCCAAATGTTCTATGGGCACCTCAGAAGTGCATATTTGGGCCACGTCATATCAGTTGTGGGCGTGAAAGTTAACTAGAGCAAGATCCAAGCAGTAATAGATTGGCCTCCTCCCACCTCCCTTACCGCATTAAGGGGATTTTTGGGCCTAGCGGGATATTATGTTATGGGCATTACACCCAACCCAGGGTGTTATGAGACACCCTGGGGGGGGGGGGGGGGGGGGGGGGGGGGGGGGGCACTGGGTGTTATGGGACACCCTGGGGCCCTGGTGGTCCTGGGCTAAGGGTTGAGTACCTATGTCTTCTGCTTTTAACAGGCTGGTCTTTTGGGTAGTATTGGCTAGGTGCTTAACATATGGTATTAGAGCAGGCGCTACGTCCCAACTTCGATGTTATGGACTCCATAGCATCAAGAGTGGCTAACAGAAGAAGAGAAGAGATGGAGTAAACTTGTATTTCAGTACCTTAGGGGTTTAATTGTAATTTGAAGTTCCATAAGGGTCTAATTGTAATTATAAAACCTTTGATGTTTTCCTTGACCTATTTAGGGCCTCAAGTGATGGAATGAAAGCAAGCATTGATCATTTGTCTAAATGAGATCAGGTTCTCTCTCTAAAGAGGCCTAAGGTTGGAGCTCCTTCAAAGGCTCACGTCCCTTCATCATTGGGCGTTCCAAGAACCCCAAATCCTTCCCTTCTTCGTCATTCAATCTGGAAGCTAGAGGAGATCGCCGGGTGACTCGATCCATGGCTAGAGAGCCTAACATCGTGGTATCAGACAGGACCACCCTTGGTGATTCCTCTTCCCCTGCAGAAATACAAAATTTTGTGGAAGAGAACCATGCTGATCTACAATCTCAAATCAATGGCCTGGAGGGCAAATTCCAGATGTTGTTGTCACGCATGGAGGAGGGCTTTACCCAACTTTCAGTCCAGATGGCATCCTCCTCATGCCCAACAGATCATCTCAACCCTCATCCAATGCCTCCACCTCCTCCCCTACGCCAAACACCTCCACCTCGTGGGGGCCTCAATCCAGCACCCCCTACCGTGCCAAGGAACACAAAGCTTGATTTTCCAACGTATGATGGGTCCTCCGACCCTTTAATGTGGTTGCACAGGTGTGATCATTTCTTTTCCAATCAAGGAACTCTGCCCGAAGGCAAGGTTCAATTAGTTGTCTTCCACATGCTCGATGAAGCGCTTATGTGGTTTCATCAATTCAAAAACGAGTTTGTGGTATATGATTGGGAATTTTTCAAAGAAAATTGTATGCTACGATTTGGTCCTCCGCTTCGTAGCAATCCAGTTGGGGATTTGGTCAATCTAAAATAGCTTGGTACTATAGAACAATATCAGAAATTGTTCCAAGAAAAACTTGCTCGTGCAAGTCATTTGGTCCGGCCTGAACTTTATGTCAATTTGTTCACGGCTGGCCTGGTAGAACCCCTTCGCCTAGAAGTGGAATTGGAAACCCCCACCTCCCTCGCCCACGCCATGAATTTGGCAAGAGCATTGGAAACCAAACAGTGCCTCTTCCGAGAGTCATTAAACAAACGTCCCCCTTGGCCACCTCGCCCACAGCCCCATGGTCCTTATTCCACTAACCCTAGGCCTCAACCCAACCACCCCTCTCCACCACCACCAACAGCAGCCTTTACACCCCCACAGGGATTTATCAAACGTCTGACAAAGGCAGAAATTGATCAGAGAAGGGCTCAGGGCCTATGTTTCAATTGTGATGAAAAATTCGTCAAGGGGCATCAATGCAAAAGACTATTTTGGGTAGAAATAGAAGACCCTTCAGAGGATGACTTTCAGGAGGATATGGACCAAACCGAGGAGGAAACACCAGAAATCTCCCTCCATGCCATGGCAGGCCTGTAGAGCACAAATACCATGCAGGTCCATGCCACCATGAAACATCATGTTCTGCTAGCACTCGTGGACTCAGGCAGCACACATAATTTTATAAGCAGCCAGGCAGCACAACAGTTGGGGTTATCACTACAGAAGAAATCAGGAATATCAGTCTCAGTGGCTAACGTGACAAGGTCACCACTGTGGGTTTCGGTTCAGCAGTGCCCTTTACTATTGAAGGTCACTCCTTTGTAGCAGATTTTTTGGTCATACCGCTGGCTGGGTTTGACCTCGTATTGGGCATTAAATGGCTACAGCGATTGGGTCCGATCTTATGGGATTTCCAATCCCTTACCATGAGTTTTAAACAGGACACCCATCCGATCACCCTCCAAAGCAATAGTGCCCAGCGGCCATGCAGCCTCCAAACACTTTCGTTGGATCCTTCAAAAGGGGATAACTTAGCTTCATTGTTGGCGGAATATGCTGATTTATTTCTGGCACCTGCCGACCTTCCTCCTATACGAGAGTGTGATCACAGAATTTGTTTGAAAATGGGCACCGAATCAGTGGTAGTGCGTCCCTACCACTATCCCCATGTGCAAAAAGATGAGATAGAAAGACAATGTCAACAAATGCTCCAACAAGGTATTATTCAGCCTAGTCATTCTCCTTTTTCATCCGCGGTATTGCTGGTAAAGAAATCAGATAAATCTTGGCGCTTTTGTGTGGATTATCGTGAACTCGATGCTCGCACCATCAAAGATAAATTTCCAATTCCAGTAGTCGATGAATTATTGGATGAGCTACACGGCTCTCAATTATTTACAAAGTTGGACTTGAAATCTGGCTACCATCAGATTCGGGTTTATTTGGAGGATATCGAAAAAACTGCCTTCTGCAACCACCATGGTCACTATGAGTTCTTGGTGATGCCATTTGGGCTATCCAATGCCCAGTCCACCTTTCAAGCGCTTATGAACCAGGTATTTCGCCCTTTCTTATGGAAGCATGTTTTAGTTTTTTTTTACGATATACTGGTCTATAGCAAAACTTGGGAAGCACATTTGCACCAATTGAGACAGGTTTTCACAATTCTCCGAGCACACCATTTATTTCCCAATCGTGCCAAATGTAACTTTGCCACATCCGAAGTAGCTTATTTGGGGCATGTGATCTCGGCATCTGGGGTGAAACCAGATTTCAGCAAGATACAATCGGTTATGGATTGGCCCACACCTCACTCTGTTACAGCTTTGAAAGGGTTCCTTGGTCTCGCAGGGTATTATAGAAAATTTATCAAAGACTATGGTCACGTGGCAGCGCCATTGCACAATTTACTGAAGAAGCATGCCTTTCAATGGTTTCAGTTGGCAGACTCCTCGTTTAACAACTTAAAACAGGCATTAGCGTCAGCACCAGTTCTCCAATTGCCCAACTTTGCCGAAAATTTCATCATCGAATGTGATGCATCCGGGGGAGGGATAGGTGTTGTCTTGCAGCAACAGGGTCACCCCATTGCCTATTTCAGCCACCATCTCGCTCCTCACCATCACAAGTTAGCCACTTATGAAAGGGAACTCATCGGTTTGGCCAAAGCCGTGCAGCATTGGAGGCCGTATCTGTGGGCAGACCTTTTGTGATCCGGACAGACCACTGTAGCCTCAAATACTTATTGGAGCAGCACCTTACTACATCCCCACAACAACATTGGCTCAGCAAATTAATGGGATTCGATTTTCAGGTGGAATACAAACCGGGTTATCTCAACCGGGTAGCAGACGCTTTGTCCCGCAGAGAACTAGGGAATTCACACTTGCACACACTGAGCCACCCCAAGTCCCCTTTGCTAGACACAATCCGTCAGGATACTAGCCATCATCCAGATCTCCTTGCATTACAAGCTCAAATCGAAAACCATTCCAAGGACAAGAACTGGATACTACAAGACGGTCTCATTCTATATAAAGAATGCATATATCTTCATCCTTCGTCGGTACTCTTTCCTGCCATTATTGCCTCCTTTCATGATAGTACACATGAGGGCCAGTAGAAGACATACTTCCGCCTCAGTCGGGAGTTTTATTTGAGAGGTATGAAGCGGGTCATTGCTGAATATGTTGCAGCATGCCAGGTCTGTCAGAGGAATAAATTTGAATCCTTACAACCCGCCGACTTGCTCCAGCCACTTCAACTTCCTTCACAGGTATGGGCAGATCTCTCAATGGATTTTATCGATGGTCTTCCTCCTTCTGCAGGGAAATCTATTATTCTTGTTGTGGTAGACCGGTTCTCGAAATATGCCCACTTTATGGCCCTCAGCCATCCGTATACAGCAACACAAGTCGCTCAGCTCTTCATGGATAATATTGTCCGTCTCCATGGCCTTCCGGAGACCATCACCAGTGACCGTGATGCTATCTTCACCAGTAAATTCTTGGGGGAACTATTTAAGCTCCATGGCTCTAAGTTAGCTTTTTCTTCAGGATACCACCCCTCAAACAGACGGCCAAACAGAGGTGGTTAACTACACATTGGCGATGTATTTGCGGTGCTTTGTGGGGGACACGCCCCGACAGTGGGTTCGTTGGTTAGCATGGGCAGAGTATTGTTATAATACCTCATACCACACCGCACTGGGTTCTACCCCTTTTCGAGTTGTTTATGGATGTGAACCTCCGCGTCTACTTTCTTATGAACCGGGGTCTTCTAGGGTAGCGGCATTGGACCAAGCATTAGCCGACAGAGATGCAATGCTTGCTCAAGTCCTCTTTCAGTTACAACATTCACAAGCAACTATGAAGCATACTTATGACAAAGGACATCGTCCCCTTTCCTTTGCACCTGGAGAATTTGTTTGGCTCAAACTTCAACCATACCGCCAACTATCTCTTGTCGCCATCAAACGCCATAAGCTTTCTCCAAAATTTTATGGGCCATTCCAGGTCATGCACCGTATTGGCACTGTGGTGTATCGTTTGAAACTACCACCAGACGCCAAGCTCCATGACGTCTTCCACGTCTCCCTTCTCAAGCTGTTCAAGGGAGACTCACCACTGCTGCATACCCCTCTGCCTCCTCTCAAAGATGGCAGGTCCATGCCCACGCCCGTTCAAATCCTTCAAGCCAAGCGAGTTAACAATGCTTGGGAAGTGCTTGTTCGGTGGACTGACAAAGAATTGATAGAAGCCTCTTGGGAGACACTCGAGTCCTTCCAGACTCTATTCCCCACTTTCGAGCTTGAGGACAAGCTCTTTCTTCAGGAGGGGGGTGATGTTATGGACTCCATAGCATCAAGAGCGGCTAACTGGAGAAGAGAAGAGATGGAGTAAACTTGTATTTCAGGACCTTAGGGGTTTAATTGTAATTTGAAGTTCCTTAAGGGCCTAATTGTAATTATAGAACCTTTGATGTTTTCCTTGACCTATTTAGGGCGTCAAGTGATGGAATGAAAGCAAGCATTGATCATTAGTCTAAATGAGATCAGGTTCTCTCTCTAAAGAGGCCTAAGGTTGGAGCTCCTTCAAAGGCTCACGTCCCTTCATCATTGGGCATTCCAAGAACCTCAAATCCTTCCCTTCTTCATCATTCAATCTGGAAGCTAGAGGAGATCACCTGGTGACTCGATCCATGGCTAGAGAGCCTAACATTCGAGTCCCCGTGTGTGCAGGTGGACCGTACAAAAGGAGTGACAGGTATTAAGTCCTAGTGGGTCGTCGTGGAAGAGTGGGCAGCCGTGGGCGTCGGCCCTTGAAGGGGGGGTGGGGTTAATGTGATGGGCGTTACACCCAACCTAGGATGTTATGGGACACCCTGGGGGGGCCACTGGGTGTTATGGGACACCCTAGGGCCCTGGTGGTCCTGGGCTAAGGGTTGAGTACCTATGTCTTCCGCTCCTAATAGGCCGGTCTTTTGGGTAGTATTGGCTAGGTGCTTAACATATTATAGAAAATTTATCCAATCTTATGGCCAGATAGCAGCACCACTCAACAACCTTCTCAAAAAACATGCATTCAACTGGTCTTCCTCAGCGGATTAGGCCTTTCAGCTGTTAAAGGAGGCCTTAGACTCAGCGCCTGTACTACAATTACTAGATTTTGATGAAGACTTTGTGGTGGAATGTGATGCGTCCGATGGAGGTATTGGTGTAATGTTACAACAATTGGGACACCCCATTGCTTATTTCAGCCGCTAGTTGGGACAACACCACCACAAGTTAGCGCCATATGAGAGGGAACTGATTGGGTTAGCCAAGGCTGTCCAACATTGGCGACCTTATCTCTGGGGACGGCCATTTCTCATTCGTATAGATCATTGCAGCCTCAAGTATCTTCTTGAACAATGCCTCACGACATCACCACAGCAGCGTTGGTTGACTAAACTCATGGGCTTCGATTTTACAGTTCAATATAAGCCAGGCAGTTTGAATTTGAGGGCTGATGCTTTGTCTCGTCGGGACATTCCAGAACCACACATTTATGCTATCAGCAACCCACATTCACTTTTGCTGGATTTTATTCATGAGGAGACACATCAATATCCAGAACTTATTTCATTATATCAGGACATTCAGCAAGGGACAACAACTCATCATTGGACGATTCAAGACCGTCTTATACTCTACAAAAACAAGATTTTTATGCATCACACATCCCCACTTCTTCACACCATTTTATCTTCTATCCATGATAGCACACATGAGGGTCGACAGAAAACATATTTTCGTATTAGTCGGGAATTTTATTGGAGGGGCATGAAGAGCACGATTGCTGATTATGTAGTTGCTTGTTAGATTTGTCAACGAAACAAGGCCGAATCTTTAAGTCCTGTCGGCCTACTACAACCTCTGCTGCTACCGTCTCAAATCTGGTCCGACATTTCAATGGACTTCATTGATGGCGCATCCATATACTGCTGCTCATGTAGCTCAGTTATTTATGGACCACATTGTTTGATTGCACGGAATTCCAGCATCCATTATCAGTGACAGGGATGCCATTTTTACCAGTACCTTTTGGAAAGAATTATTCAACTTACAGGGCACCCAATTGGTATTTTCTTTTGCATATCATCTACATATTGATGGACAAATCGAGGTCGTCAATCGCACGATTCAAATATATCTTCGTTGTTTTGTGGGAGACTCACCTAAACGGTGGGTTAAGTGGCTATCCTGTGCAGAATTTTTCTATAACACCTCTTACCACGGTGCACTGAGAACTACTCCTTTCAGGGTAGTTTATGGCAGAGATCCACCTCGTCTATTATCCTATGAACCAGGGGCATCCAAAGTTGTCACTTTGGACCAAGTGTTAGCTGAAAGAGACGCTATGCTCACTGAGGTACGTACTCATCTCCAGGAGGCCCAACACACTATGAAGCTCTATTATGATAAGAAGCACCGTGAGGTCTATTATTCCCCAAGAGATTATGTGTGGTTAAAGCTCCAACACTACCGCCAGCTGTCCCTAACTACCTCCAAGCGCCATAAGCTTTCTCCAAAATATTATGGTCCATTTCAGGTGTTGGACCAAATTGGCCCAATGGCCTACCGCTTGCAGCTACCAACCGAGGCAAAGATACATAATGTATTTCACGTTTCCCAATTGAAGCCATTCCATGGCTACTCGCCCTTATTGCACACAACTCTGCCGCCACTCCATGAAGGCAGAGTCCTTTCTACTCCAGCTCAGGTATTGAAAGCACGCCACATTCAAGGCGATAGGGAAATTCTAGTCCAGTGGGTAGATGCAGACCCCAGTGACACGACATGGGAGCCATTATCAGCATTTCGACTTCTCTACCCTTCCTTCGACCTTGAGGACAAGCTCTTTCTCCAGGAGGGGGGGTGATGTTATGGACTCAATAGCATCACGAGTTACCAGCAGGCGTAGGAATTAATTAATGTGGTTTTCAATTTTCATGTAATTGATTTTGGTTTGGTTTGGTTTAGAATTTATTTGGCTTGAACTAGTGACCCAAGGGTCTGAATTGTATTTGGTGTCCTCAACCCTATTTAAGGGGATGACTAGGTTAATGAAAGTTAGCAATTGAGTTATAATTTAGCCTAGAGTAAATTAGTTAACAGGTCGAGAGCTCCTTCAAGCTCTTCCCCGTTTTCCCCAATTCCCCTTTCCGAAATTCTTTCTTGATCACTCCATCAATCAACCTCAACGTCAAGCAAGGCAATGGAAGGAAGAGAAGAGAGGAGGTTGACAAGATCCATGGCTCGTGTGGATCCTAACACTTTTCCATAAATGCAACAACTTTCGTTGACAATTTTACCCAAGTGACTTGGTTTTTTTATTTAAAGAACAATCATAAATTCTTTCTATTTTAAAAACTTTCATGCAATGGTAATGACACAATTTTGGAAGAAAATTCAAATCCTTAGATCCGATAATTCTAAAGAATACTTTTCTAATGATTTCAAATCATTTTTGAGGGTAATGGGCTTGTTCATCAAACATCATGTGTCTATACCCCTCAACAAAATGGTGTTGCTGGAAGACAGAATCATCACCTCCTTGAAGTTGCTTGAGGCCTCTACTCCATGAAGGTAACCTAATTTAATTGGCCTCATAGTATTCTTACATCATGCTTTCTCATCAATAGGTTACCTTCATCAGTGCTTAGCAGTCAAACTCCATATTCTTTTTTGTTTCATGGTGAATATCCTTTTTCTCTTCCTCTTAAAGTGTTTGGTTGCACATGTTTTTTTCATGATACTTACCACAAAAAAGTAGACTAGATCCTCGGTCTCTGAGGTGTATTTTTTGGGGGTATTCTTGAACTTAGAAATGATATATTTTTTATAATCATACCCTTCAGATGTTGATGGTATCTCAAGATGTGACTTTCTTTGAAGACACTTCCTTCTACTCCTAACATGAGGCTCCTCCAAGATTTACATTTCCTCCTACCACTACATGCCCACTAGTGCCGTTCACTGGAGATATTACTCAACCCCTACAGCACCGGCCGTCCCCTCACCTGTGGAGGTGACGGATCCACCCGAGGTAAGACTTTCTCCTCCTCCTATGTTTGGGCCTGAATTTGATGCTCGACTTATTGTGTTATGAAAGGAACGTTGTTCTTGTGCTACATCTCATCCAATTGCCAATTTTATGTCTTCTCATTGCTTATCTTCTGAGTGTATTAAATTTTTTGCTTCTCTTTCATTTGTTTCCATTCCACAATCCTATCCGAAGGCCCTGAACCATCCAGGATGGAAGGCGGCTATGGATGAAGAAATGCATGCCTTATATGAAAATCTGATCGGTTGGTTGTAAATGGGTATTTACTGTGAAACACAACCCAGATGGGTTGGCTACTCATCTTAAATCACAACTTATTGAAAAAGGTTACACTCAGTGCTATGGGATAGATTATGAAAAGACTTTCTCTCAAGTTGAAAAATTGAATTCGGTACGTATTATCCTATCTATTGTTATTAACTCATCATGGCCCATATATCACTTGATGTAAAAAATGCATTTTTCAATGGTGATATACGTGAAACAATTTTTATGGTCCAAACACTTGGATATGTGGTTGAGGGGAGTCCGTATATCGGTTAAAGAAATATTTATATGGGCTTAAATAGTCCCCTCGATCCCAGTTTGATAAATCCAGTCAAACGCTTCTACGATTTGGCTTTCATCGGTGTTCGGTTGATCACTCAGTATATGTTAAAGATACTATCAAAGGGAAGATATTATTGGTCATGTATGTTGATGATATTATCTTGACCGGGAATGATGCTCATAGTATACAAGAAGTGTAGAATATGATATGTAAATAGTTCAAGACTAAAGATCTGGGTAAGCTCAAATATTTTATGGGTATACAAGTCCTTCAGTCAAAACATGGGATAGTATTGTCTCAAGGAAAATATACCTTGGATCTTTTTGAAGAAACAGGAATGAATCGTTGTAGACCAGATGATACACCTATGGATACGAATGAAAAATTGTGTGCTATGAGTAGAAAAGATGTTGACACTGGCAAATATCAAAGAATCGTGGGAAAATTGATCTATCTCACAGTAACCAGACCAGATATATCATATGCTATGAGTGTGGTAAGTCAATTCATGCATAAACCAAAAATTACTCATTGTAAAGCTTTGGAGAGAATACCATGATGCCTAAAAGGTACTCCAAGAAGAGGATTTCTATATAAAAAACATGGACACTTAAATATAGAAGGCTTCTCATATGCAAATTGGGTTGGATCACCCGAAAATAGAAAATCTACGTCTAGGTCTTGTACTCTTGTTGGGAGGAACTTGGTCACATGGAAAATCAAAAAGAAAAATGTGGTTGCAAGATCTAGTGCTGAAGCTAAATACCGAGCTATGGCCCACACTATAAGTGAACTTTTATGGATAAAGACTCTTCTTATTGCATTGTGATTTTATAAAGGAGGTTCTATGGGCCTACATTATGCTAATCAAGCAGCTATTTATATTATGTCAAATCCAGTCTTCCATGAAAGAACTAAACATATTGAGGTAGATTGTCATTTTATACGACAAAAGTTTCAAGAAGGAATAATCTCTCTTCAATATGTTGCATCTCAAGAGCAAGTAGTTGATATCCTCAGCAAATCGGTTACATCCAAAATTTTATCTTAAATATGTGGCAAGGTGGGTATTTATGATGTATTTTCTCCTCCAGTTTGAGGGGCAGTGTTGGAAGTGGGCTCAAGCCCACAAGCTCAAGGCTAGAAGCCCACACATCAAAGGAGTGGCAAAGTGGTAATTTATGATAAGTTCCTTAAGGATGGCATAAAGATGTAAATACGTTGTCTGATTATGTCTTTTAATCTATTGGGTTGTAGCCCTATGGGTATTGCAACACTATAAATAAGAGATTTGGCTAAGAGGTAAGGCATTCAACCCTTCTCCTCTCCTTCAGAAATAGTCCAACCACCCTCTCTTCTCCCTTGACGCATTCTCTCCTTCCCTTAATCCAAATTCTCCTCTCTCATGTCCTTCTCTTCCCTCTCTCCTCACTCTCTTTTATGGACTCCATAGCATCACAAGTTATCCATAGGCATAGGAATTAAATTATGTCAATTTACTTTTCATGTAATTTCAATTCGGTTTGGTTTAGTTTATTTGGGTTGGTTCACTTTGGGTTGGTTTAGTGTAATGTGGCGTGAACCACTTGACCTATGGGTCATCTTTATAATTTCGTCCTCAACCCTATTTAGGGTGACGTGAATGAGAAGAGAGGCAAGTATTGAGAAAATTATATTTTACTGGTCTGATTCTCCCTTAGAGGTCAAGGTCAGATTCTCCCTTTGAGGTCCAAGGTTGAGCTTCCTCCAAAGCTCCTTCATTCTAATTGAGTTCCACCATTACTCGTTCAAGAAACAGGAATTCTCTTCCAACGTCAAGATCATCCATGGAGGGAAGAGAGGAAAGAAGGGTGACTCGATCCATGGCAAGGGAAGAACCTAACATCGTGGTATCAGATAGGTCCACCCTTGGGGATTCCTCTTCCCCTGAAGATTTGAGACAATTCGTGGAAGATACAAGGCAGAGGATAGACAACCAGGCTCATGCCTTGGAAGAGGTGCGTCAAACAACCTCTGATTTGCGTGAGGCAATAAAATCAATGGATGCTGCCATCCAAGCTCTCCTCCGGCGACAAGAGGAACATGATACACGAGCCCACCCACCAGCTGCATACTCTCCACCTCCTCCCCCACAACCACCAATGTGTCAACACCATTCCCATATGGGGTCTGTCGTTCAAGGAGCAAACATTGCGCCCAGGTATTTAAAACTTGACTTTCCTACGTATGATGGGTATAAGGACCCTTTGATTTGGTTAGCCAAGTGTAATCAGTTCTTTTATCATCAAAAAACACCTACGGATGAGAAAGTGTATTTGGCAGCCTACCACATGCTCGATGAAGCGCTTCTATGGTACCACCAATTCCGAAATGACCAAGTGGTTCAGGATTGAGCAACTTTTAAACAATCTTGCATGATGCGATTTGGTCCTCCAGCTAGTAGCAATCCATTGGGAGAATTAATCAATTACAAACAAACTGGAACGCTAGAGGTGTACCAAAAGACCTTCCAAGAAAGGTTAGCCCGGGCAAACCAGTTTGTTAGCCACACACAGTATGTTCATATTTTTACTGCTGGTTTGACAAAAGCTCTGCGATTAGAAGTTGAATTACATGCTCCTACAAATTTAAACCACGCTATGAATTTAGCCAGGGCCATTGAGCACAAACAGCGTGTTCTAAAGGAGTCACTGGTCAGAAAACCAGCTTGGCCTGGGAGGCACAATGCCTCAGCGCCAAACCCTTCCTATGGACCTCGAAGATTTAGAGACAGTGCAGCCCCACGCCCAGACATCTCTAATTCGGCTCCACCTGCTCCGTACTTCAAAAACTTACTAGACAGGAAATGGAACAGAGAAAGGCCAAGGGCCTCTATTTTAACTGTGATGAACAGTATGTCATTGGCCACCAGTGCAAAAGATTATTCAGTATATGTCTGTGGGAGGAAGGAGAAGAAATACCACCAGAGGAGGAAATTGAGGAAACTGACCAAGAAGGTCCAAAGATTTCCCTTCATGCTATGATAGGTCTACGCAGTTCAAGCACAATGCAGGTTAAAGCCCAATTACATCATTTACAGTTACTGGCTTTAGTGGACTCGGGCAGTACACATAATTCCATCAGTCAACAGGTGACAGAACAGCTTGGGTTAGTAGTACAGCAACAGACCGGTCTTTCTGTATCAGTAGCCAATGGGGCTAAAATTACTAGTGTAGGCATATCACTAGCAACACACTTTGATATTGAAGGATATGCATTTGTTGCAGATTTTCTGGTGATTCCACTATCAGGATTCGATTTGGTGCTAGGAATTAAATGGCTCCAATTGTTGGAACCAATACTATGGGATTTCCAAGCTCTGACCATGTCATTTATAGAGGACAACCATTAGATTATATTGCATGGCACACAAGCACCACTCACCTGCGCACTACAGGTTGCCGAGGTCCAGTCCACACACACATGTAAGTTATCTCACTTACTTACAGAATTTGAAGATATCTTTCAAGACCCTTCTGCCTTACCGCCACTTAGGCATTGTGATCACCGTATCCGTTTGAAAATGGGTACCGAGCCAGTAGTGGTGCGTCCGTATCGTTACCCTCACTTACAGAAGGATGAGATTGAAAGGTAGTGCGAGCAGATGTTAGCACAGGGTATTATTCAGCCCAGCAAATCTCTTTTTTCTTCACCGGTATTACTAGTCCGCAAGCATGATAAGTCATGGAGGTTCTGTGTGGATTACTGACAACTCAATTCCCATACGATTAAAGATAAATTCCCTATTCCAGTGGTGGACGAGCTGTTAGATGAGCTCCATGGAGCTACTATTTTTACTAAACTCGATTTGAAATCGGGCTATCATCAAATCCGAGTTCATCCATCAGATGTGGAAAAAACAGCGTTTCGCATGCATCACGGCCATTTTGAATTCCTCGTAATGCCATTTGGTCTGTCAAATGCGCCTTCCACCTTCCAGGCCCTCATGAATGAGGTATTTTCCTCTCTCTTAAGAAAGAATGTATTGGTATTTTTCGACGATATTTTGTTCTACATCAACAACTGGGAAGAACATCTTCAACACCTTCATTAGGTATTTTCTCTTATACGATCACATCATTTGGTTTTAAATCAGTCAAAATGTTCGATTGGCACATCGGAAGTGGCATAATTGGGCCACATTATTTTAGCAGCAGGGGTGCAGGTAGACCAGAGTAAGATACAGGTGGTCACCGAGTGGCCTATTCCTACCTCTATTACAGCCTTAAGAGGATTTTTGGGCCTAGCTGGATATTATAGAAAATTTATTCGTAGCTATAGCCAACTTGCAGCTCCGCCCAACAATCTTCTCAAGAAAAATGCTTTTACTTGGTCAGAGACAGCAGCTCATTCCTTTCAGCAATTGAAAGACGCCTTGTCATCAGCCCCAGTGTTGCAGCTCCCCGACTTTGAGGAGTCGTTTGTAGTGGAATGTGATGCTTTGGGAGGCAGTATTGGCACAGTGTTGCACCAACAAGGCCAACCGATTGCTTATTTTAGCCGGCAACTGGGCCAACACCACCACAAGTTGGCAGCTTATGAGAGGGAATTGATCGGATTGGCGAAAGCTATACAGCATTGGCGCCCTTATCTATGGGGACGTTCTTTTTTTATTCGCGCTGATCATTGCAGCCTCAACTATCTTCTTGAGCAGCGTCTCACTACTTCACCACAACAACATTGGTTAAGTAAGCTTATGGGGTTTGACTTTTCTGTCGAGTATAAACCGGGAAGTTTGAATGTCGGGGCTGATGCATTATCTCGCCGGGACATTCTAGAGCCACAATTAAATGCCTTCAGTCAGCCCAGAGCTCTCTTGTTGGATTCTATATGGGAAGAAACACAACAGTACCCGGATATTATCTCCTTACGCTAGGCCATCAAACAGGGGACAACGGCAACCCATTGGAGAGTTCAGGACAATCTCGTCCTCTACAAAAATAGAATTTTTATACCCCACACGTCCCCTCTAATTCACAGCATTTTAGCCTCCTTCCATGACAGTACACATGAGGGCCAACAGAAAACATATTTCCGAATCAGTAGGGAATTTTATTGGAAGGGCATGAAGCGCAATATAGCTGATTATGTGGCGGCTTGTCAGACTTGTCAATGGAATAAAGCTGAAACATTAAGTCCAATAGGGCTGCTCCAACCACTTCAACTTCCGTCACAGATCTGGTCTGATATTTCTATGGACTTCATAGACGGACTTCCATCTTCGTCAATGATAGGGATGCAATCTTTACAAGTACCTTCTGGAAAGAACTCTTCAAGTTACAGGGCACAATGGTAGCCTTTTCTTCAGCCTACCATCCGCAGACTGATGGTCAGACAGAGGTCGTCAACAGAACAATTGAAATGTATCTCCACTGTTTCATGGGGGACTCACCTAAGAGGTGGGTTAAATGGCTCGCCTGGGCTGAGTTCTGTTACAACACCTCCTACCACAGCGCACTCGGCACAACCCCATTCAGGGTGGTATATGGTAGAGAACCTCCACGTCTTTTAGCCTATGAACCAGGGGCCTCTAAAGTCACCACTTTGGACCAAGCTTTAGCTGAACGAGACACATTCCTTACTGAGGTGCGCACTCATATACAGGAGGCACAACATTCTATGAAAAAATATTATGACAAGAAGCACCGGGAAGTCTTCTTTTCTCCTGGAGATTTTGTTTGGTTACGTCTCCAACACTACATGCAGCTGTCGTTGACAACCTTCAAATGTCACAAACTCTCTCCTCAATATTATGGTCCCTTTCAGGTGATGGACCGCATTGGGACAGTGGCCTACAGATTGCAGCTTCCGCCAGAGGCCAGAATTCACAACGTCTTTCATGTCTCACAATTAAAGGCCTTCCAGGGTGATTCGCCTTTGTTGCACACCCCGCTGCCCCCACTCCATGAGGGACATGTACTTTCTACCCCGGCACAGGTATTACAAACTCGTCGTATTTAGGGTGATTGGGAGATCTTAGTGCAATGGGCCGATGCTGACCCCAGTGACACAACATGGGAGCCATTAGCGGCATTTCGCACCCTCTACCCATACTTTGAGCTTGAGGACAAGCTCTTTCTCCAGGGGGGATGATGTTATGGACTCCATTGCATCACGAGTTATCCATAGGCATAGGAATTAAATTATGTCAATTTACTTTTCATGTAATTTCAATTCGGTTTGGTTTAGTTTATTTGGGTTGGTTCAGTGTAATGTGGCGTGAACCACTTGACCTATGGGTCATCTTTATAATTTCGTGTGACGTGAATGAGAAGAGAGGCAAGTATTGAGAAAATTATATTTTACAGGTCTGATTCTCCCTCAGAGGTCAAGGTCGGATTCTCCCTTTGAGGTCCAAGGTTGAGCTTCCTCCAAAGCTCCTTCATTCTAATTGAGTTCCACCATTACTCGTTCAAGAAACATGAATTCTCTTCCAACGTCAAGATCATCCATGGAGGGAAGAGAGGAAAGAAGGGTGACTCGATCCATGGCAAGGGAAGAACCTAACACTCTCTTCTCTCCTTCTTCTTCCACGTTAACCTAGAGTCCTTCTCATGGGATCCTAACTTCTACATGTGCAATAGCCAAAGGATGATTAACTATCATATAGAGACCCTACCCAATAAGCATCAACGAAGTCTTCAATTTTGGTGTGCCCATTACATTTATATAACAATCCTTGTCATGAACTCTTCTTTAAATACTGACAGATCCTTTCCAATGCAATTGTTGAGTTTGATGCATATATTGTTTGATAACATTGACTGAATAGGATATATCTGGTCTCATGACTGTGAGATAGATCAGTTTCCCAACTAATTACTGAAACCAACCAATATCAACATCACCCTCAGTTACACCACACAATGGGTGTATCAGTTGGCTTACATCCAAGCATCTCGGTTTCTTTCAATACATCAAGTACATACTTCCTCTATAAAAGAATTATACCATATCTAGACTGAAGAATTTCAATACATCAAGTACATACTTCCTCTATGATAGAATTATACCATACCTAGACTGAAGAACTTCAATCCTTAGGAAGTACTTGAGAAGTCTGAGGTCCTTGGTTTGGAACTCCTTGTTTAGGTCTTGCTTAACCAACTAAATGCCGCTAAGGTTACTGCTTGTAATAACAATGTCATCCACATATACAGCCATAAGGATGTCTCCTTTAGAGGTATTTTTGGTGAACACTGAATGATCACTTTCACACTTTTTGAAGCCGAGTGTTGTAACCACAATGGTAAATTTATCAAACCAAGCCCAAGGAGACTATTTTAACCCTTAAATTGTCTTATTCAGTTCGACATACTTTCTCCCCCTCAACCACATAACTTGGTGGTTTGCTCATGTATAATTCTGTTGTGGACGTAATAGCACACCGAGTCACACAACAAAGGAGGCAACAACAACTCACTCAATAGGATTTATTTCTTATATTACTTTGAGTAAGATTTATTTCTTATATTGTTTGAAGTAGGAGTTATTTCTAATTACTTTATATGTAAGGGCATTATGGGGAATTATTGTAACCCTAACCCTAAAACTCCATGACGTGACCTATTTAAGGGAAAGGAATGAATGAAATAGGTAAGCTTTGAGATTTTAGAATAACCTAGTGTAAACAGGTTAAGATCTCCTCGTGATCTCGAGTTTAGGGTTTACTCCAAAAATCCAACCTATCCTTCACCCTCCATTGCCATCCATCTTCACCCAAATTCATCCACCATCATCCCTACTAGAAAAGGAGCTTCCTGCCCCTTTTTCGAGCCCAAAGAGGAGGTTTGTCCTCCTTCTTAGCAGCAGTAGCAAGAGAGGCCTCAATTCCTCTTTTACCGAGCAGAAAAGTGAGGATTTTTATCCTCAAATCTTGAGCAATCCTGGTGCAACATGGGAGCTGATCATAGCATCAAAGAAGAGTTCAATCTTATGCTATTGACAGATAAGACATGTGCACACAAATTCCTCCACATCGCTCTCCATGTCCGGCCAATAATACTGGCCAGAGAACAAGGCCAACGTCCTTCTTTGACCTGGATGTCCTTTGGTCTTGAGCAATCCATCGTCAAGCCAGAATCTTCTCATCTCATACTCCCACCGCCATAATCCAGACGTCCTCGTCTGCGCTCCATCAACATACACCACCCACTCATGGTTGGCTTGCTGCTTTGACACATCCATCCAAATGTGACCTCCTTGTTGCCTCTTCCAGCAGTTTCTGGAAAGCAGCACTAGATCTGACTCCTCTCTGTTGTCTCTCCCAAAAGCACCGAAACTGGCGTCTCCCTGCTGCCTCTCCCAGCAGTGCCGCACCTGGCTCCTCTCTGCTGCCTCAACTAGCAGGACCGGAACTGATGCCTCTCTACTGTCACTCCTAGTAATACCGGAACTGGCACCTCTGTGTTGTCTCTCCCAGCAGCACCAAAATTGGTGCCCCTCTAGTGCCTCTCTCAGCAGCACCGGAACTGGCGCCTCTCTGCTGTCTCTCCCAGCAGTAACGGAACTTGCATCTCTCTATCGCCTCTCCCAGCAACACTGAAACTGGCACCCCTCTACTACCTCTCTCAGCAGCACCGGAACTGGCGCTCCTCTGCTGCCTCTCTCAACAGCACCAGAACTGGCGCCTCTATGTTGTCTCTCCCAACAGTACCGGAACTGGCGCCTCTTAGCTACCTCTCCTAGTAGCACCGGACCTAGCGCATTTCTACTGCTTGCACTAGCAACACCGCATCTTTTGCAAGGAACATCGATGCAGTACAAACTTTGGCTTCTTCACTGGTCAACTAAGAGGCATTGAAATATTGCTCTATTTGCCAAAGGAAGTTGTCTATTACCTTTGGGTCACATTTTCCAGTGAAGGATTTTGGCTCTAGGATCCTCATCTTGTCACCTCCTTGCAAACCTCCTCCATTCGCAAGGGCTCTCTCACATAGGGTAAGTATTGCCTGAACTTCTTCCGCGATGGTCTTAACATCTCCGTCCACTCTCTGGATTTCAGCTCCATCATGGCCATGGTACTATGTACATTGTCCTCAAACCCTTGGAACCAGTCAGGGATAGGTTGTTGGCCATGCGCAATGTCACTTACGAACTCCTCCAGTCTTGAAAACTAATTCTCCATGCTAATAAGCCTGGACTCGAAATCACCAAAACGTAAATCATTTTCAGAGAGTGACTCCTTACCTCTTGCTGCTACATCACCACTTGTGGACGCCATAGATGGAATACTGCTCTGATACAAGTTGTCACGCGGTAGATTTAGGTTAAGTCCGTCAAGCCTAGCAGAATATCTACCCCGTGCAGCCTAGCTCTTCCCAAGAACTAGTCAGCCTCCTTGTCTCACGGATCTTCCACCCAACCTCCACACTCGATGTTGCAAGCCAAAAGAATGATGGAGAGACCAAAGATATGGAAGAAAAATGCTAACTTTGTATTGAGAAAACAAAGTTACAAAGGGTTTCCAAACACTCTTGAAGGCCAACCACTCACTCTCTCTATACACTTGAAGAGCAAAGAATGCTAAGAATTTGAATCCTTTACAATGGGAGAGGATCCCCCTATTTATAGCCTCCTCCCCTGGCCTTTAGAAGGCTCAGAAACCATCCCTGGCCCTTAGAAATCTCTAAAAACGTCCAAAAATCCGCCAGATCCTGAAAATTCAAATTCTAAAGTCCTATCGCGCGCGACCCCATTTCGATCCCCCAGTGCACCTACTGGCTGCAACCCAATTTCGGCCTTCCTCCACGTGTCTGTTGGCGTGCTGCCATGTGTCTCGGCCAGCTGTTGGGGTTGTTGTGCGCCTTGCTGCTTGGCCATCCGTTTGGCAAGCTCAAGTATGTCTTCTTCCATTGCAACTGA
Organism: Aristolochia californica; assembly: GCF_029961685.1. Classification (NCBI taxonomy): domain Eukaryota; kingdom Viridiplantae; phylum Streptophyta; class Magnoliopsida; order Piperales; family Aristolochiaceae; genus Aristolochia; species Aristolochia californica. The sequence goes on from NW_027181771.1 coordinate 26,616,541, forward strand.
TGCTGGGCCAGACATATACGTGCGCCCCTCTGGGTCGTGCCATTGTACTTGGCCTTGGCTGTCGCTGCTATTGTTGTGCACTGGACTTGCACAATCTTCGGTCTTGGTGTCTGGCCACACCATGGCTTCATCCCCAAATATCACATCCCCTCTTGAAGAACGAGCTTGCCCTCAAGCTCGAATGTAGAATGGCCTATCCGTGTCGATGGCTAGGTCCATGTAAAGTGGCAACCGCAATATCAGCAGCAACGCGCTAGAGTACAAAAGTAGAGCAACCTACCAGAGGAGCAAATTTTATTTTATTTTTTTAGCATCCTAAACTCTTCACCCTCTCAGAGCTCAGACAAATATCATTGCCACCCTTGACAAAATTTTGAGGAATATTATACAGTGAAAACATGATCAGTAACTTGTCAACTAAATCATGTGCCCGTATTGCATGAGGGCCACATATGGATCTCCCAGATGCATCTGATCTTGCATAGATAAGGAGAAGAGCTTCAGTGACATCTCGGACATCAACTATACGCCGGATGTTGTTTTTCTATCCATACTCATAAGCTTCACCTACGGCTGTTGTTTTTGCAAGGCAGTACCAGTTACCAGTTGTTCTGCAGTATACTTTGTCTGACCAGCAAGTCTCATCCATGATTGTATCCTTTGGCCACGTTGTTGGCATAGGAACAACAAAGGGAGAAGAAACAACAATAACCTGTCTCACAGGTGCCTCAGTTAATGCCTTATGTACATTGAGGGTACCAGTCATAGCAGGCTCAATTAAGTCAATCTCTGGATTGGGGACACTACTCGGAGGGAATGGACTTGCCACATGGAAGACTCCAGCACATCCTACATCAGCCGCACCAAGAGAGACATAAGTCAGCAATTCGTTCCTAAAGAGTTGAAGATTTTCAGGGGCATGATCCAATTTCTTCAAATGAGCAGCTTCAGTGTTAGGCTCCACTTCAATCATAATAATGGAATCACTGAGATAATCCTTGGGAGGAATTCCAGCTTCACAAGTAGACGAAGAAGTGGACAAGCCAGGGCGCTCACTGCACTGCATGGAAAGGTCTTTTTCTTGCTGTATTTCTTGTTCAACTTTTTCAAGATAGTTTGGATCAGCAAATCATGGGTCAAGGAGTTATTTTTCAAGTTCCTCAAAGGATATAGGATCTTCTATCTCTAATACGTCATAAAAAAGAAATAGTAATTCCCATGCCTGAATAACATCACCAGCCAGCTCTAGTGGAAGGTTGCTGCTCAAAGGTTGACAAGGAGGACGAACTCTCGGTTCATTAAACAAATCCTCATTGCGCTACTTCTTAGATTTTCTAAGCAAGTCATCACTATGGGACCCTCAATAAGTCCTCCTCATATAATACTGACAACAAGAGTGGGTCTTAGGAAATCTAACCTTTTTGCAATAGCTCCACATGTCATTGCAAGCTCACTCTCACTATGAATTCCAAGAGAAGTATATATACCAGCAATAGAATTACAAAATTTAGTCAGTAGGTCAACACTGCCATCAGCTCTAGGGTGAGTTCCATCCAAACCATGCTTACAGAGAAAATGAAAGCTACCTGACTTTCTATAAACTTCAAAACAAGCATTAACAATAGGCAAAATGTACTCCACTGGTCCCAAATCCTCACAGATTGCTGTATTTGCAGCATGGGAAGGGGTGTTGGTGTCCGTATCATACATCTCATCATCCCAGTCTATAAATGTTGCATATAAACTTGTCACAGAATTGAGAGAAACCTTGATAGAAAGTGAAATCATGATTGAACACAGAAGCTCAAACCGAAGAGGTATGACTAGTAATTCATACCATGGTTGTCGAGCATTATTAGTGATTGGGTGAGGAACCACACTATCTTGTAACATCTTGTTAAACAAGCCAATAGGAAATTCAAAGTAATCCACTCTAAACAACCCAGGGATCAAACCAATGTAAGTTTGAACGTTAGGACAAGCACCTCTATTTCTCATGTCAATGAGCAGATCACATGCTTCCTCAAGACGACCAACATTGCAAAGACCATGAAGGAAACACGAATAAGTAACAGAGTTTGGCTAAGAACCTGCCTTGACCAGTCTATCAAAAACAGAGATGCCGAATCGAAGCTGCCATTTTGACACAATGCCCCGTGATTGCGTGGACAAGGGTGCCCCACTAGATTGCTGAGAAGGAGATTGAAATTGATAGTTGTTGGCAAGAAGCCAATTCCCCCCAAAAAAGTTTCTGAGCCACGTCCACCCAATTTGGAAGTTGGGTTCCCTTGGTTCGGCCGAGAGGGGCATTGTGAATGGGAGGTGATGGTCGGAAGTCACATCCCACCGAACAAGTTTTCGACGGCACTTCCTCATTTTCCGTTGGACTTTGTGTCTACCGATGCTAGTAGATTGTCGGAGATAGAGGAGGGAAGGTCGAATTGATTCACCGTGACCGAGGTAGATGGGAATACTTCCGTCTGTTGTGGGGGAAGATGTGCGGCTGGCCGTCAGAAGGGGATTTGGGAGGTCGAACCCAAATCAGCTTGTATCGACGGAATTTGGGCATAAATGTCTTCCGATTTCCCAAAATCTAGGTCCCTGTCTTTTGATTTCGGAAGTTCGGAAAGCTTCTCCGAGTCTGCGATCCTTCGAACTGGAAGTGTTTGTTGTTCAGGAAGGGGTATGGCTTCCCATGAGACAGGAGTGGGGAAAAACCCTCCGGTGTGCACGATTTTGGGTCGCCGCTGTCTGCTATCGGAATTTGGGGAAGTTCTTCTGTGACCAAGAGCTCCCGAATTGGCATATGGTAGTGATTATAGCTTTTTTTTGTTAGTCTTAGACAGAGACATCCATGGAGGTAGGCTGAGCTATTTTTCATTCTTGAAAAAGGCCTCTAAAAATAGCCAAATATTCATGGATATTTTTTCCTTGTTTAGTGTTAAGCATTCTTTGGAGAATATCATATGGCATGTGTAACTTGTCAGAGCTAGAATACAACTTAGCACGGATAACATTGTTAGAGACATGTTCTTCCATGCTATTTATAAGCCAACTAATAACCAAAGTATCATTCCTCACCCACTTGTTATAAAAAAATATCCTCTACATCAATAGGTGGTCCACGGTTGGTGAGGTGACCAAGAAGGTCTTTTGTTATAAGAAACTAACGAACCAATGTGGACCAGCTCATGTAATTTGATACCCCATACAAGGGTATAGTAGTAATTTTGATTATATCATTCTTGTTACTCATGTTGTCTTCAGCCATAATAGGCAATTTAAAAAAAAAATCCAATTAATAAAAAAAAAAAACAAGTAGTGTTCTTTAACTAACTCGATTAATTGAGAGATTTAGCATTGATGCTAAATGATTGTTATTCTGATTTATTTTTTTCTGAATAACCACTCATAAGATGACTCAATATCAACTCTTATTTGTTGCGTCACGAATTATTAGATCTTGAGAAGAACGTTGAACTAAATTAAATGCAGTCGTTTGTGCTTGTGTAGTTTAGTTTCATCGATCTCTCTAATTCTTTTACCTATTAGGTGCTCGGACACTCCAGAATCAATAATCTAGGATGGGGAAGGTGAAGTAGTTGAGACCATACGGGTTATAGTGGTAGGTACAATAGATGCAGAGGCCTTGGGAGATGCCATCATGGTCTTTATTTTCATAAGGAAGTCAAAATCGTCCTTAGAGATAGTCTTCTTGCCTTTAGTTTGCTTAGCTTTGGCCTCGTCTTTATCGCGACTACTGGTGGAGACTTGATTTGTTGTAACCTAGTCTAGCACACCATGAATTTTTTGACATGTTTCCACTATGTGATTTATTTTTCCGCAAAGGGTAAACTTCAACCATCGCCAAGTCAGGAAGAATTTTGACCAGACTTGCCTCCTCTGCTACGACCATCTTTATTATTTTTACCTCGACCCCTATTCCCGGAACCTCCACCTCTATTTCTAGAGTGCATAGCTGGAGAAACATCAAAGTCTGTGGTGGAAGATGGGGTCATGATACATATCAATGTAGCTAAGAATTTGAGACTTAGCTACCTCCAAATAAGGCTTGATATTAGCAAGGAAAATAGTGATTGTTAATGCTTCTCTTTGTTTCTCTTGGACCACAATATATGTAGAATAAGGTTGTGCAATCTTCCATTTTTGAGTAAGTCCTCAAAATCGAGCAAGATAATTATGTACATTGTTCCCATAGTTTAGTATTATACATAATTTTAAGAACATCATATAATTTTTGCAAACTATTAATGTTGGAGTATAACCTGGCACAAGTATCCTATACTTGTTTTGCGGTCTCGAGATGGACAACATTGTTGGCAACATTTTCTTCCATATTGTTAATCATCCAACTGAGAACCTATGTATCTTGTTTAAGCCTCTTCATGTACATGTTATATTCTTTATCCAATGGAGGAGGAAGTTTACTTAAGAGACTCAGAAAATCATGAGTATGAGGAACCTTCTCACTGATTGAGACCAGTTTAAATAATTAGATAGTCCTTTTATAGGAACCGTAATGATTTTCAGCAAGTCACTTTTTTTCAGCCATTGTAGTATTTAGCTCATCAGCCATGTATGAGCTTTAAAAGATATTTAACTTTGAGCTCCTTGTGCAATATCATATATCAAGAGGAGATTAATATATTGCTGCTGTAATTGAGACCAGAAAACTAAAACAGCTACTGAACAACAGTCTTTTGTCACCATAATATACTATCGTAAATAAGATATAAGAGCTATTGTAATAGATGTACAATAAAAGCAATATATGCTGTTGAATGCAAAGAAAGAAATAAAGCCACAATTATTTCATATGGTTGCTACTAGGATAGATGTCTGAAATCCTGCACCAAAAAACTAGTGTTGGGCATGTGAGCTGTAACCCTGTAAACCAGAAATTTCATCCTCCAACAAACAGTAATAGCAGTAGTAATACAAGTATGGAAAGCCTGGTAATAGTAACTTTAACAACAAGATTTGTTTCCCAATTGATCAGTCCATATAGGAAAAGTTTCTTATCTAAATCCCAACAAAAACTTAGCTAGAATCCTTTCCAGATTTTGTAGAAACAAAGCAGGAAATGTTTCAAAAATAGATATTCCTAGATTAGCAGCACTTTCCAAAATTAGACTTCTCAAATATAAGAACTCCTTGAGATCAAAAGAGGCTTCAAAAAATTAATGAATCTCTATAAAATTGATCCGGAATTCTAGAGCTCACTTAGAGGTTCTTAGAATCCATCAAACAGCAATGCAAGAAATCAAATTTTAGCAATCTATCAACCAATATTACAGCAATTCCACTCAGGTAAGTAATAAAGAAAGAAGTATCCAGTAGTGATAGATTAGTGTTATGATCCTAGGTTACGTACTTGGCTTTCCGCTACCAAATAGGCCAGTCTTTTGGTATGTATTGGCTAGGTGCTTAACATTTGGTATTAGAGCAGGAGCTACATCGTGAGTTCGACTCCCAGCGTGGGTGATCGCGTCGACCCAGATTTTGGTGACCATGAACAGTGGACATTGTCACTAGTGTTAAGCCGTTGTGGTCATCGGCTCGTAAAGGTGGGTGTGATGTTATGGTCCAGGGTTAAGTATTTGGCTTTCCGCTACCAAATAGGTCAGTCTTTTGGTATGTATTGTCTAAGTGCTTAACAATTAGACTACTGATTTCTAGAGATTAATATCATCAACAAACCACAAGTTTATAAGAAAAACAAGGTTATAGAAGGCATAGAAACGGGTTTATAAAACACCTCAAATGGATAACTTTCTTCCACCAAAAAACCAGCTTTCGAGGAGGAAAAACTTCAACTTTTTCTCATAAATCACATGAAAAAAAAATCATAAATTCTGGAAGAAGAAGATCTAGCATTAATATATATGAAACAACAAGAATCAAACCTAGAAAAAAAAACTTAGTTTTTCCGAGTAATTCTAGCACCGACTGAAGAAGACGATTTCAGCTCTTTAAACTAAATGTTCCACCATGGAGTCTTGATATAAGCTTCTCTAATACCATGTTGCTTTTAGCACTCCATTATCTCTTGTCTTAAGGGTCACATGTGATAGAGGAGAGGAAGGAGGAGAAAAGAAAGAAGAAGAATAAGCAAAAGAGAAGAAGAAGAAAAATAGGGGACGACTAGAGTGGAGGAGCAAGTAAAGGAGGAGGGGAGAGATTAGGGCTCGTTGGAATGACCTAATCCTCCCCCTTAAGCCCTATTTGTAGTGGTCAAAAATACAAAAATTATAAGTATACCCTTCACCCTAAAAGATGGGGTTGCTACGTTAATGTCATTGATGCTTGACCATATCTTTTAACACATAACAAAGAGACTACTCACTTTTATGGGTAGCTCAAACACAAATCATCTCTTGGGTGAAGAATGAAAGATTTGACTCAAACTGGATGTTGGACACACTCTTATACATTTTAGGTAGTGGTCTAGGCATTGCTCTGAAGTATGAAAACACAATAAGATAAATTGAAGAAATACTAGAGGAAAATAACTTTAACCCGAAGAAGGTGACTATGCAATACTAGGCGAGATTATAATTGTAGAACTTAATAAATTTGACCAAGTATAACCTTTTTTGGGTGACGACAATTTTTCAGAGTTAACTATGTAAAAGATACACAACTAAGCAAACAAAAACGCAAACTTGAAAGTAACATGGAACCAAGATATTGCATATCTTGAATAATCACATCATGGAGTGATTAAGTTTGAACAAAACTCTTTGATTAGAAAAGAAAGTTGGTTAAAAAAGTTGGATTTTGGGAGAAAATGAAAATCAATTCACATCCATTTATGGAGAGATAATAGGAGAGAAAATGGGGAAAAAAAAAGAGATTTTAGGCAAAACTGACCCTTGGTACTTCTAATATCGATATCTCCAAAAATATAGCTTTGAAACACAAACAGTTTGTTGTTCAAGAAACAAAACTCAAAAAACATTAATTGATACCTAATTTGACATAAAAAAAGCATCATTCTTGAATCTTTTATGACTTCTTAATTTTATTCATTCTATAGCTTGGCCCTTGCCAACTCCAATGCAAATATCTCCTTAATTATAGATCAAATTAACATTAAATTTTCTCCTTCGAAAACTAGACTTTATAACTTTTTTTCATAAAATATACTTCTTTTGAGAGAAATAATTTGATATACTTTGGACTCTTTAATGTGGTTGAACTTAATACTCTTTCATCTTTGGCCAGCATTACCATTGACTCTTCCAAGATTAATATCTCCCTCTAGAAAACCCTAATTGAGAATTGGTTGGATAGGTAAAAAATATACTTACATATATTTCTTTTGATTTATAAATATCTATATAAAATATCATTCTTAATGGTATAAAAGGGATTGAAAGTTGAAACTTTTTGCTACTACTCGAACCTCTCTTGTAGGCTGACCTTTGCATCTTCAAATATCGATTTTTCTTTGTAGAAAACTCGGATTTCCAAAATTCTTGCTGCGTTAAAAATTAGACTCGAAGAGATTTCTAACAATATTTAATTTTCAATATTAAAAGTTCAGTATGGAGGTAAAAATTCTAAGAAAATAATGGGTATTGGGACAAAAAATAAAGAAAAAAGATAGAATATTGACCTAAACTACAAGAGATGATAGATTAGAAAACGATCACATTATCTCTATGGGTTGACCGAGTCAACTCACAAAACCCGCTCTAATACTTCTAAAAAGATAAATACTTCACTAACTTGTTGTTAATTTAGTACAATGAGCCTCTATTTATAATAAAGGAAAGTAGTAGAATCCAATTACAATTAAATTACCTTTATCCCAGATACATCCAAAGTTAAACAAATGAACAACTGAACATAACTAGAAGACTAACATAACTAAAATACCTTTAACTGAGACTCTTCAATGAGACTCCTATAAGACTCCATCATATTAATGTTGGCTATGTGAGACTTCTTATTGTGAGAGTCATGTAAGATTATTCCATATTTGCTTTTCAATACAAACAAAACAAGTTTGTGTAGTACACTTGCAAGTAGGAGTATAAGTTCCTTTTTCAACAAATTATGAATTTGAAGAGAAATATATGTCTATGCTGAATTCATGTACCTCATCAACAGCAAAAAAAAAAAAAAAAAAACAATAAAAGGACAAGCTTAATCCCAGAAAAATAATGGCCTAATAGATGATTGAAAGAAACCAAGTAATTAAGAGGTTTGAAGGCACATGAAATACAATTCAATGGCTAGAATTATCAAACCCTAAATTAGGAAATCTCACAAACTAAAAAGAGACCCACAATGCTGGTTTTGGCATGGTTTAGAGCAACAAAAAAAATTAAATTTTTTTTTAGTAAGTTGAGACCCCATGTGCATGAAAGAAGAATACAGTCAAATGCTTTACTCAAATCAATAAATACCTTGATAGATTAAGACAAAGGAAGGATGGAACAAAGAGTATTAAAACTTATCTTGACTAGAGAAGAGATTTCTCAATCACTTGTGTTGGCTGAAAAATACCACATTCAAGGTTGTATGGTTGAGATTATCTTCTTAGCTTTGCATGAAAATCTTGAGCATCTTTAGACCTTAAACCCCAGAATCTCTACTCCGATACCATGTTAGATTCTGGGGTGTGATCCATTGTAAAGGCTAGTGGTAAGAGAAGAAGAAGAAGAAGAAGAAGAAGAAGAAGAAGAAGAAGCAGAAGAAGAAGAGAGAAAGAGGAAAAAAGAGTAGACGAATAGAAATGGAAGGAGAGAGAATTTGAACTTGAGGGAGAGAGAGTGTTTTCCCCTTTACGTTCTAATTAGGTTTAGCTCCTCTCACCTTAATTTATATTGATAAGTCTTATTAAAATTATTACAGTGCCCATTGGCCATATGGGGAGAAAAATAACATAATATAAGCTTGATGACCAAATTACTTCACAGTCTCTCAACACTTACTATAAATAAAACACACCTGTGATAATCTACCTCAACTTACTATTGATATCAGCTACGGTTCGAGCAACATTTCTTTCTTTCACTTCCTTTTAATAGCTTTTTCAATCCATATGGAATTGGTCAGATGGCAGTAAGAAAGAATGCTTTAACAATTTCTTATTAGCATAAAAGAATTGCCATCATAGCTGGCTCTACAATAAACATGTAGTCGAACATCAATTTTCGTTATTTCTCCATGGTGTGCACGCTTTAGGACTCGAACACTTCCATGATTCTTCTGACCCAAAAACAAACGCTGCTCAAGCTATACAAAGGAATAGTTTCAACTCCACATTGTCCACAATGAACATCGACTGTTTGATCCAGCTCAATCATTGAAGCCTAACATCTGGGGAGGTCCGAAGGTGGGGGAGGTAGCTTCTGGTCAGGCAGCCTTCCGTCCAACACGACCCATGCCATCTTCAGACCCCAGCTTGTGTGGATTTCCAAGTGACAGTGCATGAACCAGACTCCTGTAAACCATGTCGTAACAATTTTTGCCTCATTATTGTCAAGGAAGAAGAATCCCAAGGTTGATTGGGGGATTGAACCATGACCACTTCGGCTAAACGCTTGTGGTAATATCACAATTACAGAGCGAAAAAATTGCAGATAATTAGTATTTGGTTTCATATCAAGCATGTACTTACCAGGATTGTCTGCGAGGAAGCGAATGGCAACCCAACCGCCAGCAGGAACTCCAACCGTGTTTCTCTCAATAGGGTCGACCAGATTGAATTTGGAGGGATCGTTTTTGGAGTCGAAGTTTCCGAAGCCCTGCCCAACGACAAAGAAGTTGAATCCATGTAGATGGAGAGGGTGGCTCTCTGCAGCCACAATGCTCGTGTCTTGCATCACCAGTTCAACACTTGTATTGAACGAAAGCTCCACAAGCTTAGTGCCAGTGCTCACAAAGGTGCTGTTAGGAGGGGTACCCGTGTAATCAAATTTCAAAGGGGGGTTATCGGGGAAATCGGTAGTGTACACGCCTTTGGACTGACCAAAGATGTGTGCTTGGAGGAGAGCAGTAGTAGGTTGGATGAAGGAGACGTTGTTGATGGAAGCAGCAAGTTTGCCGCCATTGGGGCCTAAGCAGGTCTGGTTGGAGGGGCATGGGCGTGTTCCTAAACCCACAGTAAAGAAGAAGCGCTTCTCAACTGTTTGCGGTACTCTGGCGGGGAACTGAGAGTTGTCTAAACTACGTAGTTTCATAGCAAAGCTGGTGGCAAAGGCTGTGTCGTTAAGAGCCGGAAGTCTGGGCTTAAAGAGGGAGAGTTTCTTGATACCAAGTTTCATTATAGACAACGAATCGGGTTTCTGGTATTGAAGGATACCGGAGGTTGTAGAGTTGTCAAAGGTGGATGGACCTGATATATACGGCCTAGCGGACATTAGAAAGGTTGCGTTTGGGTAATACAGTTTAGTCTGGAGGAGGACGTTAGTGGTTTGACCCGGTGATAGCAGAATCGTATTAGTGTTGAATGGCTTCACGTAGACGGCATCAGCTTCGATGACAGTGAGAGTATGGTTGGCAATACTGAAGAAGAGTTCGTTGTTGAGTGCAGCATTGATGAAGCGGAGGAGGTAGAGCTTTCCAGGCTTCACAGTAAGTCTAAATGTATCTGCACCCACCACCAACAGTTCAGTAACTTCTTCATCGGGCTTGTTGAAAAGCAGCAGGTGAAACAAAATTTCCAAGCTGGTTCGTGTCTATCACCTTTGGCCGAGCAATTGTATGAAGGTCCAGGCAATCCATTAATGGTATAAGCATCCGAAACGTTGGGCCCTCCGCCAGTCCGAACAGCTTCGTTCATAATCGCCTCAGTATCAGCATTAAACCATTCCCCTGAAAAGAAACGATTCCATATCAACAGTCTTGTACACCTCCTGGTCACTGGCCTTGATTACCAGATGTTTAAGAGAAAATTACTATGCTAAGGCCATTACCGAATATGATTGGCACCTCCTTGTATGGTTTCGTGAATGGATAAGGCACATTGCGCTTAGGGAGGATGATGATGGGGCCGTAGAGTGTAGAACGGAGCCATGAGATGTGTGCATGCCAGAAGAGTGTTCCTCTCTGCCCAACTACGGTGAAATTGTAGACATAGCTGTGACCGGCCTGGATGGGGCACTGGGTCACGTATGCAGGGCCGTCGGCCCATCCACTTCTCAGTTGCCGGATCCCATGCCTGTTTAGCCAACCACACCATAGTATATGTTAACGAATAGTCTCACATGGATTAGTGAGAACAAATATGTTGAGTTTATTAGTTAGAAAAGAAGTTTCCTCAGATGACTAGTCATTTTTGGATAGGCCTTGGATCCAACTTTACAGTATATAGACACCAAGATAGATGACATTGAACTCAAGTCTTTGTTGTTTAATAACATAATTCGATTTAACCATCTAACTACAACAATATAGATTTGCCACTTTCTCATATAGAAAGATTTGAGACTAGCTCTATCAAACTTTTAGAAATAAAGATAACTATAAATCAATTATAAAACTTATAATACCAGATAGCATCATCATACATACCAGTGCAGAGTTATATTGTCCTGAACATGGTTCACCACCCTGATTACAAGCCTGTCACCTTCCCTAGCAACAATCTTCGGACCTGGAAACTGCCCATTTACTGTCACAATGCTCTTCGAGTGGCACAGTCGAGTCACATTTTGCAATTGTATCTGCAACAACCCCAAACAAAAATAGATAACCAGAAAATAAAAACAAAAAAAATGAGTGCAGCTAACAGATAGAATCAGATCGATCAATCCTCGTGGCAAGATCGTTACACTTACTTTAAACATATAATGCCGGGTTATGCCCGCCTGCTCTGCTGTTGTAAGCTGAGGGACCAAGAAGAAGAAAGCACTATAAGCAAGTACCAGAACTCCAATGGGAACAGATTGCGATAAAACAGAAGAACCCATTTTTGTTTCTCTCTTTCTGGTTTGGTTCTTTGAGGATGATGAAGACGATCGATAAACAACGGAAAATTATATTAGATATGGCAATAGGGGCGGGTTGTGGGTTCATGAGCTGTGTTCTTATTGTTTATATAGTGATGTGAGAGAACGTGTTAGATAAATGGACGATGTCAGATGAAGATGTAAGGCACCTTCCCTGTCTTACAGCATCACTAAAGAGTCGTCGCCTTGTTCGGTTGGCTCAGCTGAATCTAAGAGTATCCATAAGTTTTATTAAAATATTTGCAACTGCCTCGCTAAATTACTAAAGTAAGCGATCGTTTTCTTTCTCTTACTTCTGCACTACCTCCCCTTCTTGGATAGAAGAAAAAACTGCAATATTGTGAACATAAACGAAAACCCTTTTTTTTTTCCAGCAAATTCTGTTTACCATCATCCGAAGATGCCACATTTCCCTCATGGGTCTATCCTTGTTATTGATTTCAATGTTCTTGGACCTGAGCTGTTGTTTCTTCCAAGTATTTTTGTTCTTGACGGAATAGGGTTCACTGATAAGTTAGCAGTCTTCATCAAACAGACCCTTAAGTCATTTTTGGGAATAATAATGGTTAAATTCTTTTTTTTTTTCTTTTCCATTGGGTTCCAAACAGACCCTTTAAGTAATTTCATAGTCTTTGATCGTTGTGTATTTCCAACGGATTGTTTTCTTGTTGATAGAGCAAGGCACTGGTCAAGAATCAGAAAATAGATCCTGGTTATGGTGTTAAATAAGCCCTTCACGTTTATCATTAATTTTGTTATTCTGGTTGTTTCTTCCCCGAATAAGGCTTAATTAATTACCTTCAAAATTCTAAATTATTAATTAATGTTTATATATCTATGTAGTATTATCACCAATACTATCTGAATATCTGATCGATTAAAAACAATAGAAAGAAAATCAAGAAGAAGTAGCTGTTCAAATCCGCCAGCTCTCCCCCCCACGTCCTCTTTGACGAAGACTAAACTGTTTCAGAATGTTCTGGCTTGGATTCTTTACCAAGTGATCAAATCATATTATGCTTGTCTTTTTCATTACCAACCTCTTCAGGTTTCTTCATAGGAATTCTCTTCCAACGAAGTCATTGGAGCTGTGGCTCCGTCAGAAAGAAAAAAACACTGTGCCCTGGTTTTATTGCTGACTGCTGGTTGAGGAAGCTTCCGTTACGATTTTCTGATCCATTTTAGCAGAAATCAAGTATTGATTGACCGGAGTTGGATTTTTGAACACAAACTCGGATCCATTAATGAATTCAAACTCAAGCTGTCCCAGATGAATAGGATCTGTTATCCATCAAGACTCTGGAAAAATGGTTAAAAATGAATTATATAGATATGATTACAATTTCTAACCAAGGGGATGTAGCTCAAATGGTAGAGCGCTCGCTTTGCATGCGAGAGGCACGGGGTTCGATCCCCCGCATCTCCACAATCGCTTAAAATGATAGTGTCTGTGGTCTATTTAAAATATTTTATATAGGATGCAAATTATTTTTTTGAAGAAAAATCATATGAAACTGCTCTTCGAGTCCGAAAGAAAAATCAAAACTATTTCAGCTTTTATTTGGAAGCAGGTTTAGATAAAGATAATGATACAACGCAGCAAATATTTGTGCTCTCTCAACATTTGGTCAAAATCAACACTGAGGAAGATCGGACGGTGGAGGCAGCAATTTCTGGTTAGGCAAATCTCCATCCAACACTATCCACGCAATCTTCAAACCCCAGCTTAGGTGGACCTCGAAGTGGCAATGCATGAACCACACACCTACCACATCAGCAAAAATATTAGGTGACAAGCTGAGTAGGCTCGTATTAATATTGACAACAATGACTCACCTGGGTTATCTGCAACAAAACGGATTGCAACCCAACCTCCTGATGGTACAGCCACAGTGTTTCTCTCCACCGGGTCAACCAGATTGAATTTCGAAGGGTCCTTCTTTTTGTTGAAGTTTCCGAATCCTTGACCCACTACGAAGAAGTTATAGCCATGGAGATGCAGAGGATGACTCTCTGCCCCGAGAATGCTCGTCCCCTGCATCACCAACTCCACGCTCGTGTTGAACGGAAGCACCACTACCTTGGTTCCGTTGCTCACGAAGGTGTTGTTCGGCGGAGTCCCCGTGTAATTGAATGGGAAGGGAGGGAAGGGAGGGAAATCCGTCCCGTATACCCCTTTAGATTGGCCAAAGAAGTGAGCCTGCAGCAGGGCTTTGGTTGGCAAAATGAAGGAGACATTATTCACCGAGGCAGAAAACTTGGTTCCGTTGGGGCCCTGGCACGTCTGGTTCCTGGGGCAGGGGTTTGCGCCTAAACCAACCGTGAAGAAGAAATTCTTATCGACGCTCCGAGGAACATTAGCTGGGAACTGTGCGTTCGCCAAGCTACGAAGCCTGTTACTGAAGTTGGCAGCAAAGGCAGTATCATTAAGCGCTGGAAGTTTTGGTTTGAACAGAGGAAGTTTGGAGGTAGAGACATTGGAAGAAGAAGAAGAAGAAGAGGATGTACTGGGATTTTTATATTGGAGAATTCCGGCGGTGGTGGTGTTGTCAAAGGTGCCTTGGCCTGTCAGATAAGGTCTTGAGGCCATAAGAAAGTTAGCATTAGGGTAACTGGGTTTCGTGTGAAGCAGGACATTGGCGGTTTGGCCGGGTGTAATAAGAAGCGTGGTGGTGTTGAAGGGCTTCACATAAACAGCATCGGCTTCCACCACTGTTAGGGTGTGATTGGCAATACTGAAGAAGAGATCATCGTTGAGTGCAGCATTGATCAGTCGGAGGAGGTACGTCTTACCAGGCTTCACCTTCAGCTTGTACGTATCTCCACGCACCAACCAAAAACATTGATAAAAGTTTAGTATCAGGAACGAGCAGGAAATCAAAATACTATCATTGACATCATTGTTCCTCTGTAAAGACGCCAGCAATTACAATTCTATTAATGGCCGACAATCAGTTATAGATGCAGAGAACTTTTTAACTATTTGAATCACTTATTATACCTTGAGATGAACAGTTATAGAGAGGCCCCGGAAGGCCGTTGATGGTGAATGTATCAGAGATATTGGGAGCCGCCCCAGTCTGAAGAGATTGGTTGATCACAGCCTCTGTGTCCGCCTTCCACCACTCACCTGTAAGCAATTCATATTCCTACTTATCTTTCAGTTCAACACTTAAAAGACCAGGAATTAGAAACCATTTGCTTTTCTTTCTTCTTACCAAAAAGAATAGGAACCTCTTTGTATGGTTTGAGAAATGGGTAAGAAACATTTTTCTTGGGAAAGATAATGAGAGGACCATAGAGGGTTGCTCTCAGCCATGAGATGTGGGCATGCCAGAAGAGAGTGCCTCTCTGTCCAATGATTGTGAAGTTATAAATGTAAGTTTTGCCGGTCTGTATGGGGCACTGGGTAATGTAAGCCGGACCATCCGCCCATCCACTGCGCAGCTGTCGAATGCCATGCCTGTTTCCATTGAAATCATTCGTTATTGACTCAAATTGCTTTCTATTCAAACTACTTTTCCAGAGAAAATGATGTCATAATATTATTTTTGTCTCCTAGGTGCCATCATCCGTTGAAGTCCAAGCACGAAAAGATACTGCTAATTGAGTTGGCCTTCACGCGATGTCCTCACCATGATTTATTACAAAGAAGGCAATTACGCTAGTTATTCCTATCAACTAGTGGAAACGGATGGACCGGAGTAGTGATTTGTAGATAAATTAAGCTAAACATGAAAGTAAGTTACAAAATTGTCCATGAGTAGAGCTACAAAAGAGGGGAGCGTATTAAAAGAAAAAAAAATACACATGAATTAGTAAGTACCAAGACCTAAAATACTAGTCCCACATAGATCAGTGAATATAAAGATCTTAGGTTTATTAGTTAGAAAAAAGACTTACTAAATTGGCTAGCCATTTTGAGATGGACCTTGAACTCAACTTCACAAATGCTAGCCTTGTACTTGTTGTGTGTGACTGTGATTATGTCTTTAAAGCAACTTTTTTAGTATAGCATGTGCATTATATATGAATCATGTAAAAGTATATATATATTACTATTTTACTTGTGGCTCAACCTATTTCAAAATATCAGAAACTAAAAAGTTGTTTCTTCTACATGAAGGAGTCTTAATGGAAACCTTCCTTACCAATGTATGGTCACATTGTTGGCAACATGATTCGTAACCTTAACCACAACCCTGTCACCTTCTCTGGCAAAAATTCTAGGCCCTGGGAACTGCCCATTAACCGTTACAATGCTCTTCGTCTTGCACAGTCGAGTCACATTATGCAAACGAATCTGCAACACAAGACCGAAGAAAACGATCAGCAGTAAAGCATGCAACTCGATTCAATTGGAAGAGATTACAGCCCACACCGCGTACATGAAAGTTGTAGTGTCTGGTGTGCTGGGCGAGGGAGAGCTCCGGCAAGATTAACAAAACAGTAGCTGCAAAAAACAGAATCACCATCGTAACTGTTGATGGAAGAAAACAGCCACCCATCTTTCCCAGCTTGGCCTTTTGTACCTCTTGCAGGAAAAATGGATAAATGGGAATGGTGAATTCATCTCCGTGATCGTTTATATAGGCATTGACGAGCGTATTTAGCTGATTAGGTGACGATATTGTTAACAGGTAAAGGGCTTTTCATGGGTCCATTGGTTGATGCAGTCACTTGAATCGTGGGTTATGTTTTACTTTAGAGTGCTGGTTAAGTGAATATAATCGTATTAGACACTCCCATGGCTTTGCTTGCGCACAAGAGCACAAAAATTTCTAAGAACAACTAGTCCCACTTGGTTTTTTTCAAGGTCAACGGCTGAAAAATAACTCAATATATTCCACGGAAAACCTCATAAAAAATAAAGTGGATGGGACTAATAGCTAGAAAGTAGCAGAGAAAGACAAGCACGATCTTTGACTAATAAACATTTTTCCTCATAACGATGTTTAGTGATAATTAGGATTACCAACCCTAGCTCATGCCCCGAAAAAAGAAAAAAGAAAAACGAAAATCCATACCCAGATAAGGCTTGTCTGTGACGAGGGACTTGCCAGGCAAACATCGTATAATCGGTCGGCGATATTCATACAGATTTCAATGAGAAAATCATTAACATACGCATCAATGGAGGTATTTTCCTGGTAAGAAATCACAGTCCTAAGTTAGGTGGAGAATCACACACATTGACCAGGGAAAGCGCCTTTTTGAGGCAAGTTTTTCCATCCTGAAATCGGAATTCCATGAGCTTAGGATAGGATGCCAAGGGTCCCTTTTTTTTTTTTTTTCTGAATTGAGGCCTGAAGGAGGTTTTCCATTGGTGACATCGCAGTACGTAAACAAGCTTCACCATTATGAAAGAACGCAACATATGTCGTAGCTTAGGAAATCCGATTGCAAAAAACCACTCGCTTCCAAGCCAATTATACTGATGTTAGATGCGATACCTACATATGATGTTAAAAAATGTGTACCATGATAGGGACATGAGTACTCCCAATATTTGCCATATTGTGAATATTCTAATATATTTTCCAACTAAAAATCAAATATTTAGGAGTTAAGCCAGGTCAGGAGCTCTTTCTTTTCAAGTTGTATACTTTGGATCAAGTAACGAATTTGTGTATCCAAATGTGTAGCACTGTAGTCGACATAACAATCCATGAACCCATGAAGCTCACGTAGCATTGTCTTGGTAAGCATGGTATCTAGGTGGGAGACCAGATTCCCTATGTCCGAATCTAGTTTGTCTCAATTTTCTACTTCATTTCCCACATTAAGTTGTTTAATTTATTGAAGTCATCTTTTTACTCTATAGTGGGCAAATTCAATTCTCTCGGTACTAAAGGATAAGCCATGCAGTTTACCCAACTTTTCTTTTCTTCTTTTCTTTTCAAGTGTACTTACGGCTAAGGTTTATGATGATCCTCACTCGGATCTATAGTCGCAATGTGCTTGAAGAAAAAAAAAATTCAAGTTTGGCCAACCCTTTCCTCACGTAATTTGATAAGAGAATTTTTCATATTCTAAAACTTATAATCTCTAAGGGTTGAAATTAAGGCTGAAGTACTTTAATGTATAGCTGTGTTCCTTGACCATCAAAACTTTTCATAGCTGACTATTTGGGGTAGCATCGAGTCGAGCCGAGCTCGAACTTGCATATATTCGAGATGGGTTTGATTTAAATATTTCGAATTTGAACTCAAACCAAGCCCAACCTCAAAAATTGAGTCGGGGCCACTTTGTTGTATCCCTTGTTGTGGCAAATAGATAACTCCCTTGTTGTAATCCTTCTTCTTTACTTTCATAGAGTCCTCCCTGCTAATGTAATACCACAAATATACAACAAATTAAATAGAAGACATTATTTGGTGATTCTAGTGAAAATTAGAAAATACATGATGCTATTGAAGAACTCATGGGTTATGCTAACTCTATGGGCATTTAGATGTGTTTAACAAGAACTAAGTAAAGAAAAAGACAATAAACAATTTAAGTAGGAGTACTAATTGCTAATGAGGAATGAGTTTGGTCATTCATGCCGATGACAAGGTTGAAAATCTAAACTGATCACTTGCTTGTGAGGACAAATTGGTTGGGTAATGTCAAGTTAATTCAAATTTAGTAACCAAAAAAATTGACCCAAGTTCAGCCAAAATCAATCACCTCCCTAGGTTAATGTTCAAGTCATTTTTATAACATCAATATTAAGCATAGTTATAAAACCTAGACAAGAGGAGGCGATTGAACTAGATTCAATGGAATCCAGTCCCCTCTTCGGGTTAGAAGAGAAAATCAGGGAAGAACAGAAACCCGACTGACCTGATTGGATTCCCAGCTTAATAGATGTTGCTCACTCCCATGCACACTAGTAGGGAGGGATGTTTGGTCACCCTTTGCCTTTCTATTTCATCAATGACGGGTAGGAGTCTCTACCCTCCCAGCCATGATGACTAAGAGAGCATAACTCATCTTTATTGGCACCAAATAAGGAGAGGAGAGGGTTGCTGGCTCCCTCCCCCTCTCGGTCTCTTAGTAATAGATCTATGATGAAGAGAAGAAGAGGGGGAAGATGGAGAAGAGAGGCCCTTGGTGCGAGTAGATTCTGAACTAGTGAATAAAATAAAGCTCAAAAGGATAAATGGAAGATAGAATCTTGAATTGGAAAAGAAAGAACAACATAGCCAATTGGAGAAAGGCCTTGCCTTCTATGCATAATTTTTTTCAAAATTGTAAGTTACTCCCACCTTATACAAAAGTCCCCAACAATATGAAACTTACACAAGTAAGCCCTTGTGTCTACCAATTTGACATAAACTAACTTCAAGTAAACGAGTTATCGAATCAAATAAAACTAGAACAAGTTTAAATAATTTTATTTGCATCGACCCTTTCAAAGAATCTCGTCCTCAAGAGTTGTCGAATCTCAAAAGGTAAAACTGCGAAGGGGTTCTAATTTTATTTAGTAAAAACCTTCAGCTCGGTTACTTAAACAAGCTTGAACCACTGCTCGAACTGGATTCAAAAGAGCCAAACTGGCTTGAGCTATTAGCAAACTGGCTCACCCCTACTGACCATCCAATCACCCCAATTGACCATTCAACCAATATGATGTAACGTGCGATTCTTTAGCACGTCGGATTCGTCTCACCTAACAAAAGCTGAAGTAAAAGTACAAAAAGACCGTGAAATATATTGAATGACAGCTTTTTGTCTTCTACTTTGAAGGAAAGAATCAGATACGGTATTGCTAGCTTTAATATTCAGCTTCGTCAAACATTCTCTCCGAAGGATGTACATCTCTTCCTGATTGGAACTGGAAAGAAAAAAAAGAAAACAACAAACCAACAAGAATTGTACGTAGGACTATCAGATCCGTAATGATCAATTACTTCAAGAGTTCCTGCCAATCTCTGTTAATTTCTCTCTCTTTTTTTTTCTAATTCTACCCATAATCAGTTGTTTATGACGTTGTCCTGTAGCTTTAAAAAACGTTGAACGTGATGAAGAACTTCAGAAACTCAACGTGCATCAAATGAAAGAGGCACGTTATTCAGAAGAAATTATTAGTAGGTTGACATGAAGAACATTTATTTAACAAGAGCAAGAATTTTTCCATTTGCGTCGGTTAATGTTTTTTTCACAAAAATAAATGTATTTAAAATAATTGTAATAGAACTGGGAAACTCGAACCAGTCCTTGCGAAGATAAGGACCATCTAAAACATGAGAGACGACGTAAAATTAATCAAAAGCCACTTGATGCCAACGAAGGGCGACACATAAATTTTAACTTAACATTTAATCAAAGTTCATTGGCATCGAAAAACCAAATAAAGGAAACGCGAAATCTCATCACAAATCTCGTTACTTGTCTCTTCCTCTCCGTGTTATCCCTTCCGATTCAGTACTGTTTTTGCTGTAATCTAGTTAACCAAATGTATGGACTTCAAAAAGAAGATAAAATTTCGACTCTAGGAACCGCTTTGACAGGCCTCTTCTTCACCAGCGTGTTCGCGTATCTCCTCGAATCAGCACTTGGGAAGATCAGAGGGCGGAGGAGGTAACTTCTGATTTGGCAGCTTCCCGTCAAGCACCACCCAAGCCATCTTCAGTCCCCAGCTGGTGTGGACTTCCAGGTGACAATGCATGAACCATACACCTGTTCCCATGCAATCACATTCACGTTATAAACAAACTACAATGGAAGTAATATAGGAACTGGATGAATTTGCAGACCGTCACTTACCTGGATTGTCCGCGAGAAAACGAATGGCAACCCAACCACCGGAAGGAATTCCTACTGTGTTCCTCTCGACTGGGTCAACGAGATTGAATTTCGGAGGGTCTTTCTTCTTGTCAAAGTTTCCAAAACCTTGACCCACCACGAAGAAATTGAAGCCGTGTAAATGGAGGGGATGGCTCTCGGCACCAAGAATGCTGGTGTCCTGCATGACCAGCTCCACACTTGCATTGAAAGGAAGCACCGCTACTTTAGTTCCATTCACAACCATTGTATTGTTTGGAGAGGTGCCCGTGTAATTGAACTTGAAAGGCGGATTGTTGGGGAAGTCGGTGGTGTAGACTCCCTTAGATTGGCCGAAGAAGTGTGCTTGGAGAAGTGCTGTCGTAGGTTGGATGTAGGAGACGTTGTTAATGGACGCAGCAAATTTAAGGCCATTTGGCCCTTGGCAAGTCTGGTGTCCGAGACATGGGTTTGTTCCTAGGCCAATGGTGAAGAAGAAGCGCTTGTCAACCGTTTGAGGGACATTTGCCGGGAACTGAGAATTGGCCAAGCTGCGAAATCTGCTGCTGAAATTCGCAGCGAAGGAAGTATCGTTAAGAGCCGGAAGTGTTGGTTTGAACAGGGGGAGTTTCTTTCTGTTAGCATTCTTTGTAGGAGTGGAGGAGTTGGACTCTTTATATTCCAGCAATGCTGCAGTGGTCGAGTTGTCGAACGTCCCTAGACCGGTGACATAGGGTCTTGCAGCCATGAGAAAGGTCGCCTTGGGATCACTGCGTTTGGTCTTCAGAAGGACATTAGTGGTTTGTCCAGGCGTTATGAGCAGGGTATTGGTTTGGAATGGCTTTACGTAAACAGCATCGGCCTCCACCACTGTGAGGGTGTGATTGGCGATACTAAAGAAGAGATCGTCATTCAGTGCAGCGTTGATCAAACGAAGGAGATATGTCTTTCCTGGCTCCACACCAAGCTTGAATGTGTCTGCAACACCACACAAATCGAATGAGACGTCTGGATGCCACACATTACGCTGAAAATGCGATTCAGGTAGTTAATTAAATAGAAGTAAGCACCTTTAGATGAGCAATTGTACAAGGGTCCTGGTAGTCCATTGATGGTGTAGGCATCAGAGACATTAGGACCTCCACCTGTTTGAAGAGCTTGGTTGATGATAGCCTCTGTATCTACATTAAACCACTCCCCTGCATAAAAAGACCAATTTCATGTTTTCAGTCATTTAAAAACAATCGTAACAGGACATGTTAAATGAGCATAATCTCAAGCTGAGGCGCTTCTGCCATTACCAAGGATAATTGGGAACTCCTTGTGTGGTTTGGGGAATGGGTATGGAACATTGCGCTTGGGGAGGATGACGATGGGGCCGTAGAGGGTCGAACGGAGCCATGAGATGTGAGCATGCCAAAAGAGAGTCCCCCTTTGGCCAGTGATGGTGAAGTTGTAAACGTAGCTTTGGCCTGTCTGTATAGGGCACTGAGTCACATATGCAGGACCATCTGCCCATCCAGTCCCGAGCTGACGAATTCCATGCCTGGTTTAATTATAAATGAAAAACAAAAGTTAAAAACGTCGGAACAGTGGTGAAGAGCACTCCCTCGACTTCAAAGAATATGCAAATCTCTTCAAGAAATCTACCCATCTAAACTATATAAAAGGCTTTAATTGCTTCCTGGAAATATTCCAAGGCGGTCTGCTTCTTTGCAGTTCAAACTGAACCTTATTAAAAAATATGCAGCAACCAGATAATATGGGGATTAAAAATGCAGTGACACACAGAGATCAGAGTTCTGTACCAATGCAAGGTGATGTTGTTCTGGACATTGTTGACTACTTTAACTACCACATTGTCACCTTCCCTTGCGATGATCTTCGGCCCCGGGAACTTCCCGTTTACTGTCACGACGCTCTTAGTGTGGCAAAGTCGTGTCACATTCTTCATCCTTATCTGCGCCAAATTATTTGAAATATAAGAGACAGAAAGCTGGACTAAAAAACCATACAGCAGACAAAAAGCTGGAGTTTTAATAACAACGCCACGCATACATCGAACTTGTAACGCCTGGTAATGCCTGCATTTTTGGCTTGAACGAGAGGAGGCAATATGAGCAAGGCAACAAGTGCAAACAGGAAACCTCTGAATGGCAGGGGCGATGGAAGAATGGAAGCATCCATCTTTTGCTTTCTCTCAGAGAGGTGGATAGAAGCTGCTGGCTGAGAGAGATGGATGGTACGAATCAATAATTTCTTTCATGGACTGCTTTTATAGACATACGTGAAGAAGTTTGGTCGATTAGGTGACAAGTGAGAAGAAAAAGGAAAGTTTCCTCATGGCTTCCAATTCTCACTGAAATGTGACGGTCTTGGCCGGTTGGCCTAAGCAGTTGTTCGAGCTAAGTTGTAGAGTGTTTATGAAGTGAGATTATATCGCTGGATCTTACCCAGAGGAGGTTACTGGAGTACCCCCATTCTCCATTCTTCCATGATCCATTTCTCCCCATGCTTTTATATCGTGAAATGGGGATAGAACAAGAATTAACACAGTAACCTAATTCTCCAACTCTCCTTTTGAACAAGATATATTGCAACTGAACTTTCAATAATTAGCATCACTGAATGGACAGGTACATTGATAAATTGCCTCAAGCACCACTTGCTGGAGGCTTGTAGCTTAGACGAGTAAGGTAGTTGCAGGGATGCCAAGCTCCCAAGGGATTTCCTACCACCCCCCCCCCAACTCGTTTTCTTTATCATCAAGGAAAAGCTTGCTGTTACAGCACCTTAAACATCATTGTCTCCCTGGAATCACTTCCTTTTTGAGAAATTGGCCTATTAGACTACCCTTGGTTCTCTGTTTCTTTCTCGTCTTTTCAATTGCTCTTTTGATTTCTATTAATGAAAAACCCAAGTGTCGATTGAATTTAAAAGCAGATAAGAAATACAGTTCCGCACTTAAATGTATGTGAAATGGGAATTCAACGTTCTTGTTGATCTTTTGTCTTTCTGTATCAGAAGTCGTGAGTGTTAGAAGTACTAGTACCCATTATTATTAGCGTCGACTCTTCTTTCTCAGCTTTAAGTTCACGTAAATGCAAGATAGTTTGACAAATTTGTATGAAGGACTCGTCTAAACGTGAAGAGCTAACATCAAGACTAATTCCGTTAGAAATGTCGGTTGGTGTGCTTTCTTAATCTTCATAGAAAATCACATCTTAAGGGCAGAGACTGGCACCAACCGTAACGACAATGAAAGAGGCGTTTGACGTTATGCCTGAAAGAAAGCACTTGCTGACCAGAAGCCCAAACCGGACTAACGGGGTTGTGGGCAAAAGCCAGTCAAAACAAGGGTTCACTTTTTTCCTAAAACACTCGGCCTGCCAACATGTTTACGTATAACTGCGATCCAGGTCGGAGTGCTTCATTATGTCACAGGGAATGATGTAAGGGAATGGACTCACTAGTTTTCAACGCCCAGCATCAAGTTTCAGACTATATATTTTTCTATTTTTATAATTTAAACATATCAGCTGTATATAAAATCAGTTATTCTATATATCATTTATTTATCTATTTATCAAATAATAGAATAAGTAATTGGTAGATAAATAGAATAAAATAAAATAAAATAAAATTTTTATGAAACCATAACAAGTACAAAAAATCACATTAGCATATACACTGAAGCACAAGAACAAAGTCATTCTAATATTTAACAAAATCCTTAAAAAATATTAAATTTTTTAAAATACATTAATTATGTTTTATCTCTTTAATTTTTTTACCGAATTATTCTTATATATAATCAGGAAAGGGTTAATTAAGTCTGGAGTAACCCTTTCCAAATTTTCTTTCATTAGATATATATTAAACCAGTAATCGAGTAAAATTACCTGAAGAGCCAATAAGCAAAAGTTTTAATTTTATTTTCATTTTGTTCAATAAATAGTAGACGGGTGAATGACACGTTCAAACCCCTAATTCTTATTCTAACTAGAACATGCAAATACTTCAAATCTCATAGATTTTGACATCCACATATTTCCATTTCATTTTTTAAAAATATTTATTAGAACTCAGCATGATAAAATATGCATACAGTTTTAAAGCCTAACCTAGTAACTATTTTAATTTTTATTATTATTAAATTTTAAACATTATCTTGTCATACTTTCATTTTTTTTTTTATAGAGGCCAGATGTAAGTTTTCTCTCTTAATTTTCTATGCCAGTGGAAATACTTGTAAGCATTAATAATAAGCATGGTATTACACTACCTGTTAAGCTTCCAGTAATTCCCTTCTTCTTGATTTAGAAAGTGTTCCTTTTTTAACGAATGTTATTACTATGTTTAATACTTAATTTCGAAGTAACAGTTTTTGTTGGTTCACTGGTCCCAACAGTTTGTTTGGTTTTGATGATAGACTTAGATTATTAAAGGGAAAGACATTTTTCAGAAGGTGAACAACAAGGTGTTTTTTGATATATGAATAAAAAAGGTTCACATTAATAGAAAAGAGTCACAACCTGGATGCAATTTTTTGGGTGGTCCATAGACCCACACCATTTCCTTATCTTGGATTCTGTCACCATAGCCTGCAATACTAAACTGATCTTTAAGTTGTTGCTTCTAAAGAGACTAGAGAGAGTAGCAAGTAGGGAGAAGGAAATGATAATTTTTCTCTAGAAAAAATCTTTCACTTTCATATTGATTTCTTATTATTTACATGGGTATATACATACAATATAAATTATAGATCCTATAATCTCTAGGAGGATAAATTACAGGAGGATTTCCTCATTTAATCTCTTGAAGGATAACTCAGAGGATAAATCAGAGCATATCCTCCTTTGATTCTTGGAAATACAGCTCATGCCAACAGTCCCCCTCAAGTTGGTGCGTATAGGTCTCTAATGCTCAACTTGCCAAGAGAGTTGTAGAAGTTCTTGCTGCATACCACTTTTGTAAGTAAGTCTGCTAACTGATCTTCAGATTTAATAAATGGAAATCGGATTACCTTAACCTCAAGGTTTTGTTTGATGAAGTGTTGATCTACTTCTACATGTTTAGTCTGATCGTGCAGGACCTGATTCTGCGAAATATCAATAGCCGTCATGTTATCACAGAATAACTCAATCTCACTGCTTGGGGCAAAGCCAATTTCAGGTAATAATCTTTGAAGCCAAAGAAGCTCACAAAGCCTCTTAGCCATCCCACGAAACTCAGCTTCAACACTTGGTAATGCTACCACATTTGCTTCTTACTTCACCATGTAACTAGGTTCCCTCTAACAAATATAAAATAGCCTGAGGTGGATCTTCTATTTGAAATATTTTCTACCCAGTTAGCATTTGTCTAACCTTCAACCCTTAGGCGGTTGTTTCTTAAAAACATAAGTCCTTTCCCAGGGGAGGCCTTTAGGTAACGAAGAATTTGACTCACAACATCCCTATGATCTTCACTTAGAGTGTCCATGAATTGACATACTACACTTACTGCATAGGCGATGCTAAGTAGTGTATGGGAGAGATAAATAAGTTTTCCAACCAACTTTTGGTACCTTCCTTTATCTATTGGCACTTAGTTTTGGTACTCTCCAAACTTGTGATTTTGGATTATTGGGGTATTTGTAGGCTTATACTCCAGTAGTCCAACTTTAGATAATAAATCTAGGATATATTTTTGTTGGGAAAGGAATATGCCTTACTTAGATCTAGCAACTTCAATTCCCAAAAAATATTTGAGTTCTCCCAGATTTTTCATCTCGAATTTTGTTGCCAATTGTTCTTGAAATTTTGCTATTTCTTCTAGATCATCTCTTGTAATAATCATATCGTCTACATAAACTATCAAAGTTGTTACCTCACCCCATTGATGCTTTCAGAATAGTGTATGATATAAGTTACTTTGTTGAAAAACCATATTTTCTCATTGCCAAGCTCAATCGCCCAAACCAAGCTCTAGGAGATTGTTTCAAGTCATACACTGTTCGTTGTAGCTTGCATGCCACCCTCACTTCCAAAATTTTCATATATCCTGTAGGAACATCCTGTAGATTTCTTCTTTAAGATCTCCATGGAGAAAAGGCATTTTTAGCATTAAGTTGGTGTAATAGCCAATCAAGGTTGTTGGAAGATAGGGCCCAAGCCCACACAACCAAGGAAGACTCACATATCCAAGTGTGTTAGAAGATGGGCCCATGCCCATAAGACCAAAGAAGACTCATGCATCCAAGAGATATAGAAAATGAGCTCAATGCCCACATATCAAAGAGAAGGCCCATAGGCCCACATATAATGATGGCAGGATGATAAATAAAGAGTCATCTCTTAGAGATGGCATTGATGTAATTAGGTTAAAGTTCTATGGTTAAAACCCTAAACCCTAAACCCTAAGTTCAGGGGTATTATTGTAATACAGTAGATTTTTATTAATCTATAAATAGAGCTTAGGGAGGGTAAGGATAATCAAATCCATAAGCTCTTTTTCCTCTGGCTTTCTCCCAATGGGTTTCTCTCCTTGTTTCATAGAGTCCTGAAAATCAACATGGTATCAGAGCTATGATTTTCAGAACTCCCATCTATGGTTTTCAGATTCAAAGAAGCCCCTTATTTTTTTCCCTAGATATTTTCCATTGCTCATAATGTTGGTAGTTGTTTTATCTCCCATAGTAGTTTCATAATGCTCTGGTTTTTATTGCTTCTGTACTCAAGCCTAGCTCATCTCAGAGGATTGCTTTTCCTCCTCTCTTTATGGCTTTCGTGATCTTCTTCTGAGCAGCCCTCCTCTCTTTGTCGGGATCATACGAAAACCGAAATAAGAAAACTAGAGAAGAGCGAAGGGTGAAGAGTTTGCAGTGAAGGCACTGTTTAACTCTCTCCATCTCCACGGTTAAATACTCGACGGAAAATTATTTTACGTTGTTGTCTCGAAGGTTGCCATCCGAAGACTCCAACGACAATCTTTTCGTAAGGTCCCCATTGCTGTCAAGCCGAAGCTCAAACTCATTATATGTTGTCGTGCGAAGTCTCTGGTGCTCTGTTATCCCATTGTCATTGTCGGAGAAGACAACTAAGCCTTTCATACTGAGTTGGGTAGAATTATCTCCGCTATCTTGTTGCTGTTTATGGAAGAGCAACAAGGTCGGGATCAAAGTCCCTATTAGAATGTAAATATCATTTTTTCTTATTTTCTTATTTATTAATTCATTATTATGTAATGTTACCGTTTTACCCTTTTATTGTATATAGTCCCTGTTGTAACTTGTAAACAGTGAATAATGATAAACATCATTTATTTTTCTTTTCCTCTTCTCAGTTGTGCCTCCCTGACAAGCAGAGCTCAACGGCTCTCTGTTGATCTGAGGTTTTAATATGGTATCAGAGCTGGAGGAGAAGTGTCCGCTCCAATTCTTTCATTGTCGGTGCAAGGTGTGCTCTTTTCCGACGACAGACACCTCTCCATCTCTCTCGCCTTTTTCGGCGATTATTTCTGGCGACTGTTCCCAGCGCCATCTGGGTCTATTCAGAATTCCTTGAAGCTCTCATTGGCTTCTCACTCCGTTGAGGTTCCGTTGGCAAAGAGCTTAGACTTCGTTCGCCCCTCTTTCATTTTCTTTTCCATTCTATTGGGGTTTCGTTCACCAAGAGGCTGGATTTCTGGTTTTTAATGTTGGCCGAGAGGTTAGTGATTTTGGGCGCCGATTTTGGGCCTTCTCTTTGAAGTAATATCAAATATCTAAATTTTGTTGTTGGCCGAGAGGTTACCGATTTTGGGTGTTCTCTTTGAAGTCTCGAGGGTAGAGAAGCTTCTCGAGGCCGGAGGTGTTGTAGTCCTCTGAGTTCAGTTACGTTATAGAAGGGCGTTTCTGGTTATTTGAAATGGAGTCGATGAAGTAGGTGAGTTACTATTTTTGGTTTCGTCAGTGACTTTGAAAGACTGAAGGATCCAGAGGTTGCGTAAACAGATTTGTTTTTTTTTTGGGAGAAATTTGGAGGAGGATCTGGTGGAGAATAATTTTTTTTTAGCGTTGTATTGGTTGTCAGCTTAGATCGGTGCCCATGGAGACTTATTCATCGATGGGTGCTTCTGATTCTGGTCTTCATACTAGTTTGACTTGTTCCGGTTTTGAAGAACCATCAAATCCCTATTATCCGGGTAAGTTCTTGTTTCACAGCTGCTTACCGGTGAAAATTACATCAGTTGGAGTCGTGCAATGTTGATCGCCTTCTTCGTGAAGAACAAAGTGGGATTTTTCAATGGTTCCATCCCTAAACCTCAAAGTGTTGATCCTATTTTGCTCAACTACTAGACCCGGAATAATAATATGGTCATCTCTTGGATCTTAAATTCGGTTTCCAAAGAAATTTTTGCTGAGTGTTATTTTTGCTGCTTCTGCCCGAGAGATTTGGCTTGACCTTCGAGATCATTTTCAATAGCGAAACGGCCCTCGCATTTTTCAACTTAAACGAGAATTGATGAACTTGCGTCCAGACAAGGATTCCGTTAGCACTTATTTCACCAAGCTGAAAACTATTTGGGAAGAACTGAGTAATTACCGTCCTAATTGCTCTTGTGGGAAATGCTCTTGTGGTGGCGTTAAAAATCTTACTGATTACCATCATATGGAGTATATCATGTCATTCTTAATGGGCCTTGATGATTCTTTCTCCCAAGTTCGTGGTCAGTTGCTCCTCATGGATCCGATGCCCCCTATTAATCGTGTTTTTTCTCTGGTTGTCCAAGAGGAACAACAAAGGAGGACTACTCATGCCTCTGGTTCGTACACTCCCCCTGACACAATGACATTTGTGGTTAAATTTGGGAAGACAGAAGTTACTAAACCTGGCTCACAAAGCTCTCAGAAATTTCATTCAAATTACAGTGCTCCCCGGAATCCAAATTACAGTGTTTCCCAGAATCAAAATTACAGTGCTCCCCGTAATCAAAACAAGGACAAGTATTATTGTACTCATTGCAAGAATGTTTGCCATAATATAGCTCATTGCTACAAGCTCCATGGCTATCCGCCTGGCTCTACATCCAAAACCAACCACAATTGTCATGCTGCTGCTCATCAAGTTTCTATTGCTGATGATAGCCAAGGTTCTACTTCTGTTAGGAGTTTTGTTCAGAATCTGGACTCACATCAATATCAACAACTCATGTCAATGTTTTCTACACACTTGAGTAGCTCCGCAAAGGTGACCACTGCTCCGAAATCTTCTACATCCAACTGCTTGGCAAGTATTTGTTTTTCTGTGTCTTTAAATCCTCTAATTTCTTCACCTCAATTATGGATTGTAGACTCAGGAGCTACTTGACATATTTGCTCTCAAACTCATGTTTTTGTTTCCTTGCATGTTGTCCCTCACACTACAGTTACTTTGCCCAATAATTCTAAAATTTTGGTCCATTTTGCTGGTGATGTTAAACTGCATTCTCACCTTGTGCTTAAAGACGTACTGTTTGTCCATCAAATCAAATTCAACTTGATCTCTATTAGTGCTTTAGTTACTGATTCTGGCCTTACAGTAAGTTTCCTTCCTGATTTTTTTGTTATCCAAGATCTATCCACCTAGAGGAAGATTGGCAAGGGTGACAAAGTCCAAGATCTCTATGTCCTCCGTGCACAAAGTTTGAATTTTGTTTCTTATGCTTTTGTTAGCAATGTTTCTGCCCATGTTTGGCATAATAGGCTAGGTCACATTTCTTTCAAGAGACTTGATTCCTTGAAAGATCAGTTGAACTGTGATGAAACTAGATTACATAAATCAAATCCTTGTTATATTTGTCCTCTTGCTAAACAATGTAGGCTATCTTTTGAATTCCATAATCATTTGTCAAAATTTCCTTTTGATCTTGTGCACTGTGATATTTGGGGACCATATCAAACTGTTTCTTATACTGGTCATCATTTTTTTCTTAACTCTTGTTGATGATTGTATTAGATTTACTTGGATTTATCTATTGAAGACTAACTTTGATGTTGTTTCTGTGATACCGAGGTTTTTTAATATGTTTTTTACGCAGTTTAATGCCAAAATCAAGGTTTTTCGACCTAATAATGCACCTGAGTTATCTTTTGTTGAATTTTTTCAATATCAAGGAGTTTTGCCCCAGTTTTCATGTGTTGAAAGGCCTCAGCAAAACTCGGTTGTTGAAAGAAAACATCAACACCTTTTGAATGTGGCTCGGTCACTATTTTTTCAATCCTGCATTTCAGTCTCTTTTTGGATAGAGTGTATCTTACTATGGCTTTCTTGATTAATAGAACTCCTTCTCCTCTCTTGTGATACAACACACCCTTTCATTTTCTATACAACACACCTCCTGATTATTCCATTTTTCAGTCTTTGGCTATTTAGCCTTTGTTTCCACCTTAGCTGCTCATCGCACCAAGTTCCACCCTCGTGCTCGGGTTTGTGTGTTTCTTGGTTATCTAGCTAGTGTGAAAGGTTATAAATTCTATGATGTGGAGACCAAATATGTTTTTCTTTCAAGAGATGTCATGTTCCATGATGAATTTTTCCCTTTTCATACTATTACACGTTCAGATCAAGTTATTGATTCCTTTCCTGATTTGGTTCTGCCCTACTCCTCCATCCAAGCTCATCCTCTTCCCGAACTTGATTCTTCTCCTATTCATGATTCACCAGTTATTTCTGATGTTCCAGTTGATGATCTTCCAACTCATGCTCTTCCCACGCTTGTTCCTTCCTCATCTGCTAGTGCTATTCTTTGAAAATCTACTAGGAAGAGTCATCCACCTCATTACTTGCAGGATTATATCACTGCAATTTGCTTGCTGGCTCTCCTCCATCTGCTTCACCTTCTCCATCTTATCCAATCTCTAACTCCATTTCTTACTATGCCCTTTCGCACAGATAGTTTGCGCTCAGTCTATCTTCTCTGGTTCAACCTCAATACTATCACCAAGCAATGAAGTGCCCTGAATGGAGGTTGGCTATGCGTGACGAGTTGGAAGCTCTAGAAGCAAACAACACCTGGACCGTCATTCCTATGCCTCCTAATAAACATACCATGGGGTGAAAATGGGTTTATAAAATCAAACTTAAATCCGATGGTTCTCTTGAGCAATATAAGGCTCGTTTGGTAACTAAAGGCTATACCCAACAAGAGGGTTTGAATTTTGTTGACACTTTTTTCTCTAGTGGCTAAATTAGTCACTATGAAGGTTCTTCTTGCTCTTCCTGCATCCCATAGTTGGCATCTAGCTCTGGTTGATGTCAACAACGCCTATTTAAACGGTGATCTTTTCGAAGAAATCTATGTGGATTTCCCTCTTGGCTACCTTTGACAAATGGAGTCCTCATCCTCTCACAACAAACTAGTTTGCAAGCTTCACAAGTCCCTTTATGGTCTCAAACAGGCTTTGCGGCAATGGTATTCCAAATTTCCTCAAGTTTTAATCACTTTTGGTTTTCTTCAATTGAAATCCGATTACTCTCTTTTCACAAAAGGTCATGGATCCTCCTTTGTTGCACTATTTGTTTATGTGGATGATATCATCCTTACTGGTCCTTCATCTCATACTATTACTAAGATCAAATAGTTTTTGCATACTTAGTTTAAGCTAAACGATCTTGGTAGTCTCAAGCACTTCCTTGGTCTTGAGATTGCTCAGTCCAAGCAAGGTATAGTGCTTTCTCAACGCCATTACACCTTACAATTACTTGAAGACACAGGTTACTTGGCTTGTAAACCAACTTCTATTCCAATGGATCCAAAGCTTCGTTTAAATGCCACTGAAGGTGACTTACTTCCTGATATAACCCATTATAGGCGGCTTGTTGGGAAACTTCTTTACCTCACTTTATCTCACCTGGATATTACTTTTGCCGTTCACAAGCTCACTCAATTCATGGCTCAACCCCGTCTTCCTCCTCTCAAGGCTGTGCATCGCCTGCTTCGTTATCTCAAGAACAGTCCTAGTCAAGGGTTGCTATTTTCCTCTACTTCTTCCTTGCAGATGAGAGCTTAGTCTAATGCTTGTGCTCCAATTCGTTTGAAGGCTTTTCTTAATGCTGATTGGGGATCATGTCTTGATTCTCGCTAATCTACTACAGGTTTTGGCATCTTTATTGGTGATTCTTTAGTCTCTTGGAAGGCCAAAAAGCAGACCACCGTCTCTCACTCCTCCATCGAGGCTGAATATAGAGATCTTTCTTCTACTACCAGTGAACTTATTTGGTTACAACAACTTCTTCAAGATTTTCAAGTCAAGGTTGAATCTCCTGCGCTACTATATTGCAACAATCAAGCTGCCATCCATATTACTTCTAATCCCACATTTCATGAGCGTACAAAACATATTGAGATAGATTGTCCTTTTTTTCGTGAATGAGTTACTTCGGGAGTCCTCAAGTCACTTCCCATTCGATCTCAGTACCAGTTAGTCGACATGTTCATTAAATCTCTTCCTTCTACTCAACTTTTTTCTTTGTTGTCCAAGATGGCTATCAAGGACATCTATAAGCCACCTTGAGGGGGATTATTAGAATGTAAATATCATTTTTTCTTATTTTATTATTTTATTATTTCATTATAATGTAATGTTACCGTTTTACCCTTCTATTGTATAAAGTCCTTATAGTAACTTGTAAACAATGAATAATCATAAACATCATTTTATTTTTCGTTTCCTCTTCTTGGTTGTGCCTCCCCGACGAGCAGAGCTCAACAGCTCTTTGTTGATCTGAGGTTTTAATAGTCCCTCAATGCTTTTGTCCCATACTTTTCGGGGAAGAAGAGATACTATTGCCAATTGCTTGCCGTTGAGACTCTGTTTCTGCCGAGATTATGTTCTACAGACTTGTTGTTCGGTGCCATGAGCAGACGAACGTATTCCAAGATTTTTGTGCCATGGGGAAGAAGGAGATGTTTTCCCGATTCTTGCCGATGATATTGGGAAAGAGTCCAGAATCGAAAGAAATTTTTTTTTCCAATGGCCGAGTCCTTCGGCCGCGTGAAGAAGAAGACACTATATAAAAATTAAACGTTTCCTAACTTAGGAAACTGGTTTAATTGAGCGTTAGCCCAACCCGGACGCGGACCAACCCGAGTTCACCCAGCGACGGTTTTGCTGACCTGTGGATGCTCCTGTTCTGTTGGGTCAACTCGTGTCTGAGTCAATCTTACTCGGGCCACTTATTTTATGCCTCGATATACGTATCTGGAACAAAGCTTATACATTTTTCTGTAGCGACTTGGATCTATTAGTCTACTATTTGACTCGGTGCCACTCAGTATATTTTTTCTCTGGCTGGATTATTACTTTGAAGAATTGACAGATTATTCCTTGGTCAGCATATTATTTGGTACAAAATGTGCATTGGATTATTTCATGGGTCATTTAACAAGGATTATTTTGGTTCATGTTATATGGGCCCAAGCCCATTACAGTTGATGTTATTATGTCTCATTGGATGAGACATTATTATTTAAGAAGAGGTGGAAGAGGTGGCCTCAATATATGTTACATCACAGTGACAGAGGAGCTTATTACGACATCCACTATAAGGACATCTATGTTATTTCACCGTGATGGAAGAGTTTATTACTAGTTCTATGTTATACCTCCATGAATTGGCATTTATTACTCCTACCACTTGAGAATCGTTGTCCTGTGGAGGGACACGGTGATGGAGGAGTTTTTTAATTATTACACTTTTGAACAGCGTATAGACCCACTACCTATAGAAGATAGGAGAATGTCGAACACCCAACATGAGTTAATTGACTGGATTAAACAAAATGTCATACGACTTGAAGTGATTTTACTCTCACTTTTCTTATACCAGTTAGGCCTCATGAACGAGAGCACCAGCTTGAGTGCCACATTATACAAAACAAGATTTTATACATCATTTGTAGCAAGCTGGGAGTTCATGCTGTTCTCTCACCCCCAGCTTGAGGGGGAGTGTTGGAAGATAGGGCCCAAACCCACACAACCAAGGAAGGCCCACAATTCAAGTGTGTTAGAAGATGGGCCCCAACCCATAAGACCAAGGAAGACCTATGCATCCAAGAGATATAGAAGGTGGGCTCAAGGCCCACATATCAAAGAGAAGGCCCATAGGCCCACATACAATGATGGCAGGATGATAAATAAAGAGTCATCTCATAGAGATGGCATTGATGTAATTAGGTTAAATTTCTACTGTTAAAACCCTAAGTTTAGGGGTATTATTGTAATACAGTAGTTTCATTAATCTATAAATAGAGCTTAAGGGGGAGGGTAAGGATCATCAAATCCATAACTTCTTCTTCCTCTGGTTTTCTCCCAATGGGTTTCTCTCCCTTTTTCTCCATGAGCAAAATTCATGGAGTCGTGAAAATCAACAAAGGTTAGATGCAAGAAATAGTTACACCCTCGCGGTACTTAATTTGGCCACGGGTGAGAATGTCTCTTGATAATCTACGCCATATGTTTGTGTGTATCCTTTTGCTAGTAGCTTTGCCTTGTACCGTTCAAATGATCCATCAGATTTGAACTTGATGAAGAGTACCCATTTACACCCCAACTATTTTTTTACCTGCAGGTAACGAAACAAGACTCCATGTCTCATTTTTCATTAATGCCTCCAATTCTTCCTTCATAGCTTGAACCCACCTAGGGTCTTCCAGAGCTTCATCAACACTTATGGGAATATGATGTGAGGAGAGTTCACTTACAAAGTTATTGAGGAGTTCAGAAAATTCTTTTGTAGATACATAATTGACAACCAGATATCTTGAATTGTGTTTTTTCACTTCAGGAGAATATATGTTCGGTGGTTTGCCCTAATTATGCCTAACAGGTAATTCATAGCCACTGACAAGAATATCTGCATCATTAGAATTTTGAAGTGTGGCAGGAGTACTTACCTCATTGATATTCTCAGAAGATGAATTGGATATTGAAGAGATGAGGGATATTGTGGCTAGGGGTGGCATCGAGCCGAGCCCGAACCTGCCTATGTTTGAGCCGAGCTTGATTTAAATATTTCAAACTCGAGCTCGAGCCGAGCCTAGTCTCTAGTCTAAAATTGTAATCGAGCTCGAGCCCAATAATTTTAACCAAGTTCGATCTCGAGCTCGAGCCGAGTTTTTTGAGCTCCAACATACATTTAAACTTTGCATAAAATACATGTCAAATAAACTGCATATAAAATTATGCATACATTTTACATAAAATTGGGCATGACCTCTACATAAAATTGGGCATGATCGCTACCTAAAATTGGGCATATTCTTTGTATATTAACCCTACATAAAATTATCTATACACTTTGCATAAAAATATTTTGCCTAGATAAGTATTTACTCGATTATTTATTTGTATATATATATATATATATATATATATATATATATATGATTAAGTCAAATAAATATGAGTAAATATTATTTTGTATCTTATTATATGGTTACTTGACAATTCGATAAAGTGAGTGATAAGTTTTGTAAATTTTAAGACCAGAGGCGTAAGTAGAGGGTCTTTCTTTATATTCTAAACGAGATTAGCTTATTAAAATATTTACTTAAAAAAATTGGTTGTATTTTAATTCATAGTATACATTTTTTTATATTTTATAATATTTTATACCATAATTTAAGCATATAACATTTCAAATATTTTATATTCCATCATCATCTTCTTCATCTTCTTCCATGATATGTATGTTCCATAAAATAATATTTTTTTATTAATTTAATCGTTTTCGATTCACCGACTCTTATTTCATTAAGAGAACTCAAATATGAAATATGATTTGAAATCATTAATTATTTTGATTCTTTACCACATATTTAAAATATTCCAATTATTTGAATTGAGAAGTTGCATTTCCTCAAATAACCAAATTACTAATTTTTCTCTCTCCGTCGGCCTCTCTGCTCCAACTGCAAATCTGCTCAGAAACCAAAGCCAATGTCTCCCGCTTCCTCTTTTCGTCCAAACTCCCCCATCCATCGACAAAATTGCCACCCAAGACACTGGCATAAGTTTTTTGCTTTCCGATCTAAAGCTGGTCGGATCAGAGAAGTCCCTCGCGGCATATTTGGACGATAGAGTGAAGGTGTTGAATATGTGTAACTCGGTGTCGGCGGAGATCAAGAGGTTTCAATAGGTCTCATAAGAGCATCTGCTAGAGTTCGGTTTCCTTCGTTTGTACCAAGGAACCTTGCTTCACCTCCTTACTCGTCTCCTGCTTCTATGTTGAGTCACCACTCCGTGAGTTTTGCGAGGACCGCGCTATCTATGTGTAGACTGTTTGTGTCTTCAAATTCTTGATGATCAGAGAGGAAGAAATCAAAGTTGAAGAAATCAGAGAGGAAGAAATCTGAAAGAAAGAAATCGAAAGTGGGTCGTTTCACCTCACTCACGAAGTCGCTGCTGCAGAATCCCGACATCCCCGATTTCAAAGAATGAAACCCGATGAAGTCGCTCGGGCCATCGTTAAGTTAACGATTAGGCTTGCGATCTTTTTACCCAAACCATGGTTCGATTGAGCTCGACTCGTTAACTCAAATGAATCTTTTCGATCCAGATAAATCGAATCGAATTGAGCCAGAACCGATCCGAACTCGAGCCGCTGGCGAACCGGCTCGGTTTGATGCCACCCCTAACTGCGGTTTCAACTTCCGGAGATGTCTTTGTACTAGTGTCCTTAAACCAGACAAATGTCAACCAATTCAGCACTTCTTCTCGTATCTCCCCCTGAAGAGAAGAATTAGATGTGGTAGGAGAGTAGAAATGATCAAATTCTAGGAACGTGACATCCATAGTCACATATGTGCGCCGAGTAGTTGGATCGTAGTATCGGTGCCCTTTTTTATGTACCACATATCCCAAAAAGAGACACTGAATAGCACAAGGATCAAGTTTCGTGCGCTGGTTTTGTGGACATTAACAAACACAATGCAACCAAAAATTCAAGGTAGCAACATTAGTACCGTAGGTAATGAAACATAAGTTGACAGGACCGAACTCAAACACTTTGGAGGGTTGCGGTTAAAGTCCAGAATTAACAAATCCGAAAATAAATGAGAAAACACATGTTTCAAATAACCAAGCAAAGGATGACCTAACCGATGATGCCACAATTAAATTTGTTCCACTTTGAGATCACTAGGGTGGCGCATGTGATATGCTCGACCCAGACTGGAATCTTCCATGTAATAGAGCACTCTCTCAGTACCATACCCAATGATCTCCCTTGTCAGAATATCCTGAATAAGACAAGATGTAGGATAAATAAGCACAACACAAGTAAAGTCTTTGGTAACTTCACTTAAAAATATTAACTTCTAAAAAGGAGTAAGCACAAGTAATGTATTGGATAATGGTAAGGATGGTGACAGCATCACCGTTCCCGCTCTTGTTACCGAAGAAATAACTCTATTAGCAATGGTAATGCTAGTTCGTCGGGGAGGAGAGCTTTGATAAAAATCATTTGCATCAAATGTTATATGGTCCATTGCTCCAGAATAAGTATCCACACGTTGCAATCAGTGTTTCCCATAGATCCGAGGAAAGCATTACCTGGGTTCACATCTGTCTAAGGAGGATCGCCGTTCAAATACCCCAGCTTGTCTTTGCCTAAGATACACATCTCGACAACCTGGGATAGATTGAGTACGGTCCAAGTTGAATCCCATCCGAGTCTTGGCCCGAATCCAAGTCCTGTTCAATCTGGTCCGATCCGGTCCACTGGGTTGATTCGGCATCAAGTCTGATTCATCCGATCTGGTCTAGTCCGGGTTGCTCCTTCCAATTGGCAGCGGGTTTAATTGGAAGGTTGTCATCCCCGACGTTGGGCTCTGAATAGGGGTGGCATCAAGCCGAGCCGAGCCCGAACTTGCCCATGTTCGAGCCAAGCTTGATTTAAATATTTCGAGCCGAGCCTCGTCTCGAGTCTAAAATTGTTATCGAGCTCAAGCCCAACGAGTTCGAGCTGAGCTTCGAGCCTCAACATACATTTAAAACTTTTCAAAAAATATATATCGAATAAAATGTATATAAAATTATGCATACATTTTACATAAAATTGGGCATGACGTCTACATAAAATTGGGCATAACTTATATATATAATACGTGTATAAGATTGGACATAACCTCTACTTAAAATTGATCATAATCTATATATATAATACTTGTATAAAATTCGGCATGACCTCTACTTAAAATTGGGCATAATCAATATACATAATACCTGCATAAATACTCCATAAACACTCCATAAAATTGTCAATACATTCCATAAACACTCCATGAAATTGTTTATACAATCCATAAAATAGTCTAAACACTCCATACACTGCATAACATTATAAATAAACTTCATACAATAATCAAACACAACAAAATTAAATGAAATATCACTATCAATTTACAATCACCCAAATAAAACTATAAATCCTTTAAATAAAATCCTATTACTATTAGGGACTTACTAGAAAATTACAAGAAATATTTTAAATTTTTCTTAGGAAAGTTAAATGGACCTTTTATTGCCTTTTCTAAGGAAATAAATAAAAATTAATAATTAATCTAATATATTATTATACTTATTGATAAATTTTTAATCACATAAAATGTCAAACACAAAATTGCTATGAAAATTGCCTCATGCTCAAAGTATTATATCATCAACTGTCAAATACTTATTCAAAATTTTCTATATGGTTTTCTAACCCATCTTGGCAAGAAAATCTTACTTATAAAATTATATGATTTTTTAAAAAGAATTTATAATTAGAAAAATATTTTGAAAAAACATGAAGCACTAATGGTCCCTATATTTCTACTAAAATATCTTTTTAATTTCTTTAAAAGCCATGAGGAAGGGACAAAGAGTTTTTTTTTCCTTGTTTATGATCTCGCCCGTAGGGGTGGCTTTGAATAGATTATTTAAAAAATTATGCATACATTTTTAAAAAATATAATGATAGGGGAAGTTCAGGATTGAATTTCAATGATGGATTAAAATGTACCAATATTAATTTTTTTACTCCAATTGTTGTCTAGCTTGTTTTGTAATTTTTGAATCCCCCTAGATGAAAATTTATATTATAGGAAAAATTAAAAATATTTTTCCTATGATACATATTCCAAAAAAAACCTTTAAATAAAATCTTATTACTATTAGTGACTTATTAGAAAATTACAAGAAATATTTAAAAAATTTCTTAGGAAAGTTCAATAGACCTTTTATTGTCTCTTCTAAGGAAATAAATAAAAATATAATCAATCTAATATATTACTATACTTATCGATAAATTTTTAATTAAAAAAATCAAACACAAAATTACAATGAAAATTGTTTCATGCTAAAAGTATTACAGCATCAACTGTTAATATACTTATTCAAAAATTTTCTATACAGTTTTCTACCCCATCTTGGTTCGAAAATCTTACTTAGAAAATTATATGATTTTTAATAAAAAAATTCAAGTAGAAAAATGTTTAAAAAAACATGAGACACTAATATTTTATAGAAACTTATTTCTATAAAATTTATTTTTAATTTTTTCGAGTGGAATTTTTTTTTATTTTTTTTTACTTTATGATCTCTCGCACGGGGGAGGGGGGAGATTATTTCTCCCATAATTTCTCCCCTGAAGTTAGATTCTGGTTTTCCACTGAGACGATGCGGAGGGAAGGGGGTTACGGGGCCAGGGAGGACCTGTCGTTGGGGACAATGGCTGCGATGGAGGGGGCGGCGACGGAAGCGGCGGTGACTGAAGCGGCGGCGACGAAAACAGAAGCGACGGCGAGGAGAGGAAGAAATCGAATGGACGGCCACAGAGGCGGCCGATGCGCAGTTGGGATGGTGGTAGAGACGGTCGGCGAACAGCTGCGATGGCAGTAGAGGCGGGGACGAGGGGAGGAAAAAATCCCCCCCCCCCTCGCTCTCGATCCCGCTTCTGCTCCCGATCCCGATGCCGATTCCGACTCACCTCAAGCCGGCTCGCAAGCCGACGAACTGAACCTGGCTTTGGTCGAGCTCGGCTCGTTAAGGTAAATGAGTCAATTTCGGTGCACGAGCTCGGCTTGAGCTCGATAGATAACGAATCAAACCGAGCCGGTACCGAGCCGAACTCGAGCCACTCGCGAGCTGGCTCGATTCGCAGCCATTCCTAGCTCTGAACAGAGTCAGACCGGAGTGCTTCTACACGAGGGCTCCCCTGAACTGCGCAGGATGGGAAGGCTTTCGTCGTCTCCGAAACAACGTTCCTCACCTCGAGGTTTGGCCAGAGTCGGTGGTCGCCGTGACCGTTGATCTATTTTATGCCACTTCCGAAGAGGAACACTCCCCACAGCGAGAGTTTTCGATTCGCAAGATGGGTTCGCAACCAAGGAGAAGAGTCCTCCCTCCATCACGGGGCTGGAGCCCACCGGTGTCGTCGTCGAAAGAGCTCACACGTTCTAATACCATGATAATTTTTCTCAGAAAAAAAATCTTCCTCTTTTGTATTGATTTCTTATTATTTAATCTCTCGAAGGATAACTCAAAGGCCTCCTCTGATTTCTCAGAGGATAAATCAGAGGATATCCTCCTCTGATTCTTCGGAATACAACTCATGCCAACAGGAAAGAGAGAGTGTTGTTCCAAGTGGTTTGCAAGCAAACCATAGAGATCATCCCTGTCCAAATCCCCTACTGTCAACCCCAGAATCTGTGTCACTTGGCGAGAAAGGATTATGAAATGCAGCTGAAGGAAAACGGGGTTGTCTAAACTCTGATTTTGTTAGCTTTGGTGATTTGAATTTTTAATTTTAACCTACCTGAACTCCCATGTTGAACTTAGAGAGAAGTAGAAACCAAAAGTGGTAGGCCAACAATGTAATAACAACCCACATTCTGGCATCCAGTTCCAGTTAGATGCTCGCCCAGTTAACGTTGATGGAAGACCAAATTAGCAGATTAGGTATCGAGCTTTTCACAGAGGTAGCTCTTCTGAGTGGTAGTGGATTTAAAACATGAGCGAAATGAAACTCAAAGTTATTTTATAGCTTTGTTTCTTGACTTGGAATTTGAAACATGATAGGGATGTGAATGTGTCATCGTGCACTTAATTATAGTTCTAGTGCAAAGAAATAGGATGAGATTTTTTTCTTTTTTTTTTTGCATCTTCTCTTTTTTTATTTTCCTTTATTGGTCTACCATCAAGTATATTTAGACTTTTTTTTATGTTTGATTTATTATTAAGGTGGTAGTAAGATACCAATATTATGTTAGAGAAGAAATTCCAGGTATGTGGTTTTAAAAGCCTTGCTTACATTATCTGTGTTTAGAGTAGTTTGAAGGAGTTACATTATAATTAAATTTTTTTCAATGTTTCAATTAAGGTGAAAGAAAAGGGGTAATTTTTCTCA
This sequence comes from Aristolochia californica, assembly GCF_029961685.1. Lineage (NCBI taxonomy): Eukaryota > Viridiplantae > Streptophyta > Magnoliopsida > Piperales > Aristolochiaceae > Aristolochia > Aristolochia californica. The sequence continues at coordinate 26,658,674 of NW_027181771.1, forward strand.
GTTTCTTTCTTAGTCAACCACTTTGATTTGCTTACTTTTTTATTGAACCTTCAACTCAAAAAATAGAAATTCTTTCCTTTTTTCAAACCAACCTCTACTTTTTGCAAAGCACTTAACCCACTATTTTGTCTTTTATTTTGTTGCTTTCAACTTCTTTATGTCTTTGAACTTTCTTGTTCTTTTAATGCAGCAGTTCAACTCAAGAAGATTCTCATGAGCTAACTTGTGTTAGTTACACTTATCTCCTTTGTGTTACTTTCTATTAACTATGATTCAAATTAATATATTTTGGATTGATATAAATTTGCCTGCCGAGAAAGGTAAATTAGTGCTGAATGATTCTGCTATTAGAAGTGACTCCGTTGAGATGGAAGATATAAAGTCTAGTTCTGTTGAAGATCTCAAACCTGTAGCAGAACCTGAAATTGAATTGGGTAAAAGTGGGCAAAACAGTGCAACTTCTCTTCAGATAGCTGTCAAAACAAAAGGTGCAGTTAGTCTTAATTTTTGAGAAAACAAAAGCAGTGCTGCATTAATTTCGGTGGAAAGAAATCAGTGCTGGTCTGCTCTCCCTGTTGATGGTTTTGATTCAGCGGCAAAATTTCAAAAAGACAGTGTGGAACAGTGGGTATAAGCCTCTTGCACTTGTTGACGATGGGAAGGTGGAATCTGACGGTGCTGGTACCAGTGTGATGGAAAATGAAGATAGCTTGACCAAAGAAATGGTGATGAAAAACGTAATTTTGAAGATGTTGGAGGACTTCTAGAGGTTCACCCGGCTCCTCAAAAGAATTCTATCGCTGCTTCTTTGGTTGCACAGAGGACATTAAAGTGTTGGACAGCAATCACGTTGGCACACTGGATTCCGGGATATCTTGCAGCCGTGGGGGGACCATGCTCCAACAACAACACAGAGGCAGGTAACAGTACTGTTTTTCTCGCCAACATTGTGACAGAGGCTGCGCCAATGGGCAATTTAAGGGGTACCTCACATCGTGTACTTGTTAGGTCTGTGAGCATCATGCCAGCTGACCAGAATGTGGTCTTCACCACAGCGCAGATAACCACTCTCTTGCAGTGGACTAATCTTGTGCTTAATACATTGCTTACAAAGGCAGGGGAGTACACAATTTCTGTGCACAGAAGTTCTATTGAACAGGGGAATGTGCGGAATTATTATGTTGTTGTTAAGCACAAAACCATTGTTATTACTTCTGGTACCACTCGTGGACATCTTGAGACTCAAGAGGATGAGGCAATTTAAAATTGTTGCTGCTGTTGCAAGCAGCATGGTGGTCTCCTTTCATCTCTTCCCTCCAAATTTGGAACTTAATGACCAATTTCATTCGAAATGGATTCAAACAGCAGTGGTAGAGATCTCAAAGAACATGGAATGTACTTATGGTGAGGTGTTTGCTTACTCCAAGATAGTGAGCAACAGCTTGTGATGTCTGGTTTTTTGAGAAAGAATAGTTGTTTGGATTCATGCAAAACTGGGTTTTCTGTTGATGATAGTGATGAGGAAAAAGCATGCAGTAGGCTTCCAAGTGTTGTTCAGTTAACAGACAACTCGTCTGAATTACAGGAAACATGTGACCTGGCTAGTTCTACGGGGGAAGCAATCTTACTCTTGGCACTTGAACCACTTACAGGAACTCTTATATTAGCAGGTGTTGAACTTGATCAATCTATGATTGGCATAGTTAATTTTTTCTGCTCATAGTCTGAATTTGAAACTTCAAAGGTGAGTTCCCTGCTTAGTCCTCTTAATCAGATAGAAGATATAATGCAACAGGACAGAAATGAATATGAATGGGCCTTCAGTCTCGGCTGTACTCCTTTATTGGTCTCATTGACCTCTCGCATGGTCAGTAATGGTGCTCGATTGCTTCTGCCACTAACTAGCTCCAATAATGTTGTAATTGCTGTTTTTAACAATGAAGGGGTTGATAAGTGTGGGCAGTGCAACTTTGCCAATGGGGGGCCGCCGTGAGGGGCAATTTCACACCAGTTCAGGACTGACAGAGGGTAGAGATGTTCCAAAAAAAAAAAATGTACTGGGGGGAATGCTCCAGTTTTAGACATCCAAAGGGCGGACACAGTTACTGCGAATGCTACTTGGGAACAGGTGGAGACGTCGGCATACAGACCCTACCTTCGAGCTTGAGGACAAGCTCTTTCCCCCGGGGGTGTAATATTTTGCACGCAATAAAATTATTATTTTAATTTTTTTCTTTAATTTACTTTATTTTATTTCAGTTTTAGGCCACATGGGCCATTTTTGGAATATTTTATTTATAGGGGTATTTTTGAAATATTTTATCTTAGACCTTGTAAAGGTGAACCCTATTTAAGGGGTAAGAGTAATGAGAAAGACAAACATTGATTTAGGTTAAGAAGGGTTTTGAGTTCTCCTCAACGAGCTCAAGGGTGTGCATTCTCCTTAACGAACCTAGGGTTTTCAAGCTTCACTTTGTCTTGATTTTCATCTTTCTCTTCTTCCTCCCTACGAATCCATGTGTCAGATCTAGGACCATAACACATGTCCTAACTCGATCATACATTATGATCTAGGGAATAAAGCTCAACTCTCAATTCACCTTTAGAAAAATGTCAACTCTATATAGGAAGAGATATCCAATGTGAAGGATGTTTCATAATCTGATAACCGATACAAGTGGTTTATTATTTTAGGTTGGGGACTTGGGATATGCCTCAGAATTTGAGAATTATTTGGATGCAGTGGAGCTCCCAATGAGGAAAGGTTGAATACTGCCAATATTTTTTTTGGGGTCATGTTTGTCTCATAATTATGTTATTGCAATGTGCTAGAATCATTTCTTATTGTAGGAGGAATACCTAACTTCATTGATGTTGTTGCTATTTTTAATGACATTATCCATGCCTTAAAGGATTGTAGCTTCACTTAAAACACTTCTAGAAGCAATTCTTCTTCTCTCAACCTTCCTTTACATTGAAGCTTTCCTGATTTTGTAGGAGTCCAAGCTAAAGGTAGCAAGATTGCACATTTATGTTCATCGATAAGGGGTGGACATAAGGTTGGGTCTCATGGGGAATTAATCCAACTTGATCGAAAAACCCTAGGTTTAGGTTTCAAGTTTCACCATGCAGGTCAAAGGACTGGGAAAAAAACATTGGATTTCAGGTCAAGGATAGGTTTCCCCAAACCTAACCCGCAGGGACAGTACAGGGATATGAAACAGGGTAGATGGATCAGGTTTATGGGGATGAGGCAGAGATGGTCCAGGTTTAAGTCATGTTTACAAGGACAGGGTAGGGATCGGTCGGGTTTATAGGAAGGGGGCAGGGACAAGGTTGCATGGATGGTGATTAGATCAGACCTCGATTTGATGTTTCAAGTTTTTGGGTTGGGGTTTGGGGTTTAGGTTTTAGAAAACTCAACTCGTGTCCACCTCTATTCATCGAGGTGGTCCAAACTATCAAAGTGGTCTAGCTAAAATGAGGGCTTTCAAAGAGGAACTTGAGGTCCCTTTGGAGGTTCCTTTGGAGGTTCCTTTGGAAGTTCCTCTAGAGGTGAGAATTATTACACCCTAATAATTAGTTTGCATGATATTGAACATGATGGAACCTCTTTTGAGTGTGACAATTTTTTGTATTCTTTTGTTTGGCCACACATCATTGCAACATTCTGACACCTACCATAACATCTTTCTCTCAAAAGAATACTCCTAAGTTATATACATACATTTAAGGGCCAATTATTGATGTAGAATTTAGTTACATCGGCCTTAATACCTCACAAGCGTACGAATCGTTCATGTAATCTAGTGGGAAGCGAGGGTCATATCCACAGGGAGGACTGAATTTTGGGTATTCTTCAGTCAACTAGCCTAACCAAATATGATGAATTAATATTAACTAAACACTAATTATTTCCTAAATTATCAAGCAATCATCTGGTTAACTACCTATACAACAAGAAATGTCAACTCTGGATTTTACGGTGATTCGTGCCTCTCTCGAGTGCCACGTGACCACGGATCCGATTTCTCAATCCTTGCGTCTAGCCCCTCTCGGGCGCATAGAGTGAAAGACAGAAATCGGATTAAAATACCAAAATCCAACCTCAATTATAATCCTACCCTAATTAGCTAATTTAATCAAATATCCGAAAAACAAATATTCAATAAACATTAATTATCAAATCAGATTCAATAAACATTCAAAACCTAAGTTCAAACTATATAAAAAATAAAATTCAAAAATTACGAATTACTCCCCTTCTTCTTCCTCTCGCTCGAGCAGCAACTCGTTCTCACGGGTGCTGCAATTTCCCGAAATCAATGGCTTCAGGTTGGCAAGAGTGAGTGGCCAGAGGTAGAGACGACGCCGGCGACGAAGGTTGGAAGCCGACGGATGGAGGGAACGTGCGGTGAAGAACGAAACAGAGCTGACGTTCTCTAACCGGCTCTCTCGAGTGTCGGTTGGAGTCGAAATAGCTCTGGGACTGGTCGAAAATACGTAACTGATGCCGGAGGATAGTCGAAAAGCGGAAGTGGCACCGGAGAAGCCCTCTCGGATCTCTTCTCGGCCTGGCGAGCGACGACTGTCGAACTCACCTCGACGGAGACTCTCTCGAGCTCTCCTCGGGTTTGTTCTCGGTTGCTGGACGACGGTGGACGACAGTGGACGATGGTGGGGAACTCCTCTCGGGTCCTCCCCTGTTTCCGGTCCACGCTCCTCTGTTTTGGTCTCCATTTTTGTTTTCTTTTCACGCTCCTCTCCCCCTTCTTCGTTCGACGCTCCCCTTTGCTTTAAATATGATTTTCTTATTTTAAAACGATTTGCCCTAGAAATTACCTCCATTTCACTCAGAGCATTTTGGTAAATATCTTCTTCTCCACCCAAATTCTCCTGAAATTCCATAATTGAATCTATAAAAAGCATTTCAGGAAGAAGTAAAACTAAAAAATAATGAAATATAATTCAGGAGAGAGAAATATGCAATATCGACAGTGATTAATGCCAAATTCAATAAATGCTCATTTCATTTGAAAACCAATAAATAACCACCTATAACACAATTATAAAGGTTATTCTATTATAATTAACCTAGTTCTCATGTCATAATATGGCATCTATCACACCCCCAAACCTAAATCTTTGCTAGTCCCTAGCAAAACAACAATCGAACCAAAATTAAGCCTAGGAAAACAAAATGCCACTTTCGTAGGGAGCACGATTGCATTTAGCGCATGCAACAAGCCGTTAAACTCCAACTCTGCAGTAGTGGACGAGTTATGTCTCATGAGGGTTTGCATGGAATTTACCCACAAAATTCATCTAAATTAATAATATAAAAAGAAAAACTGAAGAAAATTTACTCCTCATTAGCATATGACTAACACTTAGTATCGTAAAATATCTGAAAATCATATGAGATCTGCGAAATATTAAAACCTGTATAAAATATAGCCTATTATCAATCCAAATACACTCATTGTTACTCCACCTGAACCAATGTGACCCATAAGCTATTACTTCAACAGAACAAAGAGGCAGGAAATAACAATAAAAATCCTGGTCACATCACAATTAAGAGAAAATAGTAAAGTAAGCCTGTTGTCTTACAATCTCACAAAAGAAATATACCAATTTCAATCTTGACTTGCAACTTCTTTCAAATTACAATTCATCATCAAAGTTAAGGAAACTCATTACTTCCAGATTTAAAACCATTTTACGCTATTACCAGCGCACTTTTGCTATTACCAGCGTAATTTTTTTTCACTGAATACTTTTGGTATTACCACCATTTTGTATTCGTCTTCACTGCACATGCACTTATTTTTAAGTAACCGACTGTTCCGGTGCATGTCCCTGGGTTTGCCCAGGCTGTTTCTAAAGTTATCTGTCTTTTGCAAGCAAGAGCACTTCCATTTGCATTCATACGTTACAACAAGGAATTTCACTGAGGTATAAAAAGGAATGAGTTCAAACAGGCATACAAGACTATTCAGACTAACATAGATCAACACTAGATTTACATGTTCTCTTTTGTAACTAAGTTCCAAGTCTAATGCAATAGTAAGTTATCCCATTGAATTCTCATGAATCACAACAAATGATATCAAATTTCTAATAGGCATATTCCACACAGTGTTACGAAAAATTTTGAAACACATTTGATCAACTTATTTTAACTCTACTAATGTTAACCACATACTAAGAGGAGTAATTTGAAGACCACGAACAAAAATCAAAAGAAAATTATTGCTAAGACATAAAAGAGTCCCCCCCCCCCCCCCCCCACCCAAACCTAAACCTGGCATTGCCCTCAATGCGGAAAAGTTAAAACACTATAACGACTACAAAAAAAAAAAAATAACAGCTTAGCTAGTTATACTCCAGCAGGGTGAGGGTTAAGCTCCCTCAGGGCTCCTAAATCCATAGGTGGGACCATATGTGTTTGGTCATCAACAATAATACCGAAAAGTCAATAAAGACCCCCAGGAATGATACATAGTCTCCCTCGAAGAAGGTTTACTCATATCAGTCGTACCCGTAGGTAATCATTCGTAGATGAAACCGCTATCCCGCATCACACTTTGAAGAAATCTCCGTGTGACTGGCCACTGAAGGCAGAAGGAATCACGCGCTGAACACAAGTCCTTAAGTTACTCACCATAAGGCTTTCATTCAATACTTCAAGATCGAACTGGTCAATCCCAGAACGGTTGTTTGAGCACAGACCTCTCAAACTAGGGACCAAAAGTCTGGTCATCGACTATCGGAATCATTTATGCTCTCAGTCGGCAAATAAGAATGAATAAACAAAAAAAAAACAAAACAATAAAATAAAATAAAATAAAATAAAACAAAATAAAAATAAAAATAAAACTGTAATGTACAAAGGGATAGAAATGTGGGGATTGCCCACAATGTGCTAAGTTTATAGTCATCAGCAAGACTCTGACGCATTCAAGATGAAATGACAGGTTCCTCCAAGAAAATCACCATCACCTCCTCCGGTGTGGGGACATTCTCAAGATACGGTTTGAGCCTCTGACTGTTAACTTTGAAGATCGACCCGTCTCCGTGATTGTGGATCTCAATAGCGCCATGACGAAACACCTGTGTAACTTCAAATGGACCAGACCACCTGGATCTTAGCTTCCCTGGAAACAAATGTAATCATGAGTTATAAAGTAAAACATTCTGCCCAACAGTAAAAGACTTGCGAAAAATAGATTTATCATGTAAAAGCTTTGTTCGCTCCTTATATAGTTTGGCATTCTCATAAGCATCATGACGTATCTCCTCCAACTCATTCAATTGCAACTTTCTCTCCTCACCCGCTTGAGTTAAATCAAAATTTAAAGCCTTAATGGCCCAATAAGCTCTATGCTCAAGCTCAACAGGTAGATGACATGCTTGCCGAACACTAGGCGAAATGGAGACATCCCAATCGGAGTTTTATAAGTGGTTCGATAGGCCCATAAGGCATCGTCCAATCGAGTGGACCAATCTTTCCTATCAAACCGAACCGACTTCTCCAAAATCCGTTTGATCTCCCTATTAGAGATTTCCACTTGACCACAAGTTTGCGGGTGGTACGGAGTGGACACCCGATGAGTGATGGAATATTTCTTCAATAAGGTCTCAAATGCTCTATTACAAAAATGAGATCCCCCATCACTGATGATCGCTCTCGGGGTACCAAACCGATTAAAGATATTTTCTTTTAAAAACTTTACCACCACTTTGTGATCGTTTGTCTTACATGATATATCTTCAATCCATTTAGAGACATATTCAACAGCAACAAGAATGTATTGATAGCCGAACGAGACAGGAAAAGGACCCATGAAGTCAATACCCCACACATCAAATAATTCAACAATAAGAATGGGGTTAAGAGGCATCATGTTCTTCCTAGACAAACAACCAGTTCGTTGGCATTTATCATACACCTGAAAAAACTCATGGGCATCTCTAAATAATGAAGGCCAATAGAAACCACATTGCAAGACTTTAGCCTCTGTCTTTCTAGCACCAAAATGTCCACCACATGCATGGGAATGACAAAATTCAAGAATGTTGGCAAAGTCTTGCTCATGTACACAATGCCTAATGACTTGGTCAGAACACACCTTGAACAAATAAGGGTCATCCCAAAAAAAATGTTTGACTTGGGAAAAGAATTTCAACCTATCTTGTTTACCCCAATAATCATGAATCTTATGAGTTACAAGATAGTTGACTATGTCAACAAACCAAGGCAACTGGGATACTTGGAGAAGTTGTTCATCAGGGAAGGAATCATTTAAAGGAAGGAATCCTTCCTGAGGTACTACACAGATCCTAGATAGATGATCAGCAACAACATTCTCACAACCCTTCTTATCTCGAATCTCAAGGTCAAATTCTTGCAATTGCAAGATCCATCTAATCAAGCGAGGTTTAGTGTCCGTGATGGATAATAAGTACTTCAAAGCAGAATGATCAGTGAACACTATAACCTTTGACCCTAACAGATATGATCTGAAATTGTTCAAGGCAAACACAACAGCTAGCAACTCCTTCTCAGTGGTAGTGTAATTCAATTGAGCATCATGAAGAGTGCGGCTAGCATATTGAATGACATAGGGCATTTTATCCGTCTTTTGCCCCAAAACAACTCCCAATGCATAGTCAGAGGCATCCCAACTCAAAAGGCAAAGACCAAATAGGGGGTTGGACAATGGGTGCAGTGGACAAACATTTCTTCAGTGTCTCAAAAGCATGAATACAGACATCATCAAAGGCACAAGCAACATCTTGAGCAAGTAAATTCATCAAAGGACAAGAAATTTTGCTAAAGTCTTTAATGAAACGCCTATAGAACCCAGCATGGCCAAGGAAAGAACGCACCCCCTTCACAGAAGTGGGTGGTGGCAGATTGGCTATTAGATCAACCTTGGCTTTGTCCACTTCTACACCCCGCTCAGACACTACATGTCCTAAAACAATTCCTTCTTTCACCATGAAGTGGCATTTCTCCCAATTCAAGACTAAATTGGACTTAATGCAATGGGACAATACGAGTGAAAGATTGTGCAGACATGTATCAAAACTAGAGTCAAACACAGAAAAGTCATCCATAAAGACCTCTAAAAATTCACCAATCATGTCAGAAAAGATACTCATCATGCACCGTTGGAAAGTGGCGGGCGCATTGCATAAACCAAAAGGCATGCGTATGTAAGCATAGGTGCCAAACGGACACATGAATGTGGTCTTTTCCTGGTCTTCTGGAGCAATGGGAATTTTATTGTAGCCGGAGTATCCATCTAAGAAGCAATAAAAATTGTGGCCGGCCAATCGCTCTAGTACCTGATCAATGAAAGGTAGTGGGAAGTGATCCTTCCTAGTGGCGGAATTAAGTTTTCTATAGTCAATGCAGACACGCCACTTTGTGGGAATTAATTCACCACTCTCATTTTTCATTATAGTTATCCCCCTTTCTTAGGGACAACTTGAATTGGACTCACCCAGGTGCTATCGGAAATAGGGTAAATGATTCCTGTCACAAGCAACCTGATGACTTCTTCTCTCACAACCTCTAGCATATGGGGATTTAACCTACGTTGCATCTCACGTGAGGCTTTAGTCCCCTCCTCCAAATGAATACGATGCATGCATATGGGGAACTCCTCTCGGGTCCTCCCCTGTTTCCGGTCCACGCTCCTCTATTTTGGTCTCTGTTTTTGTTTTCTTTTCACGCTCCTCTCCCCCTTCTTCGTTCGACGCTCCCCTTTGCTTTAAATATGATTTTTCTTATTTTAAAACGATTTGCCCTAGAAATTACCTCTATTTCACTAAGGGCATTTTGGTAAATATCTTCTTCTCCACCCAAATTCTCCTGAATTCCATAATTGAATCTATAAAAAGCATTTCAGGAAGAAATAAAACTAAAAAATAATGAAATATAATTCGGGAGAGAGAAATATGCAATATCGACAGTGATTAATGCCAAATTCAATAAATGCTCATTTCATTTGAAAACCGATAAATAACCACCTATAACACAATTATAAATGTTATTCTATTATAATTAACCTAGTTCTCATGTCAGAATATGGCATTTATCAATTATCAAACACCTTTTCTTTGTGACCTACAAAGTTATCCACATTTTCATGTATCCTAGAGAACCAACCTTCCAACTATAAATTTATAGCATATGATTCTCTCAAAAAATTTAAACTCTTACACCTGCCCAATCTCACTTTTATAACTCCTTATGTGTTTCCGACTGTATGTGAAGCAAGCTATTCAGCTCCCATACTCTAAAAAATGTCCACATAAGTGGATGAGCTTTTGCCCAGTAAGTCCTACTCCAAAATCGTAAAAACTTCAAGAACAAATAGGAATTTTCAAAACATCATTGATGATCACCAAAAATGGTGCATATTCAAATCTAACCTATACATGTTTTATAGAGTTTACCAATTAATCAAACTCATAAATCCTACGTACCTCAATCATTAGCTAATTCTATATATACTTCCATGCAAGTATCATTCCATCAACACCTTGGATACTATCTAATAATAACATTAAATCAACATGGAGATTTCATGAAGATATGTAGCATAAAAGTAAATCCATTTTATTCACAACTTTTCAGTGGTTTAGATATACATGCTACTAGATCTTGTGGGGCATACATTTTTGGTAACACCATCTTATGGCATGTTGTCGTTGAATATTCAACTAGGCCCACTCCTCATTGAGTTTAGGCACCTTGCCTTCTACTTCGGTTCTTATTATACTCGTGTTTATGACGTGTGTCAAAATTCCATTCCTTATTCCTACAACAATTTTTCCATGTACTTGCATTCCTTTACAAAAACATGGCCATGTTGATTGTTCAACGATGTTGAATTTCCCTCTTCTCTCTTTTCTCTCCGTCTTCCACGTTAACTTAGAGTCATTCTCATGGGGTCCTAACTTCTACATGGTATCAAAGCTTGGAGGTTAGGATCCCTATTCAAGTAATTATGTCATCCATTCAAGAAGTTGTGTATAGAAGGAGTTCATCCATGAAGAGATAGGTAAATTTTGGTTTTTTTTTGCATATGCTCTCTTTACGGTTTCATTTTTTTTCCCCTCTTCTTGAATTCTTGATTCACGTCAAGGCAAGATAATCTTCATAAACATTGTGAAGATCTATATTGTATGAATAGAATGATATCGTAGTCTTGATCATCTTGTAGCAAAATTACATGATTGATCAATGGTTGTTTTTTTGGTTTGTTATTTGGATTCAGTTACCTTTATGTAACGGGAATCAAACATTGTTGATATGGGATTCCAGCATATGTTGTTGTCAATTATATAATCTAACGTTACTCATGGGAGTGTGTTATGTTGTTGGATGCCCATTATATGTTTGATGAAATTCCAACACTCACTTGTCCCTATTACTTTTTTTGTTTGAACCAAAAATTGAATCTTTTTTTGTGTAGAAGTATTCCCATGAGTTGGAATTTATTTTGCCAAGAAATTGCTCTCGATTTGACAAGAATGGCCTTGTCTAAAGTTGCTCTCGGTTTTGTGGTTGAGTTTGGATTAAGGATAAGAGTTGCATCTATTCTCTTCTCTATATTTTTTTATAAATATAAGAGAAATTGAGTAGTAGTTGGTTCTTGTTATCACTTGACAAAAGCACCAATTTTTTCATGATTTGGTGCTTATTCTCCTGAAAATATTCTCTACTTAGTTTTGGTGGCTAATTTGGTTTATGGGTGCTTCAAATTACGTTGTGTAATTCTTATTTGAGCCCCTTTGACAATTGACCTTACTAGTTGATTTGCGTCAACATGGAGAGTGGACATATGAGTAATAAGAGTAACATACTCCAAATTACAAAAATTCCACTAAGAGGTCATTCCAATTACCTCCGCTAGTCACAATCCTGTTATCAAAATCCCTCCTCCGATTGATGAAGAACATGAAGTCTACCGTAAATAGGTAAAAAATGATAACATGGTTATCAGTTGGCTTATTAATAGCATGGAAGAGCAAGTCACTAACATTGTGGTCCACTTGGAAACTTCCAAGGATGTTTGGGACACATGTGCTAAGATCAATTCTACTACCGCCACCTTGCAAAGAGTATATGATGTTTCCAAAGTATGTTGGTTACTGAACAAGTAGATAATATTCATGAGTTTCTGGCCCGATTTTGTTGCCTTCTCCAAGAACAGAAAATTGTTCAACCATACTCTATCGACATTGTTGTCCAAGAAAAACAACGCGAGGCCCTGCCAGTGGCTATTTGCCTTACCAATATTAAGCAGTATCTAGAGGTGGCTAAGACTCAGCTTCTTAGTTCCTCAGTCGTTCCCTCTTTTGATGACATCAGTGCTACGTTGTTACGGATTCCTGATCCCATCTCCTCCTTCTCCGATTGATGCTCCATCAGCTATGTTCTCTGGTAATCTGGGTACATCATCCCCATTTCGAGGACGCGGCATAAATACAAGAGGAGGTCATGTTGAATTTATGGAAAAGAGAAATACTTCATTGACTTCATTGACTTATTATAATCAAAGTACATGATCCTCTATTTATAATAGAGGAAGGAAGTAGAGTCCAGTTACAATAAAACTACCCATGTCCCAATTACACCCAAACTCTAACACTTAAAGATAAGTCCTAGCATAATTAAATAACTCAATATAGATAAAAGACAGACACAAGTCAAACTAAAACTCTTCTAGGACGTGACCATAAGATAAAGATGCCATTGTGAGTCTTTCTTAATCTTCCAACTTATGTGATAAGGATGCCAACTTGTGCTAATCATGGTGGGTCCTACTTCTTATGTGATTGGGCCCATCTTGTGGACCTTCCTTGGTCGAGTGGCCCATCTTATAATACTCTTAGATATGTGGGCCTTCTTTGGTCATGTGGGCTTGGGCCTATCTTTCAAGACTCCCCCTCAAGCTAGGGGTGAGAGAACAACATGAACTCCCAGCTTGCCGCAAATGATGTATATAATCTTTTTGTATAAAATGGCACATCTTCCAATATGCCTTCATCTTCCAACACTCCCTCTCGTTGTTGCATCCTTCCATGAGGCCTTGTTGGCATAATATAAGTGAAAGTAAACATCACTCCTAGCCGGTAAGACATTGCTCCATACTCCAGTCCTATTGCAGGATGTAGGGCACACTCCGTCTTCTGTAGGTAGTGTGTTTATCGGCATTGCTCTGAAGTGTTCACTACCGTGTCCCTCCACAGGACAACGACTCTCAAGTGGTAGGAGTAATAAAAACCATTATAGGGGAGTAGTGGGTTTATTTATAATGGTGTCCCAATCCGGGCATGGACTCTCATGGTGTCCCAACTGTGATATTTTTTAGAGTCAAATAAATTATGGTATGAGAAAAGATACTGAGGCCACCTTTTTCAATAATAATGTCTCATCCAAAAAGACATAATAGCAACAGCTGTGATGTAACACGACCATCTTCCAATATATATAACACGAACCAAAATAATAAACCTTGTAGAAGGACCCATGAAATAATCATAATCCGATATAAAATACTTCATCTTTTGTGCTCCCCCTTTCTTGAATATTTTGGTAACATAAAAATTATCCACAACATATGGAATAAAATACTTCTTCCTTGTACTTCTTCTACTTCTCCGCCTCAAGTTGGGAGGTAATGGCAGTGATCCCAGCTTGAGCCAAATATCATAGATGTATCAATAAGCCCAAATAACAGAGATGTATAAATAATCCCTCAAACCAGGGAGAAGTGAGATATTTTCTTGATATAGAAACTCAAAAATTGACACAAAATAATGGGATTAGATTCGGATTTTCCAATGCAACAGAATACAAGCATGACCTTTGATTCTTCCAATGCGAATATATCTTAAAATATAGATTAGATTGACATAAAATTTTCTCCTTATGAAACTAGACTTAAATACATTTCATCCAAGTATAACTTTACTTCATAAAATATAATTATCAGAAGATAAATAATCTGATATATTTCGGTCTCTGTCATCTTGCCGAATTAAGTATTTTTTCTCCTTTTTTTCTAGAATGACCATTGACTATTCCAAGATCAATATCTCCTTAAAAAAAAATCATACCAAGAATTGGTTAAATAGGTAAGAAAAAAGACTTACATATCTTTCTTTTGATATATAATTCTTCATATAAAGTCTCTTCCTTGGAATACCTCAGAAGTTGAAGTTTTCTGCTGCTGCTCAAACATCTTTTTCAATCTGACCTTTGTTGCTTCCAATATCGATTTCTCTTTGTAGATAACTCAGATAAAAAATTGGTTGAATATTTAAAATAATAGACTTACATATATTTATTTTGATATATTTTTCTCCATATAAATTTTAGTTCTTGATAGCATAAAATACCTCGGAATCTGTAGCTTTTTGCTGCTGCTCGAACCTTTTCGCAATCTGAGCTTTGCTCATTCAAATATCGATATCTCTCTGTAGATAACTCAGATTGGAAAAAGTACTTTTTCCTTGTAAATTAGACTCAAATATATTTTCGTAAATATATAGTTTATAATATGAAAATCTCATTATAGAGGTAAAAAATGCAAAGCAAACTACAAGTGTAGGAACTAAAAAAGAAAACTACTAACCTAGACTTAGGGTTTAGGGTTTAGAGAAAGGATTTCATTATCTCTATGGGTTGACCAAGTCAACTCATAGAACCAGCTCTGATGCCATGTTGAATTAAAATAAAACTATATTTGTCCCAATCATACCCAAACTCTAACACTTAAAGATAAGTCATAGTATAATTAAATAACTCAATATAGATAAAAGATAAACATAACTCAAACTAAAACTCTTCTAGGACGTGACCATAAGATAAAGATGCATTTGTGAATCCTTCTTGATCTTCCAACTTATGTGATAAGGATGTCAGCTTGTGGTAATCATGGTGGGTCCTACTTCTTATGTATTTGGGCCCATCTTGTGGGCCTTCCTTGGTCGAGTGACCCATCTTATAATACTCTTAGATATGTGGTACTTCCTTGGTCATGTGAACTTGGGCCTATCTTCCAATAGCCCGCAATAGAGGTGTGTCGAACGGGTCCAACTCATTCCTGCACTGAGCCTCAATTGTGCACTTACTATGGTGGTCAGAGCCACCTTGTGGATTCATACTGGAAACTCCAGGGTAAGCCTAATTGGGCGATAGTCAATCCAGCCTCAATTAATGTTGAGAAAAAGGAGGATAGGACTGATTCTCATTCCGGGAATGTAACTATTTCTAGGAAAGACTATGATGTAATTCAGAAGCTGAAATCCTTATTGGATCAGTCCTCTACTCTACGAGGCCCTACTGCTTCCACTACCATTGCCATAGGTATAATTTCTTCCGCTTTGATGCCTTCCTCTTGGATCATTGACTCGTCAGGTAACAAACACATGCTTCATTCATTGTCTCTGTGTCTTCCTCATAAATTAGTCACTATTGTTAAAGGTTCCCAAATCAAGGTGTTTGGCAAGGGTTTGTTCTGTCCCATTTCCATGGATCATCCACCAGACGTTCGCTTCCCTGTTTCTGAGCGGAGAAGGCGAAGATAACTGAGCTTGTGAAGGGAAGCTCACCCTGGACCTCAAAGGGAGAATCCAACCTTGCTACATCTACTTTGATTAATGCTTGATTTTCATACAGATTGGCGTCCTCCTTATAACAAGAAGGCCATGACGTTTACACTTCCCCAAGCCAACAACTAAAACACTTCCCTAGCCAACCATTAAACACTTCCCAAGCCAAGACGTTTCCACTTCCCCAGTCAACAACTAAAACACTTCCCAAGCCATGATGTGGCCCATACATAACTCAAAATTACATTAAACCCAACCCTTACTCTTAACTTAAAGTGACACCACTTAAGTCCTACGTCTAGCCATGAGTGAGTCCATAACAGGAAGCTCACCTTGGACCTCAAAGGGAGAATCCGACCTTGCTACAACTACTTTGATTAAATCTTGATTTTCATACAGACCGGCGTCCTCCTTATAACAAGAAGGCCATGACGCTTACACTTTCCCAAGCCAACAACTAAAACACTACCCTAGCCAACCAATAAACACTTCCCAAGCCATGACGTTTCCACTTCCCTAGTTAACAACTAAAACACTTCCCAAGCCATGACATGGCCCATACATAACTCAAAATTACATTAAACCCAACCCTTACTCTTAACATAAAGTGACACTACTTAAGTCCTACGTCTAGCCATGAGTTAGTCCATAATATCACTCCCCTCCTGGAAAAAGAGTTTGCCCTCAAGCTCGAAGGTAGGTTTGTTGGCCCGTACTGACAACTGGATCCATGCACAAGTGAATGAGAAGCACCACAACAACATCGTCCCTGATGGAAAAAGAGTGCAAAGTGTGCAACTGCGACAGCCTCATCAATGTCAGTATTCGTGAAACCGGTGAAAGCAATCTGGTCCACATCCATGTGACTAGCAAGAACAGAACCAGCAGTTGAACCAAATCCCATGATAACTACACAATCAGGAAATGCCTCGACAAGCTTATTATAGATGTCAATTGGCAAATTCGCAGTAACAAAAGGATATTGTGTGGTAACAAGTGCTGAATCAAGCAAACTGTGCAACACTTTTCCAAATTCTGCATCTCTGAAAAGAATATCCACCTCATCCAGCACATCACATTTAAGATTAGAGATCTCTAGAAAGTCTTCACTGAGAAGGGATCTGTATTTATGAAGCATCTAGGAAGCTAATTCAGCAGTTGGTACCAAAATAACCACTCAAGGATGTCGTGTTGCAGATTTACTGAGCCCTTGGAGTTCTTTTTCCTTCGTATGTTGTATAACTGGAGCAAGATAACCAACAGAAGACTCATTTGCTTTTTCGCCCGTGAATTCAACTTCTGAGTCTGTATAATGTGCAAGCTCTGCTTCCTGTAGCCTATCACCCACTTGGTGGAAGTCAAACAATAAATGTGCCCGATCAAATACCAGAATTCTTCCCTGATAAGGTTGTCCATTAGATGCAAGTCCATCAATTTCTTTGAAGAAACCGAGAAAATGGACTACAACCCCAGTTCCAAGCACACCAAGTGTCTGCTCATTAAGGATTCCAGAGGAAAGAAGATGAAGAGCAAACTTCTAGCCCTCAGAATTGTAAATAGTATGTCCAGCATTATCAGTAATGGGACCATAGGCATCAATGGCCAAACCAGTGGCAATGGTGCTCAACATTCTAAGACAGCCACTGCAATACCATACATAGCAGCAAGACTAAAACTGACAAAAATGCTAACTACCATTGCAAAAATGCAAATAATGACAGACGTATATCAAGCCAGCCCAAATAGAGCCATGGATGGCCCACTAAGGCCATAACCAATAATTGCGTCAAAAAAGCCTTTCCAGTCATTTCCATAAGACAGCTTGAAGAGGTTTATGGCAATGAAAAACACCAAATAAGCACCTTGCAAAAGTCCATTTAGTATGAACCCCGAGAACTTGGTATTCGAAAGTCTCAAAACCTCTAAAGCAGAGAAAAAATCAAATTCAAGGAATTCTCCTGATAGCTCATTGTAACTCCGGTCCAACACTTGTAAGGTCTCAAATGATGAAAGACCACCCCCACTGATCAATGATCCAGTGAACCGATTATTGTTTAGATTCAGATACTGAATGGCCACAGAAATACCAAACAAAAACTTCTGCTGCTGCAAGCTAGAGCTTCGGAATAAATTCCCACTAAAATCAACATGAACATCTAAAGGCGCACAACAGAAACTGTCGGAAAGAAAATTTCCCGCCGAAAAATTATCTGCTATTGACCGTAGCCCAAAACAGAGTTGGATGGTCTCCACTTGTTACACATAGTGCCCAACGTTTTTGGAATTTCATTTTCCATTGTGCTGTCGAGACCAAGAGTGAGGTTGAGAGGGAGTGTGAGAGGTGGTGTCCGAAAGTCAAATCCCACCGGAGTTGTTTCTGACGGCGCCGACGGAGCCGCCTCTACAGTTTTTGGTGGCAAACAGCAGCCGTATGGGGCTTCGCCACTTGTGTCCTGGTCGGAACAGCCATCGGTAGATTTTCCTTCTCCAGTTCAGGACGGAGTGTGGCGTGCCGTGGGCAGGGGTGGATTGGTTTTGGCATTTCTAGGTCCCATTGCCCAGCTCGGGATTGCGGTGCATGATGTCTCTGCACGGGAATTTCCAGTGTTGACGAATTCGGAATTTCTCCTGTTCGGATTCCAGTGCCGTCTGATTTCGGAAATTTGGGGTCCGATGTCGAATTTGTGTCTCCAATGGTGGAGGTCATCGCCGCTGGAAAGGCAGAGGGCTCTCTGATGTCGTGCTCCGCTGCTATCTCAGATTTGGTTCCTACAGCACTACACGGATTAGCAGGAATCCGAACAATAGATGCTCTAAACCGAAGACGGATTTGAGGAGTCTGAGCAGGGCACATAGGAGGCATAGGTGGGAGGGGAGGGTGGGGGTATTCTGCAGGGCTTGTGCCACTGCCCGGATGGGGAACCTCCCGTGAACCCAGAGAGTTGAAAAGCTGGAGCATAGTCTCCCGAAGCTCCTAGAACGCTGTCTGAATCTCTGCTCGAAAGTCTTTAACGGATGTACGCCCATCCGCCGGAAAGGAAGAGGCGTCCAAGGTGGTCCTTTCTGATACCAAGTTGTTATGCCCCATTTCCATAGATCATCCACAATTCGTTCTCCTCCCTGTTTCTGATCGGAGAAGGCGAAGATATAACTGAGCTCGTAGGAAAGCTCACTCTGGACCTCAAAGGGAGAATCTGACCTTGCTACAACTACTTTGATTAATGCTTGATTTTCATACAGACTGGTGTCCTCCTTATAACAAGAAGGCCATGACGCTTACACTTCCCCAAGCCAATAACTAAAACACTTCCCTAGCCAACCACTAAACACTTCCCAAGCCATGACGTTTCCACTTCCCTAGTCAACAACTAAAACACTTCCCAAGCCATGATGTGGCCCATACATAACTCAAAATTACATTAAACCCAACCCTTACTCTTAACTTAAAGTGACACCACTTAAGTCCTACGTCTTGCCATGAGTGAGTCCATAACAGGTTTCCTCCTCTCTTACCGTGTCTATTCCTCTCCAATATGTGTTATTTGTTCCTCAATTTCCATTAAATTAGCTCTTTGTTAGTCAATTAATCAAACAATTGAATTGTTCTGTCACCTTCTTACCATCTTCGTGTATATTTTAGGATCTAACTACAAAACAGGAGATTGGTGGCTGCCATGAAAAAGGAGGTTTATACTGTTTTACTCTTCCACCAATAGCTGCTATTTCATCCACTACATCCGAGGCTCAACTGTGGCACAACTAGCTTGGTCATCCATCTACCTCGTCACTTCGTTCTTTAGTTTCATCTCTTAAATATTTGTCTAATTTTCATTGTGAGGCATGTCAATTATATAAGCATGTTAGGAGTACATATTCTCCTCGTCTTACAACTACTAGTACTGCTCTGTTTGCATTAATACATTATGATGTATGGGGCCCTTTAAAGGTCTTTAACATTTCTCAGGTTCAATATTTTGTTACTTTTGTGGACGATTTTACCTGAGTGACTTGGTTATTTTTGTTTAAAGAACGATCAGAAATTCTTTCTATTTTTAAAAACTTTCATGCAATGGTTCTAACGCAATTTGGGAAAAAAAATTCAAATCCTTAGATTCGATAATGCTAAGGAATATTTGTTTAATGAGTTTAAATCTTTTTGTGAGGGTGATGGGCTTCTTCATCAAACATCATGTGCCTATACCACTCAACGAAATGGTGTTGTTGAAAGAAAGAATCATCATCTCTTGAAGTTGCTCGAGGCCTCTTCTACTCCATGAAGGTACCCTACTTTTATTGGCCTCATGTCATTCTTACAGCATGCTTTCTCATCAATAGGTTACCTTCATCAGTACCTAGAAATCAAACTCCGTATTTTGTTTTCTTTCATGGTGAAGATCCATTTTCTCTTCCTCTTAAAGTATTTGGTTGCACATGTTTTGTTCATAATACTTCACCACATAAAAGTAAACTTGATCCACAGTCTCTAAGGTATATTTTTTTTGAGTATTCTCAAACTCAGAAAGAATATATTTATTATAATCCTACACTTCGGAGGTTGATGGTATCTCGGGATGTGACTTTCTTTGCAGACACTTCCTTCTACGCCTCACATGAGGCTCCTCCAAGGTTTACATTTCCTCCTACCACTCCATGCCCGCGTGTGCCCTTTAATGAAGATATTACTCAACCCCCTGAAGAACCAGTCATCCCCTCACCTGTGGAGTTGCCCAATCCACTTGAGGTAAGTCTTCTCCTCCTCCTATGTTTGGGCCTGAATTTGATATTCAGCCTATTGCATTACGAAAGGAAACTCGTTCTTGTACTGTCTCATCCAATTGCCAATTTTATGTCTTCTCATCGCTTATCTTTTGAGTGTGTTCAGTTTCTTGCTTCTCTTTCGTCTGTTTCCATACCACAATCCTATCAGGAGGCCTTGAAGCATCCAGGATGGAAGGCCGCTATGGATGAAGAAATGCATGCATTATATGAAAATCAAACATGGACATTGGCATCGCTCCCAAAAGGGAAAAGACCGGTTGGTAGCATATGGGTTTTTTCGATGAAACATAACCTAGATGGGTCGGTTACTCACCTTAAAGCACGCCTGGTTGCAAAAGGTTATACTCAGTGCTATGGGAATGATTATGAAGAGACTTTCTCTCCAGTTACAAAATTAAACTTTGTACGTATCATCCTCTCTATTGCTACTAACTCATCTTGGCCAGTATATTAGCTCGATGTAAAAAATGTATTTTTAATTGCTTATATACGCGAAGAAATTTATATGGTCCAACCAATAGGATATGTGGTTGAGGGGGAGTCCGTATGGCGGTTAAAGAAATCTTTATATGGGTTTAAATATTCCCCTCAGGCCTGGTTTGATAAATTCAGTCAAACGCTTCTACGATTTGGCTTTCATAGGTGCTCGGTTGATCGCTCAGTATATGTTAAAGATACTATCAAAGGGAAGATATTATTGGCCATGTATGTTGATGATATTATCTTGATTGGAAATTATGCTCATAGTATACAAGAAATAAAGAATAAGATATGTAAATATTTCAAGACTAAAGATTTGGGTAAGCTCAAATATTTTCTGGGTATAGAAGTCCTTCAGTCAAATCATGAAATAGTATTGTCTCAAAGAAAATACATCTTGGATCTTCTTGAAGAAATAGGAATGAAGGGCAGTAGACCAGTTGATACACCTATGGATGCGAGTAAAAAATTGTGTGTCACCACTAGAGAAGATGTTGACACTGGCAAATATCAAAGACTTGTGAGAAAATTGATCTATCTCACAGTAACCAGGCCAGATATATCATATGTTGTGAGTGTGGTAAGCCAATTAATGCACAAACCACAAATTACTCACTAGCAAGGGTTGGAGAGAATACTATGATACTTAAAAGGTGCTCCAGGAAGAGGACTGCTATATAAACAACATGGTCACTTCAATATAGAAGGCTTCTTAGATGCATATTGGGCTGGATCACCCAATGATAGAAAATCTACGTTTGGGTATTGTACCTTTGTTGGGGGAACTTGGTCACATGGAAAAGCAAAAAGCAAAACGTTGTTGCAAGAACTAGTGCTGAAGCAGAATACAGAGCTATGGCCCTCACTGTAAGTGAACTTCTATGGATAAAGACTCTTCTTACCGAATTGGGATTTTATAAAGGAGGCTATATGAGCCTACATTGTGATAATCAAGCAACTATTCACATTACGTCAAATCCAGTCTGCCATGAAAGAACTAAACATAATGAAGTGGATTGTCATTTTATATGGGAAAAGTTTCACGCAGGAATAATTTCTCTTAAGTATGTTTCATCTCAAGAGCAATTAGTTGATATCCTCACCAAACCGATAACATCCAAAATTTTATCTTATATAGGTGGCAATTTGGGTATTTATGATGTATTTTCTCCTCCAGCTTGAGGGGGAGTGTTGGAAGATGGGCTCAAGGCTAGAACCCCACACGTCAAAGGAGTGGCAAAGTGGTTATTTATGGTATGTTCCATAAGGATAGCATGAAGATGTAAATACGTTGTCTTAGTATGTCTTTTAATCTATTGAATTGTAACCCTAAGGGCTTTGTAACACTATAAATAAGAGCATTGGCCAATAGGTAAGGCATTCAAGCCTTTTCCACTCTTTGAGAAAACATCCAACCACCCTCTCTTCTCCCTTGACACATTCTCTCCTTCCTTTAATCCAAACTCTCCTCTCTAACGTCCTTCTCCTTTCTCCTTCTTCTCTCTCTTCTCTCCTTCTTCTTCCATGTTAACCTACACTCATTCTCATGGGGTCCTAACTTCTACAAATCTGATTGTCAAAATTCTTTATGTTGGAAAGTAAACTCGAATATCTTTTCGTCAATATATAATTTGAAATATGAAAAGTTCAGTATGGACGTTCAAACGCCAAGAAAATAACGAGTACAATGACAAAAAAGAAAGAGAAAATATAAAATACAAACCTAAACTACTTGAGATGATAGATCATAAAAGGATCACCACATCTTTGTGGGTTCACCGAGTCAACTCACAAATCCTACTTTGATACCATGTTAAATTTTTGGGAAAGAAAAATACTTTATTGACTTGTTTTAATTGGAGTACAATGAGTTTCTATTTATAATAGAGAAAGCAAGTAGAATCCAATTACAATTAAACTACTATTATCCCAGTTAAACTAAAAGATAAGTCTTAGAACAATTGAACATAAATAGAAAACTAACATATATAAAACACCTTCAACTAAGAGTCTACTATGAGACCTCTTCCTATGGGACTCTTATAAGTCTCCACCATATTAATTTTGGCTCTATGAGACTTCTTACTATGAGAGTCATGTAAGACTCTTACATATTTGTTCTTCAATAAATGAGAACCTTACCCCTCACTATAGATGTGGCACAACATTCCTAGAGTTTATATAGTAATTTTTCTACTCATACACACATCCCAACAAGGTCCTTATGGTTGCCTTACACATACACATACCTTTGTTGGCCACCCAACAAGGTCCTTGTCATTTCCTTACACATGCATATACCCTTGTTGATTCCCAACAAAGTCCTTGTGGTTACTTTACACATACACATACCCTTGTTGGTCACCCAACAAGGTTCTTATAGTTACACATACATGTTGAATTTATGAAAAAGAGAAATACTTTATTGACTTTTTATAATCAAAGTACATGAACCTCTATTACAATTAAATTACCCTTGTCCTAATTACACCCAAACTCTAACACTTAAAGATAAGTCATAGCATAATTAAATAACCCAATATAAATAGAAAACTAACATGACTAAAACACCTTTAAATTGAAACTCTTCTGTGAGATATATTTCTATAATAATTGTGGCCCTATTAGACTTCTTATTGTGTAAGACTTCTTATGCCACCTCACGTGATCATGGTAGATCCCATATCTTATGGGCTTGGGTCCATCTTCCAACACTCTTGGATATGTGAGCATTCCTTGGTCTTATGGGCTTGGGCCTATCTTCCAACACACTTGAATATGTGGGTCTTCCTTAGTCGTGTGGGTTTGGGCCCATCTTCCAACACTCCCCCTCAAGCTGGGGGTGAGAGAACATCATGAACTCCCAGCTCGCTGCAAATGATGTATAGGATATTTTCATATAAAATGGCAGTCATCCATATCTTCCAACACTCCCCCTCACGCTGGTGCTCTCTTCCATGAAGCCCAACTAGCATAAGATAAGTGAGAGTAAAATCACTCCAAGCTATATGACATCGCTCCATACTCTAGTCATAACCCAAGTTGGATGTAGGGCACACTCCTATTATTCGCAGGTAGTGGCAGTCCTATCTATCGCAAGTAGTGGGTCTATACGCAGTGCTCAGAAGTGTAGTACAACTCCTCCAACACCATGTCCCTCCACAGGACAACGATTCTCAAGTGGTAGGAGTAATAAATGCCAATTAAGGGGGGTAACATATATGTAGTAATAAGCTCCTCCATCACGGTGTCCCAACCCGGGCACCGACTCTCAAACGTCATAAGTGGAAAATGCTTGTCATTCACAAGACGGTGAATGACCCATGCTCGATGGACTTAAAACACCCATATGTATATATGTATGGACTTAAACTCCCAACTGAAGCAACATGCAAAAGGTTGGCCGAAACATGTACATGAGCGTCAAATAAAGGATGGTAGGAGTAAGGTTCTTAAATAACCAATAGGTAATGGGTAAATAGAAATATAGGATGTTGAGGTCACCACTTCTTCAATAATAATGTCTCATCTAAAGAGACATAATAGCTGCAACTAAAATCGGCCTAGGCCCATATAACATAAACCAAAATAATAAAAATTCTTGTAAAAAGGACCCATGAAATAATTCGAAGCAATATGTTGACCAAGTAATATGTTGTGAATAATTCGAAATAATAATCCAGATGGAGAAATTGAATCAAGTCGAATCGAGTCGAACCGAGTCAGGTATCACCAATAATTACCACAATTATTACTACGAGTCAGGATTCTTGATCTTCAATTTTCTTAGTTGTAAAAAATTTATTCTTAGATGCAAAAGCTTCATCTTTTGTGCTCCCCCTTTCTTGAATATTTTGGTCACATAAAATTTACCACAACATATGGAATAAAATACCTCTTTCTTGTACTTCTTCTACTTCTCCCCCTCAAGCTGGGAACTAATAGCAGTATTCCCAGCTTGAACCAAATAACATAGATGTAGTAACTGAAAAGGGGGTAAGTGAGATATTTTCCTGATATATTTGATCAATAACAGCAACTCAAAAAGTGACACAAAACAATTGGCTTAAATTCGGATTTTTTCAATGCAACAGGATACCGGTATGACATGTGATTCTTCCAATGAGAATATATCCTTAAATATAGATTAGATTGATATGAAATTTTATCCTTCTAAAACTAGACTTAAATACCTTTCATCCATGTATAAATTCTCTTCATAAAATATACTTCTATTAAAATATATAATCTGAAAGATTTTGGTCTTTGCCGAACTAAGTACTCTTTCCCCTTTTTCCAGCATGACCATTGAATCTTCTAAGATCAATATCTCCATATAAAAATGTAAATCGATAATTGGTTGAATAGGTAATAACATAGACTTATAGGTCTTTATTTTTATATATAATTCTCAATATAAAGTCTCGTTCTTGATAGTATAAAATAGCTCGGTAGTTGAAGTTTTCTATTGCAACATGAACCTCTTTTGCAATCTGACCTTTACTGCTTCAAATATCGATTTCTCTTTGTAGATAACTCCGATTGAAAAAAATCATTTTTCCTTGGAAAGTAGACTCAAATATTTTTTCGTCATTATATAATATGAAATATGAAAAGCTCATTATATAGGTGAAAACATAAATCAAATAATGGGTATAAGAAGTGCAAAAAGAGAAATACGAACTGCTAAAGATAATAAATCAGAAAATATCACATTATCTCTGTGGGTTGACCGAGTCAACTCATATAACCTGCTCTGATACCAAGTTGAATTTATGAAAAAAAGAAATACTTCATTGACTTTTTATAATTAGAGTACATGAACCTCTATTTATAATAGAGGAAAGTAGTAGAGTACAATTACAATTAAAATACCCTTGTCCCAATTACACCCAAACTCTAACACTTAAAAATAAGTCCTAACATAATTAAATAACCCATTATAAATAGAAGACTAACATGACTAAAACACCTTTAAGTTGAAACTCTTTTGTGAGACCTGCTTCCATAATAAATGTGGCTCTATTAGACTTCTTATGCCACCTCACGTGATCATGGTGAGTCCCATATCTTATGGGTTTGGGCCTATCTTCTAACACTCTTGGATATGTGGGTCTTCCTTGGTCTTATGGGTTTGGGCCCATCTTCCAACACACTTGGATATCTAGGCCTTCCTTGGTCATGTGGGTTTGGGGTCATCTTCCAACAATATACATATCCTTTTTTATTCCCCAACAAGGTTCTTATAATTGCTTTACACATACACATACCCTGGTTAGTCACCCAACAAGGTCTATGTAGTTACCTTACACATATACATATCCTTGTTGATTTTCCAACAAGATCTTTATGGTTGCTTTGCCCATACAGATACCCTTGTTGGTCGCCCAACAAGGTCCTTGTGGTTATCTGACACATACACATGACCTTGTTGGTCATTATTCCTCACTACAGATGAGGCACAAAATTTTCAGAGTTAGACTTAATAAGTCCTTAATCATAATATTGGTCAGTCCAAAATCCTCAATCAGCATCCCAAAAGAGATCTTGATTCCCCACTTGGTGTCCCAAATAAAGTTCACATCATTTTCTTAGTATCCTAACAAGGTCCATATAATTCTCCTCTGGACAACCATGCGAGGCATAATTATTTTTCCTCTCAAAGTCAACCAGTTCAGGCCCAAACTCATCTATACATATAAGGCACAATATTTTCCTCTCCTGGTCATCCAGTCGAGGCCCAAATTCCCCACTGCAATTGGGGCATACATTTTCTTGTAAGCATATGCTTAACCCCATATGCCAAGGGAGCAAATCTCTCAAGTGGTTTTCAAAAGAAGTTCAAAGTTTAACTCTCTTATAACTAAGTAAGCACAATTTTCTTATGAATGATGATTCCCCTCCTTAAAATATACCTCATTGATACGAACCACGCCAACTTGTGAGGAAACCCGATACCAAATATGGTAAACGTCCCCAAGAACTTTCAAGTTTGGATGAAAAATTGAAGACGCCACAAACGGGGATGGAAATCCGTTTGATAAGTTGATGAACGCCACTAGGAAAATCCTTAATAAGTTTAAATAGTTCTGGCAAGAACCCAAGGAGAATGTTTTTCACTCAAAAATGACAAAAAGTTCGAAAACTGTTTTAGAAGCCTCTATTTATAGTGGAGGCCCGAAATCCTAATTACATTCACTACAAGAGACTTAAGGAAAGCCTAATGTCTTGCCAACTCGCGGCCCACTTGTTCTTCCTCAATGCACGTGTGTGGCTGTTGGGCCCTCTTCCGGATCAACCTTGATGAGCGAAATCAGCCTTTGCTCCCCTTCCTTTGTGGCCACACTTGCTTCTTGTTGCATAACTCTCTGGACGAAATTATTCAGCATGTCTTTGCATCTTTTAGCTTGTGCCCTCGTCACTGGGACTTGAGTTGGTTCATGAGTATTCCTTGTAGGCTTGATGTCCTCATCACTCATTATCTAGTCCATTTAAAGAAATCCACCATTGATAATCCCAATGTCTCTACTTGGCAATAGTATATAAGATAGCAATGGCATATTAGAATATTGCCAGCCATTCTTAGACACCTCCACTCATTCCCAAAGATAAGCATATTTCAAATTTAAGTCAGAAAAAAAATCCACGCATATTTCAAATTTAAGTCAAAATATAAAATTCGCCCATTGTATGCATTACAATAAATCATCTCTACTCCTTACACAACATTCCTTATACAACCTACAGTTTACCTTAAACACAACTCAATTCTAAAGCAATCCATTAGAAGAATTGTTGGCCTTTTCAATTTAAATCTTACCATCTCGAATATATATCACAACCCATAGTCAAAAGATTTTTTACTTTATTAAAGTATGTTAGAACAATAGCAGCATATCGGATTATAGTGCTCTTTTAAACGCCTTCTTTCTTTCCCAAAAGTAAGTTCATTCATATGTAGCAAATCAATTCTATAACATAACTCACCCCTAATCCTTCATTCCAATTCACATGCATGATAAGATCATAAGATGGAGAAAATTTAGCCAATTAATCCCCAACCTGCTTCCATATATCAGTTTAAAATCATTCACGACACGAACCAAGGTCATACACAGGAAGAACAGAAACTAAAGATAAATACAAAGAGCTCCCACAATCTGAAACTTCATCCGTAGACTATTAGTACATGAAAATTTACATTTAATTATGTATACATTTAATCATGATTACTAAAGGTCACGAAATCAGGAAGTATGTAAAGAATAGAGCAAATAGAAGGGTTATCCTCAGGGTGGGGTTTTTCCACCTTTCATGTAGCCATTCAATTACTCCTTAGTATGTGTCTTGGCTGTGTTCCGATGCGCCGCAGAGTCAAGGATGCGTCGGCCGAAGGGAGTCTAGACAGCATCGTCCGTCGTGCGCTGGATGCCAGCACACCCAGCGTCGGCAAGGATGCGTCGGCCGAAGGGAGTCTAGACAGCATCGTCCGTCGTGCGCTGGATGCCAGCACACCCAGCGTCGGCCGAAGCTTCGCTTCGACCCACCTGTCGAAGCGATAACCTCTTCTGACGCACGACGCCCATGCACGCAGCGATCTATTACAATGCCTCTCTTCGTTATTCCCTTTGATGCTGGTTTTTTCAGGGGAAATCTGCGATCATCGAGAACTTGGACTCTGACGCCCACAACGCCGCTCTCGGTGTCTCTTTGAAACCCGACGACCTCTCGCAACTCTGTAAAGCCGACCGTCAAAAATTCGACGTTGGCCCACACTGTGCCTCTGAATCACTTATTGGCTGTGTCGATGCAAGCACTGTGTGGCATTCCCCTCTCTTGGTGCAATCTACTCATGCTCAAATCTGGCGAACACAGCAGCTCCAGCGATGCGCCTGGTGCACAACAAAGTCTGGCGTACACCGATGTGCCTCACGTGTCGAGTCGCAGCAGCAAAAGAAAAAAAAAAACATTTCCCATGGCAGAATGACAAACAGGCTTTTTCCAGAAAATTTAATAGAAAAACGTCCAGTCTATCCAAAATGTCCTCGATAGACCCTTTTTTAACGTACAATTTTTCAAAACCAGTTGTAACTATTCATTGCATTATCCAGGGAAACTATTTAATAATAGGTCAAACTTAAAAACGAGGAATTGGATTCCAGTTGATGAATGGACAGCGCATATATAATGGTTCTGATTTCTGAAGCGCGTTGGATTCTCTTTGCCACTCAGAATATCTTTCTTAAAGTCACTCGATACCTCTCAAAACGCTGTGGTAGCCAATGGGATGATTTAATGGGCACAACATTCCTATACGGGGTTTCAGATTCAATAAGAAAAGTGATTTTGAGCATCAATCCAGGAGTGGAAGATTTTGTGCTACGCATGACCTTTTCTAGCACCTGACAACCGGTCGGCTGAACTTTACAATCCAAAAGCACCACAGACTCATCGGCTTCCCTTAGAATTGCGAAGGTTTTCCTATTATAAATTGAAACATGCAATGCACTCGATCGAAACCATATGTTCCCAATCGATTGCCACATCTATCATTCCAATTATGGCCGTCTCAGGGCAGGAATTGCATCTACTGGGTTGAAGTCAGTTGAAAGAAACTGAGAAGGCAACTGCATCTCCATCTCCGGTGAGAGAGCGCTTCGAGGTTCTCTCAGAAGATGTAAAATACCAATCATCGAAAGTTTTAACAAATATTCCTAGTCCGAAGCTCTCCACCACCACGGATATAAACTACGTGTTAGTTTTACAAAAATCTTTCAGATTGTTATTTGGGTGTCTTAAATGGATACCCGAATACCCGAGTACTTGCTTTGAGTTCTTGTACCTGATTAAATCATTTAATCGGGATCTCTCTGTCGGGGGGGTTCGAGCATTGAGACTTACGGGAAGGGGGTTTTTCGTCGGGGAAGAGGGTTTTCGTCGAGAGGAAGAGGGTCTTTCCGGGAAGAGGCTTCATTGGGGGAAATCGGTTTCGATTTTGTATGCTTGGAGCCGCAAAGCTCTCTTCTTCGCTCGACGTAGTGGAATCATCGTCATCTCCCGTAGAGTAGGCTAATGCAAGAAGAGCCTATATCCTTTCAAGAACTTAAACAAGAACTCCTTGACCCATGGTTTGATGATCCAACCTATCTTGAAAAAGTTGATCAAGAAATACAGCAAGTAACAAACCTTTTCATGCAGGGATTCCTCCCAAGGAGGGGTTTTTGTCCACTTCTTCGTCTACTTGTGAAGCTGGAATTCCTCCCAAGGATTATCTCAGTGATTCAATTATTATGATTGAAGTGGAGTCCAACACTGACGCTGCTCATTTGAAGAAATTGGATCATGCCCCTGAAAATCTTTAACTCTTTAGGGCCAAATTGTTGGCTTATGTCTCTCTTGGTGCGGCTAATGCAGGATGTGTTGGAGTCGTCCATGTTGCAAGTCCATTCCCTCCGGGTAGTGTCCCCAATCCAGAGATTGACTTAATTGAGCCTGTTGTGACTGGTACCCTCAATGTACCTAAATGAGGCACCTGTGAGACAAGTTGTTGTTGTTTCTTCTCCCTTTGTTGTTCCTATGCCAACAACGTGGCCAAAGGATACTATCATGGATGAGACTTACTGGTCAGACAAAGTATACTTCAGAACAACAGGGAACTGGTACTGCCTTACAAAAATAGCAGTCGCAAGTGCAACTTTGGAGTATGGACAGAAACACAACATCCGGCGCATAGTTGTTGTCTGAGATGTTGCTGAAGCTCTTCTACTTATCTATGCAGGATCAGATGCATCTGGAGATCCATATGTGGCCCCCATGCAATACGGGCACATGCTTTAGTTGACAAGTTACTGAGCATGTTTTCACAATATAATTATCCTCAAAATTTTGTCACTGGTGACGATGATATTTGTCTAAGGTTTGAGAGGGTGACGAGTTAAATATGCTAAAAAAAATTGCTCCTTTGCTAGGTTGCTCTACTTTTGTACAGACATGCCATTCTACATTCGAGCTTGAGGGCAAGCTTGTTCTCGAGGAGGGGAGTAATGTTATGGACTCATTATGGATTTATTTACAATTTCTATTCATTAGGAGTTTATTTGTAATTTATATTCATTAGGGGTTTATTTATAATTTTTATTCATTAGTGGTTTATATACAATTTGTTAAACTTATGGCTTTTGGCATGTTTTCCCTAACTCCCTATATAGGGACGTGAGATGAATGAAGAAAGTAAGTATTGAGAAAATTAGAGTTAAACAGCTCAGATTCTTCCTCAGTGGTCTAGGTTGGATTCTCCCTTTGAGGTCTAGGGTCGAGCCTCCTTCAAGGCTCGATACCTTCCTCCCCATGTTGGAAGAAATCGTCCGGTGGTTGATCCGAAATGGGGCATAACACTCGGGCTTCGGTTTGGGACTTCAAGCTAGACTCCTTAGGTATGAGTTGACTCGACATAAAATTGGTATGGCTCGACTCAATGTTTCGACTCGAATCAGTGTTTCGGCTCAATTGATTTTGGCTCGGCTCAATGTTTCTGTTTGACTCAGTGTTTCAACTCAATTGATTTTGGCTCGGCTTGGCTCAGTGTTTCGGCTCAATTAATTTTGGCTTGGCTCGGACCTTGGGAAAAGCACTGATTTAATTCAGCGCATCTACACCTAGGTGGTGCTGTAAATATTTCGTCTTCTCACTTTTTCTCTTCAGACAAAGTGAGAGAAAAAATAAAACAATTGTCGAAAGGCATAGTGGTGGGACGGCGCCAGACATTGAAGCCCGGTTTGAGAGCGTCGTCCGTGCAGCAGAGGAAGGCTGGAAGGTGTAGTGGTTGGATCTAGGAGAGACCTTTGGTGAAGAATAAAAGAGTTCTGGTTGCGTTTCTTGACGATCATCGTAGATTTATCTCCATCGGTCGAACGAGGGTTTGGACCTCAACGGAAACGCCGTCGGAATCGGAAGCGGCAACGACACATACGGGAAAAAATATATAAAAAAAAAAAAGCAATCTTAGGATCGTCGCTCTAATACCATGTTAATTTATTTATTTTCGATTAAGAAATACATTCATATTATATTTACATATAAGGGAATGAATCCTGTTTGAAATTAAAATTACAGATCCGTTATTGTCGGATCATATGACCAGTTATTCTCGTATCGTAAGACCCGTTATGTTTGGATCTTCAACAGTCTGCATTTGTTGTTACTTGATATTTGTTTACATCACCATACCCGTGTTTTGGTTGTAGTATGAATAGAGCATCATTGTAATCTTATTTAAATAGTATTATAACTTATTTAATCTTAGATTTACACGATATTCGAGGAGGCACCTAAGAACCTTCAATCAAATGATTGTCATTATTATAGTGGATGGTATAGGTAGGACATCATGCCTTTTTATACACCCACTTCAAAAAAATGACAGAATCCATTTATAAATACAAGCTAAGACTTAAACACCCACTAAAAAGTTGTACTTTGTGACTTTTGTTGGCATGACTTCTCTTCCTAGAAATCAGAAGAGGATATCTGTCATGTTGGCATGAGTTGTTTTCCAAAAAATCAGACGAGGAGTCAAAAGTTATCCTTGGAGAGATTATTGGAGAAAATCATGTAATTTTATGTATAGCCATAGATAGACTTCTATGTATATAGATGAGGATCCTTGTAAAGTGTAATAGATGAGATAATATGTAACGAAAAAATATTCCTGTAAAAATTGTCATGGTATCAAAGTGAGTGAATAACCCAGAGATCCAAACAAGATCTCTTGCTCTTTCGACGACGATAATGGGAGGAAATTCTAGTGCAACAGAACCAACTGTAGCTAGTCTTCCTCGTCGTGAGAAGTCGTCATCTCCGAAAGCAATAGAAACAAGTTCCTTTGTCTTCTGGCACAGCCAAGCCTCGACCAAAGACCAAGACTATTGCTCGTACAGCAACTCCGGTTGAGCCTCCGACATACGGTACACCATTCCTCCAACGTACCACAACGGCCGGTCGACGAGCTTTGATTTCCCCAAGTAGTATCTAGAGCCCTCTTTTCACTCCCTCAACTTGAAAAACGATCCCACGGCGTAGAGTGAGGAGGAACAAGAAAACAAGAGAGCAAGACCAGACTTGGTTGTTCAATGTGATTCAGATGGTGCAGATTGGAATCAATCTAACCATTGCATTGGTGGAATATGACGGTTGAAGGGTATACAAACAAGTTAAGGGAATCCACTGCCATTGGCATCTAAATCAAGTCGACGATCCTAAGAGGAATTGTAATTTTTGTCCAAAAAACTAAGAATTGTAATTTCTTATGCTCATCGTGGGTTCTCTGCTTATCACGAGTCTGTGACCCCTCATGTCTTCATCCATGACCGATACAGACTTCCAATCCTGTAAATCTCTGCCTTCCTCTGTCCTGGTCGAGTTGACCATGAGAATGACTGAAGTTTTGAGCAACGCTTCAGCCCCGACCCAAACCACTTATATTAGTGCACTAATTGGAATCAAGTTGCATGGCACCAACAATGCACTCTGGTCCCAGGTTGTCAAGATGTACATCTTGGGCAAAGACAAGTTGGGGTATTTGAACGGTGATCTCCCTCAACGTCCTCAGACTGATCCTACCTTTTAAAGATGGCACACAAACAATGCTACTGTCAAAGGTTGGTTGATTAATTCTATGGACTCTTCCCTCATCAGCAACTTCATTTGATACCCGATAGCCACGATGGTCTAGGATGTCATTATTAGTATCTATTTTGATGGAAGTAACACCTCCCAGGTTTATGATCTGTGGCGACGTGTGAAACGTTTCAAATAGTCTAGTGGCTCTCTTCAAAAAATCTATAATAATCTCCAAGGCCTCTGGCATGAGATAGACTTTGGTTGACTAAACCCAAAGGAGAGCCCGGCCCATATTCAATGGTACAATACCTTAGTTCAAGAAGAGCAAGTATATGTGTTCTTGGATGGTCTCGATGATTGGCTAAGACCATATCTGATGTGATATTATCCAAATACAACCTTTTCCAACCGTGGAGCAAGTATATGCTCACATCTGCAGAGACGTTGTTCGTCAAGCAATGATGACGACTGGTAGCTCTGATGATACACCAAGAGCAGTTTTGTCATCCTAGAGCTTCAAACATAGCTCACATTCTCAGGCACACTCTAGATCTATCTCTCTGCATGGTGGAAAATTCGGTTCCAATTTCAAATCACAAACCACTGCTGATGGAACTAGATGTTCTCACTGTGGGAATGCAAACATACCCATGAGACCTACTTCAAGCTATGAAGAAGGAAATTGATGCATTAATGAAAAATGAGACATGGAGTCTTGTTCCTTTACCTAAAGGTAAAAGAATAGTAGGGTATAAATGGGTATTCTCCATCAAGCACAAATCCCATGGATCGAACGGTACAGGGCAGTAGCAAAAGATATACACAGACATATGACGTAGATTATCAATAGACATTCTCACTAGTAGTCAAATTGAATATTGTTAGGGTTTTGCTATCTCTTGCAGCTAACCTTGATTGGTTAGTGCACCAATTTGGCATTAAAAATGTTATTATCCATGGAGATTTTCAAGAATAAATCTACATAGATGTTCCTCTAGGATATATGGCAAATTCTGAAACTAGGATGGTGTGCAAACTACAGCGAACTATATATGGCTTGAAGTAATCTCCTAGATCGTGGTTTGGGCGATTGAACTTGGCAATGAGTAAATATGGGTTTCAACTAGTAACTCAGATCATATGCTATTCTTGAAGCATCAACGGGGTAAAGTAATAGCTTTGATAGTTTATGTAGATGATATGATCATTACAGGAGATGATCCAGAAGAAATAGCAAGACTTCAAGAGCAATTGGTAACATAATTTGAGATGAAAAATCTGGGAAGACTCAAATATTTTCTAGAAATTAAAGTTGTTAGGTCTAAGCAAGGCATATTCCTTTCCCAACGAAAATATATCCTAAATTTATTATCAGAAGTTGGACTACTGGAGTGTAAGCCTGCAGATAAAACTAATAATCCAAAATCACAACCTTGGAGAATACCCAAACCAAGTACCAACAAACAAAGGAAGGAACCAGAAGTTGGTTGGAAAACTTATTTATCTCTCCCATACACACCTGACATCTCCTATGCAGTAAGTTTAGTAAGCCAATTCATGCATTGTTCAAGTGAAGATCATATGAATGTTGTGAGTCGAATTCTTTGATACCTAAAATCCTCCCTAAGAAATGACTTATGTTATCAAGAAACAACCACCTCAGGGTTGAAGGTTTATACAAATGTTGATTGGGCAAGGAAAATTTTACATAGAAGATCCACCTCAGGCTATTTTACGTTTGTTGGAGGGAACCTAGTTACATGGAGAAATAAAAAACAAAAAGTGGTAGCATAATCAAGTGTTAAAACCGAGTTTTGTGGGATGGCTTAGAGCCTTTGTGAGCTTCACTAACTTTGGAGATTATTAAACGAAATTGGCTTTGTCCCAAGTTTATGAGATTGACTTATTCTACAATAACAAGGCGGCTATTGATATTTCGTATAATCTGGTTCATCATGATCAAACTAAACATGTGAAAGTATATCGACACTTCATCAAACAAAACCTTGAGACTAAAATAATTCAAATTTTGTTTTTTAAATCTGAAGACCTGTAATTTTATGTATAGCTATAGATAGACTTATCTATATATATAGATGAGGATTCTTGTAAAGTGTAATAGATGAGATAATACGTAAGGAAAAAAAATGTCAGGTGAAAGTTGTCAGTTTCTACCAGTAGAATACTTGATTCTGCATTTCTCAGTTTCTACCCGTAGAATACTTGATTCTGCATTTCTCAGTTTCTACCCGTAGAATACTTAATTCTGCATTTCTCGCATTTCCGATGATGGACTTTCCCTGTGAGGCGCCTTGTCTTCTTTTTCGGCGGCTCACCTCTTCCCTCTTTGGCTTTTTTCTAAGAATTCAAAGTAAGGAATTTGTCTCAAGTTTGAAGCATGAAGAGGCCATGATGAAACTTGTTCTATTGAACCAACTCTGGCGTAGTAGCACCGAGTGGTCCGTAGCAGTAGCTTTCATTAACCCGAACGAGGATGCTAATGAGCAGGTAAAGAGACGTACACGGTCAAGTCCGTTGCATCCAACTGGGCCACGCCTTTTTGTTCAACATTTACAACACACGCTGGTCTTATTAAATTATACTTCACGCAAGGGACAAAGACACTCAGGACAAAATGACTTATTTTATTCACTATGATGTAACATAAACTGGACATGAAGCTAAAAGCTCAGCTAAAGCTAGCTTTTGAATTTCTCATACAAGAAAACTAAGCTGTCACGGAGGTCTCCATCGCTGGCTTGCCCGAGTATCTGACACCTTCACACTTCTCTTCGTCTTCCCAAAGCTCTGGCAATGCTTGTCGGATGTTATGAATACTCTCTAATGCAAAATCTGCTCCTTTTAATCTGTGCGAAGTGCCCACCTGTGCAAAACCGATGGTGAGAAGTGAGAACCTGTCCCGTAGATGGGTGCAACAGTTTCCAGTTTAAAAATTAAAGAGGATGAATCCAACCAGGTATCACAGTAAACTTACAAGTACAGTGTGGAGACCAACAAGCTTCCCAGCCTGGATGTTTCGAAGACTATCATCGAAGAAAATCTGACGACCACAACCAACACCATGAATGATTCACACAAAAATGGATTAAATTATTCTGGTTAAGATATGCAGGGATTCTTTGGTCTTTTCCTCCCAAAATCATCAAGATCAATCGTTTTCAGATGGTATCCATCACAGGATTTGTTATATGTTAACATATCTAGTTACATAGTTCAGAGCCTTTAATTTTTCTTTTGTTAGAATATAGAGAGGCAAGGAAGAAATATAAAAAGCTCAACTTTTGAAAGTCTTACCGTCCTATTAGGATCGATGTTTGCAATTTTCAGGGCTTCTTCAATGGCAGCCTCAGATGGCTTGCAGCGAATTGGGGTCTTCGGAAGATCCCCACTAGAAGCATTTGGTTTTGAAAAATAATCAATAATATCAAAGATTTGAGTCTTAGAGGGTTCTTGAGGAGGGTCTTGGCGGGGATTGAGAGTCTCGAAGCATATAATCCCTTCAAAGCAGTCTTCCAGTCCAAGTCTGCTGAGAACTTTAGCAGCATGGATCTTATCTCCGTTTGTGAATATCTGATTTTAAATTGACAGACGCAGTTATTAAGGGATTAGAACGACATCAACAAATGATTATTTATCCACAAAATTAATGGAAATTCTTCCTTCCATGACAAAAACACAAAAAACTTACTACTTTATGAAGAGGCAGGCTCAACAAAAGGTTCCTGAGGACGGGGTCCGGCTTTAGGTTTTCATAAGGCAGCCTCCCATGAACATAACTGCCAAACAGAACAGAAGATTGTCACAATCTCTTTCTACACGAATAGCAACATTGAGAGAAGAAATAATCAATAGAAAGGGAAGGCACCTGTGATAATCGTCATGGTCGAAGTCATAACCAACTGCCTGCAAGACATACGATCAAGAAATAGAGTTGAGAAGGCAGGACGTATTCCCATAAAAATATCCTAACAACTGGGGAGGAACAAAAAAATAAATCGACAAATAACTAGGAAAAATCTGTAAAATACCCTGAGTCCGGCCATTGTTGTCCCATAATACTTGTACAGAAGATTACACATCACAGGAATCTTGCTTTTATCTATGCCAAGTTTTTCAACCATATAACCTGGGTGACAAAGCACAGAAATTTTAATCACAAAATCAAGTAGAAAGGGCGTGACCGTCTATAAAATAGTAAATGAAGTTATAAAAGAATGTATTATCCAATTTGGCGTTTCTTACCTTCAATATTATTTCGACATGCTACTGCCAAGCCAGAGCTCAGAGGATACAGTGTATCATCTAAATCTGGAAAAGATATATATATATATATCTTTGTCAATATCACTTATTTATCCAGTTATGCAAGCCAAAGAAAACAGAAAAATGAGATTTGTTAGCTTACCAAATAGAAGGCAATCGTATTCAGGTGTTTGAGCCTGTCGATATCGATCCTGAAACTCCATTTTGATTCAGATACTGCAAAGAGAATGAACATGATTTGATATCAATAAAGATATAATTGATCACCAACAAGATATCCTAAAACGAATGCTTCCTCTCATATTAACTCTTTCAATTCTTCACATAAAAAAAGTCAAGAACGAGAAACCAGAAAAAGAATTCTTCTGAGTACATCACAACTGCAATCTTCTCATATTGACAATTTTAGAAGAAACAAAACAGGGTAATACGGAACAGACTGAAATATCTGAATAATCCTTCAGTTTCAGGAAGAAAAGAGTGTAATAACACAACAAAATCATTGTTAAGTTGTAATCCTAAAGTAAAAAAAAGAC
Organism: Aristolochia californica; assembly: GCF_029961685.1. Taxonomy (NCBI): domain Eukaryota; kingdom Viridiplantae; phylum Streptophyta; class Magnoliopsida; order Piperales; family Aristolochiaceae; genus Aristolochia; species Aristolochia californica. Next base: position 26,697,013 of record NW_027181771.1, read on the forward strand.
GTGAAAAAGAAAAGAGATTAGGAATTCATTGAGAATAGGAGTTACTCGCATAGATTAAGGAAATTCTACCATTAAAATATGATAATAAGCGCAAATCCAGTACTTATATAAAAAAATAAAGTTAAAAAAAAGGAAAACGTGAATCTAAAAATTCAAGAACTTGAAGCTTCAAAAGAAATAATAAGTAAAAAGAGTAAACATTGAATGGATACAAATTCGCTATAAAATCAGCACAGTCAATGAGGTCTCACTCAGGCAAAATTGATGTCAGTAAGGATAATGCCTGGAAAACTGCATATGAATTATTCAAACATTACGAAACTCTAATACTTTATACCTTATATACATAAAACCAGACTTTTAGAACCTCTGGCATAAAAAACAGGTATCTTTCGCAAGCACAGCACATGCATTTCAAACCAGAATCGCATAAGCCATCAAGAATACTCGCTACAAGTGCTAAAACATCTAATCTCGGAACAGAAAATTACAACATCAACAACAACAACAAAAAATGGAAAACAGAAACCCAAGGAACCAGAACTAGAACGTTTAAAACCCAAACGAACTTCATCAACATTCAAAAATCTACACCTCCGGGCACTAAAATATACGAAATTAAAACAAAGCTCCGGAATTCTATCCAAAACAGATGAAACCACGGACAGCATTTCAGATTCAGAGAACTAACTACACAAGAGGAGAAAGGGTAACGAAAAGGAAAAAATATAAAAAATTACCGAGAATCACTCCGGAACGGTAAAGGATGGATAGCAAAAAGGCTAAAGGAAAGGTTGCACGCGAGCGCGAGACAATGGGGTAATATTGTAGGGAAAGAAGGAGCGGGGGGAGGGAGAAGAGGAAGCGAAGAGGTGATTAAATAGGAAACGGTTGCCGCTGCTCAGCAGAAATTAGTCGATAATCAGACGCTAAAATAAAAATAAAATAAAAGACGGAAGTTGAAAGAGTGATTACGGCGAAGGAAGGAGGAAATGTCGGGATACCGTCTTTTGACTCATTCGAGCTGTCAAACCCGTATTCGTTCTTTCTAGACTCCTCCTTTTTGCCTGCCCTAATTGAATAATCAATATTTCTTTAATCATTTTACCATTTGATTCCGGAATTGGTCCTTTCTATGACTAGTAGCGCGAATGGGCGGAGTTCGCGGCTGTAGGATCTTCGGCCCGTGTGACCTAGGTCCGGTGCGAGTTTTCTCAATGGCACATGTTTTTATTAGACTCGATTTGGTAATTTTCACGCGGAGATTGTTAATTAAAAATTATAATAATAATAATTGGTTCTTATATAATATATATGTATGATTGGAGTGGAAAGACAAAATGAGTGTGGTCCACTATGAAAGTGGACAACACATGAGTTTGGTTGTTCTTAGTGGATCACATTGGCTTTCATTGGGGTGTTGTACTACGTTACGTCCGAAATCATTTGCCAGGTCATATCACTTTGACCTGCCGTTATAATCTTGTCAATCATGAAACCATAGGGTAACCTATTTTTTTCTATATAATTTTGGTAATTTATTTTTTTTTATTTTTTTTTTGAGAAATTATTTGGGTAACGCAAACGGAAAGAGAGGGAGACGGCAACGTGTCAATGAGGGGGTTGCGTATTATGGGAAGTTTAAATAATGGAAGAGTTCTCCCCAATAATTGAAGAAGATGATTGGATAAGGACTCCAACCAACCAGACCTTCCACTTGGCCTTCCCTTGCATCTCACACCACCTATTAGTTAATGGCCAGATGACTGCCACGTGGAATTGGCTAACTGATGGCCTGGATGATCCCAAAATATTGGATCCAATTCCAACCCTCAAATTCTTGGTTGTTTTATAAAAATAATTTAAAAACTTGCGCATATAATTAGAAAGAGAGGATGACAGCAGCCCCTTTGTCCTTTACACATGTAATCAATGGTGGAGAAATAATAAATTCAACGGAGCACCAGCAAAAGGGTACAAAAAGGATAATAGAAAAAGACCCTTCTTTTCTCTCTAGCGTCCTTATAATATAGGCCGCTGAAAGATCCATTTCTGACCTCTTTCCATTGATTTTTCTTTCTCTTTCAATTATTTGGGCGGGTGGGTTGGCAATGAGCAGTCTCAATTCTTCGCGTTTGCGTACGGGAGCTGTTGACCTCACGCTCCTCGAAATCAAACCAGTGTCCATTAGCTTTTTAAGGTCCGATCGATGGCTAAACCAGGCGGTTGGATTTCCGTATTTGTTTTCTTCACTTGAACTGACATCACAAAAGGAGAAAGCTTTCTGGAGTGAGAAGCTCGTCAGAAGATTTTTTTTCTTTTTTCTTTTTTTCTGTAGAAGTGAAGCGTGCTCATAGATTCCTGTGTACATTATATTTGTCTTTATCGTTCATCTCTATGACTCCCTCACTTTGGCTGATAGTGACTACAAATTTTGAGCTCGTCGTTTCTTTAAAGCTGTTGGAGAGTGGATCACCAAATAATTATCGAACACAGAGAGGCCACCGACCAGCGAGTACCTCCAGAGCTTTTGGGGGTGGCGGATCTTAACTTGGACAGCGCTGTAATGCAAGTACGGTGCCACTGTCGCTTAATTGTCTTTACGCCGATTATAACTCGCCTTTCCCAATATAATAACTACCCATCCTGTGGATGAACAGATCGCTGTTCGTCTGTTTTCTACAAATGGCATCGACCGATACTGTTGATAATCTTCCCTACGTTAGTCCTAGTTACATTTCCCTACGTTCATCTGCCTTCTTTCGCTACTACATGAATGAATAACGGGGTTGAGATAAAAATATACTGCTTATGTATTAACAGATCCAAACCTGCGGAACACACACTCTTGGTGGCAACCCTTGAGGTTCGAGAACCAGTAATATTCTCATTGTTTCACTCCGCAGTGTTGATTTGTACAAATTAATTAACCTAAACCGGAAGGAAAAAAACAAAACAAAACATGGGTATTGAAAGATAAAAATCATCTGATACACAAGAATCACGAAACGCCCCCAACTATGTGGGAACTACTTCGCCTCCTTCAATGGTTGGAGTTTCATCCCCTACGTTTTCTGTTGGCTGGGTACTCTCCTCGTCTTGGAACCCCTGCCTAAACATATCGTAATTCGTGGGCTCCGCACTCTTGAATGGGCGCTCCCCAAGAACTCGAAGCAAGTCCTCTTGGTGGAGTACCTCCTTCTCCAAGAGCAGCTCAGCAATCTGAGCCACATGCTCCTTGTGCTCCGTTATCAGTTCCAATGTTCGCTCAAAGGCCTTACCCACCCATTCCCGTACTTCGTTGTCGATAATTGCCCCTGTTTTACTGCTGTAGGGTTTGGACATTTCAAAGGTGTCCTCTCGTTGAGGGAATGAGAGGAGTCCCACCTTGTCGCTGAAGCCATACACTGCCACTTGCGCGTAAGTCATCTTAGTCACCTTCTCCAAGTCGTTTTGAGCTCCAGTTGAGATCTTACCCAACAAAACCTACAGTAAGCACCAGATACCCAAAAACAAGTTACATTCAGGTCTCCTTCTTAAATTTCTGCAAAGATTCCACGGTAGGGGAGGGAAAGAGGGTTGAACTTTTACCTGTTCTGCTGCTCGACCACCTAGGGTCATGCACGTCATGTCAAAGAGCTGCTCCTTGGTCATCAAGAGGTTTTCATTCGGAACATACTGAGCAAAGCCCAAAGCAGCAGTCCCACGAGGGACTATTGTAACTTTAAGTAGGGGCTCTGCATGCTCCAGAAACCAACCTGTAACCGCATGGCCCGATTCATGGTAAGCAACAGTTCGGCGTTCTAGCTTGCTTATTACCTGAAAGGCACGCACAGATTAGAATCTTAGTTGTCATGTACCAGATGGAAGTAAAAACCTCGCCTACACATGTGACACTCAGATCTTATATGACAACACATTACGATCGAATTTTCAGTAGTATCTACAAGTTTCAGCCCCAGAAGCAACTGAGAAAACTTTTCCAAAGCTAGACTACAAGGCTAACATGTTCAAGAACAAAGGCATCACAAATAACATGCATAAAACTCCAACAAAGATGAGATCGGATGACTAGTATCTCTCAAATCTAGCTAAAAAATAATACCTTGTTTTTCTTCTCCAAACCACCAATTACCCTGTCAATAGCTGCTTCAAAATGCTCCATTTTGACCTGTGCCTCCTCATGCCTGGCAGCAATCAAAGCAGCTTCATTACAAACGTTTGCAATGTCAGCACCAGCAAATCCAGGTGTCAATGCTGCTAGTCGCTGAGAGTAATATGAAGGCACATGGTCAAGTTTGATCTTTTTCAAGTAAATCTGAAATATCTGATCACGACCCTTGATATCAGGTTTATCAATAGTGATTTGACGATCAAACCGCCCAGGCCTCAATAGGGCCTTGTCTAAAATGTCAGGCCTATTGGTTCCAGCAATTACCACCACTCCTGCAGTTGTCCCAAATCCATCCATTTCCACAAGAAGTTGATTTAAGGTACTTTCACGTTCATCATTAGCACCTGTGAGGCCTCCACGGCCCCTTGCTCGACCAATTGCATCAATTTCATCGATAAATATTATGCTGGGAGCACACTGTCTGGCTTCAGCAAACAAGTTCCTCACTCTAGATGGGCCAACCCCAACAAACATTTCCATAAAGTCTGAACCAGAGATAGATAAAAAGGGCACATCAGATTCGCCAGCTGTAGCTTTTGCAAGAAGTGTCTTCCCTGTGCCAGGGGGGCCCACAAGAAGGGCACCTTTTGGAATTTTTGCTCCAAGTTCCTCATACTTCTTCGGATTCTTGAGAAAGTGCACAAACTCCATAATTTCCTGCTTTGCCTCGTCACAGCCAGCAACATCTTTGAAATACACCTGGAAAACAAATTTTGGCACACATATAATGTTAGCAGAACTTAACTCGCAGAGAATAGGGAAGTTTTGGTTTCATGTAAAAATTCATATCAACACAGATATAGGAAAGACATGTTACCTATGTTAAAAATTCATATCAACACAGATATAGGAAAGATATGGTACCTTGTTTCTGGAATTTTTGTCCATTTTCGTCACATGTGCTTTCCCAATATTAAATATGCCACGACCACCCTTCCCAGGCCCCCCACCTATTCCAAATCCGCTCTGCATTCTTCGGCCCATGTATAGGAGGGAACCGAGGATTAACAATGTTGGAGCAAATTTAAATAACTCTTGGTACCAAACCATTTCTGAAACAAAAGTTACAGGAACAAAATCATGAGGGTCAATCCCTAATGCCTCCTGTGCTTCCTCCAGCTTTTCTTCAAAAGATTCAACACTTCCAATTGTGAAATAGTACTTGTACTGGCTTGTATTTCCTACAGGAGCATGGGACTGCAAAGAATCATCCCTGGTCTCATTGCTAACAGCTGGGGAGTTCCTAACATAAACTTTTGCAACAGATTTATTAGAAACAACAATGTGATCCACCAAGCCAGGTTCTAGGAGCTTGTTTTTGAACTCTTGGAAACTAATCTGAGAACAAAGACAAGTCAGAGCACAAAAAGCTAATCAATGCCACAGAATGCAACTGAGAAGATATTGACAATACTAATAAAGTAAAAAAACACCTAAACTGATAACCAATTGAGCATATAATCACTGAATAAAGTGCAGAGAAAAAAACCAACCTGCTTCTGTTCCCTAGAACCAAATGAAAACGATGAAAGCACAAATGCAAGCAACAGTAAAGGTGTCAAATAATTTTGTAGCTGCTTCACAAAATTGTCTTGGAAATTCCCCTGATCATCAGCATTGGAATCATCTGCAGGAGGAAGCAAAAGTTGCATGTCATATCCTGCAGTTTACAAGTCACATAATTTTGGCAAGCAGGAAGAGTAGAATCAATATCAGGAGACCCAGAGATCTACAGAGTCTATAACGACCCATAGCTGTTATATTGCCCTCCTTTTTTCTGTCAAAGATGATCTTATCAGTAGAGAACATACAAATACAGCATACAAACTGATATCATACACTAAGAAAGAGCGCCCTGACAATGAGGGATTGAAGTTCAACCCCCTCTCTACCTAGCTTATCAGCCACACTACTGGCAGAACAAAGAACACATATATCCAACAGGAGTCAAAGTTAAGATAAAGATTCTGAATCTCGTGCAAAACGTGACAATGGCAACATGGAGGAACAGCAGCATGGCTTCACCAGCCAATGGCAATCTCTGAGACACATTAAACCTCAAACAGGCAACCAATCGCTATCAACCATCCTGGATTGTTCTCCTCGCTCATTTCACTAGGCGCAGGCCACTCCCCCCCCCCCCCCCCCCCCCCAACCCAGCTTGGCCAAGCCATGAAATGCTAAAGCTAATGCCAGCCGTGATACGCTCTGAGGACCTATAATATTCTCACTTCCTTTTACAGGCGTCTTGGCATTCTGACTCCACCACAGCTGAACTTCAAACTCTTAGAAACGGCTTAAAATTTTCCCGAGATCTTTTTTTATGGGAGGCTCCACATCGAAGGCAACTCCAATTGTGTCATCAATTGGTGCAAGGACAACAAGGATACTCCTTAGCACCACTTTTCTGAATTTCAAGATTTGTCAAAAAGATGTTGTTCGTAATTGGACTCATGTCCCTAGATCAGTACATAGTGTTGCTGATTCCTTATCTAGAGAGGGGGTTACCCTCCAATCCTTCATTGTAAGGGGTCCCTCTCCTTAATGGTCCTATTTGCCTTTGAGCAGCATTTAATGGAATGTGCTCTTTCTAAGAATAAATTAAAAGAAAAAGAGTCATTGTTAGTGTGGTTGGAGCACTGGTGGAATTCAACCCTGAAGAACTTTGCTAAAAGAGGCCAGATAGAATCCGGGCTAAGATCCTCTCGCATAGGTTTTCTTGGGGAACTAGTCGCAATTGAGATCAGCTGTTAGTTATATCAAGTAAAAGTTGTGATAAATCCTACTCTCACTGCCCTGACGACCCTCTGTATAAATCCACCACAAACCTGTCAGCCTCATAGCATTCAAACTGGTTTTTTACATCTAGAAAGACAGCAACTAGTAATGAAACAATGCATTCCTAAAAACCAGTTATTGAAATACACGATGATATCAATACATCTTTGCATGTCACCTTTGGCAGCACTCATCCACATATAGTGCCCTTGTTGGAATCCAACTCTCTACCAGATTTAGAAGGAATGATATGAACTTGCATGCCCAGATTCAGACACCAACCAGAACCCCCCTCCTTCCCCCAAACCAAAATAAAAAAGAAAAAACTGCCAACAAAGCCAGAAGGACCATCCCCTGGAAGTCTAGTTAATGTCCCGGCTTGCCCTAACCAAATAGACAGCCCAAAAATCTTGAGCCAGAAACTTTTCCCAACCACTGCCTAGCAATTGAATAGTTGCACAATAACTGTCATTTGAGGCCAATAGAGCCTACAAATCAGACTGATGCTGTACCACTCGACCATGCGAGGCTGATCCGCTAGCAACCAACTAGACTCTACTTCTCTTCTTAACCATTGGGTTTGGCAAGGACCCTACCTCTCATCTTCGAATGGAGTGATCTCATCACTTGAGGCATATTGAAATATCATTTCGGAGACAAATGATATCAATTCTGTAAGAGATTGCACAAAAACACCTCTCCGACACTGCAAACACAGAGACCAACAGTGATCCATACATATTCATGCTGGCCAACAAACAAATTGTGAAGTAGTCTCTTGTATTCAGCTATAACTCGCCAAAGCAAGCACTAACCCAGAAGATTGCTCCAAGAAAATCATATAACACAGAAATGAGGAACAAAAGGATTCAAGTGCTGATTCAGATTCTAGTGCAGAATCATATGGGGCACAAGTTGGCAAAATAATATGCATACAATTAGAAATTTCGCCAGTGCAATAGTCATTTGCAGAAACATTCAAGGTCATGAGCCTTTTCAAAGAAGAGTAATAGTCAAAGAGATGGTCAAAATAGCAATCTGATTCATCCAAGAGATGAGGCATAGAAGAAACCCGGCAGAGCTGCTCTATCCACATCTAGAACATCAGAGGGAAGTTCCATCATATGTAGTCCTCTATGATCCTTCTGGTTCATCAAAGAAAGGGATCATATTCAACGGTAACACTTCCCTACTTCCAAAACAGATGGCTTCACTTAGGTGGAAATTTTGGTTATGGGGCTACACAAGAAAAACTGGGTACGAGTTTTTGGGATAAACTTCAACAACATATGAATTCATGGCAGTATCCCTATTTGCTAGGAAGGGAATTCAACATAGTAAGATTTGCATGTAAGTGCTCAAAGGATAACCTAAACAGTACTCCCTCTATTGGAGGTCTTCTTCTTTCAATAATAACAAGGCAACTAAAAAAGACACAAGAGCTCAAACTCCTTACATATGGAATACAGATAATGAATAAAGAACCCACTATCTATGCTTTCATTCATTTCATTACTGATTTTACAACGTAAGTGCAAACAAGGCCATAAGCGCAAAAATTTACAATTTTCCTGCTTCTAGGTAGCATGGGAACCTACCTAGAAAAACCACTCTCATTAGAAGAAGTTGAAGAAGCGCAAAATGACACAAATGTCAAAGCACCTGGCCCCAATGTATTCAACATTGAATTTGTAAAAAATTGTTTGAATTTCCTAAAGGACTTGCTTGCAGTTTTTGAAGATTTTATGACAATGGACTGGTTAAAAATTCAGGAGCCTCTTTCATAGATTTGATTCCTAAGAAGAAAGAAGCAAAGAGCCCAACAGAGTACAAACAGATAAGCTTGATATCAAGTGCCTATGCCTTAATTGCGATGACACAGTGCCTGTCAGATCACTTTTTTTTAGTTCAGACCAATACGCTTGATATCAAGTGCATACAGATTAATTGCCTAGGTACTCTCACTATGATTTAAAAGAACTCTAAAACATGGCAATAGTGCCTGTCAAAGTGCTTTTCTACGTGAAAAATAAATTTGGATTCAATCTTCATCGTATATAAATTGATAGATAAAAAAACATATTTAACAGCAGTTCATATATTTGGATATGGAGAAGGCATTTTAGAGAGTGAATTGGGATTTTTTAGACTACAATTTGGGTAAAATAGGCTTGTGAAAGAGGTGAAGACGGATATCATGTTGTGTGCCACCCCCTTCTTATACCCTTCTACAAAATGATAAAGTTGGAGGCTACTTCAAGAACTCAAGGGGGTTTAGGCAAAAGGATACCTTTCACCTCTATTCTTTAACATAGATGGAAATTCCCAAGCTCTTTGTTTCTTTTTGGGTAAAATTATGGCTGGATGGAAGGATGCAGCCCAAACGACTCCTTTTTTTTTTATTAAATCACTGCAATTTATCAATGATGTAACTTGCTCCTTGATAAATTGAACAAAAAAGTAATGTCAATCAATTTAAAGCTATTCCAGGTCAGAAAATGTACTGAAAGAAAAAAGGTATATTCGACATCCCTTTGTCCCTACATAAACTAAATCATTTGGTAGAAATGCTAGAGTGCAACATGCTTGGTCTCCGAATTACCTACCAAGAATTACAACTTTTCTTTGGTTGGCCCCAAAGACACAACTTTTCTTAGCCATCTAACTATAAGCTATCACTCTTTCCATGTCCAACTAGTGTAGTCTCTCACTTGGAGGCTCCTGAGAATAAATCTTTTAGGTTGGGAAACATCAGCAATGTTTAGGTAGCCACATGTCGTATGGAGGTGGTTTCCAAAAGTAAAAAGGAAGTAGGGTTGGGAATCAAGAGCTTAAACACAACAAACCATTTTTTTTCTCTCTCCAAGTGGCTTTGAAGGTTTCTTCAGAAGGATCAGTTCTACTGAGGAGGTTCATCTATGCATATAGGAATGACTCATCCCTTTGGCTGCCTTCAGATTCGTCACCTTACAGAAATCCTTTTCTGCAGAAGTCTATATCATCATTTTCAAGTTAATGATGATGTAAAAGTGTAAAACTAAAGAGAGAGAGAGAGAGAGAGAGAAAGAAAGAGTGTGGCAGTTTAGCACTTGTTGAGAGATCTGGAATTCGACCCCTCCTTAATATTAACTCTCACATAAGTCATGCCTCAGCCGTACCCAACTCACCATAACTCCCTAGATCCAACTCAGAACTAAAACTTGAACTATGGAACACATACATCAAGAGAATTAACTAAAACTTGAACCATGGAACACATACATCAAGAGAATTAACTAAAACTTGAACCATGGAACACATACATCAAGAAACTTTACTCCTAACATAGTGGAACAATCTGATAAATGTGAAATGACCAAACTACCCTTACGCATATAAGTCAACAATGGAGCTATGGTGCAGTTTTAAACAAACAGGTGGATGAGACATCAGCCACTTGCCAAGTATTGCTTAAATTTATATACACTAGCTAAAACCCAGCCAATATTCTATTAAGCACCTAGTCAATACTACCCAAAAGACCGGCCTGTAGATACAGCCATGTGGCACCTAAGGAAGGAGAGAAAATTTTACTTTTTGATAGGAAATTTGCCACAGCTGGGAGAATCACTGAATCTATCTAACACTCCACCCTCTCCTCCACTTATGCTTTTGGGCTTTTTCTGCCCTTACCACGCTCGGTGATCTCTACAAATTGTTTGTTTTTTTATTACGCAGCATGACCATGCCCCCGCTCACCGTAGCTGATTGAGCTCAATCAACCACTAGATGGATGCTCAAAGTTGAACTTTGACCAGTCCTCAAAGAGGAACCCTGTGCCTGCTGGTGTTGGGGGGAGTAGTACATGATCAATATAGTGTTGTTCTTCTCACATTCTAAGGAACAGCTGGGATTTGTGGCTCAACTAAGATAGAAATTGGAGGAGTGCTTACTGGGTTCAGGTCCTTCTCAAGAAATTTTAGTAAACCAGAGATTGTAAAAAGGGATTCGGCCATGGTCATTAGTTGGCTTTCAAAACATTGCCTCTGCCTTGGAGGCTTAGACATATCTATGATGAAATTGCTGATCAAAGCACAGCCCTCATGCTGACAATGCTATCTCATACTCATTAGCAAGAAACCTTCATCATATATTAGCCTTGCAATGGGATCTTCCTTTCCCCTTAAGGCTTAAACCAAACCTCTCCCTTTGTCCTTGTATCATATAATGAAAATAATATGTTCAGTTCCTATTCTCATTGAGGGGGATTCGAAGGTAGTAATTGGTTGGTGTGAAAAGGCTCTTCAGAAAAGAGGGAATCTGATGAGGGAGTCTCCCATCAGCAATTACTCTTTCAAACTCTTCAGAAAAGAGGGAGTCTCCCATCAGCATAATGCATTAAGTAATGTCCTTTCCTTGTAATGAGGTCTGATGAGGGTGTTGATTTGTTTGTCAATTTGGGGGAGAAGGCTGGCCTGTGGCCATAGGAAGCAGGCCACTAGGTGCCACACTGGGGCCTGCTGCTGACCCATGACACCTAAGCTGGCCTCTCCCTCTACTTTTGAGGACTAGGCTTCTCTCGCTTCCAAATTGTAACTATTTCATTCTTCTAACTCGAAGTACACCAACACTTCAAACAAATGAATGGAAATCAAATGTAATTATTGCAACTCGAAACAGTTTTTTCAATTGAATTGGCCGGCAGCATTCAAGACTCCAAAATTTCATCAATGTCATGTAGTCATTCAGATTAGCCGTTTAACTGGATAAGTTTTTGGAAGTTGCCAAGCTATGGTAGACAATGGAGAGCCCAAACAGAATGACTTCCTTCCAGGAAGAAGTACGCGGAGGTCACCAAGCTACAGCGGACAGTAGCAACTGCTCACCGTCGACTCGCTCTATGAGTCAACAGGCCATTATTCCTCCTTTCACTAATAGTTCTAACTAGAACGCCGAAAGGTACTAACGTGAACGGCGTAACAAAACAAAAAAACACACTGCTCCATACCTTTAGATTCCGATTTCTGATGATCGTTTCCTTTAGGGACATCATTCTTTTTCTTCGGATAGAAGTTCTCATAATCTGAAAATCACAAAAACATTGCACCTGAAATTTATTTATTTTCAAAAAATTGTACCAAATAAAGCGAAAACGAAATCTGCACCAAACTGCCTTATAAAGGCAGGAGTACAGTCACTTTAAAAAGTATTCATCTTACTCTTCTTCTTAGGTGCTTCGCTGGAAAAGAGTCGATGAAATTTTGGGTTCACGAGCACCCAGTTAAAGTCAGACAAAAACTTTTTCCCGTTAAAACCCTTGTTAGCCCCAATGGACGTCAAATAACCCCTCAGAAAGCCAAGTCCATCGCCTTCCCTAAAACTCCCATCGCCGAATGGTGATCGAACAAGCAATTCGTGCAGACACGCAACCCTTCCACCATAACCACCAAGAACCCCGTTCTAGTATAGAGCAGTTGAGTCAGAAGGGAGGACACAACACTAAATTTGGAAGTTGAACAAAAAAAGGTTAATAATAATAATAATAACAAAAGCCACTCACGGTTTGGAATGTGGAACGAGCGGGACGTGAAGCTGAACGAGCAATTCTGGAAAAAATCATCCTTTGATGGAACCAAGCACGAATGGAACCTGATAACCTGACCGGAAAGCCCTAAGAGGGAAGGAGGCAAGGATCGTGTTATGATATGCCAGAATCGCCCAAGTGGAAAAGCCGAACGCCGAACGCCAAACGCCGAAAACCTCCCTAAAAAAGGAGACCCAATATTATGAGCGGTAACTCGCGGACCACGTAGCATTATTGTTTTTTGTTAAAATAACGATTTTGCCTTTAAACGGAGGAAGGTATGAAGACAAAGGGTTAAAAGCAGCTGACTTGAGACGTTGCAGGTTAAAAACGACGAAGGACCCAACCCAACACGGGGGTGGCATCTAGTCCACCTGAATTCGAACTTGCATATATTCGAGTTGGACTTGATTTAAATGCTTCCACTCAAACTCAAGTCCAATCCAGCCTTGAGCCTAAAATTGAAATCCAGTTCGAGCCTAATAATTTTAACCGATTTGACCTACATATAAAATTTTGTATAAAATACAAATCAAATAAATTACCCATAAACTTATACATAAATTCTACATAAAATTGTGCATGACCTTTGCATAAATTTGTACATAAATATTATACATAAACTCTATTTAAAATTACTTATATACTTTGCATAAAATTATAAATAAAGTTTGTTAAAAAATAAAACACAAAAAGTTAAATGAAATAACAATATCAAAAGAAAGCATAAACTAGTCACAAGGGCTAAAATGAATGCAAGCACAAAGCCTAAAGAAGTCAAAGGAGACGCTGTGGTTGGCTAATTGTCAAGGGTAAAAAACCAAGCTGAAATTCACTGGCAGACGGGCATAATCGAGTGTCAAGGGGTTCTGCTATGAAGGAACTAAAATTTCAGCTACTTACTTCATGGGAATGGGATGTTATTGGCTATGCAAATCAAAGTCATTCAGTTAATTCACGCCCCTCTATCCAATTTCCATCATTTCTTTGATTCTCAAATCTCCATGCACCAAGACGAGCTCTTTAATGACACGTTTCAAATTACATGTCGTCTCACTAGATACGTGGCAGCAATTGATGGAAGCTACTTGACTACATTTTGAAATTCAAAACCGACACGAAGATGTCAGAAGACATGATGCCCTCGGTCCGGTTGTAACCTTCAAACAAAGAAACAAAACGAACTATAAAAATGATGAACATCTTTGTTATTTCACTTCTAATTGCCACCCTCTCTGTAAAAATGGGAGCAAGTTATTTTTCGAAATCTTTATTCATTTGAATTAGACGATATATATTTATATAGTTGTTTTTACATATCTCAAGACTGTAATCACGCATCTACAATCACGTGTAGATTTTTACAATCTCACTAATTTCTTCAATCACGTGATTTCATTCCATTACAGACTTTAATCACGGATTCATTTTATTTACAGATTAACACTCCCCCTCAAGTTGGAGAATGAATGTCAAGAATGGCCAACTTGCGTATCATAGTTGAGAAAAGCTTCATTTCCCCAATGGCTTGGTGAACACATTCACAAACTGATTTGTTGAAACAACATATTTGGTTACAACTGAACCATCTTGTATTTTGTCACGAATAAAATGACAAACCATCTCTATATATCTGGTTCTTTCATGGAAAATAGGATTGGCTACTATATGGAAGACATTTGTGTTATCACAATATAGTAATGTTGGCATCAGATGCAATATTCTCAACTCCATCAATAATGAGCGTAGCCAGGATAATTCATAGTATGTACCTGTCATGGCTCTATATTTGGCTTTTGTTGAGGAGAGCAATACAGTTTTCTACCTCTTTGTCCACCATGAAATATGAGAAGATCCCAGAAAAACACAATAACCCGTAGTGGATCTATGAGATATTGGACAACCAGTCCAATCCAAATAAGAAAAAACCCTCAAAGATAAATCGCTCTAAGAAGGGGAAAATAAACCTTGTCTTGGGCTACTTTTCAAATAGGGCAACACATGCAAGGCAACTTCCATGTGTGGTTTGTGTGGTGCATGTATGAATCTGTATAACACATGGACCGAATATGTGATCCAGCCGAGTAATATTCAAATAAATTAGGCGTCCAACAAGTCGCATATATTAAGATGTGTCTATAAACAATTTGCCTGAATCCAAAAGCTTTACACTTTGCTCCATGGAAAAGTTCACAGGTTTGGCACCCAAGAATCTACCATCTTTTAAAATTTCCAAAGTATATTTTCATAACGAGATGGAAATCCCTTTTGGGATGCCTAGAAAACACTTCAAATTACCCAAATTTTTTATTCAAAAATGACTATGCAGAAGAAAGTTTTTGAGTACTAATATGACATTGACATAATTACAAGTAATAAGGATGTCATCAACATATATCTACAAAGCTATAAATATTTGCCTTTCCGACATGTGAATAATGAGTAATTTGCTTTGGATTTAACAAATCCAATAGCTTGGATAGTTGTAGAGAATTTGGCAAACCATTGTTGGGAAGCTTGATGTAGACCATATAACAACTTGTGAAGGTGACATACGAGATTCTCCCCCTGTCGCTAAAGACTAGGAGGTGGAGACATATAGATTTCTTCATAGACATCACCATGAAGAAAAATATTGTTGACATCTAGTTGGTGAAAAGACCAATTCTGGGCAGCTGCTAAAGCCAATAAACAATGAACAATAACCATTTTAGCAGTGAGAGAAAAAGTATCATGGTAATATATACTTCAAGTTGTGTGTGACCTTTTGCAACAAATGAGTTTTGAAATGCTCAATAGTACTATCTGAGTGCCATTTGATTTTATAAACCCAACGAGAAATAATAGGCTTCTTACCAAGGAGAAGAGAAGTGAGGGGCCAAGTGTGGTGGGCTTCTAAAGCAGCCAATTCAGATTGCATTGGTTCTTGCCAATGAGAATGAGGAAATACTTCAATATAAGATGTAGGTTAAATATTTTGACTAACAATACTAGTAAAGGAGTAATGTTGTGGTGAGTAGCGGTGATAAGAGACAAAATTGCTAAGGGGATAGCGCATACCTTTTTTTGGACCTGACGACAAAAACAACAAATGGTTGGGTGACGTCACATGGTTGCAAACATAGTCACATAAAGTCATGGGAGGTTTATGAGGTCGTTGAGAACGACACAAAATTGGTTCGGGAGAAGGACGACAAATAATGGTTGAAGATAAACTAGATTCGGTGGTAAGGGTTGTTGGACTAGTGGAGAAGGATAAGGTACAAAAAGAGAAATCACCGGGGTTGAATTTGAGGAAGTCGATGGAATTGACTCATAAGGAAAAATAGTTTCGTGAAAAACAACATCACAACTAGTGAACATTTGATGAGTCCCAAGATCATATAGCTTATAGACTTTTTGACCAAGTGAATAGCCAAAAAAAAACAACGTTTAGCTTGAGGGGTAAATTTATGGGGACGTGCACATCAATAGCATATGCAAGACACCCAAAAACTTGAAGATGGGAATAATAAGGAAGTTTGGTATAAACTCGTTCAAAAAGAGTTTGGCGAGAAAGGAGTGGTGTGGGCAGGCAATTAATTATATGAACAATAATTGAAACACATTCTCTCCAAAAATGTAAAAAAAGGTGGGCTTGAAAACGAAAAGCTCGAGTTGACTCAAGAATATGGCGGTACTTGCGGTCTACAACCCCATTTTGTTAGGGAGTATAGACAGAAGAATGTTGATAAATAGTCCATTTTGTTTAAAAAATTCTCGCATTGAGAAGAATTCTCCACCATTATCAACCCGAATGTTTGCTATTGAAACATGGAATTGTGTTTTGACAAATGAGAAAAAATTAACAAGCAGATGTTGTGTCTCACTTTTGTGATGCATAAAAAATACTCATGTGAATCTAGAATAATCATCCACAATAGTCAAAAAGTATTTCACACAAAAAAGGGAGACAGTTTTATAAGGCCCCCAAATGTCACAATGAATTAATTCAAAAAGTCTAACAGACAAAATTGAACTAATAGAAAATGGAAGCCGAGTTTGTTTTGTATTGTAAGATAGGGCCCAAACCCACACGACCAAGGAAGGCCCACATATCCATGTGTATTAGAAGATGGGCCCAAACCCATAAGATCAAGGAAGACCCATGTATCCAAGAGATATAGAAGACGGGCTCTAGGCTCACAAATCAAAGAGAATGCCCATAGGGCCATATAAAGTGATGGTAGGATGGTAAATAAAGAGTCATCTCATAGAGATAACATTGATATAATTAGATTAAAGTTCCAGGGTTAAAACCCTAACCCCTAAATCCTAAGTTCAGGGGTATTATTGTAATACAATAGTTTTATTAATCTATAAATAAAGCTCCAAGGGGAGTGTTAGGATATCAAGTCCATAACCCCTTCTTCCTCCAATTTTCTCCCAATGGGTTTTTCTCCATTTTTTTCCATGAGCTAAATTCATGGAATCCTAGAAATCAACATGATATCAGAGCAGTGATTTTCAAGACTCAGACTATGATTTATTTATTTTTCAGGTTTCATTCTCTTTTATTGTTTTTCATAGTTTTTGGATATTAGTTTTTTTTTGTTATTTTGTTCCTCGTGTTGCTGTTGTCGAGCGTTACATCTGTCTACACTTTCATCAGTCTTTGCGTTCTTGCGTTTCGTTTTTTTCTCCTGCAAAGTCACCATTGCCACCACGTATACGCTATCTTGTGCTGAATATAGAACTGAAGTTGTCAGACGCATAAACAGAAATTCTGATGAGAGAGTCATTGTTCTTATTGTAGAACACTGCCGATTTGTTTTTGTTGGACGATCTTCGTTGCCCTCTAGTTTTTGTCTTCCCTCCTGAAAATGAAGTGGAAGTCCGCCAAAATCACGGAAACAGAGCAAGGAAAGCACTCGATTGCCATATTTTTCCCGTCAATATCAGAATCGGCTCTGCTGGTATCTCTCATATTTCTGGAAAGTCTCTACTTGAGTCAGGTTCCAACGACGATACGAGATTTCTGAAAGTCTGTCGAGGCGCCAGCTCCATTGCCACTTACAGAGACGTGTCTGCCTGGGATTTTTTGACATTTCGAAACTTGCTGCTAGTTTTGTTGATCATCCGAAAATTTTCACTGGATTATTTCCCCGCCAAAAGCTTCTAGTTTCTATTTCTACTTGGGAGCGGATTAATCATCCTAGCATTACAGGAAGATTTACTGCTGATTCTCTACTAAATTTTGTCGTTCCTACTACTGCTGTCGGAAAGTTTCCCGTTGTTGTTCCGCTTTTTTCGGAAGCCAGGATCGTCGCCGTGAGGAAGATGATACTGTCTTCCAGTACATTTCCATTTTCAGGAGATCGTATCTCTGTTGCTGTAATCCAAGCCATCGTTCCATAATTTCCTTCCGAAGAGCTCTGTTTTCTCACTATCCGACCGAGAGGAAGAAAAAGACGGGCGGAATCAAAATTTTCCTAAGTTAGGAAAAATTAAATCCAGCGCTGGTTCAGTCATCCGCCGGGCCGCCTGCCCGAGTCAACCCGGGCTGTTCTTCTTGCTGGCAAGCACCACCAGTCTATCAAGTCAACCCAGACCAACTCGGATCGGGTCAACTTGGGTCCGGGTCAATTTGACTTGGGCCACTTATGTTTCTACCTCAGTATACGTGTCTTTCATGACTCGGATATATTGAGCTACAATTTGACTCAACACGACTCGGTAAAATTTTCTCTAATCGGATTATTATTTTGAAGAATTAAAAAATTATTCCTTGATCAACATATTATTTGGTACATATATTTGCATTGAGATTATTTCATGAGTTAATTTTACAAGGATTATTTTGGTTTGTGTTATATGGGCCCAAACCCATTTCAGCTGATGTTATTGTGTCACTTTTGATGAGACATTATTATTGAAGAAGAGGTGGTTTCATACCATTATTTATCTGTCCTCGTAAAAAATACCAAACATATTTGAGGTTGGGATTCCATGACGGAGGAACTTAATACCCCGTTAAAAATATAAAAAATATTTGTGGTTGGGATTCCTTGACAGAGGAACTTAATACCCCGTAAAAAAACTAAAAAATATTTGCGATTGGGATTCCATGATGGAGGAACTTAATACCCCGTAAAAAATATAAAAAAATATTTGTGGTTGGGATTCCATGACGGAGGAACTTAATACCCTGTAAAAAATATAAAAAATATTTGCGGTTGAGATTCCATGACGGAGGAACTTAATACCCCGTCAAAAATATAAAAAATATTTGAGGTTGGGATTCCATAACGGAGGAACTTATTATTATATTTATATTACTTCCCCCCATTAATGTCATATATTACTCTACCACTTGAGAGTCGTTGTCTTGTGGAGGGAGACGGTGGTGGAGGTGAACACTTCAAAGTAATGCCGATAGACACACTACCTACAGAAGATGGAGTGTGCCCTATATCCAACATGAGTTAAGATTGGAGTATGGAGCAATGTCTCAGAGGCTAAGAGTGATTTACTCTCACTCATATTATGCCAGTTGGGCCTCATGAACGAGAGCACCAACGTGAGGGGGAGTGTTGGAAGATTAAAGTATATTGGAAGACAAGCCATTTTATACAAAAAAAATTTATACATCATTTGCAGCAAGCTGGGAGTTCATGTTGTTCTCTCACCCCCAGCTTGAGGGGGAGTGTTGGAAGATAGAGCCCAAACTCCATATAACCAAGGAAGGCCTACATATCCAAGTGTATTAGAAGATGGGCCTAAGCCATAAGACCAAGGAAAACCCATGTATCCAAGAGATAAAGAAGACGGGCTCTACGCCCATAAATCAAAGAGAAGGACCATAGGCCCACATACAGTGATGGTAGGATGGTAAATAAAGATTCATCTCATTGAGATGGCATTGATGTAATTAGATTAAAGTTCCAGGGTTAAAACCCTAAACCCTTAGTTCAGGGGTATTATTTTAATACAGTAGTTTCATTAATCTATAAATAGAGCTTCAAGGGGATGGTTACGACATAAAGTCCATAATCTTTTCTTCCTCTAGTTTTCTCCCAATGGGTTTCTATCCATTTTTCTCCATGAGCTAAATTCATGGAGTCCTGAAAAATCAACATTTTGAAAATGCACAAACATCACAAGCATTATTTAATTGAAAAGGGAAATTTAACAAATGTTTTGTCATAAAATTTAATCTAGAGGAAGACAAATGCTCCAATTGGCGATGCCACAAAATAGTGGAGGAGGTGACCCGAAGGCTAGATGAATGACAAGAAGTGGTTGCTGTAGATGGAGTTTGAGATTTTGGTTTCTCTAAAGCTAATGCAACCAAGTAATAAAGTTCGTCTCATTGTTCACCCAAACCAATCGTTGTCTTCATCATCAAATCCTGCGATAAAATGTTATTGAACAATTGAGATCTTTGGTAACTCGACTCACATACATTAAATTCACCTTAAAAGATGTCATACCAAGCACAATTTTTAAAGTATCAACGGAATTCAAAGGTAAATCCCTAATGGAAGTAATTAGAGCATGTTCTCCACTTGGCATAGCAACTGGTGGCAAAAGGGTGTTATTAATTCTATTGACAAATAAAGTTGAAGAAGAAGAAATATGGTCAGTTGCACCACTGCCGATAATTAATTGATGGAGTCGCAACAATGTTTGTAACAAACCTGAGGAAGCAATATCAAAACATTAGCTTTAGGATTGCCCGATTGTGTTGTCCTTTTTTCTTGCATGATAGATAAGATTTGTTGGATTTACAAGTCAAAAAGCCCATTTATTACCGACGACACTTCCTGCATTATTTGAGCCTCCTTGACATTGTTGACGAAAGACTGATGACTTTTGTTGTGTTTGGAATGGGTACCTCGTTGATTAGGCTTGTTCGATGCATGTTTAGGATGTTTTGGTAGGTATCCATTCAGCTTCCAACATGTTTCTTGAACATGGTGGTCACGTCACAATAAGAACAGTGCAAAAGTTTTTTATTAGAAGTGTTGGAACGAGAAGAACCTTGTCCACGTCGAACAGCTAGAGCCACAAGTTCAGTTTTTTAAACAACCATGGCTGAGTTCTTTGTCGTTTCACGTGTAGCCCCCAGACTTCGTTGCTTCTCTTCTTGGACAATGGAAGAGTAGGTTTTGCCAACATCATGTAGTGGATTCATTAATAGAATTTAACCCCAAATTGCACTGTAAGACTTATTGAATCCCATGATAATTGCATCAATCTACGTCTCTTATGGTTTGTTCCTCAAGAGCAAACAATGTCATTATAGGATCCTAGTTCATCCCATAATCTTTTAAGCTTTGTGTAGTAAGCCGCAACAATCATTTAATCTTGAGCAAGACAAGCAATGTCCCTCTCAATCTAAAAAATATGAGGGGCATTGTTTTGAGAAAAATGATCATGAAGGTCTTCCCATACCTCCTGAGCAGTGGTCAAAAAAATGACACTGTCTGCAAGATTTGATGTGAATGAGTTGATAATCCAAGAGGATCATATCGTTGCATTTTCTCCATGAAGAATATTTGTCTGGTGTGGTTGTGGTAGACGGCATTGTGGAGGTCCCGTATATGAATCCTAACTTGGATTTGGCATTCACAGAAATCGTCATGGTTGTACTCCATGTCAAATAATTATCCCCATTGAGAGGCTTGGAAATAAGCACGAGTCCTAGATGATCGGAATGGTGAATAAAATATGGATGGGCAGCATCAAGCTTACCTCCATTCGAAGATTGCACGTTCGTCATAACAATGAGAAATGACGATAAATAGAAGGCCAAAAATAATCTTCCCCGAGCGGCACATGCTTCCAAATAGTGCAGGAAGGCAAAAAACAAGGGTCCAAGTTGACATCCGAGTTAACTTGATGAAAAAAAATGCGGCTAGGCAGCAACGGATTTATTGAATGGACTTGGCTGGTCTGGCTCAGCTGAGTCTGGAATATGTTGATTTAAATCAACAATAGCACCTTGGTGCTTTAAATCGAGTCGCATTTCTCTTTGCCTCTTTCGAGCAAAGCGAGCCGCGGCAAAGTGCGAACAACAATGTTAAACACCTAGCCAATACTACCCAAAAGACTGGCCTGTTAGGAGCGGAAGACATAGGTACTTAACCTAGGACCATAACAGTACACCCTGCCCTCCCGAGCCGACGACCATGGCGGCATTAACACAGCGACGAAAACCTTTGGGGAACGTCCGGGGATTACGATCGCCCGCGCACGCGGGGAGTCGAACTCGGGATGTAGAACCTAAAACCTGGCTCTGATACCAAATGTTAAGCACCTAACCAATACTACCCAAAAGACAGACCTGTTAGGAGCGGAAGACATGGGTACTTAACCCAGGACCATAACAGACAAGGAAGGGCTCGGTGAACGACAACGAATGACGAGGAAGGGCTCAACGAAATTTCTAAGAGAGGGAAGCTATGGGCACATAAAAAAGAAACTAAAATTGCTCAACCTTCCAGTGGGATGAGGAGCGAGATCGAAAGAGACAGGGTAGGGGGCTGCTCTAATACCATGTAAAATGGGAGAAAAATATTTTTTGAAATCTTGATTCAATTAAATCAAACGATGTATATTTATACAATTGTTTTAACAAATCTCGATATTGTAATTACATGTCCACAATTATGTGTAGATTTTTACAATTTCGCTAATTTCTTCAATCACACGATTTCATTTCGTTACAGACTCTAATCATGCAAATCATTCTATTTATAGATTAACACTCTCTGCCGCTACCGTCAAGTTTTCGCCACCACAAGAGCAAGAATATAACAAAGAAAGGCTAGCGTTGTCGAGCTAAAAGGTGTTTGAAAACCCGATTTAGAGAAATAGGAGCATGAGTTGTCCCACAAAGCCTCTTCTCTTTCGTCCAGAATGGGAGAAGAGTTAAGAGAGAAACTTAGGGAGACGATTTTTGTTCTTCCTCATCTTGGTGAGGGTCTCTCCATCCTAGACGCTGCCTCATCTCCGCCTACTCATGATCATCATACCCAAGACGCCAAGGAGCTTGTCATCATACCCAAGATCGCATTCCAAAATCCAGAGCCATGCCCTACTCTCTCCTCTTGATGAAATGAAGCTCAAAGAGCCGAAGTCCAAGGCCAATTAAATCGGTCCCTCGACTCTCTCCAGACTGTCGTACTCCCGTTTTGATCCTACTATTGACTGCTTGTTTAAGTAAACGAGTCGGCCCGCTAGCTTGCGAACCAAACCGTAGTTCGTTCTATCTTAGTGGTTCCGACCACTCTTGTAGGCGATAGCTTTTCGTACCTAACAAATCGGTCTTTTGGGTGTATTGGCTAGCTGCTGTCATGGTATCAGAGCTGGGAATGCCACATCCTGCGTTCGAATCCCGTGAGAGGCGGTCAAGAATGGGCGGGGTGGGTGTCAAAGTGGTTCCATCCACTCTTGTAAGTGGTAGTTTTTCGCACCTAACAGATCGGTCTTTTGGGTGTATTGGCTAGCCGCTGTCATGGTATGAGAGCTGGGCATGCCACGTCCCGCGTTCGAATCCCATGAGAGGCGGTCAAGAATGGGCGGGGTGGGTGTCAGAGTGGTTCCGTCCACTCTTGTGGGCGGTAGCTTTTCGCACCTAACAAATCGGTCTTTTGGGTGTATTGACTAGCCGCTGTCATAGTATCAGAGCTAGGCACACCACGTCCTACGATCGAATTCCGTGAGAGACGGCTCCAGAATGGGTGGGGTGGGTGTTAGAGTGGTTCTGTCCACTCTTGTAGGCGGTAGCTTTCCGCACCTAACAGGTCGGCCTGTTGGGGAGTATTGGCTAGGCCCTTGACAACGGCTAACCAATACTCCCCAATAGGCCTACCTGTTAGGTGCAGAAAGCTACCGCCTACAAGAGTGGACGGAACCACTCTGACACGTTCAAGTTAGGCTCATTTACTTAAAAGAATTAGAAAACCGATCTCAAATTCCATTTGAGATTGGGATTATTTGAATTGAACCAAGCTGGTACCGATTCGAGCTCGAGCTATTCGTGAACCAACTTGGTTCGATGCTAGACCCAATCATTAGAATCAGATAAGCAAAATCCTAAAAAGAAGCAGATGCTGCCTCCCAAGTCTTGGCCACCAAATGTTGGAACACTCTTTAATTCTCAAACCACATAACAATTTTTTAGGATAAAAACTTGGTCTACAAAAAACAAAATTCTGAAATTAATTCCTTTTCTCATCAACTCGGAATTTTTTTGCATTTTTGACATTACCACCTTTGAAATTGTAGTGACGGATGTTTACAAACCACAAATTGTCATTCTGCCGCGGTCATGGGACTTATGAAATACCCATCTACCAACTGCCCTTCTCACCATTTCGCTGAAGCTCTCCATCCATGTTAACAATAGAAGCAATTCAATGTCACTTAAGGAGAGAGTATTAGGTTGTGTAAAACAACTAACTACAAAAGTTAATTAATTTTTGAAGTTATTAGTCATTATCGCATTAAAAATTTCTACAATCTTAAGGACTGAAGTAATTAGTTATTAGTCACCATCAATATGGCTCTTTTATAATCAAACATGACAATACTCAAGATCATGAACATCTTCTGAAACTAAATCAATTTGATAACACTAAGGGGGGGTTAGTCCACAATGAAGTGGAATGAATTCCCCCCGCATTACCTAGATCATTAGATAAATGGGTTAGTATAAAATGAATTACTCTTGAAGTGAATTACGTCACTTCATTCTATCAGGCAAAAATCGGGGAATTTAAATTCACACCTATTTTGAGAATCAAACAATTGAAGCACGCGTCGCGCGATGTCGTCCCCCCAGCCCTGCGATCCTTCGGCCAATTTTTTTTTCTCTTTCTCCCTCCCTCCCTCCCGTCGGCCTTCCTCCCTCTCGACCTCCCTCTCCTCTCCCTCTCGTCCTCCGTTGTAGAGTACGGGAGGCTGAACCTCTGTCGTAGAGCCTCTCGGCCTCCTGATTTCTCATCTCTCGGCATCCCTCTCGTCCCCCCCTGTCTTCCTTCCTCCCTCTCAGCCTCCCTCTTGACCTCCGTCGTAGAGCACGGGAGGCCGAGCCTCTCGACCTCCCGACTTCTCTTCTCTCTCAACCTCCCTCTCTTCTCACTCTCGGTGTACCGTCGGAGCGCCACCTCTGTTGCCATGGCCCGCTGGCCTGCCGCTGAGGAAGACGACGTGCGTCGTGAGAAAAACGATGGTTTAATTTTTCCTAAGTTAGGAAAAATTAAACCATCGTCATTAAAATAATAATTTATAATTTTTATTTATAAAATAATTATTTTTATTTATTTAATACATTTATTTTATAATTATTATATTAAATTAGTGATTTAATAGTCATAATTAAAATATTTTTAAAATAAATATTTGATAAATTATTTTAGTTTAATTATCCCATTGCTATAATTAATTAAACCAATGGTTTTAAATTTTGTGACAATATATTATTAATTAATAATACATAAAAAAAAATATTATGTTATTGATAAATATATATTTATTTATTATATTAATTTTTTTATTATTGTATTAAATTAGTGGTTTTTAATGTTAAAATTTATCTTATGTTATTAAAAAATAATTTATTTATTTATTTATTATATTCGCTTATGTTATTTTTTATTTTATTTATTTATTTATAATAATTTATTCTAGTCACATGTAATTATTTTATTAATTTTTAATAAAATATAATCATTAAGCAATATAATATAGTTTTTCATTAATTAGGATATTATTATATTCTAATACTACACGTTCAATCAACTATAAGTGTAGTAACCATGTTTATTTTGGTTAATTATCTGTTTAGATATATGTTCTATTTAAGTATATTATAAAATATTACTCATTCTCTTATTTATACCATACTTTTCATTTGGGGGCATTAACATTGGAATCTGTTTTCCAGTGCACTTGAACTCGTCTACACTAACACCCAAGGATAAGTTGAAGTTGAATCAATTCATTTAAGTTCAATTCAATTCTTCACTTCAATTCAAGTTCATTGTGGACTAACCCTCTCTAAGTATACAAAATCGGCTAACAAGATAAAGATTTTCCTCACCGATCCTAGACTTGAACCTTTAGAATCTATACAGAATGCATATGACATAAATATATGAAGGAAAAACAAAAGAAGACAGAAGAAGACACTTTATTATGTAGAGGTGACATTTTACAAGTTGTTCTAGATCGACTATTTAACTGTATGAAGTCAACAAAAGATGTATGGGATACTATAAGATTCAAATACGTGGTGGAAGAATAAGGTACAAACAAATATCTTAACTATAAGTATTTTATTATGCACCTAGCCAAAACTACCCAAAAGACCGGCCTGTTAGGAGCGGAAGTTATAAGTACTTAACCTAAGACCAAGTGGGTCTCTGTGAGGCGTTTGGGTCATGAGCCCATAACCTCACACCCCACTTTCACGAGCCGATGACCACGATGGATTTTACTCACATAGCGATGATGTATTAGCTGCGTCCTAGCGACGTGATCGCCTGCAACCGTGGGGAATCGAACTCATGAGCAAGCACTAGCTCTGATACCAAATGTTACACACTTAGCCAATACTACCCAAAAGACCGGCCTGTTAGAAGCGGAAGACATAGGTACTTAACCCAAGACCAAGTGGGTCTTTGTGAGGCGTTTGGATCATGAGCCCATAACATATTTGGATTCAACAAGATGGATGACAAAGTTATATTTAACCAATGCCATGAGATTGAAGTTTTTAGTATACCAATGAGTGTTCTAGACATTATATTAATATAAAAACTTTCTAAGTAGGAGTCATCATTGCTAAGTTCCCCCCTTTAAAGGAAAATATCAAAAGAAGTTCATCAACAAGACTAAAACTGTCACCCTAGAGCAATTACAAATAAACATTAGGTTAGATTAAGATATCGCCTTAGAGATACGAAAGATGTTAAACTTGTTTCTAAGGTAAATATAAGACTACAAGTAAATTGATAAAAAATATTAGAACTGAGAAGAAAAGGAGAAGTTTTGTATGTGAAAAAGTTGGATATATTTTCTAGAACTTGTTGATATTGAATTAAATATGAAAATATAATTAAAAAACTTATTACCATGCTAACTAAAGCAAGCATTGTGGATTCAATTTTAGCTAGTTTGAATAGTTTTATGAATCAATTTATAGAAATTTGGATAGAGAGAAAGAGACCAAAAGAGAGACAGAGAGAGGGCGAGCTACCGTTAGAAACGCCATAAAATTTATGGAGAGCAAAATTTGAAATAAATAAAGTAATTTTTTTGCTTAATAACTTATGAACCTTTAATTAGATATAATTTTTCAATTGTCATATCATGTCAAGCTTGGTGGAAGAATTAAGGTCATGGAAGGAGAAAAGGGGAGCTGTGTTCTTAGTAAGAAGACCATAGTTTTGTTTTGTTTTTTTGTTTTTTTATAGCAAATATAATAGTGAAGCAATCTATTGTAGCTTCTTGAGGACAATGTGTAGGATCCGATGCATATTTGTTTTATATAAGGAGCTTTTTTCAGAGTTTGCTTCAACCTTTTAAAAAAATTAAGTGAAATGATAGTTAGGATTGTGGACATTGGGCTTACTTCTTAGTATATGTTACACTTTCTAATATACTTTTGGATTAAAAAAATGAGTCTCATTGTTTTTTCCAACTTAAAAAAAAAGTTTTCAAACTCTATGTTGATGTTTATGTTGAACCTATATAATAGAAACTTTGTTAGCAATTGGGTCAAAATGTTGTATCTTAAGTCCAACTTATATGGTCAATTACGGTTTGTCTTGTCTATTCTTGTGTTGCATTATGTTCTATTGATTATATGATATAAAAATAATTATTAAGTATGATCCTTTTAGATATTGTATTTTCAATTACAACCCAATAGACTCTCTTTTTCAATAGAGTCCTATATTTCAAATCTAATGGACAATTTATTTGTTACCATTAATAAGTCCTAATAAAAATTAAGATGACTAAATTACTACTATAATAAAAACATATTTAGTTTAAAATATTAATTAAAAATAAAAAATACCAACCTCATGGGAGAATGGGATAGAAAGGCAGAGGCCCATCCTCTCTCAATTCACAAATAGTTGGGTCATTTTAGGTTGTAGTCTTGGGTTAAGTACTTGGCTTTCTGTTACCAAATAAATCAGTCTTTTGGTATGTATTGGCTAGGTGTGTAACATTTTATGTCGAGAAAAGGAAGGAAACACTCCTCGTCTCCTTGTTTTCTTTGATGGAGGAGACAAAACCAAAATTCTCCCAAAAGAAAAAATAAGGGAAAAGTCCCATCACTCTTCAATGAGAAATGCGTAGGAGAAGTGTGGCAGCCTTCTTTATCAAATTGTAGGGGGAGGGGGGGACTCTCTCTTTGATTTCCATAGAGAGGGATCCTATTCCAGTCTTTTCTTCTCTTCAAGACTTCCACTATAGAGACGAAAGAGGGGGCTGGTTTCCCTCTTTGTTGGTATGAGTTGTGCATCTTTAATATTTAAATTAGTAATTAATTATTATACCCTTAAATTCAACAAATGTTGTTGGTCCTTTTTTAAATTAAACGCTACTATATTTAATATATAAGATCTACTCGGTGACAATTTTGAAATTATAACATCTATAAATATCATATTTAAAAACTTCCAAAAAAATCAGGTTTTGAAATTTCACATATTTCACGTAGTTACTTTGTAGCAACACCCTTGCACCAAGTATCCTCTACTGGCTTCTTCGGTGATTCCCTACGTGATTGACAGGGGAGGTTCCCCTAGGCACTCTAATAATTGGTGTGCCTAATGGCTACAAATCATTCGAGGTCTTCTTCATTGATTTGAACCCGTTAGTGGTGCACCTCCTCAGGGTTCAAGTGAATGAAGCATGTAATTCACTTGAAGCCGTCGAGGCGCTGCCTCTCGCGACTCTCTTCCTCTAGAATTTTTTCCCCTCTCTCTCCCTCTCTCTTCTCCTTCTCCCTCTCACACTCGGCCTCCCTCTCCCTTCTCCCTCTCCCTTCTCCCTCTCGCTCTCGGTCTCCCATTGTGCAACCTCTCGTTCTCGCTCTCAGCGAAATTATCATCTCCCTCTTGCTCTACCCCTTCGACCTTCCTCCCCTCTACGTCATCTCTAACCATCCTCCCCTCTAGCCTCTACCTCTCTTTTTCCCCCCTTCTCTTGCTTCTCACTCTCTTTCCCCCTAAAAATCCTCCCAATTTCCTTCAATTTCCCCCATTTTGGCGTCGATTTCTTCGATTATACTTCGATTTCCCTTGATTTCCCATTTGGCATTAGTTTTCCCCAAATTTTAGAAGGTAACCCTAAACCCTAAATTTTTTCAATTAACTTACTGCTGTATTTGATTTAATTTTAATTTATGTGTGCGGTATTTGTATTGATTGTTTAGTTATTGCATAATTTCGGGATTTAGGGTTATGGTGTATGGTATTTAGGGTTCAATTTCGTCTTTATAGGGCATAACTTTGGGTTTATGGTATGGTTAAGGGTATTTAGGGTTTAGGGTTAATGGTTTATGGTATTTAGGGTTTAGGGTTTAGGGTTTAAGGTTTAAGGTTTGGGGCTTTTAGGGTTTAGGGTATTGGTTTAATAGCATGGTTTACTTTCTGGAATTAGGGTTAGTGTTAATTGAAATTAGGGTTTTGAAGGGGTTAGGGTTTATGGTTTAGTATGGTGTACTTTATCGAATTAGGGTTTAAGGTATGTTAAGTAATGAAGGGTGGGTTGAGTCCAGTTCAAACTAGGTTGAGTCGCCTGCACAAGCGTCCATTAGCCAATGAAACCCGACCCCCATCATTGATGAGGTACGGTTCGTACTGACTGTGAAGTCATATGGGGCTCTACCAGGGGTGTTTGGTGAATTTGGCCTTGATGAGTGTTTTTTTTTTTTCACTATTCTAGTCATCTATAATGGAATTAGTATGATCAATTTTTAAATGTTATAGAATGTTGTTGAATAATTTTGAAGTGCTATGGAATGATCTTGCCATATGGTAAGGAGATTTGGGTGTCATAAGTTTCCACCATGTGGTATTTTTTTAGTCTTTTTTGTGTGTTTCCATGTGTCCCTAGTTACTAGGACGGGTAAAAGTTGTCTGATAAAGTTTTTTCCATGAGGACCATCTCGAATTTAGATTATATATGGTTGGAAGAAGACATCAAAATGCTCAATCATATGACATTTGGACCTTCGAAGAAGATAGCAAAATGGTCGATCTCTTGCTCGAGCAGGTCAATATGGGGAACAAGTTATCCAATGGGGTTTGGAAGCATGAGGTGTATATGGACCGGGTCAATAAGTTCAATGAAGACGCAGTCAATAAGAAAACTTGTGAGCAACTCAAGAATTGAACAAGATCATGGAAGAAAACTTACCAAATAGTAATGAGCTAGTCTCAACCCTAGTGGGTTTGGCTGAGATGCAACCACACAACGAGTTACAACATGTTATTCTATATGGCAAGTCTACATCAAGGTTAGTAAATAATGTTGTACTGTAAAATATTTTGTATATTTTTCGCATTACTAGAACTCTATTCCAAGATGTTCAAAAGATATTTTTTTTTCCTGTAGGAGCTTAGAGATGCTGATAAGTATAGACATGAAGGGAGAAAATTTTACGACAAATTGGCTTTGGTAGTGGGAAACTCAATAGCCATGGGGATAGAAAGTCAAACTTGTGTAGATTTGGGCGAAGATCTCCTCCATGAGTCAGAATGGACACTGATGGATGAGCTCGAGGATGTCAATGTAGGTAGGGATACTCTATCGCCATTCCTTAGAGGGAATGAGTCGGCACCTGAGTAGTCTCGAAGTGGTAACCCATCACCTCCAACTCGTCGTAGAAAGAGAACCGAAATGTCCACTGATGACACTGGCAGGTTCATTGATGCAATGAAGGATATTGTTGAGGCATTTAAGGATGTCATCAAGTCTTAATATGGTAGTGCCAACAATGATTGGTACAAAACCCTCCTGGAAATCCCAGACTTGCCGATAGAGTTGAAGTATCGCGTTCTTGAATGGTTGGAGACACCAAATAAGAAGGTCATGTTTATGGAGATGACAGTGGAAGAGCGGCTCGAGTGGCTTAAATTTTGTTCTCATGAATTGTAGTAATGAATTTTAAGTACACTATCTACTTTGGAACGAGTATTTTGTATTTTAATGATGATTTTTGAATTATGACATTGTAAGACTTATCATTGATCTTTTATGAATGCCATTATGGTTAAAATTTCTTTTCATGATTGTTGTGTTGTTATTGTGTGGATGAATATGGTCGATGAGTATAGATGTGGACACTTGAATGAATATGGTCGATGAGTATGGATGTGGACATTTGAATGAATATGGTTGTGTAGGGTTATGATTGAAGGTAGGATGTATGAATGAATGTAGGAATGTGGGAATGTGGATGAAAATGGATGTGTGAATGGATATAGTTGTGTAGAGGTGTAATTGAAGATAGGGGTGTGTTTGTGTTTATGACTTTTAGGAAGAAACGAAAATTATTTTTGTAGTTGTCATTGTATTTGTGGGAATTGTATTTGCAGGTTTCTATGGATAATATGATATACGAAGAAAATATTGCAACTATGTTTGCATTCACATGTATTTTGTTCACCATGGGAAGATATTATCTCTGCAATTGCAATAGACATGTATCGCGTTCTTGTGGGATTAGTGGTCCATTGTATTTGCAAAAGGCACTAGATAAATCACCTGTTAAATTTAGAAAAGTTTACAGGATGAATCAAATGGTATTCCAAAAATTGGCAGAGATACTTAATAGTAGAGGATTTTTATCAGCTACAAAGACCATCTTAGTGGAAAAACAACTTGCATATTTTCTCCTAACTGTTAGTCAACAACAATCGTATAGTATCACAATAGAGATGTTTGATAGATTGAACTAGACCATAAGTATTTCAATAAGGTGTTGGATGTTATTCTCAAACTCCACTCTAATTACATCAAATGGTCTTCGAAACGCACTCACTCAAAGATTTTAAATAATCCAATGTTTTATCCATACTTTAACGTAACATCATTTACCCTCTAATGAACAATTTTAGATTAATATACAAATTTACTTTGTATTAATTGAAATGGTATAATTAGGATTGTATTGGGGCTATTGATGGAACTCATACCAAAGCGAACATCCCACTTGAGCAACAACAAAGGTTCTGGAACAAAAAAGGTTATCTCTCACAAAATGTGATGGCAGCATGTCCATTTGACACATTGTCGGATGGGAGGGATCAGCAACTGATTCTTGTGTACTGAAGAACACATTGACTCACCGTGATAAAATTTTTGTACTTGAAGGTAAATAATATATGTTTATGAAATATTTTTTTATATATTATTGTCTTCAATTATTTTATGTAGAATATATTTTCTATTATAGGTAAATATTATCTAGTCGATATTGGTTATGCAAATCTTCCAGGATTTTTGGCTTCATATCGAGGAACTCATTATCATCTACAAGAATTTGGAGACAATTTTCATAGAAATGATAAAGAATTATTCAACCAAAGGCACTCATCTTTGAGGAATATTATTGAACAAAATTTTGGTGCTTTAAAAGCTCGATTTCAAATGTTGAAAGACACTCCTCCATTTTCTTATTAGATCCAGATAAAAATTGTAATTGCTTGTTGCATATTACATAATTATATATGTAGAGGATTACAATGATATGTTTGAAACAGAAGATGATGATTCGGGTGATGAGCTTGGTGGAGGAAGTGATAAGGTCCAATTAGTAGGTGTAAATAATGATGAAGATAACGATGGTCTTGTGGATGAAGACAACTAATCAACAAACATTCGGAGGCAGTGTGCGTTAGAATCCACAAGAGCCGCACGATACTGAGATGTCATTGCGACTCTTATGAGGAATGATAATTGATGGTTGTATCTTAATACTTTTAAATATGTATCTTGTCGTTCATATGTGCTAAACTAGGAACTTGATGATTTTAATATTAAATGCATGAATTCGTTGTTATCTTCCAAGGCATAAATGCTTGTTTTTATGCTACAAATTGTAGGCTATTACGAGTAACTCAGTTCATTATTAAGCATTTTTTAATTTTAATTATATATATATTATTAATAATCTATCTTAAGTTATTAATAAAATAGTATATTTATTTATTTATTATATTCATTAATTTTATTACTATATTAAATTATATATTTAAGAATGGTAATTAAAATATTGTCAAAGTAAACATTTGACCAATTAATTTGGTTTAATTATCCCATTTTATAATTAATTAAACTAATTATTTTAATTGTGTGAAAATATATTATTAATTAATACTATGCAAAAATTCATCTTGTGTTATTAATAAAATAATATTTTTATTTATTCATTATGTTCATTTTTTAATTACTGTATTAAATTAGGGATTTAATAGTGGTAATTAAAATATTTTTAAAGTAAGCACTTGATTAATTCTTTTGGTTTAATTATCTTAGTTATATAATTAATTAAACCAATGATTTTAAATTTAGTGAAAATATATTATTAATTAATAATACTTAAAATTATATTTTATGTTATTGATAAAATAATATATATATTTATTTATTATATTTATTTTTATTACTGTATTAAATTAGCGATTTAAGAGTGGTAATTAAAATATTGTTAAAGTTAGCATTTAATCAATTATTTTTGTTTAATTATTCATTTTTATATTAAAATATATCTTATGTTATTAATAAATAAATAAATAAATTTATTACATTCTTTTATGTTTTTTTTAATTTTTATTTATTTATTTTATAATTAATCAGTACACAATTAATTGTAATTATTGTATTAATGTACAATAAACTAGAATCATTAATTAATATAATATATTATTTATTTAATTAGTATATTAATATATTTTCATTCTACATTAAATTATTTTAGTAATCATATTTGTTTTGGTTAATTGTCTATTTAGGTATAAATGTTCTATTTAAATATATTGTAACAAGTTATTGGTTATATTTTTTATTTTGGGACAGAAATACTAGAAAATGACAGACGACTGAATTTGAGGTTCAAAGTGCACTAACCCTCCCTTACCCAAGTTCTGAGGTGGAGAGGTTGGGGGGTGCGAACATGAGCGGCGCGGGGGCGCCCGATTTCTTCTACAGAGAGGCTCAGCGCCTCGGCTATGTCGCGCGTTCGGCGTTCAAGGTAATGGATTTTGTAATAAACTTTCAATCTCTTTATTACACCTCGTCCTCTTCTTTTTCTTCCTGTAACATTTTATCACGCAAAAATATTTGGCAGCTGCTGCAATTGCAAAAGCAGTACAAGCTGATAACACCTGGATCTTCTGTCCTCGACCTTGGATGTGCTCCTGGCGCTTGGCTGCAGGTATTATTTGCTTTCTACTTTGGTTTGTATTTGTACCAAAGAGTAAAATTGAGAATGGGGTAATGGGGTTTACTTATTTTGATGCCCACCAATCTGTCTTTTTTTTTTTTTTTTTGAGTATTAATCACGTATTTTATGCCCCAGATGCCATTTATTGCTTTTCCTTTCCCCATCGTGACTCTTTGGCACAATTTTTACCAATTTCTTGCAATCTATGGGATGTATAAGAGGCTGCTCTCGCCGAAGTTATTAACGCCACGAAACGTTCAAAGCTTCCTGTTTCCTGAAATGTGGTAGAATTGCTTTCTCCCTCTTTCTTAATTTCTCGTGCGATTAGTGTCTATCAGGGAAAGTGCTTGAAAGTACTAAGTTTTGGAGCCTTTGCATTGTGCCCCTTATTAGTTTTGAGAACGAGAAGACAAGAAGACTAGATGGACGAGCTGACTCACGTTGGCTTTATCACACATTCTATTTATAATATGTATTACACTTATAATCAAACTTAAACGAAAATCTCAATTATACCCAATTGAAACTTACTAACATAAGACATTAAGCACACGTGAAACAAAGTAATAACTAAGAAAGAAACTTTGGTGTGGAAAATCCACACATTGCTTGAATCACTCAGCCTCTTCACTTCCATTTGTCTTAAACGTGAGTTTCACTTTCCTTCTTTGAGCTTCTTCCCTGTCTGAGGCTTTCTCCTCCATGAGACTTTAGTTAGACTCCATGAGACTTTTTTTATACTCTCCTTTTAGCTGGAGTTTGTAACTTCAGATTACAAGAAAATATGTTTTTCTTTAGGGTCTGTTTGGAACCCCATGGAAAATAAAATAAAATAAAATAAAATGAAAATTTGATCAATTTCTCATTTTCACTAACTATTTTTGGAAATAAGAATGGTCAAATTCTCATTTTCTTTTCTTTTCTTTTCTAGGAGTTCCAAACAGACCTTTAGTCTTCAATTGACTCACAAATGTTTAACTTCAACTTGTTCTGCAATTGCCCACTTCATTATTGATGTATACAAATTCTTCATCCTGCATTCTCTCCCTTACTTGGTTGTCTTTAGAAAACTTGACACTGGTCTACAAATCTGATCAAACACTCAGGACCACCCTTGGAAAGTTTTGAACATACTTTATTGTAAGCAGTACGGGCATCATTATAAGCTTTTAATAACACCAACATAATACTTTGTACTTTTTCCCCTCAAATTGGGGAATCATAACATAAAGCGACTAAACTTGGATAGACGCAATATGAGAGAGAAGTAATCATCATCCCTAGCCAAATGACAATACTCCCTACACCAGAGAACTTGGTCTAAGTCGAGTTAAGAGACACTGCTCAAACACAAAGGTGGAACTCACTTTTAAGGGCAGTCATAAGAGTCTACTGTTTTAGCCTTAAAAATTATAGATACACTGGACATGATCTTTGACTTTCTCCTCCTTCCAGTTGTTTTCTTGCTGAAAACTGCTATCTGCTGATTTAATGTTTAATGTCGCTACTGAAGTTCAGTTCCTCTGTGCCTCAAATACTTTTGTTATTGGCAGCACATGTTTTCTGTTAACCTGTTCTAGTTTACAATAAAATCCCTGGTGTCCAGTTCAGCTTTGCTCAAGATTATTCATTTCAGTAGTTTACTTTTATTCCTTCTCTATTATGTCCACAGCAAATAGTTTGTTTCAATTTGCAGCTGTTTCTGTGCTTCATTATGTATTATCTTTCATGATTTCCTTTACCTTATATTTTGTGGATGTCTGTGTTATGAAGGATTTAGATAGTCTTTAAGTTTTTTCTGTTTAGTATTAATCGCATGATTCCAGGATGAGCAGATTTATCAATATTATTTCTGCATTAAAAAGTCTACCGAATCCCATAAAATTAGGTACTTCTCTCTGATGATTATACTATCATAGCATGTGAATAAATGTTGTCTTGTTATGAATACAGAGAGTTTTAGACTGAAATATTTTTCCATGACACAACATTATCTTGCAGTCAAATTCACTTAAATTTATTGTTAAATTGTTGTTCATACCATTGCTAGGAATTAGACGCCCTAATTCCAAACTAGCGAGAGCAATAATAATAAATGCAGAAGAGGGAAAAACAAGCACGAAGAAAGACACAAGATTTATACAGGTTCGCCTCAAGGTGAGACTACGTCCTATCTTCCGCCGCTGCAGTTCCACTATAATAATGAAATAATTTACAAGAGAAATTGCTTCTCTAACCTTACTCAGCCGCAATTGATGATTCTCTTTGATAATCTTACTCTGGGTGATAAAACCCTAACAACAACGCTCCCAAATATAAAGAGGAAATTAGGGCAACCGGATTACAAATGTGAAATCCCTAAACTACTCTTAATGAAACAACAGTCAATATATTGTGGATTTGGTGGGGGCTCCCCGTCCCCCTTCCAACCCCCACAACGACCTTACCGTGAAGGTCGAGCCGCATACCGACTCAGCGTAAGGCATTAATTAGACTCCACAACTTAATAATTGTGTTATTAAATTTTCTCTTTGACCCTAGACACTTAGCTCTATGTTTTGTATCTCTGATTTTTTTTTTTCTTGTTACTTTTAATACCTCAATCTGTTATTTGAATATTTTAGACCTTTAATGTTACCCTGGCTGCCTGCATAGATGCAATTGCATTTTTTCAACATTTTGGGTATTTAGCTATGGTTGACCAGTTTTTCATTATCCTATGAACAGTGTCTCAATATTATTATTATTCTTTTGTTTCGACCTCTTGATGTAGGTTGCCTGTCAAAGTTTGGGCCCTCAAAAAAATGGTGGTGTGGTTGTGGGTGTTGATGTGAAGGTGAGGATGATGATTTCTTGGTCTGACATGTGGTCCTTCTTTTCTATTACTTGCTGAATAATACTCATTAATTTACTGTATGAAATGATCCACATAATGCTAACCTAATTTACTTGTTAATTCTAACATATAATTTCACACATTTGCTTATGAAGCTTCCTTTGATTCATATACTTGGCTTTGAAGAGGTAAGCAAGTGAAACTCTTTCTTATTTAATGTTTACTGCAGAGCAGAAGCTGAAGGTTCCTTCTGTTTATTGTGATGAGAGGGTTAGGACTGTATGTTTCGATGTAATGAATCTCCCAAGTGATCAAGCTAAACTATGGTCTCCTCAGGTTTGTTATCTCCATTTTAATTTTGGTTCCTCCTAGTGTAGTGTTTGCCTTGGACATCATTGTGGGCTGACTTTTACATAACCGGAGATGTAGAATTGGAAGATTCAGGGTCATAGTTTTTTGTGAAGATACTTAGATGTTTACGTGTATGTTGTATAAATAAAGAAGGATATATATAAAAATTAATTCCATTTTGCAGCGAAAAGGGTTCTCTGTGATTCTTTCTGATATGTGTCCACCAGTCTCTGGTATAATGACTAAAGATGCTGCATTATCTATGGAGCTGGGAATGCGGGCCTTCTCTTTGGCTGTAGGTGACAGTGAGGAGAAGGGATCAGAGTCCCATACAAATGATGTTGGTGTTCTTCTACCTGGAGGCAGCCTAGTACTTAAGCTTCTTGAGAGTGAAGACCTGCAAGGTAAATGGCTCAGAGATGATGGGAGACCTTGCAGTTGATTTAGTTTGTTTTATTCTCCACATCTTTTACTGGGTTTGCTCGTTCTTCATGATTTTTATGGTGTCTTGGCAGGCTTTATTCAATTGTGTAAACCCTATTTCAAGAAAGCATCATTGCTGAGACCTAAGGCCACCAGGTCGTCTTCCAGGGAAATCTATCTGATATGCCAGGGTCTGCTGCAGTAGGGATAATGAGGATGCTGTTTTCCTTTCACACACCTTTTTACTTTGCTCCATTTACTAAATCATTCAAGGTGTAGTAGAGAATGTGGCAAAAATGTGGAGTTTATATGCATGTTAGACTGTTGTACATTATGAAGATAATGGATGAGAAATTATCTAAGTTGGCTTCCTTGTGGCTTGGTTGAACACAGTATCCACTCCAGAATCCAAAATTGATATGGGGTCCAACAATGAATGATTAAAAAAATGAAATCAATCTTTTTTGTTTCTACAGCCATAACAACATTTACAAAAATAGTAATGTTTAATTTTTATAGGAACACTTGTTTGGTGCATCCCTGAGTGTGCTCCTGACTGGGCAGGTCTTGTGCTTTCATCATCGGATGTGTGTCCGTCCAAAAGACCAAAGCCCGGTATCACGAACAGGTACCTGAGTTGACATGTTGTAAATTGCATAGAGGTCAGGAAACAAATTTGAAGGTTTTGAATAGTTGTATTTCTTTTTCTCACTTACTGGTGTTCTAGCAGTAGGGAAGACATTCCAAAATCTGAGTGTCTCATCACCTGCCCCTGTTACTATAGTCTGCAGCAATTTGTCTATGTTAAATACCCATGGAAACAGAAATTATGGCATCCACTTGTGCAATACAAGTATAGTACATTACCTGCCCATCTGGAGACAGCGCAAGATAAAGCACTCGCAAGCTGTGACCAGTTAAGGTTGCAACCTGTTTGAAAAACGTAAATACCCTAGTTATTAAACTTGCACTGTTCTTCATCTACTTCTTTTTTTGTCCGTTTAGTTCTTTTGGAATTTGTTCATGAGCAAGGGGGGTAGGTCTTGTTCATGGTGATAATCGAACCTGCTCTCTGTTCAGAGGATAATGAGCTAGCGTGAAAGCTCAGAACTTTGTGGAGTTTTTTCCTGGTTTAGGCTTTTTACTTGAGGGCAGAACATTCTAGTTTGAATTACCTGATTGCTTGGTTGATCGAACATACCTTTGCCATTGATGGATATTTCCAAACCATGATTTGGTTCTGGGAGTATCCGTGTGTGCTAACCAGCTCATTAACATTTCTACCCCACGCTAGATTGCAGACCTGTTTGAAAAACAAAATTTAATGAAGGATCTTACCCAGAGGAAGCTCAGAAGGATGAAAAAAAAAAAAAGATTATGTGAGAACCTGGCTGCCTGTATCCACAGAGTTCAACTGGTTACCATTTGCTGTATTCCAGAATCTAATACACCTATCAGCTGTTCCACCTCCAGATGCAAGAAGCCCATGCTGGTGAGGAGACCATGAAATGGCCTTTACAGCAGCTGTGTGCTCCACAAGTCTTAAGACCGGTTGCTGAGATTGTTGATTCCAAACAAGCAGCTGAGCACCACACAATCCAATATTTGAGTATCTCTGAACTTCACCTAATACAAACCATTCTTGCTCAGACTATCAGTTTCCGTCAAACCTGATTATCGTTTCCCCCGGATGCGAGTTCTCTGTCATCATGTGACCATTTCAGTCCACAGACCTGGTTTGGTAGGAAAGAGTGTCTATTTTCAGCAGTATAAAAACATGAGATACCTTGATAATAACCTTTGGTTGAGTTACTATATGCGCCTTACCTCAGACTTGTGGCCAACAAGCTTGCTAACAAAATCATTTGAAACACGAAGATCATGGTTTAAAATATTTCTGTCTCTACTTCCAGAAGATAGAGTGCAAGAACTCCACGCCAGTACTCCTGTTCTTGTCTGATGACCCCCCATGGTTCTTACCCGTTTGCAGCGAGTCCCGTCCCAGACCTGTCAACCAGAGATCAGCAACGGAATGTAGAAGCAGGACACAGTTCTTCTAAAGAAGCAGGGTGAGATGGGGCGACTTACTTGAACTTCACCAAGATTTGTACCAATGGAGAGGTAAGAGCCTTCACGAGTCCACTGGACTGCACATACACTGTCGCTTGGACCTAAGTCACACAACTTGGTTACCTAAACCACAGTCATGAACCCAGTATTTTAAGTTTTTAACACATACGAATCACTCCCTCAAAACAGAGCACTAAAGGAAGAAGAGTTACAAATGAAGAAACGAATGGAAGGCCAACCCCTTTGGCTACCAATTTAACATGGTTTTTTACTTCAAGCTGACTGATCTACCTTACTATTCGAGGCTGTCCAAAGATAAACACATGTTCCCAGTCCAACAGCTAGTACATTCTGAGATGACCAATCCACAAGGTTCAGGTAGAAATCATCGTGAAGTGAAGGAGCATCCAGAACCTGGAACCAATTTGGCCATTAGCATATATAGGCATATTTGCAGCAGTTTCCGTAATGTAATGTTCAGCTCATGATCTCGTGCTAGATATGATGGAACGCAGTTTAATTTGCTGGCTTTTTGTTCTTTGTACGTTCATAGTGCGAAACTTCGATTATTAGTGGAGCCAGCTTGCACAGGGGTTTCAATGGCACCAATTCTTCGTTTCTGCAGAATGATGCACCTAGAAAGACAAAGACCCACCTCTAATACTACTTAATGCTCCTCTCCGTTCTGCACAGGGCAAAGGGCGCGAGGTTTCGCATGGGTTAAAGCGTAAAGGAGAAACAGGTGTAGAAAAAGAATTTTTTTTTTTTTTTTTGTTAATAACGGTGCCATTAGTCTGCTATGGTCAATGTTCAGAGGAAGTTGCTCTGTTTTATTTTCTGTCGCATAATGGAAATAGAGGAGAAGAAGAAACAATTCTGAATAGTAGATAGCATATTTGCAGTTCC
Source organism: Aristolochia californica (assembly GCF_029961685.1). Lineage (NCBI taxonomy): Eukaryota > Viridiplantae > Streptophyta > Magnoliopsida > Piperales > Aristolochiaceae > Aristolochia > Aristolochia californica. The sequence continues at coordinate 26,737,571 of NW_027181771.1, forward strand.
GCACATCTCTGTACCTTATGAGGAGTCTTCGGTATCTTCCGAGGTGCTTTAGGAGGCGTTGAAGCCTCGCCGACTATCCCCCCTTCCACACCTGAAACCGACTGTGCGAACGGCGAATTAGGGGCTGAATGATCAGTTTTAAACCTAAACAAGTTTTTGTTGGGACTCATCGGAGATCCCAAACCAGCTGGTGTCCCAGGCAGCGTGTCTTCCCCTAACAGCTCGCTTCTCAACAATCTGGCATAAGCGTCATTGCCCCCTTCTTTAGCCTGCGGAGACTTGTCTATCAGCGGAAAGTTTTGAAGCCTAGAGGAGGTCCTGCAAGGGATGAATCTGTCACTGTATGTGGTTTTCGAAGGTGAAGATGTTTTGGAAATCGAAGAGAAAGATGTTGTGGGGGAAAAAGTTTCGAGATGTAGAGATGTTTGGGACATCCCAGTGGGGAGATTCAGACGAGGTTTCCGAGCCTCGACGGACGCCATGGCTTCGCTTGGATTTCTTGTCTACGATAGAGCAGTTCACTCTGAATTGGATCTGGAAGAACGGGGGGAAAGAGGACGGCGAGGAAGGAATGTTTTTAAAGCGTTGCAGATTGCAACGGTCACAATAGGAGCTGCTCGCGGCCATTTTGGTCAACCAAGTGCTGCCTTTTGTAAGTAGCCGTTGGAGGCTTGAAGTAGGGGCTGCTACCCAAAAGAATAATTTAAAAAAGTGTACATACTAAATCCTGTAAAAACAAATTAAGAGGGTTTTATAACACTGGCCATAACAAAAAAATATATTAAATAATTTATGCAATTTCTTAAATGCCATATTTTTAAATATCAAATTCAAGGGAGTAGAAAATATTTTCCAACTTACAAAAGATCACCACAATATCACCTTGTAATTTCACACATCTTCCTTAACCACAAATCTTAATCCAAACTTAATAATAGGAGTAGATACGTATGAAGCATCATGGTAAAATCTTCTCCTGTAGATGTATTATAAGTACACTTTAACCCGAAAGTGACCCATAAGCCAAGAAATCATCATAGTAAAATCTTCTCTTGTATATGCATTATAATGGGGGGTTAGTCCACAATGAAGTGGAAAATTGAATTGAATTGAATTGAAATGAATTGCTAGTTGAAGTGGTTGGAAAACAGATTCTAGTGTTAGTGCCTGAAAAACAGATTCTAGTTTCCTTTTCTATATAAAGAAGAGAATGAGTAACCTTTTATGATTATAGTTTATTATAAATTAAAACAATAATTACGTGTGACTACAATAAATTATATAAAATTAATAAAAAAATTAAAAAATAACATAAGGGAATATAATAAATAAACCTAATGATTTAATTAATTATAACAATTGGATAATTAAACCAATTAATGATTATAGTTTATTATAAATTAAAACAATAATTACGTGTGACATGAATAAATTATATAAAATTAATAAAAAAATTAAAAAATAACATAAGGGAATATAATAAATAAACCTAATTGTTTAATTAATTATAGAAATTGCATATTTAAACCAATTAATGATTACAATTTATTATAAATTAATTTACTAATTACATGTGACTAGAATAAATTATTTAAAGTACATAAAACATTTAAAAATAACATAAATGAATATAATTAATTAATAAATTATTTTTTAATAACTTAATATATAGTATAAAAATACTTAATAAATTAAAATACTTAATAAATAAAATTAAAACACTTGACAAAAAGGTATAAAATGACAACAACGAATATAATTAGAGTAAATTATTTTTAACAACGAGTTTGTGCGTTTAACATCATCAACTTACTAGTTTAGTAGATACGAACGACAACATACATGTTCAAATACAATAAAGTACAACCACTAATAATCACTCTACATACTAGTTGCTATGACATCTCGAAATTGTGCAGCTCTAGTGGATTCTAATGCACGACGCCTCCGCATTGTTGTTGATAGGTTGCCTTCATCCCCAAGATCATCGCTATCATCGCTATCTTCATCCAAATTTTCACCTGCTAATCGGACAACCAATCCCATGAAGACGTAATGCACGTCTATACCTATGGTTGAGATAGTATCTTCCCATCATTCTTTGTATTCCTATTTTTGTCTTCCATAGAAACCTGCAAATACAATCACCACAACCACAATGACGACTACAATAATAATTCCTGTTTCTTCCTAAATGTCATAAACACAAAAACATACCCTTATCTTCAATCATAACCTATTTTCAATCACACCTATATAAAACCATCTCCAATCACACACCCACAATATTCATCCACACAATAAGAACACAACAATCATGAAAACCCAAATCTTAACCATAGTAAGATTCATAATCTATCAATGATATGTCTTATAAAGTCATAATTAAAAAAACATAATTAAACTTCAAAACAATCGTCCCAAAATACATAGTGTACTTAAAACTATTGATTACATTTCACCAGCATAGTATTTAAGCCAATTAAGTCGCTCTTCCACTGGCAGCTTTGTAAACATGTCCTTCTTCATTGGTGTATCTAACAATAGAGGAGTGCAAAACTTCATCTCTACCGACAGGTCCGGGATTTTTGTGAGGGCTTCATACCAATTCTCTCCGACGGTTTTATCATCTTTAGGTTGTAAAGATTGCAATAGGGTGACAATTCTTGTCATTGTATCAACGAACATAATACTATCATCGGTGGCCATTTGTGGTCTCTTTCTACGACAACTTGAAGTTGACGAGTTAGTACTTAGAGACTGATCAGGTGCCGACTCATTTTCTATAAAGAATGGTGAAGGAGTATCTCTACCTAAATCGACATCCTCGAGGATGTCCAAACGCTCATTTTCTTCCTCATGTTGGACATCATTGCATATGTCTTCGTCATTTTGACTTACTCTCCCCATGGCTATTGAATTTCCCACTACCAAAGCCAATTTGTCATAAAGAGGGCAGCCTTGTTGTCAATACTTTTTAACTTCTTTATGCTCCTACAAGGATAAAACATCATTTAGACGACTTAGAATAGAATTCTAGTAATGCGGAAAACATACAAAATGTTTTACAGTCAATCATAATTTACTGACCTTGATATAGTCTTGCTATATAGAATGACATGCAGTAACTCGATGTGTGGTTGCATCCCAACCGAACCCACTAGTATTGAGACAACTTGTTACTGCTTGGTAAGTTTTCTTCCATGATCTTGTTCAATTCTTGAGCTGCTCAACAGTTTTTTTATTAGCTGTGTCTTCATTGAACCTGTTGAGACGGTCCAAATATACTTTATGCTTCCAAACCCCATTGGACATCCTGTTCCCCATATTGACTTGCTCAACTAAGAGATCGAGTATTTTGTTGTTATCATCGAAGGTCCAAATGTCATATGATCGAGGAGTTTGTTGTCTTATTCCAGCCATTTATAATTAAAATCCGAAATGGTCCTCATGAATTTTTTTTTTAATCAGACAATTGTTACCCGTCATAGTAACTAGGGACACACAAAAACACAACCAACAAATAACAAAATACCATGTGGTAGATATTTATAACACCAAAATCTCTTCACTACATGGCAAGAGCATTCCATAACACTTTAAACAAATTCAACAACATTCTAAAACATTTCAAAATTAATCTAACTAATTTCATTGCAGATGACTAGAACAATGCAAAAACAAACTCATGAAGTCCATATTCATCGAACACCCCTGGTAGAGCCCCATATGACTTCGTAGTCACTACGAACCGTACATCGTTATTGATGGGGGTCGGGTTTCGTTGGCTAATCGACGCCCGTGTAGGCAACTCAGCCTTGTTTGAATTGGACCATGTAGTGGATATTTATAACTTCAAAATTTCCTCACCACATGGCAAAAACATTCCATAGCACTTTAAACATATTAAAACAATATTCTAAAACATTTCAAAATTAACCTAACTAATTTCATTGCAGATGACTAGAACAACGCCAAAACAAACTCATGAAGTCCAAATTCACCGAACACCCCTGGTAGAGCCCCATATGACTTCGCAGTCACTACGAACCGTACATCGTCATTGATGGGGGTCGGGTTTTGTTGGCTAATGGATGCCCGTGTAGGCGACTCAACCTTGTTTAAATTGGACCATGGGGTGGATATTTGTAACTTCAAAATCTCCTCACCACATGACAAAAACATTCCATAGCACTTCAAAGATATTCAACAACATTCTAAAACATTTCAAAATTAATTGAACTAATTTCATTGTAGATTACTAGAACAATGCAAAAACTAACTCAAGAAGTCCAAATTCACCGAACACCCTTGGTAGAACCCCATATGACTTCGCAGGCACTACGAACCGTACATCATCAGCCTTGTTTGAACTCGACTAAACTCGCTAAATCCTATACCCTAATCGAGAAACCTACAAATTAAAATAACCCTAAACCCTAAACCCTAGTCCTTAAAACCCCTAGCCCCAAACCCTAAACGCTAGTCCTTAAAACCCCTGAAAGTCCCAAACCCTAAACCCTAAACCCTAGACCCTAAAACCCCTAAAAGCCCCAAACCATAAACCCTAGACCTTAAAACCCCTAAAACCCTAAGAACTTAAAACACTATCACCCCAAAAACCGAGAACCCTAGTAAACCCTAATTCCAGACCTAAAGACTTTACCCTAGACCTTAAAACCCTAAAAGTCCCAAACCCCAACTCTAATCCCAAATTAAACCTTATCAACACGAATTTGAATCCTAAATCTTCTAAACCCTAACCCTAAATCCTACAATTAGGCCACAATCAAGATAAATTATGCACAAAAATTAAAATTAACTCAAATACAACACTAAATTAGTTGAAAAAAAAATTAGGGTTTCGGCTTACCTTATGAAATTTGGGGGAAATCACCGCCAAATGGGGAAATGTAAGCCCAATGGAAAAAATCGACGCCTAATTGTTGAAAATCAAAGAAGATTGAAAAAAATCGAAGGATATCGAAACCGGAATAGGTTAAATCAAAAGAAATCGGGCGAGGAGGAAAGAGAAGAGCGAGAACGAGAAGGGAGAGGGAGGCCAAGAGTGAGAAGAGATGGAGGCCTAGAGGGAAAAGAGAGAGGGAGACGAGAGAGGGAGAAGGAAGAGAAAGGCTGAGAGAGAAAGAGATGAGAGAGGGAGATGGGGCGAAAATGAGAGATAACAAGAGAAAGTAGAGGGAACAGAGAACAGATACGAGAGCCAGCAGAGGGAGCAGAGAGAGCGAAAATGAGAGAAGAAGGTCGGGCGAAAAAATTTGTCGAGAGACAAAGGCCGAGCGAGAGGAGAGGAGAAGAGGAAATGAAAGGGATTTTTCGTTTCGAGGGGAGGGGGGGAAGAAGCGACGCCGTCGCTCGTGGTAAGTGAATGATTCAAAAAAAAGGTAGGAATCAACTTTCCTCTGTTTTTGCTTGGGCAGATGAAATGATGTAATCTTATTACACTAACCCCTTATGTGTGATGACCTAGGTAATGCGGGGGAATTCATTCCTCCCCCCACCCACCCACCCAAAAGTATACACACCCTTTTCTCACAATTCTTTCAAACTCACCTACCAAAGATCATAAATAAATATTAATATCACCTATAGACTTCAACTTTGGAATTAGTAAACTTATCATATAATGATAATTTTTCATAAATGTGCTTGGGTGCAAATTATATGGTGTCAAATGGATCGGAGTTACTATGCTAAGACACAATAAAGATAGATACGAAGAGAAAATTAACATCTAAATTTCAGTAAGGAAAAGCATGTATCCTGCAAACAAATCACAACCAGTCCTTTAGTATCATCCATCAGGAATACTGCAACAAAAAGCAGAAAGAGCAAACATAAATAACACAACTATCCACCTTTATATACTCAAAAGATAGACAATGACAATCACAAAGCCCATTGACACCATCATTACCATTCTTGTAGCAATTATGCTGAGGTTGGCTATATTCCATCTCCAATTCGCTTCATCACTAATTTCATTAATGAGTTGTCTTTCTTTGAGTTTTCCCCTACCATTTCCACCCATCTCATTTCAATCTCCCTTTATTTCGAAATTGACAATTGAACAGAAGTAAACAGAGGCTGACACAGTTACACTGCCAGTGAATATTAATAGACCGTTTTATGCTAATAAACAAGGATAGTTATGTAATGAAACCACCAAGAACAAAATTCTCTTCAAGGTCCTCACTTCCAAATCATAAAATGTGGAGACAGTCTGCTTTGATGGTTTCACAAGCATCAGTTTAGAAGGTGATGGCTGCTAAACCACTGGACATCAAACCCTTTTTTCTTTGACTACCAATGGCCAGCCTACTTGTGCAAAGAATATAACTTCAAAAAACACATTTTAGCACTAGAACCCCTCACGTTATAACTCATCACAAATTTGCTTCTTTGCCCAATACTTCTCTGACGACCCTCATAAAGCAGGTATATTGATGATCATAGACGAATCTAACAACTGACCACCTGCGGGACCTGAGACTTTTTTTCTTTAAATGTTGTATGGTTTTATTGCTGAAGCTGAAAGAATACAAAGAGTAACACAGGAATCAACCATAAATAACATGAGTGGAGTTTCCCACTACAAGGGGCCAGAAGAAGGATTCCATCATTAGCCAACTTATCCGCTGTGCTATTGGCAGAGCTCAAAGAATGCAGCCAAGAAATATCAAGAGAGCTACAAAAAAATAAATTTCCTGGAAAACACAGAAATCTCGATGGGGGAGGGGAGGATTCTTTCATCGAGCTTATAATGCATGCTCAGTTTCCCTCAATGAGTACAGGCCGAGAGAAGTGTTGATGGAGAAGACCTTGAAAGAGGTATGGATTTCTGCAGCAGCAGAGTCACATGGAGGAAGAGGACTGGAGAAGGATAGCAGCACCAAACCTTCATGATTTTTGATAACCCCACAAATGCCTGCTGGCCGAGGGTTCCCCAAAGAACACCCATCAAAATTAAGCTTTAGATGGCTGGGAGGAAAGCAGGCAGACTGCTGAACTTGACACTGAATTGTGAGATAGGAGACTTCTTTCCAATGATCTTTGGTAATTGAGAGAGGGAGAGGGGGGAGGCTCTTGTAATTTCTTTCCCAAATGATTGAAGTTTGAAAGATGCTTTCAATAATGCTGCCAATTGATCTTTGAGCTCTGTTGAAGGTTCGGGTGTTTCTTTTTTTCTATGAGAAAATGTGGTTGTTTCTTTCATTACAAAACAGCCAAGGGGCAGTGATATGACTGATTTCCAGAGAATCTTGCCCACTGCAGAGAGCTTCCAGGTTGAACATTGAGCAATAAAATCAGGAAAAGACAGTATAAGTGATCGCACATGTTCTTAGATATCTATTGTTGGAAAGTCCACACTCTAGCTGGTGAATATACATTAGAAAGAGACACTAAACATAAGAAAATCATGCTTTAGTGGCAGGAGAAAGTTTCTATTCCAAAATTGATATTTGCTAATGGGTACAAACCAATTGCAGCTTACAAATTTAAATCATTACCTCAGTTCTTATAGAAAATATGAACAAAAGGAAAATTTGGGGATGCTCATAAAAAGAAGAAATTGTTGGAGAAGATACACATACTAATCAACAAATCCAAGTAAATGTTATGTCTAAATAGATGAACATAATCAGGTCCTATTGGAAAAAAATTCTCCACATCATCTCTTGATGCCCAAGATACAAAAACCAGCTACACAAATAAGTCCTTTGGTACTCACAGCTACCTACAATGTAAACTGCACCTTTGAAACGACAGTAAAAAAGAACTTCATTAAGAAGATTCAAAACATTTGGACAAGACAGCAAGAACATCAGTTCAGAGTCAAAGCTATCCAGTTCAGAGCCAAGAACATCCTTCGATGTGATATCATATCAGATAAACAAAAACTTAGCATTTTATAGACAACTAGATGTTCAAAGGAGTACGAGTCTGGCTATTGGCCGGCTGAGATAGGTGTTTTTGCATGTTTCGCACCAAATGGTTTTTCGTATGGGATCAGCCCTCTCTATATATAATATATGTAATATATATAAAATATATAACATATATAACATATATGATATATATATATAATATATGTAATATATAATATATATAAAATATATAGCATATATAATATATATAATATATATATTATTTCTACGTCTAGTGTTCATAATAGTTCACATGCTTTAGCAAAAGGGTTATAGAAATGCATCATTGGTTGGCATTCTTTTGCAGGCAAGCTTGAAGAGGGGAAGGCTTCAACACCCACCACGCATGAGTTCACACTACCTTCCTGGGTCTTTCATTGCTGTTTGATCTGTGGAGGCTCTGCCATTTCTATGACTGAATTGCTACAGGAATCATAGAGCCAGCAGACAACAGGTTGAGAAAAATGATAGCAGCACAAAGAAGTTACAGGTTTAAAAGAAGATAAAAGTAGTCATTTGAAAAACAAGAAGATAAAAGACAAAAGACAAGACATTTGATAAAACATAATTCTAAACAATACATACCTTTTTTTTTTGTCAAACAACCAAGTGAAAGTGTCTTGGAGAGACAAATAGAGCCAGAATTGTGAGATTCAACCTTCAGCTTTCATAGTGAACCAGATCCCTTTTCTTCCTTGTTCGACATGGACTCAAAAATATTCCTTAACCAGGAGCGAATTGACCCAGTTGAATCTGTCTTCATGTTGGCTTTCTAGAGTTTGCAGCAGCTACAGGTAAGAGAAAGCTGAAGGCTGAAGGCTGAAGGTCACAGAGTGAAAGTCGAAGGTCGAAGGTTGAAGGTTGAAGGGGTTTATGAACAGCAAGAGATTTCAGATGATCTAAGTTCGAATGTTATAGCATATCCATCGGGTCATCGAGTTCAACGTAAACCTAATCTGTCATGAAATGAATTTCTGATAAAGACACTTAAAAGATATCAAGTTCTTAATGGGTTGGATTTGGATTTTTGTAGATGATTTGGTTTTGAACCCATTGACAGCCCTATCAGCTTGCTGCTTTGGGAGATGTGGGCCAGCGAGCGTTCATCCAACAAGGTAACTTCATGACAAGCGGCTTGCGCATATGGTAGAGTCACACTACATGGCTATTGCTCAACAACTGCGAAGAATTTCCATAATACTCTAATAAGAGGAAAAATGCTCAATGTTTGAGGAAACTTCACTGTGGATAGCTCATTCAAGACACACCTACAGGTGCCCTATTATGATCGGTTCCCTCCATCTTGATTGCATCTGCTGATAACAACCTTATTTGGAAGCTGGCTCACATACACTTTTGTTTGATAATTTTTGTTGGCCGCTTATGTTGTACTTAAACAAAGAAAAAAGTAATTTGCAAATGGTAGTATTCATTCCAAAATTGGCCACCATGGAAAGTAATATATTAAAGTGAAGCTCGCATACATGATGAACATAACAGGCACGGGAAGTACATAAGGAATAAACTGATTGAAGAGTAACAGTAATCTCCCAAACCACTCACTAATCTGCCACCCTCTTATCTCTGACAGCCACCCATGATATAGATTATGAAATCAAAAACAGAAAAGAAACAACTAAAATACACCGGGAATAAACTTGTACTTAACTTTTGTCATGTAATCCTTATACATCTGCCCGAATGCCTCCAACATTAACCCCTCTTCCAGTTTTGCCTTCTGTTCATAGTATGCCACGCAAGCCCCGACTACAAACAATAAACTAAGAGGAGCGCGTAAAGCAGCACAGTAGACAGCGAACATCAGTATTGTTGAGGCATAAACTGGATGCCGTACCCACCGGTATGGCCCAAACTGCACCACGGCTGTAGGAACTACCACCTTCTCGGAGTACTTGGCCAGATACAGACTTGCATGATACTGCGAAAATAATGCTACTGCAATGGCGACCCAGATAGCAACATTGGTCCATCCACCAGAAACTGTGTGTAAAGCGGGTCCCTCTGCAGCAGCAAACCAATGTCCGACCAAAACGGATGCAGCGAAGAGAATGCGGAGGTGATTGGGCAACCTCACATCCCATTTCGGGTCATGGTCCCTGGTGTATAGGTCCCCATAGAGGCGTTTACGGATGGAGGAGTTGAAGAAGAAGAAATAATGATAAACGAGGAAAAATACAATAGGCCAGCCTTCAAGAAATCCATTGAAATGAGCAGGAGGGACAAGGGTGAGCCACGTGAACGCCGAGGTTACAATGACGATTTGTTCAAAGATGGAGGCTTTTTGTTGGGAGTGTTTCCGAAGGCAGTAGAGGCCATAGATTGCGAGAGAGATGGCAACTAACCACGGCCAGAAAAGCCAGGTCCAGCTGAAGTACATCCAAAAGAAGGGATTCATAAGGGTACTAGCAGTCTTTTTGGCCGCGGCAACGGCGATACAAATGATTGCCGACCATTTGCATATATTCAGAGGAGTAAGATAAGATGGGTCCAGGGAGGAAATCACCGGAAAGTTTAGGAATTTTACTATTGAATTTTGGGTGTTAAGGTTATCGGAGTTGGAATATGAACATCTGCTTGCCGGAGAAACTTGAGTTCTGGAACTAGAGTGGGTTGTGTCAACGAGACTTGTTCTGAGGGATGTGCGTGCCAGATGTTTGAAGTTAAGACTGAAAGAGGTTCTCATGCGATTTGCTGAACTGAAAGACGAAATGGACAGGGGCTGGTGCGTGGAGTGGAATAAGAGTGACGTACCTCCCATTATCCTAGCCGGATAAATGTTTTGCGTAGCCGATAACGCCATTTATCAGGGTGAATCACCGGGGACAGGTCCTCCGATCGAAAAGGAAGCTCGCTGCGAAACTGTTCTGCTCATGCCTCCCGATAACTCACCCGTACCCAACCTAAAACATAACAAAAAAGGCAGGCGTCCTTTGTGAAGCCTCTACGCCACTATGAAGCCCATTCAGTTCGAGTCCCAAGTCGGCCCAACGAAAGCAAAATAGTCTTTGGCCACTGAACCCACCATATTATCCACATAATATATTAACATAATAAATATATAAAATAAAAACCTTAACCATACTGATAAATCTTGCAATGTTATAATTCAAGCATCGTCTTTAATACATAACAATCTTCCCAAAAAAAATATTGTACTTAAAATGCATTACAAATATTTGTTTGTATAATATTTAAGCCACCCAACCCGCTCTTCCAAACATGACCTTCTTACTTGGCGTATCCAACCATTCAGGAGCGCCATACTTCAGTGCATCTGACAGGTCCGGGATTTCCCTGAGGGCATTGACACAATCTGCTTCGACATCGTGCTTGTTATGCTTCATAATACTATTCATTGCTTGAGCAATTTGGCTAACTGCATCAATTAATTGTCTACTTTCATCAGTGGGCAATTCACTTTTCTTTCTACGACGACCTTTTACTTCTACGAGATTGATCTGCTATCGAATCATTTCCGCTAATGAATTGCGGTGGACTTTCCCTAATTACTTCAACATTGTCGGGCTCGTTCATCGGAGCCAACTCATGGATGAGTTCATCGCCCAGGTCTATAAGAGTTGTACTACCAGACCCTATGGCTATTGAGTTTTCCACTACCAAAGCCAATTTGTTGTAAAGGGGGCAACCTTGTTGTCTATACTTTTCAGTATCTTTATGCTCCTACAAGAATAAAACATCATTTAGACGACTTGGAATTGAGTTCTAGTAATGCGAAACAATACAACTATTTTACAATATATCATGATTTATTGACCTTAATGTAGTCTTGCCATACAGAATGATATGCAATAACTCGCTGTGTGGTTGCATCGCAATCGAACCCACTAGTGTTCAAACAACTCGTTACCGTTTGGTATGTTTTCTTCCATGATCTTGTTCGATTCTTAAGCTGCTCAACAGTTTTTTTATTGACTGCATCTTCATTGAACTTATTGACACATTCTGTATATACCTCATGCTTCCAAACCCCATTAAGCAACTTGTTCCCTATATTTACTTGCTCGACTAAAAGATTGAGCATTTTGTTGTCTTTTTCAAAGCTCCAAAAGTCATATGATCGACCACTTGGTTGTCTTCTTATAGATATTTATAATCTAAATCCGAAATTGTCCTCATGGAAAAAACTTTATCAGACAACCATTACCCGTCACGAAAACAAAAACCTCAAATAAGAAAATACCATGTGGTGGATATTTATAACACCCGAATCTCCTCACCACATGGCAAAAACATTCCATAGCACTTCAACAATTTTAAACAACATTTTAAAACATTCCTAAATTAATCAACTATTTCCATTGCAGATACATTAAACAATGCAAACACACACACATATCAAGTCCAAATTCACCGAACACCCCTGGTAGAGCCCATATGACTTCACAGTCACTACAAACTGTACCTCGTCAATGATGGGGATCGGGTTTCGTTGGCTAATGGATACCCGTGTAGGCGACTCAACCATGTTTGAACTGGACTAAACACTGTAAACTCTAAACCGTAATTGAGAACCTTAAAAAAACCCTAATAAACCCTAAACCCTCAACCCTTAAAACCCTAAACCCTAACCCCTAACCCCTAACCCTATACCCCATACCCCCTAAACCTCCTAAACCCTATACCCTAAACCCTAATTCCAGAACTTAAACAAAAAAACCTAGATCTTAAAAACCTTAAAAGCCCCAAACCCTAAACCCTAAACCCTATCACCCAATAAACCTTAATTGAAAAAAAATTGAAAAAAAACCTAAACCCTATCACCCAATAAACCTTAACTGGAAAAAAAAATTGAAAAAAAACCTAAACCCTATCGCCCAATAAACCTTAACTGAATTTTTTTTAAAAAAAAACCTAAACCCTAATTCCTGAACCTAAACCCAAACAATACCATAATTCCTTAACCCTAAACACTTAACCCCTAAATACATAGCACCAAACCCTAAAAACACTAAGCCCTAACCTGAATAAAAAATTTATACCCTAATCCATCACAGTAAATCCCACAATTATGCACAAATAACCCCAAATTAGGCACTGAAACTAAAATTAAATCAAATACAACACTCATTTACTCAGAAAAAAAATTAGGGTTTAGTCATACCTTCTGAAATTTGGGGAAATCCGAAGCTAACGAGTGAAATCGAAGCCGAATGGGGAAATTGATGCCGAATCGAAGTAGAAATTAAGAAATCGAAGCCTAAAAGTCAAAATTGAAGAAAATCTAAACCAAAATAGGGGAAATCGAACGAAATCGAAAGGTATTTTGGGAAAAAAAGAGAATAGCGAGAGGGAGAAGGGAGTGAAATACTGTTATGGTCCCAAATCTGACACAAGGATTCGTAGGGATTCGTAGGGAGTAAAAAGAGAAAACAAAGATCAAGCCAAAGAGAAGCTTGAAAACCCTAGAACTCGTAAGGAGAACTCCAAGATTATTTAACCTAAATCAATGCTTGTCTTTCTCATTACACTTACCCCTTAAATAGGGTTCACCATGTTAGGGTTTAATATAAAATATTACAAAAATATCTCTATAAATAAAATATTACAAAAATACCCATGTGGCCTAAAACTGAAATAAATAAAGTAAACAATAAAAATAATAATATTATTGTGTGCATAACATTACACCCCCTTGGAAGAACGAGTTTGTCCTCAAGCTCGAAGGTAGTGTGAAAAGGCAGAGCTGTGTATACTTGCAGGCCACTTTTCAAGGCAGGTGTGCATGAAGCTATCAATTTTGTATCCAATGCCATGTCCAATCCATGGACCTTTTTCAGTACACAATATAGAGCGGCATAATATTTTGCAGGTTGTAGCTGTTGTTGGGGTGCCCTTAACTTCACTGCAATAGCAGCAACATCCGCAAGTGACTTCACTGAATGACCCATATGAACCAGTAGCATCCCCATAGCTGGCGAACTGAATCTCAGAGAAGGTGCGGCCTTCTATGCCCGGCAGCTCTAATGTCTTCCCTTCAGGAATAGAGGCACAAGCAGTGCCAACAGTGACAGTATGGAAGGACACTTCTGCTGGATTGCCTCCAAATTCTTCAAACAATGTACTGACGTTGTGATCTGTTGTGAAGAAGGAACGAGGGACGTGGTACCATTGCTGAGAAGAAGCACCACAATTAGTTGTGCATTTCCATGCTGCATAGTTTCCTTTGTAACCACAGGCAGGACAGCCAACGATTTGGGCAGAGAAGTGGGCCCAATATCTTCCGATGCTGTGGCCGTTGATCCATGTGGCACCCTTGCCCATGCTACCCAAATCCACAACGACTGTCTTTGTGCCCAAGGGAGCTTGAAGGCAGCCTTATACCAAACCCTCAAGGGAAGATCCTCTGAGTGCCAGGATTTATCAATGGGAGTAGTGTCTGAGTAGAGCGCCTTGTCTTCACCATCCCGACCATTCTTGTAAGACCATTTGTTTGATGACAAGTCTATGGTGTTGTTCGCATGGATCAACAGAACTGGGCCACCAACAATTCCAAAAACGGCCTCTGACTCACCAAGTTCCCTAGTCAAATCTTCGAACAGCCTTCTCCTAATAGAGAATCGAGAAATCTTGTTTCCTTTCTGAATCTTAATTGTAGAAGGTGCTGATTCTGCTCTCGCTAGACTTGGTCTTTCTGGACCTGAAGAACCTTTTTTTTTTCTCCATAGAGAAAGTGGTCATTGTGGTTGCCATTAGAGGGATGTTCGTTGTTGTTGAGTACTCTCCATATCTCTTTCCAGTAACTCTCCGGTAAAGAGTTAAGAGGAGTTTTAGGGGAAGCTAAACCTGAAGAAAGATTGCAAGCTCTGGCAAATGTGGGCGTCACAGCACCAGAAATCCTGGAGGAAAGAGATGAACAGGTATTTGCTACCAGTGCTAGAGCTTGTAATGACTTTGTCGTGTCTATCAATTTCTTCAAGTCGACATTCGTAGGGAAATTCAGTAACCTCTGCAGACATGTAGGAGCATTTTCTGTTGCAAGGAGAGAGGATCTTAACTACAGAAGCATTGAAATAGCCAGTGCTGCAATGAATGCTCCTCGAGGGGATGTCAAGACAATAAACTGGGAACATGCAAATACTTTCAGCTTCTCATCATCAATTTGTCATCCATGTGCTGCAAGTACAGGTGCACCCCTGGGTACCTGTCGACAATCACCTGATGATTCTGCTCAAACCTTCCCTTCAATTCCATCACCCTTTCTGATTTCTTCTGGGTCTTCCCAACATACCACTCCTTGTCATCAATTTTTTTTCCATCAAGCTCCTCAATAGCTAGAGCAGCATCTTCTGCATTCTCAAAGTTAACAAATCCAAAACATTTGGATTTCCCATCTCCTTCACTCATTACTACAGTGATTGTAATGTTTCCATACTTGCCAAATAGTTTCTTCAAATATTCACCACCAAAAGGCACACCAGGTTGAAGAATTATGACAAACAATGGTCGAACATCATACAATTTCATCCAAAAGAATTAACACAACTTTTTTAAATGGACCGCAACTGCTAGAAAAATGACCCGCAACAGCCACACTGTTGCTGTATTCATTCACCACGCATGCATTCTTAGCAGTAGAAACAACACTAATGCATACTTCTGCATTCTCAATGTCAACAAAACCAAAAAATTTGGAATTCCCATCTCCTTCTCGCAGGACTACAGACATGGGACCCAAAAAATTAAGCCCCTCAACAGCTAGAGAAGTATTTGCTGCCTTCTCAATTTTAATGTGCTTATCATGCAGGAGCGTCCCATTAAGCACAAACATATACGGGACATTCACACTGGTGGGGGTCTCGTTAATAGAACAATTAAACAGCCTCACCGTGTCAATTGAGCAACGACCCCACGCACAATGACTGTGCTCATCAACAGCAAAACATAGCCCCCCAAAAAAAAATTTCAGCAGTCCCTATAAAATTATTTCTATGAATCCCGGCATCCCCAGCAAAATATAATCTCGAAATTCATACATCCAAGCCCGAATACCTTCAATTGGGTACTGTTTCTCTGCTTCACAGAACAGAGAACCTCCCGGCCAAACATTCGAGCAACGGTGCTACTACTCAGCCCCTGGTAGCTCCTTCGCCCCCATGGAAAAATAGTTTATACATATCGATTGAGGCCATGTTAGATGCTTACCCCAAAATATGTTGATGTTGGATCCCCGCTGGACTGCCGAGGGCGAGGTGGAGCAAAAATTTGTCCAACGGAGCCGACGAAGTCTCCCCCTTCTTCGGTGGCGAATAGCAGCCCTTGGAGGCTTCGCCGCTCGGAAATTTTCTCCGTTGACGGTGAAGAACAGACCTTTATGGTGTCTTGCACAGAATCGATTTGAGGTCGAACCCAAATCGACGAAATCTTCCAACGAAATCCTCTTTTCTACAATTTCCAGAGAGGATGGATTTCCCGATTGTAGACCGAGACTTGTAACAAGGGGCCGGTGCTCGTCGTATCGTCCCGAAGGTCGCTTTGCCCCAAAACCCTCCGATTTTGGATTTGCAGTGTCTCTGTCGTCTGATTTTGGAAGTTTGGAGGCCGATTTCGGATTTGAAGTCGACTTCGATTTCTGATGTGCAGGGTCCCTGTCGTCTGATTTCCATGATCATGAAACTACTTTTGTCTGGCCCGTCGCCGGACCTCCTGCTCAGAAATTTCCCTTGTCCCCTTCGATTTCGGATTTTCCCTTCCGTCTGATTGCGAGAGTGCGGGGAGCTGTTCCCAGACCGCGAACTCTCGGATTTCATGCGTCTTCTGTTCGGGAAGACGTATGGCGTCCGGTACTAAATGGTTTGGTTTGATGCCGAACCCCATTCCGGATTTTCTGACGAATGAATGTCTCAGTCCCCAATTTCGGATTTCGCCGCCGTTGGAGAGACATAGGACTCTCTGATTTCTTGCGTCTCCTGCCCTTCCGAGACGGCGTCTCGAGCGATTGCGGCAGCGAGTTTATCTATCGCTGCAATTCGTGTGACTTTTTTTCTGCTGCAGCCAGTTGGTTTGTTGCATAAAATTTTTTAATGGAAGCATGCCAATCACGTATTATTTCCGCGGGATAATTCTTTGATCACGACAATCCATTCTTCTAAGGAATGATTCTCTGATACCAGTTATTATGGTTCCAGATCTGACACAAGAATTTGTAGCGATTCGTAAAGAAGAAGAAGAGAAAACGAAGATCAAGCAAAAGGAAAACTTAAAAACCCTAAAACTCGTAAGGAGAGGTCCAAGTCTGTTTAACTTAAAATTAACCTAAATCGATGCTTGTATTTTTCATTACTCTTACCCCTTAAATAGGGTTCACCCTGTTAGGGTTTAATATAAAATATTATAAAAATACCCCTATAAATAAAATATTCCAAAAATACCCATGTGGCTTAAAATTGAAATAAATAAAGTAAATAATAAAAATAATAATATTATTGTGTGCATAACAGATACCGAAAGGGAGAAGAGAGGGAGAAGAGAGAGAGAGAAGAGAGGGAGGGAGAGAGGGATAAGAGAGAGGGAGGAGCGAGCGGGAGAGCGAGTCCAAGATGGAGAGAAGGACGCCGAAAGGACGTTCACAGCGAGAGATGGAGGCCGTAGAGAGGGAGACCGGAGAGAGACAGTGGAGACGAGAGAGGGAGCTACGAGCTCAGGGTTTAGGGAGACGAGAGAGGGGGTGCGGGAACAAAATGAGAAGAGAGCGTGAGAGGGTGTGCGGGAGAGAGAGGGGGAAAAAAATAAAATCGTCAAGGGTTCAAACCCTGATGATCGTTTCATGTGCATGAATGACAAATTTGGGCGGAAAGCACATTCCGTCGTTTACGCCTTGGACATGATTTTTGAAGTCATGTTAGTCATGTACATGTCTTGAAGTCCGACTCTCCACTAACGACCTCGGGAGATGAAATGAGTAATGCGGCTGAAGTTCTTGTTATCTTCGGACCTCTTGAATATTTTACACATATTTTTACTTTTTTTATTCTAAAATATTTCGGGGTGTTAATTTTTTCTTTTTGCCTTCTTTTTTGTTGATCGTTGATTAAATAAAATGAAAAAAGAATAAAACTTTTTACTTGATTAGGTATTCTGGTGATTTGACTCGATTATGGTTTACTAAATAGAATGAAAATGAGTAAGACTTATTCCATACCCAATTATGTAGTTCTGTAGAGTGGCATGGCAATGCAATAATTCTTATTTGAGTGAATGTCTGTATGAGATATTGTGATTTTCATTTTTTAATAATTTTATTATACATTAGAATAATATTGTTCTTATATTTGTTAAATATGAATAAGTAATTTGTTTTTCAAAATTTTATTATTTTATAGATTTTTTAACTACATTATGTCATTAGTCAATTTATTTACCAAAAGTACTTGTTCTATCTTTCAATATGCGTGTTATAAAATGAGGCATAAATAGATGGTTAGAATGATATCGAATCAGAAAAATAATGCATGTTACATTTATTTACCAAGAGGATTTGTACTTTATGTCTTCACCAAAAGCAATGCTCTGAATATGGCAAGAGCATCCTTGAACTTACTAATAGATTCAACTACTAATAGTTATGCAACTTTTTTATAAGGATTTTAAGGTTTGCTTGAGATGCATTTTAGGTACCTTGGATTGGCTCGTATAGATGGCTTCACATTTGACCCATACTTCATGAGTAGTCTCGAGTCTTGCAACATGTCACATAACTTCTTCTGCCTTTGTTGCATGGAGCCAACTTACAAAAAGTTGGTTTCTCTTTCCCCACTCTTTATATACAAGATTGATGGATGATCGATTCTTTTTTGTCAAGAAACTTTTCAGTCGGTGTGGAAAAACCA
The DNA here is from genome assembly GCF_029961685.1 of Aristolochia californica. Taxonomy (NCBI): domain Eukaryota; kingdom Viridiplantae; phylum Streptophyta; class Magnoliopsida; order Piperales; family Aristolochiaceae; genus Aristolochia; species Aristolochia californica. The sequence goes on from NW_027181771.1 coordinate 26,756,388, forward strand.
TCGATGGATCTTGGCTTGAGTTGAGAATGAAGAACTATAAGTCATTGGCTTCACCACAATACATAATTGTTCGAAGACAACTTTGCTAGACGTGTTCCATGAGTTGACCCGTTCTAAGGTGGTTTTCCATTATAGATATAGGGATAGTGGATAGTTGTAACTGCACTTTAATTACAATTTATCTTCTTTTGATGAAAAAGAGTTTTGAGAAGTTGGTACGTGAAGTTTTACGGGGTAAAGAAAAAGAGGATCTGGACTAACATAGAAGTATATGTCTCCATCGATTGCACTTTGGATAGAGTAAACAACTTTCTGGAAATTCATGGAATTTGACTGCCATGGTTGGAGGTATGTATCTTGGGCTTCCGTTTTTCAGTTTTTTATGAAATTCATAAATGCTTAGAAATTCTGCTTTCATTTGGTATCAGAGAAAAATCTATAGTCTGGCTTACATTCCATTCATTTTTTTTGAAAATGCCCATCTCTATTTTTGCTTTTGGGAACTGAGGGTTATATGTTGTATTGCTATTGCAAAACAACTTTGCCGCTACACCTTATCAGATTATGAGTTCTTGGCGCCATAGTTCTATCTTGTTTTTTTAAAGAGAGTGCATAACTATTGCGTCTCGGTGTGGGAAGCATGTCGGACGTGTTGTGTGCAGTAGACTTGGTTGCGCACCAAGCGCACCGATGGAGCTGTAACAGATTGTGTCTAGGGAGGCGTTATATGCGTTTGCGTAGAATTATTGATAGATCCATAGTCCGTCGGTTTGACAACCGAAAATTGTAGCCATTGCCATCAAGGATGACACTCTCCTTCGGCTCAGCCAAGGATAGGGCTAGGTGCACTAGGATCGAGATCACGATGGTGGCACAAGTTTTGTTCCTGAGTAGTGTGCGTGGTTGGAGGTTGAAGACAACCTCCAACATGGAAAAATAATAATAATAAAAATTTGGTGTTGAGTGTGGGATTTGAGCCCACGACCTCAACTTGAGATTATAACCTTAGACCACTCAGGCAAATCAATTAATGTGTTATAATTGAAAAAAAACTAAAAGATATATTGAAAATAGTATATTTTGGTTTGCATGCCTTTTTTCACCTTATGAATGTGAACTAAATAGTTGTACATGCATATATGTGTAGAAGTTAGGACCCCATGAGAATGACTCTAGGTTAACGTGGAAGAAGAAGGAGAGAAGAGAGAGAAGAGGGAGAAAGGAGAAAGACGTTAGAGAGGAGAGTTAAGTTTAAGGGAAGGAGAGAATGCGTAAAGGCAGAAGAGAGGGTGGTTGGATGTTTTGTCAAAGAGAGGAAAAGGCTTGAATGCCTTACCTCTTAGCCAATGCTCTTATTTATAGTGTTACAAAGTCCTTAAGGTTACAACTCAACATATTAAAAGACATACTAAGATAATATATTTATATCTTCATGTCATCCTTATGGAACATACCATAAATAACCACTTTGCCACTCCTTTGACGTGTGGGCTTCTAGCCTTAAGCTTGTGGGCTTGAGCCCATCTTCCAACACTTCCTCTCAAGTTGGAGGAGAAAATACATCATAAATACCCAGCTTGCCACCTTTATAAGATAGAATTTTGGATGTAACTGGTTTGATGAGGATATCAACTAATTGCTCTTGAGATGAAACATACTTTAGAAAAATTATTCCTGCTTGAAACTTTTCCCATATAAAATGACAATCCACTTCAATATGTTTAGTTCTTTCATAGAAGACTGGATTTGACATAATGTGAATAGTTGTTTGATTATCACAATGTAGGCCCATAAAACCTCCTTAATAAAATCCCAACTTGGTAAGAAGAGTCTTTATCCATAAAAGTTCACTTACAGTGTGGGTCATAGCTCGGTATTCTACTTTAGCACTAGATCTTGCAACCATGTTTTGCTTTTTGTTTTCCCATGTGACCAAATCCCCCCCAACAAAGGTACAATATCCAGACGTAGATTTTCTATCATCGGGTGATCCAGCCCAATCTGCATATGAGAAGCCTTCTATATTGAAGTGCCATGTTGTTAATATAACAATCCTCTTCCTGGAGCACCTTTTAAGTATCGTAGTATTTTCTCCAACGCTTGCCAGTGAGTAATTTGTGGTTTGTGCATGAATTGACTGACCACGCTCACATCATATGATATATTTGGTCTGGTTACCGTGAGATAAATCAATTTTCTCACAAGTTTTTGATATTTGCCAGTGTCAACATCTTCTCCAGTTGTGGCACACAATTTTTCATTTGCATCCATAGGTGCATCAACTGGTCTACAACCCTTCATTCTTGTTTCTTCATGGTTTGACTAAATGACTTCTATACCCAAAAAATATTTGAGCTTACCCAAATCTTAAGTCTTGAACTCTTGACATATCATATTCTTCACTTCTTGCATACTATGAGCATTATTCCCTATCAAGATAATATCATCAACATACACGACCAATAATATCTTCCCTTTGATAGTATATTTAACATATACTGAGTGATCAACCGAGTACCTATGAAAGCCAAATCATGGAAGCGCTTAACTGAATTTATCAAACCAGGCCCAAGGGGATTGTTTAAGCCCATATAAAGATTTCTTAAACCGCCATACTGATTTCCCCTCAACCACATATCCTGGTGGTTGGACCATATAAATTTCTTCGCATATATCACCATTTAAAAATATATGTTTTACATCGAGTTGATATACTGGCCAGGATGAGTTAGTAGCAATAGAGAGGATGATACGTACTTGTAGAATTTAGGATCTCATGAGAAGAACTTTAGATCAATGAGGAAGAAGAAGAAGAAGAAGAAGAGAGAAAGGAGAGGAGAAGAAGAAGAACGTAGAAAGAGAGAGTTTGGATTAAGGGAAGAAGGGTTTGTGTCAAATAAGAAAGAGGAGGGTTGGACGAATTTTTGGAAGGAGAGGAGAGGGCTTCAATGCTCTACCTCTTAGCCAATGCTTTCATTTATAGTTTTATAATGCCCTTAGCGCTACAACTTGATAAAACAAAAGACATAAAAGGAACACATATTTACACCTCTATGCCATCTTTATGGAAAGTACCATAGTTTACACATATGCCACTCCTTTGACGCGTGGGCTTCTTGTCTTGAGCTTGTGAGCTTGAGCTCATCTTCCAACACTCCCCCTCAAGCTGGAGGAGAAAAGACATCATATATACCCAGCTTGCCACATATAAAAGATAGGATTTGAGATGTACCGGATTTAGTGAGAATATCAGTTACTTGCTCTTGAGATGAAACATGTTTGAGGGAGAATATTCCTACTTGAAACGTCTCACGTATAAAGTGACAATCCACCTCAATATGTTTAGTTCTTGCATGGAAGACTGGATTTGAAGTAATATGAATGGTTGCTTGGTTATCACAATGCAGGCCCATGAAACCTCTTTTATAAAATCCCAATTCTGTAAAAAGGGTCCTAATCCATAAGAGTTCACTAACTGTATGGGCCATATCTCTATATCTTGCTTCGACGCTAGATCTTGTAACCACATTTGGCTTCTTACTTTTCCATGTAACCAAGTTCCCTCCAACAAGAGTGCAATATCCCGATGTAGATTTCCTATCATCAGGTGATCCAGCCCAATCTGCATCTGAGAAGCCTTCTATGTTGAAGTGCCCATGTTTTTTATACAACAATCCTCTTCCTAGCGTTCCTTTTAGGTATCGTAATATTCTCTGTAAGCCCTGCCTGTGGGTAATTTGTGGTTTGTGCATGAATTGACTCACCACACTTACAACATATGATATGTCCGACCTAGTTTTCGTGAGATAGATCAGTTTTCCCACGAGTCTTTGATATTTGCCAATATCAATATTTTCTCCATTTGTGGCACACAATTTTGCATTTGTATCCACAGGTGTGTCAACTGGTCGACAATCCTTTATTCATGTTTCTTCAAGGAGATCCAAGACATATTTCCACTGAGACAATATTATCCCATGCTTGGATTGAAGAACTTCTATGCCCAAAAAATATTTAAGCATACCCAGATCTTTAGTCTTGAATTCCTGACATATCATATTCTTCACTTCTTGTATGCTCTAAGCATCATCACCGGTTAAGATAATATCATCAACATATACAACCAATAATATTTTCTCTTTGATAGTATCTTTAAAATATACTGAATGATCAACCGAGCACCGATGAAAACCAAACCATAGAAGTGCTTGACTATGTTTATCAAACCAAGCCCGAGGGGCCTGTTTAAGCCCATATAAAGATTTTTTTAACTGGCATACTGACTCTCCCTCAACCACATAACCCAGTGGTTGAACCATAGAAATTTTCTCACGTATATCACTATTTAAAAAGGCGTTTTTGACATCCAATTGATATACGAGCCATGATGAATTAACAACAATAGATAAGATGATACGTACATAATTCAATTTGGCAACAGGAGAGAAGGACTCCTCATAATCTATCCCGTAGCACTGAGTTTAACCTTTAGCAATGAGTTGAGCTTTAAGACGAGCAACCGATCCATCCGGGTTATGTTTCACCGAAAACACCCATCTATAACCAACCGGTCTTTTACCTTTCGAGAATGATGCTATAAACCAGGTTTGATTTTCATATAAGGTGTGCATTTCTTCATCCATAGCCGCCTTCCATCCTAGATGCTTCAGAGCCTCCTGATACGACTATGGAATGGAAGTAGAAGAAAGAGAAGCAAGGAACTGAAAACACTCGAAAGACAAGCGATGGTGAGACCTAAAATTTGAGATAAGATGCGAAGTAGTATAGGAACGATGTTCCTTTCTTAAAGCAACAGGCCTAGTATAAAATTCATGCCCAAACATAGGAGGAGAAGGACTTACCTATGGTGGATCTGACAACTTCACAAGTTAAGGTACAACCGGTGTGTCAGGGGGTGGATTAATATCAACATTGAAAGGCACAAGCGGACACAGAGTGGTAGAAGGAAATGTCCATCCTGGAGGAGCATCATGGGTGGATTAGAAGGAGGTGTCCTCAAAGAAAGTCACTTCCCGATAAACAAGCATCCTCCAAAGGGTAGGATTGTAACAAACATAAGCTTTCTATGTGTTCTGGGTGCGAGAGTACCCCAAAAAAATACACCTCATAGACTGAGGATCAAGTTTATTTTTTTGTGGGAAAGTAACATGAACAAAGCATGTATATCCAAACACTTTAAGAGGAAGAGAAAACGGATCTTTACCATGTATTAAAACAGAGTAAGGAGTTTTATTATGAAGAACCGATGAAGGTAACTTAGTATAACACGAGGCCAATAAAAATAGGTTATCTTTCAGCAACACCATTTTGTTGAGGGGTATAGGCACACGATGTTTGATGGATAAACCCATTACCCTCACAAAATGATTGCGATTCATTAGACAAATATTCCTTAGCATTATCAGACCTAAGGATTTGAATTTTCTTCCCAAATTGTGTCAATACCATAACATAAATTTTTTTAAAAAGAGGAAGAATTTCTGAACGTTCTTTAAATAAATATAACCAAGTCACTCGGGTAAAATCATAAAAAAAATGACAAAATATTTAACTTGGGAAATATTTGAGACACATAAAGGTCCCAATACATTTGAATGTATTAACTCAAAAGGAGCAACACTTATAGTTGTAAGACGAGGATAATATATACTCCTAATGTGTTTACTTAATTGACAAACCTCACAACTGAAAGTAGAAAGTACTTTTAAAGATTGAAGCAAAAAATGAAGTGAAGAAATAGACGGATGACCAAGTCGGTTATGCCAAAGTTGGGCCTCGGATGTAGTGGATGATAGGGCAGTTAATGGTGGAAGAGTGAAGTAGTACAAACCCCCCTTTTCATGGCTGCCACCAATCACCCACTTCATAGTGAGATCCTGAATTATACAAGAAGACGGTGTAAAGGTGATAGAGCAATTCAATTGTTTTGTTAATTGACTAATAGAAAGCAAATTTCAAGGAAATTGAGGGACAAACAAAACATCTTGAAGAGGAATAGACGAGGAAAGAGAGGAGGAACCTTTGCCAAGGACCTTGGTTTGGGTACCATTAGCAATAGTTACGAGTTTTTGAGGCAGACAAGGAGATAATGACTGAAACAAGTGTTTGTTACCTGACAGATGTTTAGAGGCCCTAGAGTCGATGATCCAAGAAAAAGAGGATGAAGAGGAAGAAAACATACTTGAGACAATAGTGGTAGCGACAGTAGATAATGGAGGAATGGAGGATTCCATTAAGGACTTCATCTTCTGAAATGCAACATAGTCTTCAGCAGTGAGAATCAGATTTCCGGAGAGGGAGTCAACCTTTTCTTCAGAGACTAGGTTAGACGTGGCCCAATCAAACTTGCCATGAAGTTTCCAGCATGTTTCCACAAGGTAGTTCTGACTACCACAGTGAGTGCAAAGTCGAGGCTCAGTACGGGAATTATTCGAACTCGTTCAACTACCTCTAATTTCTGCCACCTTCATAGTTCTACCCCCTCTCATATTGCTTCCATGTCCTCGGTATGAGGATGATGTACTCTGATTGCCGAAGAACATAGCCGATGGAGCATCAATAGGAGAAGGAGAGGATGGATTAGGTATCCGTAGTAATGTAGCATTGATGTTATTGAAGGATTGAAGAATGGAGGAACTTAGAAGTTGGGTCTTCGCAACCTCAAGGTAAGGCTTAATATTTGACAAGTAAAATAGCTACTGCCAAGGCCTCTCGTTGTCATTCTTGAACATCAATGTCAGTGGAGTATGGCTGAGCTATTTTCCATTCTTGGAGAAGGCCCCGAAATTGGGCTAAAAATTCATGAATGTTATCTCCATGTTTAGTATGCAACATACTTTGTAAGACCTCATATACTCTTTGTAATGAGGCAGTACTCGAGTAAATTTTAGCACAAGTGTCCCAAATGTCCTTGGCTATTTCCAAGTGAACCAAATTGTTAGCTACATGCTCTTCCATGCTATTGATGAGCCAACTGATAACCATGATATTATTTTTAACCCAATTGTGGTAGGCTTCATCTTTTTCATCAATCGGAGGAGGGATTTTGATAACATGACTTAGAAGGTCATGAGTAATGGGAATCCTCCGTACCGATTGTGACCAGCTAAGGTAATTAGAGTTGTAGTAATGCAGTGTATGTCACTCTTATTATTGGTGTGTCCACTCTCCAATGTGAGGCAAGGCAAATGTGGAGGTCAAGGGCAAGGGCCTTCTTCAAATTACAATTATTTAGTGTAATTTGAAGAACCCATGGACCAAATCAGTCACTAACAATAGAGGGAAAAGGAGAACATAATTTCTTCACGGGAGTAAGCACCAAATTATCAAAAAAATTGTGCTTTTGGCAAGTGAGAATAAGATCCAACCACCACTCAATTCCTCTTATATTCTTAAAGGAAAAAACAAAGAGGAGACGGTAGATGCAACCGCTTAGGCCTTAATCCAAACTCCAACACAAACTGAGAGAAAAAAAAAATTTAGAGAAAACTTAGAGGCAAATCAAGACACTCGGAAGGAAATTTATCTTCAGCTCATGGGACTACTTCAACGTAAAAAAAAATGCAATTGTTGAAGTTCAAGAGCAATGAAAATAATAGGGATAAACGAGTGCGGGAATTTCATCAAAGATATAACGGGCATCCGACAACATAACACAATCCCATGAGCAACATCAAGTGGGAGAATTTACAGCAACATGTGCTAGAATTCCACCTCAAATGAAATTGATCCAAGTTGAAATTGATCCAAATTACATAAAGGTAACTGAATCTAAAACATCAATCTTGATAAGACACAAGTTGCAACTGATTTTGATCAAACTTGTAATTGATCTACAAAAAGATCAAGATTATAACATCATTTTAGTCATAAAAATAAATCTTCACAACATATGAAGATTATCTTGACTTGATGTGATTCAAAGTTCAAGAAGAAAAAAAAACGTAAAGAAGGAGTATGTAAATAAGAAGAAAAAAAATGTAAAGAAGGAGAGAAGTAACTTATCTCTTCATGGCTGAACTCCTTCTTTTACCAACTTCTTGGACAGATTTCATAACTACTTCATCAAGTGGGATCCTAAACTCTTTGCTCTGATACCATGTAAAATTTAGGATCTAATGAGAAGAACTTTAGATCAACGAGGAAGAAGAAGAAGAGAGAAAGGAGAGGAGAAGGAGAAGAACATAGAAGGAGGGAGTTTGGATTAAGGGAAGAAGGGTTTGTGTCAAAAAAAAAAAGAGGAGGGCAGGAAGAATTTGTGGAAGGAGAGGAGAGGGCTTCAATGCTCTACCTCTTAGCCAATGCCATTATTTATAGTTTTACAATGCCCTTAGCGCTACAACTTGATAAAACAAAAGACATAAAATGAACACATATTTACACCTCTATGCTATCTTTATGGAAAGTACTATATTTTATGCATATGCCACTCCTTTGACCTGTGGGCTTTTTGTCTTGAGCTTGTGGGTTTGAGCCCATCTTCCAATAGTACTGAGTTCAGTTGTGCAACCGGAGAGAAAGTCTCTTCATAATCTATCCCATAGCACTGAGTATAACCTTTTGCAACCGAGAGTGTTTTAAGGCGAGCAATCAACCCATATGGGTTATGTTTCACCAAAAAAACTCATTTGCAACCAACCAGTCTTTTCCCTTTGGGAACGATGCCAATATCGATGTTTGATTTTCATATAATACATGCATTTCTTCATCCATAACTGCCTTCCATCTTGGATGATTCAGGGCCTCCTGATAGGATTGTGGTATGGAAACAAACGAAAGATAAGCAAGAAAGTGAACACACTCAGAAGATAATCGACGAGAAGACATAAAATTGGCAATTGGATGAGACACAGTACAAGAACGGGTTTTCTTTCATAACGCAATAGGTCGAGTATCAAATTCAGGCCCAAACATAGGAGGAGGAAAAAGACTTACCTCAGGTGGATTAGACAACTCCACAAGTGAGGGGACGACTGGTGCTTCAAGGGGTTAAGTAATATCTTCATTAAATGGCACAAGCGGGCATGGAGTGGTTGGAGGAAATGTAAACCCTGGAGGAGGCTCATGTGAGGAGTAGAAGGAAGTGTCTTCAAAGAAAGTCACATCACGAGATACCATCAACCTCCGAAGTGTAGGATTATAACAAATATATCCTTTCTGAGTTCTATAATACTCCAAAAAAATACACCTCAGAGACCGAGGATCAACTTTACTTTTACGTGGTGAAGTATCATGAACAAAACATGTGCAACCAAATACTTTAAGAGGAAGAGAAAATGGATCTTCAACACGAAACAAAACAAAATATGGAGTTTGATTTCAAGTACTAATGAAAGTAACCTATTGATGAGAAAGCATGTTGTAAGAATTGCATGAGCCCAATAAAAGTAGGTTACCCACATGGAGAAGAGGAGGCCCCGAGCAACTTCAAGAAGGTGACAATTCTTTCTTTCAAAAAACCCATTTTGTTGAGGGGTATAGAAACACGATGTTTGATGAAGAAGCCCATTACCCTCACAAAACGATTTAAACTCATTAGAAAAATATTCCTTAGCTTTATCAGATTTAAGGATTTGAATTTTTTTTTCCAAATTGCATTAGAACCATTACATGAAAGTTTTTAAAAATAGAAAGAATTTTTTATCATTTTATAAACAAAATAAACAAAGTCACTCAGGTAAAATCGTATGCAAAAGTAACAAAATATTGAACTGGAGAAATGTTAGAGACCTTTAAAGGGCCCCATACATCATAATGTATCAATGCAAATGGAGCAGTACTAGTAGTTGTAAGACAAGGAGAATTAGACAAAGATTTAAGATATAGAACTAAAGAACGAAGTGACGAGGTAGATGGATGACCAAGCCGATTGTGCCACAGTTGAGCTTCAAATGTAGTGGACGAAATAGCAGCTACTAGTGGAAGAGTAAAATAGTATAAACCCTCTTTTTCATGGTTGCGACCAATCACCTGTTTCATAATTAGATCCTAAAATATACACGAAGATGGTGAGAAGGTGACAAAACAATTCAATTGTTTGGTTAATTGGCTAACGGAGAACAAATTTTACCGAAATTGAGGAACAAATAACACATCTTGGAGATGAATAGACGTAGTAAGAGAGGAGAAACCCTTGCCAAGCACCTTGGTTTGGGAACCATTAGCAATAGTGAAAAATTTATGAGGAAGACATGGAGACGATGAATGAAGCTTGTGTTTGTTACCTAACAAGTGTTCGGAAGCCCTAGAGCCAATGTTCCAAGAGGAATGGGTTGAAGCAGAAGAACGCATACTTGAGGCAATGGTAGTGGCAGTAGTAGGGCCTAGTGGAGTAGAGGACTGATACAATAAGGATTTCAGCTTTTGAATTGCAGCATAGTCTTCCATAGAAATAGTCACATTCCCGGAATGAGAATCAGTCCTATCCTCCTTTTTCTCAACATTAACTGAGGTTGGATTGGTTGTCGCCCAATTAAGCTGCCATGGAATATCTAGCATGAATCCACAAGGTGGTTTTAACCACCACGGTAAGTATATAATCGAAGCTCAATTTAGGATTGGGTCGCACCCGTTCGACCACCTCTATTGCGGCCTCCTCTTATATTTCTGCCGCATCCTCAAAATGGGGATGATATACATTGATTACCAGAGAATGTAGTTGATGGTGCATCAATTGAAAGAGGAGATGGATCAGGAATCTGTAACAATATAGAACTGATGTTATCAAAAGAGGGAAGGGTAAAGGAACTAAGGAGTTGAATCTTAGCCACCACTAGATATGGCTTAATATTGGTAAGGAAAATAGCCGTTGCCAGGGCCTCACATTATTTTTCTTGAATAAAAATGTCGGTAGAGTATGGTTGAGCAATTTTCTATTCTTGGAGAAGGCCACAAAACTTGGCCAGAAACTCGTGAATATTATCTCATTATTTGGTAGTCAACATACTTTGGAAAACATCATATACTCTTACTGCAAGGTGGCGGTACTGGAATAGAGCTTAGCACATGTGTCCCAAATATCCTTGGAAGTTTCCAAGTGGACCACATTGTTAGCGACATGTTCTTCCATGCTGTTAATAAGCCAACTGATAACTATGTTATTGTTTTTAACCCATTTACAGTAGACTTCATCTTCTTCATCAATCGTAGGAGAGATTTTGATAACTTGACTGAGAAGGTCACGAGTAATGAGAACCCTCCGTACCGATTGTAACCTGCGGAGGTAATTGGAAAAACCTCTTAGTGAAGTTGTAGTAATTTGGAGTATGCCACTCTTATTACTCATATGACCACTCTCCATGTTGACGAAAATCAACTAGTGAGGTCAATTGTCTAAGGGGCTCAAATAACAATTACACAACGTAATTTGAAGCACCCGTAGACCAAATTAGCCACCAAAAATAAGTAGAGAATATTTTCACGAGAATAAACACCAAATCATGAAAAATTGGTGTTTTTGTCACGTGATAACAAGAACCAACCACTACTCAACTTCTCTTATATTTATCAAAAAAATAGAGAGAAGAGAATAGATGCAACTCTTATCCTTAATCCAAACTTATGGGAATACTTCAACACACACAAAAAGATTCATTCGCTGAAGTTCATAGGCAAAAATAATAGGGATAAGTGAGTGGTGGAATTTCATCAAACATATAACGGTCATCCAACAACATAACACACTCCCATGTGTAACGTTAGATTATAGAATTAACAACAACATATGCTAGAATCCCATATCAACAATGTTTGATTCCCGTTACATAAAGGTAACTGAATCCAAATAACAATCAGGAAAAAAATAACCTTTGATCAATCATGTAATTTTGCTACAAGATGATCAAGACTACAATATCCTTTTAGTCATACAAGATAGATCTTCACAATGTCTATGAAGATTATCTTGCCTTGACGTGAATCAAGAATTCAAGAAGAGGGAAAAAAATTGAAACCGTAAAGAGAGAATATGAAAAAAAAAAATAGATTTTACCTATCTCTTCATGGTAGATCTCCTTCTTCTATACACAACTTCTTGAATGGATGACATAATTACTTGAATAGGGATCCTAACCTCCATGATACCATGTAGAAGTTAGGACCCCATGAGAATGACTCTAGGTTAACGTGGAAGAAGAAGGAGAGAAGAGAGAGAAGAGGGAGAAAGGAGAAGGACATTAGAGAGGAGAGTTTGGATTAAGGGAATGAGAGAATACATCAAGGGAGAAGAGAGGGCGGGTGGACGTTTTGTTAAAGAGAGGAGAAGGCTTGAATCCCTTATCTCTTAGCCAATGCTCATATTTATAGTGTTACAAAGCCCTTAGGGTTACAACTCAATAGATTAAAAGACATACTAAGATAATGTATTTACATCTTCATGCCATTCTTATGGAACATACTATAAATAACCACTTTGCTACTCATTTGATGTGTGTTCTAGCCTTGAGCTTGTGGGTTTGAGCCTATCTTCCAAAAATATGAATGTTTAATATGCATATGTTAGTTATATGGAAAAAAAATATTTAGGTTTTATGCTTAATTTTCTATGCATTTTTTGGTTAACCTAAATATAAGAAATTAATAATTGGCATAAAGTTTAGTCAATTCTTTTGGTGTCCTATTTTAGTTTACATTTGTGTAATTAAGTAATAGTCACAACATTCTTAATTATGAAAATGTCTAGTGACATTAAGCTTAGTCATATTGAATTAATGACATAAAAATTATGATTAATTATAGAAATATAATAATTTAACTCATATTTAAGTGATTAATTAGGATGGGATAGAAATATTTTGACAAAAAAAGAATTTCTAGATGCACACAGGCCTAGAAAATTCTTTTAGAGATAAATTTCGGATCCCATCATAAAATAATATAAATCGCATATTTGTTATAATCTAAGCCCACAGGAAAGATTATAATGACATGTTGATTTATTTGTTTGAATTTATTTACATGGATAAATATTCAATATTTGGCTTCACTGCATGTTTTAGTAAGTATTGTTGTTTATTTTTTGTTGTTCAAACATTATCTCTTCCGAATTTTGATTCCTCCAATATTATTCCTCTAAATTTTTATGCTGATTGGAACGATAAGATTCTCCTTGCATTAGGGTGCATGTTCCTTGATTTGGTACTTCGAGTGGATGAACCTCCAAGGCCCACGGAATCAAGTACCCAAGCGAAAAAAACATCATATGATATTTGGGTAGTCTCAGATTGGGAATATTGTCCATGGATCCATCCCTGATTGTGCCAAAACAAAAGAATATCTTCAACCTATTCAGTATCGGTTTGAGACTTCTGACAAGGCATTAGCAAACACCCTCATGACGAAAATGTGTTTCATGAAATTTAATGGATGTGTGAGCACATCATGTAGATGTGGGACATATCCACTAGACTGACGTCGTTGGAGATTGAGATATCAGAGTCATTTTTGGTTTACTTCATCCTTTACTCTCTTCCGTCTGAATACAGACCCTTCAAGATATCTTACAACACATATAAGGAGAAATGGTCAAATAATAAACCTCTGACCATGTGTGTACAAGAGGAAAGGAGGCTGAATCAGGAGAGGATTGAAAATGCACATTTAACAACTCTTGGAAAGAAATCATTTAAGAAAGGGAAGAGAAAAACGCCTTTTAATCAAGCTAATAAGGGCGATGCCAAATGCTTCTTTTGCAAGAAGAAAAGACATATAAAGAGGATTTGTCCTAAATTCAATCATTTGCTTGAAAAGAAAGGTAATCTCAAATCTTTAGTGTGTTTTGAATCTTATATGATTAATGTTTCTAATAACACTTGGTGGATTGATCCTGATACTACAATCCATGTTGCAAACACCATGCAGGACTTCTTAATCTAACAAAAACTGATGAAAAGTGAATGTTCCATCTTTTAAGGAAACAAGATAGGTTCACATGTGGAGGTAGTTGGGACCTATAGACTTGTCCTTAATTTTGGTTTTGTTTTAGACCTTGAAAGGACTTTTTATGTTCCATTCTTTTCAAGAAACCTTATTTCAGTTTCTAGACTCTTACCCTGTAGTTTCAGTTTCAATTTCATTGGTCCTTCATTTGTATAAAGACAATGTTCTTATTGGAAATGGTATTTGAAATGATGGGTTATTTAAACTATTTTTAAATTCTACTCTTGATTGTAGTTTTACAATTGTGCATGGTACTAATGTTGGCATTAAGCATGGTGTTATATATGAGAAATCCTCCATGTTGTGGCAAAGGAGATTAAGGAGATTAGGTCATATCTCCGTTGATAGAATTAAGAGATTGGTAAATGATGGAGTCATTGAAGCTCTTGACTTTTTTTTTGGTAGTCGTGTGGATTGCATTAAAGAAAAACAAACTAATAAGTACAAGAAAGGTTCCAAGAGGACTTCTGATGTTTTTCGAGAATATGCACATTGATATTTCAGGTTCTTATGATGCATGTTATAATGGTCAGAAAATTTTCATTACCTTTATTGATGACTATACACGATATATGTATCTCTATTTGCCTTATGATAGAAGTGAAGCACTAGATGCTTTTAAGGTCTATAAAGCAGAAGTAGAGAAACAATTGGATAAATATATTAAGATCATGAAGTTAGATAGAGGTGGTGAATATTATGGCAAATATACTGAAAAAAGACAATTGCCAGGTCCATTTGCAAGGTTTCTTGAGGAATGTTGAATTTATGGAAAAGAAAAATACTTCACTGACTTGTTTGTAATCAAAGTACATGAACCTCTATTTATAATAGAGGAAAGTAGTAGAGTCCAACTACAATTAAACTACCCTTGTCCCAATTACACCCAAACTCTAACACTTAACGATAAGTCCTAGAATAATAAAATAACCAAATATAAATAGAAGATTAACATGACTAAAACACCTTTAAATTGAAACTCCTCTATGAACCTGCTTCCATAATAATTGTAGCTCTATAAGATTTCTTCTTGTGTAGGCTCATAATGCCATAATTGTATGGGCTTGCGGCTTCTCCTTGGTCTATGGGCCGTGAGCCCATATTCCACATCACTTGGATGTATAGGCCTTCTTTGGTCTTATGGGCTTGGACCCATCTTCCAACACACTTGGATATGTGGGCCTTTCTTGGTCGTGTGGGCTTGAGCCCTATCTTCCAATACACCCCCTCAAGATGGGGTGAGAGAACAACATGAACTTCCAGCTTGTTGCAAATGATGTATAGAATTTTTTTGTATAAAATGACACATCTTACAATATGCCTTCATCTTCCAACACTCCCCTTCACATTGTTGCGTCCTTCCAAGAGGCCCTGGCATAAGATAAGTGAGAGTAAAAATCACTCGTAGCTGCAAAGACATTACTCCATATTCCAGTCTTATCTCATGTTGGATGTATGGCACACTTCGTCTTCTGTAGGTAGTGTGTCTATCGGCATTGCTCTGAAGTGTCCATGTCCCTCCACAGGACAACGACTTTCAAATGGTAAGAGTAATAAAAGCCATTACAGGGGGGGGGTAGTGGGCTTATTTATCATGGTGTCCCAATCCGGACTCTGACTCTCATGGTATCCCAACCGTGATATTTTTTAGAGTAAAACTTATCATGGTATCCTAACCCTGACACCTACTCTCATGGTGTGCCAACCGTGATATTTTTTAGAGTCAAAATTATGGTATGAAAAAAGGTACTCAGGCCACCTCTTCTTTAATAATAATGTCTCCTCCAAAGAAACATAATAGCTGAATATAACACGACCATCTTCTAACACTTATAATACGAACCAAAATAATAAACCTTGTTAAAGAACCCATGAAATAATCCGATATTAAATTTTCATTTGTACGTCCCCTTTCTTGAATATTTTTGTCACATAAAACTTATCCACAATATATGGAATAAAATACATCTTTCTTCTACTTCTACTTCTTTTACTTTTCTTCCTCAAGTTGGGAGGCAATGGCAGTGATCCCAACTTGAACCAAATATCATAGATGTAGCAATAAGTCCAAATAATATAGATGTAGTAATAAGCCCTTAAACCAGGGAGAAGTGAGATATTTTTCTGATATAGCAACTCAAATAGTGACGCAAACCAATGGGTTTAAATTTGGATTTTTTAATGCAACAGAATATCAGCATGACCTTTGATTCTTCCAACGCGAATATATCTTTAAATATAGATCAAAATTATATGATTTTTTTCCTTCTAAAACCAGACTCAAATAAATTTCATCCAAGTATAAATTATCTTCATAAAATATAATTATCAGAAGATAAATAATCTAATAGATTTTGGTCTACGCCATCTGGCAGAACTAAGAACTGTTTCTCCTTTTTTTCAAATAGAGAATTAGTTGAATATGTAATAAAATAGACTTATAGATATTTATTTTGATATATAATTCTCCATATAAAGTCTCATTAATGTTAGATAAAATACCTTAGAAGTTGAAGCTCTTTGCTGTTGCTCAAACCTCTTTTTTCAAAATGACCTTCGCTGCTTCAAATATAATTTCTCTTTGTAGATAACTCTGATTGAAAATTAGTTGAATAGGTAAGAGAATAGACATATAGATATTTGTTTTGATATATATATTTCTCCATATAAAATCTCGTTCTTGATAGCATAAAATACCTCAAAAGTTGAAGTTTTTTGCTGTTGCTTGAACCTCTTTTGTAATCTGACCTTCGCTCATTCAAATATCGATTCTCTTTGTAGATAACTCCGATTGGAAAATATAATTTTTTATTGGAAACTAGACTCGAATATATTTCTAGAAATAAATAATTTACAATATGAAAAGCTAATTATAGAGATGATAACACAAAGCAAACTAGCGGGTGTAGGGACTGAAAAAAATACAAACCTAGACTTAGGGTTTAGGGTTTAGGGTTTAGAGAAAAGGATTTCCTTATCTCTGTCCGTTGACCAAGTCAACTCTCAGAACCTGCTCTGATACCATTTTGAATTTATAGAAAAGAGAAATATTTCATTGATTTGTTTGTAATCAGAGTACATGAACCTCTATTTATAATAGAGGAAAGTAGTAGAGTCCAACTACAATTAAACTACCCTTGTCCCTATTACACCCAAACTCTAACACTTAACGATAAGTCCTACAATAATAAAATAACTAATTATAAATGGAAGATTAACATGACTAAAACACCTTTAAACTGAAACTCCTCTATGAGACCTACTTCCATAATAATTGTGTCTCTGTAAGACTTCTTCTTATGTAAGACTTGTTATTGTGTAAGACTCATAATGCCACAATTGTATAGGCATGCGTCTTCTCCTTGGTCTATGGGCCTTAAGCCCATCTTCCAAATCACTTGGATGTATGGGCCTTCCTTGGTCTTATGGGCTTGGGCCCATCTTCCAACACACTTGCATATGTGGGTCTTCCTTGGTCGTGTGGCCCTGAACAAGGTATTGTGTCACAATAAATAATGTCGGGCTCACCATCTCAAAATGGTGTGACTGAAATGATAAACCAAACATTAATGGACATGGTGAGGAATATGATTAGTAACTTTTATCTCTCATTGTCTTCTATGGAGTGAAGCTCTAAAAACTGCAACATATATACTAAATAGGGTTCCAACCAAGGCAGCTCACAAAATATAATTTGAGCTATAGAAAAGTTGGAAACCTAGTTTAAGGCATGTACATGTTTGGGGTTGCGCAACTGAAGTTAGAATCTACAATCCACATGGGACAAAGTTTGACTCTAGAATAGTCAGTGGATATTTCATTAGCTATGCAAAAAAGTCTAAGGGATATAAATTTTACTGTCCATTTCGTGCGACGAGAATTGTGGAATCTAAGAATGCAAGGTTCCTTAAGAATGATAAGATTAGTAGAAGTAATCAACCTCAAAACTTAGTTTTTGAGGAGTATAGTAGTTATCAACTTACTCCTACTTCTTTACATACACTGGTTGTGTTTCATGATAATAATCAAGATTTGATTATTCAAGAACAACCAATCTTGATGAAACAAATCATCATGAGGATATTTCTATAAATCCAGTTAGTTAACATTCTCAACCTGAAAATGTTGAAGTAACATTAAGAAGATCTTCAAGAATTAGGAAACCTATAATTTCTTTAGATTATATTGTGTACCATCAAGAATCTGACATAACCATTAATGTTGAAGAGGATCCTATTACGTTTTCAAATCCACATTATGGAATGAAGCAATGAAGGAAGAGTTGGATTCACTGGCTAATAACCAAATTTGAGATCTTGTTGAATTGCCTAAAGGGGAGAAGGTCATTGGCTGTAAGTGGTTTTTAAAACTAAAATAGACTCTTTAGGCAATATTGAGAGATATAAGGCAAAACTTGTAGCCAACTGATTCACTCAACAAGAAAGAATTCATTATTACGATACCTTCTCTTCTGTTTTAAAAAAGGATTCATTTATGATAAACATAGCATTGGTAGCTCATTTTTATATGGAGTTACATCAAATGGGTGTGAAAACAATTTTTCTCGATAGAGATAAAGAGGAAGAGGTTTACATGAAAGAATCTAAAGGTTTTATTTCAGAGGGGAATGATCACTTGGTTTGTAGGCTTAAGAAATCTATATATGACTAGAATAAGCCTCCCATCAAATATAAAAATTCTATGATGTTATTTCTTCATTTGGTTTTACGGAGAATATCATAAATCAATGTATATACCATAAGATCAATGGGAGCAAAATAATTTTCTTAGTCCTATATGTAGATAATATTCTACTTGCTTGAAGTGATTTAGGTTAACTTCATGAGGTAAACAATTTCTCTCGATGCAATTTAATATGAAATATATGGGTGAAACTTCTTATGTCATAGGCATAAAGACTGAGAGAAACATATCCCGAGGGACATTAAGATTGTCTCAAGAAACCTATCTCAATAAAGTTTTAGAGAGATTTCGTATGAAGAATTGTTCATCTGGTGTTGCACCTATTGTCAAAAGTGACAAGTTCAATTTTGTAACAAGGTCCTAGAAATGATTTGGAGAAGGAATAAATGAAAAATATTCCTTATGCTTCCACGTTTTGGAGTTTAATGTATACTCAGGTTTGCATAAAACTTGACATTGCATATGCAGTTGGAATGTTAGGCAGATATCAAAGTAACCATTGGAGAACTGTAAAGAAAGTCATGTGATACCTTCAAGGGACTAAAGATTAAAAACTTACATATAGGTGATCTGATCATTTGGAGGTGATTGGATATTTAGATATTGATTTTGCTGGTTACCTTGACTCGAGAAAGTCAACATCAGGATAAGTTTTCATATTAGCCGGAGGAGTTATTTCTTGTTGAAGTGCAAAATAATCTTTGATTGTTACTTCTACCACATAAGCAAAGTTTGTAACATATTTTGAAGCGACATCACTAGCCACATGGTTGATAGGTTTTATTTATGGACTTGAAATTGTTAATACAATCTCTAAGTTATTGAGGATTTATTGCGATAATTCCAATGCAGTATTTTAGGCCAAGAACAATAAGAGCGAAAGTCGTAGTGAACACATTGACATTAAGTATTTAGTTATTCGAGAACATTTAAAAAAAAACAAGTTGTTGTGGAGCACATCAGCATTGGATTGATGGTTGTTGATACGTTGACAAAAGGTCTACCACCTATTTCTTATATGCTAGATGTTGAACACATGATACTCAGTTCTACTATGTAGTTTTTTATGTAATTGTGATACCCTTTATGTTTATATCATATTTTGTCAATTGAAAAACGCCATTAATTGTATTCTTGTCTTCTCTTATTTAGTTGTATACATGAAGTTTAGAGAATGACCATATATGTTTAAATTTTGGTTTTCCTGAATGAGCATTTGGAAGTTCATTCATAAATATATGTGCCACATATGGTTCTCTTTCAAAGGAAAAAGTTGCATTGTGATAAGTAGGAGATAATATTTGCTCTAAAGGACTTACCATCACGATTCACGCAATTTAAATTCTTTTGTTTGGATAGAAGTATATTATATCTATGGAAAATATTTTGAGGATGTATCAATATTGAATGGTATATAAAAAGTATTGAATGGGTCAAGTGGGAGAATGTTAGGCACGTTCCATGAGTCGACCCATTTTGATGTGATTTTCCTTTAGATGTAGGGATAATGGATAGTTGTAATTGCCCATTAGTTACAACTTATCTTCTTTTGATGAAAAAATGTTTTGAGAAGTTGTTACATGAAGTTTTTCAAGATAAGAAAAAGAGGATCTGGCCTAATAAAGAAGTTTGTGTCTCCATCTATTGCATTTTGGATAGACTAGACAACTTTCTAGAAATTCCTAGAATTTGATTGTCATGGATGGAAGTATGTATCTTGGGCTTTTGCTTTTCATTTTATTTATGAATTTCATAAATGTTTAGAAATTCTGCTTTCAAGCTTCACATAAACGAGTGCAATAATCGTTGTTATTAACATAGATGAAGCTGAATTTGTGTGGGAAGTGCAAGTGTTGGAGGCCATATGGTTGAACAAATGAAGGATGAAATATTCCACAACATGGAATATTTTGAGAGAAAAGTGAAAATTGAGAGGGAGAGACAATTGAGAAGATATTGTGGCAAGAAAGTTTTGGCAGCAAAAGACGGTTTGATTTTTGGTAGTATCTTTGATGACAACAAGGATTGGGATCAGGCCATTAGCTCTAATACCATGAAATGTTTTTTGAATGGGAAAAACTTGGCAAAGAGTTTGATTTTATCACATGTGGATTGGGTTATAGGAATGTTTTGAACGACTCTTTCCTCATTCTCCTTCAATTTGATCTTAGGCTGATAGACAAAGTGTTTCCTTCATTGAGAAGATTTTCTCTCGTTACATCTTTCTTTAACTTTTCTTATACTGGTCTTATTTGTCTTTTTGCTAGCTGTAAGTTACATTTGCTAGGAGCTTCTTCGCCAAAGTTTCGGTCCTTTTGTTTGTCTTGAACGTTGGAGAGAATCTCTTAAACTCCCCTCCATCCTATCACAAAATCCCTGAAAGAATGCCGACGTCAATAAACGGGGACGTAGGTGACCAGGAGACGGAGGAAGACGAAGAAGAAGGCGGGGAAGATAATGAGCTGGGGTCGTTGTTCGACAACTTTGAGACGTTCAGCGGGTTCCTTACGACGAAGGGAACAATATCCTCAAGCAGCCCTAAGGAGGTTCCCATGGAGCTCGCATCCTCTTCGCCAACTCCGCCCCCAACTTGCGCTTCTTGTCTCACGCGTGCCGTCGTAGTGGCGTCTGGTAAGTTGGCTGGAGGGCTGGACCCGGTTGGCTGTTCTCGTTGGTCTTGTTCTTGGTTGGGCGGATCTGAAGGTTTAAGCCTCTCGCTGGGCTGAAACTCTGGTCTGAAACTCATGGGTCGAGTTCTGAGGAAGTGAGAGTAGGCGAAATGGAGATGGAGCCCTTCGTAGGTGACGATGAGCGTGTCGGGGTCGTCTTTCGATCTTTCAACTTGCTTCTTTGCTCTGCATCGAGGGTTCGTGCACCTGTAATAACTCCTGCACAAGAAGCATAACAGAGAACCCGCTTTAGCATAACTTCCCTTCCCTGATTCAATGGCTGTAGCTCATGAACCATGAACGCACTCTGGATTTGCTTTAGAAGAAGGGGACAAAAGTGCTGTCTCAACAGTGGTCTTTACCACTTTTACTTGATTACGTGTGATCAAGTGATGGTCAGAGCTACAGTCCTTAGACACTGACATGAGCACCAAAGTCAAACAATTAACATCTTGTGATTATCTCCGTCCCCAGACTTATGCGGAGGACGATGTGGACTACACCAAGTAGGAAAGCTCTGCTTCAAATTCCCAAGTAGAACCCGGAGATTTGTTAATCTCGTTTCTACGATTGAGAAGAACATCGAGGCCATCCGTACAAGTGACTCCAATGGGTTATCCTGATTGCCGTCTCAGGAAACCCCGGGCTTCACGTAAAAAAGGAAGCAAAAGAAAACCAAGGGCTTAATGGCTTTCAAATGGAGGTCCATAGTTTCGATACTATTTAACTGCGGGAATCTTTAAGGTTCTGGTGTAGCTACTAAGAAGGAAATTGGCATGGGAGGAAGGCGGCACTTTAGATCCCAAAATACGATGCGACAATTGAAGGAGCTGCAGCTTTTGTCAAAGTAAAAATGGCAAAGGCATCTCTCCCTGTTCATGAAAATGGCAAGTGTAAGGAGACATGTCGCTCGCACCGACCGGTGGTTTTATATCTTTTTATTTTACGAGGGGTGGTAAATCTGGACCATTTTTAGCGATTCTAAAATTTTCTTCATTTCGCGTTTTTCTGATCAAGGACTTCATTGGTACTACTGGACGCATCATCTGTTAAATTAGACCGAAAATGCTCAGTTCTTCTGGGCGTTTGCGAGGAGGCCGGACAGGGAACACTTGAAAAATTAATCCAGCGGAGAAATCCGAAAATAGAACACGAAAAGAAATTCAGGAATTTTTGTGCTTCCAGAAATGAAATTAGACCAAATTTAAAACCACGGAAAGTCTACCTAGGATTCGGACTATTTTTGATCGATTTCTGCCCGTACTTTCTCCATTTGTAGCCATCATCCGCCGGTGTATTCCCTGAGCTCTTGATCTTCAGCGTGTACTTGTTATCAACTTTGCTGAGCCCCTTCTTGATCAAAACACTAGTAGAAAAAAACGAGCAGCTTTAGATTATAAGACACATCGCTATTTGTTAAATAAACACATGAGAAAAAAAAAAAAAAGCACAGGCCCATCAAACATACGACGGCGGTGAGGTAATGAGCTCTTCCAATTCTATGGTTTGCCTAGTCGTTGATAAAGCGCTTTCGATATCTTCAATTGTAGGTCCTGAATACAGGTTCAGGATGGAACCGGATTGAGATCCTAAGGATTGGGGTGGAACGAAAAACGGCGTCTCGTCGTCGAGTAGCTCTCTTACGAGCTCTTCTTCAGACCCAGAAGCACAATTAGCGTGGGGTTCTTCAGTGGCGGCCATGAACGTAGAAGCGGGGATTCACTTCATAAGCAGGAAGCCAGAGAGAAGGGAAGGAAAGGGCTATGAAAGAAAAGGAGGAATGAGAGAGAGGACGGGTATAAGATGACATTTACGATATTACAGTTCATCATAAAACTTGGTGTAGATTCTTCGAGTCTCTAGAGCTCTCTAAGACAAAAATAGCCTTACCTGATTTTGTTCCTTTCCGATAATTGGATATGGTATTGATGGGGGTTAGATAGAAGTTAAGGTGGAGCAGAATTGAAAGTACCTGATCCATGACCTCCATTTCAACTAATCCATCCACACAGCCAACCGCCCCAAAAGCAGGATTTGATTTGCTTTCTTGTCTTTGGTTTAATGCTATCACTTGACTTCCTTATGCACAAGTACTTGTTCAATTGGATCATTTACGATAATGTAATTAAACCTCAAGGGCAGCATTCTAGTCCATAACTCGGGGACGTTATCGGATTTTTGTCTTGCATGGGGTTGACTCACGTAAAGACAAACGACGGTTGACGGGGAGGCAGCGGGAGGGGCAAGGTGGTCAATGGCTTGAGTCAGACCTGCTCGTACGTAATTGAAGAGTCAACGGGTTGGAGCAGAAGACAGGACACATGATATTGTGAAATTAGTCGGCCCGTGAATGAGAAAATGTGTGTGGGATGTGGGTCTCCTGTTTCCGTGATGTCTCTGTCGTCTCTGCCGGCAAAGGCAAGCGACGTGCCAACCACTCCAGGTGGTGGGTTCCACGACGCGGACCCAGAAAAATCAGGGTTGCCTACTTACCACCCTCTTTCGGTTCCTTGGCGAGGAGTCAGAATCGCCGCCTCAGACTCTACTTTGTTGTTCTCAGCGCCGGGCGCCACCTCCGTGGCTTAAATAATCGGGGCTCCGGCGCAACCCTGTTTTATGTCGTCGGAAGCGAAGGTGACGGAATAAAGTTGTTTTGCGAGGGAGATGTTCTATTATCATCATAAATACCAGGATTAGGACAAGGAACGGACATCCGTTTCAACATTGACTAATTCGTACTGGAGTTCTTAATATCGATAACAACTGACGTTTACATTGAATGGTATCTCCCGATTGCAGCTGGTCACATGGCTTTATCAATCCAGTTCTACTGAAGTGCTACTTTCTATTAGCTCAAGCATGGCGTTGAGTGTTACTGTCACTCCATTGATCTTGTTCAGAACTACTCAATGAAATCCTCCGGCAGTTTTATTATATTTTTCGGAAACGGTAGTTCTTTGTCACTTTTGATTTTGGCAAAATTTCTCAAAATCGAACTCTACAGAAACGTTAGTTCTTAGTCACTGATGAGTTAGGATTTTTTAAATAGGCTGTGTTTGTCTATTAAACTGGAATGTATAATCAACATCGAGGGATTTGGAAGATGGACCCGGCATAACGCAGATACATGCATGAGGTTATACGTCTGTGTTTGCTGTTGCTCACAATGACTGAGAGAGACGGCAATCCAAGAACACATGCTCTTGCCAGAGAATCTCAGTGAAATGGTCCCTCAGCCGGGGGGGGGGAGGTGGTTAATATTAATTATATTAATATTTCCATTCATTTGTAATGCTCCCAATTCGTTTTTTCATAGTCACCTGAAAGTTGAAAACCAGTCCTCATCACTGAAGCGGAAATTTTTTCTGAGACATTCAATATTACTTGTCTTATAAGGTGTGGTAGGAGATACCATAAGAGTTTTCATTCTCTGGAATAGTTCATACTCATCATCCATGAGGATCTTTTGTCTGATTGAAGCCTATTAGAAACATTGCTCTAAAAGATCGACCTCGTAGAGAAGGATCAGCGGGGGACCAAATTTGTCAACACAGATATTGGGGGCAGCGGGATTCGAACACATGACCAACCTGCTCTGATACCATGTTGAAACCATTGGGCTAAAAGGCTTGAACCTTTTAGGAAAGCAACCCCATAGATCTTATACAAGGATGACCCGGTCGATACAAACACAAATTCCAACACTCCCCCGCACGGAAAACCCGTGGACAAATTCACCGAAAAAACCCGGGACAAACTCCTGGAAAAACCCAGGACAAATTCACCAGAAATACCTGGGATAAAATTCGGTGGGAGCGGGACTCGAACTCGGGACCAACCTGCTCTGATACCATATTAGAACCATTGCTCTAAAAGATCGACCTTGTAGAGAAGGAGCAACGTGAATATTAAAGACAAGGGCCAAATTCCAACAAAGCCTAATCTTTTGTCTAATTGAAGCCTAATTAGTTGTGGTCTGTTTGACTTTCCATGGAGTTTCCAACAATTTTCTAAAGCATGGTTGGACCTCCCATAGTGAGTGCATCCCTAGTTGTCTATTCTGAATGGACCAGTCCTTCCACTTCTTCCTTGACCTCCTTTATAACTACTACTATGGCCTCGATTGGTAGAAGATGTGCCCCTATTAAAGGAGTACATGATTGATGATACTTCATTATGTAAGGTAGAAGAAAAATCTGGAATTTTGAGTAAGGTGGTACATACACCATCAAATGTTGAAATAACGAAAGAGTTAAGGAGTGAGTTTTGACAACCTCATGGTAGGGCTTATGTTAGATAGACAAATAGCGGTTGCTAAGGTCTCCCTCTTATTTTCTTGAATAGAGACATACGTGGAATAAGGTTGAGTTAGCTTCCACTCTAGAATGAGACCTCTGAATCTTGCCAAGTACTCATGTAAGTTGTCTCCTTGTTTGGTATTGAGCATATTTTGTAAAACATCATAAAAAGTTTGGAGACTATCAATGCTTGAGTATAGCTTGAGACATATGTTGAATTTAGGACCCCGTGCTTGAAACCTCGAGCAAGATGAGAGAGGGACAAGAGAGAGGAGAGAGAAGAGTAGAAAAGAGCAAAGAGAGTAAGAGAGTAGAGAAGAGAGAAGAGAAAAGAGAAAAGGGAGAAAAGAGACTTTATGCTAGGAGAGAAATTCTTCAACGAATTTGAGAAGATGAGAGTTTGATTGTAGGCTTCAACCAACTCAACCAAGATCCCTATTCATACTATTTCCATTACATATTTAGGGAAACTCTTCAATCAATTAGGATCCTTAATTACATCAATCATGATTAGTTAAATTACAAGATCAATCAATTACATTAATTAAGGAAGATTCCCTAATCTTCCACCTCATGTGATGAGGATTCCACCTCGGATGAATCATCATGTCACCTCATGTGGGCATGGTGGGTTTTGACCCACCTTCTAACAACGTGTATCCCAGATTTGTTTAGATGTCTCTAGACTGTTTACATTATTAGCTACTTGTTTCTCTATGTTATTTATAATCCAACTAATCACCAAGGTATCACTTTTCAACCACTTATTGTAATTCATATCTTCTTCATCAATAGGTGGTCCTAGCTTGGTCAGGTGATCTAATAGGTTTTGGGTAATAAGGAATCTCCTTACCGATTTTGACTAGTTCAAGTAATTAGATATCCCTCTTAAGGGTATGGTGGTAATCCTAAGAACATGAACATCATTCTTACTTCTAATATGTTCTTCAGTCATGAGAGGTAAGTCGTGAGTAATAATTCACTCAAATAAAACCTAGAAGCAATAATACTTCAATGATCAATTAGGTTAAACTAATTCGAACCAACTCAGCTCAAAAGAGAATCCAAGCTCAATCCTTCAATTTCAATCTTTGATTATTGACTTTAGTCAATGCACTTAATTAAGGAAACTCTTGGCTAGCCAAACAAAATCATATCTCTCTTGATCAAACCAAATATTCACCAAATCATGATCTTAGAAGATCTTCCACAAATTCAGCCACTTCCAAATATAATTAAGGAAATATTTCCCTTATATCACTTGCCAAAAACTAATCTTTCCTTGCCTTGATACTTAAGGATATCAAATTTGATTCTTTTAATCTTTCTAAATTCCAATAAAATCTTTCAAAAATTTTCAATTGGGCAAAAAGGATTCTTAAAAAAAGGAATTTTCTTCCTTGAATGGTACCAAGAGAGGGTAACCAAAAAAATAGCTTTCCTTGCCTTTTTTTTTTTTTTTTGAGATATTTGGGCAAGTAAACCTTTTCTAATTCTCAATGTGTGAGGGAGAGAAATGAGATTAATTCTCAAAATAAAAAATCACCAAATATTGTTGTTCATGCTCAACAAACCAGAAAAGTTCATTCTTCATGCTTCAATTGAGAACAAACTTGAAAATGCCTCTTCAACTTTAATATCCGATCATTGGAAAAATCTTGTGTAATTTCTCATGCATGGCTTTGTGAAGAACATAGAGTATCATAACCTTAAGGTGAAGCAAGGAAAAACCAAGTAATGCTTCAAAAAAGAACTTCCGTCATCACTTGTATTAAACCCATTTTAATGAGTAAGAGGCAATGAGAGAAGCAACATATGATCTATGTAGTTCTCTTTTAAGCCTCAAGAATCCAATCTTAAAATCACAATAACCACGAGATGGGCTTGAAAAGAATACAATTATCTGAGCATTAGAATAGCTTCATATCATGGAGAGATAGAATAAGGATAATCAACTTATCTCAACGTGCTTGCTTCTTCAAAGAGCCTTCAATGGATGACTTGATCATAAAACTTTCAGAGCATCTTCTTTGACATTGGGAACATAAATTCACCGCTCTAATACTATATTGAATTTATGATCCCTTGATTAGGACCTCTAGCAAAGAAGAGTGTGAGAGGAGAAGGGAAAAAGAAGAGAATAGGAGAGAGGAAAAGAGGGAAAGATAAAGAAGAGGGGAGCCTTTAGTCCAGCAAAAAGGAACTTGGACGAATTGAGAGAAGGGGAGAGAACTAGATGCTCTACCCCAAGACAAGGGTTCTATTTATAGTTTTTGAGAGGATGTTACAATGTTTATAATAATGTCAGGGCTACAAGCTTTACATAAGGAAAGACATAAGTAAACATGATCTTCTTGACTAATTACATTCTCGTGTCATCTTTATGAGAAATCTTCTTATTTACCATGATGCCACCTCTCTTGGACGTGTAGGTTTGAGCCCATCTTCTAACAACTTGCTAAATTTGCACTTTCTACAAAACCAATTGTCAAAGGAAAAAACCCATAATGGGCTCATGGAAAACTGGATGGACCACAAAAGGTCTTTTATCGTCGTCTTGTGAATGATATGTATTAACCACTTTAATGATTATTATCACTATATTTGGTCAAAATCTTTTGAGGTTGGTTTCAACTTATATTTTATCACTGATTTCTACCCTTTGAGAGTCGGTGCCTGGTTCGTACTCATTCTTAGGACACCATGATGGAGGAGCTTATTACTACATTTATGTTATTTGGTTCAAGCTGGGATCAATGTCATTACCTCCCAGTTTGAGGGGGGAGTGTTGGAAGATATGATGTAATTAGGGTGGCATTGATGTAATTAGTTTACGTTTTCTGTCTCTTATTTATTCTTACTAGGGGAAGGGTATTTTTGTAATATTAATACTTTAATATCTATAAATACAACATAAGGGGGAGGGTTTTGTTAAGTCTATTCCCTTTCTTCCTCATCTTTTCTCCCAATTAGTTACTCATTCTCTCCTCCTCCTAAAACCTTCTCTAAATAACTCTTTTTTTTTTCTCACCCTTTAATCCTCTTCTACTGTGATTATACATTATGGAATCCTAAGTTTCAACACAATGAATTTAAAAATTCACTGGAAAACAACATTTGTCCCAATAAATTTTTACATTTGCTTGAGAAAGTGGCCCATGAAAATAAAGTTTCACACTTTTCCCGCAAACAGGAAAGTTTCACAGGAATTACTTTTCCTAATGAATTTAAAATTTTGTTAATTGAAACAAATCTATGGCAGTGAAATTAGAATTTGCTGAAAAATATATTATTTTTACCAAAAAATTCAGAAATTTATTGGGATAATCATTTTTGCCAAATCGACATAAATATTTGTTTGTAGAAATCAATTTTTTTATGTTTTTGGAAAGGGGCTGATACCATGCCACATTGAAAATATTCGGAAAATTTGGCAAGTTGACCGTTCCAACACAGCGGGTGACGTTTGACTAGGTTGATAAATAAATTGAAAATTAAATATTTTTAGTTAACTAAAAATTTCTAATTGGTTATTATAACAAAATTCCCTAAGCTATATACATTTAAAACCACTCGTACATAAACCTCAAACGAGTAAAGACAGTCTCCGCTTGTTGCTTTCCACAGTTTCGTATGTCCTTTCCCATGTATAGAACGGGTGAGGGAAAGAACGAGTCCGGCAAACGGGACCATGGAATCTGCACATCCAAGGGGACGGATCCGCTTCGTGTGATTCGAACCTCCGACGCTTGTTGTCGTCGTCGTCCTCTCCCTGGGGAACACCTTTAATGGCAAACCTTGGTTAGGAACGGGGAAAGGGCCGTACTGTCTCCCATCGTCTTCCCACCTTTCATGTCTGATAGCCATGGAAACAAACAAGCCAAACACGCGTAAAAAAAAAAAATTGTTCTCAACTGGCCCACTGTATCCCATCGTCCCGAATGGCATGAACGTGTTGGGCAGTAGAAATACCTGACAAGATTCACAAAACAACAACAAATTAATGAAACAAGGAAAAAGAAAATCATTTTTTGTTCTCAACTGGTAATTTCAATTTCAGTCGAGCCGGAGAAAGCAAAGGACCTCGAATCTTGAGGGGTCGAACTTCTCAGGGTGCGGGAAGAAATCTGCAGAGAGATGGATGCTTCGGAAGAGCGGGAGAACCTTCCAACCTCTGGGGATTGTATAGCCCTGGAATTCTACGGCGTCCACTGCTTCTCAAATTGTAAACAACAAAACGTTCGCAACTCTAAGAGTACTTACCTGCACAACCATAGTTATCATTGTTGAAATATGTGTGATCTGTGTTAAGTACTTAACCGATACAACCCAGTAGATTCATCGTCCTTCTGTAATAATAATAATGGAGTTTTTACTATTTTGAATCTTTGATTGTGACGGAAGAGCAGAAAAAGTAGGAGAAGTCAAGTCATTTATAGCTGATGGGTGGATTAAGTTGAGGTGGCACACTAAAATTTTCTTATTCAAATATTTATTGAGTTTGTTTCCAAAATCTTTATATATCTCTAGATTCTATTTTCAAAATAGAGTCGTATAGTTCGAATCTAGTAGATAGATATGGTTACACTATCATTAATTAGCACACTTTAACAAAAAATTATAATATCTAAATTACCCTTTTTTAATTTTTGTCGGCCGACAAGGGAGCCGGTTTGTGATATGGATAGACCGTAAGTATGGTAACAAAAGAGAATAACAAAGTTTCAAGTGATATAAGTTTCAACCTCCAATTTAATCCTCTCATTCGATCTCTATGTACGAAATTGATTTTAACTTCGCTTACTGCGACAAATATTTTGAAACTTCCTTGATTTGTAGCTAGCCTCCACTCTGTGTTTGACCAAAAGATTCGATCTCATGTCATGTTTAGCAACTTGAAGGACGGTAACAAAGTTGCAACAAATGAAATTGTTTGTTCTTACGAATCCAACGGGGCTTCAAAATGACTTGAGATTTGTGGTGTGGAGGGACAATTCAAACTCTTCTTTTTTCTCACCGAGAGTTTCAAAGTACTAGAACTTAAGAAAATTCCTCTCCAAAATAAGTTCCAAGAGTTTTCCACTAGAGTTCTCTCCTAGTTGGCCAAGGGATACCTCTATTGATAGGGTAATGAGCATGGTTTAATCACCCCACATTTTCTCCTCTATATTTTTTCCCCTCCTTGACTAGGTATACATACATGGGAGAAAGCCGCATAGTGATGTAGAATTTAGTTACATCGGCTTTAATACCTCGCAAGCGTACGAATCGTTCATGTAATTTAGCGGGAAACGAGGGTCATATCCACAGGGAGGACTGAATTTTGTGTATTCTTCAGTCAACTAGCCTAACCAAATATGATGAATTAATATTAACTAAATACTAATTATATCCTAAATTATCAAGTAATCATATGGTTAACTACCTACACAACAGAAAATGTCAACTCTAGATTTTACGATGATTCGTGCCTCTCTCAAGCGCCACGTAACCATGGATCTAATTTCTCAATCCTTTCGTCTAACCCCTCTCGGGCGCATAGAGTGAAAGACAGAAATCGGATTAAAATACCAAAATCCAACCTCAATTATAATTCTACCCTAATTAGTTAATTTAATCAAATATCCGAAAAACAAATATTCCATAAACATTAATTATCAAATCAGATTCAATAAACATTCAAAACCTAAGTTCAAACTATATAAAAAATTAAATTCAAAAATGACGAATTACTCCTCTTCTCCTTCCTCTCGCTCGGGCAGCAACTCGTTCTCACGGGTGCTGCAATTTCCTGAAATCAATGGCTTCGGGTTGGCAAGAGTGAGTGGCCGGAGGTAGAGACGACGCCGGCGACGAAGGTTGGAAGCCGACGGACAGAGGTAACGTCCGGCGAAGAACGAAACAGAGCTGACGTTCTCTAACCGGCTCTCTCGAGTCTTGGTTGGAGTCGGAATAGCTCCGGGACTGGTTGGAAATATGTAATAGACGCCGGAGGATAGTTGAAAAGCGGAAGTGGCACCGGAGAAGCCTTCTCGGATCACTTCTCGGCCTGGCGAGCGACGACTGTCGAACTCACCTCGACGAAGACTCTCTCGAGCTTTCCTCAGGTTTGTTCTTGGTTTCTGGACGGCGGTGGACGGCGGTGGACGACGGTGGCGCGGCGAAAGACAGTGGCCCGGCGAACGACGGTGGGGAACTCCTCTCGGTTCCTCCCCTGTTTTCGGTCCCAGCCCTCTGTTTTGGTCTCTGTTTTCTCTTGACGTTGTCCCTCCTCTCGTTCGACGCTCTCCTTCCCTTTAATACCCTCTTCTTGATTTTAAAACGATTTGACCTAAAAATCACCTCCATTTCACTAAGGGCATTTTGGTAAATATCTACTTCTCCACCAAAATTCTCCTGAAATTCCATAATTGAATCTATAAAAAGCATTCAAGAAGAAATAAACCTTAAAAACAATGAAATATAATTCAGGAGAGAAAAATATGCAATATCTACAGTGATTAATGCCAAATTCAATAAATGCTCATTTCATTTGAAAACCGATAAATAACCACCTATAACACAATTATAAAGGTTATTCTATTATAATTAACCTAGTTTTCATGTCAGAATATGACATCTATCACACCCCCAAACCTAAATCTTTGCTAGTCCCTAGCAAAACAACAATCGAACCAAAATTAAGCCTAGGAAAACAAAATGCCACTTTCGTAGGGAGCACGATTTCATTTAGCGCATGCAACAAGCCGTTAAACCCCTACTCTGCAGTAGTGGACGAGTTATGTCTCGTGAGGGTTTGCATGGAATTTACCCACAAAATTCATCTAAATCAATAATATAAAAAGAAAAAACTAAAGAAAATTTACTCCTCATTAGCATATGACTAACACTTAGTATCGTAAAATATCTGAAAATCATATGAGATCTTCCACAATTTGAAAACCTGTGTAAAATATAGCATATTATCAATCCAAATACACTCGTTGTTACTCCACCTGAACCAATGTGACACATAAGCAATTACTTCAACAGAACAAAGAGGCAACAAATAACAATAAAATCCTGGTCACATCAAAATTAAGAGAAAATAGTAGAGTAAGCCTGTTGTCTGACAATCTCACAAAAGAAATATACAAATTTCAATCTTGACTTGCAACTTCTTTCAAATTACAATTCATCATCAAAGTTAAGGAAACTCATTGCTTCCAGATTTAAAACCATTTTACGCTATTACCAGCGCACTTTTGCTATTACCAGCGTAATTTTTGTTTCACTGAATACTTCTGGTATTACCACCATTTTGTATTCGTCTTCACTGCACATGCACTTATTTTTAAGTACCAACTGTTCCAGTGCATGTCCCTGGGTTAGCCCAGGTTGTTTCTGAAGTTATCTGTCTTTTGCAAGCAAGAGCATTTCCATTTACATTCATACATTACAATAAGGAATTTCACTGAGGTATAAAAAGGAATGAGTTCAAACAGGCATACAAGACTATTCAGACTAACATAGATCAACACTAGATTTACATGTTCTCTTTTGCAACTAAGTTCCAAGTCTAATGCAATAGTAAGTTATCCCACTGAATTCTCATGGATCCCAACAAATGATATCAGATTTCTAATAGGCATATTCTACACAGTTTTACGAAAAGTTTTGAAACACATTTGAGCAACTTATTTTAACTCTACTAACGTTAACCACATACTAAGAGGAGTAATTTGAAAACCACGAACAAAAATCAAAAGAAAATCATTGTTAAGATATAAAATAGGCCATTTCCCCTCCCCCCCCCCCCCCCCCCCCCCCCCCCCCCCCCCCCCGCCAAACCTAAACCTGACATTGTCCTCAATGGGGAAAAGTTAAAACACTAGAATGACTACAAAAAAGGAATAACAGCTTAGCTAGTTATACTCCAGCAGGGTGAGGGTTAAACTCCCTCAGGGCTCCTAAATCCATAGGTGGGATCATATGTGTTTGGTCATCAACAATAATACCGAAAAGTCAATAAAGACCCCCAGGAATGATACATAGTCTCCCTCGAAGAAGGTTTACTCGTATCAGCCGTACCCGTAGGTAATCATCCGTAGATGAAACTGCTATCCCACATCACACTTTGAAGAAATCTTCGTGTGACTGGCCACTGAAGGCAGCAGGAATCACGTGCTAAACACAAGTCCTTAAGTTACTCACCATAAGGTTTTCATTCAATACTTCAAGATCGAACTGGTCAATCCCAGAACGGTTGTTTGAGTACAGGCCTCTCAAACTAGGGACCAAAAATCTGGTCATCGACTACCGGAACCATTTATGCTCTCAGCCGGCAAATAAGAATGAATAAACCAAAAAAATAAAATAAAAATAAAATTGTAATGTACAAAGGGATAGAAACGTGGGGATTGCCCACAATGTGCTAAGTTTATAGTCGTAAGCAAGACTCCGACGCATTCAAAATGCTAAGACAGGTTCCTCCAAGAAAATCACCATCACCTCCTCCGGTGTGGGGACAATATCAAGATACGGTTTGAGGCTCTGACCGTTAACTTTGAAGACCGACCCGTCTCCGTGATTGCGGATCTCAATAGCGCCATGAGGAAACACCTGTGTAACTTCAAATGGATCGGACCACCTGGATCTTAGCTTCCCTAGAAATAAATGCAATCGTGAGTTATAAAGTAAAACATTCTACCCAACAGTAAAAGACTTGAGAAAAATAGATTTATCATGTAAAAGCTTTGTTCGCTCCTTATACAGTTTGGCATTCTCATAAGCATCCTAACGTATCTCCTCTAACTCATTCAATTGCAATTTTCTCTCCTCACTTGCTTGAGTTAAATCAAAATTCAAAGCCTTAATAGCCCAATAAACTCTATGCTCAAGCTCAACAGGTAGATGACATGCTTTGCCGAACACTAGGCGAAATGGAGACATCCCAATAGGAGTCTTATAAGCGGTTCGATAGGCCCATAAAGCATCGTCCAATCGAGTGGACCAATCTTTCCTATCAAAGTGAACCGACTTCTCCAAAATCCGTTTGATCTCCCTATTAGAGATTTCCACTTGACCACAAGTTTGCGGGTGGTACGGAGTGGACACCCAATGAGTGATGGAATATTTCTTCAATAAGGTCTCAAATGCTCTGTTACAAAAATGAGATCCCCCATCACTGATGATTGCTCTCGGGGTACCAAACCGATTAAATATATTTTATTTTAAAAACTTTACCACTACTTTGTGATCGTTTGTCTTACATGCAATAGCTTCAATCCATTTAGAGACATATTCAACAGCAACAAGGATGTATTGATAGCCGAACGAGATAGGAAAAGGACCCATGAAGTCAATACCCCACACATCAAATAATTCAACAATAAAAATGGGGTTAAGAGGCATCATGTTCTTCCTAGACAAACAACCAGTTCGTTGGCATTTATCACACACCTGACAAAACTCATGGGCATCTCTAAATAATGACGGCCAATAGAAACCACATTGCAAAACTTTAGCTGCGGTCTTTCTAGCACCAAAATGTCCACCACATGCGTGGGAATGACAAAATTCAAGAATGTTGGCAAAGTCTTGCTCATGTACACAACGCCTAATGACTTGGTCATAACACACCTTGAACAAATAAAGGTCATCCCAAAAAAAAAATGTTTGACTTGGGAAAAGAATTTCAACTGATCTTGTTTACTCCAATAATCAGGAATCTTATGAGTTACAAGATAGTTGACTATGTCAGCAAACCAAGGCAACAGGGATACTTGGAGAAGTTGTTCATCAGGAAAGGAATCATTTAAAGGAAGGAATCCTTCCTGAGGTACTACACAGATCCTAGATAGATGATCAGCAACAACATTCTCACAACCCTTCTTATCTCGAATCTCAAGGTCAAATTCTTGCAATTGCAAGATCCATCTAATCAAGCGAGGTTTAGTGTCCTTGATGGATAATAAGTACTTCAAAGCAAAATGATCAGTGAACACTATAACCTTTGACCCTAATAGATATGATCTGAATTTGTTCAAGGAAAACACAACAGCTAGCAACTCCTTCTCAGTGGTAGTGTAATTCAATTAAGCATCATGAAGAGTGCGGCTAGCATACTGAATGACACAGGGCATTTTATCCGTCTTTTGCCCCAAAATAGCCCCCAGTGCATAGTCAGAGGCATCACACATCAACTCAAAAGGCAAAGACCAAATAGGGGGTTGGACAATGGGTGCAATGGACAAACATTTCTTCAGTGTCTCAAAAGCATGAATACAGGCATCATCAAAGGCAAAAGCAACATCTTGAGCAAGTAAATTCGTCAAAGGACGAGAAATTTTGCTAAAGTCTTTAATGAAACGCCTATAGAACCCAGCATGGCCAAGGAAAGAACGCACCCCCTTCACAGAAGTAGGTGGTGGCAGATTGGCAATTAGGTCAACCTTGGCTTTGTCCACTTCTACACCCCGCTCAGACACTACATGTCCTAAAATAATTCCTTCTTTCACCATGAAGTGGCATTTCTCCCAATTCAAGACTAAATTGGACTTCATGCAACGGGAAAATACGAGTGAAAGATTGTGCAGACATGTATCAAAACTAGAGCCAAACACAGAAAAGTCATCCATAAAGACCTCTAAAAATTCACCAATCATGTCAGAAAAGATACTCATCATGCACCGTTGGAAAGTGGCGGGCGCATTGCATAAACCAAAAGGCATGCGTCTGTAAGCATAGGTGCCAAACGGACACGTGAATGTGGTCTTTTCCTGGTCTTCTGGAGTAATGGGAATTTGATTGTAGCCAGAGTATCCATCTAAGAAGCAATAAAAATTGTGGCCGGCCAATCACTCTAGTACCTGATCAATGAAAGGTAGTGGGAAGTGATCCTTCCTAGTGGCGAAATTAAGTTTTCTATAGTCAATGCAGACACGCCACTTGGTGGTAGTTCTTGTGGGAATCAATTCACCACTCTC
The DNA here is from genome assembly GCF_029961685.1 of Aristolochia californica. Classification (NCBI taxonomy): domain Eukaryota; kingdom Viridiplantae; phylum Streptophyta; class Magnoliopsida; order Piperales; family Aristolochiaceae; genus Aristolochia; species Aristolochia californica. Next base: position 26,792,982 of record NW_027181771.1, read on the forward strand.
ATTTTTCATTATCGTTATCCCCCCTTTCTTAGGGACAACTTGAATTGGACTCACCTAGGTGCTATCGGAAATAGGGTAAATGATTCCTGTCACAAGCAACCTGATGACTTCTTCTCTCACAACCTCCAGCATATGGGAATTTAACCTACGTTGCATCTCACGTGAGGCTTTAGCCCCCTCCTCCAAATGAATACGATGCATGCATATGGAGGGGCTAATCCCTTTTAAGGCATCAAGAGTCCACCCCAATGCGCCTTTGTGTGCTTGTAAAACTTCAGTCAATTGTTCCTCCTGCTCAGTACTCAAATCAGAGGAAATAATGATTGGTAATGAGTTCATGGGCCCCAAGAACGCATACTTCAACGTGGGAGGAAGTGGCTTAAGATCTAGCTTGGAAGTTTCAAGAGGTTTGTCCAAGTCAAGAGGAAGATCCTGTGGATGATCAGTTGTGATAACCTCATAAGCTTCCTCCAACAGGGGTAAAGAATTGAGTAAAGAATTAACCTCTCGGAAATATGTTTCCTCATCAAAATAGTCCATGTCTAAAGATGTTATGCAAGACTCAAAAGGTTCAAGAGTGGATTCGTCATCAAGCATAACAGTTTCTATCTTAAATGCAGGACTCAGATCATCAGACTCAAGTGGGTGGTGCCCGACATTAAATACATTCAATGAGACCTTAAAATTTCCAAAAGACAACTCCAACTCACCACTTTTACAATGAATGATAACATTAGATGTGGCTAATAAGGGACGTCCTAGGATGACAGGAATTTGGTTGGTCACATTGACTACTAGTTTTGTATCAAGAACAATGAAATCAACTGGGAACAGAAATTTGTCCACTTTTATCAAAACATCTTCAACTATTCCTCATGGTATCTTGACAGAACGGTCAGCTAGTTGAAGTGTGATGGGAGTAGGCTTCAATTCCCCCAAACCTAATTGCTGGTACACAAAGAAAGGAAGCAAATTCACACTTGCTCCTAAGTCAAGAAGAGCTCTTTGGATGATATGTTCACCAATGACACATGAAATTGTGGGACATCCAGGATCTTTAACTTTAGGAGGAGTGTTATGCTTCAGAATTGAGCTTACATTCTCAGTAAGAAAGACCTTTTTGTTAACATGTTGTTTGCTCTTCTGTGTACAAAGGTCTTTCAAAAATCGGGCATAGGCAGGGACTTGCCTAATAGCATCAAGAAGTGGAATGTTAATGTGAACATTACTAAATAGTTCCAACATTTCATGCATGTTATCTCCTTTCCTAGGTGGGCCCGATAACCTCTGCGGATAAGGAGCTAGTGGGACTTGGTTAGGGATCTGCTTGGCTGTTGGTGAAGAACTTGGAGGTTCTCCACCCAATTATGTGTCCCCATTGTCATCCTTTGACTCCTTAGACTTAGTGGTCCCTACCCCATTGCTCAACTCACGACCACTCCTAAGGGTGGTTATGGCTTTGGCTTGCTCATGGTGGGGTTTGGAATTCAACCCACTCTCATGTGTGCTTTTGGGGTTAGGAATGGTTTGACTTGGGAGTCTATTTTGTGTTTGTTCACTCATATGGCTGGCCAACTGACTCACTTGCATGTCAAGTTTAGCAATGGAGGATTGTGTATTATGCATGAATAATTGAAGTGTATCCTCAAGTGAAGGTTTTTGTGGAATCAATGGCTGTTGAGTGAAGTGTGGGAGCGGAGCTTGGGGTTGACTAAACCCTGGAGGACCCCCAACCTATGGGCCCTTGGACCATGAGAAATTTGGGTGCCTAGCCCAACCCGGATTATATGTTTCTGAAAAAGGATCGTTCCGGTTTGATCTATGAAAATTCTGGATTGCATTCAAGTCCTCAATGAGCTCTGGGTAGGATGAACTAGATGGACACATTTGTGTGGGATGAGATGAACCAGAGCATATGGCACAGACAGTAGATGGGTTAGGAGCAGGTGAACTCTTGGACACCATAAGGGCATCAATTTTTCTAGTCAACCCCTCAATCTTGGCCATGAGCATGGGTGTTTCACTAACCTCGTAGAGACCCCATGAGCATGGGATCTCCTATCAACATTAAATGATGAACCCCATTGCTGAGATTGATCACTCAACGTTTCAAAAAAGTCCCACGCCTCACTAGCACTCTTACCCATCAAACTCCCACCACTCGTTGCATCTACCATGGATCTAACCTGGGGTGTAAGTCCTTGATAAAAGTATTGCACTAAATGTCATTTCTCAAACCCATGATGCGGACACCTACGGATCAAATCCTTCCATTTCTCCTAAACCTCATAAAAGTGTTCACCCTCCTGCTGCATAAAGTTGGAGATTTCTCTCCTGAGGGTTGTAGTTCTCTGAATGGGAAAGTACTTGGATAAGAATTTTGTGACTAATGTGTCCCATGAAGTAATGCTGCCCACCTCCAAGGAATTAAGCCAAGACTTGGCCTTATCCTTAAGTGAAAATGGAAAAAGTCTTAACCGGATAGAGTCATCTGAGAAATTCTGGAATTTAAAAGTTGCACAAATATCTAAGAATTCCTTGATGTGGTAATATGGGTCCTCCTTCTCCAACCCATAGAATGTAGGGAGGAGTTGGATCACACCCGGTTTCAACTCATAACTGGCGGCAATAGTGGGTGGCAATATAATGCAAGAAGGTGATGTGAAGTGGGATGGGATAGAATAATCCCTCAGGGCTCTATGGTCACCTCCTACAGGTAACTGTAATGGTTCACCCTGATTGGCCATGGTAGCTCCTAACTTGACTTCGGGTGTTTTCCTACAAATATGTTCTACCTCTTCAACAAAGGAGCTAATGGTCCACCTAGGGAGCGGCGCCCGTGCATAAAAACACAAAAAGAAACAAAACGAACTATCAAATTAAGCTAACACACTCACTACTAAAAATATGAACTAACTAGAAGAAATAAAAATAATTCCATAAAAAATCACCAAGCTAAAATTATGAAAGAAAAAAATAATAAATAATAATAAAAATAATAATAATAATAATAATAATAATAAATCTAACCTAAGACTATGGAGAACAAAGAAATACACTTAATACGTGCCTCCCCGGCAACGGCGCCAAAAACTTGATGTAGAATTTAGTTACATCGGCTTTAATACCTCGCAAGCGTACGAATCATTCATGTAATTTAGCGGGAAGCAAGGGTCATATCCACAGGGAGGACTGAATTTTGTGTATCCTTCAGTCAACTAGCCTAACCAAATATGATGAATTAATATTAACTAAACACTAATTATATCCTAAATTATCAAGCAATCATCTGGTTAACTACCTATACAACAGGAAACGTCAACTCTGGATTTTACGGTGATTCGTGCCTCTCTCGAGCGCCACGTAACCACGGATCTGATTTCTCAATCCTTACGTCTAGCCCCTCTTGGGCACATAGAGTGAAAGACAGAAATCGGATTAAAATACCAAAATCCAACCTCAATTATAATTCTACCCTAATTAGCTAATTTAATCAAATATCTGGAAAACAAATATTCCATAAACATTAATTATCAAATCAGATTCAATAAACATTCAAAACCTAAGTTCAAACTATATAAAAAATTAAATTCAAAAATGATGAATTACTCCCCTTCTCCTTCCTCTCGCTCAGGCAGCAACTCGTTCTCATGGGTGCTGCAATTTCCCGAAATCAATGGCTTCGGGTTGGCAAGAGTGAGTGGCCAGAGGTAGAGACGACGCCGGCGACGAAGGTTGGAAGCCGACGGACAGAGGTAACGTCCGGCGAAGAACGAAACAGAGCTGACGTTCTCTAACCAGCTCTCTCGAGTCTCAGTTGGAGTCGGAATAGCTCCGGGACTGGTCGAAAATATGTAATAGACGCCGGAGGATAGTCGGAAAGCGGAAGTGGCACTGGAGAAGCCCTCTCGGATCACTTCTCGGCCTGGCGAGCGATGACTGTCGAACTCACCTCGACGGAGACTCTCTCGAGCTCTCCTCGGGTTTGTTCTCGGTTGCTGGATGGCGATGGACGACGGTGGCGTGGTGAAAGATAGTGGCCCGACGAACGACAGTGGGGAACTCCTCTCGGATCCTCACCTGTTTCCGGTCCCAGCCCTTTGTTTTGGTCTCTGTTTTCTCTTGACGTTGTCCCTCCTCTCGTTCGACGCTCTCCTTCCCTTTAATACCCTCTTCTTTATTTTAAAACGATTTGACCTAAAAATGTCCTCCATTTCACTAAGGGCATTTTGGTAAATATCTCCTTCTCCACCAAAATTCTCCTGAAATTCCATAATTGAATCTATAAAAAGCATTTCAGGAAGATATAAACCTTAAAAATAATGAAATATAATTCAGGAGAGAAAAATATGCAATATCGACAGTGATTAATGCCAAATTCAATAAATACTCATTTCAATTGAAAACCGATAAATAACCACCTATAACACAATTATAAAGGTTATTCTATTATAATTAACCTAGTTCTCATGTCAGAATATGGCATCTATCACATAGCAAGACACATTCTTCATCTTAAAAAGATGTGACACTTCACCTTATTCATGCCACATTTTTCTTTAAGGGGGAGCTTTCCTACGGTGCCAATTATCACTTATGTTCCACCTCCTTCTTTGTGTGGAACTTCCTTATAATGGCAAGTGTCACCTATGTACCACCTCCCTTGCTTATGTAGTGATTAGGTGACATCAAAGTGACATTTTCTTCTCGTTTGATTTTGGTAGTGATGTAACATAATTCTTTTCATCTTGACCATCAATAGAGCTTTGATTTCGATAATTGACTCCAATTTTGACTGAAAGTTTGGTTTCGACCAATGATCGACCCTTTGACTAAATCTCAAATACATTAACCTTTGAGAAGTTTGAATTTGACCATCAATCAACCGGCAATCAGGTCCCTTCAATCTTGATCGTTGATCGATGTCAATAATCTTGATCGTTAATCAGGGTTTCATGCCTATAATTTTGAAACAATTTTCTTTAAAAAATTAGAAAGAGAGGAAAATTTCCCTTCTTAATGTACATAACATCTGACAACAAAGAGAGGAGAGGAGGGGTTCCACCCTTTGAGTGTGGAGGCTAGGAGGAGGGTCTCTGTTTCATATTGAATTGAAAGAGGAAAGAAAAAAAAAAAAAGATGTCTCACTCGTGGATCCCTTGTTGCCTACCTAAGAGAGAAGGCGGGGCAGTGCACCATCTTTCAAATAATTAATTGTAATTCACAATACTTGATTAAAATTTTGGCTCGGCCATATTTTGAATACAACTTATAAAGAAATCCAAAAAATCATAGAATAAGTTAGGTATGTGTCAGTGTCACCAAGTGGAGAAGTTTGGATGATAGAGTAGCATTGACATTTATCAAGGACATGCCCTTGACATATTATGAGTAAATCCTGCAACGGGGACACTTAAGGTCTGTTTGGAACCCCATGAAAAATAAAATAAAATAAAATAAAAATTTGACCATTACTATTCCAAAAAATAGTTAGTTAAAAGAAGAATTTGATCATTATCTCATTTTTATTAACTATTTTTGAGAATAATAATGGTCAAATTCTCGTTTTCTTTTATTATTTTTTTCTAGGGGTTCCAAACAGACCCTTAGGGGGTGATTAGTGCATTTCGAAAGTGTAGTGGAAAGTGAAAGTAAATTACCTAATTAAAGTGAATTACTTTTTTGTATTAGTGTGTTCAATAGAAAGTGTAGTGTAAAGTATTTTCTTGTGTTAGTGTGCACAATGAAAATTTTAATGGAAAGCAAATATGAGAATTTGCTCAATATGAGTACCCGCATTTTTGTTCCGATCTTATCATTCAAATTGTTGAGGCCAATATTGCCATGCAAGAACAAATTATCAGTTGTGGATTTTGTTCCTTAGGCACGAAATGAGGGAAAATGAAACTGAAACAGGATTGCTTGGGTACAACTTATGGGGGAAAAGAGTAAGGAAATAATTTAAAAGCTTCAATCATAAATTAAAGTAGTTGAGAGCTCATGCAAATTATTACTCTTGTAAAACTAGGAACACTACAAAGCTATTCTGTTTCAGACATCTCTACCAAATTCGTAATCAAGAGGAGCATAGAGAGAATTATAACATATTTATTTGACTCAATTAGCGATTCTAATAGAACTGCAATCTCTCTGTTCTTGTTGGAGATGCAGATGAGAAAAGAAACATTTAGAAACCGCACAATCTGCTGAGAGCATCAAATCAAGTTCAGAACTTGAAACTTCAAAAACTTAAAACAAAAATCGATAAAGCACATGCAGCTTGTTGGGACAGAGAAAAAACTTATCTTCAACTTTCGGTGGATCGCTAGAGACAATTTTGATCAGCCCAGAACCTTTGGTAGCACCGAAACTCTCTTCCTGCTTGCACAAAATTCATCTTTCTAGGAGTGAAGAGAGTCGAGAGAGCTGAAGGTGCACGAGTTGACGTTGCTCAAGCGTCAACTCTATTCCTCGATAGCTTCTCGTACATTGTCGACCTGTTGTTTCGCAGAAATCTCACGACCCCTGCTTCCTCGTCTCCACATAAAGTCCTTGTTAAGGAAGGGAAGGGAGAGATTGTACCTGGTTAAAAGATGCGCAGTTTTTAAAGCAGCTTCCTTACTTGGTTGTTTTAAAGGAAGGAGTTAAATGCCAGGGGCAACCTTTACTCGCTTCTCTTGTTTCCTCTCAAACCAAATCACACAGCTGACGAGGTCGTATATTTCATACTCAAAAACCTGAATGCGTAGAACAAATATTACTGCTAGATCCAAATGCTATATTTTACAGCCTGTGCAAAATTGAAGTTACCATTTACAGGTCTACGCCAAAGGCACTGGGGCCAAACTTGAATCGCACTTTCATGAATGGTGTCCAGTTCACTAGTCAATCCGCGATAAGCAGGACCTTTGGATGAATTACAGGGTATGCTTCACAGATGATACAAATAAAACTATATATACTTCAGAGAGTAGAAACAGAAACAGCAGAACCATTCACAGAAACTGTAAACATCTCTTCATACATAACATTTTTTCTCTAATTGCCCAAAAGAATTGTTATGACAACGCCTATTGAGCGGGCGTTCTTTATATCACAGGGTATACTTAATTTGATATTTCCATAGCCAATCTTCACCTTTCTCATAATAATCTTGCCTAGAAAAAGTTTGTCCAGAAAATAGTACCGAAGCAGCATAAGTAGCAGCCCCACGCCATGCATCAAAAATAGGATCAGAGGCCCTGATCACTCTGATTGGAGAAAGGAATGGTTGAATTTTGCGGACCCCAGCTTCCAAACGACCATCCATCCCAGGAAACAGACAACTTCCACCAGTCATAAGTATTGAATTGGTAATTTTAGACTCAATATCGTCAATCTTTGATGGCAACCGCCGTACTGAGACACCAACCATTTCATCTAAGCCTGCCTGGTCAATCCCAACCATGTTTGGCTGAAACAAGATTTCTGGGCATCGAAACCGTTCAACGCCAAGAACAATCTGGAAATCTTCTGCAGTCAGAGGACGGAATCGTGGAACAAGCTCAGGTATTGTTTGGAGGACTCCCTGGCCCATCTCAGATTTTGCAACAAAGGTTGGATCAATATCCTGTCATGGTTCACAACATCGAATGTAAATCCTCAATATGCTGTCGGAAAAAAATGTAAAAATTCATCAAATCATCAGCATGATGAGAGCCAAAATTAAACATCCAAGCTTTAAATGGTTGATTAAGCATGGGGATGAACTGCCAATGACTAAACAAGTTCATCTCATGAGGAAGGTACTATTGCGCAATCATCATCCACCGCAGACCCACATGGATATGAATTTGGACCATGAAATGAAAGAGTGTACAATTTTACCTGACAAGAAGCAGCATTAGCATGTTGCTAATTAGATTAACTCAATGTAACAACAACTGACCTGCAGCCGGGAAGTGACACGAGCTAATTCTGTTTCATCTTCATCAGGTCCATCATCATCATCATCATTGTCTTTGCTCATCAGTTTGTAGAGTTGCCAATCTTCATCCTTGGCTCCAAAGGTGTCTTCACCTTTGCCTCTATCAAATGCAGCAGTAGTCAGTAGACGCATCCTTTCTTTCTGAGCTGCATTTAATCGCTCACCACGTCCAACACCTCCTGACAAACTTTGGTTACCATTAGTGCGGGACCCATTAGTCTTCAACCTCTTGCGCTGCTCCACCTTTTCAGAAAGTTCTTTGTGTTTTGCTCGAAGTTGTTCTAAATAAAGCTCTGGATTCTCCCTGCCATGAAACATGGATCCGTCTTTTAAAGAATTTGTGAGATGCAGATCAATGTATAATGCAAGATGAAAACAGTGACAAAATGCCTTAAGAGGGAACACATCAAGTATGGTATACAGCAGGTTTACACATCTAATGGTGACCCACTCGTGAGAATCACCATGAGAGTTTACCTTTTAGGTGAACACCCTCATTTACCTCTTCTCTAATTAGAAAACTTGATCTCACATTGTCTAGTGAGTTCTGAATCATTCATATTTCACCATTCAACTTTCTAGTACATTTGTTTGACTGTATGCTTGATATAGACATCACGAAATGGTCAAACGTTTCATGAAAAATTATTTTATTATTATTGTTAAGTTGGGTCCAAGGCCTATCCCAAAATGACTAGCCAACTTAGGAAACCTCTTTACCAACTAATAAACTCAAGATCTTTGTACTCACTAATCCATGTGGGACTATTCCTTAACAATGTTAAATTGGGTCCAAGGCCTTATCCCAAAATGACTAGCCAACTTAGGAAACCTCTTCCCAACTAATAAACTCAAGATCTTTGTACTCACTAATCTATGTGGGACTATTCCCTAACACTCCCCCTCACGAGTAGATCCTCTTTTGTGGCTCTACAAGTGGATAATTTAGGAGTAAGCAATTTAGGTGTAGGCCCTCTTTTGTGGCTCTACAAGTAGATAGTTTTAGGTATAGGCCCTTTTTTTGTGACTCTACAAGTGGATACTTTAGGTGTAGGCCCTCTTTTTGTGGCTTTACAAGTAGATAGTTTAGGTGCAGGCCCACATATGAGTACCCGCTCTGATACCATGTTAAATTGGGTCCAAGGCCCTATCCCAAAAAGACTAGCCAACTTTTTTTTTTTTTTTTTTAAATGATGCTGAAATGACTAGCCAACTTAGGAAACCTCTTTACCAACTAATAAACTCAAAATCTTTGTACTCACTAATCTATGTGGGACTATTCCTTAACAATTATTATTTTGAAATTGATGAGTTTATTAAGTACAAGAAAGAGAACAATATAGATTCAGGAATGGGGCCTCATTACAATAAGAGATTGGAGGAAGACACCAGTCCTAACAAGGGAATCAGCCAAAGAATTGGCTAATCACAGTATGTGAGTCCAAATACAAGAAAGAAAAGAGGAGATGTCCTTGATATCATGAAAGGTATTCCAATGGCACCAAGGGGGCTCGGAAGAAGGGGAAGAACACCAAAAGATCACCACTTTGGGGCCACCTTCAATGATGAGAGGGCCCGACAAATGACCCCTTTATAGAATGAGGCCCTAGAGGAGGGCCATGAGTTCCACAGAAGTCCCAAATGCCCAAGGTGGGAGAGGAGGGTGGTAGCATTAGAGTTAGGATGACTCCTCCAAGTCCGACCAGCCCCAAGTTGCCAAGGGAGTTGCGTCTAAATTGAACTTGAGAAAGTTCAAAGGAGGAGGCTTCCATTCATGCAAGGGATGGCTAACAATCATAGCGGAATTTGGGCAATACATCGCCAATTGTTGCATAGAGAGATATCGCCAAGATGAGTGAACTCCTTCCTCATGTGAATCCATGTGGAAATCTGGCCAATTATGCTAGAAACAACTTCATCAACTTTGGCATATTTGAGATTGAATTGGCGGTTGTTCCTTTCCCTCTAGCTGAATTGGCCGAAGCAAGCTGATAGAAGTGCTTTCCCAAGGCGAGGGAGGTGATCCAAGAGAGCTGGAGACAAGTAGAGATGAGGTCCTTAGAAAGGCAAAGCTGAAGGATGATGAGGCTAAGCAACTGAGTCCATACTCTCCATGCAATAGGATAGTGGAGGAGGATGTGGGAGACACTCTCCTCGCCCAGTTCACAAAGAGAGCAGAAGATAGAGGGCCTTGTATTGCAGCACTTTCGGAGGTTGTCAATAGCCAGGATTTTGTTGTGCAAAGCGCTCCAAATGTAAAACCTGATCTTGGGAGGGGCTAAAAGTCGCCATGAAAGAGTTGTGTGGCGTTGCCCAAGATCCGATGTCCAACTAGAAAGGTAGAGCACCATATAGGAGAGAGATTGTGATGAGTTCCCCTACAAGTCCACCATTGAGTCTCCCGATTGAGTCTAGCAGCAACCATGGGCCTCCAAACAGCATGCGGGGAGGTGTTAAATTTTCAAAGCCACTTGAGAAGGAGGGCCAGATTCATGGTTTTGGTAGGAGTGGATGCCTAGCCCATTAAGAACCTTCGATTGACAAACCCCCTTCCAATTAATGAGGTGGTACTTGAAGCCGCCATCGGCTCCTCTCCATAGAAATCTTTTTTTTATGTGAACAAGGTAGTGGTAAATGAACATCAGACATGGGAGGAAGGAGAGATAGTAGTTGGGAAACCCAACAATACATGAGTTGAGGAGAGTTAGGCAGTCAGCGTTCTATAAGAGTCTTCCCCACCATGTTGCAAGCCTATGCTCCATTTTCTCGACCAGAGGTGCCCATAAGTTTCTGTGAGGGCAGCTGTCAAAGAGGGGGGGGGGGGGGGGGGGGGGGGGGGGGTGTCCCAAGTATATGGTGGCAAGGCAATCAGCCATGGATTGAAGAACCTCTGTGGTGACGTGGTAGCCCATAATGGTGGTTTCGTGCAGTTCATTTTCTACTCGGAAGTAATTTCAAATAACCCAAGGAGGGCCTCGATCCGTTTGACTTGCTAAAGTGTGACGTGCCAAACCAGAGTGTCATCGACAAACTAAAGAATGGGGCAGTCAAATTCCTGATGCTCATCAACCAAGGGAGAGCCAACCAACTATCCTGGCCAAGTGGAGAAGGGAGGACAAGTATTCTGCAATGAGGTTGAAAAGTAGAGGGGAGAGGGGATCTCCCTGACAAATGCCTCTGGTACCTTTGAAGTAGACACAAGTGGTGCCTTTGAGGAGAAGTGAATAGGAAACTGAGGAGATGCAACTCCTTATCCAAAAACTTCATTGCATGCCGAAAGCAATCCGATCAAGAATGTCATCCAGCAGCTGCCAATTGTCCTGATCGAATGCCTTCTCAAGATCAAGCTTAATGATGATTTTAGGTTTCCTTGAGCGCCTGAAGTGGTCCGCAAGCTCATGGCTGCCATAGCCAAGTCAAGGATGGAGCGACCCTTCATGAAGGCACTTTGCCCTGGAGGATGGCAATGGGGAGCGCGTCTTTGAGACGACCAGGAAGGATACAAGCAATTATCTTGTACGAGTTGGAGACCAAGCTGATGGGACGAAAATTGGGGGGTGGTAAATGACAATTTTTTGGGGACAAGGGCAATGAAGGATGCTTCCATTGCCCGGTAGGTTTCAAATAAGTGAAAACTATTCCAATTGGCAATGAAGAATACTCCAATTGTCTTCCTTGAGAATCAACCAACATCTTCGGTAGAATTCCCCACTGAATCCGTCAAGGCCAAGAGCGTGATCAGTTGGCATTCCCAAGACCATATCCTCGATTTCTAAGGTGAAGAAGGGAAGCTCAAGGAGAGAGGCAACACTAGGGGAGATTCTTGACAGTTGAATCCTTTGTACGATGGGCCGAATGAGGTGCTCTTCTGTATATAAAGCTGCAAAACAATAACAATGGCATTAGTGATGGAGGTCATGCCCAAGGTTACTTTCCGATGCACAAAGAAGTAACTCGATCGGTCCTATGTTAGGCTGAGGCAACAGCACGGAAGAATTTATTGTTCCCGTCCCCATCAACCTGCCATTGAAAGCGAGTTTTTGCTTCTACTGGATGCACTCACAATGGGTGAACACTTGGAAGTTACCGAGGAGAGAAATGCAGAGGGCAAATTCAGCAGGGGTAAGAGGTTGTTGCCTTTCCATCTCATCAAGTTGAGAGATCTGGAATGGGAGAGTCGAGTGATCCACATCAGCAGCTATAAGTTGGTCCAAGGACCAGGCCTTGAGCTTCCCTTTTAGAGCTTTCAGCTTTTGGGGAAGTTTCCACTCAAAGGTGACATTGACAGAGGTGCTGGTCCACCAATCAGATAGGAAGTAATCAAATTCTTTGTGGAGAAGCCAGGAATTTTCAAACAGGAATCAGATAGGTGCTTAGTACCCCATCTGCCAGCCTTGGTGTCCAACTGGATGGGCCAATGGTCAGACATAGTGCGGGATAGGTGCTTAGTACCCCATCTGCCAGCCTTGGTGTCCAACTGGATGGGCCAATGGTCAGACATAGTGCGGATAAGGACACAACCAGTGGCATTCACATAAAGTCTCAGCCAATCCTCATTAGCCAGGAAGTAGTCAAGCTTGGAGAGGATGGGATGTGACTAGCAGTTGGACCAGGTGAAGGATTTGCCCTAAGTGTTGATTTCGTCGAGCTCGCAGCCTTTGATGAAATCAGCAAACCTGTGCATAGAAGAGGAGATACGAGGGAGTGGAAAGGATCTCTCATTACAATACTGGATGACATCACCCACGAACAACCAGGGGTGATTCCACATTTGTGTGAGGGAAGAAAGTTTATCCCCGAAAGCATGCCTCTCCCTGTATCGTGTAGAACCATACACAGCCTCAAGAAACCAAGTGGTCTCGAAGCAACGGTCACAAAGAGTAAGACCAATGGAGAAGAAACTAAGTTTGGTGTCAATGACATAAACCAGGTTGCCCAAAGGATCAGGATGCCCCTCGAGTGTCCCACTGCATTCAGTGCTGTCCAGCTGAGGGAGCAGCAGCTCTTGAGGTCACGGGCAATTGAATCACACATACATTGAGCCTTGGTCTCTTGGAGGATGACAATGAAGGATTTGTTTGAGGCAAGAAGACTACTGAATGTGGCTCACTTCCGTTGGGAGCCAACTCCACAGATGTTCCAAGAGGAGATGATCATTTCTTGTTGGATTTGGTTTTGGTGACTCATTTGCCATCAATGTTGCTAGGTAGCTTGCCTTTGTAGACAACCCCCAAGACCTCAGCTAGCTCCATCATTTGGTGCCAGGCATATCAGTGCCGTTCGAACTGAAGCCCGACCACAAGGTCGAGGGATCTTCCATTACAAGGCAGAAAGAGGAACTGGCCAATCATGGCATAAACTTTTTAGTGGTTGGGGTTGCTTGACTCCCCATGAAGGAGCCATCTCTACAACTTTTCCTTTCCTCTAGTATGTAACAAGGAGAGGAGGAGAGGCATTTTTGGAATAGTCCATGTGAACGATTGTTGAGGCAGTTCGGTTAGGGGGTTGGGTTTTGATGGGAGTGGCTGACTCAGAGTCGGAGTGGAGGTCATAATGTGGGTCAAAAAGGTCGCTACGGTGTGGTGGTGAAAGCAGGAGGTCATCCATGCTAGAAGTGTCAAGGTGGACGGTGTTGTGGCAAAGGGCTTGAGCAATGTTGGAGTGAAAATGGGAAAAGGATGATGATTTGGTATTGTCAGCAGGTCTACGGTGGTTAGGCAAGGTGTCCAAAGATATGTTAACTGGAGGGGAGGGTGATTGCGGAAGCAGCTATGTGTTGGAATCAAGATCAGGTGAGTGCCAGCTGTTGCCAAGTTGACTGTTGGGGAAGATAGGATCACCATTAAGGTCTTGACACACCAGTGCATTGGGGGCTGGGAAGGTCAATATTAGCATTGAAAAGGGGGGCAGGCAGGGTGTGTGGCAGCTTTCAGGAACAATTGAGGGGCCTTTTCTAGTCGGGCAGATGGCCAACGATGGGCATGCCACAGGATCCTAAGGCTTGGGAGGGTAGGGTACTGGTGAGGCAGCTGGTGGTTGGTTGTGCGGTTTCGGGACCATTGATTTTGAGGTGGAGAACAGAAGAGCAGCTGCAGGCTGATGAGCAGATGCTGCTGGTTCGGTATTGGGCTTCAAGACAGGGAAGGTAGCGCAGTCTTTTGTGAGGTGGGAGCTGGGAGTGTCAGGGTGGGAGAGCCTATGAAGGCATTCCATTAAGGTTTTCCATCCAAATCCAGAGGATGTGGATTCAGGGATGTATACCCTTGGCATTGTAGCACCTAGCCGGCATCGGGTGATTTTGCATTCCCAAGTCCGTCGATAGTTGAAGGCTGAGAAGTAGAAAACAAGATGCTCCGTCCAAAGCTCCCTGGTCCGATTCTTGGAGTGCCAATCTTTTATAGTCTGCACAAACTGTTTGAGAAAGGAGGCTCGGGCATCCGTAATAGTATAAAGGATTGCTTATCTCCATTGGTGATAGAGATCCTAGTCGCCCATCCAAGGCGATCCTGGTATCTTTTGATGGACACCAGTGCTGCCGAAGGTGAAGGAATGGATCAGTTGTTGATGCTCCAGCTGGTAACTTCGCAGTTTCTTCTTACTTGCTTTACTCCAGATGAGTTGCCAGACATTATCTTTCACAGTATCAGAAGCGAGTGCTCTTCTGAATGCAGGTTCTTGATCACCACAGCTTTCTCCACAACGTGCAATAGCAGCGCTTTTCCCTCCTCTACGGGTTGCCACCAGGTGGCGATCTCGATCGCCTCAGTGGTTGCCCCCTTGCATGCTTCTTGCCTCTTACTTGCCTAGTTCCACCATCCCCATTACTCACTCGCCCATCATTCACCTCCTCCCGCATGCTCACCTCTCGCTTACTCACCAATCACTCGCTCATCTCTCCTTTACCAGGCTAATGAAACTTCACAATTTGTATGTGTCAACAAAGAAGAGCTGTTTCTTTTTTCTTTTTTGTTCTTCAAAGATGAAGATGAACTGACATGGCAGTAGTCTTCCATTTATCACTTTGCAAATTCCAGGATGATGCTGTTGATGGAAATGACAATGCGCATGAAGAATTAAAATGAAGAATTATTTTAAGAAAAACTTTCATGGAGAATTAGATATGTTACATTCTTTTTTTCTTGTTGAAAATGATAACATTCATTAGTTTTGATTTGGAGTTACCTTCATTATTTCAGAAGTCAAAGATGCAAATGTTCAAATTATTTTTTCGAAGAAGCAAAAGTTAAAACTTAATATGTTTTGCTAACTCAAAGTGAAATCTCACTCATGCTACTCACAATGTGGCAAAAGGCCAAATGGAAGAAGGGCAGATAGTGATGGAAAAAAAGAGAAAGAAACATGGGAACAGAAACACAAATGAGAAACAGAAAGAAGGAGAGTTCCTATCCCGAAGCCACACTAAAGTAAAAATAAGTTAACATGTATGTTTACATCGATATTTACACAAAATTACAATGTTAAATACTTTTAGAATCCTGTCAAACTTTAATCATCTCGACTAATATAATGCACTCAACCTTACATAATGCCCTTCTTAAGAATAGTCCCACATAGTTTTAAATTAGAAATATTTTGTGCTAGTCATTGTTGGATGGACAACCCAATTTTAACATGGTACCAAAGTTGGTACCTGCACGCGTCCACTTACAATTATCCATGTCTATTATCCTAAAAAAGGTTCACATGTTCCAGCCCTATAGGGCCCAACTTGGTGTTCATACACCAGGTAGGGCCAACCTAGTTGGGATAGGTTTAAAGGCCCAATTTTCCACATTCCATCAGCTCAAGAGCTTTACGTGGACCGGTTAAGTACCTAAAATTAGTATCCAAGCAAGCACTACGTCATGTGTCTGAATCCCATAGGTGCAACCTATGAAAAGGGTTAGCCTATGCCAGAGTGAGAGACTTCATAAAGGTGAAAAGAGCTACCTGATCCAGCTTGAAAGCTATAATAGAGTAGGCTACTGTGGACATTGGCATGAAAGGAAAGTGGATTATTATGGTTCTGTAGGGCATAACTCGGTGCCCATATACTAGGTTGGGCTAACCTAGTATAAGATAGGATTAAGGACCTAACTTTCCGTGTTCCATCAGCTCTAGAGCTTTTGGAGTATTGGCTAAGAACCTAACAACATGTAAAAGGAATTGTTACAAATAATCCAACACGGATCCAAAATTAGAAATCTCCTGTCTTATTACTTAAAAAGAGGTTTCCTCTAGTCATCGAAATATAGATTGGACCCAAGTGACCCAATTTAATAGCCCTCCAAAAGTAACCCATTTTCTTTGGTGTGCAACAAGAGGAAAGATATCAACTGATGATCAACTTAGAAAGAGTGTACATGATTGAAGACCAGCATAGCAAAATGTGTTGTGAAGTAATAGAAAAAAATGATCACTTTTTTTGAGAAAGAGAAAATATGGATCACTTACTGCTTCAATTTGATATTTATTTACATTTTATGTCATCCTTTTTATCCCTAATTGAGCAAACATCTATAGTGCCTCGGGGAATAACTGGGAAAAAAATCTGAAAATTATCTTTTGTTTCAATTACATGGAATTTAGAGGGGTGTGATAAACAAACTTTTGAGAACAAGCAAAAATCAATTGGTACAATCATTGAAGCTATCATGCATTGCATCCTCTTTTGGGTCAATAAGTTTCTTGAAACTTCTCATTTGCCAAGATCACTCATTCTAAATCTTTGGAGGAGAGTAATCTCCCATTCCTTTCAGCCATTACCCACATCCATCTCATTGGAACCCCCTCCTTAGGGATCCCTTAAACTAAAACTTTGATGGTAGTTCTTGTGGAAACCCTAGGTTAGCTAGTGGAGGTGGAGCTATTTGGGAATCTACAATTAATATCCTCCTATTTTTTTCTCCTCCTTTCGTTTATGTGATTCTACACTGGCAGAATTAAGAGCCCTCTTCAAGGTTTGAGACTTTATTCAACTCATTTTTCTTTTCCTTAAATAGTGGAAGGAGACTCTTTGCTGGTGATTAGTTGGGTCTAGGGAAAGAATAATCTTTTGGGAACATGTCTTTTCTATTTTGGTGAAATTGTTGACACTTCATGTAAGCCGCACCCTCAGAGCTGCTAATGGATTGGTTGATTCTCTAGCCAAGGAATGTGCCTCTAGGCAACATCTTGATGTGGCCACCTCTCTTCTTATTTGATTTTTCTTTCTACTTTTTATATTTTCGCCCTCTCACGAGGATGAAATCCTTTTCTCGTTTTTTAATTTTAAAAAAAATAAAACTTTAATAGCCCTATTGACCTTCATTTAATAAATGAAGTCTTTAGGCAACGATCCAACAACAGGATCCAAGATACCAAATATATGTGGTAACATTGATTTCCTAATGGGTTGTTCCTTCCAACTTTTTAAAGGACTCTCCATCCCATTTTCAAGGTTCAGTTTTTGCATGATAGTCGATGCTTTTTTTGTATTCTTCTTTCCCACTACAAAGTCCTGCAATTTTTCCTTCTTTTACTGAAATCTCATTTCTCAATGTTTCCAAAAGACAAGTGGAGAAATTTTTTATTTTTTTTTTTGTTCGGATCATTGAAGATGAAGCCACAGGTGAACTAATTCTCGATATAGTAATGACTAAGTATATGATTAAACTCAAGGAAAACTACAAAAAAACTCCTTTTTTTTTTTTAGCTAGCTCAATACAGACCAGAAGAAATGTTGGTACAAGTACAAAGACACTTACAAACGCTTTTCCTCATCTTGTTGGTTTTGCTTCTCCCGCTGTAATTCTTCCTCAAACCGTTTTAGTTTCGCCCGCTGCCTTCCTTCAGATGTGGTCTTGAGAAATTGCTGTTTTCGTTTTTCCTTCAACTGTACCAACAAAACTCCAAAATGAATTAAACACAAGTACACCATAAATAGGCAGTAAGTGCTATTTTGAGTAAAGTGAAGGAATCCCACCTGCTCTGGGGTCAGCAAGTTGTCAGGAACATTGAGAAGAGGGTACTTTTCAGCTGATGAAGGCTCCATTTTCTCATCAACTTCAACAAGCTCACCCTTAGCTTTTCGTAATGATTGTGACACTCTCAAAATAGCAGACTCAATTTCCTGCTTTGAAATATACCCAGTTTCAGATAGAAAAGACGCAATCTCATCTTCTGGCACTTTCAACAACTGCTGCAGAAGAAATTCCAGACCCTGGAGTTCAGTCTCCAGTTCTGTGATTCTTGAGGACCTCTTCGCTGCAGCCATTTCTCGCAGCCTCTGGCCTTGTTTCTCTTTCAGAGCTACCCTTCGAGCAATCTCTTCTTCTGATGGAGACTCTTCTTGTGGAGGACGAATCCAAGGGAGTTGCCAGCACCTCATTTTCTGCTCAGCTTCTTCCTTTGTCCCTTTCTACCAGTATAAGAAAAATGCATCTTTCTAAAAATTAGCATAAAAAACATGCCCTAAGCATATTATACTTTTTCTTTTTACTTTGCATTCAAAGAAAATAAAAAAGAGAGAAAAGATGTCTTAAATGAGGGAGAAAAGGGAGAAAAATAGCACAATGCAAGAGTGAGAAGTAGGTTATGAAAAAGATACTTACTTGAAACAGTCGCACTTCTGAAGCATAATCTTGAGCTACATAGCAGTGCTCTACTTTCAAGTCTTCAACCTTCTCCCATGTAAGGCTGGGTCTGTTAATGTAAAAAATTGCACGACTTAAAAAACACCACAAAAAACAAAGTCCACAGAACTATTTCCTTTGGTTGTTTGAAGATGATCATGATCAACACATACAAGTGCATTGGGTATTTCAGAGAGAGAAGCTGCTTCAGGTAGTCAGTAATGTGAAATCCACCAACATTGGTTCTGCAGCATGCCTCAATAACAGGCTCTCCATTTACAAACTAGCATAGAAAAAATTATTTTCCTCTAATTAATTAATCAAGAAGAAGATAGAATTGCAAAACATTTTAGCATTTCCTCCATTATGTCCAAATACAAGATGAGAAGGAACTCTATAACTCACTGGAATGACATGGCTAGTGTTGAATCCAGAGTTAACAACAAGACCATCTTTGTCACATACTCCTAGCTGCTGATTATGCTTGTAACTAAATGCAGCATCAACACCAAAAGCTGTGATGGTTCACAGACAAACAGTCACAGTGATATTAATCGCTACAGCAGGTAAAAATAAAATAAAAAAGAAATTGTTCACAATCCAGGAAAAAAATATGATGCCCCACTGGCAATGATTCATTAGAGATAACTAAAAATATAAAATATTGTACATGACATACCTACTGAAGGTACTCCATAAGTCTCAAAAAGAAGTTCGGCCATTTTACTACGAGATTGAACTGGATTACAAGCACATTCTGTTATTAAGATGGGATGATCCACCTGTTCCGCCCTCAAGTTAAAATTAAATATGAAGTTATCAGCATTATTAAAGGATGGGAATTAACTGTCCCAAAGTTGATAATGTTAAGAGGACTAGTCAAATGCAATTCATAGAAGTGTTTCGCTATATCTACAAAATGACTATCTCACTTGATATGTCCCTCCTAACATGAATAAGTCCAGAAACTAAAATCTGTTATATTAAACCCTTTACAAGCATGTTATATTTGATCAGAAAGTCAAGAACATGTATAAAAATTTGTGAAAGCATTCTGTGAAAATTTGTGAAAGTATTATATCAGATCCATAGAGAACTCTATGCTGGTCTTTTTTTTATTTTTAGACATAATACTATGAACATTTTTTAGACATAATACTATTAACATTACATGAATGAGGTTTCAAAAATTAAGATAAGCTACATATAAAGACAGACTGGATCTTCATGACTCTTTGTCAGTAAGAACTCTCTTCAAGCTTAAAGTTAAGTTAAAATGAACTTTTAAAGCACACAAAGAATCTACTTAACCATACTTCTGAAGATTTAATTTAGGGAAAATATTGTCATTTCTTTTAAATGCTTCCCCATTGAAAGTAATCCATGAGTAAAGATATATAAAAATAAAAGTTCTATCTTTTATTTTCAAAGTTACATATTAAAGTTTATGATTCTGTAACTAGTTTTGACCGATATTAGTATCAGATTCAGTCACAATTTGCATTTACTTTTTCTGGAAATAGCCAAATTTATATCCCTTTAGAAAATTTTGGGGATTTTTTTTCCTGAATGGCATAATGTTGGGGGACATGGAGTCCTCTTTCTCAAAAAAGGAAAAGAACAAAAACAACCAAAAGAGAAAAAAATCCTACTACTAGTAACATTATTTCCAGTGATATGAGGCAAATAACACGAATAATAAAAAGTTATACTATTCTGCCTGTGAAACATTGCAGAAAGAGAGAATTATCATAGTTTTTACCTGTGAACCATCTGCACCAAGGCGCTCAAATCCATAGTCAAGTATCTATAGAGCCATGAACATTGTGAGGCTACATAAAAACTAGATCAAGTTTATAAGACTGAAATGCACTTATCATAGTTGTAACTAAGTTCTTTAATCATCTACATAAGTAACCAAATTGATTCAAGCAGCAACATGGACTGCAAATATAGATGCCAATTTGTTCCATTAACAAATAGAGATATGGGAAAAGCTCCCTCTGATGGATGATAATAGCAGAGAGAGGTACTTACATATTCCATTATTTCAAATTGATAAACAACATTGTTGTCAAATGGTGATCTATAAGACGAGCGCGTGCAATCAAAATATTTCATTAATGAGGGATCATGATCACCAACTATAGTGACTGTTTCACCTGCATTATACACAGACCTGAAGCACATGAAACTCCACCAACATTGCAAATTTGATAGATCAAAACAAGAAGAATCAGAAAGAAAGTACAGAAAAATAAGATAAAGTCATCAGATGCAGCTTACATATCCACCGCAGACAAAAATGACTACAATTGTCCCAAAAGAGTATTTCACTGCGACTGATTCATGAACATGTTTTTTTTTCCTTTTTCTGAAAACTTTGGATGAAATTTGGTGGGTGAGAACTAGGGGTTTAGGGTTGATAAACAGATATCTTCTGGCAAAATGTGGCTGAGAATCACACATGATCAAAGTGCAGTATGGAAGTGTCAGAGCTAGGTGGTTCCGGTCCACCTGGGTTAGGTTCCGTCCGCCCCTGGTCCGCATGGTTAGGTACTTGGCTTTCCGCACTTAACAGACCGGTCTCATGAGTTGTATTGGCTAGGTGTTTGACATGGTATCAGAGTTGGGCACCACGTTCCGCATTCAAATCCCGGCGGAAGCGGTAGGGAACGGGAACGGTGGGTGTCAGAGCTAAGTGGTTCCGGTCCACCTGGGTTAGGTTCCGTCCGCCCCTGGTCCACCTGGGTTAGGTACTTGGCTTTCCGCATTTAACAGACCGGTCTCTTGGGTTGTATTGGCTAGGCGTTTGCTAGGAAGGAGTTGGTGGCTGCTATTTATGGCAGACTTGACAAATGGCATATTAGGCAACCTCATTCTGCCCACAAATATAGAATGCACAGATATTTGGGAGGCTAATAATTTAATCAGGGATTCTGCTAGACTTAGAATTGGATATGGTAACAAAATGCACTTTTGTTGGATAAATAATGTGAGATCACAATATTATCAAACCACCCACTCTAATGATTAGCCTTTCCAATCATAATAAGTTATCGAACAGAAGTCCTAACCAGTTTAAGGACTCTGGTAAGACTACCATTTTACTTTAGACCATTTACTAAATGGAATGGATGAGGGTAAAGTGCATGTCATACCCAAGTATAACATTTAGCTGCTAATTGAGAGGGTAATGAAAGCAAATTTGTTCCCATATTCGATGGTTTAATTATGTCCTTGTTGCTTGAATGTAGTGTTTAACTTGACTTTTTAAGATGTTAAAAAATGATTGAGTTACATGTTCAGCTAACATAAATTGCTTTTCACAAATAAGAAATTAATTGTAGGTTTCCGTCCATTTAATCAAGGATATCGTAATTCGAAAGAATTGAAATGACCGTTACACACGGAAATCCTTCAATCGGGTTCATCCACAAGCACGAGGAGAGTTCATGCAAACAGAGAGTGGACAAGGGATTTCACACATTGTCATTCTGCTGGGCTAATACAAACGAAAGAAGGGCAGAACAGTACCAGTGGCTTTGTGGCGGGGCCTCTGAACGACGTTGCGGAACGTGAGACGAGGATCAGACTCGCCAGCCCATCTGAAAATTCACGGAAAACTTGCAAGTAAGAAGACCTGGAAGAAAGGGAAAAAACTGATGCGAGGAGTCCATGGGTTTTACTGGAAGGTTACCCTATTCGGAAGTTGGAGCCGCCATTATCGATGACGATGGGTTTGTCCTTAGGAAAGAGATTGTAGTCCGACTGCCGTAGCGGCCGCGATATGGGAGGCATTTTCTGCCTTAGCAGCGGGGAGGAGAGATTTCTGGCGGCTACCGAGCCTACTTCCTCTTCAGTACAGTGAAGCGGTGGCTATGCACCTCTTCTGCATTTCCAGACCGCAGCGCTTTCCGATGTGTCGACCCACGCTCAAAGTTGCCCCAAAAACATGACGTGTCCAGTAGTCTGTAGACAATAAGGCTAACTGGGTCCTGCAGAAACACGAAGACGGCAAATCACGGGCTGAAATCTGCTGAAACGGTAAGAGTGCGTAATTGCCGTAATAATTTTTGTAAGTAATTATCATACAAGAAAAACTAAGCCAGTAGATCAAATAATTATCAGGTATATTAATACAGAAAAAAATTAGCTTAACTGAAAATGAAGCTAGAAAAGAATTCACAGTTTTAAAATTTTATGTACAGACATCTAGGGGTGGCATCGAGCCAAGCCGAACCCGAACCTGTTTATGTTCAAGCCGAGCTTGATTTAAATATTTCGAACTCGAGCCAAGCTTAGGCTTGAACCTAAAATTGTTATCGAGCTCGAGCCTAATGAGCCTAATAATTTTAATCGAGTTTGAGCCGAGCTTGAACTAAGCTTCAATATTCATTTAAAACTTTTCAAAAAATACAAATCTCGAGTTAGTGCTCCAACATACATTTAAAATTTTTCAAAAAATACATATAAAATAAATTGTATATAAAATTATGCATACATTTTACACAAATTTGGGAATGACCTTTGCTTAAAAATTGGGCATAAGGGTGGCATCGAATCCAGCTGAGTCCAAACCTTATTCAAGCCAAGTTTGATTTAAATATTTTGAACTCGAGCTCGACCGACCCTAGCCTCGAACCTAAAATTGTAATTGAACTAGAGCCTAATAATTTTAACCGAGTTTGAGTTCGAGCTCTAACTGAGTTCGAGCTTAACCTACATTTAATACTCTGTATAAAATATATGTCAAATAAATTATATATAAAATTATGCATACATTTTAAAAAAATAAATTAGGGGAGGTTTAGGATTGAATTTCAATAATGAATTAGAACGCATCAATATTAATCTTTTTTACTCCAAATGTTGTCTAACTTATTTTTTAATTTTTTAATTTGGCCATAAATTTACTATGGCCTCCTTAGTGCCCCTAGTTGGAAATTTATATTCTAGGAAAAACTAGAAATATTTTCCTTATGATACATATTTCCAAAAAAATCTTTAAATAAAATCCTATTACTATTAATGACTTATTAGAAAATTACAAGAAATATTTTAAAATTTTCTTAGGAAAGTTAAATGGACCTCTTATTGCCTCTTTTAGGGAAATAAATAAAAATTAATAATCAATCTAATATATTACTATACTTATCGATAAATTTTTAATCAAATAAAATGTCAAACACAAAATTGCTATGAAAATTGTCTCATGCTAAAAGTATTACAACATCAACTGTCAAATACTTATTCAAAAACTTTCTATACGGTTTTCTAGCCCATCTTGGCAGGAAAATCTTACTTAGAAAATTATATGATTTTTTTAATAAGAATTTTCAATTAGAAAAATGTTTACAAAAAATTTGAGACACTAATAGTCCCTAGAAACTTATTTCTACTAAAAGGTATTTTCAATTTTTTCAAGAGCCATGAGGAAGGAGAGTTTAAGAAAAAATTTTTATTGTTTCCCCCTGCTTGTTCTGGTTTTTCCGCCGAGACGAGGAATGACGTCGAGGGAAAAACTTCCAACGGCGCCAGCAATCATTGGGGATTATGGCTGCGACGGAGGCGACAGTGACAGAAACAAAGGCGAAGGCGGATGAGGGGGAAGAAATCAAGTGGCGGCCACAGAATCGACGGCAACGGAAAGGCAGAAGGCGGCCGGCGAGGTAGTTGTTGACGGCAACAGAGAGATCTTGAACTCGGCTCGAGATTCGGGTATACCGAATCGAGCCGCTCTCGAGCTGGTTCAGTTCGAAGCCATCCCTAGTGACATCTACATCAAAATTAAGTATATTTTAAATTTCCAGTAACGCTGAATTCAATCTTAACGCCAAATTCATTTTCAATTATGTGCATTCCTGTAATGCCCAATTCAGCGGCCATGTTTTTATATCCAACAACCCGATAGAGATAAAGATAAAAATAATGATAAAGATAAAGATAAGGTGATTAAAAAATTAGAGTTGTAATCAATTACTATTTTGTTTTAATTCTATAAATAGTGTACACTTTATTAATGATAATCACGACAATATTATTTTACATTCTTATATTTTACATAGTATTAGAGTTCCTGATTGATCAGAACCAGTTTGTACCTAAATCCCCCCCATGCATCTTCTGCTCTGTCGTCATAGAGATAACATTCATGTAATTAGGTTAAAATTCCAGGGGTATTATTATAATATTTTCAGATCATTAATGAGCTTTAGGGGGAGGGTTAGGACAACAAGTCCATAACCTTTTTTTCCTCGTGTTTTGTCTCAATGGGTGTCTCTCTCTTTTTCTCAGTAAGTTAAATCCATGGAGTCTTGAAAATCTACATGGCATTAGAGCATTGATTTTCAGGACTCGTAGTTATGGTTCCAAATTTTTAGTTTGTCTCCTGTCTTTTGGTTTACTTGTTCTCTACCCTTGTTAAACCCTGTTTTCTGTACAATAGTTGATTTTTGTCCGATGGCAGACAAATGGCATCTCCAGTAAAACAACCCAACATCATTAAAACCAAGATTGTTGTTGCTTCAAGACAGCTATAAGTGTCCAGTCGATCCAAAAAGAGGAAGCAGGTGTAAAAGAGCTTTGCTCAGTGGAGAAGGATGGAACAGTGCTGCTCTCGTGTCTCTGGCGTTTATATGGCGGATGAGCACCGCCGAAAATTACAGACTTTGGTCGCCGGAGATCTCAGGGCAGCAACATGTTTTTATTTCACGCTTTTGTATCTTGGCATGCTAACTCACATCCATCTTCTTAAGTGGCTTACGCAAACTGGCACCATATCCGCTACCATATTTGCCAACAATTCCAGCCTTCTTTGAGCGCTTCGACAATACTGTTGAAGAATCGTCGCACTAAACGCAGGCAACAACAGGTATTGCAGGATCTTAATTATTTCTTGCTCGGAAGATGCCAACCCGATCTTAATTATTTCTTGATCAAATAATCAAGCTGCGTATTTCTTCGCTTCTATACGGTGGCCGATGGAGATCGTTGGCACTCTGGTTTTCTTGCATTTTATCTCTCTGTTTCTCTGCCCTCATCTCCATTGCCGTGAATATCTGTTGTTACTTTACTTCTCGGCGATGCTCTTCCTCTAGTTGATGTACATGGTTGCCTCTGTATCGGAAGGTTGCAGGTATTGCAGCGTCTGCTGCTGATTTCCGCAGTTGGAAATTATTTCTCTAAGTATATCTGTCAAGATTATTGTTGCTGCAAGAACCCAACTGAACGGTAATATCAAACCGGTGATATTACGCTCCTCAGCAATCTTAGACCGGTGATATCAGTTATATAGCACCAATCACGTGGGAATTATTTCATACGGAATTTCACCAAAATAACCATTTAAAACAACTGATTTTGAAAAACAACAACGTCATCAAATTATTTTAAAAAATACCCAACTTTGACTGGTCCACTACACATGTGTACAGTTAAAGGCGACACGTAACCTTTGACTGCTTACATGTCACCACGTCATTAGTGCAGTGAAGTTAGATGAACACGTCGTCTGCCACATCATTATTTCACCACGTCATCTGCCATGTCAGTTACCACGTCATTAAATGATAAAAATTTTGAACAATTTTTTTTTAAAAACATAAAAAATCAAATACACTTTTTATTACCTTATATCTAAAATAATAAATTATTAAAAAATCTAATAAAAATTAAAAAATCAATGCATGGAGAGATAATAGGAGAAAAAATAGGAAAAAAAGGGAGAGATTTTCGACAGAACTAACCTTCGGTACTTCTATATCGATATCTCCAAAAATATAGCTCATAATCATAAATGGTTTCTTGCTAAGAAAAAAACTAGACTCAAAGACCTTTAAATTGATATAATTTGACATAAAAATATTTGTTCTTGAATATTTTATAACCTCTTGATTTTCTTCATTATGTAGCATGACCATATCTTGCAATCTAAACTTTGCTTATTCAAATATTGATTTCTCTTTGTAGAAAACTTTGATTACAAAATTCTTTTTGTGTTGGAAATTAGACTCAAAGATCTTTTCATCAAAATATAATTTGAAATATAAAAGGTTCAGTATGGATGTAAGAATACCAAGAAAATAACAAATATGGATATATGAAAGAATGAAAAAAGATAGAATATGAACCTAAACTACTAGAGATGATATATTAGAAAAGGATGACATTATCTTTGTGGGTTGACTGAGTCAACTCACAAAACCTGCTTTGATACCATATTGAATTTCTAAAAGAGAGAAAAAACTTCATTGACTTGATGTAATTTAAGTACAATGATCCTCTATTTATAATAGATAAAACAAGTAGAATCCAATTACAATTAAACTACCATTGTCCCAGTTACATCCAAAGTTAAACACAAAAAGATAAATCCTAGAACAATTGACCAACCAAACATAAGTAGAAGGCTAACATAACTAAAATATTTTTAATTGAGACTCTTCTGTGAGACCTCCTATTGTTAGACTCCAGTAAAACTCCACCATATTGATTTTGGTTATGTAAGACTTATTGTTTTGGCATGGCACCACGGTGGAGAGGTTCTGTTGAGGTGGAAAGTTGACTAATCTAGCATGGAGGCCCAAGTTTGAATTCAGATATTTTGACAAATAAAATTAAAAGTTGGGTTATATTGTTAATTAAAAAAATTTGACTTGAGTGATAAAATTTTTGTTGCTAAAATTATTTTTTCTTATAGTGGGAACAGTCACAGACAAAAAACCCCTCGTCCCTCGTCCCTCCTCCCTTGGGGTAGACATAAAGAGAGACATATCCTCACTGATTTGAGCCGATTCGATCAAGATAAACCCCTCTTTCCCTCCTCCCTTTGGGTAGACAAAGAGAGACAGATCCTCATCCTCACTGATTTGAGCCGATTCGATCAAGATATGAATCAATCTCAATTACTAACAGAAGAACATCTTCGCTGCTTATAAAATATGCATGAACTCTCTACCTAGTAATGGAGGTCACTGGGACCTACAATTATCTCAAGGCCAGATATGATTTCTGATTAGACTAGTTACAGCAACTAATAATGGTGATGGTTGATGACTGACTTTCTACTCTTCACTCTAATTATTCTCTCTTGTTCTAGAATTTAAGGTCATAAATTACCAACTCAAGAGCCATGAATTCTTTTCTGTAATCTCCATGAAAACGCCCATTTGTGGTCTGCCGTCTTAAAGCAGCTTGCCATGGCCACGGTTCGTTGGATCGGACGTCCCTCTCTCCCACACACAACAACCAACCAACAGCCCTAACGGAAAATCTTGTCGCTGGCTGCTTGTAGTTCAAAGAATCCTTTCAATGACCTTATAAAGAAAACCCCTTGACTTAGTTGCAAGCTAATAAAGCCCACGATGTTACAAGAAAACAAGAGAGAACAGAGCGCTTAAGATTTCCGCTGCAAGACGATTTTCTTTCTCTGGTGGGTGAAAGCAGACGACTCCGGATGAGAGAAGTTTTCTACAGTTTGAAGAGTAATGAGAAAAACTTCTCCCGTGGAGTACCTTGCCTTTTTGGTTCATCTTGGACTTGGTGGATGGAGGGTACATTTCACAACCACTAAATTTAGGGTTAGTGAACCTGGGTCTCGGATGACTTTTGGCTTTTCCTCGTAGAAGCAGTAACCACTGGAGCCACAGTATCACTGTTCCTGTTAATGCTGCGGTAATCATACAGATTTGCCTTGATTACCAAGACAAATGCTGGCGAGAAGTAGGGAGTTCCTTAAAGAACTTGGCACCTGCAACTTCCCCAGTGCGCAAACTAAAAAACAACCTAACCGTGTAGAGGTCAAGGTAGTTTTCATAGATGTCGTCATTTTCAAGAAAGAATTAGAAGAAAGGCTTTATGAATAGGAGCAAGAATTGGATTTTTAAACTGTTTCTTGGTGCGAGCTTGTTAGCTAGCTTTCCTCAGTAGCAAATGCAGGTTTAAATGGAAGCTGCTGCTAAAGGTGATTACGCCCTTAAAAATTTAAGCTGTCAAGATATCTCAGGTTTAATTGTGTGGACGGATGAAATTTGATTAGTCGAATTATCTTACTTTATCAGCACTCTAAAATTCAACACGACCAACTGCATGGGCCAGAGGAGATCAGGTCACCATCCCTACAGAAAAGTACCCACAAGAATTCATCACCTAATCAACAAAAGCAATATCCTGGCGTCTACATAAGCAGCAGCCGCAGCACTTTCTTGGCAATCGAAGTCACCCACAAAGAAAGAGCCCGTAATTAAAGAAGCGAGAGAGACCGAGAGAGCAATGGGTTTGCGTCTTCCCTCAACAGCAAACATGGCAGCTCTGCTGTTTGCGCTCACAGCTTTGATGTTCTCACCGGAGCTCGCTCAAGCCAAGCATATCAGGAACTACAACTTCAACGTAAGTCACCGAACCAGCTTAACTCATTTAGAGCTTCAAGTATGTTGGCCAAAAAGCATTGGAACTAGGCTTTAATTTATCTCATCTTCTCAATGATCACATACAGATTCGGATGAAGACTGTGACTCGACTTTGCCATACAAAAAATATTGTGACAGTCAATGGGCAGTTTCCAGGGCCTAAAATTGTCGCCAGGGAAGGTGATCAAGTCATCGTTAAAGTCACTAACCACGTCTCCAACAACATAACCCTGCACTGGTATAGCTCTCCCTCTGAGCACTCTCTTATCTTTTACTGGGATGTATTTCGAGTCAACTAAGATCGAGGATTCCAACGCAATAGTAAAGTTGTTCCTATCATAGAGTCATGCAAGGTCCAATGCTATAGAAATGGCATGCATGCAGATTTGCAGAAGAAGAAAAGAAATGGCGACTTAAGAAACTGCTTAAGTTGCAAATAAGTTGCAGAGTCGCAGTCAATCGAGTTTTGATATTTGGAAGCGAAGAAATCATCTTTGAATGTATAGTTCCTTGCTGAGGAAGTTGTTTGAAGTTGAATATATACCCTTCATGGTATGTTTCTTTATGAAAGAAAAATGTCTGAACAGTTGTCATTTTTTTTTATGATGGATGGAAACCAGGCATGGAGTTCGACAGCTGCAAAGCGGGTAGGCAGATGGTCCAGCCTACATCACTCAGTGTCCCATACAGACCGGCCAAACTTACGTTTATAACTTCACGATCACTGGACAGAGAGGCACCCTCTTCTGGCATGCGCACATCTCATGGCTACGATCAACCGTCTATGGCCCCATAGTAATCCTTCCCAAGCGCCATGTCGCTTATCCATTCCCCAGTCCCTATAAGGAAGTCACTGTCATTTTTGGTAAACCGAGCTCCTCTGATCCTAAAACTCCTCCTCAGAAACATGTCGTAGAGGTTATTTACTGACATGGCTTTGTGTTTGAACTTGGTTTCTTTCAGGAGAGTGGTTCAATGCAGATCCAGAAGCTGTTATCAACCAGGCTCTTCAGACTGGAGCAGGGCCTAACGTCTCCGACGCTTACACCATTAATGGCCTCACAGGGCCCTTGTACAATTGTTCAAAAGGTACAATTGCTTATTATTTACTGTTTGATGCATTTAGTAGAAGGTCTAATAAGGGCAAGGCGTAGCAAGCTCGCAAGTAAAGTAAATAGCTGTTCAATGTTTACCTTTAGATCAAGTAGAGAAAATTCGTAAATGCGTTCAATCATCTGTAAGCAATCTTCAAAAGCATTTGGTTATAAACAACATGTCTACACAATTACTGCAACTCGTCTTTTGGTGGTTGGTGAATGCAGATACATATAAGCTGAAGGTAAAGCTAGGCAAGACCTATCTCCTCCGTTTAATCAACGCTGCACTCAACGACGATCTCTTCTTCAGAATTGCCAATCACACCCTCACAGTTGTGGAAGTTGATGCACTTTATGTGAAACCATTCAACACTGAAACCCTTGTCATCACTCCCGGCCAGACCACCAATGTCCTCCTCACCACCAAACCCAGTTATCCAAATGCAAACTTCCTCATGGCAGCTAGACCCTACGCTACTGGCCTTGGAACCTTTGACAATACCACCACCGCTGGAATCCTCGAGTACGAAAAACCCAATACTAATTCGTCTTCTTCCACCAAACTTCCTCTGTTCAAACCAAAACTTCCAGCTCTTAATGACACTGCCTTCGCTGCCAAGTTCAGTAACCAGCTTCGTAGTTTGGCGAATGTTCAGTTCCCAGCCAATGTACCTCAGAGCGTCGACAAACAGTTCTTCTTCACGGTTGGCTTGGGTGCCAATCCTTGCCCGAAGAACCAGACTTGCCAGGGACCCAATGGCACCAAGTTTTCTGCCTCGGTGAACAATGTCTCATTCATTTTTCCGACCACTGCGCTGCTGCAGGCTCACTTCTTTGGCCAATCTAAAGGTGTTTACACGACAGATTTCCCTAGTGTTCCCCCATTTACATTTAATTACACAGGCACTCCTCCCAACAACACCTTCGTGACCAATGGCACCAAGGTGGTGCTGCTTCCGTTCAATACCAGAGTGGAGTTAGTGATGCAGGACACTAGCATTCTCGGGGCAGAGAGCCACCCTCTGCATCTTCATGGCTTCAACTTCTTCGTGGTTGGGCAGGGCTTCGGTAACTACAACCCCAAAACGGATCCCTCCAAATTCAATCTGGTGGACCCTGTCGAGAGAAATACTGTGGCAATCCCGTCAGGAGGTTGGGTTGCCATTCGCTTTCTGGCAGACAACCCAGGTGAGCCTGCTTTAATTTGCTTATTCTCGGCTAACTGATGAAGTTACTAACATCGTCCCGCTTGACGGTGCGGCTACAGGTGTCTGGTTCATGCATTGTCACTTCGAGGTCCACACAGTTTGGGGTCTGAAAATGGCATGGGTGGTACAGGACGGAAAACTGCCCAGTCAGAAACTCCCGCCGCCGCCTTCCGATCTTCCGCAATGCTGATTTTGATCAAGTTCATTATTTTTTCTTTCGTTTGAATGCCTTCTTTTGATGATTCTTTTGTTTGAGGTACTTGGGCAACAGAACCAGTCGACGAATGTTGAGCTTGATGGGATTGTAATCGGCCTGTGTTGTGTTTCATGGAAACAAAGTGCACCATGCGGACTCTGGTTTACAAATGCAATGATTGATTTCCCAACAATCTGCCGATTGCTTTTTCCCCCCCTTGAGTTGAGATGCATAGGCGTGATGAGACCTATCGATTCAATCAGATTGGGTAGATAGGCCGCCATGAAAGGACAGAGAAATATCCTGAGATTCAAGCAAATATCCTCCAAATAAAAGAAGTGTTTTTGGAAAAACCAATATCGTTTAGAAAAAGGGACTTTACCAAATGCCTGATTAAAAAAATTTATTTAACTAAATACTTATCGTTTGAATTTACTTGTCAAAATAACCAAATTCAAACTTTATGCCACCACGCCGGAATGGTCAAACTCTCCACCTCAACAGAATCTTTCCAGTGTGGCGCCATGTTTAGCCTCCTCAGAAACGAAAAAAATCCCTTCTTTACTTTTCATCTTCAATTTCCACGACATTTGCCCTGTTCTCTTTTCCTTCCCAGCCCTGTATTTTCCAGTTTGGCCAGAGCTCCTCCCGGCGAACTCTACTGGTAAGAAGGGAAAAGTAGGAAATCTTATGTGGACGAAGACAAAGAGGGAAGGAAAAGACTTTTCCCCATCTTCTGAACTAGTATTTTTTTGTTATAGTGTTTATTCTAACCCTTCATCTATGGCGGTGAAGGGAATTGAATCCTCTTCTTGTATTCCAATTGATTTGACTCTTCTTCATGAAAGCTAATGTAAGTATAAGGTCAGAGTTATTGAATTTATAGAAAAGAGAAAAATTTTATTAATTTTTTTTTAAAATCTGAGTACATAAACTCCTATTTATAATAGAGGAAAATATTAGTCTAATTACATTACGCCCAAACTCTAACACTTTCTAACATAATTAAATAACTCAACATAACTAGAAGATTAACATAACTAAAACACCTTTAAACTGAACCTCTTGTAAACCTCACTTCCTCTTCTGGAAAACAACTCATGCCAACAGTTCCCTTAAAGTTGGTGCGTATAAATCTCTGATGCCCAACTTGCCAAGTGAGTTGTAGAAGTTCTTGTTGCATACTATTCTTGTGAGTATGTCTACCAACTAATCTTCATATTTAACAAACGGGAATCAAATTATTTTGGCTTCAAAGGTTTTTCTCCATGATCAGGTATGGCCTAGACCATATATCCGCTCTTCTTGAACGCTCCATCTTCGGTTGGCAGAAGTCTACTTCACGCCAGAGGCCCTCGAGATTATTGTAGAAAATTTAAGCTAGTCACCGATGTCACATGTCGCCGGAGATCATACACCTGGGAGGTATCATTGCCATCAACATATGTAGTAGTAATGTTGGTGGTTTGGGTCGGGGCTGAAGTTTTGCTCTTCAATCATTATTGTCATCAACTCAACCGTGAGTAGAGGAGATCAAAGGAGATTGCCATTCAAATACCACAACTTCTCTCTGCCTGAGATATACATCTTGACAACCTGGAATAGGTTCGACTAGAGTCTGGTCCGAATCTGGTCCAAGTCGAGTCTTGGTCAGAGTGTGGTCTTAGTCAAGTTCAATCCAAATTTGGTCCGAGTCATGTCTTGGTCTGAGTCAATTCCGGTCCAAATCTGGTCTGGGTCGAGTCTAGTCTGATCTAGTCTGAGTCTCATCCAGTCTGAATCTGGTCTGAATTGAGTCTGGTCTGATCTGGTCTAGTTCAGGTCGAGTCTTATATAGTGTGGTCTGGTGCGAGTCAAACTGCATCAACTACCTACTCTACAGTCTGAAGACTTTGAACTGAGGGGTATAGAAGGTGTTTGATGCCGGCGGGCCTCTGTTGCTACTGCTACTACAAAACAATCTTCTACACTTCCTACCATACAACTTCACGACACATGGGGCATGACACATCCTTCAACAACCACTTATCGATGCACGCCGCATGGTACCGATGCTGGCAAAGGGGAAGCTTCTGACCCTTATCGTTTTCCTCCATATCGCTCAAACATATCGAACACTCGGCTTCCTTCCCTCGCTCCTACGGGTTGTACAAAAAGAAAGGGAGAGAAGCGATTAGAGAAGGATCCAAACCTTGATGGCGATCGCTGCCCCGTCTGTCTTCCTCTTTCACCACGCTTCTCCCAAATACCTAATTGGAACCCTGGTCCTCCCCGAAACCTCTTTCTCTGCCAACCTTATCACCCCTTCTCTTCGAGATAATTTCTGCCCTAGATGGCACCCCTTCCACCCTTGTGGTAGCTGTCCAGTATCGTGTCTCGACCCATTAGTCCCACACCATGGTGCAATGTCTGATCAATGAAATTTGCCCTCAGAAGGTTCTCATTCTGGATTCGATCCAAAGGAAGAATTTTCGAGGGAGACTCCTGTGCATATGCCAACAACGGAGGGAGACGTCGAGGAAGGAGAAACTCCATTGAGTGAGTTTTCAACGGCGGACTTCGCAAAGGAGGTTGTAGAATATAGGAACGAAGAATAATATTGTTGTAATTATTATTGATCAAAGTGTACATTATTTATAGAATTATAACAAAGACAATAGATATTATATCTTTACAATTTGAGTCTATCTTTAATTTAATCACTAGTTATTTTTATCTTATCTTTATCATAAGCATATTCTTCTTTTTTAAGGAAAAATCTCTGTAGCAGAAGTTCAGGGTCACGGGATTGCCGAAGAAGCCGCAATTGTTAGCACAGAGAGTGTGGCCCTCCAGGGCTTGACATCGATGCTCCTCTGCCGTGGCTTTATGATTCTCCAAAGATGTTGAACGAAAACTTATATCCAAGCTTATATTTGTGGAACCGTCATCTTTAGAGATCTCAACAATCCAAATAGAGATGGATAAAACCTCTCTCTTTCGCCTTTTCTTCTTTAATCTTTAAGTTTTCTCTTCCATCGACACCGTAATGATCTTTGTCCTCGGGAGCGACCGTGGCCATATTGGACTTGTCACCAGGACCAATGACTACAACAGAGGTCCATAAAGACTTCACGTGGGCGGAGACATTGAATAGATTAAGCACCGATAACAAAATCCAAGAGCGATTCACGGGCAAGACGCATCGCACGATAACATAATCAATGCAACATCCGATGTTGACTAACCGATAGGAGCTTCCTCCACAGTAGGAAGCACGATGTAAGGAGAAAGAACCGGAATTTTTGGAAAAGAAATAGAAAAAATAAATATGAACCCAAACTGCTAGAGATAATAGATTAAAAAAATCACATTATCTTTATGGATTAACAATGTCAACTCACAATACAATGTTCTAATACCACGTAAAATTTATGATATAAAAAAAGAGAGAAAAACTTTGTTAACTTTTTTTGTAATTTGAATACATAAACCCCTATTTATAATAGAGAAAAATAATAGAATCCAATTACAATTAAATTACCCTTCTCTCAATTATACCCAAACTTTAACATTTAACGATAAGTCTCTGTATAATTAAATAACTTCATATAAATAAAAGACTAATATAACTAAGACACATTTAAACTGAGACTCTTGTAAACCTCACTTCCTCATTGGAAGACAGTTCACGCCAACAAGAATGTAACGCAAAATTTAACTGATGGTTTTTATCAAAGCCTCAAACTTTAGTGTAATTAAAGTAGAAACTAGAAAGTGCATGTCCCTTCCGTCAGCGCACTTCAAGCTTCAGGTTTCCTGGCTTAAGGAGCTGGAAGTTTATGCGCTTGCAACGTTATGACTGGCTAATGTCCCACCAAAGATTTCCATTGAAGAAAAGAGAGAACATGGAAAATACGGTCTGTCAACCAGTGGCAACATTCTGTAGCTCCTCCCAAGATGTTATTTTTTCTCTTGGTTTCTTCTGCTGATTCCCCTCATTCTTTTCTTTCAAATCTATCTTTTCCCAGCCGCTGAAAGTTACGTATCTTATATTTCTTCGATTTAGTGCTTCAAGAAGGCCACTGCGTCCTGGTTTTGTATCAGAAGTTGATGCTAGTATCCCTTTTTTGAGGTCCTCAGATATGCTTGTCACCTGCAATAGCAATAGGCGTCAGCATGCAGAAACCAGAACCTCTGGTACGTCCTGCTAATGATTAGATATGAATGGATATCTTCAGATCTTAAAATAAAGCCCTCCTTTTTAAGCTCACTTCAAGTTTGCCATGGGTTCAACTTTTTTATGTTACTTTACACCTTACTCTCAACAGCCGGAACTGTCTTTCAGCGTTTTCAGCTGGCCATTGTTGTCTCCTTTATTATGGTTACTGAGCCGGCACTAACTGAATTATTTTTTTGTTTAAAGCACTAGGTTTAATCAATGGAAAGCGCCTCAAGGTGTTCCTTCAGTTTAGGTTCGGAAACAAAAGTTTCTCAATGAAGAAATTCAAGTGAAGCTTTTAAAAATAAAAATAAACAAACAAACAAGTCATTCAACTGAAGGCCTTATTTGATGAAAGAAAATCAGAAATTATCACAGACCACAAGAGCAGGATTAGAGTTTAGACTTGCTGGACAATATCAGCTTGTTTAGTTAATAATGTGAAAATATGCAAAATGGAGTGCAGTTGACATAAGCTCTATGCTAGAATCAAAATGGGCCATGAGTCCTAGATTACTGTTTCAGTGTTTTCATTTTTTAATGTTTAGCGGATTACTTCCCCAATGAAAACCCAAGATATCTAATACACGTAACTTGCAAACATGTAAAAGCTCTCATCTTTCACTTACAGTTTCCTCAGCACAATAGAGATTTGTTGCGATGATTCCAGTGGGTCCTCTCTTCAACCATCCGACGACATACAAGCCCTTTTCAATGGCTGCTTGATCTGATGTATCACTTAAAACACGGCCTCTTGTATTTGGAACCACGCCTGAAAAAGAAGAGGCAATGAAAAATAGAATTGCAGCTCAGCCTAGTTAAAATAGAAGAAATTGGACCTAAGTCAAGATAATTCAAAGGAACAAAAGACGAGGGAGAGAAGGACATTACAAAAAATTCACAGCATATTGAGATAACAACTATAACCTTTTCACCACAAATATATTTAGTTACAACGTAATAAAGAAGGGAGACAGGGAGGGAGGTGCAGAGACCAGTCCAACAGAATTGACATGGTTCAGGTAGAGTATCTAAATCTGAGCTAAAAGGAAAATCTGAATCCGGACTAGTGTAGATGGATCACTCTGAAGACAGGCTATGTACAAGATCAATTTACCAACAGTGGGGCACTGCTGCTTCTAATTTACTCCAGCACTATGAATTGACATGTATCAATTACAAAGCCACTTTAACTTCTCTAATTAATCCTTATTGAAAGCAAATAAAAAAAGAAACAAAATTTAGAAACT
Source organism: Aristolochia californica (assembly GCF_029961685.1). Classification (NCBI taxonomy): domain Eukaryota; kingdom Viridiplantae; phylum Streptophyta; class Magnoliopsida; order Piperales; family Aristolochiaceae; genus Aristolochia; species Aristolochia californica. The sequence continues at coordinate 26,829,922 of NW_027181771.1, forward strand.
AGCATTGAAAACCTTAGAGCTTGAAGAGAGGTATTATGAGAAACATCATAACCAGGATCAAGTAGAACACGGCTTGATGGTTATCTGATTGTTTAAAAAATTAAAACCAGGGGCTTGAAGCTGATTCATTAGAAGGTAAGTGTTGTCTGTAATCATTGTAGAAGCATGGAACGGGTTAAATGAAACCATGTACATCAGGAATGGCAGTCACAAACATTAATTAAGCAAAAAGGGCCACCTAGGTGGTTCATGAAAAGGGTGACCTATTAGGAACAGGCACTAAGAGAGTTTGAATTCTTTTTATGGTAATATTGAAACATATGGAATGAGGAAGACCTTACCTTTATCATTATCAAAGGGTAACCCATCAACAGGTATTGATTTGTAACCAATGCTTTTTAGCACCAACCTGCAGCAAATACGTAAGTACAATGTACTGATCTGTGATTTGAAAGTACCTGCAAAACTGAGAAATATCTTACCCGCATTTGAGTTCCTCAAATTGCCCAGTCCCTACTGCATACTGTTTGCCTGAGCTGTCATCCTCTTCAAAGCAAAAGAATTGTCAGCTCAAGTTGCTCCAGATAATGATGCACAAATATAGAAAAAAATAAGATATCTGAGTTTGCTATAAGCATGGAGATCAAAAGAGATATATGAAGTTGCCAAGGAACACTAGTTAGGATCATTTAAAAAAAAAAAAAAAGGAACACTAGTTAGGTTGATGCACCCAATAGTAGTCGGCAGTAGCATCCACTAGCTAATGTTTGAATCTTCTCCTCCCAATAATATCATCAATTTCTTAAAGCATGCATTCACACAAAGAAAAGGTGGCATCACAACAAATTGATAATCTCACGATTTATCTGACATTTTGTATCACTATCTAACCTGTACAATTTGACAATTTGAACGAAAACTGACACCAGTTTGTTTGAATACTGCACATGTTTTACCCATTGCATAGCAAGGTGATATTTACAACTTGTTGCTATTGGAAGAAATATTCATGGCATAACCAATCAAAACATGCAGAAGGGAATATATGAAATCATAAAACACAGAAATGGCCATGTATGCAAACCTTGCAGACAGGTCTTCTCAAACTGCACACCATTTACACGGTTGCTTCCATCCACATGCAAAAATCTTTCTGGTCTTCTGAAGAAAACAAAGTGCAGATCACGCTGTCCTGGACAGGGATGGGATCGTGGAGAGGTGGCTGCATTGAAGAGTAACTCATACACTCGTTTTTTAGTTCTATTCTTCTTAAAACCTTCCTGCATTTGGTGACAAATAATTCCAGTGACGTTTGTGTGACTGTTTTAACAGCATAAAGGTAAAAATTAGTGAAAACAAAATTTTATATACCTCATCCCTGGGTGTTTTGAGTAGATCAGCCTCCTTTACATGAACATGCAGTCCTTTAATGCCTACAACAGGATTCTCCAGCCCATGACCAAATGTAAAGAGCAACAGATGATGAACAAGTACTTTCCTAGTTTCCTTAATTAGAAAATTGGTGTAGAGCTGATGAAGGATTAACTTCTTCTTATGGTAATTTCCAATTACCATCTATGCTTTTTTCGTTATTTTCTGTTCCTAGAGCAATTAATAAATTTTACTGAATTAGAAAGAAAATGGTAGGAGGTGCCAGCTTTCTGCAGCAGAAAAATCCACCAGGTTGATCTGTGTGGATTGAGAAGCCATTATTTTCAACACCTTTTTTCATTTTCTGAAGAAAGCAATAATAAATTTTCCATTACAAGAAAACAAGGTAGAAGGAGGCATCAAAGGAGAAACCCATGCATGAATAAAAGTTTTTTTTTTAAATGGCAAATTGATTAGTAAATATATATATATATATAAGAGAGGGGAGAAGAATGCCCTCAACCCAACTAAAAGACAAGATCTTGTTTCACCTGACTTTGTAAGACTATCAGCAACTTAGTTGACCTTGAAACATGGCTTCAAAGAACAAAAAGACCAAAAGCAAATGCATAATCACATCATAGTAACACCTAAGCCTCCAAGAGGGAATGGTGGCACTAGAACACCAGGAGATAACTGTAAAAGAATTCTCAACAATAATAAGGTAAGAATAATGTTGAGCCCACGAGTATAGGGGTGACATGGCTAGCAAATAAAGAGACCATAAGAGATGGCATAAAATTTTAATTATGCAAGCTGGTGTATGTTTTCTTATGTCTTTTTCCTTTTGAAGCATGTAGCTCTAAGGACATTGTAGTTAGTGTAAACACATTCCCACAACTATAAATACAACCTCAAGGTATGGGGTAGAGTATTCAAGCTTCTTCCTCTTGGCTCAAATTCGTCCTTACACCTCCCTCTTTTTTCTTCATTTTTCTCTCCTCTCTCCCAAAAGCTAGAGTTCCTCTCTTCACTCCTTCCCTTGAGATCTATTGTGTTCATGTGTTGGCACTAGAAATCAATATGGTATGAGAACAAGCAAAGACCTAACATGGAAAAAGAGAAAAAGAAGGAAAAGAAAGGGAGGAAGAAGAAGAAGAAGAAAATTATTAAAAAAGGAGTTTCTCGTTTTTCCCTTTAGTCTTCTTTCCTTATTCCTATTTTTCATTGAATTTTGCACTATCGTATCATAAGTTTCATATAGAAAATTATATGCTATTGGAAAGATCTTTGAGTCTAGTTTCTAGATCAAAAAGAATTTTTTACAAAGAGAAATTAACATCTGAATCAGCAAAGGTCAAGTAGCAACAAAGTTTCGAGTAGCAGCAAAAAGCCTCAACTTTTTGAACAGTTTGTATCAACATGACTAAGAATTTATGTAGAAAATTATATCTCAAAAGAAAGCTATGTGATAGAAAATTATCTCTCAAAAGAAAGTTAAGTGAGTCTACTTTCTATCCCAAGAAGCCATTTCTCAATCTGATCTTTCTAGAGAGAAATATCTACATTGGAAGAATCAAAAGTCATGTTGGTAGCCTATTACATGTGAAAATCCTAATTTAAGCTGATTTTTTTCTTCGCTTTTTGAGTTGCTAATATTGGTTAAGTTTCATATTTTTTTTCAAACTCTAGTCAAGATTTTACCAACTTGAGTATCTTTCCTTCCTTATTTCCTTTATTTGATCTCACATTACATTAGTTTCCTTAGGAGAAGTCTTTCCTTGTATGATTTTAGTTTCCTTTTTGACAAAATCTGAAATGTTTGAATTAGAAAGTCTTGTGTGCTCATTCTAAATTCCAAATATTATTGTCCTAAATCTCCCTAATTTCAGAATTTATCTCTTGAATATTTTCTTTCCAAATTGGTCAAGTTGTGTTAAAAAGTAATTGTCTTATATGAGAAGTCTATTTTTAGAGAGTTTCCATTATTATGTTTCATCTACCAAAAAAAAAAAAAATTATTGGAGATTTTTTTAAGTTTCCTCAATCATCATGTTCGTAGAAGAATTATTTTTGATCTTCCTCATGAGTCAAACCTGATCACCTTTTTTTCATCTATTGGTCTAAAAACGCATCTTTCTTACTTGGAAGTATGAAGAGCTGCATTGTGCACTTCCTTCCGTTTGAAATATGAGAGTTGTTATCTTTTTATTCACACCTAATTCCTCAAAATAATTTTTTCAATGTATTTGCTAAAATCACTTCAGAGCAATACCTATAGACCCACTACCTAAAAGTATAGGAGTGTGTCCAACATTCAGCTTGAGTCAAGTCTTTTTATTCTTCACCCAAGAGGTATTTTTGTTTGAGTTACCCTTAAAAACTGAATAGTGTCTTTGTTGTATCCTAATGTTGGATCATTTTTTTGCCTTTGGAATTGAGTGAAGTTTGTTTCAGATTATGACCGTTTTGACTAGTGTATGGAGCTTTGTCGTATGGCAAGAAGTGATTTTTCTTCTTTCTTTGTTATTTTGTGTACGCATGGGAAGAAGTAGAAAAAGAAGTACAAGAAAGAGGTAACCAACAATGAAAAAATTCACGTATTGTTGTAATCAAATTTTATGTGATTAGAATATCCAAGTAAGGGGAGGCAAGATGAAAACAAGATGAAGACTACAAGCAAGATGTGAACAAGATGAATCAAAGCAAGGTAATCAAAAAAAAATTCCAAGCCACACAAGATTAGAATTTCTTTCTAAGCAGACAAGTATCTTGACCAAGATTACTTGTAAAGTGAAGTTACAAACACTAGTTTGAAGGGGAGTGTTGAAAGACACCCATGTGTGTAAGGGTGACATGGCTGGTAAATAAGGAAAACTTCTATAGAGATAGTATAAAATTGTAATTATGTAAGCTGGTGTATGTCCTCTTATGTCTTTTCCTTTTGAAGCATGTAGCCATAATGGGGTTGTAATCATTGTAAACACCTTCCCACAACTATAAATACAGCCTCAAGGCATGAGATAAGAGTATTCAAGCCTATTCCTCTTGGCTTAAATTCATCATTACACCTCTTTTTTTTTTCCTCTTCTTTCTCTCTACCTTGATTTCTTCTCTCCTCTCTCCTAGGAGCTAGAGTTCTTCTCTTCTCTCCTTCCCTTGAGATCTTTTTTGTTTAAGTATTGACCCTAGAAATCAACAAATAACTTTGAACATGAAGTATAAGACCTTGAAGTAAGCTCAAGGTACTACTTCCATAGCACCACAAAAACCAAGAGGACTAGAAAAAGAAACTTTAACTGCAGCCAAATGATCTTTCATTACCCCCTCCAACACTAACAGGACCAGGATTCACAAAACAACTACCACCAAAATTCAACTTAAGTGAACCATATGAAGGCGGCTACCAACAAATCATATGAGGAAAATAGGATTCAAATCTTGCAAAATCTGCCCAATTCCTTGTAATAATAGAACTTGGATAAGAAGCAAGGACTCTAAAGGAATGAATTTGCAAAGGATTAAATGAATAGGACAGAATAATGAAAGCAAAAATTGAATTGTAAATACGTACACATGAATCCTCAACAACAATGTGTTGTAGAGAGACCCCAGGCCTTGCAAAGGAATAAAACAACTCACTGGCTTTGAAAAGAGTATACATGCAAGTGATCTCAAATTGAGAAGCAATGTCAGTAATTTCATAAGAAAACTCAAGAAGATGCTACTAGGAAGTGAGCATCTGCGACCGTAACTAATCACCATCTCAAAGTTGCCCTCAACCAAAAGAAGACATGAGAATCAAGAAAAAGCTGAAGACTATCAATGAGGATATGCCTCTGAGCTTCCATTAGGTTCAAGCACCCAAAGGGAGGAGAAACACAAAAAGTGATTCTCCACAAGTAAGCTCTAATGAATTTTGGCCCATGCTGCCTTTTAGCTATCATCAAAATTTAGTTCTATTTTGTTTTTTTTTTTTGTAGGAGGGTAGAGATGTAAAAGGTAAAGTGTTACTCCGTTATCCATTCAGATTACCCTATTCGTTAAGCCGCAGGTAATCGGGTAAACAAATGGGTAAATAAAACATCTAAGATATAATTCAAAAGGCCATGAAACAATTATGAAAACCCCATAAAATGACATCAAAATACTACAAAACATGAAAAAATGTTAATTAAACATATAATTAAGTTACAATTTACTAAAAAAATTTTAAACTAAGTCATCCTCCATGTAAAAAATGACTAGCCACTTAGGAGACCTATTGCTCAACCTTATAAACTGTTGGAAAATAAAAGGAATAAAGATATTGATGTCATTAGTTTATATTCCATATTGTATTGCTTTCTTATTCCAATACTCACTAGGGGTATACTTGTAATTAGGGGTGGCATTGAGCCGAGCCGAGCCGAGCTTGATTTAAATATTTCGAACTCGAGCTCGAACTGAGCCCAGCCTCGAGCCTAAAATTTTTATCGAGCTCGAGCCCAATAATTTTAACCGAGTTCGAGCCGAGCTTGAGCTTCAACATTCATTTAAAACTTTTCAAAAAATATATGTCTCGAGTTCGAGCTCCAACGTATATTTAAAACTTTTCAAAAAATACATGTTAAATTAATTGTATATAAAATTATGCATACATTTTACATAAAATTGGGCATGACCTCTACTTAAAATTGGGCATAAGGGTGACATCGAATTGAGCTGAGCCCGAACCTTCCTTTGTTTGAGCCGAGCTTGATTTAAATATTTCAAACTCGAGCTCGAGCCGACCCTAGCCTCGAGCCTAAAATTGTAATCGAGCTCAAGCCTAATAATTTTAACCGAGTTCAAACTCGAACTCTAGCTGAGTTCGAGCTTAACCTACATTTAATACTCTACATAAAATATATATCAAATAAATTATATATAAAATTATGCATACATTTCATAAAAAGAATGATAGGGGAGGTTCGGGATTAAATCTTGATAATGGATTAGAACGCACTAATATTAATCGTTTTTACCCCAAATATTGTCTAGCTTATTTTGTAATTTTTGAATTTGGCCATAAATTTACTATGGCCTCCTTAGTGGCCCAGGTTGAAAATTTATATTCTAGGAAAAACTAGAAATATTTTTCCTAGGATACATATTTCCAAAAAAAAACATTTAAATAAAATCCTATTACTATTAGCGACTTACTAGAAAATTACAAGAAATATTTTAATTTTAATTTTAGGAAATTTATATGGACCTCTTATTGCCTCTTCTAGGGAAATAAATAAAAATTAATAATTAATCTAATATATTACTATACTTATAGATAAATTTTTAATCAAATAAAATGTCAAACACAAAATTGCTATGAAAATTGCCTCATGCTAAAAGTATTACAGTATCAACTGTCAAATACTTATTTAAAAAATTTCTATAAGGTTTTCGCATGAAAATCTTACTTAGAAAATTATATGATTTTTTTAATAAGAATTTCCAATTAGAAAAATATTTCAAAAAAACATGAGGCACTAATAGTCCCTAGAAACATATTTCTACTAAAAATGTTTTTTTAACATTTATTAAAAAAATCACTAATAGTCCCTAGAATTTTTTATTATTTTTTTCACTTGTTTATGATCTCGCACGTGCAAAATTGTCTCATCGCAGGGGAGGGGAGGGAAATTATTTTTCCCTTTTAACTTAATGTCCTTTGGTTTCCGCCGAGGACGAGGAACGACGCGGAGAGAAAAGCTTCTAGCGGCACCAGCGAGGAACTTTTGTCGGGGATAACGGCTGCGACGGAGGTGGTGGCGGAAACAAAGGCGAAGACAGACGGAGTAGAAATCGAGCGGCGACAACGGACGGGAGGGGCTCGGCGGTAACGAGGGGAGGAAGAATTTTCCCCCCAGCTCTCGCTCCCGCTCCGCTCAGCGCTCCAGCTCTTGGTCCCGCTCCCCGGTCCCGACTCCCCCGAATTTGGCGCCGCTCGTTAAATTAACGAGCGGGCTCGTGAGTTTTCGAACCAAATCTTGATTCGGTCGAGCTCGGTTCGTCAATTTAAACGAGCCGATCCCGGATCTCGAGATCAGCTCGAGATCCAGGTATACCGAGCCGAGCTCGAGCCAGCTCAGTTCGAAGCCACCCCTACTTGTAATCTTTTTAAGTTGAAAGGATTAATAATAGTGAAAGGAGAGGGTTCGAAGGCTAAGTTTTGCTAGACCTACTTCTCCCCAACGTTTCTCACCTTCTTCTTGCTTCTCCTCTTCTTGTCCTCAACTCTAGTCTTACTTCTTCCTTCCTTCCACATCTTGGGATCTTTCCTTCTCTTTCTTCACACAGACACACACTCATGTGAGAAGTCGACAAGTTGTTCTTCCATGGGACCTTAGAATTTAACATGGTATCAGAGCAAGAATTCTAGGGTCCCAAATCCACTGCAAATGCCAAATTAAAAAGATGCATATAGTTGCTGGTTAGAAATTTTTCTATCCGAACTCAGATAAGTATCTTACTCTTATAATATTTTTCCTCTTCTCTTTAAGGAAAGAAGAGTTTACACCTTGCTTTCATTGATCAAAAGAACTGGGGTTTTTTTCACTGAACTCATGATGTTCTTGTGTTTGAAAAACTCAAACCCTACCCAAAATTCTGGGTTCAACTGAATTGTCTTCACCTTGCTTGATTTGCATGTCATTTAGTAGACCTCAATTGCAAAGTTTTTCTGGGTTTAAAATTGTAGAATTTATGAAAAAGAAAAATACTTCATTGACTTCATAAACTTATTATAATCAGAGTACATGAACCTCTATTTATAATAGAGGAAGGTAGTAGAGTCCAATTATAATAAAACTACCTTTGTCCCAATTACACCCCAACTCTAACACTTAAAGATAAGTCCTAGCATAATTAAATAACTCAATATAGATAAAAGACAAATATAACTCAAATTAGAACTCTTCTAGGACGTGACTATAAGATAAAGATGCCTTTGTGAGTCCTTGATCTTCCAACTTATGTGTTAAGGATGTCAGCTCGTGGTAATCATGGTGGGTCCTACTTCTTATGGGCTTGGGCCCACCTTGTGGGCCTTCTTTGGTCGTATGGCCCATCTTATAATACTCTTAGATATGTGGGTCTTCCTTAGTCGTGTGGGCTTGGGCCCTATTTTCAACACTCCCCCTCAAGTTGGGGGTGAGAGAACATCAAGAACTCCCCGCTTGCTACAAATGATGTATAAAATCTTTTTGTATAAAATGGTAGTCCTCCAATCTTCCAACACTCTCCCTCACGCTGGTGCTTTTTTCCATGAGACCCAGCAGGACAATTCAGGGGGGTCTAACATAGATGTAATAATAAGTTCCTCCGTCATGGTGTCCCAACCTTTGATATTTGATATTTTTGACGGAGTATTAAGTTCCTCCGTCATGGAATCCCAACCATTGACACTTGATATTTTTTACGAGGTATTAAGTTCCTCTATCATGGAATCCCAACCATTGACATTTTTTATATTTTTTACAAGGACAAATAAATAATGGTATGAGGAAAGATACCGAGGCCACTTCTTCTTCCATAATAATGTCTCATCCAAAGAGACATAATAGCAGTAGCTGTAATGTAACACTACCATCTTCCAACACATATAATATGAACCAAAATAATAAACCTCGTAGAAGGACCCATGAAATAATCATAATCCGATATAAATATTTTTTCTTAGTTGCAGAAGCTTCATCTTTTGTGCTCCCCCTTTCTTGAATATCTTGGTCACATAAACTTATCCACAACATAAGGAATAAAATACCTCTTTCTTGTACTTCTTCTACTTCTCCCCCTCTTGATCAATTTCTCCTTATAAAAAAATCATACCGAGAATTGGTTGAATAGGTAGGAAAATAGACTTACATATCTTTCTTTTGATATATAATTCTCCATATAAAGTTTTTTTCTTGATAGCAAAAAATACCTCGGAAGTTGAAGCATTCTGCTGCAGCTCGAACCTCTTTTTCAATCTGACCTTTGCTGCTTCCAATATCGATTTCTCTATGTAGATAACTCGAATAAAAAATTGGTTGAATAGGTACAAGAATAGACTTACAGATCTTTCTTTTGATATATATTTCTCCATAAAAAGTCTAGTTCTTGATAGCATAAAATACCTCGGAATCTGAAGTTTTCTACAGTTGCTCGAACCTTTTTTCAATCTGACTTTCGCTCATTCAAATATCGATATCTCTCTATAGATAACTCCGATTGGAAGAAATAATTTTTCCATGGAAAGTAGACTCAAATATATTTTCGTCAATATATAATTTTCAATATGAAAATCTCAGTATAGAGGTAAACAACCCAAAGAAAACTACAGGTGTAGGGACTGAAAAAAAAATAACTACGAACCTAGACTTAGGGTTTAGGGTTTAGAGAAAAGGATCTCATTATCTCTGTGGGTTGACTAAGTCAACTCACAGAACCCGCTCTGATACCATGTTGAATTTATGAAAAAGAAAAATACTTCATTGACTTCATAAACTTATTATAATCAGAGTACATGAACATCTATTTATAATAGAGGAAGGTAGTAGAGTCCAATTACAATAAAACTACCTTTGTCCCAATTACACCCAAACTCTAACACTTAAAGATAAGTCCTAGTATAATTAAATAACTCAATATAGATAAAAGACAAATATAACTCAAACTAGAACTCTTCTAGGACGTGACTATAAGATAAAAATGTCTTTCTGAGTCCTTGATCTTCCAACTTATGTGATAAGGATGCCAGCTCATGGTAATCATGGTGGGTCCTACTTCTTATGGGTTTGGGCCCATCTTGTGGCCTTCTTTGGTCGTGTGGCCCATCTTATAATACTCTTAGCTATGTGGGTCTTCCTTGGTCGTGTGGGCTTGGGCCCTATCTTTCAACAAAAATCACCAAGACCCTTCTTGTTACCTGTCACCCTTTTAACTCCTTTTTGATCGGTCGAGAGCAGTACATGAGATGGAAGAAAAAAATTTCATCTTTCCACAAACCAACAACCGAAGCTTGATTTTGCATCTTCTACTTGTACCTCTCCAAAAGAGACACCACTAAATAATCTCAATCTAAATTCCCATGAAGCAATGGCCCCCAAGAAGGGAAGTTAGTAGCAAGGGAGGCCAGCAACTGTACATTCGACAAGTGTGGGGTGTGCCCCTTCTCTCAGGGTTGAGAAGGTTTCTCTTTCAAGTACATATGTGGCACTTAAATTGCTCTTAGTGTAAAAACGTGGACCAAATAAGAGGGGAAGGCCTAGATGGTTTGGAGGGAGAAAGAGAATATCTCATCCCAAAATATAGAGTATCTGGCTGTGGGAGAAGTAGGGGACAAGCATTCCAAAAATGGCAGATTTTGACCAGTTGACATTCAACAGAGATGAGTCAATACATGGCAATGAGGACCTTTATTATATGGTTAAGGGACCCCTGGTGAAAAAAAAGTGTGTTGGAGCAAGGTCTGCAAAGGGAAGTTGGTTTGGGAATGAGCAATCAGCCAACTGCACTGTTGGAAGATGGCATTGAGGACATACCTATGATGCTTGTTAAAGTTAAATATGTAGGGTTATTGTGGTCCTTTTACATATCATGTTTGAGTCCATAGGAATGTTAGTTAGATTAGAATGATGTAAAAAGTTCACGGTTCAGATCGTATGTTATTTGGATATGTAGTTAGTGGGTTATGTATCAAGGGGCCCTAAGGGGCATTTTTGTAAAAAGGCATTAAGCATCTAAAATGAAATAAAAAGAAGGGGATGTGAGTCTCCTAACCTAGTGAGTGGAGGCTTCTACTACTTGGAAGGATCAATCACTCAATCCCCATCAGCACTCCAGATTTTAGGGTTTAGGGCACTTGAGACTCTCCTTCTTCAGAAAGCTTCATCAGTTATTACTAGAGTTATCTTCTACTTTATCTTTTTAATGAGATTCGTTTCAGCTTGGGAAGCACCATAGATTATCTTTTTCTTGTTTACTACATAGCCATAGCCTATTAGAGATTGTTCAATCAGATGTCTGGGGTCCATATCGGATTCCAAGTCTTCTTGGTTATCATTGTTTTGTTTCATTCATTGATGATTACAATAGAACAACTTGTGTGTATCTCCTTCTGGAGAAAACTGAAGTGTTTCATGTATTTCTTCAAATTTACAATGAAATAAAAAATCAATTTGGTGTTTCACTTTGTGTCTTACATACTGACAATAGGCTTGAATATATGAATAATCAGTTTAATTCATTTTATTCTAAAAATGGTTTAATTTACCAGTCTTCATGTGTATACACACCTTAACAGAACAGTGGCTGAAAGGAAGAACCGCCACTGACTTGATGTGGCTCATACAATAATGTTTCAAATGAAGGTCCCAAAACATTATTAGGGTGATGTTGTTCTTAGGACATGTTTCTTGGTAAATAAAATGTCATCCTTTGTACTTCGTTGAAAAATACCATCACATGTTCTCAAGCCCAATTGTGAGTTATTTCCACTTTGACCAGATGTGTTTGGGTTAATATGTTATGTTCATGTTCGTGGTCCATCTATTGATAAACTCTCCTAGAATTGTTTGTTGAATTTCTAGAAAAGATAAAAACTTCATTGACTTGTTGTAATCTGAGTACATGAGCCCCTATTTATAATAGAGGAAAATAATAATCTAATTACAATTAAAGTACCCTTGTCCTAATTACACCCAAAGTCTAACACTTAAAGATAAGTCCTAACATAATTAAACAACTCAACATAAATAAAAGACTAACATAACTAAAACACCTTTAAAATGAAACTCTTCTGTGAGACCTTCTTCTGTGAGACTCTTGTAAGACTCCACCATATCAATTATGGCTCTGTGAGATTTCTTACTGTGAGAGTAATGTAAAAGTTTTTCATATCTTCTCTTCAACTCTATTAAATGTATCTTCCTCAGGTATTCACGTTCACAAAAAGGGTACAAATGCTATTGTTCATCCTCTAAGAAATTTTATATCTTTGCAGATGTAAACTTTTTTTAAGCATGTCCCTTACTTTTCCCACTCTTTTGAGTCTGCTATTATTCCTATGGATATTGAGGTTGTCACTCCACTTTTTGTGAAGGATATTCCGAGTATTGCATCAGTTCCTGATGTTGTTCTAGAATTATCAAAGCTATTACAGGTGTATAAGAGACGAGTGCCTTCTAAGAGTACTTCTATAGTGCCTTCTAACAGTACTTCAACAATGCCTAGTCCTCCACCAATGCCAGCACTTTCCTTGTCAAAGGCTCCTTCAGTAAGTGATTTGAATCTTCTTGTTTATATTTGTAAAGGTGTATGTTCGAGTACACCTGCTTTGATAACTTGTCAGTCTTTTAAAACATTTGCATTATCTTTGTCCACCTGCTTTATTCCTTCTTCTCTACAAGAAGCATTAGCATCAACTCTTTGGAAACAAGTTATGGATGTTGAAAGGGAAACATTGATTGATAGGGGAACATGGACTTTAGGTGAGCCACCACTTGGTGCTACCAGTGAAAGATGCCAATGGGTGTACCATTAAGAGGTATCAAGCCAGCCTAGTGGCAAAAGGTTACACATAGATGTATGTTGTGGATGTCTTCAAGACCTTCTCACTTGTTGCTAGATTGTCTTCGATTCGAATTCTAATATCTATTGTAGTTAATCAAGGCTAGCCATTATACCAACTTGACATTAAAAATATCTTTTTGTATGGGATTCGGTTGAGGAGGTATATATGGAGCAACCTCCTCGGTATGCTCAAGGGGAGACCGTAAAAGTATTGCCAATTACAAAAAGCTATTTATGGCCTTAAACAAAGTCCAAGAGTCTAGTTTGAGAAACTTAGCCGTGTAGTAATGTCTTTGGATTTTAAGAGGAGTCACTGTGATCACTCCTTGTTTGTGTTGAAGAGGTCTTCTGGAATTGCGGTCTTAATTGTGTATGTTGATGATATAGTGTTGTTTGCTAGTGATAAAAAAGGTATTGATGAAGTTAAAGAACATATGGTTGGTCCTTTCCAAACAAAGCACCTAAGGTCACTTAAATAGTTCCTTGGGATTGAAGTAGCAAAAGGCAAAGCAGATATTATATTGACTCATATAAAGCATGCGAGTGACATGTTACATGAGCATAGGTTGTTGGGAGCCAAACCTGTTGAAACCCATATGGAAGTTAGCCCTAATCTACATGATGAAACCAATGATGAGCTCCAAAATAAGACTATATACAAAAGATTGGTCTTATTTATGCCACAGTGAGCAGACTTGATAAAGCATTTGTAGTGAGTGTTATTAGCCAGTTTATGGAACATCTACGAAAAATTCATCTAGAAGCTACGTTGAGAATATTGCAATACTTGAAAAGTGCACCAAGAAAAGGGTTACTATATGAGACACACAAACAATTTGCAGGTTGTAGGGCATCCAAATGCTGACTATGTTGTTCAAAAGTGTATAGAAGATCCATGTCAAGGTATTATGTGTTTGTTGCAAAAAACTTAGTGAGTTGGAAAAGTAAAAAGGAAGTTGTTGTTGCCCGTTCTAGTGTTAAGGTTGAGTATATAGCAATGGAGCATATTGTTAATGAGCTGTTATGGGTAAAATCTGTGCTACATGAATTAGGCACCCCTATTAAAAAAACTATGACTATGTACTAGGACAACCAAGCTGCAATTTCATTGCAATTTGTATTTCATGAAAGGACTACACATGTGGGGGTTGATTGTCACTTTATCAGAGATGCAACTATAAGTGGTATCGTGGTCATCCCTAAGTCAAATCTTTTTGTCAACCTGGTGATGTATTTATTAAAGCTCTAGGAAAAAATAGACCATGGGATTTTTATAATAAGTTGGGGCTCCTAGATATATATGTTCCAGCTTGAGGGGGAGTACTAAGTTACATGTGTAGGGGTGTTTTGGTCTTTTTACATATCATGTATGAGTCCATAGGATTATTAGTTAGATTGAATTGATGTTAGAAGTTTGTGGTTCAGATAGTATGTTATTTGGATATGTAGTTAAGTGAGTTATGTATTATGGAGCCTTGAGGGACATTTTGTAAAAAGGCATTAAAACACTTAAGTTAAATCAAAAAGGAACATGAGGTAGGAGTCTCTGTGTTGTGGGCTCCATGAAGTAGGAGTTTGGGTGCCACATTTAGGATTTTTTTCCACGTCTCAAGCCCATTATGTGTAAGCTTGAACGTGAGAGGGAATGTTGAGTGGGCAAAAATTCCACAAGGAAAAATGGGAAGAAAAGTTAATAGGTTATAAAGCTGAACAATAGGACTCCTAAGTGGCTAGTCATTTTGGGATGGAACTCAGATCAACCCAACACCTAACAATGTTAAATAAAAGAAGAGAAAAAGGATCACTAAGACAAAACTTCACAAACTTTTAAAGTATCTGAGGCCAAACTATTGATGATAAGGGAGAAAAGAAGCAGATACTAGGCAGCTATAAATCCAAACCTGTCAATTGTTACCAAATCCCATTTTTTGCAAGATATGGTAAGGAAAATCCAATATTCTAAGAAAGGCTTTCTCCATATCGATTTTGAGAGTTATGCCCAGCTCTCAATACCTAAGGAAGGAATGGAAGATTCTGTCAGGGGTTAAATCAGAATTAGGGATTTGACTGCTGGAGAAAGGCACTTTGGCTTAGGCTGATTACAGAAAGAAAGATACTTTAGACAAGGTAGGTAAACACTTGAGCAACAAGTTAACAGAAGCTAGGTAACAAACTGACTGGTCTAAAGTCTAATCTCCAGGGTTTTCAGTGACCTCCCAGTGCACAAATCAGGTGCAAATAGCTCAAAACTATTCAAGATATTTCTTGACTGAATACAGGAGCACTTTTTTCCCAAACCAGTTACAAGACATGTTTAGATTTGGATCCAGTAGCAATAGGCAGTTTTTAACGGATAAGACATTACCCAATATTTCTCGTAGTTCCTTTGCAGTACAAGCCACCTGTACTGGTCCACGTCTTCCTACCAAATACACTTTCCTGAGACCAAAAAAGGGGGCATAGGATGAGTCATCAAGGTCAAGAAAAAACATCATGTTTCAAAAAAGATGTTTCATAGAACTGACCTAATAGAACTTTCCTGCAGAGAAACTAAGGCATGCTCAGCAATATCAGTAGCTGCCAACTGTTCAGTGGGCCGCAAAAGGATCCTGGCAATGTCAAGGGCTACATTTCCCTGGAAGGATTTTAAAACAAAAATTCCACTATAACAGTTGGAACAAAGACCAGATGCACAAATTTTCAGAAGAAAAATATGCAAAAAGATTAACAAACTATATTTAATCAAACCAAAGAAAAAAATAACTTAGATATAAATTTCAGCCTCCAAAAGAGAGGCACAAACATACCTGACCAAGGACAACAGCAGTGTCTGTGCTCCTCAAATCAGGTGCTAACTTATTGCAGTCAGGGTGTCCATTATACCACCACACAAACTCTCTAGCTGAGTGTATCCCCAACAAATCCTAAAAACCAGAAAAAATGAATATTGGAACTTTTCTGTGAACATCTCCAGGGACATATTCTTTTACATTCGGATGACAAATTGGGTGGTCCGGTGGCATTGTAGTGGAATAAGAAAAGGGGTTTGATGATTAATCAATAACCAATAGCCAAACTCTGTTAGGCTTTAAGAGGAGTGAGCAACGGTCATTTTGTACCTTCCTCCCTTAATGTTCTTTGCTTTTGCGTTCTTATTCCTCTGGTCAATAAACTATGGTCAATAAACTATTACCAAATTACCACCCAAAACAAATACTAAGAAGGAATCTCCCTGTGGTCATCAAAATAGAAATAGTCCACAGCCTACACTTCAATCTCATGAACCAATATTACAGGTTTTTGATGGACAAGAAGATTTCAGTACAGAGAAGAGTTATTTTATCTCTTTCATTTTGTTCTCTTCAGATATCAAAATTAACAACCAAGCGATGTGTACAAGTTTGCCCCTGCAGGGCTAAGTTTGTGTCCACTTAACTATGTTCTAAAACTAATTAATAGGCTGAAAACTGAGCTCTAATTGTTGGGAATGAGTGCCTCCAATGCATACATAAAACAAATGAGCATTCTCATTAGCAGTTCTAGTGGACAGAGCCCGCATAACAAAAGAAAGCTTTTAGGCTCAGACAGCTTCGTGAGGGAAAGACAAAACCAGAACTTAAATATTATGTGACAACAAAAATACAAAATAATCATTTGAAAGGCTGCAGCTTCAGGAAACATACTTCCCCAGGAATTCCCAAACTTCTGTCACTTTCAGCACCATATGCAAGTACCACCTGTAAGTATAAATTATGTCATCAAAGAAGCCCCAAAATTCAAGAATGAGTTAAGGCGATGGAGTGCTACACAAAGCAAAAGGGAGCATAAAATACACTGTCCAGAAAAAATAATCCATAAAGGCTTTCTGAATTTAAATCTTACCACATTATAGATGTTGCGAAGCTCCGAGAGTGAAATACTGGATCCAAGAGAGACATTTCCAAAGAAAGAACATCGCTCATTTGTAGCAACCCGAGTAAATTGGTTAATGACAATCTGTTTGCAAATTCTGAAAAAACTAAGCTCAATTAAGAAGTATTTTGTAAAAATGCAAGTAGGTGGCACATTATATTACTCACCAGATTGGTGAAAATAATAACTCAACCAGTATGACAGAAAAAAGGCATTTATAATCTGAGTATGTAAAGGTTGAATGGAGGGCATTCAGATACTAAATATACAACCAGATGAGTTCATTAATAACGAAAGACATCAATAACAACGTTTCAATTATCAGTGAGAAAAGACAAACTGCAATTTCAGTGTGTTAAAGCAAATTCAATAAAACCTTACTTCTCGTCATGGAGCTCTTCCCTAAGAAAATCTGAGAAAACTTTAAAGACAGGTAATTCGCATAAGGCTGTTGTAAGTGGGAAGCCTCTGAAAGACATCCAGCACAATAACCTCCATCTATAGACAAGATAAACCTTTGGCACTATCTTAATGTATCAGCATAACAATATGTTCCACTTCAGAAGTTATGGGAATAAATCGATTAAGATTGTAGTTAAATGTTGAAGAGGAATACACTACTAACGACACTGAGGCTTACTGTTATTTAATAAGGATTTTGTCCAATAATAGTAAAATGATAAATGATATCTGATCAAAAACTTGTATACAGAATACAATACAAGTTCAGAATAAAAATGAGATTGCAACAGTCACAAATCTTTGATATAAATCCTCTCTCTAGTATGTGGTGTGAACTTATCTTACTATTGGAAGATTTGGTCGTTCTCCTCACCTTTGTTTCTGGATGGTCTGGTGCAACTCCAGTACGAACTAATCCAAATGGTGTTGGTAGCCTATCTATAATATCAATATCTGCCTCTTTATGAGCTTTTAACATCTGTGAAAAACAATCAGAATAAGCTGATGATAAGAACCAAAAAAGCCAAAGAAATTATTGACAAAGAAATCAATGGATCTCACGGCCTGAACTGAAAGAAGTACACAGAGTGGTTCACATTTCCATGGATTAGGTAGTTTATAATGCCAAAAATTTATTCATGTCCCATCTGTCAACAACAATTCATAACACTACTATCTTTTTTCCTTTTTCTTTTTCTTTTCGTTTTCTTAAAGGGTAACCAAATCTACTCAAATCGAACCATTCCATGCGACGAGATAACAAGTCTCTCTAAATTAAAATATTATAAACACGAAACTGAGATGCAAGTGGGAAATATTGACTTTCTGTTGATGTATAGAATCCATATTGAAACTCAATTAGCAATAAAGTAAGTAGGGTGCAAGAAAACCATCAGGCCAAAGTGACGAGTAAGGTTTATATTTCAAGAATCTATTTAAACTCCATCGATAGAACCACATAAAACGGGATTGTACAGCAATAAAAACTATAGAAAATAGGGAAAAGTTTGGTCCTGGTTAGAATACTTTTAATGATGAAACAAAATTTTGTTCTACTTATCGTTCGTCTTTACATTAGTTTAGGGGCTGATACGGTGTTCATGATTGCTTTACCTACATAAAAACGAAACTAAACTGGGGGAAGAAGAATTAAAAAGGGAACAAAAATAAAAAACACCTTGGACGAAGAACAATTTGGGCTTCGAAAATAAATAAGAAAATACGGGGAAAAGAGCGTGATGTAAACTCGCAAAACTAGAATATTCTCAGCAACTTTAGCTGCAAATTCTCGATTCACAAGAATAATGAAGGACTGAAACTAAGAACAACAGTGCATGGAAATTAAAATTTCATTATTAAGTGGGAAAAAAAAAGGCCAAAAAAGAGTACCTTCTCGGCAGTGTAGAATCCAGCGGGCCCGCTTCCGACGATACATACATGCAATTGACGAGAAGACAGAGAACAAATGCTTCTCCATAGAAATTTCCTTGCATGAAATATAGTCATTTCTTTCTTCACCAGGAAAACAAAAACGAAAGACAAATATTTCAGCACCTGCCTGGGACCGATCGGGTGCGACTGCTACTGCGACAGTCGGCTTGGCAAGTAGGAATTAGTAAGACCCGGCCAACGTTTCTCATTATCTGTTAGAAAAGGGATCAAATCATGAAGAGTTTAATGACTTTAATAATAATAATAATAATAATAATAATAATAATAATAATAATAATCATGGTAAAGTTTAAAAGAGTGTTACTTGATTACTTACATTTGAATTTGATCAAGGTTTTTAGGATCTCAGAAACGTGAAGTATCGTACGGATATCGAAACATATGGACACACGTATGGATATGTTAGGAAACGGATATAGAAGTATGGAAACATAAGAAAATAAATAGAAAATATTGAATTTTTGAAAAAGTAAAAAACTTTGCTTGCTTTTTATAATTTGGAATACAATGAGTATTTATTTATAATAGAGGAAACAAATAAAAAAAAGATAATAGAATACTAATCTAAACTACTAAAGATAATAAATAAAAAAAGAATCACATAATCTTTGGGGGTTGACCAAATCAACTCACAAAACCCGCTCGGATACCGTATTGAATTTTTGGAAAAAAAATACTTCACTAACTTGATGTAATTTGAATACAATGAACTTTTATTTATAATAGAGGAAACAAGGAAAATCCAATTACAATTAAACTACACATATCCCAATTATGCCCAAAGTTAAACACTAAAAGATAAGTATTAAAATAATTGAATAATCAAACATAAATAGAAGGCTAATATAACTAAAACACATTTAATTAAGATTCTTCTGTGAGACCTCCTCCTATGAGATTCATGTAAGACTCCACCGTATTAATTATGGTGAAACTTCTTATTGTGAAAGTCATGTAAGACTCTTGCATATTTGCTCTTAAACTCTCCCCTTCAGATTGGAATTTATAACTTCAGCTTGCAATGAAAAATATTTTTGGTCTTCAATATTCATTGGTTAAATTTCTTTCATATATTTTATCCTTTGTTCTCCCCATTTTTTAATATTTTGGTCACATAAAAATTACCACAAGATGTAAGGAATTAGACGCCTTAATTCCCAACTAACGAGAACAATAATAATAATCGCAGAAAAAAGGAAAACAAGAACAAAAAAATAACAAGATTTATACAGGTTTGCCTCAAGTTGAGACTACGTCATGTCTTTCACAGCTACAGTAATCCACTATGAAGATGAAATAATTTACAAGAGAAATCTCACACACTCACAAGTGTTTTTTCTCTAACCTCTCTCGGGCCACAACTCAAGATCCTACTCTGATAATCAAACCCTAATAGTGGCGCTCCAAATTTCCCTTAATGAAACAACAATCCATTTATTGTGGACCTTTCAGGGGCTCCCTTTCCCCCTTCCAATCCCTACGGCGACCCTACCATGAAGGTCGATTTGTGTACCAACTCAGCAGAAGGTGTTGATTAGGCTCCACAACTTAACACAACATGTAGAACAAAATACCTTTTTTTTGTACTTCTACTTCTACTTCTCCCCCTCAAATTGAGGATAAAAAGGATATAGTGAACCAACTTGGGCAAAACACAATATGGGAGAAGAAAATCACTAGTCAAAACGGTCATAACACACTCCGTTATTTTTTAAAGGCGAAAAAATAACCCAACTTTAGGGCTTAACAAAGAGACTATTCACTTTTTAAGGGTAGCTCATACACAAATCACCTCTTGGGTAAAGAATTAAATACTTGAGTCTAGTTGGATGTTGAGCACACTCCTATACAATTTAGGTAGTGAGTCTAGGCATTGCTCTGCAGTGATGAAAACAAAAGAAGATAAACTGAAGAAATACAAAAGGACAACAACTTTAACCAGAAGGAGGCGACTAAGCAACACTCATACTTCCAAACAAATTCTAGAATACGACTTTTAAAAAAATCTAAGAGAGACAATAATAGTAGAACTTAATAAATATGACCAAATATAACTTTTTTGGGGCTGACAACAATTTTCAAAGTTGATAATATGTAAAATACACAACCAAGTAACAAAAACATAAAACTTGAAAACAACATCAAAGTAGGAAATTTTTGTAGACATTGAATGAACACATCATGGAGTGATTAATTTTGACCAAAACTCTTTCATTAGAAGAGATTTTTTTCTGAAAAACTAGGATTCTAGGAGAAAATCAAACTCAATTCATGTCAATGCTTGGAAAGATAATAGAAGAAAATAGGAAAAATGAGAGATTTTTGGCAGAATTGACCTTTAGTACTTCTGATATCTATATCTCCCACAATATAAATCAGAATCATAAACCGTTTGTTTCTTAAGAAACTAGACTAAAAAATATTTAATTTGATACCTAATTTAATATAAAAAATTTCGTTCTTGAATATTTTATGACCTATTTATTTTCTTCATTTGTAGCTTTATGGTTGTCAACTCCAATACGAACATCTCATTACATATATATTAGATTGACATAAACTTTTCTCCTTATGAAATTAGACTTTGATACCTTTCATTTAAGTATATTTTTTCCCTAAAATATACTTATTTTGAAAAAAAAAATATTTTGGACTTTGTAATCTTATCGAATTGAATACTCTTTCTTCTTTGGCCAATATGACCATTAAGTCTTCCAATATTGATATATCTCTCTAGGAAACTCAGATTTAGAATTGGTCTGATAGGTAAGAAAATAGACTTACATATTTTGACATATAATTCTCTATATAATGTCTCATTCTTGATTGCATAAAATTCCTCAAAAATTGAAGCTTTCAACTACTACTCGAACCTCTTTTGTAGTTTCACCTTTGTTGCTTCAAATGTCGATTTTTCTTTGTAGAACTTCGGTTGCAAAAATTCTTTTTGAGTTTGAAATTAGACTCAAAGATATTTCTTTTATGATATAATTTGAAATATGAAAAGTTCCTTATAGAGGTGCGATGCCAAGAAAAGAACAAAATACAAAGATAAAAAAGAAAGAAATAAGACAAAATACAGACCTAAACTACTAGAGATGATAGATCAGAAAATGATCACATTATCTTTGTGGATTGACCAAGTCAACTCACATAACCCGCTTTGATACCATGTTGAATTTTTGGAAAAGTGAAAAACTTCACTTGTTATAATTTGAAAACAATGAGCTTTCATTTATAATAGAGGAAACAAGTTGAATCCAATTACAATAAAACTACCATTGTCCCAGTTACACCCAAAGTTAAACACTAAAAGATAAGTCCTAAAACAATTGAACAACTGAACATAAATAGAAGACTAACATAAATAAAACACTTTTAACTAATACTCTTCTATGAGGCATCCTCTTGTTAGACTCTTGTAAGACTCTTGTAAGACTCTACCATTTTAATTTTGGCTCTAGGAGACTTCTTATTGTGAGAGTAATGTAAAACTCCCCCATATATACTCTTCAATAGAAAATACTACAATGAATTAAGATTATCTAAAACACCTATGTAAATTGTTCTCCAGCACCATCATTAGAGTCTTTGTGTAACATGGTGGAAATGTTGAACCTCTCTAAATATATATCCCATTTGATGTCCCACCACCATCACCATTGTATGTAATATCATCAACATTCCTCATTACAATTACCATTCTACACTTGGAGAAAGCCCATCATTATCTTTTACAAGTGCTTCTCATTATTCTTCAACTATCATTTATGAAGCCAAGCACATTATAAGATCGGATTGGAACATTGCCTAGTTCATCAAAACGGAGATCTCCCATCTTTGCTATCCAAGAACTAAGTGGGTCTTCTTCATTAAATATATTCATTAAACCTGCAGGATTAACATATTTTTTACCTTTCTTCACACCTTGTGATAGGTGTTTCAACTTAAGACTCATATTATAATGAACAAATACTAGCTTTGTTAATTTCTCATGTGATAATCTATTTCTTTGCTTTATGTGGAAAAGAAAAAAGAAATCATATTTCTTTCACAACTTGATTACGATGTTTGAGATAGGATTTCGATAACAATATTCCTAAGATGAGGAGCATCTAACCCATACATGATCACCGACAAGCTGCAAACTTTCAAATAATTATTATAATCAACTAAAATAAATTATATATAATATTTACTAAAGTATTTTTTTTTATAAACTACCTAATACATACTTCTACCAAGCTTGAATAGCCATTATAGAGCCAACACTACCTAACTTCTCATGAAATATTTTTGCCTAAAACAAACAAAAATGTAAAATAACTTTTGTAATGTTAAATGTCCACCACTATAATTAGGATAGTTCACATAATCATTTTTAAAAAAATAACATATGATGAGTTACTTCCATTATAGTCCTCAAGAGTTTTTTCTTGATTTGACTCTAATTTTTCAACATTTTTTTGCAAGCATTACAATAATTCTTCATTTGTATCAATTCACTGAGTGTATCGGTACTTTGGATTGAGATAATAGACTACAATATGTAATAGATATATAATGAGTCTAAATAGTTAAAAAAAAAATCATATGGAATTATGTGTCTGTTACATGTAAGTCATGGAGGAGTTGGTGAATCCACCTATCATCAATAATATCGTAATATTTTTTGTATGACCTTAGAAAAGCCTTTTGACTTGCTAACTTAGTTAATCTCATTACCTCGTATATATAACCCAATGTAGGAGTGTTTTCTCCATCAACCATTTTTAAAACTTTCACAATAGGCTCTAAAATTGTAATTTATTCATGCACATGATTCCCAGAATTGATTACTACAAGTCAAATCCTCTACCTCTTTTGAGATTATAATTCTACTCAAATGATAGTTTGACCATTTTTCTAAAGTAAAAATAGACTTTTGCTCTTGTATGATAGAGACGAGATAATGCCATCCAATTAGTTGCAAATCATGTGATTCTAGGACACTCCAACTCACCTCCCATGTGTTTTCTCATTAAAACCAATGCCAATCGTGGTTATAGAAGTAATTTGTGATAATTTTTAGCTTTCTCCATCACAGTTTGCATTATTTTTTTCCTTGTCTCTTTCAACATTAAGTCTATGCAATGAGCTGCGCAAGGAGTCGAATATAAGACTCTTCTTTTCTCCATTAGAAGTTTCATATCTTCCTTATATGCAAAGTCATTATTTTCACTATTTGAATGATATTTTCTTCACCAATCTCTTCCATAATTTTATCCATCAACTTAAAATTTGATGTGTCAACTGATGCATGAGATTGTTTTTTTCCCAAAACAATACACCATGAAATTAATAATTTAACCTTTTTGAGCCCATCCAACCATCACCAATAATTGTAAGCACATATGTTTTACACTCTTTTTTCAAATCCATAATATATTCTTGCAGCTCTTCAATTTTGGCATCTAAATCTTTTGCACTTGGTGGTCTAACTCCTTTCCTAGATGCTTGGGTTTTAGAAACCATGGTTTTTTAATATGGGGTGGGTGTCAACTACATGTGTCGGAATATGCTTATAGTGAAAAAAACTTTGTTACTTTAGCCATCCAACTATCAACCTTCTTTGTTTTGTGGCTTCAGGTATATATAAATTTAGATCCCTCAATCAAGCTAATATTGATGACTTCCTTTTATGAGTTAGGGATTCTTTCTTATTTTGAGTTTGATGAAACCCCCCACATTTATTACATAATCCACGTGTTCCTCTCAATATTCTTTTATCTTTTTTTTTTTTTTTTCAACTTCTTAGCAACTAATTAGTAGATCCCTTTTTAGACCTGCTCTCTCTTGAGCCAACATACTAGCATCAACAACACCACTATCTTCCTCATCATCTTTATTGATTCATTCTCACTCTCTCTCTCTATAAGAGTTTGTTTCAAATAGGAAAAAAATTTCTTCTCCCTTTTCTTTCTTCTTGTTTTCATTTTTCTATAGATTTCAGAGATATTCATACATAGCCATTTTCACTTCCATTGGGAATTATGTACAATCTTAGCAATTGCTAAAACCTCTTGCTATGATTTGTATCAATTGATTGACACATCCAATGTTCATTATATGCCCGCACAATAAAGTTACATAATAAAGTTGTTCTCACACAATCAAGGGCTTTGTTGGTGAGCACACTCCAAATTATTAAGAGAGATAAGTAAGGGTTCCATCAAAAGATCATAACACTAAATAAATCATAAGATCAACAAATAGCACTAAAGAAAACCCATGGACATGTGCTCTTGCACAATCATGTCATAGGCAAAACTACAACACAATAAAAACCATATATTTTATACGTTTTCTATAAACAAAAGACAAATTCCAACTTTTCACTATCACAAACCAAAATAAATAAACAAAGAAAGTTTTTATCGTGTGACCTCGATAGTTGTTGGCTTGACAACTCCAAGTACTTCTTGAAACAAAATCGTTATCAAAAGAGGTGTTAGACATTGCCCCACCTAAAAAGACTTATACTGATAAGAATCCTAAAATGACTTAGAATCCTATTGGGTTTCATCTACTTAATGGAATGTTGGTTATATTACCTTTCGTTTTATTGTGATTGGTCCATTACATGGAGTTTGCTGAATATCGAACTAAATTAAAGTTCATAGAAGCCTTTTTGAACATCTTCTTGAAATTATTTTTTTTAGAAAAGGAAATCACTCTATTCATGCTATTTGAAGACTTTCCCCCCCTTTTTAAATTATATCAATGAATTGAAGGTGGACATATCGATTTAAAAGCATTTTCTTATTTGGTTAACAATAGATTCATATCTTTCAAGTCTTATTGTAAAATTGGGTTTCCTTTATTGAAGTGTTTCTGTCAAAAACTTAGGAAACACAATCAAAGTTATCAAAACTATAGATAGTTTCCTGTAAACAAAAACTATCTAAAGGTTTTATTTCCTTATTTAAGAAAACAGAAACTTGTCGGCTGATACAAGTAGACACATATTGTTTTTTAAAACTTTGCATTTGATATAGAGCTCAAGCAGATTTATATGGGCTACAATAAGAATTTCAATAAAAAATTGAAAATTAGAGTTACTAGTTTAAGGCCCAAAACTTCAAGTTGGAAAAATAATATTGTAAAGAAGATAAATAAAGTAGAAGACTTTTGAGTATGTTAGAAGTTAATTTTTATGTAAAAGTTAGATTTTCTACTTAAAAACATTATTTTCATTACTTTCCAATTTTTTTTGAAAAAAACATATGGAGTAGTTGAGCATGAAAGCTAGAAGGAATAATTTAAAACATAAAAATCAAGAATATTAGTTTTAATTGTTCAAGCTAAGGGTTCTTTCATTCTCAAAAGGAGGAGATTGTTAGCCCAATAGTTCAAATTAAATTAGACTCTATGACTTTAATGATAACAAAATAAGTAGTTTGTGATTATTAGTTTGATTTGTGTATTTGGAAATGGGATTTTTGGTACAAACTTAAATGGTCTATGACAAGTGTTTAAGCCAAGTAATCAAAGATTCAAGTTGTCACCTTTGCACATGTGATATCGAGAAATATGTGTGAAATTTTTACAAGACATCACATGCATATGTCTTTGCCTTAAGAAATCCATATATAGTGTACTTCATGAGGAAACTTCATACATAATCTTAGTCAATGAGATTTCTTATCCTCTTCCTCTTATTAATGCTCATAATTTTGTTTTTTTGGGGATGAGGATACTTAATTCATTAAGCTTATGACTACTACGCTTCATAGGACCTTACATTCTCTCAAAGCCAATCAATGGGTTAATTGTCCCAAAATCTAGTTCAACATTAACTAAAGTAGATAAATTTTACCTGCAAATTAACTCTAAGACTCTTCGTGTATTGTATTGTGTACTTCTTGTCACATAATTTTCTTTAGTATCTTCTTACAATTGGTAACCAAATCTAAGATAGACTTGATTCATTGTTTAATGTATCCTCACTTTTTATCCAATCAGAAAAAGACCAAGAAATTATTTACCCCTTTGAAAGCTCTCTTTATCCCATGATGAAGCCAATTCCTTCTCCTAGCTTTATTCAAAAGACCGAAAAATCTCTAAAGCTGGTTAGAGAAGAAAGTGAGGGTTACTAGAAGCAAATTAATAAAAGATTCTAATTTGGATTTGTCAACTAATGCATCTTATGCTAAATGAATGTGATATTTTGGATAGTATGTGGTGGATGCAAGTTTGTCTAGAAACAGTGAAACAAATGTAGAGTCTAATGAAGAAGATATGGGCTTAGCCATGGTTAGATGCCCAAAGGAACTTGGCTACTCTAAAAACCGTAGTGTGTCCAAGGTCAAGTTATAGATTGGACTCCAATTCTTTTACTTGAGAGCTTTGGCCTTGATGGCATATTTGAATTTTGGTCTTGGAGACAGGGATATAAATTGGTTATGAGACCTTTTGGTTGGAATTAAATTCCAACTCATCAACCATGCTTGAAATATTATGAGAAAGAAAGTTGGTGATATTAGAGAAGAGGCATATCAAGTTAGCTAAATTTTTATGTACCACTATGTTCGAACTGAGTTGAAATGGAAAATTGAGTCGAATTGGCTATAGGAATTGAAGTTAGAAGTCATATCCTTAGTGCTGTAACTTAGAAGCTTTTTGAGAAAGGCAACAAGCTATGATTTCAATCTTGTCAAAAGTTTAAAGTAAACTCTCGTGAGGACTGGGAGAGGACTCTAGAGGAATGTGGGGAACTTTGGATAGGAATGACAAACCAATTACTTAGTGAGAGTTTGTCGAATCTAAACTAGGAAACTTCCTAATTTGTCTCAAACTCTTGGAAAGACTCTAGAAAAACAAGGAGTCTTTTTATGAGATATTTTATGGAATACAAAGGAATGACTTTAAGTTTGATTAGGAAATAATCATGTAGAGAAGTTGCCAAGTTGACTAATCAAATTACTTACCTTATTTATACTTGCACTTGTGGATTATGACTAGGGATCTTGACACACGTTGACACTAGGAGACTCAAACTAGGACTCTTAGAACAAAGACTCTTCTGACTCTAAATAGATAGGAAATGACTTGATAGAACACTAATGGGACTCTAGGATTAATAGTTCTTATAATTAAGATAGAATAGTTAGACTCTTAACTTTGCAGTAGACTTGACTAGGTGACACTTCATGAACATGAACACCCTTTTGCAAGCTTTTCTCACTTGGATTAAGACACTAATGCATTAATCTAAATTATCACAAGGACTATTAAGGAATAGGACTAACAAAGACACTAAATAATCTTGTGCTAGGAATTAGACGCCCTAATTCCAAACTAACGAGAGCAATAACAATAATCACGGAAGAAACGAAAAGCAAGCACGAGAACAAACAAAAGTTATATAGGTTCACCTCAAGGTGATACTACGTATTGTCTTCCACCACTGTAATAATCCACTATATAGATAAAATAGTTTACAAGAGAAATCGCACATACTTATAGGTATTTTTCTCTACCCTCTATTGGGGGCCGCAACTCAATATGCTCCTTGGATGAATCATAAAACCCTAATAACAGAGTCCTCACCCAATATAAAGAGAAAACTAGGGCAACTGTTTTACAAGAGTGAAATTTTCAAACTACCCTCAATGAAACAACAACTAATATATCATGGACCTAGTAGGGGCTCCACCCCCACACCCCTGGGAGGGGGGTTCCCTGACCCCTTTCCAACCGCGAAGGTTGATCCGCGTACCAACTCAGCGTAAGGCATTGATTAGGTTCCAAAACTTCCACTTTTTGACTAATCCATTATCAATATCTCCTCTATAGTAGCAAAAACTTCTCAATCCTTAGAGAGAAGCCCAACTGACATTGCACACAACTTTAGTTTCTCAATTGTAACTATGTTTGTCAACAGATTAGTTAGATTATGACTTCCTTAAATCTTCTCAAGTGCTAAGACACCATCCTCCAGAGCCGATCTGATGATGTGATAATGCACCAGTATGTGTATTGTTCTAGCATGATAAACAAGATTCTTTGATTAATGAATAGCACTCTGGCTGTCACAATACAACACATTCTTCCCATGCTTGAGACCTAATTCTTCCTAGAAAGACTGCAACCATACCATCTCTTTACTGGCTTTGATCACGACAACATATTCTACTTTAGTAGTAGAAAGAAAAATTATCTTCTACAAATTAAAGACCCAACTAATTGTTGTACCACCCAATGTGTATACATATCCAGTAGTACTCTTCTTGCGATCAAAGTCTCCAACCATGTCAACATCTACATAACCATGTAATCCCATGTCTGATTTTCTGAAACATAAAGTTGAGTCTGCAGTGTCTCTCAAATACCTGAGAATCCACTTCACTGCTTCCCAATGTTGTTTACCCAAATTACTCATATATCTAAACAAAACTCCCATTGCATGAGCTATGTCTGGTCTAGTGCACACCATGGCATACATGAGATTGCCAATAGCATAAGCATAAGGGACTTTGGCCATGTAGGCTCACTCCTACTCTGTCGAAGGTGACTGCTCCTTAGATAGCATGAAGTGGCTAACTAAAGGAGTACTCATTGATTTTGCATCATTCATGTGGAATCTGTTCAACACCTTCTTCAAATATTCTTATTGTGATAGTTTCAGGACATCAATGTCCCCAGTAATCCTCATCCCAAAGATTTATTTTGCAGCACCCAAATCCTTCATTGCAAACTTCTTGGACAACTCCATTTTCAACTTATCTATTTTTTTTTTTTGCAAGTACTAGCTATCAATATGTCATCAACATATAACAGTAAGAAGATGTAGGAGTCATCAAGCTTCTTCACATAACAACAATGATCTGTATGGCACCTTAAGAAACCATTACTACTCATAAAGGTGTCAAACTTCTTATACTATTGTCTTGGAGCTTGTTTAAGACCATACAAGCTCTTTGGAAGTTTGCACACCATTTTCTCCTTTCCTTGTGTTTTGAAACCCTGTGGTTGCATCATATAATTTTTTTCCTCCAAATCTCCAAGAAGAAAGGTAGTCTGTTAAGTTCCCTTGCCATGGATCGAGTCACCCGACGATCTCCTCTTGGTTTCAGATTGGAATTCCTCCTTGAGTGAGGCTTAGGATTTTTAGAACGCCCTATGGCTAAGAAGAATCAAGCTTTCGAAGGAAGCTTGCACCTTAGACCTCCTTGAGAGAGAGAATCCGATCTCTGAATTAAACTAATGATCAATGCTAAATCCCATTCAAGCATTCGTCCCCCTTATAAAAGAGGACTAGTGTTCGAGTACAAGGCAAAGGCTAGTAACTAGGCTCGTGAAAAGAAAGAAAATTACATCTAAACCACTAAAGTGCTTAAAACCAAAAATTACATGATTTACCCACGACGTCTACTAATCATTCGACCTGCTATGGAGTCCATAACATAGTCTTTACATACAACTGCTCTAAGTAAAGTCTTCATTTGCCACTACTCCAAGCACTATTCTAATTGTAGTCAATTTCACTATTAGAGAGAAACTATTAGTGTAGTCAATACCTTCTTTTTATTGAAAACCCTTTACCACCAGTCTTGCCTTGTACCGTTTGCTTCCATCATGTTCGTCTTTTATTCGGTACACCCATTTATTCTGCAAGGCCTTCTTCTCTTTTGGTAACTCAGTCAACTGCTATGTCTAATTGGATAATAGTGAATCCATCTCATCCAGCATGGCCAACTCCCACTTGGTCGATTCATCAACTTGCAAGACTTCCTCATAACTCTCTCGTTCACCTTTATCAGTCAACAAAATATAATTCAGTGCAAGGGAGTACTTTTGTGGTTGTC
Organism: Aristolochia californica; assembly: GCF_029961685.1. Classification (NCBI taxonomy): domain Eukaryota; kingdom Viridiplantae; phylum Streptophyta; class Magnoliopsida; order Piperales; family Aristolochiaceae; genus Aristolochia; species Aristolochia californica. The sequence goes on from NW_027181771.1 coordinate 26,860,542, forward strand.
TGCTAGTTCTGGCAGATCTCCTGAGTTCTATCACAAGAATGTTCTGATTTACTTCTGGGGGTATGTTTTCCTGGTCTTCCTGAACAATATTCTTCATCTCAATAACTGGAAGATCTTTCAACTGAATCACTTCAGACTTCTTGGCTTCATCACTTGTGCTTTCAGACTACGTTCTCCACCTGTCTTTATACAGGGCACCTTCATTAAAGATCACATCCTTGCTTCTGATTACCTTATGACTTTGCTCATCCCAGAAGCAATAACCAAACTCGGTACCACCATATCCAATAAAGAAACATATCTTAGATTTAGCATCAAGTTTAATTCTAATAGCAGAATCAATATGAATACAAGAAACACAACCAAAAACTTTCAAGAAAGAAAGGTTTACCTCTTTGTCGCTCCATACCTCATCTGGTATTTTGCAATCCAATGATGTTGAAGGACCTCTGTTTATCAAATAGTTAGTGGTGCTAATGGCCTTAGACCAGATCATCTTTGGCAATTCCGCATGTAATCTCATGTTCATAGCACGCTCGTTCAAGGTCTTGTTCATCCTCTCAACTACACCATTCTATTGAGGTTTTCTAGGAATGGTCTTCTTCATCTTGATTCCATTATCAACACAGTACTGCTTGAAATCATCATCTATATATTCTCCCCCATTTTCTAACTGTAAACACTTCACCTTCAAATTTGTCTCATTCTCAACCATTGTTTTACATCTCTTGAAGGTATCAAAGACATCAAATTTCTTTTTCAGGAAACAAACCCATACCTTTCTGCTTGCATCATCAATAATGTCACATAGTAGTTAGAACCACCAAGGTAAGTAACAGTTGAAGGCCCCCACACATTTGTGTAAACCAACTCCAATTTTGTTGTCTTTTGCTCATTTCCAGCCTTAGAAAAGCTAATCCTTTTCTGATTGCCAAAAATACAGCCTTCACACAAACTGTTATTTACAGTTTTCAACCCTGGTATCTTCCCTTTGGACTGAAATACTTTCATTCCCTTTTCACTCATGTGACCAAACCTATAATGCCACAAATCAGAATTAGTAACAACATCAACAACTGCAATCATGTCTATGCAACTGGAAGTGATGTAAAGATTTCCAATTTTAACTCCTCATGCAACAACCATGGCTCCCTTTGTGATTTTTCAAGCAACACCATTAAAAGTCTCATTATGACCTTCATCATCAAGTTGCCCTACTGAGATCAGATTACGCATATGTTTTGGTAAATGTATCACTTTGTGAATTTTCCACAGTGACTCATTTGACATCCTCAAATTGACATTACCAATACCAACATTATCCAAAGGTTATCCATCAACAAGATACACCTTCCCATGATCTCCAACAACATAATTCTCCATTATCTCACAGTGTGCGGTAGTGTGACAAGAAGCTTCTGAATCTAACACCCAAGAGTCTATATGGCTATCAACCGACAAGAGTAAATCATTTTGTACCTCTTCAATCACCGCATTTGCAACATTGTTTTTCTTTTCATCCTTCTTCAGTGCTCTGCAGTTCTTCATTAAATGACTAGACTTGCCACAGTTCCAGTACTCCACATTCCTTCCGAATTTGGACTTGCTTCTTCCATTCCTTGACTTTCCTCTACCATTGCCCTTGTTGAAATTCCTCTTGAAGTTCCTACCCCTACTATCGACACTTAGCGTAGAATTAGACGTCGACGATTCTCCAGAGTCCTTTCTACAAACTTCCTCCGCAAGAATGGTATCCCGAACATCATTAAAGATCAACTTCCCATTGGCTACAAAGTTGCTGACCTCAGCACTCATAGACTCCCAACAATTTGGCAGAGACGCCAAAAGAATTAAATCACAAACCTCATCGTCAAATTTAATTTAAACGAAGGTCAATTAATTGACAATCATGCTAAACTCATTCAAATGCAATGCCACTGATGTATTTTCTGTCATCTTTAAATTGAAGAGTTTTTCATGAGATGTACCTTATTATTTGCGGAAGGTTTCTCATACATGTCGGATAGAATCTTCATCATCCCTGTTGTGGTTTTCTCTGACGTCACGTTGAGAGCAACGTTCTTTCACAGTGTTAACCAGACTACTCCCAACACCTGTCTGTTAAATTAGGTCCAAGGCCTTATCCAAAAATGACTAGCCACTTAGGAAACCTTTTTCCCAGTTAATAAACTCAAGATCTTTGTATCCACTAATTCATGTGGGCCTATTTCTTAACACTCCCTCTCACGTGTAGGCCCACTCTCTTTTGTGGCTCTACAAGTGAATAATTTAGGTGGAGGCCCACATACTGAGTGGCTTGCTCTAATACAATGTTAAATTGGGTCTAAGGCCTTATCCTAAAATGACTAGCCACTTAGGAAACCTTTTTTCCAGTTTATAAACTCAAGATCTTTGTATCCACTAATTCATGTGGGACTATTTTTTAACACTGTCTATTGAGGAGATTTCACTCATCAACGTTCATACCTTCTGGTTTCATATCCGGAAGTGGTGCATGTAGTTTTTTACTGTAAAGATAATCTTCAATCTGCATCCTCCAGAACACAAAATCCATACCATCGAACTTGTTGATTCCAAGTGTTAATCCTTCTCTACTAGCCATTGCTCTCAATCACGAACCAAAACTCTGATACCACTTTTTAGGAATTAGACACCTTAATTTCTAATTAACGATAGCAATAATAATAATCATAGAAGAAAAAAAAACAAGCACAAGAACAAACAAGAGTTATACAGGTTTGCCTCAAGGTGAGACTACGTCCTGTCTTCTGTTGTTGCAGTAATCCACTATAAAGATGAAATAATTTACAAGAGAAATCACACATACTTATAGGTGTTTTTCTCTAGCCTCTCTCGGGGGCCGCAACTCAAGATGCTCCTTGGATGAATCATACAACCCTAATAGCGGCACTCCCCAATATAAGGAGAAAACTAGGGCAACCACTTTATAAGAGTAAATGTCCCAATATGCTCTTGATGAAACAACATTTAATATATCATGGACCTAGTGAGGGCTCCGTCCCCACACCCCTGGAAGGGGGGCTCCCTGCCCCCTTCCAACCCCCACGACGACCTTACTGCGATGGTCGATTTGCGTACTGACTCAGCGTAGGGCATTAATTAGGCTCTACAACTTAACATCTTGATGCTTGAATAATAAACTATTGAAAGACTTGTTCACTAATGGGATTCTCTTGCCATGCGAGACTCAATTGAGTCACACAAGACTACAACATTGCTATCTCCTACTCTAACAAGACCAAATTAAAAGCAGATGAAAGATGATAAACTGAACAACTTACCTCAAGAGGAGAACTCAATTGGATGAAGACAAAACCATGTGATTGGGGATGAATCACCTAAAGACCTTTAAATCATTAGTTAAGATGCCTTGGGGTTGGACTGAGTCCAGATAAAGGGTTGGACATAGTCTGATATGTAAACAATGTGCATGAATGTCTTTGCTTGGAATGTCTTGGTCCCCATGGAGAGGAGGTGTTGAGGCCAATGGTTTATTAATTGCATTTTTTTTGGGTAAGCACCCGATTTGTCAATAAGTTCATTTATAGGAAGAAAGGCAGGCAACTTACTAGATTTTTTTTGTTTCGGTGGTGATGTTTTAGCCTTGGAGATATCAGGGCAAAGGTGCTGGAAGCTGGAGGTTTTAGTTTGCTTGAATTTGCTGGTTGAAGCTTTGAAGCTGAATTACCACTCGCATTACCACTCGCTTGAAGGTACTGACTAACTTTTTAAAAGGATCCTCATTTTAGTGATCAAGAATCAAGATTTAGGATAGTGTGCACTTAGGAATTTAAACTAGGAAGAATAACTAGCAATTTTCAGTATTGATCATTTTTGTTTGCATCTATCTGGTTCAATTGGGGCTTAAACCCAGTTTGCATGGAACTACTACTGTTGTTTGGAATACTTTTTTTTCTTTCTATTTTTAATTTGTATTTTTTTTGTAGAAGTAAGAATGTCAACACCTGGAGCTCAATTAACATCAGTAGTTAACACTGGTTCTAGTGTGGCCATAGATAGTGACTCAACTCCACCAAAGTCATATCCTTCTAGAACTACTAAAGTAACAAAAGCGAACCTAGATGAAGGTACCCTAAATGAGGAAGAAAGTGACACTATCCATAGTTCAAAAAAATAAAAAAGGTCTCATGTGTGGTTGAAATTCAAAGAAGTCTCACTTATAGATGGTACAAAAAAAGGCTCATGTGTTCATTGTAAAACTAATTTGAGTATTATTAGTAGTGGAGTGATCACACATAAGAGTCAACATTTGAAATGTTGTCCTAGTATAAAAGTGGGAATGAAAACACAAAAAACCATAAAATTTCAACCAGTGGGGTCTAATGTTGATCAGAGTCCATCTGGACTTCTTTTTATGGATTTTGGAGGCAAATATGATCAAGCTAAAGTGAGAGTACTCGTTGCTCATTAGATTCTTATGCATGAGCATCCATTCATGATACTAGAAGAGGAGGGATTAAATTTTGTAATGAAGATGACAAATGTGAATTATGAAAAAATATCCCGTAAGATCATTAAGGAGTGTATGGAGTTGTATGAGGCAAAGAAAAAGAAATCAAACATTTTATTAAAAGAGATTAACAATATTAGTCATACCACGGATCTTTGGAAGTCCCAAAATCAAAATATTGAATACATGGTTATTATTGGGCATTTTATTGACAGTAATTAGAAGGTAAATAATTGAGTCTTGAGTTTTGTGCATGTTCTTCCTCGTCGTGGTGGTGTTGACATAGCATATGCTATTTACAAACATTTGAAATATTGAGAAATAAAAAATAAAGAATTTAGTATCTTAGTTGATAATTTTGCAATTAATGATGTTTTTATGAGAGTTTTCAAAGAAGATTTTTCAAGAAAAAAAAACTAATTTGTGGTGGGAAGTTATTTCATGTGCGTTATTGTGATCATATTCCGAACTTATTAGTCCAAGATAGTCATGTTCAGATTAAAGATATCATTGAGAATGTGTGTGAGATTGTCAAATTGATAAATTTGTATAACGCTAGACTTCAGATTTTTTATGAAATTGTACAACAACTACAACTTGGTGAAAAAAGGTTGGTTATTGATTGTCTAACTCGTTGGAACTCCACTTATGACAAGTTGTATTCTGCATTAAAATTCTAAGATGTATTTCCTAGATTTCAAGATAAAGAACCAACTTATCATTGTTTTCCAAGCCTAGATGAATGGGAAAAGGTAGAAATGGTGTGTGGGATTCTAAAAGTTTTTAATTTAGTCACTAATATAATTTCTTGGAGTGACTACCGTACTTCTAATTTGTACCTTAGTGAGGTATATAGGGTCAAAGAAGTTCTGAATTTTTATTCTACGAATGAAAATGTTTTCATTAGGACATTGGTTCATAGAATGAAAGAGAATTTTGAAAAGTACTGAGGTGAATACAATTTGTTGATGGTTGTTGCTTTAGTTTTGGATCCAAGGGTCAAATTAATGTTGATTGAAATGTGTTTTCCAGAGATATAATCTGAGGAGAAAGATACTATGAATATAAACTTAGTTTGATGGACCTTATATGAGATTTATGATGACTATATATCCATATATAATGTGGAAATTAGTAATGAATAGATTGATTCAAGTATTATTTCTATGGGTGGTTTCACAAGTCGTAGGTCACATTCTTCATCAAGTTTAGGTTGGTCAAAGTTAATGACTTATGTGAAACAAGTGGAAGTAGTGAATTCACCAAGATCAGAATTGGAAAATTTTCTTGAAGAAGGTGTGTATATTTGTGCGGAAACTTCACAATATAAATTTGATGTTTTAGAATGGTAGAAAGTGAATAATTTAAAATTTCAGGTATATTCTAAGATGGCAGGAGACATCGTTATAATTCTCATATCCACCTTTAGTGTTGGTGGTAGAGTAATAGACCTATATTGTTCTTCTTGCACACCACATACAGTTCAAGCTTTGATTTATGGCAGTGATTGGGTTTGAGCTCTTCATGGTTTCAAAAAAAATCAAAAGGAAACTACTTTTGAATAATTATTTATTATGATATTTTTATTATATTTTTTGTTTTATTTATTAAAATTTTGTTTTATGATTAAAACCTGATAAGAAGATTGTGGAGATAATTCTACCAATTACATGATTTTTCATCTTTTTCTCATCTTGGTAATTTTAATATTTTTCTCTACATTAATTAATTAGTAGTGGAAGAGTATTTTTTTATCAAACAATAATAGGTTTTATTCTTTTGTTTTTGTCATAGGTGGAGATTTTTCTCATGGGAAGGGGACTTCGTATATTGTTTCCTTAGCATTAAGAGAAAGAGCTAGAGTTTATAAATTTATGTTCGATGTATAATTTTTATTTGAGTGATTGCAAATTGATATTGATATTTCAATGATGTTTTTGTGTTTGATTATTGAATCAAGTTTATGCATAATTATGCAGCTTTTATGAATAATTTTATGCAGAGTGTATAGATAAATTTATGCAGGGTTAATGTATAGAGGTTATGCCTAATTTTTGGTAGAGGTCATGCCCAATTTTATGTAAACATTATGAATAATTTTATATACAATTTATTAAATATGTATTTTATGCAAAGTTTTAAATGTAGGTTGGAGCTCGAACTCAGCTTGAGCTCGAGTTTGAAATATTTAAATCAAGTCCGGCTTGAACATAGGCAGGTTCGGGCTCAGATCGATTAGATGCCACCCCTACTCAAGGGATTAGGGTTGTCAAAGATCACAAACTAAGCATATTTAGATACTATTTGAGTCATCCACACTACTTTCTTGGCATTGAGGTAGCTTGATGTAAAACATGTATTCTTCTTTCTAAAAGGAAGTATATTACTGACATGCTTAGTGAGACAAGTTTGTTGGAAACTAAGTCTATTTGAGACAAGTTTTTTGGAAGCTAAGTCGGTTTAAAATTCTTTAGAAGCAAGACTGCAGTTATTTGATGATTCCATACTAGCATTGAAGTCCAATATCTACTTTCAAAGATTAGCTTGAAAACTGATATATACCACTGTTACTAGATCTAACATTTTATTTGTTGTAGATACGGTGAGCAGGTTTACGGAGAACTCTCAAAAGATACATCTTGAGGTGGTTTACCGAATAATAAGATACCTAAAAAATGGACTAGGTCGAGATATATTCTACAAGAATAATGGGCACATAGAGGTGAGTGGAGTATTTGATGTTGACTATGGTGGAAGGTAAACAAGAGGTGAATGAGAAGATTCGTACCTTTGTTGGAGGTAATTTAGTCACTTGGAGGAGTAAAAAGTAAATTTTTGATACAAGGTCAAATACAAAGCTGAATACAGAGCAATGACACATGTTGCACGTGAGTTGATTTGGGTTCAAATGTTTCTAGGTGGATTTGGTCTAGAAGTGTCATTATCTATGCCTATGGAGTGTGACAATCAGGCTTTTGTCTTTATTGCTCGTAACCAGTCTTCCATAAATAGATAAAATACATTGAGGTTGGTTGCCATTTTATCCAAGAGTAGGTCATGAGTGGGGGTATTTCAACACCATTTGTTTGCTGTGAGAATCAAGTTCTTCATATTTTCACTAAAGCATTGTTCGGACTTCATTTTTTTAAAGATTAAATTACAAAATGGGTTTTATGATACTTATGCTCTAGTTTGAGCGGAGGTGTCAAATAGAGTGTATTACTTAAGGAATTTGTTTATATGTGTGGGTTTATATGGAGTAAAACCTAGTGGTATAGGTGTAATTGTCTTATAAGCCCTAAAACCTAAAATTTAGTCAATGGAATAGAAATTAGATGAAATGGTGACTAAGGTCTATCACTAGTTCTTTTCTTGTCTTTGCTTTTGCACTTTTCACTTGTTGTTTTCAGGACTTCTGTCATTTCTGATCTTGAGGGTCACTTGTGATAGAGGAGAGGAAGGAGGAGAGAAGAAGGAGGAAGAAGAAAAGGAGGGGAAGAAGAAAAGGAGGGGAAGACTAGAGTGGAGAAGGAGGAGGACGTAGAAGAGAAGGAGGGGAGAGATTAGGGATCATTGGAATGACCTAATCCTCCCCTTTAAGCTCTATTTATAGTGGTCAAGAATATATAATTACAAGTATACCCTTCACCCTAAAAGGTGTGAATAAGAGACAAAAAATAAAGCTTTATTACATTAATACCATTGAAGCTTGACCATATATTCTAACACTCCCCCTCAAGTTGGTGGTGAGAAGACATCAAATATGCCCAACTTGGTGTATGTAATAGAGAGAAATTTTGAGCTGACTCGTTTTGTAAGTATATCAACAAGTTGACTGTGAGAAGAGACATGGGTAAGAGATAATTCATGCCTGCAACTTTTCTCTGAAAAAGTCATAATCCATCTCAATATGCTTAGTTATCTCATAAAAGACCGGGTTGGAGGCAATGTGGATTACAACTTGACTATCATAGTGGAGTTCCATTGATCCTCTGTTGTTGAAACCTAACTCTGGTAAGAGGGATTTAACCCATAAGAGCTCACTTGCAGCATGTGTCATAGCTCTATATTCAGTCTCAACATTGGATCTTGCAGGTGCATATTATTTTTTACTCTAGGTCACCAAGTTGCCTCTAACTAGAGTACAATATCTTGAAGTGGACTTTTTATCATCTAGAGATCTAGCCCAATCTGCATCGTTGAAGCCTTCAATTTTGAGGTGTCCATGACACTTCTATTGAAGTCCTTTTCATGGAGAATTTTTCAAATATATGGGAATCATTTCTAATGTTTTCCAATGAGACATTTGGGGTTTGTGCAAGTATTGACTGTGTAGAATTTATTGAAAAGGGAAATACTTCATTGACTTCATGTAATCAGTGTACATAAACCTCTATTTATAATATAGGAAGGTAGTAGAGTCCAATTACAATAAAACTACCTTTGTCCCAATTACACCCAAACTCTAACACTTAAAGATAAGTCCTAGAATAATTAAATAACTCAATATAGATAAAAGATACTTTCTTGAGTCCTTGATTTTCCAACTGATGTGATAAGGATGCCAGCTCATGGTAATCATTGTGGGTCCTACTTCTTATGGGCTTGGGCCCATCTTGTGGGCCTTCTTTGGTCATTTGGCCCATCTTATAATACTCTTAGATATGTGGGCCTTCCTTGGTCGTATGGGTTTGAGCCCTATCTTCCAACACTCCCACTCAAGCTGGGGGTGAGAGAACATCAAGAACTCCCAGCTTGCTGCAAATGATGTATATAATATTTTTGTATAAAATGGCAATCTTCCAATCTTCCAACACTCCCCTTCATGTTGGTGCTCTCTTCCTTGAGACCCAACTGGCCAATTCAGCGGGGTATAACATAGATGCAATAACAAGTTCCTCCGTCATGGTTTCCCAACCATGATATTTCTTGACAGGGTATCCTTCGTCATGGTTTTCCAACACTCCCCCTCATGTTGGTGCTCTTTTCCTTGAGACCCAACTGGCCAATTCAGTGGGGTATAACATAGATGCAATAACAAGTTCCTCCGTCATGGTTTCCCAACCGTGATATTTCTTGACAGGGTATCCTTCGTCATGGTTTCCCAACTATGATATTTTTTGATGGGGTAAAATAAATGATGATATGAAGCCACCTCTTCTTCAATAATAATGTCCCCAAAAAGACATAATAGCTGCAATTGAATATAACACGACCATCTTCCAACACATATAGCATGAACCAAAATAATAAACCTTGTAGAAGGACCCATGAAATAATCATAATCCGATATAAATATTTTTTCTTAGATGCAGAAGCTTCATATTTTGTGCTCCCCTTTTCTTGAATATTTTGGTCACATAAACCCATCCACAACATATGGAATACAATACCTCTTTCTTGTACTTCTTGTACTTCTCCCCCTCAAGCTGGAAGGTAATGGCAGTGATCCCAACTTGAACCAAATATCATAGATGTAGCAATAAGACCAAATAACAGAGATGTATAAATAAACCCTCAAATCAGGGAGAAGTGAGATATTTTTCTGATATATCAACTAAAAAAATGACGCAAAACAATTGGCAATACAACAGAATACCAGCATGACCTTTGATTCTTCTAATGGAAATATATGTTTAAATATAGATCAGATTGATATGAATTTTTTTCCTTCTGATAGTAGACTTAAATACTTTCATCCAAGTATAAATTAACTTCATAAAATATAATTATTAAAATATAAATAATCTGAAAGATTTTGGTCTCTTTCATTTGGCCGAACTAATTACTGTTTTTCCTGTCTTTCTAGAATGACCATTGACTCTTCTAAGATAAATATCTCTTTATAAAAAACTCACAAAGAGAATTTGTTGAATATATAAGAAAATAGACTTACATATATTTCTTTGGATATATAATTCTTCATATAAAGTCTCTTTATTGATAGCATAAAATACCTCGGAAGTTGAGGCTTTTTGCTGCCACTCAAACCTCTTTTTCAATCTGACCTTTGCTGGTACAAATATTGATTTCTCTTTGTAGATAACTCAGATAAAAAATTGGTTGAATAGGTAAAGAAATATACTTACAGATATTTCTTTTGATATATATTTCTCCACATAAAGTCTAGTTCTTGATAGCAAAAAATACCTCGGAATATGAAGATTTCTGCTATTGCTCGAACCTTTTTTCAATCTGACCTTTGCTAATTCAAATATCTATATCTATTTGTAGATAACTCTGATTGGAACAAATAATTTTTATTTAGAAATTAGACTCAAATATATTTCCATCAATATATATTTTGAAATATTAAAAACTCCTTATAGCTGTTAAAAACGCAACATAGTCTACAGGTGTAGGGACCAAAAAAAAAACTAAGAACCTAGACCTAGGGTTTGGGGTTTAGAGAAAAGGATCACATTACCTTTGTGGGTTGACCATGTCAACTCACAAAACCTTCTTTAATACCATGTTGATTTTTATGAAAAAGAGAAATACTTCATTGACTTCATGTAATCAGTGTACATGAACGTCTATTTATAATAGTGGAAGGTAGTAGAGTCCAATTTACTATAAAACTACATTTGTCCCAATTACACCCAAACTCTAACACTTAAAGATAAGTCATAGCATAATTAAATAGCTCAATATAAATAAAAGATAAACCTAACTCAAACTAAAACTCTTCTAGGACATGACCATTAGATAAAGATACTTTCTTGAGTCCTTCTTGATCTTCCAACTGATGTGATAAGGATGTTAGCTCATGGTAATCATTGTGGTTCCTACTTCTTATGGGATTGGGCCCATCTTGTGGGCCTTTTTTGGTCGTTTGGCCCATCTTATAATACTCTTAGATATGTGGGTCTTCCTTGGTCGTGTAGGTTTGAGCCCTATTTTCCAATAGACTGATCACACTAAAAGCAAAGAAAATATCCGATCTAGTCACAATAAGATAAATCAACTTCCCAACTAACCTTTGATACTTGCCCACATCAACATCCTCTCTTGAACTAACACATGATTTTGTATTTGTATCCATGGGGGTGTTGATAGGTCGACATTCCATCATTCCTATGTCTCTGACTAAGTCAAGTACATATTTCCTTTGTGATAGAATAATGTTATGTCTGGATTGAAGATCTTCAATACCAAGGAAGTATTTTAGGAGTCCCAAGTCTTTCATCTTGAATTCACTGCAAATCTTGTGCTTGGCTTGATTAATAGTGTTGGTATCACTGTCTATCAAGATAATATCATCAACATATACTACAAGTAGAACCACATCGACATTGGTATGCTTAACAAAGACTGATTGATCTATAGAGCACCACGTGAACAAAAAACGGAGCATAACTTGACTGAACTTGTCAAACCAAACTCATGGAGATTGCTTCAAGCCATATAAAGATTTATTTAAGCGGCATACCAACTCCCCTTCAACCACATAACCAGGTGGTTTCTTCATATATATCTCTTCCTTAATATCACCATTAAGGAAGGAATTCATCGAGCTGAAAAAAACACCGCCTAGAGTTTGTGGCAAGAGAGAGTAAAATCCATATTGAATTATGCTTATCAATGGGTGAGAACATCTCCTCATAATCAACCCCGTAGCACTGAGTGTAGCCTTTTGCCACTAGTCGAGCTTTAAGGCAGGCCATAGAACCATCTGGAATATGCTTCACAGTAAAAACCCACTTACAACTCACCAATTATTTATCAAAGGAAATTGGAACTACTTGCCAAGTTTGATTTTCATAAAGAGCTAACATTTCTTCATCCATAGCCGATTTCCATCCTAGATGCAAGTGGGCCTCTTGATAAGACTAAGGAATAGAAGTAGCGGAAATAGCATAAAAAATACTGAAAAGTAGACACAAAAGTAAGATATGGGGTGAGAAGTAGACGGTCATGTGCAAGATCGAGGCTCATTGCAGAGAGCAATTAGACGAGTATCAAAAGGAGGACCAAACACACAAGGAGGGGAAGAAGATACCTTAGAAAGATTTGCATATGGCATAAGTGAGGTGTCAGCCATGGCCTGAAGTGGCTGAAGAGATACATCATTGATGCCTTGAGAAGGGAAGTCATTAATCAACACAATAGTCTTCGGAAACTCAATAGCGAGAGATGAACTAGGGGGGGCACTTGTAGGTGAATAAAATGGTTGGTCTTCAAAGGATGTCACATCTCTGGACACCAATATTTTACGAAGAGAAGTGTTGTAACATATATATATCCCTTTTGAGTATGAGTCATAGATCGTGTAACACGGCGTGGGATGGGTAAATCCAGAGCTGAGAGGGTGAGTTCTTACACACTGCTATGCTCATCTAAACTGAACAACAACACCTGAAAATAGTGTATGAGTTCAGTGCTGTTGTTCTTGGCTTTAACTTAGTAAAACAGAAAATAAGAGGGAAGAAGATGAGATAAATGGGGATAACCAGAGCTCAATGAGGGGAACTCCAACCTTAGAGCTCGTCAATGGGGAACTCCAAACCCTGAGCTCGTCAAGGAGAACTCGGGATCCTATTTTGGGCTAAAATGATACTTGCCTCTTCCTATACCACTTTCCCTCCTACATAAACTTGACGCTAACAAGAGTTTAGGCTGAAAATTATAGTAATGACCTTGTGGCTTATTTACTCTTAAACTGATATAAATGCAGTTATATAAAACTAAAGAACTTAATACTTAGTGACTCAGCCACAATGCCTCTGAGTTACTCGACCCGCTATCGAGTTCATAACATCTATCCCCTCTGGAGAAAGAGTTTGTCCTCAAGCTTGAAGGAAGGATAGGCCCGACGGAATGTCTCCACATTTTCCCATGTTGCTGCCACTGCATATGTGTCAGCCCACTAGATGAGAACCTCCCACTTGTTATGAACTTGGCAGGCTTGCAATGCTGTGGCTAGAAAGAAAATAACATGGTCCTCCTTCACTGGTGGTAAGAACGGAGGCGGAGCTGGTGCTGGACCCTTGAAGGGTTTGAGGACATTGTACAATTGAGCGTCTAGTGGAAGTTGCAGCTAGTACTCCACTTGGCCAATGCGTTGGAGAACCGAAAAAGTCCCAAAGAATTTGGGAGATAGCTTGTGGCGGGGGCCAGCCAGAGACTTTTGACGGTAGGGTTGGAGGCGAAGCCACACATAATTGTCGAGGTTGTAAGTCACATCTCTGTGGCCCCTATCATAGTATTCTTTCATCCTGGCCTGATTTGTCTGGAAACGTTGGGTGGCTTGAATTACCTAATGATGGTCCAACAGTGCTTGGTCAAGGGAGACAACTCTGGTGGAACCGGCCATATAAGACAACAACCTTGGTAGATCCCTGTGGTAGAGGACTTTGAATGGAGTGGCTTGCAAGGCAGTATGGAAGGACATATTGTAACAATATTCAGCCCAAGGGAGCCATTCAAGCCACCGTTGAGGGAAATCACCAACAAAGCACTGTAAGTACATTTCCACTGTGCAGTCAAACCCCAATAATTTTTTGATCTAGTGTTGCTTTGGGGACGTCAAGATGCGTTTTGCTAGCAGAAATTTGAGGTTGTAATGGTCAGTGCAGATGAGGAAAGCGCATCCCCACAAGTAGGGCCACCAATGTTGAACCGCCTTGGCCAACACAATCAACTCGCACTCATAAGCGGGTAATTTCTGGTGATGTGTTGCTTGTTGTCGGCTAAAATATGCAATGGGGTGTTATGCTTGTTGTAGTACTGCCCTCGGAAGCGTCACACTCCACCACAAATAGGGCCTCAAAGTTAGGTAATTGTAGGACTGGAGTGGAAGCTAAACCCTACTTGAGCGCATTGACAGAGTCTGTTGCTGCATCATCCCAATCGAAGGCATTGCGCTTGAGAAGACTGGTCAATGTACTGGCCAGTGGTCCATAATTTTGTATGAATTTTTGATAATAGCCCGCTAGCCCCAAAAATCCTCTTAAGGTTGAAATGTTGTGCGGTTGAGGTCAATTGGTGACGGCTGTAATTTTTTCTGGGTCCACTGTGACACCCTCTGCTGAGATGATGTGGCCAAGATAGGCAACTTGGGCCTTCCCAATTGAATATTTGGAGCATTTGTAGAAGAGATGATGTGCTCAGAGGAGTTGGAAAACAAGCCGAAAGTCTTCTAAATGTTGTGCTCTTGATGTGTTGCAAATCAAAATATCATCAAAGAAAACCAACACAAATTTGCAGAGATAATCACGGAATACCTCATTCATCAAATTCTGAAAGGTGGACAGTGCATTGGATAACCCAAATGGCTTCACCATGAATTCGAAGTGTCCATTGTGAGTACAGAATGTTGTTTTCTTGATATCAGGAGGATGCATTCTGATTTGTTGATTACCCGATCTTAAATCCAACTTGGTAAAAATTTTAGACCCATGCAATTCGTCCAATAGCTCATCCACCATTGGTATGGGAAATGTGTCTTTGATGGTTTTTGCATTGAGTTCCATGTAGTCCACACAGAACCGCCATGTGCCATCATGTTTCTTAACTAGCATGATCGGAGAAGAAAATGGGGAACGATTGCTGCAAGCCCTGTTCCAACATAGTTTTACACTGCTATTCTATTTCATCTTTCAGAAGGTGTCGATACTTGTATGGTCTAACAACCACTGCATTTGATCTGGCCTTTAAACAAATTGTGTGGTCACAGTGCCTCAAATGGGGGAGCCCGGACGGTTTCTGAAATAAGTCGGTGAACTCCTCTAGCAACTTATGTTGCTTCCTGGTGGTTGCTGCTCGTGTAGTAGGTGGACATGGGGGGTTGCTTCAGCTTGACTGCCCCTTAGCAGCATTGGTTTGCCTTCCGACACAAAGCTCATTGTTAAGGCCAAGAAATCCCACAAAATTGGCTCAATGTTTGCAACCTCTTAACCCCGAGCACTATATCAATTCCGGTTAAGGGAATGACAAAAAAATCAATGGTAAAGTGGTTGTTACCAATGGAAAATTATACCTACTTGCTGACCCCGTAGCTCGAAACTTTTGCACTGTTGAATTTATGGAAAAGAAAAATACTTCATTGACTTCATAAGCTTATTATAATCAGAGTACATGAATCTCTATATATAATAGAGGAAGGTAGTAGAGTCCAATTACAATAAAACTACTTTTGTCCCAATTACACCCAAACTCTAACACTTAAAGATAAGTCCTAGCATAATTAAATAACTCAAAATAGATAAAAGACAAATATAACTCAAACTAGAACTCTTCTAGGACGTGACTATAAGATAAAGATGCCTTTGTGAGTCCTTCTTGATCTTCCTACTTATGTGATAAGGATGCGAGCTCATGGTAATCATGGTGGGTCCTATTTCTTATGGCTTGGGCCCATCTTGTGGGCCTTCTTTAGTAGTGTGGCCTATCTTATAATAATACTCTTAGATATGTGGGTCTTCCTTGGTTGTGTGGGCTTGGGCCCTATCTTTCAACACTCCCCCTCAAGCTGGGGGTGAGAGAACATCAAGAACTCCCAACTTGCTGCAAAATGATGTATATAATTTTTTTGTATAAAATGGCAGTCCTTCAATCTTCTAACACTCCCCCTCACGCCGGTGTTCTCTTCCATGAGACAATTCAGGGGGGTATAACATAGATGTAATAATAAGTTCCTCCGTCGTGGTGTCCCAACCGTTGACATTTGATATATTTGATGGGGTATTAAGTTCCTCCGTCATGGAATCCAAACCATTAACACTTGCTATTTTTGAAAGGGTATTAAGTTCCTCCATCACGAAATCCCAACCATTAACACTTGATATTTTTTATGGGATATTAAGTTCTTTCGTCATGGAATCCCGACCATTGACATTTTTTATATTTTTGACGGGGACAAATAAATAATGGTATGAGGAAAGATACCGAGGCCACCTCTTCTTCAATAATAACGTCTGATCCCAAGAGACATAATAACATCAGTTGTAATGTAACACCACCATCTTCCAACACATATAACACGAACCAAAATAATAAACCTCGTAGAAGAACCTATGAAATAATCATAATCCGATATAAATATTTTTTCTTAGATGCAGAAGCTTCAACTTTTGTGTTCCCCCTTTATTGAATATTTTGGTCACATAAACTTATCCACAACATAAGGAATAAAATATCTCTTTCTTGTACTTCTTGTACTTCTCCCCCTCAAGTTGGGAAGTAATGACAATGATCCCAACTAGAACAAAATATCTTAGATATAGAAATAAGCCCAAATAATAGAGATGTATAAATAAGCCCTCAAACCATGGAGAAGTGAGATATTTTCCTGATATATCAACTCAAAAAGTGACCCAAAACAATTGGCATAAATTCGGATTTTTCACTACAATAGAATACTAGTATGACCTTTGATTCTTCCAATGTGAATATATCTTTAAATATAGATCAAATTGACATAAAATTTTCTCCTTATGAAACTAAACTTAAATAAATTTCATCAAAGTATAACTTCTCTTCATAAAATATAATTATCAGAAGATAATTAATCTGATAGATTTTGATCTCTGTCATCTGGTCGAACTAATTACTATTTCTCCTTTTTTCTAGAATGACCATTGACTATTTCAAGATCAATATCTCCTCATAAAAAAATCATACCAAGAATTGGTTAAATAGGTAAGAAAATAGACTTAAATATACTTATTTTGATATATAATTCTCCATATAAAGTCTCTTTCTTGATAGCAAAAAATACCTCAGAAGTTGAAGCTTTCTACTGCTGCTCGAACCTCTTTTTCAATCTGACCTTTGCTGCTTCCAATATCGATTTCTATTTGTAGATAACTCAGATAAAAAATTGGTTGAATAGGTAAAAGAATAGACTTACAGATATTTCTTTTGGTATATATTTCTCCATATAAAGTCTAGTTCTTGATAGCATAGAATACCTCGGAATCTGGAGCTTTTTGCTGCTACTCGAACCTTTTTGCAATTTGACCTTCGCACATTCAAATATCAATATCTTTATGTAGATAAAACCGATTGGAAAAAATCACTTTTTATTATAATGTAGACTCAAATAGATATCCTTCAATATATAATTTTCAATGTGAAAATCTAATTATAGAGGTAAAAAATGCAAATCAAACTACTGGCGTGGGGACTGAAAAAAATAACTCCTAACCTAGACTTAGGGTTTAGGGTTTAGAGAAAAGGATCTCATTATTTCTGTGGGTTGACCAAGTCAACTCATAGAACCTGCTCTGATACCGCTATGATATTTTATTAAATATAAAAAATGACTCACAAAGGCATCTTTATCTTATACTCACGTCCTAGAAGAGTTCTAGTTTGAGTTATATTTGTCTTTTATCTATATTGAGTCATTTAATTATGCTAGGACTTATCTAAGTGTTAGAGTTTGGGTGTAATTAGGACAAAGGTAGTTTTATTGTAATTATATTCTACTACCTTTCTCTATTATAAATAGAGATCCATGTACTCAAATTATAACAAGTTTATAAAGTCAATGAAGTATTTTTTTTTTCCCATAAATTCAACATGGTATCAAAGCAAGGTTCTCATATGTGGGCATCCACCCAAATTATCCATGTGCCACCACGTGAGGCCCTCTACCCAAATAATCCACGTGCCACCACGTGAGGGCCTCTACCCAAATTATCCACGTGTCTGTACGTTAAAAAAATAGTCCCACATACATTAGTGACTATAAAGTTTTTGCATTTATTAGTTGACAAAAGAGGTTTCCTAAGTGGCTAGTCATTTTGGGATAGGGCCTTCGACCCAATTTAACACTCACCATTGGCGACTGAAACAATGGCAATTAGGTGACGATGGATAACAAGGTGGAGGTGTTTCTCCTCTATAACGGTTAGGAAATTTTCGGTGCTGCCCGAGTCCAATTACCCCACAAGTTCCTGGTTATTAACCTTTGCTCTCACTTGCATGGTTTTGGCCGACTTCTGTCCGGTAATGGCATTTAAGAAAATTTATGGTTCAACCTCCTCTTTTTACATTGGTGGCCAGGCTGGTAAGGTTTGTCACAATTATAACAGAGGTTCTTCGCCCTTCGGTCAGCCATTTCCATCCCAGTTAATTTTCTGATATATGGGGGTATTGAGTTGGTGGTTCTAGTGGTTCCTGCCATAGTATATATAGTATTATTTTTGGGTGGTGGAGTTGTTGGCCCTGTCACTGGAGGCGAATAGTTCATTCCCCTGCCACCTAGGCGCACTAGTTCTCCACCCTACCAGCCACTCCTATTCTGAATGTGCTGTCTTGCTTCTATTGCCCGAGCAAAAATCATAGCTCGCCCCAAATCAGTAGGCGCGTGGTACTCCACCTCCAACTTCCATGATTCATTAAGCCCTGCTATAAACAGATTTACATGTTGATCTCTTCAAACTAGATGGCTTGCTCGAGCTAGTTTTTCTAGAAATTGAGTTTGATATGCTTCCACTGAACCGGTCTGTCTTAACAAGATCAAGTCTCCCAACGGGTTGCTATATGCTGGCAATCCAAACTGTATAATGCACATCTCTTTAATTCTTTCCAATCTACGACCAGGTGGTCCAATTCCATTTGATGAAACCAGAGTTGTGCTTCATCCAACAAGTGGAAAGTAGCTAAGCTCACTTTATCTATTTTAGATGTGCCTTGGTGGGCAAATTTTTTTCACATCTGTGTTGCCAGATTAATGGGTCGATATACCCGATGTAGGTGGGAAGGTCAAGTTTGGTGTACCTAGGTACTGACCCTCCACTTTGTGTCGGTAGACCAGTGCGCCCAGATTTTTGTTCTCCTCCTCTGTTGTAAGAGTGCTCTTCCATCCTTCGTGTGATGTCAGGGGGTCGGTTTAATCCAGCCACAATCTCAAAGACTCTGCTCATGATTTGTTCCATCATCTCTGCCATTCATGCTGCATTGTTTGCCTTCAATTCTCTGGCAATGTTTCTCAACTCTTCACAGTTGGACGGGTCCCCCATGTTACCCTGCTCTGATACCAAGATGTTAGGGTCCCTTATCATAGATCATGTAACACGGTGTGGGATGGGTAAATCCAAAGCTGAGAGGGTGAGTTCTTACACTACTGTGCTCAGCCAAACTGAACAACAACACACTATTGTGCTCATCTAAACTGAACAATAACACCTGAAACCAGTATATGAGTTCAATGTTGTTGTTCTTGGCTTGAACTCAGTAAAACTGAAAATAAGAGGGAAGAAGATGGGATTAATGGGGATGACCAGAGCTCAATGAGGGGAAATCCAACCCTAGAGCTCATCAATGGGGAACTCCAAACCCTGAGCTCGACAAGGAGAACTTGGGATCCTATTTTGGGCTAAAATGATACTTGCCTCTTCATATTCCACTTACCCTCCTACATAAACTTGACGCCAACAATAGTTTTGGTTTAAATTAAAATAATACCCCTATGGCATATTTACTCTTAAACTGATATAAATGTAGTAATATAAAACTAAAGAACTTAATACTCAGTGACTCAGCCACGATGTCTCTGAGTGACTTGGTCGCTATCGAGTTCATAATAGAGTACCCTAAAAAGATACATTTAAGTGCTATTGGATCCAATTTAGTAGTGTGCGGAGATATGATATGAACAAAACAAGTATAACCAAAGACACATTATAAGAGAAAACGTGTCATCACCAAGAAAAAAATATGAATAAGGAGTTGCACCATTAAGAACCAAAGATGGTCATCTATTGATAAGAAAACTTCAAGTAGATGTTAGGCCAATAGAAGTGAGGCACATGCATATGGTGCAGAAGGGCACATGCAACCTCAAGTAGATGGTGATTCTTTCTTTTAGCCACACCATTCTGTTGGGGTGTATAGACTCATGATGTTTGGTGAATAATTCCTTTATCACTACAAATGGAATCAAAATTGCCTGACATGTATTCCTTGGCATTTTCTGATCAAAGGACTTTTATGGTGGTATGAAACTGAGTAGAAATCATAGCACAAAAAAAAAAAAAAAAATTATAAGTAAGATCTTGTAACTGTCCCTAGCCATGGATCTAGTAACTCGACGAGTTGAATATGAATCCAGCACTGTTTGAGGGTTTCTTATCACGTTTTTGTGAAAAGAACTCTCTTATACTTCTCCTTTCATGTTAGGATTGAAAAGGATTTTCCTTTTTTCAATTATAGATGCAACCAGTAAGTTAAAGGACTGTTTAAGCACTTAGATATGAAGATATGAAACCCCTCTTTTATGGCTCACGTCAAGGTGGGGTTTCAAATTTCATGCAGCACTGGTTCCTTACGTAAAAGAGAAACATAAATCTAATCTTAATGCTTGGAATAAGATTAGCAAATACCTCTTGACGTCAACACCAATCCAGCAACCAGAATTCGTCCTCCTTCCTGGTTAGCTCACGTCAAGACCTCTCCTTTTCTGGAATTTTCGTGGAAGAGATGACCTTCTCTTGCAGCTCGAAAGAGAAAGGTAATTCCTCTTCCTTTTCCTTCCAAAATCTCCTCAAAGACTCCCCAATGGATGCAACAAACCCCCAAGAGAGTTCACACCAAAAACCCTAGAATAGAGAGCCTAGAAGGAACCTAAATTACCCTAGTTTATGCTAATTCCGAACTTCCTTTATTTCTCCATCCTTACCCCTTAAATAGGGTAATTAACATCAACATAGGTTAGGGTTATAAAACCCAATTCTACCCCTACCTTTAAGTCTTATTACAAATCAATAAAATTCGAAATTAAAAGCAACATAAATAATAAAAGTAAAGTAGATGACTCAGTGTTATTGAGTCCATAACAAATCTCTGATCTATTCTTAAGTAAAAAAAAAAAAAACATGCAACTCTTGAGAAATCATCAACAAAAATAATGAAATACTTCGATTGAGAAATATTTGAAACATTTAATGGTCCCACACGTCAGCGTGGACTAATGAAAAAGGAGCAACACTTTTAGGTCCACTATGAGGGGAATACGTACTCCTGTGGCGTTTACTCATATGACAAACTTCACAATTTAAACTGGAAATAGAATGTAGTGACAAAAATAAAATTAAATGATTGTAGAGAAGGAAATAAAATTTTAAGTGACTGTAGAGACGGATGGTCGAGTCTATTGTGTCATTCAATTCCCTTCTATTGTGAACTGGATGTGGCAGTATTTGCTGGTTGATTGAGATAGTAGAGCTCCCACTTGTTCATGGCCCCTACCAATCACCCGTTTTGTCTGCATATCCTGAAAACACAAGACGTAGGGGAGAAGGTAATAGAGTAGTTAAACTTTTTGGTTAGTTGACTAAAAGATAAAAGATTTAATGGAAATTTTGAAACATATTAGACATATTCTAATGGAAGTGTCAATGTGGCAAAAGTGGATCCCATCCCATGTACATTGGTTTGGGACACATCAGCTATAAAGACAAACTTGTCCGTCAAACAAGGAGAGATGGAACTCAAAATTTTACCATTACTTGTCAAGTGTTTGGAGGCTCCAAAATCAATAATCTAGGATGGGGAAGGTGAAGTAGCCGAGACCATACCTATTATAGTGGTGGATGTAGTAGATGAAGAGGCCTTGGGAGATGTCATCATGGTCTATATTTTCATAAGGAAGTCAAAACCTTCCTCAAAGATAGTATTCTTGCCTTTGGTTTGTTCAACTTTGGCATCGTCTTTATTGCCACTAGTAGTGGAGACTTGATTTGTTGTAACCCAGTCGGGTACACCATGAATTTTCTAGCATGTTTCCCCTGTGTGACCTATTTTTCCTCAATGAGTACAACTCCAACCATGATCAGGTTGGAAAGTAATTTGACCAGACCTGCCTCCTCTCCTACGGTCACCTTTATTATTTTTGCCTCAACAGCTATTCTTGGAACCTCCACCTCTATTGTTAGAGTACATAACTGAAGAAACATCAGAGTGTGTGGTGGAGGATGGGTCCGGGATATGTAGTCAATATGTCATCAAAGGAAGAAAGAGCAACTGAGCTAAGAACTTGAGACTTAGCTACCTCCAAATAAGGATTGATATTAGCAAGGCAAATAGCGGCTACTAATGCTTCTCTTTTTTTCTCCTGGACCTCAATATCTGTATGATAAGGTTGGGCAATCTTCTATTCTTTAATAAGTCCTCCGAACCAAGCAAGATAATCATGTACATTTTTCCCTTGTTCAATATTATATATTGTTTGAATAACCGTATAATTTTTGTAGACTATTAGTGTTGGAGTATAACTTGACACAAGTGTCCCGTACTTGTTTAGCGGTCTCGAGATGGATAGCATTGTTGGAGATATTTTCTTTCATACTGTTAATTATCTAACTAAGAACATGTGTATCTTATTTAAGCCATTTCATGTACATACTATCTTCTTCATCCACCGAAGGAGAAAGCTTACTTAAGAGACTCAACAAATCACAAGTAATGTGGAACCTTCTCACTGATTGATACCAACTTAAATAATTAGATAGTCCTTGTAAAGGAGACATAGTGATTTTAAGCAAATCACTTTTTCCCGCCATTGTAGTACTCAGCTCATCAACCATGTATGAGCTTTAAAAGGTATTTAACTTTGGAATCCTTGTGCAATATCAAATATCAAGAGGAAATTAATATATTGTTGTTGTAACAGAGTCCAGAAGCACGTCTCATAAAAATAAAATAGTCGTTGAACAATAGTCTTTTGTTACCGTAATATACTATCGTAAATAAGATATAAGAGTTGTTGTAGTAGATGTCTAATAAAAGGAATATATGTTATTGAATTCAAAGCAATAAAGCCACAAATATTTCATACGGTTACTACTACGAGAGATGTCTGAAGCATTAATTTCCAGCACAAAAAACCAATGTTGGACACGTGAACAGTAACATAGTAAACTAGGAATTTCGTCCTCCAACAAACTGTGATAGCAGTAGGAAAATTAGTATGGAAAACCTGATAATTGTAAATTTAACCACAAGATTTGTTTTCTAATTGATTGGTCCATATGAAGAAAGTTTTTAATCCAAATCCCAACAAAATCCTAGCTGGAATCATTTCCAGATTTTGGAGAAATAAAACATGAAACTTTCTTGGATTAGCAGCAATTTCCAAATTAGACTTTCCAAAGATAAGAACTCCATGAGATCAAAAGAGGCTTAAAAAAATAGATGAATCTTTGTAAAATTCATCTAGAATTCTAGAGTTCACATAGAGGTTCAACAATGCAAAATATCAAATTTCAGTAATCTATCAACCATCATTATGGCAATTCCACTCAGGTATGTAATAAAGAAAGAGGTATCCAATAGTGATAAATTAGACTACTGATTTTCAGAGATTAATATCATCAACCCGCCACAAGTTTATAAGAAAAACAAGGCTTTATAAGGCATAAAAACAGGTTTATAAAATACCTCAAACCATTAACTTTCTTCCACCAAAAAACCAACTTTCATGGAGTAGGGAAAACCTCAACTTTTCCTCACAAATCTCATAAAAAATCATAAATTCTGGAAGAAGAAGATCTTGCATTAATATAGATGTAACATTAAGGATCAAACCTGAAAGAAAAACTTAGCTTTCCCAAGTAATTCCAACACAAACCGAAGAAGATGATTTTAGCTCTTTAAACTGAATCTTGCACCTTGGAGTCCTGAAATAAGTTGCTCTGATATCATGTTGTTTTCAGGACTCCATCTATGATCTTAAGGATCACATGTGATAGAGGAGAGGAAGAAGTAGGAGAGAAGAAAGAAGACGACGAAAAAGAGGGGATGACTAGAATGGAGAAGGAGGAGCACATAGAGGAGGAGGGGAGAGATTAGGGCTCGTTGGAATGATCTATTCCTCCCCCTTAAGCTCTATTTACAGTGGTCAAGAATATAATAATTATAATTATACCCTTCACTCTAAAAGGTGTGAATAGCAGACAAAAAATAACTAGTTATTACATTAATACTGTTGAAGCTTGACCATTTTTTCTAACATCACTTGTGTTGCCTCTTCTTTTTCTACTACTTAAATTTAATCTATAACAAGGCTGAACTTAAATCTCCCTTAGATTCCCTTTCTCTCCTCCCATCCCCATCTCTTCCTTAGATTCACTCTCTCTCTCCCCCCTCCCTCCCTCTTTGCAGCAAAAGGGGAAGAGGGCCACCAACCCAGTCCTCCTTTTCTCTTGTAGGAGAAAGGAGGAGCATTCATTAAGAGGAGTCTGTTGCACCTGTCATGAATGAAGGGGGGCTAGGGTGATTTGAGTTGTGGTGGCGGAGAATGGGGAGAGAGAAGAAGAAAGGGGATGAAGGAGAATGAGGAGAAGAAAAAATAAAAAAAAGGAGCTTGATGATTTTCCTAGAAAATGAGCTAATTTTCTAATTAAAATTTTCTAGACAAATATGTCTTTCTAAAGGGGCATCAATGCTCCATGGGAGCCAATTTATGCTTAGAAAATGGTTTTCTAGCATTTCCTAGAAAGAACACTAGTGGAGCCTTAAAGGCAGTTTTAGCGGCCATCCCTGTTTTACCTATTTAGTTGTTTCAAGGTAAAAAAATAAAATTTTCAATAAAATAGAGAACTTGTACCGAACTTTCTCATAGTCATATAGGGATGAAAACAAATTTCAATAGACCATAACGAGAAGGTTGGTCCATGAATAAGAAATTTTGAGGATATAAATTGGGCTTTTAAGGGTAAGCTCTTATGGAAAATGTTTCATGATAAGCAATTCTCCGTGGCATGCAAAATGAGAAAGAAAAATAGAGAGTATCTAGACATATGTTATGAGAAGTCGAAGTATAACGTTTTCTCTTATATGGGAAACAATAGAAACGGAAAATCCCATTGATGTTAGCTAGTAGGAAAGCGTTAAATAGGAAATGGCATGACAATTGGGTCCCAGTAGTTGTGTAGGTTCATTAGAAAAAGGGGAAAATATGTCACCAAGTATGCATAAGATACCAAGAAGTGGAACGAAAGCTGCATCTCGAGCCTATTAGCTCAAGATGTTGCAAAAAGAATTATTAACATTGAGACTCCCTAATTTGGTAGGCAAGATGAGATAAATTTGGAAATTTTACAATCAAAGGAGCATATTAGAAATTTTGAGGAGAAAGAAAAGTTCAAAAGAATTACCTGTTAGAGCACCATTAGCCTTTGAAAATTTCTATAAAAAGAAAGAAATTTGAATGTTCTTATTGCTGCAATTGAAGGAGAAAATTCTAATAAGTCCTTATTTGATTAAAAATTCATATCTCTGTTGCCTAAATCTTGAAAAGGAAATTCATTATCTATTTTTGAATGACAAAATTTTCACTGAGAGTAGTTTTCGACCTATGGAATTTCAATAATTCAATAAGGTGTGTTAGTACCAATAGGAAAGTAAAGGAAAACATGTCTAGCAGAACATTTTTTTAATCGAGCAAAAAAATACTTCATTTGATTCTTCTTACCTCTAAGAAATATTAAAAATGATACAAAAATGAATTATCCAATGGCAGCACCAAATCCAAGATAATGGAACAAAAAGAATTTTTTGAATAAAAAATTAATCAAGTTAAGAAAAATAATTTTTATATTGTTCTGTTTAATAATTTTTTTAATAATTTCAAGGATAGCATAGCTTCAAGTGTATAAATAGTAGGTAACCAAGTTGGCTCTCATTTATCTCTCTTAATACAGATGTATCAACGTTGAGTTAGCTCTCATTTATCCATTCAAATGCCCAATCTGATCCCGAATTTACCATCTTTGGCACGAGACCGTCAGACCGAGCTGGGAGTCACTGAAGCACCAGAGGGTAATTGGTAAATACCTTATATCTAGCAGTTAATGCCGGTCAATCTTACAACGGCGGGTTACTGCCCTTGTCGTGAAAGATGGCAATCTTCCAATGGCTCCTCTTTGTCACGAGATAAGGTAACGTATAAGCTGTTCAGGCGGAGTAAAATATTGGGGAGCAATCTTTCCTTCTGCAGCAGCTCCTGAGTCCCGCCTCCGAATCTTCGCGTTGAATGGATTCGGACCTTCTTCTATAATGGCGATGATGACACGTGTCCCTGCATTTTCTCCTCCTCTCTCTTCTACCTATAAAGCTCACATCTTACCAACTGTGGTGCTCTTACCATTTCCGACCATTCGTAGGGCAGTTTCAGGAGCTCGGGTTGTTTCAGCTATGGCCACTTCCTCTCTGCCGACGGTTCTTGTCACGGGAGCGGGTGGTAGAACAGGTAACTTTTTACTTCACTTTCTCTCTTTATTGTTCCTTTTTGTGCCTTCCTCGGTAACCATCGGATTAGTACACTTAATGTTATCCGGGTCCCGTTCTGTTTATTTTTCTTGAAATTGATCTAAGATGAGCATGTAGAAATTGAATTTTTCTATCTGCTAGTCTGATTTAGCTATTTATTATTTATTTGCATGGGTTTGATGTCCAAGTAGTATGGGTTCGTTGAGTTTAGTTTTTTAAGCTTTCTTTTTACAACAGCAAAGGATTTGGGACATCGGTGATTCGGCCTCATCGACGGTTTCCGTTCATACGGCTGCAGTTTTCATTCTTTTACAGCTCGACTGCTTGTTCGGTGTCAAATATTAGCACGTATGGATTTAGATCACTATATAATAAATGAACAAAGTTACCTGATAAACAAAAAAGAAAGCCAAACGTACCAATTATTCGATGACAAAGAATAAGGTCTCTTTTTGGGTTTTTTTTCTGTATTTTATTGGTTTTCGGCCTTTTTAATTTTTTCCTGTTTCTGTTTCATTCAAAACCTTTTTCTAATTCAGTTTTAGTGTAGCAGCTTCTCGGATTCAGTTGTATGCTTCCATAATTTTTTGCCATTAAAGTTCGACAGTTCAATTCATGATTCTCCGTGAAACTAATGGAGAAATGGTAAGTTTGTTCTACTACGAACAGGAACGAACAAAATGCAGTATTGGTAGCTGTTCTGTTTGTACTTAAACCCTTGTTTCCTCGATTGCCCATTTTGAAGATTCTTTGAAAATACCTAAGATCAAGCTCCACTTTCTATGAAAAGAGGAGGTGTTTCTTACTGTATATCAAAGCAATTGACTGGCCCCATAAAAAAGTGACGATGAGATATATTTAACATTTTTTCATGATTTTTCTGATTGCAAGGCTGTCACTTTCTACTTGACACTCTCTCTTTCTTCAACAAACCTTTTAAAAAAAATGAACTCTATACAGTGGTAGCAGTTTACGCTGTCTGATTTGGAAGGTTTTAATGAGCAAAACAATATCGAAGGTTTTAGTAAGTCAAACAGTAAATTTATTAAGGCTCTCTTTGAACTACAGTATTTCAATCCAGCTGATCATGGGCATCTTTATTGCATTAAGTTTTTTTCTTTCTTTCTTTTTTTTTTTGAAATAGACTTTAAGTTGTTTTTATTATCTTTCACAGAAAGTATGAAGTTTTATGTTGACGTGGTTCTGTTATTGGTCTAGGACAAATTGTATACAAAAAGTTGAAGGAGAAAACAGACCAGTTTGTTGCAAGGGGTCTGGCCAGAACAGAAGAGAGTAAAGAGAAAATTGGAGGGGCAGATGATGTTTTTGTAGGTGATATAAGGAATGCTGAAAGTATTACTCCAGCCATCCAGGGTATTGATGCACTTATAATCCTTACAAGTGCTGTGCCTAAGATGAAACCTGGGTTTGATCCAAGCAAAGGTGGCAGACCTGAATTCTTTTTTGAAGACGGTGCATATCCGGAACAGGTAACTTAGTGCATTATACACCCGTTCATATACCAAACTCTTCAGTTTTTTGTATTTACCTATTTTGAACATTTGGTGGTAGGTTGACTGGGTTGGCCAGAAAAACCAAATTGATGCTGGTAAGTAATTTTTCTGTCTACCATTTTTCCTTATAAATGCAGTTTTCTATGTATTTCTGACTTACTCAACTTTCTCTGAGTTTCTTGGATCAATTTAATCTTTTGTGCAGCTAAGGCTGTAGGAGTGAAGCAAATTGTTCTGGTAGGATCTATGGGTGGCACAAACCTAGATCATCCCTTGAACAGCTTAGGCAATGGGAATATATTGGTGAGCTCTCTCAGTTGATCTTTTGTTGAAGTAATACTCTCGTTGTAGATTCTACACATCTTTGATAAAGTTCTGCATGTTTCAACATGTTTACAGCAAGAATCTAGAGGAAGATAAATTTAAATAAATGACCTATATTTAGTGAGGATATTTCCTTTTAGTCATCTTTATATTTGTATGGTCGTGCACCCTCTTATCAAAACCAACTCTCGTTCTACCTAATATATGCTAATCTTATTCTTAATTATTAAATGACATATGAGCGCAATTGTCAGAGGTGGTTCCGGTCCACCTCTCTTGATTAGGTTGACTTTCCGCACTTCAACTCAACAGACTAGTCTGTTAGGTTCGGAAAGTAGAGTACTTAACACAGGTGGACTAGGGGCAGACGGAACCTAACCCAGGTGGACCGGAACTACCTAGCTCTGACACCCACCGTTCCCGTTCCCTACAGCTTCACTTGGGATTCAAACGCGGAACGTGGTGCCCAATTCTGATACCATGTCAAACGCCTAGCTAATACAACCCAAAAAACCGGTCTATTAAGTGCGGAAAGCCAAGTACCTAACCCATCAGTGGACCAGGGGTGGACAGAACCTAACCCAGGTGGACCAGAACCACCTAGCTTTGACACCCACCGTTCCCGTTCCCATTCCCTACTGCTTCTGCCGGGATTTGAACACGGAACGTGGTGCCCAGCTCTGATACCATGTCAAACGCCTAGTCAATACAACTCAACAGACCGGTCTGTTAGGTGCGAAAAGCAGAGTACTTAACCCAGGTGGACCAGGGGCGACGGAGCCTAACTTAGGTGGACCGGAACCACCTAGCTCTGACAGCAATAAGGTTGATAGCTTGGGACCATAAGACAATGGAGGATCTGACCATGGCCTGTCAGATCCTTAGCCTGGCTCAGATTGTAAGTTAGATTATTCTTTTTTATTAGGTCCAGATGCTAGTCTGGAGTTGGGCTTGATTAGAGATGAAACTCTGTTCAATAAGTCTTGTGCTGAAATACTTTCTTTATGCAGTAAGTATATAAGATGTGTAACTGAACAAAATATGGTTCTAGACTTGTTACTTTTTTGGACTTGATTTTGGATCCCTTGACACACTCAAGGTGATGAAAGTCAAACCCAGAGATCCATATAACGTCCAATCTGAAGCTTCTAAAACCTTTTCCCCTTTTGGTGAACCCCTGGTTGTCCTTCTCTAAGTGATATCCAACCTGTTACTTTTTTGGGCTCGAGTCAATCCCCTAAAACACTCAAGGTGGATGCCTTTTGAAACTCAACTCATAGATCCATGAGAGGTCCAGTGTGAAGCTTCTCACACCTTTTTCTTTTTGGTGAGCCCCTGTCCTTATCTTTGTGATATCTTCACTTGATTCCAACTTGTATATTTCTTTTCAAAACTTTTATATCTCTTTTATGTTTTCAGTCTAATGTTTCCATTTTGCACAAGACCCTAATTGCTTTTCTTGTAATACCTCAATCTGGAATTGGATACTGTTCACAGTAAAAAGGTTTGGTATCCATGACGAAACCTAATATATAAATTGTTAAATTGTTTTTGCAGGTGTGGAAGAGAAAAGCTGAGCAATACTTGGCTGATTCTGGTATTCCATACACAATTATAAGGTATTTACTGAATTTTAGTTTATAGTTGTTGGTCAAGTTATCTGCCGCTACAATGCTAGCAAGCTGCAACTACAACTTGTAGTTGCTTGAGTACTCTGTCAGTAGTGCTCCCAGTTTCTAGTTAATTGTCTCTGAATTATATTTAAAACTTATTCTTCACTGGTCTGAGCAGGGCTGGTGGCTTACAAGACAAAGATGGTGGCCTGAGGGAGCTAGTTGTTGGTAAGGACGATGAACTTCTTCAGACTGAAATAAGAACAATTGCTAGAGCTGATGTCGCAGAAGTCTGCCTTCAGGTGAAAATTTATTTCCTTAAAGAGTTTTGAGGTTTTCGATTGGTTAGGTACTTACTGGGTTACATTTCTATATGAACAGGCATTGCTGTTTGAGGAGGCCAAGTTCAAGGCATTTGATCTGGCGTCGAAACCAGAGGGCAGTGGTACTCCAACAAAGGATTTCAAGGCTTTGTTTTCCCAAATTACTACTAGATTTTGAAATATAAGAGCCTCCTAGTTCGAATCATTTCAGATATAATTTTGCCATACTGCTTGAAACAGTCATAGTATCGGCTGTAGGAGAGAATGTATCCTATATTCAGTTCCTATGGATTTGATTTGATAACTGTCACAAACTAGGCTCTTGCATGGTTGCATGGGTACGTGCTTGTATCCTTTGCAGTGTGGCAAATGTCACGAGTTATAGGGATAAATATCTTTTTATTTATAAGACTCTGAACATGCTGTGAGTAAATACTTTATTGGCAATTTCAAAGATTTTGCCGAATATATTTTTTTATTTGTTATAATTAATTAAACTAATTATTTTATTTTACTTTGTAATTATATTATTAATTTATATTACACTAAAATTATTAATTAAATATTATATTATATTTATTTATTATATTATTATTATATTATATTAGTAATTTAAGAGTAATAATTAAGATATTGTTAAAGTAAGAATTTGATCAATTATTTAGATATTATAAAATTAAATATTAGGGACTTTAACATGTAATTATTGTATTAATTTAGATTAAATTACAATCTATTTTAATATATTAATAAAATATCCTACTTAATTATTTATTTTGTTAATATATTTTAATAATTATTTAAGTCAAAGATGTAGGAATTAATCTATAATTGTTATGCACAGTTATAACTCATATTGTTGAATATATAAATTATTTTATAAATTATATAATTAATTAACTCTAAATTTAAATATCATTTATGTACTCAATATTTAAAGCTTCTAATTACATATGTACATAAAATGTATTATAAAAAAATATTTATTAGATATATATCCCCAAACCTATTATTCATAGTTTACAAACCATTATCCAAAATCCATTGCATCGCATTAATATGTAGTTTTAAAAATCTTTATATTTAAAATCGGTCGGATATTATTGCCCTATTTTGTTTTCGGATGCTGGCACTATTCCAATCCGGATGGATTCTTGCACTATTCGTATCCGGATATTATCCGCCGGAGTCTGAAATGGTTATTCGAATCTCGGATCGCTTTTTTTTTTTTTTTTTTAATCCAGGAAATCGTTTCTCGAGCAGAGACAGCTGAAGAGCTACGGCCGCCTGTAGAGAGTAAACTTTCGCCTTCCAACAGCCCTAACGCTGGAAGCCCCTTTCTTTTGCTTCCTCTATACTGTCACAGGACCGTTCAGAGGTTTCCGTATCTTTCCTCAATTGCGCCACAAGAACTGAGCACAGAAACATGGCAAAACGCGAGCTGTCCAGTACTCTGAGAAGTTTGAAGGTTCTTCTCCGAATGCTTTCTTCCATATATCAGCCAGTCATTCTCTTCATATCTGTCTTGATTTTTTTTCCTCACATTCTTATCGAATCGTAGCATTATATTATCCTAGGATTATTTTTTCCTTTGACCTCCAACAGACGGACTATTAACAGAGTTTCAAAAAATTTCAGCTAACATCTTACATCTAGTTGATATTGTCTAATCTACATGGTCTTTCCAAAGTTATTGATTTCTTCCCCAAAAAATTTTATAATTGCAATCTTAAGTACTTACGCTACTCGGGAGAGTGGTTTTTAGATGCTGTTGAGGCGAAGGGTTTTAATTGTTTGTGTTAAATTTGGGTGGCTGCCCCATCCGAAAATGACTAGCCAAGTTAGAAAACCCTTTCCCAATTAATAAACCTAAGATCTTTCTCATTGATCAATGTGGCCAATTTTTGACACTAAGCCTCACGTGTGGATCCTTCTTGTGGCTCCTATGTATGGACAGTTTGGGTGGAGGTGCACTCATAAACACCTGCTCTGTTGCCATGTTAAATTTGGTTCAAAGGTAAATAATTATCAAAGTTAGGAAACCTTTTTACTATCTGATAAACCCATGATCTGTTTACGTATTGATACATCTGGTACTATTTTTTAAACAGTTTGTAGGACTTTGATTTCCAATGTAACGTCTCTACTTTTTTTTAAACAGTTTGTAGGACTTTGATTTCCAATGTAACGTCTCTACTATTTTTTAAACAGTTTGTAGGACTTTGATTTCCAATGTAACGTCTCGTGTGTTTCATGCCTTAATGTAAGTCTGATGGAAGAAGAGAAAATAATTTAGGAAAAAAATTCATTTATGTGAAAATTTATTTTATTATTCTTGATAAAAAAACTCATTGCAATTCCTCGTCGATTATACAAATTTCATTTTCATCTTTGTATAATGACACATAATATACGAAAGTAGGATGTTTCCAATTCCAACAGTAGCTCCCACTACTCCAGCAATTGTTACTTCTCTGGCGCCTATTGGTTTTGCACCTTCTAACATACAAAGTCAAGAATGATTTGCACACTTGTTTAACATTATTTTCAGGATTCAAATAGGCTCCTCTTCATCAGGATTTTGTAAGAAATCTAGGCAAAAAGTAAATGATTAACTCAAAGGAGATGGCACCTCCTAGATCTAAAAGCCAAAATTACCAAAATCTCAAGTGCATTTCTTAGGGTGTCTCTGTATATTATTCATAACAGGCTTCCTGAATGCTTTGATCTTATCTGTTGTTCATATATGTATGACAATTAAAATATGTAAGCCTATATATCCTACTAATTCATTTTAAAAAAAAAAGTCCTACTAATTAAAACACATCAGAGATGAAAACGAGATCCAATCAGTCTTCTCCTATATATATGTGTGTGTATATAGATATACTGTGCATATCCCTATATCTATATATCTATATATTTCCTATCAGTGGCCACCTGCCTTGGATGCTCCCTTGCTACTCTTCCTATCAGATACTTGGGGTTACCCCTCTTTGACACCCTCCCTCACAAAAATCTGTAGACCCTTATGATCAATAAGATGGACCGTCGGCTCATTACATGGCATGTGATTTTCTGTCAGAGGCTGGCCGCCTTATCCTCCTCAACTCATGCATTGCAGGGCTACCAAACTACTACCTCTCCTTCCACCCATGCCCAGTGTCCACTTGCCAGCATTTTGAGCGCATCAAAAGAAGATTCCTTTGGAGGGGAGTGGATGATGGCTTCAAGTATCACCTCGTGAATTGGAATGAGGTATGCAAACCAAAAACACTTGGAGAATTGGGTATCCGCCTCACCAAAAGTATGAACCTGACCCTCTTCCTCAAACGACTGTGGAAATTCAACACCTCCCCCATGCGCCATTTGGAGGCACATGGTCTCTACAATGCTTAATTGGGAGGCAAACTGGTGGACTAATGGTGGATCACGCCAAAAACTCTCCCCTATCTGGCGCTCTCTATTTCTTTTGTTCCCTACTTTAGTGGCTGCCGTGAGGTTCTGTGTTGGTAATTGCCATAACATTCGATTTTGGAATGATTGGTGGAGAGGCTCTGGACCTCTGAAAGATGCTTACTCCTCTCTGCTAGCCCTTAGCTGCAATCCATCTGCCTCCGTTGCTGATATCCGGGGGCCTGGTGCTTGTTGGAATCTTCATCTTCGGCTGGGTCTCAATGATGTTGAAGCTAACGAAGTCTGCACCTTGATGACCTCAGCTTAGTCAAATCCAGAGCCATATTGAGGATAAGCTTGTTTGAAGGCACACTACCAGTAGTAATATGGATTGCCCACAACAACAATTTTTTGCCAAAAATGAGGTAATATGGGACCTGCTATTCACAGTCCCGTCTACAGTTTTGGTGAGGCCCTTTCGCCTGCAGAGTATGGACACATCTGCTTAATTTTATCGGTCTTCAACTTTGCCTCCCAAGTGAGCTCACCTCCACCTATCGCTGCTCCTTGGGATCCCTCCCCCACTTTTAGGAAAAAATCTCCTCTCAGCTTTCCTTGGTCACATTCCTACATGGTGGGAAAGAAACAACCATCTTATCAATTTCAAATTTTCAAGTGCTAATGAAGTGGCTAGCGACATTATTGGCCAGATCTCCACTTGGATTCACTCTAGGAAGGAGTTCATTCATCTTGGCGAGATTCTGCTCTGCAGTAATTTGCACGTCATTACCAGATGTCCGCCCCTTCTCATAGTCCTATTGTTCATGACTGGAAACTTCCGCCACCAGACATCCTCATGCTTAACTTTGACAACAGTGCTCTTGGCAAACCTGGACCAGCTGGCTTTGGAGGAGTTATCCGGAACTCTGATAGCACTGCCCTCTTATCTTATTCTGGACCTTTGTGGATCTTAGAGTCTACTTCAGCTGAGCTCATGGACCTTCTCTAGGGCCTCATTCTTTTTCGGATCACATGACCGGGCCCCTCATTATTAAAGGCTGCTCTTGGTGCTCCTCCCCCTTCTTTGAGCCCCCTTGGCGCCACTAGCCAGCCTTTTATGATGTCAAGGACATTTCTTCTATGTTTTTTGGTTTCTGGGCTCATGTACAGGAATCAACCAATTCTTTAGCTGATTCTCTTGCTAAAAATGTTGTTTCCCCATCCCTGCTTGTTTATGGGTTGCTTCCCTTTGTTTAATAAAGCTGAAATAAAATCTATGTTATCATTCTTTTCCAGGTTGTATCTGTATGGTTTTATTATTTGTGTTGGGGATAAATTTTACAATCAAAACCATCTAATAACAATATCAAGTTCCTTAACTTTCATTTTGAAGCAAATCAATACATAGTTGCACTTGGATACATCTGTTTAATGGCCTTTTTTTCAGCTATAATAATCTCCTGAAGGAGATGTTTTCTAAATATACCCTTTTCAATTGGGTCATACTCTGTTTATATTATGTGTTTTGCATGCATGATCTGGGTTATCATGGGAGTTGCCCATCAGAAATCATTGAAATTTTTAAGTACCCAATGGAAAAAAGATGTAGTCATTAAATTTAATTATTCTTTTTGACAGTTCTCGTGAGAGGCAGTTATACTTCAAAGTAAGAAACATTACAACAATAATCATTTGGGTTCATCTCATTCTGCCCTTTTTTGTGTTCATTCAGAGGCAATTTTTCAAACATATCTTCTGCAGCATTGAGCTTTAGACTAATATTTCTGGTTGACTCAATGCTCAAGATCTTATACTTTTGTCTTGATCAATACAAGATTTTCGAAATTTAGAGGTTTTGCCTTATCTTCTCCTATTCATGTGATTATTTCCTCATTAACAAAACATCATCTTGATATGGACAAGTGATTTTTATTTTTTTGTATATTATTAGAAAGAGCCTTGATCAAATCATTTCCTACGAATTAACAGCTTTTTTCATGTTTGAGTTTATAAATACATTGGTTTAAATATAGTATCTGTATTCTGGCTCCCCGTCATATCAATCTTCATACTTGCAAAGAGATCTAGCTTCTTGTACCTGTGGAGCTCATCTAATTGTATCCATCTGAAAGGTCGCTCACTAGAAGATTCTGCAAATCTTGTGTTCTGTAGCCCTAGGATTCCTTTGAAATAATTCTGCTTCTTGACTTTGTCTTTATTTGTTTTTTTTGCTATGTGGACATTGCTTTCTATTTGTTATTTTTGCAAATACCTTGCAACTTTTTTTAGTTTTTTATGTGATTCTTCATCTAATTTATTTAATTACCTGGGCTCATGAACTTCTTTCTGTTCTTTTTACTTTTTGGGCTCAGTTTATGCAAAGGGCCACACAGAGGGAGGAGAAAGCTAAGGCTGAACAAGAGGCCAAAGCAGAGGTGCAAGTTGTGTTGACTCAAGAAAACAAAAAATGGTACTTCCTTTGATATCATTCTTGGTTGTCCTTGAATTTTTCCTGTGCTGATCTACCTCAAATTTTGCATTTTTCTTTAATTTTTAAAAAAATGTTTTTTAATTATTATGACATGTATCTTTTATCGTGAACAAAATTGGAATGGGAGTTGGTTGGAAATATATTGGACATGATGATTAAATGCAGTTTCTAATTTTGTAATAAGAGTAAACAATTTCATATTATTCTTGACAAACGAAACTGACATGAGTTGGGAACCCCTTGTAGCATATTTTTCTTGTATGATTTCTAGCAAACCCCCTCACTGAAGGATATGAGTTTAACTTGAGCGAAATTTGTCATAAACTCTTCAAAGTGCAATTGAAAAGGGTTGGATTGTTTATTTTATTGAACCTGTTTTCTTGCAATCTTCTTCAGTCCATCTCTATCATATTCTCTTTAAATGGCTTTTTATAAAGTAAAAATCTTGTTATTCTTTATATTTTCTCCAAAATTTTTGAGTGTTTAGAGGTCCTAACGATGTGACTTCTGTTGTAAATGATTTGAATTGACATGACTTATGGGTGATTTCATTAACACTTTTTACTGTGTAAGTTAACTGTCTGATTACCCCTAATGACTATTTCATCATAGAAAAAACGATTGGTTCTTCATTCTTTTTATTTTTTATTTTTTGTTAGAGTCTCATGTACATCCCTCTGGGAAGTTTCTTGATGTATCAAACTAGCTATGTGCGACAGCAGTTTACACCATGTCTAACATTAAGGATGCTGATCATGGCCTTCTGCTGAAGTTTTAAATTGCTTTGGTGTCAAACTCTGATTTGTCCAGAATACTTTCTTGTGCATTTCTATGGTTTTAGATCTAACTTTTGGTGTATAAATTTGGGCAAAAATATGAAAGCAGTTTGTTGAATGGCTGAAGTAACATAATTAACATGTCCTGATACAACTAAAAAGTTGAGATGAGTTTCCACAAGGAAACAATGGTCTTTGTTGCTAACTTCAATTTCTCTGCCTTCTATATCAATTTCTATTGATCTACTTAGCTATCTTCCACAGCTTGGTTGTAATGGAAGGGAATACTCCCGGGGGAGCTGTATGTGGTCGGATGTCATTTCAAGGTTTCAATCCCTCGGTAGAAGTGAGTATAACGTTGTAAGAGTCTTCCAAAGCAAATGTGTTGTTTTTATTTTCTCATCTACCATTCCCCTTTTAGAAACTCCGTGAAGAAGCGAAACATGCTCATACTCATCAACAGCAAGGAGTGAGCAGTAGCTCTGGTCGAGAAAGGGAAGAGCCTGAAAGGTATGTTGAGTGGTCTTCTTCAAAAGCTCCCTTTTATAATTTCAAGATCATCAATAATTATACAGAGGCCTTCTTATATGACTTCTCCATCATGTTACAGAGATGATGGGTTCTCTCAGAGTCGTCCCCAGGCCTTGGACACAGCCGGAGCTGAGAGCGACTTGGACAGAGACCTTAAGAGGAAGCAGCCCGAAACAGAGACAGGAAAGCAAAACTCAAAAAAAAATGGGCCGAAAGAAGGACAACCTTTGCCTAGTAGATCCTTCTATAAGCAGAAAAGAGAAAAGCTAGACTGGGCAGTTTTAAGACCGCCAAAACAACAAAATAGAAGAGGTTGACGAATTAACAGTTCTGAATTATGTTTGTAACATGGAAGAGGATCTGATGCTCCTTTATTTGTACTTCATTGCCCCCATCTAAATGCAATTTGAGTTGGAAAGTGATATTATACAATTCAAGCAAAGCTTGGTTCTCTGTTGCTTGGGTGTTGAGTTGCGCTCCCTTTGTCCTGTATCTTATTTGAACAATCAAAATTTCGTTTTTCCAAATTTCTTTTCTTATCGGTTTTTGAGTTTCTATCACTTGGAGTCTGCAAATTCTCCAGGTCTATCATGAAAAAGGGTTTATGAACTCAAATATTTCTTTTCATCTCCTATTCTTCACTTGAGTAGGGAACGGGAGGTGAAAAGCACAAACTCAAGACATGAATATGCATGGACAAAAAGGCACATTTTAATCGCTTGATAACAGGTACATGGTACATCCAATTATATGCACATATTGGGCCTAAATAATCGGAGAATTTAAGCCACTTAACAAACACCAAGGAGACTCGTCTGCTTATTTTTTATCTTCCTTGCCCTTAAAACTCTTTGATGCGGTTCATATTTCAGACGCGTTTTCTCAATGTCTTCCCTAGATAAGTCGGACGACTCGATCTTTTGTCGTCCAAGGATCCGAGAAGGATACATACCAGTAGGGAACACCAGGTACACTTTTTACCTGATTCGAACCTTGCTGCCGTCCTGTCTCAGTTTTGTCAAATTTACGCCTTTCTTCAGTTTACATATTTGCTTTTTTGTTTCTCTTTCTCTCTTTCCGAACGATGAAGTGAGTTTAGGAGTTAGTGCGGCATTAGCCATACTAAAACTCTGGAAATGTGAGTCTCTCTCATTTCACAAATGAATTCTTCAAGTCTCCTCCATTTAGATCCCATTCTTGTTATGCTGCCGTTAAGCTTTTTGAACTAGCCTATGATTAATTCCATGATAATCTATCACCTCTAACCTTAATCTTATATAAGAGAGGATAGCAGAAAAAGTGAGATTTAAAATAGAAGGGATGAAAGAAAAGGGTAAATAATAATATGGGAAGAAGGAAAATCTTTTACAGGGATGAGAAAAAGCAGCAAGAAGTAATAGCAATACTAAGGTGTTAGAAGCTGTAGCAGTTGAAATTGTACTTGAATGGGGCATACTCGGTATCATGTTTGCTATTAGAACCTTCAGCTAGCTCAAACGAATATGAAAGCCTTAATATGACAAAATTATTTATTAAAATTATCCAACCTACTTTACAAAAAGAAAATTAGCCAACCTTAATTTCACTGTTAAAGGTTAACATCTACAAGTAGTACTCAGAAAACTAAGGAAGAAGCGGAAAACTAAAATTGACATCTATCTGTATTTAGGGCCTGATCAAAATTTCCTTCTCCATTTGAACCACATTACTGCTAAAATTATTGTGGTAGTCAAAATATTGCTCACTAGAGAAGATATGAGCATTTTTCTGGATCTTGAGAGGATCTGAGAAAGTTTCGGATTGAATGTTTCTCTTTAAGATAATTTCAGGCTGCTTTTCATGTGAGAATAGAAGATTTTACCTCTCAGACATTGACTTAGTCAAATGTTTATAGATTTAAGCTTTACCGATGATAAATTTTTGTTGTTGTGGAGATTTTTTCCCCCTTTTCTGAAAGGTATTCTTGTTGAAATGTGTTTCTATGGCAGGGGATATCACCATTGTTGTCATCTAGCTGTCGCTAAGGTCCAAGCTGCAGTGAGTATTCAATGATAGCATATAGAAAATATGGTGTCTGAAAGGGCACAATTTTGACAGCATGGCTTCTTTGCCATTGTAATCCTTTTGGTAAGTAGATTTCCATCTATTCTTTCAAGTTCAAACATTTTATTAGAAAATTCCTGATCTATTGAACTGTATCAAGTGAAGTGGAAGTAACGTTCAATGAGAATCCTCTATGCAACTATTTATAATTCTTATTCTAACATGCTGGCTTTCAAGTGGTTAGATGTGGGAGAGCCGATTACTGTTAGTCATTTGCAGAAACCATGTATTTACATTTCTATACGTCTCTTCTTTGGATACTAAAAGCAATCTAAATAAGAGATTTATCAGCCTCCTTTTCATATTAGCAAGAGAATACATTGTGTCTTGATTCTGCCACTAATTATACAGTTGTTCTTCATAGTCCAAGTAGATGTCTTGAAGTTTTGTCTATTCGAATTAAGAGATGATATCATAAAGAAGGAACAATATATATTTGGCAAAATGAAATTTCATATTATTATAATTCATGAGAGTCATGATCTGCCAATTCTACAATTGATGACCTTGTGAGAGAGCGCTCCTCTCTGATTGATTATTTGTCTGCAATATGTTTTTAGCTGCTCTCTTAGGCTTCTTGTATTTTCTGGTTATTTTAGAATCTTTTTGTTGTTCTTGCCTGCCTCCCCTTTCTGCTGGGGTGATTGTTTGCGTCTCCTCTCTTTTTCATAAAATCTTATTCAATTTTCAAAAATAGAAAATTGTGTGGGCCATCTGTCTTCTTTCATGGGAATTAGCCCAGTTGGTTTAATATAAAGAAATGTTATATGCTATTAGTTGGGAAAATAGTTTCTAACTTCAGCTAATCATTTTGGGATAGACCTAGATTCTATTTTGATATGGTATCAGAGAGGGCATGTGGACATAGCTCCCCCACCCAATATTGTCCACTTGTGGAGCCACTAAAAGAAGGATCCACACATGATGGAATGTTTAAAAGTAGTCCCACATAGATCTACAGTAAGAAAATTTTGTACTAACTACTTGGGAAGATGTCTTTTAACATGGTTAATCATTTTAGGATAGGATGGACTTGAAACCAACTTTAACATGATATTAGAGCTAGATGTTGGCCTTGTCTAGCCCAACTTGTGCTTAATTTAGTTTGTACATGGTTGTGTATTTCACTTATCAGGTCCGTTAAGTAGGCTTGGATGCTAGGGGGAGGGGGTAGGTAAGGTCCTACATGAGTTAAGATTAGAAAAAGTCATTATTAATTGGAAGAAGGCCTCTTAACTTCAATTGCTTGTTTTCTCTACCAATAGTTTACGACTTTTCCTAGTATTAACCCATATGTGATCATTTTCACTAATACCTCCCACACATGTAATAGGAACAACACAAATTGGGTACAAATTATGCCTAGCTAGGTAGATGTCCTCTTCTGGCTTTTTTTTTTTTTTTTTTGATAAAGATGTATTATATTAACAAGAGAAACATTTACAAAGGAAGAGGGAGCAGATCCCTAACAACAAGAGATTAAAGGGACGCTCCTTGCTTGGCAAACACATCTGCTGCCGAATTTGCAGATCTCGGAATGTGAGACCCAATACAAGAAAGTAATGAGGTAATATCTAAAATCTCCTGAAAGATGTTCCAATGCCTCCATGGTGGAAGGGAAGCACGATGACACCAACCAATGACTACCTTGGAGTCTCCTTCAATGTGAATTGGACTACCGCAGTTGTCTCTGAACACGCAGAGCTCATTAAGAAGGCCATATAGCTCTGCCGACGTTGAATCGGAGATGCCTAATGGACCAGCATAAGAGAAACACCGATTGCCAGATGGATCCGAAATCACACCCCCAAAGCCAACGATCCCCGGATTGCTAAGAGAAGAGCCATCAAAATTCAATTTTAGGTAACCAACCTCCGGGGGAGTCCACTCCTTCTGCTACTATGCTAAAGTTGGGTCATATTAGTGAAAATAATCCCACATGGGTTGATATCAAGAAAAACTTTATGGTCATTAAGTGAAAAGACGCATCCTAATTTGGATTAGTCATTTTTGGATGAGCCTAGAACCAACTTTAAATTGTATCAGTGCAATGTTTTTTTATGTCTAATTTATGTGTTTTTTAGTTTTGGATAACGGTCTTCGTCTTGTTCACGTCTCAGACTTGTTGTATGTTTGAGTAGGTTTAGATCTTAGGGAGAATGTTAATGGGAGTAACCCCACATGAACTTATATGAAGAAAATTCATGTGATTAGTTAGGGAAAGGTTTTCTAACTTTAGTTAGTCATTTTTGGATGGACTTGGACCTAACTTTAACTAGTACCAAAGCAGAACGTCTACGTTGCTGGTCGCCATTTATTTCCTATTGAGTTTGTACCCCTTTGTTTTATTCGCCTCTCAAACTTGTTTTTTTTTTTTTTTTTCTTAGTAAACTATTATGTGAGAGGACGTCTTAGTGAGAAAATTCTTATATGGGTTCATATCAAGATAAGTCATGATTATTAGTTAGACAAATACTCCTAAATTTTGGTTAGTGTATTTGGGATGGACCTGAAATCAACTGTAACTGCCTTGAAATGGGTCTTGACAATTCTCTTAGCTAAAATGGTAAATTGCCTAAACCATTCTTGATTGTTTTGCTAAGACAAACAGCTTAATTTAAAAGAGAGTTCCCCTTTGGATGCACGGTCATGTTCTCCCAAGGAAAACCAGTTTTCTCAGGCCTCTGGCATATTATACAAAGCAAGTGCCGTCTTGACTTCTTCTATGTTTGGTTTGCTTGATTTTTTATTTTTTGTGTGTGTGAACGTTTGGTTGGCTTGATTTATTAGGGAAATCTTCAAAATGCCGATGTATAAGATGGATCTAGGCTTCCAGTGCACAGGGGCTTCTGTTTCTCTCGAAATGATGCTGGTTCAATCAAGCTGACCAGGACTGTGCAACTTGAGATTTGTGAGTGATCCATATTCTTCGCCGGTTTTATACCCAAGCTGTAATGGATCAGAAATGAATTATGTGATCCCCCATCTGAGCCAAATACCAACAAATTGAACGTACGGTCTGATTTCTTCGTCGGGAAAGTTATGTTTTCAACCATAAACTGCGATAGATCCAGATGAGGATAGAACGAACAGGAGACAAACATGAATGTCCACCGCCACCGGCCTTATCTCTTCGACCCCAAACTCGCTTGGTC
Source organism: Aristolochia californica (assembly GCF_029961685.1). Classification (NCBI taxonomy): domain Eukaryota; kingdom Viridiplantae; phylum Streptophyta; class Magnoliopsida; order Piperales; family Aristolochiaceae; genus Aristolochia; species Aristolochia californica. The sequence goes on from NW_027181771.1 coordinate 26,903,502, forward strand.
ACCGACAAAAGAAGGAAGTTAGAGATCAGATGATGATGTTGGATTGGATCAGTAAAAGCAAGAGTTCACCCTCCTGTAAATGTTTATGTCACTTTTCTTACTCAAAATAAGATAAAAACTGATTTAACTTTTCCTACGCGCAACAGACTGACAAACGAACCGGGAGGTTGTCACCTTGTCAAATGTGAAAGCTCTTTTTAAGCATCTCAGTGGACGACTGGTTTGTCTGGCCGGAAAGGTGAGGTTAACACACAGGACTCGATGCAGACGTCTCCTGCCGCTGCTTTCTGCGGACAAGCGATATCCCTCGGGACAGAGTTTCGCTTTCTTTTTGTTTTTATTGGGTTTCATAATGGAGTTCTTGACGAAGATCCAAAGAGGTCACAATTTCTGCTCAAATTTTTATTGAAGAAAGGCACTTGGGCATAAAAAGAGTATAATATCATCCGGATCTCATTTATTTAATTTTAGACAGGAGAGAAGGGTTAGCCGGAAGAATGTGTCATGAGTTGAATAAGGACAAAAGCAGTGAAAGAAGATACCGAACTTTCCTTATTTCACTCCGTTGCAGTGCTAACACGTTGCAGGTTTTGACATTAGGACCAATGCTAGTCTTGTAAAGTTCAAACAGCCAGAGAGCCAGACGAGAAGAGAATGTCTATAAGTGGTCACCAAACACTCGATTATATAAAACATGGTAGAAGAGTGCATCAAGCTGCTTATCTGGGATTTATGTAAATGGAGACATTCTTGTGTGTTTTACAGATATTTTCACATTTCATCTTCCATGGCTGAATAGAAAATGAAAATGAAAAATAGCAATGGGGTCTTCTCTACTTTTTTCCCCAGTATACAACGCCGTATTCCTGGTCACTCTTTCACTCGGTTCCCCCCAGCATAAGAAAACGTTCTCCTGTAACTCTAATTACAAGGCAGTAGTTACCATGGACGAAACAAATAGCTACTCTCATTTGTTAGGTATACTTCTTCCATGTCTGCCCTATAACAAAAAAAAAAAAAAAAGGTTAAACTGTGCTGCTAGATAAAGTATAATATTTCACATATACATGAAAAAGTTAACAAAAATATTTGCCAAAAAACACCTAGTACCTCCGATTCACTTTAGTCGGATTGTGCTTCTAGTACAAAAGGGATAGTAAAGGCACTTCCCTTCCCCCATTACAAACTTTAAAGACACGATAGCTGCTGACTCTTATCTATCAGGACACCAAGTAGTAAGTGCAAAGGTTATCCGTCCTTTCCATCCCTGAAGCATCCAGTAACCATCCTCATCAATCACAAAATCCTTATGGTAGCTTGACCTCACCTTGTCCCTTGCTTTCTTCATGATATCTTGGTTCAATGGCAGTTGCTTAAACCCAGCTCTTAAAATCCTAACTTGCCACTGCTTATACGTTTCTGGTCTCTCAACCCTCTCTGATCCCTCACAAGCAATGACATTCAAAGCTTCCCGCCCAAAGATCTCTCTTTCTATCACTATCCTCTGAGGATACTCACGAGCAACATTTGTTTCCAGCATATCAAACAACGCTGAATAGTGGAATAGAACCTCACGGAAGCGAGTAATAAAGAAAGGGGCACCAAATGCCCCATTCACCACCCCGTGAATAAAAACATCTGGATTCATCTTCCTAATTGTGTTCAACACTTGATTCCTTGGACTATCCACCACGACAGTCTCATCAGCCAAACTTTTAAAACGATAAAGGCAATTAACCACAAGTACTTCGCCTTCTTCGATTTTGATATCCTCTACTCGTATGGTTTCCCATTTGCAAGCTATTGGAATATACTCGAAGGGAATGTTGAAAGATTGCGCATAATCAGTCAAACGCCTCCCAGTTTCTTCAACTCTGTCTGCAGGTCGAAAACCTGGTTGGGGGAAATCAATCGCAGTGATTCGAAGCTTGGGAGGCCCACCCGGTCTATTTGAGAGCCGTTGCATTAGACAGGGCCACTGAAAACCAAAATAAATACCAAAATCAACAATATGCAGCCTTGAGTGATTTTCAGCTGCATTCATGATAGTCTGGTTTGAGAAAAAATGTGATAGCTTCTTGAATGGGCAAGCGATAAGATAGAGATGGTATGCTTTCAATATATCTGCAGCTGTTGTCCTTTCCAAGCAAAGGGCATTATAAATCTGGCTACCAGTGCCAGCCATGCGGGCCTCCAGACCATCTGCAAAGCAATGAGCTATCCTCTGTGATGCATCTCCGAACGGAGAGGAGTGTAGTCTTATCTGTTTGAGTAATTCACTGGCACTTCTACGATCATCGGCTGCAACAGCTTGTGCACATGTAATTAGGAGAGTCCTTAAATCTACCACTTCTCGTTTACCTTGTTTCTTACCGCGAGATTTGATGCCAGCTGATCCCTTTGTTTGCCCATTTTGAAAACTCCTGGGCATGCCATTCTCTGGCACAATTTGCTTATTCCATTCCTCAACAGTAGACATGGCAGGACCAGTTTTCCCTTTGCTACAGAGCAGCACCAAATCAAATATTTCTGTCCGTTCATTTCCTTCTGAGTAAACTGCAGAATGTTTGTTGCTCCTACTATTCTCCAAATCCACATCTTCAGGATGTGGATTTTTTCTTCCCCTCACACTATTAACGGGGTAAAATCCCTGCTCCTCCTTATTCTCTACCTTAAGCTCCTGATTCTCCACCTTAAACTCCTTATTCTCTACCTTCAGCTCCTTATTCTCCACCTTTAGCTTGACCACTGGTACCTCTGCCTTTAGCTCCTGCTGCTGGAACTCATTGCTCTCCAGATCATTAATGAATTTATTACTGTTTGGAAGGAATTTGCTTGCTTCCTCAAATCCTCTATTGAACTGCCAAATAGGTAGGTTTTCAGTAAGGAAATCAGAAACGTGTACTATATTAGTAGGAGAGTCATCTAATCCATCACACACATTAGTGGCACCGTTTGAAGAGCTGGAAGATGACTGAGAAGTAGTCTGATCACGGGAAACAAAAAGAGTACCTTGAGAAGGATAATACTCCCCAGCATCAAGAGTCCAACCATTGTCTACATGGCCACTACTGCCCCAACTGTTATCATTACTGTGTCTGCCACCGAAATTGTCCTCCGGGCTTTCCACATCATTGTCAAGATAAAAGGAAGGTCGTTGAGGGGAAGGTGGGTACTTCTCACCAATAATTTCGTAAAATGATCTCTCTGCAGCTTTAAGAGCGGCACTCTCCTGGTACATATAGACTTTATCATCCATATCTTCTTCCATAAGCATTTTGTTAATGTATTTTAAAGCCATATCAGAAAAAAATTCGCTGTCCTCCGGCGAATCTCCCTCATAGTTGAAGGTCGATAAGGAAGCGGGATCATATCGCGGTGCAGGAGCGGGAGGAAAGTGAGAATGACCCATGACGGTCTGATTTACAGAATCCGAACTGAATCCGCGGGGATTGGCATGATTTGTATAATACTCATCTAGAGTGACCCCGACTTTGCTCATAATTCCGGATAATCTTCCAAGGCCCGGATCCATAACCATCGGTTTAGCAGAGCCTATAGCCTTAACCGAAGAAGCCTAGCCGCCAGCCGACAGATCTTAAAGGGCTTTACTCTAGCAGCAAGCACTAACACAGGAGTACATCAAAGATGAAGAAAAGAAAAAAAGATAATAACTCTAATATGTAGTTCAGCACATTACCAACCTCCAGCACAGCTCCATAATCTGAAGCCCAGAAACAGACTCGGACATGGAAAATGCACATATCATCACGAACAGAAAGAACAAACGTAAACCACTAAAATCTTCAAATACATTTCAGAATCCTCCACCTATTAATGCAAGAAACCTCGGACAAGCAGAACTGATATATAACGAACCCAGAGAATTTTAATTCCAGAAGAAAAACAGAGACGGTTGATAATCAATTCGACTCCGCGGGGGGGTCGATGCAAGAATTAAGGGATTTCGGGAAAAAAGGAAAGGATAAAGATCCAGTATGAGGATAGATGCAGAGAAAAGCGTACCTTACCGAAACCCTAGCCTTAATATTGTGAAGACTAAGTAGCTCGTACAGAGCAAGCTCTGAAGCTTGAGCGGTGGAGCATCGCTCTGCCTTTAAAGAGAGCGGAAAAAGGTTTGCACGACTGCAGCCTCAGTGAATGTGGATGTGCGAGACTCTCAGCCGTCGATCTGATCATGCTAACATCACCGACTATACCCGGTGGCGCGGTGGACTGCCGGTGAGTGCATCCGTCGTATCAAATTCATGTCGGCGAGTAGCAAATAATCGTTAATTACTCGGCGACTGTCTGCTCTCCTGACACGGTTTCGATAAAAAGTCTCCAGATGACACGTGTAACGCTGACAATTTTCACTGCTGTGGTTCGGGAGCACTTGATCACTGTGCAGACTTTCCTGTTACCTCCTCGATAATACCAGAAATTCGTTTCCTTCGAAATTGGTGTCCACTTTAAAATAGGGACTATATACTAGAGAGTTATTTATTTATTTATTTTATATTTTTTGTATTTTTTTCGTTTTTACCAGTAAAAAAAAGGTTAACATTAGACATTTAATCTAGCCTCTAGGTCGCCTCCTTCACTAAGTTACCCCATTTGCAACGTGAATGTCTGCTCTGATACCAAATGGTAAACACCTAGCTAATACTACCCAAAAGATCGACCTGTTAGCTAACGGAAAATCGAATACTTAACTCCAGAACCATAACACAATATTTTAGTTAACTCAGAAGTGGAGGCTTTTTTGTGTAATCCCAACGGTGGGTTGGGGGGATTAAGTTAAAAAAACAACCCCCACTCCGCATTTCAGATAAGTGGGATTTAATTTTATATTAATGTATTTTATGGACCTTTTTCTAATTTGTGGCAAGGCATTTGTCGGTCAAAAGGATCAACGACACATGTAAAGCCCTTCTGGCCCCACCGAAGCCACCTGACTTTTCAAGCCCAACTTTGAAGCTCGAATGACATCCCCTTCCCCTATGTTGATTGTTGAACGTTGAATAGTTGGAAAACTTGAGAATCAAGTTTCCAATGAGAATCCGAGTTAGTACTTTCTTCTGCATTAAGAAAAAATTAAATAACAGAAGAAAAATGGGTTCCGGGGGGATGAATCGTTTGAATCGAACAGCTTCAGATTTGTTGACCAAAAGACAATCGACGGCTGAAGTTTTAGATAGAATACTGACAGAGACTGGCGGTTTACGGTCACCGGTCTCGGGGATCCTCACCTGCTCTAATTCTCTTCCTTTCGTTTGAGTATTTTCCGTTTGAATTTTGGTTATCTTCTTCATTAGTTTAATTATAAGATCATTCATTAGTCGAATATAATAAAAGTAATGAGGATTTGAGAGAGAAGATTCTGGAGAGGGGAAAATTAAGGTTTAAAGAATTCAAACGGAACAGATATTGTAAATCATGGATTGCGTCGCATTCGACGGGATGTCTTCTACTCTATTCCAAAAACCAAAACAACAAAATAAAATATTCTTTAACAATTCACCGAATGAGCAGTAAATCCACTGTTTCTCAGTCGTCGACCTCTCGCCATGCGAATAATCGGCGATTACTGGGTGTCACCGGCAGCCTCCGGTGGGATCCGTCAATGGCTTGCTCCCCAAGCCGCCCTGGGTCTCCGACTGCCACACCCTAGCTACTGTGAGTGAGTTTGACCTGAGAGGTGGAGCCGGTGAGTGGGTTTTTGACGTGTACTTCATTCAATATCGACACTTAATAATAAGGGGTAATTTTTAAAACCCACTCAACAAGTCCGATTCCATTACCAGTCCCAGCAGAGTTTTTTTTACAAATTTGCAGCTTCTGTTTCCTCAATTTGTTCAATTATGTGAACATGCATCGCCTGAGCGTTCAAAGGTTAGACCGGAGTTTCCAAAAACGTCAAATACGAGGGGAAACTTAGTCTTCCTTGCGCGCGTGCAGGTAGATCAGAAAAAAAAAAACAAAGTTTGTGATGGGAAAGGAAGCAGTAAAAACTTAGGTTTGTTTGAAGGTTCAGGGATCGGCCGCTTAATTTTGACCGGAGATTCACCAGGTAGGGGGAAAAGACAAATTAGAGGTGAAAAGGATGTATCGATATGTCTGGTCACTAGCATTGGAGGTGAGAGGAAGGTGGTCCAGGGTGCCGGTTGGGTTCAATTCACTTTGACTGCAGGCACAGGGGAATAAAAGAAAAGAGGTCACACAGGCGGCAGCGGAGAAGACGAGAGAAATGGGTTGGACGCCATTTTGACGCTGCATAAAAAAGGCAAGTAGTAGGCCTTTTTTGATGCCGGGAAAAAGTTTCGTTTCCGACGCAAACGAATGTTAAATTTGATGGAAATGAGGTCGAGTGCATGAATGGCGGGCGGATCTTTCCTTCATTCCTGTGTCTAAAGGTTGTTTCGATGGTTTTAACAGACCAAATCTCTTTGCAAAGTAAAAAGATTAATCTTCCGCAATTGACAGTGGGTCAAAATCTCTTAGCTGGACGGCAGATATAGAGTTGTTGAGAGGATTGTGATCTGACTGCTGTGTCTTTTTTCTTAAGAGGAAAAAAGTTAGAGAAACCAAGCTTAGTCGTGGAATTAATCCATACGATTGTGATCGTGGTGGTACCTTGGAATGGTGTGACAGACAGCAAAGAGTTAGGCCGCATTAAATTGTCTTATATTATCAAACAAAACTGGCTATTTCCTCTGCACATTTTCTTGTTTCCTTTATTTTTCCTGGAACTTTCGCCGGTGTCTTTTAGTGTTTTCAGCGAGTTGACCGCTTCCAGAAGTTCGACGACCCTGAAGACTTAGATCGCTACGTCCTTTGGATTCTTCCGCAATTACGCCCTTTGGTACCTTTCAATTATCTTTTGGTTTTCTCTTCGAGCTTCCGTCTACTTCTTTTTGCGTTTATCCCATTCTTTGATTACGGATTACGATGGATTCAAGCTATCATTGGCTGTGCGGGCGAGTCAAGGACCGAATTCCCCAAATCGATACGTTATATATGACAAAGGTAGAGAGAGTCTTGTACGTATTATTTTTTTCCCCTATGAAAGTAGATTGATTGAGGTGAGGGCCATCCCAATCTCCATCGACGCCTTTTTCCCCAACACGAAACCCTGTTGGTTTCTGGAAAGAGATGCTCGGCCTTCTTAATGAGAATGGAAACGAGAATCCTGATTCATACGGAGGTTTCTTATGGCTATCGGAAACAGGAGCTTCCTTGGAAGTTCCCTGATATCATCTCTGTCTCTTTCATGCTTGAATCAATCAGCGAAAAAATTCCGGAAGAGGGTCCTAACTCCTATTCCATTCAAGCATTTGGTCAAACGACGACTGAAAATCGAAATCTTTGGGCCTGAGTGCTGATGAAGATTCTCATGGAAGCTTAGATGGATTCGCTGGGCATTTGATCCTGACTCTGAATGCATGAGTTGTAGAGATGTAGATCCCCACTCTTTAATTAAATCTCAACATGTGACTTACAATCTTATAAGATAGAAACCAAAACATTTGACCTCCCTTATATACTGCCTGTAAAGTTTCTATCGAGAGTCTAGGTTCATTACGCAAGTAAAAACACGTCTTCAAAGTCTTATCCGCATCTGAGAAATTCTTCTTACTCCCATCAAATCAAAACATCTTATCAATCACAATATCCTGTCCTCTCATCCTGCACTTTGGAGGATTTTCCCTTCAAACCAATCTGAATGGAACTCGAGATGGGTTAAGAGTTGTTTTAAGTAAACTCATTTACTTAGACTAACCAATACCAATACCAATACCAATACCAGGACGGGAGTGCAAGAGCCGGAAAAGATCGAGGGACTAATTTATTCGGCCTTCAGATGAGGGTCTTCAAGCATTATCCTGGAGAGGTGTTGTCTGGATTTTGCCATGCCATCTTCCCTCAACAGCAAACAACAATCTTGCCTATTTTTGAGGCGCATTTCTTATTTCGTCCCTTCCTCACCTATTTCCGCCATGTTAATCTACATCTTCTTCAGTTTCTTCATTGCTCTACCGGATTAGGGTATTGCTGACCTAGACATTACAGACGAAAGCCGTCGTTCAAAAGCACAATTTCTCTATGATTAGTGAAATTGACGTTCTCGATACTGTGAAGAAAGGGAGAAATTGCCCTTTGTTAACAAATTTCTCCCTTTTTGTGAGCTATGGAGAAAGGGCCATTTATGTTAGTTCTTAAAAAATTGATGCTATCTATTCGCTCTTCATGTTTAATACTTACAAATCACTAGGTGTTTAGTACCTATTTATCGTGTTCAATACTGGTAAATTGTAATGTCATTTCGTCTTCATATATCCACTTTCAAAAATATTTTAGTTGTTCTCCTTTGCTTTGTGCATGCGTTTATTTTTTCCTATATGACTAGTTTGTATATCCTATATTACAACTAGGGGTGGCATCGAACTGAGCTGAACTCGAACCTGCCTATGTTTGAGCAGAGTTTGATTTAAATATTTCAAACTCGAGCTCGAGCCGAGCCTTGGATCGAACCTAAAATTATTATCGAACTCGAGCCTAATAATTTTAATCGAGTTCGAGCCGAGCTCGAGCTTCAACATTTATTTAAAACTTTTCAAAAAATACATGTCTCGAGTTCGTGCTCCAACATACATTTAAGATTTTTCAAAAAATATATGTCAAATAAATTGTATATAAAATTATGTATACATTTTACATAAAATTAGGAATGACCTCTACTTAAAATTGGGCATAAGGGTGGCATTGAATCCAAGAGTCCGAACCTTGTTCAAGTCAAACTTGATTTAAATATTTCGAACTCGAGGTCGAGTCGACCCTAGCCTTGAATCTAAAATTGTAATCGAACTCGAGCTTAATAATTTTAATTGAGTTTGAGTTCGAGCCCTAATCGAACTTGAGCTTAATAACTTTAACTGAGTTTGAGCTCGAGCTCTAATCGAGTTCGAGCTTAACCTACATTTAATACTCTATATAAAATATATGTCAAATAAATTATATATAAAATTATGCATACATTTTAAAAAAAGAAAGATAGGGGAGGTTCAGGATTGAATTTCAATAATGGATTAAAATGCACCAATATTAATCTTTTTTATTCCAAATGTTGGCTAGCTTGTTTTGTAATTTTTGAATTTGGCCATAAATTTACTATGGCCTCCTTAGTGCCCCTGGTTGAAAATTTATATTCTAGGAAAACTGAATTTTTTTTCCTATGATATATATTTTAAAAAAACCTTTAAATAAAATCCTATTACTATTAGTGACTTATTAAAAAATTACAAGAAATATTTTAAAATTTTCTTAGGAATTTTTTTTAAATTTTTTTTTCACTTTATGATCTGTTAGGATCCTCACGAGCCATGGATCTTGTCACCCTCCTCTCTTCTCTTCCTTCCATTACCTTGCTTGACGTTGAGATAAAATGATGGAATGGTGAAGACAAAATTTTGGAAAAGGAATTGGGGAAAAACGGGAGAGAGCTTGAAGGAGCTCTCGACCTGTTTATCTAATTTAATTTAAGCTATAGTAGACTCAATTGCTACCTCTTCATTACCCTAGCCGTCCCCCTAAATAGGGTTGAGGACACCCAAAATACTTTAGACCCCTTGGGTCAATGGTTCAAACCAATAAATGCTAAACCAACCCAAACCAAAGACAATTACATGGAAATTGAAAATCACATTAATTAATTCCTACGCCTGCTGGTAACTCATGATGCTCTAGAGTCCATAACACGTGATGCTATAGAGTCCATAACATGTGATGTTATAGAGTTCATAACATCCCCCCTCCCCCCCCCCCCCCCCCCCCCAGAAAAAGAGCTTGTCCTCAAGCTCGAAGGAAGGATATAGGAGTCGAAATGCTGATAACGACTCTCATGTGGTGTCACTGGGGTCGACATCTGCCCACTGGACGAGAATTTCCCAATCACCTTGAATGTGGCGTGCTTTTAAAACCTGAACTGGAGTAGAAAGGACTCTGCCCTCATGTAGTGGCGGCAGTGGAGTGTGCAGTAGGGGCGAATCACCCTGGAATGGCTTCAATTGGGAGACGTGAAATACATTATGTATCCTTGCTTCCGTTGGTAGCTGCAAGCGGTATGCCACGGGGCCAAATTTTTCCAACACCTGAAATAGATCATAATATTTTGGAGACAGCTTATGGCGCTTGGATGCCGTCAGGGACAACTGGCGGTAGTGTTGAAGCTTTAACCACACATAGTCTTCGGGGAAATAAAATACCACCCGGTGCTTCTTATCATAATAGAGCTTCATGGAGTGTTGGGCCTCCTGGAGATGAGTACGTACCTCAGTGAGCATAGCGTCTCTGTCAGCTAACACTTGGTCCAAAGTGACGACTTTGGATGCCCCAGGTTCATATGGTAACAGACGAGGTGGATCTTTGCCATAAACTACCCTAAAAGGAGTATATCCTAGTATTGTGTGGTAAGATGTGTTATAGCAAAATTCTGCCCATGTAAGCCATTTCACCTACCGTCTAGGTGCGTCCCCCACAAAACAAAGAAGATACATATCAATCGTGCGATTGACAACCTCTGTTTGTCCGTCCGTTTGTGGATGATATGCAGACGAAAATGCCAATTGGGAGCCCTGTAATTTGAATAATTCCTTCCAAAAGATACTGGTAAAAATGACATCCCTATCACTGATAATGGATGTGGGAATTCCGTTTAATCGGACAATGTTGTCCATAAATAACTGAGCGACCTGAGCAGCAGTATATGGATGCGCCAAAGCAATGAAGTGACCATATTTTGAAAACCAATCAACTACGACGAATATCACTGATTTACCAGATGAATTGAGAAGGCCAGCAATGAAGTCCATTGAAATGTCGGACCAGATTTGAGACGGTAGTTACAAAGGTTGCAGTAGGCCGGCAGGACTTAAAGATTCGGCCTTGTTTCATTGACAAATCTGACAAGCAACTACATAATCAGCAATTGTGCTCTTCATGCCCTTCCAGTAAAATTCCCAACTGATTCGGAAATAAGTTTTCTGTCGACCCTCTTGTGTGCTATCATGGATAGAAGACAGGATGGTGTGAAGAAGTGGGGACGTATGATGCATAAAAATCCTATTTTTGTAGAGTATAAGACGATCTTGAATCGTCCAATGAGGAGCTGTTGTCCCCTATTGAATCTCCTGATATAATGACATGAGTTTCGGATATTGATGTATTTCCTCACGAATAGAATCCAGTACAAGTAAACTTGTGTTGCTGAAATATTCCAACGTGACAAAGGATCAGCCCCCAAATTCGAACTACCTGGCTTATAGTGAACCGTAAAATCGAAGCCCATGAGTTTAGTTAACCAATGTTGCTGTGGGGATGTGGTGAGGCGTTGTTCAAGAAGATACTTGAGGCTGCAATGATCTGTACGAATGAGAAATGGTCGTCCCCATAGATAAGGTTGCCAATGTTGGACAACCTTGGCTAACCCAAGCAATTCCCTCTTATATGCAGCTAATTTATGGTGGTGTTGTCCCAACTGGCGGCTGAAATAAGCTATGGGGTGTCCCAATTGTTGTAACACTGCCCCTATACCTCCCCCGGATGCATCACATTCCACCACAAAGTCTCCCTCAAAATCTAGTAATTGTAGTACTGGCACTGAGGCTAAGGCCTCCTTTAACAACTGAAAGGCCTGATCCGCTAAAGAAGACCAGTGGAAGACATATTTTTTGAGAAGGTTGTTGAGTGGTGCTGCTATTTGGCCATAAGATTTGATAAATTTTCTGTAATATCCCGCTAGGCCCAAAAATCCCCTTAATGCTGTGATGGAGGTGGGAACCGGCCAATCTGTTACTGCTTGTATCTTGCTAGAGTCAACTTTCACGCCCATAGCTGATATGACGTTGCCCAAATATGCCACCTCAGAGGTACCCATAGAACATTTGGATTTATTCAAAACCACAGGATGAGAGCGTAGAATGGTAAATACCTGATGGAGGTGTTGGAGATGTTCAACCCAATTTTTGTTGTAGACCAGAATGTCATAAAAAAATATTAACACATAGTTGCGCAGAAGCGATGAAAATACCTCATTCATGAGGGCCTGGAAGGTGGAGGGTGCATTGGAGAGACCGAAGGGCATGACGAGGAACTCGAAATGACCCTGATGTGTGCGGAACGCAGTCTTCTCCACATCTGCCGGGTGAACTCTTATTTAATGATAGCCCGATTTCAAATCTAACTTGGTAAAAATTGTAGCACCATGTAACTCATCCAGCAACTCGTCCACTGGAATGGGGAACTTGTCTTTAATTGTCTGCAAGTTGAGTTGCCTATAGTGGACACAAAATCTCCATGATTTATCCTTTTTGCATACTAGTAACACTGGTGAGGAGAAAGGAGACTGACTGGGCTGGATCACTCCCTGAGCGAGCATATTCATGCATTGTCTTTCTATTTCATCTTTCTTTATATGTGGGTAACGATAAGGCCGCACCACTACTGGATTAGTTCCCAACTTTAAACGAATGCGGTGATCACAGTGACACACTGGTGGTAGACCCCTAGGGTCATTAAATAAATCCACAAATGCTGTAAGTAAAGGAGCTAACTGTCCATCACCATTGTTCTGAAACCGTAAAGTGTGAAGTGCGTTAGGGACCTGTGCCACGATACCTTGTAATGTAATCTGGCCCTGTGGTGCTGTAAATGTCATAGTCCGAGCCTGAAAGTCCCATAATATAGGGCCTAATAACTGAAGCTATTTGACCCTAAGCACCAAATCTAATCCAGCCAAGGGAATGACCAATAAGTCCGCCTGAAATGAATGTCCCTCACTGGTGAAAGGGGTGTTTGCACATAACCCCACACTTGCAATTTTAGCCCCATTGGCCACTGAAACCGAGAGACCCCTTTGTTGTTGAATTTCCAATCCCAATTGTTGCGCTGCTGGTTCATTGATAAAATTATGTGTGCTGCCAGGATCCACTAAAGCAAGTAGCATGAGGTGGTGTAACTTGGCCTTGACCTGCATGGTATTAGAACTATGTAGGCCATGCATGGCATGGAGGGAGAGCTCTGGTTCTTGCTGTACCTCTTCCACAAATTCATTTTCAGGAAGCTCTTCTGAATCGTCTTCCAAAAGTTCAATACTGAATAAACGCTTACAAGTATGTCCTGGAAGGAATTATTCGTCACAATTAAAACATAGGCCCTTGGCCTTTCTAGCCTCCATTTCCTGTTTAGTCAAAACTTTACGTGGAAGAGTGTGGGGAGGCACACTTGGAGACTGGTCTACTTGGTTAGGGGTAGATGACCCAAAACGTGGGCCAGATGCAATACCCTATATTCTGTTGTTCCAAAGTGGTTTTCGGTGTAAGGATTCTTTTAGAACTCTTTGTTTGTGTTCCACAGCTCTGGCATAATTCATTGCTGAGTTCAAATCTATCGGACCAAGTAATTCCACTTCCAATCTAACCGCTTCAGTCAATCCAGCATTAAAAATCTGAACGTGTAGGTGAGGAGGAACAAATTCACTGGCTCGGGCCAACCTTTCTTGGAACGTTTTTTGGTACACTTCTAAGGTGCATGTATGTTTAAAGTTAATCAATTCCCCCACTGGGTTGCTGCTAGCTGGAGGTCCAAACCTCATCTGGAAAGCAAGTTTAAAGTGTAGCCAATCCTGAGTGGAATGGACATTTCGGTAGTGATGGAACCACATGAGCGTTTCATCGAGCAGGTGGTAGGCGCCATTGTAACCTTGTCCATATCCACCGTTTGTTGATGATAGAAAAATTATTCACATTTCATGAACCAAAGTAAAGGATCTTTAGAGCCATCATATGTAGGAAAGTTAAGTTTAAAGTACTTTGGAACCGTGGTTGGTCCTCGTGCGTGAGTAGCCATGGGAACAGGTTGTTGGCGCAGTGGTGGGTTTGGTGGTGGCGTGAATTGTGGGTGATGTACTGGTTGTGGTTGAAGGTTGGTGGCTGGTGGTGGCATTGGTGATTGAATTGCAGCAAGTTGGCGGATGACTATTTGGAGAGATGATTCCAGCGTATGTAATATATTATGGATGTGAGAAATTTCGGTACCTTGAAGAGTGGATCATTGTTGAAGTTCTGAAAGTACTTGACGTATGTCCTCTGGAGAAGAGGAATCACCAAGGGTGGACCTGTCTGATACCACGTTGTTAGGATCCTCACGAGCCATGGATCTTGTCACCCTCCTCTCTTCTCTTCCTTCCATTACCTTGCTTGACGTTGAGATAGAATGATGGAATGGTGAAGACAGAATTTCAGAAAAGGAGTTGGGGAAAAACGGGAGAGAGCTTGAAGGAGCTCTCGACCTGTTTATCTAATTTAATCTAAGCTAGAGTAGACTCAATTTCTACCTCTTCATTACCCTAGCCATCCCCCTAAATAGGGTTGAGGACGCCCAAAACACTTTAGACCCCTTGGGTCAATGGTTCAAACCAATAAATGTTAAACCAACGCAAACCAAAGACAATTACATGGAAATTGAAAATCACATTAATTAATTCCTACGCCTGCTGGTAACTCGTGATGCTATAGAATCCATAACACGTGATGCTATAGAGTCCATAATATGATCTCGCACATGTGAAATCATCTTCGCACCCGGGGGAGAAATACTTAGGTATCATGTTTTGGTTTTCCGTCAAGACGATGTGGAGGAAAGGGGGTTACGACACCGACAAGGACCTGTCGTCGGGGATGACGGCTGCGACGACGGATACATAGGCAAAGTCGAGGGAGTAAGAAATCGAATGGATGGCGATAGAGGCGGCCAATGAGCAGCTGTCGACGACGATAACAACCGACGGGAGGGGCTCGGCGGTGACCTCCGACGGGAGGGGCTCTACGGGAGGGGCTCGACGGGAGGGGCTCATGCAAAAATAATAAAAATTTTGTGTTTGATTATTAAACAAAGTTCATGCATAATTTTATGAGTCGTTATGAAGAATTTTATGCTGAGAGTGTGAATTATTTTGAACAGAATTTATGTATAGTATTTATGTACAATTTTAAGAAGAGGTCATGTACAATTTTCTATAGAATTTATGTATAATTTATATGATATGTATTTTATGAAAATTTTAAATATAGCTTGGAGTTCGAACCCGGCTCGAGCTCGAACTCGAGTTCAAAATATTCAGATCAAACAAAACTCTAACAAAAACATGTTTGAGTTTGGTTTGGCTCGATGCCACCCCTACGACAAAGAAATGGTAAAAAAGAAAAGAAAAAAAGCCGTATGTTCTCTAATGCCTACTTAAAAGTTAACAATTCACATATGAAAAATGTTTTTTCTCTTTTCTTTCCCTCTAAAAAACTTGTTTGGTATAAAATTTTAAAGCAAAAATAATCCAAAAATAATTATTTTTTTATTGATACTAAAAATTATAGAAAATAAATTCTAGGGGATGGGAAAACTAATTTAGACTGCAGAAATGAAAATGAACACTCCCGAAGCTTTAAGAAACTTCTACTAAAATTTATTATAAACTCATTTAAAACCTTATTGTAATCATAAGTCTCTTAATAAAAAAAAATATAAAGGGCTCAAGTAAATTACTTATTTAATTAATATATATTAAATTGATGAATTATTTGGCTTCTTTTAATAGTTTTTAGTCCGGAAGAATTTAAAATTTTGTTTTATGTCTTACCAATTACCATGATATTTATGGCCCCCTCTCGGGAAACTGAGGTGAGGGTCCCACAAGCACTTGTGGTAGAGGCGGGCCCACAAGCACTCAGCCTATCCCTTGTAGCGCACAAGGACATTATCTACCCAGCTGGTTAAGTAAAAACACGCTTCCCAAGTAGGCTATCCCCTTATCTGCCTGCTTCTATCGGCTATCTGCAAAGGAATGTCCCCTTGTCAAAACCACCTATAGACTTCCCTAAAAAGGTAGAAAATTGAGCTTATAAGCGATTCTACGTAGAGCCCAATGAGGTGGCAAAGGAGGTTACAAGAGTATAATTAAAGAAGATAGATATATATCTATTTATGTTTTTATTTTATAAAGTTTGTACCTCTAAGAGTATTGTACTCATTGTAAACCTCCTTCAACAATTATAAATAGAGGCTCAAGGCATGGAGTAGATCATTAAGTCTCTCCTCTTCCCTCACAAATTCAGTCCCTAGAATTTTCTCGTCTTCCATACTCTCTCTCTCTCTCCATCTCTCTAGCCCAGTTCTTTCTTCTTTTTTCTTCCTCTCCTCTTTTGTTACATTAGTCGAGGACCTTGTCATGGGATACTAAATTTTCTCGACTTTATCATGTGATACTAAATTTAACAGAATGTGAGACAGCTAGCTAGGAATTTTTGCTACACAGCTCCGAAACCCCTGTGAGCTAGTTGTCCAGCGAGGAGCTGCTGGAATGCAGGTTTCGGAATTAAGTCCAACAGACATTGTCAAGTAGGTTAGTTTGGGCGTGAGCACTAGCTAGTTTCTTCCCTGCTTTTCCTTTTGAAATGGTAAAGGTCCCTTACCTTAGTTATTTTCTTGCCTTCCCTTACCCAGTTTGAAGTGAAGTTACTTCTTTAGGGTAATCGATTTCTTCTCTGAGACCCCTCTATAGCTAATTTTCCGCTGCTTGACTGAGCTCCTTGCTTTTGTCAAGGATCATTGGCTCATAACGTGTCGTGCCCTTTTAGACTGATCGGATCATGAGAGCCGAGGGGAGGTGCGCTTTACCAAGACTCACTTAGTAAAAGTCCTAGATCCGGAAATGATCTCAGATCATTAGTACCCAGAACAAAACTGATACCTCAAACCTCACGGCTATCAAAAGATAGGTAGCTCTCTCTTGAAGGATGAGGTTGAACTTGCAATTAAGGCATGATTCTCACTTAGCTTGCACTGCAGCAACAACAGGGGTGGCAAGTGCCCGCATGCAGCAGCTACTGAGGATGCTAACTTGGACGCGGGTTGGTGTGGCCATGCGGGTAAGCTAGAAGCACACGTTAGGTACACAGCGTTTGTAACACCAGAGCTTGACGTGCAAGAGGCGCAGCAAGTGGGCTTCTGTGCACTAAAAAATGGAAGCCAGCTTCCTTTTCGTCTTGCATCAATAATCAATCCTTTTCGGTATCAAAGCTTTTAGTCCTAGCATACAAGCCACTTATGGTTTCTATACTAGTACCTGCAGCTTCCCTACCACCACCTTGCCCAACATCCGGTACTGAAAGTCCTACTCTCGACTACCCTTAAGGGAGACCCTAGTCTTAAGGAAGGAAATAGCTTTTATTGAAAGGCTAGTCAAGCTCATGGGTTCACCTTAGCCAACGACCCACGACGGACGGAGCTTACACTTGTTTACTAATTATGATGGTTCACAATGGGCCTCTTTCCTCCCTTGTTTGTTTAGGCATTGCAATCATGCTGGTGGGGCGTTTACATCAAAGTGCCTGCAAGCTTGTGCGCTTTATGGTAGGCTTGAGACTTTCTACCTGAATAGCAAGAGTTAGGCAAAGGAAAGAGTAAGTCCAAGCGTGGATCACTGAGATATATATATTAACCATTTTCTGTGTCAATGTGTGTCTTTACGTGTAGAAAGGCAATTGCTTGCTTCACTTGATCTTCCAAGCTCTTCGTACAAGAGCTTCTCTCCGTTTCAAGAATTTGACAATCCAAAGAAGACGTACTCGAAGGGGAATTTATATTAGAATCCAAATCAAAAGCCATTTCAGGTGAGAAATATTATCAAATATTCACATTTTCTATTATTATTAATTTCTCACGTTGATTGAAGTTTTAAATTTGATTTAATATTTAACTTTAATCTCTATATTTATTATTTTATTCTATGTTAATTTAATATTTATAATTTTTATAATGATTGCAATGTCTGCAAAGCTTTTTAGTGTTTAATTATTTTTATTACATTATTCCAATTGTAGTTATTCTAAAAATTTAATTTAATTTAATTAATTTTGAATATTTATATCTCTTTATTTATTTAAAAATTTATTTATGATTATACCATTTATTTTACTGTTTTGATATTTTTTATTTATAATTATTTAAGTTATTTTTATTGAATACAAAAATTAAAAATCATCTCTAGGTTTGTCTGTGTTCAAGAAATGGAAGGAGGCACACCTCCTAACTCTAGCTAGGTCTTTCTATTTAGATAAACAGGTTCTAGATGAACCTTTCACAAATTTATGTAAAGAAAGGGAAACAATCACACCCTTACTTGGAGAGATTCTTCTCCTTGAGAGATTCAAGCTGCCTCCTCCTTTGTAGCAAATTGTGGAATGACCAAGGAGTTTGTACTATGATGCATGCAAGGATGATTGTAAGAGATAGAAGATTTTCATGGGTAAGGCTCTCTTTCTTTCTCTCTAAAGCACATTTGGAGGAAATTTGAAAATAAAGATTTGTGACGTGAGTATATACCAATTAACGCTCATTCACTTCTTTACTCATAGTTTGGTGGGGGTATAAAAGAGTCTTACATGACTCTCACAATAGGAAGTCTCACAGAGCTAGAATTTATATGGTGGAGTTTAAGAAGAGTCTCATGGAAGGAGGTCTCATAGAAGAGTCTCAATTAAAAGTATTTTAATTATGTTAGTCTTCTATTTATATTCACTTATTCTATTGTTCTAGGACTTTTAGTATTTAACTTTGGGTGTAACTGAGATAAGAGTAATTTAATTGTAATGAGATTCTTCTTGTTTCCTCTATTATAAATAAATGTTCATTGTACTCAAATTACATCAAGTTAGTGAAGTTTTTCTCTTTTTTAGAAATTCAACATGGTATATAAGCGGTTTTTGTGAGTTGACTCAGTCAACCCATAGAGATAATGTGATAATTTTATTTATTTATTATCTTTAGTACTTTAGGTTCGTATTCTATCTTTTTCTTCCATTCCTATCCCATGATCCATTATTTTCTTGGCATTCGTACCTCCATACATAAATTTTAATACTTAAAATTATATATTGACAGAAAGATCTTCAAGTCTACTTTACAATACAAAAATAAAATTTTCAATTGAAGTTTTCTATGAAGAGAAAGCGATATTTGAATCAGCAAAAATCAGACAACAAGAGAGGTAATAGCAACAATAGAAAGCTTCAACTTTCGAGGCATTTTGTACCTAAAAAATAAGACATTATATGGAGAATTGTACATTAAAAGAAATATTTGTAAGTCTATTTTCTTACCTATCCAACCAATTCTCAATTTGAGTTTTCTAGAGGGAGATATGCATATCAGAAGAGTTAACGGTTATGCCAGCCAAAGAAGAAAGAGTACTAAATTTGGCAAGATTAAATAGTCTAAAATCTATCAGATTCATTCTCTCAAAATAAGTATATTTTATAAAGAAAACTTATACTTGGATGAAATGTATCAAATTTTAGTTTCAGAAGGAGCAACTGTCATGTCAATTATCTATATTTAAGGAGATATTTACATTGGAGTTGGTAAGGGTCAAACTATAGAATGAAGCAAATCAAGAGCTTATAAAAGATTTAAGAACAAATTTTTTTCTATTAAATTAGATAGTAATTTAAATATATTTGAGTATATTTTCTTGGTCAATAAACAATTTGTGATTCTAAGCTGTATTTTTGGAGATATGGATATCAGAAGTACCTAAGGTCAGTTTTGCTGAAAATCTCTTTATGCATTGACATGAATTGAGTTTTGTTTTCTCCTAAAATCAGAGTTTTTTAGCTAAATTTATCTTCTAATTAGATATTTTTGGTCAAACTTAATTACTCTATGATGAGCTCATTCAAGGTATGCCATATCTTGCTTCAATGTTATTTTCAAGTTTTGCATTTTTGTTACTTGGTTGTGTATCTTACGCTTGAACTCAAAAAATTGTGGACATCCCCAAAAAAGTTATACTTGGTCAAATTTATTAAGATCTACCGTTGTGTTTTCATCACTTCAAAGTAATGACTAGACCCATTACCTAAAAAGTATAGGAGTGTGCCCAACATCCATCTTGAGTCAAGTCTTTTATTCTTCACCCAAGAGGTGATTTGTGTTTGAGCTACCCTTGAAAAGTGAGTAGTCTTTTTGTTAAGCCCTACAATTGGGTTGTTTTTCTGCCTTTAAAATTGTGAAGAGTGTATGTCAAGTCAAGAAGGATTCCCAACGGTGAAGCAAGACCACAGAGTAGCGACGACCAGAGTTCATGCTCTGGTTTCTTAGGAGCGTAGACAACGTTCGTCGGACAGCAGGTTGATGGTACAGCGAGAGCTTTCAGCTCTTACGGCGGTGGATGAAACCACCACTACCTCACAGGACTGATGGAATAGTCCAGACAGAAAGCGTCGCGCTCTCTGGACTCTCGGCGAAGAGGACGGCGCTGGAGAAGATGAACAATCTCAAAAAATGCTTTCTTGCTTTCTTGTCTCTTCATTAGCTATTTAAGCTTAAGTTTAAGAGGTTATTACAAACTGGCCCATGGGCCCAATACAATGCCTACTCTAAATACCTTTTTTACATAATCCAAATTGTACAACAATTATAATAAAAAATTCTATCTAAATTACAATGCAAGATATCGTAACATCCCCCCTCAAATTGATGCTGGTGAGTCAACCAGCAACAATTTACCAACCAGAAAATTATGCCGTGGTTGAGACAATGCTTTGGTGAAGACATCAGCCACTTGAAGATCCGAAGACATGTACAGAAAGATATTACCCGGCACTACAAAGTGTTGTGGATAGAGTGACAGTCAACCTCAATGTGCTTGGAGCGCTCATGGAAAACAAGATTGGCCACAATATGAATAACACTCGTATTATCCGCATGAAGGGGTGTAGGGGAGGTCTGAGGAAATTGAAGCTCAACAAGAAGACCGCGGAGCCAAATAACTTCAGAGCACACAGTAGACATGGCGCAATACTCGGCTTCGGTAGAGACTTAGACACCTGGTCCTGTTTCTTACATTTCCAAGAAATCGGTGCATCCCCTAAAAACATACACCAGCCTATAGTAGAGCGATGGGTATCGGGGTACCTTGCCCAATCAGCATCACTGTATGCCACCAGTCGAAGCTTAGAGCTGGTAGAAAAGAATAATCCATGAGGAAAGGACCCGCTCAGATAGCAGATGATACATCGAACTGCCGCAAGATGAAGGTACAGAGGAGATGACATAAACTGATTGACCTGATGAACTGCATAGGAGATGTCCGAACGAGTAGTGGTCAAATATATAAAACTCCCTACCAGACAACAATAGAGAGTCCGATCTTCAAAGAGAGTCCCTTCATCTTTTCTATATTTGGCATTGACCTCCATAAGGGTAGCCACAAAAGATGTGTCCTCCAACCTAGCGAGTGTAATAAGATCTTGAATATACATATGATGGTTTAAGAAAATACTAGTGAGTTTGTGATGTACCTTTAGCCCTAAGAAATACGTGAGTTGCCCAAGATCCTTCATATGAAAGGTGGCATGTAACCCCTACTGCAACTTGGTAATCAGTCTAAAGTCAGTGCCAGTAAGAATGATGTCATCCACATAAACCAGGAGAATGATCATGCCTATGGCAGACTTATGATAGAATAGAGATGAATCATATTGAATCTGTGTAAACCTGTGGAGAATAGGTGTGCCACGGAATTTCTCAAACCAAGCCCGAGGGGCTTGCTTAAGCCCATACAGAGGACGACGAAGCTTGCAAACCTGATCAAGAGAGGAGGTAGTCATATCCCAAGGGAGCTTCATGTATACACCTTCCTGAAGGTCATCGTGGAGAAAGGCATTCGTCACATCCATCTGATGCAGCGACCAGGATTGAGAGGCTGCAATGGTTAATATAGTACGGACCGTGGTCATCTTGGCAACCAGTGCAAATGTTTCCTCATAATCAATCCCATATTCCTGTCGGTTCCCTAGGGCCACAAGGCTGTCTTTGTACCTATCCAACAATCCATCTGACCACAACTTGACATAGAATATACATTTACTCCCAAGATGCCGAATAGTAGGAGGGCAAGTCACAATGTCCCAAGTGTGATTTTCTTCGAGCGCTTGTAGTTATGTTCGCATTGCCTTTTGCCAACATTCATGTGCTATAGCTTGTTTATAGCCAGAAGGAATGAAAATAGAAGACAAAGTAGTTGCAAGTGATACAGGGGAGGGAAAACCATACCTGGCAGGAGGGTAAGAATGACTCGTGGATATGCAACGAGTGATGGGAGCAGGAGCAGAGGGAAGATCAGGAGCAAGCGCCAGGTCAAAATGGGGAGGGGGTAGCGATGCAGTGGGGTGAGGCTCATCAAACCTTTACAGGCTAGACAAAGATGCAGAAGGCAGTATAACTTGAGAGGGAAAAAAATATTGATTTTCAAAGAAGACCACATTCCGAGAAACACGGACTCGACGCACCTAGGGATTATAGCAAACATAGCCCTTTTGAGAAACGACATACCCAAAAAATGCACACATAACTGATTGGGCTGTAAGTTTATGTCGTTCATGATCAGGTAGATGCACAAAACAAACACAACCGAACGTCCGAAGATTAGTGTGGGACGGAGAATAACCAAATTATTTAACAAATGGAGAGACATGATGCAAGGTAGGAGAGGGTAGGTAGTCGATTAAAGGAAAGAAGGTAGAGAGAGCTTCACACCAAAACCGAGGAGGAACAAATGATTCAATGAGAAGGGTGCTGACCATATCAAGAAGGAGACAATTTTTCGCTTAACAACGCCATTTTTTGTGGTGTCGAGGGACAAGAACAGTGAGAAATAATGCCTTTGCTTTGAAAAAATTCCTAGAATTCAGCCGACATGTACTCGCTTCCAGAGTCAGAGGGTAGTACTTCAACGTGAGCAACGAACTGTGTTTCAATGAGTGCAAAAAACCTCTTAAAAACGACAAAAACTTTAGACTTAGCCTGTAAGAAGCAGACCCAGGTAAATAGGCTAAAATCATCAATAAAGGTGACAAAGTACTTATTTTGTGCATGTGAGACAACAGGAGCAATTCTCCAGACATCACTATGAATAAGGTCAAAGCAGTGGGAGGCATGTGAGGCATGATGAGGAAATGGTAGAACTTTATTTTTGCCAAGTTTGCATGATGAATAGTCAAAATAAGTATCAAGAGAAGTACAGTCTTGATTGCCTAATAAACCCGATTTAAACAATATACGAAGAACATCCGAGTTTGGGTGGCCTAGACGTTTATGCCATATCTTAGTGCCAGAGCCAACAACATTACAGGCAAAAGAAAGTACAAGAGAACATGGAATAAAGGTGGATAGAAAGACTTTAAGTGGAAATGGCCTGCCCACTTTAGGCCCCTTCACGATCACCTTCCCCGACGCTTGATCCTGCACAACACAGCCAGAACGAGAAAACTAAACATTACAATTTTTATCAAACAGTTGACCAACAGACATAAGGTTTGTCGATAGGTTAGAGGACACACAGACATCTGCTAAAGAAGGAGAGAGATCACTAAAAACACTGATAGGCAGAGTGCTGCCATCAGTAGTGTTGATGTGCAGGTTGCCATTATACTTTCTGACATTTGAAAGAGACATTACATTGTTGGTCATGTGGTTAGAGGCACCAAAATCAAAATACCATGGCTGAGTAGAGATTTTCTGCTTACCTGAGATACCAAAAGTAGAAAAAATAGATATGATCATCTGTTGTACCATTTCAGGAGTGAGAGTGGTCGAACTTACAGGTACTGGAGATACCAGAAGTGCAGTGACGGGGATGACAATCGATAATGCTGCAGAACTAGAAGTACCAGTGGAGGCATGATAAGTTGTATTCTTCTTCTTTTTCTGGGCGAGTTGGGCAAGCTGCGATGAGATGTCCCGACTTCTTGCAGCAGTTACAAGACTTCTTGGGGCATTCTCGAGAAAAGTGACCATATGCCTTGTAGTGGAAGCACTGAACAAAACTCATGTCCTGACCTTTATTTTTCCCTTGTGCTACATAAGCCACTGGAACCGAGATATCAGTCTAGACTCGATGTTCCATCCCGGTCTAAGTAGCAAGGCGCTGCTCTTCCCTCTAAAGTTTACTCAAACATGCATCTAGTGATGACACTGGATGATGATTCATCAGATGTGATCGAGCAATCTCAAATTCTGGACGTAGCTTCATCAAGAATTGGTCCCATTTAATGGTTTCATGTATGACTTGAACAATAGAGAGAGTAGCAACCGGGACATTCTCATTAACAATATCAGTGTAGTCTGCCCACAGATTTTGGAAGCCCGAGAAATATTCTTCAATGGAACGGCCTCCTTGTGTGAAATTTGCCATTTCATATTCGACTTGAAATCGACTCGCCGTGCTGGTTTGATGATAAACCTTTTGGAGGTAGTTCCACATATCTACTGCAGTTTTTTAGGGCCTTAGATTAAGGACTAAATGAGGTTCAATGAATCCAAGTATTCAGGTCATGACTCTAGCATCCATGGTAGTCCCTTTTGACAACGCTTCAGCATCGCAAGGTGCCAGATCACTCCCATCAATATGACCTCATAAGTCTTTTCCCATGACAAATAGCCAGAATTGAAATTCCCAAGCACTCTAGTTCTTACCTGTGAACCGAATAGGAGAAAAATCTAACTTGTCTATTGACACGTTAAGATCAAAATTTTGCTGAGAGTTTTAGAAATACCACACCGCGGCCAACAAATTCCAAGTCTACCCCCACAATTTCAAAAATTCCAAATCTACCCCCACATTTTTAAAATTTCCAGATCTATCCCCACGCTTTCAGAATTACCAGTCTGCCCCCACGTTTTCAAAAATTCCAAATCTGCCCCCATAGTTTCAAAAATTCCAAATCTGCTCCACATTTTCAAAATTCCAAATCTGCCCCCACTGTTTCAAAAATTCCAAATCTTCCCCCACAGTTTCTGAAAATTACAGTTACTACCTTATGCAAATAATTGCATTCCAAACTTAGGAAACAAATGGCCGGCCGATGTCGAAAAAAAAAACTCACCTGTTCCGTTCTCCTTTTCCAGCGAGGGACACTCCTCAGAGCTTGTTTTCTGTTGAGGGACACTCCTCAGAGCTCGGACAGAGATTCCAACCACTCCCTCGAGTTTAGACTCTATTTTTTACCACCCCTGAGAGCTTTGCCGAACTCTGAGTCGTCGGACAGAGGTTCGTCGGGCGGAAATCTCTTTGGATGGAGGTGGTTTGATCACTCTTTGGACGGAGCAAGCTCTGATACCATGTCAAGAAGGATTCCCAACGGTGAAGCAAGACCATAGAGTAGCGGCCATAGTTCACGCTCTGGTTTCTCGGGAGCGAAGATGACGTTTGTTGTACAATAGGCCGACGGTACAGCGAGAGCTCTCAACTCTTACGATAGTGGACAAAACCACCACCACCACCTCACGGGACTGACGGAATAGTCCAGACGGAGAGCGTCGCACTCTCTAGACTCTCGGTAAAGAGGACGGCGTTGGAGAAGATGAATAGTGTCAGAAAATGCTCTCTTGCCTTCCTCTCTCTTCATTAGCTATTTAAGCTTAGTTTTAAGAGGTTATTACAAACTGGCCCATGGGCCCAATACAATGCCTACTCTAAATACCCTATTTATATAATCCAAAATTTACAACAATTATAATTAAAAATTCTATCTAAATTACAATGCAAGATATCGTAACATTTCAGACTATGAACATTTTGACTAGTATTTGGAGCTTTGTCGTATGACTAGGAGTGATTTTCTTCTCCCATATTGTGTTTTGTCCAAGTTGGGTCTCTATATTTTTTTTATCCCCAGCTTGAGAGGGAGAAGTAGAAGAAGAAGTATAAGAAAAAGGTTTTTTGTTCCCCATGTCGTGGTAATTTTTATGTGACCAAAATATTCAAGAAAGAGGGAGCACAAAAGATGAAGTTCACATAAAGATGAAGTTTTTGTATCCATGAAGATTTTTTTTTCAACAAAAGAATTTTGAAGACCAAAAATCCTTTTTATTGCAAGCTAAAATTATAAATTCCAGCTTGAGAGGGAGTGTTGAAGAGCAGGTATGGAAGAGTCTTACATGACTCTCACAGTAAGAAGTCTCATAAAGCTAAAATTTATATGGTGGAGTCTAAGAAGAGTCTCTTGGGATGGAGGTCTCACAGAAGATTTTCAGTTAAAGGTATTTTAGTTATGTTAGTCTTCTATTTATATTCAATTGTTCAATTTTTCTAGAACTTATCTTTTAGTGTTTAACTTTGGATGTAACTGGGATAAGGGTAGTTTAACTGTAATTGAATTCTACTTATTCCATCTATTATAAATAAAGGCTCATTGTACTCAAATTACATCAAGTTAGTGAAGTTTTTCTCTTTTCCAAAAAATTCAACAGGAGTTAAATAAATATTCAATTTTATCATAAGCTCCCCCTTAATTTGCATAGTTTGTTTTAATACTTTTAAGCACAATTTTATGAGTGCCTAGGTCTTTTTTATCCAAGTTCCCTATGTTTTCTTCTCCCCCTTTTTTCAAACTAAAAAAGATAAAAAAAGATAGTGAAATTAAATGCTTAGTATAGAACAAAAAGTGGCTCAAATACCATATCGTAAAAGATGTTCCAATGATTACAATGATGTGTACATGTATAAAAGGTAATACATACATGTAAGTCACAAAAAGACATGTACACTAGGAGTAGAAAAGAAATAGAAGGATCCTAAGGTCGACTAAGCGGGAGGCGGAAGTTGGATGTGGATGGTGTCAAATTGCTGCTCGATCCTCTGCAGTCGTGTCTTCATCTCGTTGAGGCTGGACATAATTTCGACTTGAGTACCGATAGTGGAGAGCCAACCAGTGGATGATGAAGTACCTTTTTCCATTCTTTTCCTCTTTGTGAACTTGTACTAATCCACAGGAGACTCCAAACTCATCTCTTCTCCGGAAGCGGTAGGTTGCGGGGTTGACTCCTTGGGTATCTTCTCTTTTTGGATTTATTGTCCATGCCATTTGGCAACAACCCAAAATTTCCATCCTTTATTTCACTAATGGACATCTTCCTCATCATGTCCATGGATACGGTATACGCCACTGTAGAGAAGGATGTCAATAATCTCTTATGCAAATGGTAGACTGTCCGCCTTCGAATTAACAACAATATCAGCCATTCTACTAGCCATGAAGTACCCGTAATCCAAAGGGACCTTCTGGAAGATAGCCATCAACCAAAAAATATCAGTTGTTGTGAGCCGAGAGAAGGTTCCCTTCTTGGGAGTCAATACAGGAGTCATTATCTCTATGGCGACTCATTGTGGCATAGTGAGGTCCCTTATAGGAGCTACGTAGTGTCTGTCCAAAGATAGTGAAGATTGCATCTTGTATATTCTGAGGGAGGTCCTCATGGAGATCCGTCCGACCAATTTTCCTTTACATATCTCGCCATGCTCATGATGGTGGAGCCGAGGAGATTATTCAAAGCAAGAGTCTGAATAGAGATGGGTGTTTTCTTCACATAGGAAGAAATCTTTAGACTATGAGGCCCAAGCTTCTCAATTTCTAAGTTTGTGTAAAACTCTCTCCAATAAGCCTTTGTAAGGTTGGAAGAGCTCTCCAAAGTCTTCTATATTCATTTCACAAAAGGAAATATTGATTTTTGTCGGTTCAATGACCCTTTTGGGGCAAAAAGTAGAGAAATAACGTTCTCTTTGAGTCTCAGTATGAAAGTACTCCCTCCAATTTGGCATTTTCTCACAGACATCATTCTCCTTTCTCAGAGTCTTCTTCTTTGACATGGTCTTTTTTCTCACCATCTTGCTAGGTTCAGTTTTTTAGAGAAAGTTGAAGAAATTAGGGTTTTAGCCTCAGATTTGAAGATAAATCTCTCAAAAGAGAAAATGGAATAGAGATTTTGGGGTCACTGGAGCTCTGGAAAATATTTGGAATGAGTTTTGGAATGATTTGGGATGAAGAAATAGGTTAAAAATTCGAATGTGATTCTTCATCTATTCTATTCGCACTGTGAATGATTGATCATTTTGTTTCGATTGATCATTCAATCAATGACTTTTGCAGAGTGCCTGAAATGTGATGTTTTGATTTCCATTTCACTCTTTTGGCACTATAATTGTGGGATGTGTGTATTAAGCTCAAGTTTTTCAGCCGAAGTGAATCAAGGTGGGTTACTCATGGCTAGTTCTCCTTGAAGCTTAGAGAAACGGTCAAATCCCAATGGCTTTGTAAAAATATCTGCCAATTGATTTTTAATAGGGACAAAATAAATTTTAATAACTGTAGAATTTAGAACTCCTTCATATTGATCTTGAACGAAAGAGGGGGTGGAGAAGGAGAAGAAGTAGAGGAAAAAAACATGAAGATACAAAAGAGAGAGAGAGTTTAGACATTAGATTCCAAGAGAAGGGAGGAGAGTTTGGACGAGATTGAGAAGTCAGGAGAGAACTTAATGCTCTACGTCTTAGCCAAGGGCCTCTATATATAGTTTTTACTATGCCCTTAGGGCTACAACATTACAAGAAGAGAGACATAAATAGACTAGTAATTACATCTTCATGCCATTTTAATGAAAAGTCTTTTTATTTACCTATATGCCACCTCTTGGACATGTGGGCTTTCTTCCTTGGATGTGTGACACTCCCCCTCAAGCTAGAGGAGAGAAAATATCATAAATACCAAGCTTACCACATATAAAAGATAAGATCTTAGACGTAATTGGTTTAGTAAGAATATTTGCTACTTGCTCTTGTGATGAAACATGTTTGATGGAGATTATACTTGCTTGAGATTTCTCCGATATAAAGTAGTAGTCCACCTCAATGTGTTTGGTCCTTTCATTGAAGACCGGATTTGAAGTGATATGAATAGCTATTTGGTTATCACAATATAGACTCATAAAACCTCCTTTATAAAATCTTAATTTGGTAAAAAGGGACCGGATCCATAGGAGTTCATTGACTGTGTGAGTCATAGCCCTATATTTTGCTTTTGCACTAGATCTTGCAACCACATTTTGCTTCTTGCTTCTCTATGTATCCAGGTTCCCTCCAACAAGAGTGCAATATCCAAAAATGAACTTCTTGTCATCAGATGATTTAGCCCAATCTGCATATGAGAAACCTTTAATGTTGAAGTGACCATTTTTCTTATAAAGTAATCCTCTTCCTAGAACTCCTTTTAAGTATGGTAATATTATTTCCAAGGCTTGCCAATGGGTAAGTTGTGGTTTATAAATGTACTGACTCACCATACTTACATCATATGATATGTCTAGTCTAGTTACCGCGAGGTAGATAAGTTTACCCACAAGTCTTTGATATTTGTCAATATCAATAACTTCATCAGAACTTGCACATAATTTAATATTCGAATCCATTGGTGTGTTAGTTGGGCATCACCCCATCATTCCCGTTTCTTCGAGGAGGTCCAAGACATACTTTCTCTGAGATAATATTATCCCATACTTGGACCGAAGAACTTCTATGCTCAGAAAATAATTTTAGAAGTCCAATATCTTTAGTTTTAAATTCATGACATATCATGTTTTTGGCTTCTTGTATGCTATTCACATCATTGTTAGTTAAAACAATATCATCAACATACACAACCAATAATATCTTTCTTTTGAGGTATCTTTAATAAATACCGAATGATCTACTGAGCACCAACGAAATCCAAACCGTAGTAGTGTTTGGCTAAATTTATCAAACCAGGCCCAAGGGGACTGTTTGAGCCCATATAATGACTTCTTTAAGCGGCTTATGGACTCCCCCTCAACCAAATAACCAGGTGGTGGAATCATATAAATTTCCTTGCGTATATCACCATTTAAGAAAGCATTTTTTACATCAAGTTGATACACGGGCCATGAAGAGTTAGCGGCAAGAGATAACAGGATACTACTGTGTTTAACTTGGCAACAGGAGAGCAATGGACCCTTTAGTGAAGAGGCGGGCCTTAAGGTGAGCAATGGACCCATCCAAATTACGTTTGACGATAAAAACCCATTTACAACCCTCTGGTTTCCTACTTGTTAGAAGCGGTGCGAAGTTCCATGTCTGATTTTCATCTAAGGCTTGCATTTCCTCATCCATAGCTACCTTCCATCGTAGATGTTTCAAAGCCTCCTGATAGGAATGCGAAATAGAGATGGAAGTAACAGATGCAAGGAACTGATAACATTTGGAAGACAATGGAAGGTGAGACATAAAGTTGGAGAGGGTGAGAAGTAATGCAAGTAGAAGGTTCTTTTCTTAGAGCAATGGGTTGAGTATCAAACTGTGGACCAAATGGAATAAGGGAAGAGGACTTAACTTGGTAGGATCCGAAAACTCCATAGGTGTGGTGTCGGCCGATGCTTCGGGGGGCATAGTGACATCAGCATTAGAGGGCAAAATTGGATGAGGAGTGGTAGAAGGCAATGAAAGACCTGGAGGATCGTCATTCAAGGAATAGAATGAGGTGTCCTAAAAAAAGGTCACATCCCTAGACACAAGTAACTGCCAAAGGGTAGGATTATAATAAACATAACATTTTTGGGTGTGAGAGTAACCCAAGAAAATGCACTTCATAGAATGAGGAGAAATTTTACTTTTCAAAGGATATGTGAAATGAACAAAACAAGCACACCCATAGACCTTTATGGGAAGAGAAATGGGTCTTGACTAGGAAATAATATAGAATATGGAATCTTATGACAAAGTAAAAATGAAGGTAACCTATTGATAAGGAAACATACCGTAAGTATTGCATGTGGCCAATAAAAGTAGGGTACCTTCATGGAACAGAGGAGGCCTCGAGCAACCTCAAGGAGATGGCGGTTCTTTATTTCGGCAACACCATTCTGTTGAGGTGTGTAGGCACATGATGCTTGATGGATAAGGCCATTATCTTGACAGAGGGACTGAAACTCACTAGACAAGTACACTTTAGCATTATCAGACCTAAGTAGTTGAATTTTGTTGCCAAAATGGGTTAATACCATAGCATGAAAAAGCTTAAAGATAGTAAATATTTTAGTATCTTTCTTTAAATAGATATAGCCAAGTAACTCGAGTAAAATTATCAACAAAGTAACAAAATATTTAACTTGAGAAATATTGGAGACACTCAAAGGTACCCATACATCAAGGTGTACTAGAAAAAAGGGAGCAACACTTTTATTGGTAGAGCAAGGAGAATATTTACTCCTCTGGTGTTTGCTTAATTGACAAACCTCACAATTTAAAGTAGACAAAGACTTTAAAGAAGGAAATAAATGCCGAAGAGAAGATGTAGAAGGATGGCCAAGCAGATTGTGCCAAAGTTGCGCCTCAGATGGAGAGGATGAAAGTGCAACTAACAGATGCAGATCCAAGTAATACAAACCCCCCTTTTCATGGCCTTCATGAATCACCCGCTTCGTTGTTAGATCCTGAAATACACAAGAAAAGGGTGAGAAGGTGACAAATCAATTTAGATGTTTGGTGAGCTGACTTACTGAGAGTAAGTTTAAAATGAATTGAGGAACAAATAGATCATCTCGAAGTGGGACAGAGGGTGTAATAGAAGATGATCCATTGCCAAGTACCTTGTTTTGGGTATCATTAGCTATAGTAACAAACTTATCGGGAATACATGGAGATAAAAAAATTAGCATATGTTTGTTACCTAAGAGATGTTCGGAGGCCCTAGAGTCTATTATCCAAGATGAAGAGGAGGAAGTGGAAGAAAACATACCTGAAGCAATAATGGTAACAACCATATGTAAAGTTGTAAGGGAAGACCCCATGAATGACTTCATCTTCTGAAATGTTTCATAGTTTTCATGAGTGAGAGTCATTTTCCTGGTTTGTGATTCAACCTTTTTTCCTGTTTATCATTGGTAATGGAGGCTGGAGTAGTTGTGGCCCATTTTGGTTTGTCTTGAGGCTTCCAACAAGTTTCCACAAGGGGGTTTTGATCACCACAATAAGTGCATATTCGAGGCTCTATGCAAGAGTAGCTAGGACAGGTTCTACCACCTCTTGTTCAGCCTCCTCTATAATTTATGCCACGACCTCGGTTGGAGGATAGTGTACCTCTATTACTTGAATACATAGTAGATGAAGCATCATTATTTGAGTTAGGAGACAGATCAGGGATTTGAAACAATGTGGCACTTATAACATCAAAGGACGAAAGTGAGGAGGAGCTATGAAGTTGGGTCTTAGCAACTTCAAGGTATGGTTTGATATTTGTCAAACAAATTGTTATCGCTAAAGCTTCCCTTTGGCTTTCTTGAATTGAAATATCAGTGGAATATGGTTGAGTGATCATCCACTCTCGAAGTAAACCTCAAAACTGAGCCAAATATTCATAAATATTGTCTCCTTACTTAGTATTGAGCATCATTTTGCAATACATAAAATAACTTTTGTAAAGACACCTTACTAGAGTATAACTTAGTACAAGTGTACCAAATCTGTTTGGCCGATTCTAAGTGGGCAACATTGTTGGCTATGTGCTCTTCCATACTATTAATAAGCCAACTAATCACCAAATTGTCATCCTTAACCCACTTTAGATAGGATTGACTTTCTTCATCAATCGGTGGTGAAGGCTTGGTTAAGTGACCAAGAAGGTTTCGAGTAATAAGAAACCTTCTAACTGATTGAGACTAACTAAGATAATTGGATTATCCTCTCAAGGGAGTGGTAGTAATTTTGAGTATGTCACTCTGACAACTTGTATTTTCTTCAGCCATCTTAATTTAACAAATACTTAACAAAGCACAAACAAGAAGGGCTACAATTCCAATTGAGATCCAATCAAACTAAAATCCCAATTTAGATGGCGCCAATTGCTATAATCCTCTATTGAAGAGCAGATTGGGATTGAAGTAATGTCACTTTTTACAACTTGAGAACCACTTAAAGCAATGATATGTTGTCCAAAAAAAAAGGTAACCCGACTATGGGAATTTTCCTCCCAATTCGAATTTTAATCCAAGAGGGACTTTTAAGGGTTCAAAAAAATTCGAACTTGTATTCAAACCAAGACCTCATTCTTGGGAGGCCCATGTTTGCCAAAATCCATAGTTCAAATTTGAAAATTGTCCTCTTAATCAAATTTGAACAATCTTCTTTCAAATACCAACCACTTTAAAATAAAGATAAGTTATTAATCTTATTTTAAATAAAGATAAGTTCTTAATCTTATTTTAAATAAAGATAAGTTCTTAATCTTCTTTCAAATACCAGCCACTTTCAAATAAATATAAGTTCTTAATCTTCTTTCAAATAGCAACTACTTTCAAATAAAGATAAGTTATTATCCACTATATCAGCCACTAAATCAGGCTCCAAACACACAAAAAACAGCGCCTTAAGTGGAGTAAATCAATTACTCATTCAAATATCAATTCAATTTTTTTTTTCTTCAAAAGCTCAAGAACTCGTGGCTGGTTCTTCACCCAAGCTTGGCTTAACTTGTCCTTATGACAGGTATCATATTTATCACTTACAAAGACACGTTTCCCTTACTCATTTCAAAAAATCCTTTAGGCAATGAAATTGCTCATAAGTCTTAAAGGGTTGGAGAAGGAATTAGAAATTTCCAAAATTCATAAATCACAAAAATTAACTGCTTTTTGAGCTTTGAAAAAGTTCCACAAACAATTTATTTATTTTTGGAGAACCCGAGTACTTTAAATCACAAAAAAACTTGATTTAATCCAAAAAAATGTAGTAAACTATTGGTCTTGAATAATGAGAGATCAAGCTAAGTCTTATGAAAGTTTCAAATCATTATTCCATCATATTACCATCAACTTTATAATCAATAAGTCTTCATAACCTTGTAGGCAACCGATTTTGATCAAACTTGCAATATTTGAGTGCAAGAAGATCAAGGTCATAATATCATTTAAACACCTAGTATTAGATTTCACAACTTCTTATATGAAATCCATTTATTTCTTTATGTAATATAGAGATTAAGGGCTCGGTACATAGTATCATTGGATGAGAAAAAATAACCAGAAATTACTTATCTTTCCATGGTTAAATCTCTTCCTCCAAGAGCACCTTGCATGAAACCTTCAAAGGTACTTAAGCATCACTTTAACGTGGGAGTCATAAATCATTAGTTATGATACCATGTAGAATTTAGGACTCCTTCATATTGATCTTGAGCCAAAGAGGGAGAAGAGGAGGAGAAGAAGGAGAGGAAGAAGAAAGAAAGGAGAGAGAGTTTAGAGATCAGAATCCAAGAGAAGAGAGAGGAGAGTTTGGATGAGATTGATAAGTGAAGAGAGATCTTATCCAAGGGCCTCTATTTATAGTTTTTAAAATTCCCTTAGGGCTACAACATTATAGGAGAAGAGACAAAAATAGACAAGTAATTACATATTTATGTCATCTGTATGAGAAATCTTCTTATTTACTAATATGCCACCTCTTGGATGTGTGGGCTTGAGCCCATATTATAACAATAACCTTGGTTTGGACCAGCTAATGTCTAATTTTTATGTGTTTTGATTGAGAGTGGTGAATCAGGTTCTTACTTAGACTTATGGCGCTCATTTTGTCACAATGGATAGGAATTTCTTTTTGCTCTAAGCCGTAATCATCTAGTTGTTGTTTCATCCAAAGAAGTTGAGCACAATAATTTCCCCATGCTATGTATTCAACTTCGGTAGTAGATAGTGCGACAGAGTGTTGTTTCCTGGAAACCAAGAGAGAAGCATATTTTCAAGTAATTGGCAACTACAACTTGTACTCTTTTCCTCAATTTTGCAGTTGCCAAAATCAGCATCTGAGTAACCGACTAGATCAATGGCTGAAGAGTGTTAGTACCAAAGACCTAAGTTGGGTGTCCCAAGTAGATAATAGAAAATTCTTCTTATTGCCACTAAGTGAGATTCTCTAGGATCAGATTGATATCTAGCACATAGGCATACCGAGAATATTATATCTGGTGTACTCGTTGAAAGGTAAAGTAGGGATCCTATCATTCTTCTATAAATATTTTGATCTATGGCCCTTATGGAGTTGTCCGAGTCAAGTTTCAAGGACAAACTCATGGGTGTGCTAATTGACTTAAGATTTTCAATGTTGAATGTCTTAACCAATCCCTTAGTGTATTTGGACTAATTTATGAACGAGCCATTTTTGGTTTGAGTTACTTGAGTTCAAGGAAGAATGTGAGTTCACCCATTAAACTCACTTCAAATTCATTTTTCATTACATTAGCAAATTCTTCACAATGAGAGGGATTTGTTGAACCAAATATGATATTGTCCACATAAATTTGAACGATAATTAAGTCTTGATCATGGTTCTTAATAAATAGAGTCTTATCTACGCTTCTTAATAAATAGAGTCTTATCTACGCTTCTTAATAAATAGAGTCTTATCTACGCTTCCTCTCCCTCTCCTATAGCCATTCTTTTTTAAAAATTTGCTTAGTCTTTCATTCCAAGCTCTTGGAGCTTGTTTTAACCTATATAATGAAGGTTTCAAGTAATAAGAAACATTTTAACTGATTGAGACTAAGTAAGGTAATTGAATTATGCTTTCAAAGGAATGGTAGTAATTTTGAGTATGTCACTCTTACTACTTGTATTTCCTTCAGCCATCTTAATTTAACAAATGCTTAACAAAACACCAACAAGAAGAGCTGCAATTCCAATTGAGATCCAATCAAACTTAAATCCCAACTTAGATGGAACCAATTGCTATAATCCTCTATTTAAGAGCTGATTGGGATTGAAATAACGTCACTTTTTACAGCTTGAGAACCACTTAATGCAATGATATGTTGTCCAAAAAAGAAAAGGTAACCCGACTAAGGGAATTTTCCTCCCAATCCGAATTTTAACCCAAGAGGGACTTTTAAGGGATAAGAAAATTTTGAACTTGTATTCAAACTGAGACCTCAATCTTGGGAGGCTCATGTTTGCCAAAAAAATCCATAGTTCAAATTTGAAAATTGTCCTCTTAATCAAATTTGAACAATCTTCTTACAAATACCAACCACTTTCAAATAAAGATAAGTTCTTAATCTTCTTTCAAATTATTGGAAGAACTCCCATATCTAAGAGTATTTTAAGATGGACCACACGACCAAGGAATGTCCACATATCTAAGAGTATTGTAAGATGGGCCACACGACCAAGGAAAGCCCACATTTCTAAGAGTATTGTAAGATGGGCCACACGACCAAGGAAGACCCACATATCTAAGAGTATTGTAAAATGGGCTCAAGCACATAAGAAGTAGGACCCACCATGATTACCACGAGCTAGCATCCTTATCACATAAGTTGGAAGATCAAGAAGGACTCACAAAGATAACCATAAGCCGGTTGGAAGATCAAGTAGGACTCACAAAGATAACCACAACCTAACATCTTTATCTTATGGTCACGTCCTCAAAGAAGAGTTTTAGTTTCAGTTATGTTTATCTTATATTTATATTGAGTTATTCAATTATGCTAAGACTTATCTTTAAGTGTTAGAGTTTGGGTGTAATTGGAACAAAGGTAGTTTTATTGTAATTGGACTCTACTACCTTCCTCTATTATAAATAGTGGTTCATGTGCTCTGATTATAATAAGTCAATGAAGTATTTCTCTTTTCCATAAATTCAATATGGTATCAGAGCAGGTTCTATGAGTTGACTTAGTCAACCCACAGAGGTAATGTGATTCTTTTCTGATCTATTATCTCTAGCAATTAGGGTTCGTATTTATTTTTTCTCTTTTTTTTTTCAGTCCCTATACCCGTTAGTTGTTTTATGTTTTTAACCTCTAAACTGAACTTTTCATATTGAAAATTATATATTGACGGAAATTTATTTGAGTCTTTTTCCAAGGAAAAATGAATGTTTTCAATCTAAATTATCTACAAAGATAATTCGATATTTGAATTAACGAAGGTCAGATTGCAAAAAAGGTTTGAGCAATAGTAGAAAGCTTCAACTTCTGAGGTATTTTATGCTACCAAGAACGAGACTTTATATGGATAATTTTATATTTAAAAAAATCTATAAATCTATTTTCTTACCTATTCAACCAATTCTCGATCCGAGTTATCTACCAAGAGAAATCGATATTTGAAGTAGCGAAGGTCAGATTGCAAAAGAGCTTCGAGCAGCAACAACAAGCTTCAACTTCCGAGGTACTTTATGCTATCAAGAACAAGACTTTATATGGATAATTATATATCAAAAGAAATATATGTAAGTATATTTTCTTACCTATTTAACCAATTCTATATAGTTAATTTTTTATATGGAGCTATTGATCTTGGAAGAGTCAATGGTCATGCTATCAGAAGGAGAAAAAAGTACATCGTTCGGCCAGATTATAGTGACCGAAATCTATCAGATTATTTATCTCAAAAGAAGTATAATTTATGAAGTGAAGTTATCCTTGAATAAAATTTATTTATGCCTAGTTTAAGAAGGAGAAAATTTCATGTTAATCTGATGTATATTTAAAGATATATTTACATTAGAAGAATCAAAGGTCATGCTGGTATCCTATTTCATTGAAAATCCGAATTTAGGCCAATTTTTTTGCGTCACTTTTGATTTGCTATATCAGGAAATATCTTACTTCTCCCTAGTTTGAGGGTTAATTAGTACATCTATGTTATTTGGGATATTGCTACATCTATGATACTTGGTTCAAGTTGGGATCACTGCCATTATCTCCCAGCTTGAGGGGGAGAAGTAGAAAAAGTACAAGAAAAAGGTATTTTATTCCATATGTTGTATATAAGTTTTATGTGACCAAAATATTCAAGAAAGGAGGAGCACAAATGAAGCTTGTCCATCTAAGAAGAAATTTTTATATCGAATTATTTCATGGGTCCTTTTACAAGGTTTATTATTTTGGTTTGTGTTATATGTGTTGGAAGATGGTTGTGTTATATGGGACTAAACCCATTTCACTTGCAGCTATTGTATCACTTTGGATGAGACATTATTATTGAAGAAGAGGTGGTCACGTATCTATGTTACATCATTGTGACACTTGAGAGTCGTTGTCCTGTGGAGGGACACGGTGATGGAAGAGTTTTATTACACTTCTGAGCATTGCGTATAGACCCACTACCTATAGAAGATAGCAGTGTGCCCGAAGCACTGTTATACGGTTTTGAGTGATTTTACTCTCATATCTTATGCCAGCTAGGCCTCATGGAAAAACCAATGGAGGATTGGAAAAACCAGCAGCGTGAGGGGGAGTGTTGGAAGATATGGAGGACTGTCATTTTATACAAAAATATCCTATACATGATTTGCAGCAAGTTGGGAGTTCATGATGTTCTCTCACCCCCAGCTTGAGGGGGAGTGTTGGAAGAGTTCACATGTCTAAGAGTATTGTAAGATGGGCCACATGACCAAAGAAGGCCCACATATCTAAGAGTATTGTAATATGGGCCACACGACCAAGGAAGACCCAAATATCTAAGAGTATTGTAATATGGGCTACACGACCAAGGAAGACTTACATTGCTAAGAGTATTGTAAGATGGGTCACACGACCAAGGAAGACCCACATATCTAAGAGTATTGTAAGATGGGCCCAAGAACATAAGAAGTAGGATCCACCATGATTACCACGAGTTGACATCCTTATCACATAAGTTGGAAGATCAAGAAGGACTCACAAAGATAACCATGGACCAATTGGAAGATCAAGAAGGACTCACAAAGATAACCATGGACCGATTGGAAGATCAAGAAGGACTCACAAAGATAACCACGAGCTAGCATCTTTATATTATGGTCACATCCTCAAAGAAGAGTTCTAGTTTCAGTTATGTTTGTCTTCTATTTATATTGACTTATTTAATTATGTTAGGACTTATCTTTAAGTGTTAGAGTTTGGGTGTAATTGGGACAAAAGTAGTTTTATTGTAATTGGACTCTATTGTTTTCCTCTATTATAAATAGAGCTTCATGTACTATGATTATAATAAGTCAATGAAGTATTTCTCTTTTCTATAAATTCAACATAAATAAAGATAAGTTCTTAATCTTCTTTCAAATACCAACTACTTTCAAATAATGATAAGTTGTTATCCACTATATCAGCCACTAAATCAGGCACCAAACACACCAAAAACCGTGCCTTAAGTCGAGTAAATCAATTACTCATTCAATATCAATTCAAATCTTTTTTTTCTTCAAAAACTCAAGAACTCGTGGCTGGTTCTTCACCCAAGTTTGGCTTAACTTTTCCTTATGATAGGTATCATATTTATCACTTAAAAAGACATGTTCCCTTACTCATTTCCAAAAATCCTTTAGGCAATGAAATTGCTCATAAGTCTTAAAGGGTTGGAGAAGGAATTAGAAATTTCCAAAATTCATAAATCACCAAAACCAACTGCACTTTGAGCTCGAAAAAGTTTCACAAACAATTTCTTTATTTTTGGAGAATCCGAGTACCATAAATCATAAAACAACTTGATTTAATCCAAAAAAGCCAAGTAAACTATTGATCTTGAATAATGAGAGATAAAGATAAGTCTTATGACAGTTTCATATCATTCTTCCTTCATATCACCATCAACTTCATAATCAATAGGTCTTAATAACCTTGTAGGCATCCGATCTTGAGCAAACTTGCAATATTTGAGTGCAAGAAGATCAAGGTCATAATATCCTTTAAACACCAAGTATTAGCTTTCACAACTTCTCATATGAAAGCCATTTGTTTCTTGATGTAATATAAAGATTAAGGGCTCGGTACATAGTATCATTGTATGGAAAACAATAACCAGAAATTACTTATCTTCCATG
Source organism: Aristolochia californica (assembly GCF_029961685.1). Classification (NCBI taxonomy): domain Eukaryota; kingdom Viridiplantae; phylum Streptophyta; class Magnoliopsida; order Piperales; family Aristolochiaceae; genus Aristolochia; species Aristolochia californica. The sequence continues at coordinate 26,943,256 of NW_027181771.1, forward strand.
GTTGAATCTCTTCCTCCAAGAGCACCTTGCATGAAACCTTTAAAGGTACTTAAGAATCACTTCAATGTGGGAGACCTAAATCCTTAGCTCTGATACTATGTAGAATTTAGGACTCCTTCATATTGATCTCAAGCCAAAGAGGGAGAAGAGAAGGAGAAGAAGGAGAAGGAGAGGAAGAAGAGAGAAACGAGAGAGAGTTTAGAGATCGGATTCCAAGAGAAGAGAGAGGGGGGCTTGGGCGAGAATGAGAAATGAGGAGAGAGATTAGCGAAGGGCCTCTCTCTATAGTTTTTACAATGCCCTTAGGGCTACAACATTACAGGAGAAGAGACATAAATAGACAAGAAATTACATATTTATCTCGTCTTTATGAGAAATCTTCTTATTTACCAATATGCCACCTCTTGAATGTGTGGGCTTGAGTCCATCTTCTTACTATAACCTTCGTTTGGACCAGCTAATGTCTAATTTTTATGTGTTTTGATCGAGAGTGGTGAATCGGGTTCTTACTTAGACTTATGGTGCTTATTTTGTCACAATGGACAGGAATTTCTTTTTGTTCTAAGCCGTAATCATCTAGTTGTTGTTTCATCCAAAGAAGTTGAGCACAACAATTTCCCCATTCTATGTATTCAACTTCGGTAGTGAATAGTGCAACAGAGTGTTGTTTCTTGGAAAACCAAGAGACAAGCATATTTTCAAGTAATTGGCAACTACCACTTGTACTCTTTTTATCAATTTTGAAGCCGCTAAAATCAGCATCTAAGTAACCGACTAGATCAATGGCTGAAGAGTGTTAGTACCAAAGACTTAAGTTGGGTGTCTGATGTAGAATTTAGTTACATCGGCTTTAATACCTCGCAAGCGTACGAATCATTCATGTAATTTAGCGGGAAGCGAGGGTCATATCCACAGGGAGGACTGAATTTTGTGTATTCTTCAGTCAACTAGCCTAACCAAATATGATGAATTAATATTAACTAAACACTAATTATATCCTAAATTATCGATCAATCATCTGGTTAACTACCTACACAACAAGAAACATCAACTCTGGATTTTACGGTGATTCGTGCCTTTCTCGAGCGCCACGTAACCACGGATCTGATTTCTCAATCCTTGCGTCTAGCCCCTCTTGGGCGCATAGAGTGAAAGACAGAAATCGGATTAAAATACCAAAATCCAACCTCAATTATAATTCTACCCTAATTAGCTAATTTAATCAAATATTCGAAAAACAAATATTCCATAAATATTAATTATCAAATCAAATTCAATAAACATTCAAAACCTAAGTTCAAACTATATAAAAAATTAAATTAAAAAATGATGAATTACTCCCCTTCTCCTTCCTCTCGCTCGGGCAGCAACTCGTTCTCACGGGTGCTGCAATTTCCCAAAATCAATGGCTTCGGGTTGGCAAGAGTGAGTGGCCGAAGGTAGAGACGACGCCGGTGACGAAGGTTGGAAGCCGACGGACAAAGGTAACATCCGGCGAAGAACGAAACAGAGCCGACGTTCTCTAACCGGCTCTCTCGAGTCTCGGTTGGAGTCGGAATAGCTCCGGGACTGGTCAAAAATATGTAATAGACGCCGGAGGATAGTCGGAAAGCGGAAGTGGCACCGGAGAAGCCCTCTCGGATCACTTCTCGACCTGGCGAGTGACGACTGTCGAACTCACCTCGACGGAGACTCTCTTGAGCTCTCCTTGGGTTTGTTCTTGGTTGCTGGACTACGGTGGACGACGGTGGACGACGGTGGACGACGGTGGCGAGGCAAAAGACAGTGGCCCGGCGAACGACGGTGGGGAACTCCTCTCAGATCCTCCCTTGTTTCCGGTCCCAACTCCTCTGTTTTGGTCTCTGTTTTATCTTGACGTTGTCCTCTCACTCGTTCGACACTCTCCTTCCCTTTAATATCCTCTTCTTTATTTTAAAACGATTTGACCTAAAAATCACCTCCATTTCACTAAGGGCATTTTGGTAAATATCTCCTTCTCCACCAAAATTCTCCTAAAATTCCATAATTGAATCTATAAAAAGCATTTCAGGAAGAAATAAACCTTAAAAACAATGAAATATAATTCAGGAGAGAAAAATATGCAATATCGACAGTGATTAATGCCAAATTCAATAAATGCTCATTTCATTTGAAAACCGATAAATAACCACCTATAACACAATTATAAAGGTTATTCTATTATAATTAACCTAGCTCTCATGTCAGAATATGGCATCTATCACACCCCCAAACCTAAATCTTTGCTAGTCCCTAGCAAAACAACAATCGAACCAAAATTAAGCCCAGGAAAACAAAATGCCACTTTCGTAGGGAGCACGATTGCATTTAGCGCATGCAACAAGCCGTTAAACCCCTACTCTGCAGTAGTGGACGAGTTATGTCTCGTGAGGGTTTGCATGGAATTTACCCACAAAATTCATCTAAATCAATAATATAAAAAGAAAAAACTGAAGAAAATTTACTCCTCATTAGCATATGACTAACACTTAGTATCGTAAAATATCTGAAAATCATATGAGATCTTGCGCATTTTGAAAACCTGTGTAAAATATAGCATATTACCAATCCAAATACACTCATTGTTACTCCACCTGAACCAATGTGACCTATAAGCAATTACTTCAACAGAACAAAGAGGCAACAAATAACAATAAAATCCTGGTCACATCACAATTAAGAGAAAATAGTAGAGTAAGCCTGTTGTCTGACAATCTCACAAAAGAAATATACCAATTTCAATCTTGACTTGCAACTTCTTTCAAATTACAATTCATCATCAAAGTTAAGGAAACTCATTGCTTCCAGATTTAAAACCATTTTATGCTATTACCAGCGCACTTTTGCTATTACCAGCGTAATTTTTGTTTCACTGAATACTTCTGGTATTACCACCATTTTGTATTCGTCTTCACTGCACATGCACTTATTTTTAAGTAACTGACTGTTCCGGTGCATGTCCCTGGGTTAGCCCACCCTGTTTCTGAAGTTATCTGTCTTTTGCAAGCAAGAGCATTTCCATTTACATTCATACATTACAACAAGGAATTTCACTGAGGTATAAAAAGGAATGAGTTCAAACAGGCATACAAGACTATTCAGACTAACATAGATCAACACTAGATTTACATGTTCTCTTTTGCAACTAAGTTCCAAGTCTAATGCAATAGTAAGTTATCCCACTGAATTCTCATGGATCCCAACAAATGATATCATATTTCTAATAGGCATATTCTACACAGTTTTATAAAAAGTTTTGAAACACATTTGAGCAACTTATTTTAACTCTACTAACGTTAACCACATACTAAAAGGAGTAATTTGAAAACCACGAACAAAAATCAAAAGAAAAATCATTGTTAAGATATAAAGAGTCGTTCCTCCCCCCCGCAAACCTAAACCTGACATTGTCCTCAATGGGGAAAAGTTAAAACACTAGAACGACTACAAAAAAGGAATAACAACTTAGTCAGTTATACTCCAGCAGGGTGAGGGTTAAGCTCCCTCAGGGCTCCTAAATCCATAGGTGGGACCATATGTGTTTGGTCATCAACAATAATACCGAAAAGTCAATAAAGACCCCCAGGAATGATACATAGTCTCCCTCAAAAAAGGTTTACTCGTATCAGCCGTACCCGTAGGTAATCATCCGCAGATGAAACCGCTATCCCACATCACACTTTGATGAAATCTCCGTGTGACTGGCCACTCAAGGCAGCAGGAATCACGCGCTAAACACAAGTCCTTAAGTTACTCACCATAAGGTTTTCATTCAATACTTCAAGATCGAACTGGTCAATCCCAGAACGGTTGTTTGAGTACAGGCCTCTCAAACTAGGGACCAAAAGTCTGGTCATCGACTACCGGAACCATTTATGCTCTCAGCCAGCAAATAAGAATGAATAAGCCAAAAAAATAAAATAAAAATAAAACTGTAATGTACAAAGGGATAGAAACGTGGGGATTGCCTACAATGTGCTAAGTTTATAGTCGTAAGCAAGACTCTGACGCATTCAAGATGCTAAGACAGGTTCCTCCAAGAAAATCACCATCACCTCCTCCGGTGTGGGGACATTCTCAAGATACGGTTTGAGCCTCTGACCGTTAACTTTGAAGACCGACCCATCTCCGTGATTGCGGATCTCAGTAGCACCATGAGGAAACACCTATGTAACTTCAAATGGACCGGACCACCTGGATCTTAGCTTCCCTGGAAACAAATGTAATCGTGAGTTATAAAGTAAAACATTCTTCCCAACAGTAAAGACTTGCGAAAAATAGATTTATCATGTAAAAGCTTTGTTCGCTCCTTATACAGTTTGGCATTCTCATAAGCATCCTGACGTATCTCCTCTAACCCATTCAATTGCAATTTTCTCTCCTCACCCGCTTGAGTTAAATCAAAATTCAAAGCCTTAATGGCCCAATAAGCTCTATGCTCAAGCTCAACAGGTAGATGACATGCTTTGCCGAACACTAGGTGAAATGGAGACATCCCAATAGGAGTCTTATAAGCGGTTCGATAGGCCCATAAAGCATCGTCCAATCGAGTGGACCAATCTTTCCTATCAAAGCGAACCGACTTCTCCAAAATCTGTTTGATCTCCCTATTAGAGATTTCCACTTGACCACAAGTTTGCGAGTGGTATGGAGTGGACACCCGATGAGTGATGGAATATTTCTTCAATAAGGTCTCAAATGCTCTGTTACAAAAATGAGATCCCCCATCACTGATGATCGCTCTCGGGGTACCAAACCGATTAAATATATTTTCTTTTAAAAACTTTACCACCACTTTGTGATCGTTTGTCTTACATGCAATAGCTTCAATCCATTTAGAGACATATTCAACAGCAACAAGGATGCATTGATAGCCGAACGAGACAGGAAAAGGACCCATGAAGTCAATACCCCACACATCAAACAATTCAACAATAAGAATGGGGTTAAGAGGCATCATGTTCTTCCTAGACAAACAACCAGTTCGTTGGCGTTTATCACACACCTGACAAAACTCATGGGCATGTCTAAATAATGATGGCCAATAGAAACCACATTGCAAGACTTTAGCTGCGGTCTTTCTAGCACCAAAATGTCCACCACATGCGTGGGAATGACAAAATTCAAGAATGTTGGCAAAGTCTTGCTCATGTACACAATGCCTAATGACTTGGTCAGAACACACCTTGAACAAATAAGGGTCATCCCAAAAAAAATGTTTGACTTGGGAAAAGAATTTCAACCGATCTTGTTTACTCCAATAATCAGGAATCTTATGAGTTACAAGATAGTTGACTATGTCAGCAAACCAAGGCAACTGGGATACTTGGAGAAGTTGTTCATCAGGGAAGGAATCATTTAAAGGAAGGAATCCTTCCTGAGGTACTACACAGATCCTAGATAGATGATCAACAACAACATTCTGACAACCCTTCTTATCTCGAATCTCAAGGTCAAATTCTTGCAATTGCAAGATCCATCTAATCAAGCGAGGTTTAGTGTCCTTGATGGATAATAAGTACTTCAAAGCAGAATGATCAGTGAACACTATAACCTTTGACCCTAACAGATATGATTTGAATTTATTCAAGGCAAACACAACAGCTAGTAACTCCTTCTCAGTGGTAGTGTAATTCAATTGAGCATCATGAAGAGTGCGGCTAGCATACTGAATGACACAGGGCATTTTATCCTTCTTTTGCCCCAAAACAGCCCCTAATGCATAGTCAGAGGCATCACACATCAACTCAAAAGGCAAAGACCAAATAGGGGGTTGGACAATGGGTGCAGTGGACAAACATTTCTTCAATGTCTCAAAAGCATGAATACAGGCATCATCAAAGGCAAAAGCAACATCTTGAGCAAGTAAATTCGTCAAAGGACGAGAAATTTTGCTTAAGTCTTTAATGAAACGTCTATAGAACCCAACATGGCCAAGGAAAGAACGCACCCCCTTCACAGAAGTAGGTGGTGGCAGATTGGCAATTAGGTCAACCTTAGCTTTGTCCACTTCTACACCCCGCTCAGACACTACATGTCCTAAAACAATTCCTTCTTTCACCATGAAGTGGCATTTCTCCCAATTCAAGACTAAATTGGACTTAATGCAACGGGACAATACGAGTGAAAGATTGTGCAGACATGTATCAAAAGTAGAGCCAAACACTAGAAAAGTCATCCATAAAGATCTCTAAAAATTCACCAATCATGTCAGAAAAGATACTCATCATGCACCGTTGGAAAGTGGCGGGCGCATTGCATAAACCAAAAGGCATGCGTCTGTAAGCATAGGTGCCAAACGGACACGTGAATGTGGTCTTTTCCTGGTCTTCTGGAGCAATGGGAATTTGATTGTAGCCGGAGTATCCATCTAAGAAGCAATAAAAATTGTGGCCGGCCAATCGCTCTAGTACCTGATCAATGAAAGGTAGTGGGAAGTGATCCTTCCTAGTGGCGGAATTAAGTTTTCTATAGTCAATGCAGACACGCCACTTGGTGGTAGTTCTTGTGGGAATCAATTCACCACTCTCATTTTTCATTATCGTTATCCCCTCTTTCTTAGGGACAACTTGAATTGGACTCACCTAGGTGCTATCGGAAATAGGGTAAATGATTCCTGTCACAAGTAACCTGATGACTTCTTCTCTCACAACCTCCAGCATATGGGGATTTAACCTACGTTGGATCTCACATGAGACTTTAGTCCCCTCCTCCAAATGAATATGATGCATGCATATGGAGGGGCTAATCGCTTTTAAGGCATCAAGAGTCCATCCCAATGCCTCTCTATGTGCTTGTAAAACTTCAGTCAATTGTTCCTCCTGCTCAGTACTCAAATCAGAGGAAATAATGACTGGTAATGAGTTCATGGGCCCCAAGAACGCATACTTCAACGTGGGAGGAAGTGGCTTAAGATCTAGCTTGGAAGTTTCAAGAGGTTTGTCCAAGTCAAGAGGAAGATCCTGTGGATAATCAGTTGTGATAACCTCATAGGCTTCCTCCAACAGAGGTACAAAATTGAGTAAAGAATTAACCTCTCGGAAATATGTTTCCTCATCAAAATAGTCCATGTCTACAGATGTTATGCAAGACTCAAAAGATTCAAGAGTGGATTCGTCATCAAGCATAACAGTTTCTATCTTAAATGCAGGACTCAGATCATCAGACTCAAGTGGGTGGTGCCCGACATTAAATACATTCAATGAGACCTTAAAATTTCCAAAAGACAACTCCAACTCACCACTTTTACAATGAATGATAGCATTAGATGTGGCTAAGAAGGGACATCCTAGGATGACAGGAATTTGGTTGGTCACATTGACTACTGGTTCTGTATCAAGAACAATGAAATCAACCGAGAACAGAAATTTGTCCACTTTTATCAAAACATCTTCAACTATTCCTCGTGGTATCTTGACAGAACGGTCAGCTAGTTGAAGTGTGATGGGAGTAGGCTTCAATTCCCCCAAACCTAATTGCTGGTACACAAAGAAAGGAAACAAATTCACACTTGCTTCTAAGTCAAGAAGAGCTCTCTGGATGGTATGTTCACCAATGACACATGAAATTGTGGGACATCCAGGATCTTTAACTTTAGGAGGAGTGTTGTGCTTCAGAATTGAGCTTACATTCTCAGTAAGAAAGACCTTTTTGTTAATATGGTGTTTTCTTTTCTGTGTACAAAGGTCTTTAAAAAATCGGGCATAGGCAGGGACTTGCCTAATAGCATCAAGAAGTGGAATGTTAATGTGAACCTTACTAAACAGTTCCAACGTTTCATGCATGCTATCTCCTTTCCTAGGTGGGCCCGATAACCTCTACGGATAAGGAGCTAGTGGGACTTGGTTAGGGATCTGCTTGGCTATTGGTGGAGAACTTGGAGGTTCTCCACCCAATGATGTGTCCCCATTGTCATCCTTTGACTCCTTAGACTTAGTGGTCCCTACCCCATTGTTCAACTCACGACCACTCCTAAGGGTGGTTATGGCTTTGGCTTGCTCATGGTGGGTTTGGAATTCAACCCACTCTCATGTGTGCTTTTGGGGTTAGGAATGGTTTGACTCGGGAGTCTATTTTGTGCTTGTTCACTCATGTGGCTGGCCAACTGACTCACTTGCATTTCAAGTTTAGCAATGGAGGACTGTGTATTCTGCATGAATAATTGAAGTGTGTCCTCAAGTGAAGGTTTTTTGTGGAATCAATGGCTGTTGAGTGAAGTGTGGGCGCGGAGCTTGGGGTTGAGTAAACCCTGGAGGACCCCCAACCTGTGGGCCCTTGGACCATGAGAAATTTGGGTGCCTAGACCAACCCGGATTATATGTTTCTGAAAAAGGATCGTTCCGATTTGGTCTATGAAAATTCTGGACTGCATTCAAGTCCTCGATGAGCTCTGGGTAGGATGAACTAGATGGACACATTTGTGTGGGATGAGATGAACCAGAGCATATGGCACAGACAGTAGATGGGTTAGGAGCAGGTGAACTCTTGGACAACATAAGGGCATCAATTTTTCTAGTCAACCCCTCAATCTTGGCCATGAGCATGGGTGTTTCACTAACCTCGTAGAGACCCCCTCTTTTGGCTTCGTGGGATCTCCTATCAACATTAAATGACGAACCCCATTGCTGAGATTGATCACTCAACGTTTCAAAGAAGTCCCACCTCACTAGCACTCTTACCCATCAAACTCCCACCACTCGTTGCATCTACCATGGATCTAACCTGGGGTGTAAGTCCTTGATAAAAGTATTGCACTCAATGCCTTTTCTCAAACCCATGATGCGGACACCTACGGATCAAATCCTTCCATTTCTCCCAAGCTTCATAAAAGTGTTCACCCTCTTGCTGCATAAAGTTGGAGATTTCTCTCCTGAGGGCTGTAGTTCTCTGAATGGGAAAGTACTTGGATAAGAATTTTGTGACTAATGTATCCCATGAAGTAATGCTGCCCACCTCCAAGGAATTAAGCCAAGACTTGACCTTATCCTTAAGTGAAAATGGAAAAAGTCTTAACCGGATAGAGTCATCTGAGAAATTCTGGAATTTAAAAGTTGCACAAATATCTAAGAATTCCTTGATGTGGTAATATGGGTCCTCCTTCTCCAACCCATAGAATGTAGGGAGGAGTTGGATCACCCCCGGTTTCAACTCATAACTGGCGGCAGTAGTGGGTGGCAATATAATGCAAGAAGGTGATGTGAAGTGGGATGGGATAGAATAATCCCTCAGGGCTCTACAGTCACCTGCTGCAGGTAATTGTAATGGTTCGCCCTGATTGGCCATGGTAGCTCCTAACTTGACTTCGGGTGTTTTCCTACAAATATGTTCTACCTCTTCAACAAAGGGAGATAATGGTCCACCTAGGGAGCGGCGCCCGTGCATAAAAACCCAAAAAGAAACAAAATGTACTATCAAATTAAGCTAACAAACTCACTACTAAAAATATGAACTAACTAGAAGAAATAAAAATAATTCCATAAAAAACACCAAGCTAAAATTAAGAAAGCAAAAAATAAAAAATAAAAAATAAAAATAAAAATAAAAATAAAAATAATAAAAATAAATAAAATAAAAATAATCCTAACCTAAGACTATGGAGAACAAAGAAATACACTTAATACGTGCCTCCCCAGCAACGGCGCCAAAAAATTGATGTAGAATTTAGTTACATCGGCTTTAATACCTCGCAAGCGTACGAATCGTTCATGTAATTTAGCAGGTAGTGAAGGTCATATCCACAGGGAGGACTGAATTTTGTGTATTATTCAGTCAACTAGCCTAACCAAATATGATGAATTAATATTAACTAAACACTAATTATATCCTAAATTATCCAGCAATCATGTGGTTAACTACCTACATAACAGGAAACGTCAACTCTGGATTTTACGGTGATTCATGCCTCTCTCGAGCGCCACGTAACCACGGATCTGATTTCTCAGTCCTTGCATCTAGCCCCTCTCGGGCGCATAGAGTGAAAGACAGAAATCAGATTAAAATACCAAAATCCAACCTCAATTATAATTCTACCCTAATTAGCTAATTTAATCAAATATCCGAAAAAAATATTCCATAAACATTAATTATCAAATCAGATTCAATAAACATTCAAAACCTAAGTTCAAACTATATAAAAAATTAAATTCAAAAATGATGAATTACTCCCCTTCTCCTTCCTCTCGCTCGGGCAGCAACTCGTTCTCACGGGTGCTGAAATTTCCCAAAATCAATGGCTTCGGGTTGGCAAGAGTGAGTGGTCGGAGGTAGAGACGACGCCGGTGACGAAGGTTGGAAGCCGACGGACGGAGGTAACGTCCGGCGAAGAACGAAACAGAGCTGACGTTCTCTAACCGGCTCTCTCAAGTCTCGGTTGGAGTCGGAATAGCTCCGGGACTGGTCGGAAATATGTAATAGACGCCGGAGGATAGTCGGAAAGAGGAAGTGGCACTGGAGAAGCCCTCTTGAATCACTTCTCGGCCTGGCAAGTGACGACTGTTGAACTCACCTCGACGGAGACTCTCTCGAGCTCTCCTCGGGTTTGTTCTCGGTTGCTGGACGGTGGTGGACGACGGTGGCGCGGCGAAAGACAGTGGCTCGGCGAACGACGGTGGGGAACTCCTCTCGGATCCTCCCCTGTTTCCGGTCCCAATTCCTCTGTTTTGGTCTCTGTTTTCTCTTGACGCTGTCCTCTAACTCGTTCGACGCTCTCCTTCCCTTTAATACCCTCTTCTTTATTTTAAAACGATTTGACCTAAAAATCACCTCCATTTTACTAAGGGCATTTTGGTAAATATCTCCTTCTCCACCAAAATTCTCCTAAAATTCCATAATTGAATCTATAAAAAGCATTTCATGAAGAAATAAACCTTAAAAACAATGAAATATAATTCAGGAGAGAAAAATATGCAATATCGATAGTGATTAATGCCAAATTCAATAAATGCTCATTTCATTTGAAAATCGATAAATAACCACCTATAACACAATTATAAAGGTTATTCTATTATAATTAACCTAGTTCTCATGTCAGAATATGGCATCTATCAGTGTCCCAAGTAGATAATGGAAAATTCTTTTTATTTTCACTAAGGGAGATTCTCTAGGATCAGATTGATATCTAGCACATAGGCATACCAAGAATATTATATATGGTCTGCTAGTTGAAAGGTAAAGTAGGGATCCTATCATTCTTCTATAAATTTTTTGATTTATGGCCCTACTGGAGTTGTCTGAGTCAAGTTTCAAGGACAAACTCATGGGTGTGCTAATTGACTTAAGATTTTCGATTGTGAATCTCTTGAGCAATCCCTTAGTGAATTTGGACTGATTTATGAACGAGCCATTTTCGGTTTGAGTTACTTGAAGTCCAAGGAAGAATGTGAGTTCACCCATTAAACTCATTTCAAATTCATTCTTCTTTACATTAGCAAATTCTTCATAATGAGAGGGCTTTGTTGAACCAAATATGATATCATCCACATAAATTTGAATGATAATCAAGTCTTGATCATGGTTCTTAATAAATACAGTCTTATCTACGCTTCCTGTCCTATAGCCATTCTTTTTCTAAAAATCTGCTTAGTCTTTCATACCATGCTCTTGGAGCTTGTTTTAACCTATATAATGTTTTATGTAATTTGTATGCACAATAAAGCTCACTCACATTTACAAATCCTTTGGGTTGTTCAATATATACATCTTCTTGTATGTACCCATTTAAAAATGCACTCTTTACATCCATTTGGTACAACTTGAATTTCATGTAACAAGTACATGCTAGGAGGATTCGAATTACCTCTTGTCTTGCCACGGGTACATAAGTTTCTTCAAAATCTATACATTCTTCTTGGTTATATCTTTTGGCAACTAACCTAACTTTGTTTCTCATTACTTGAATTTATTCAATTGCTTTGTTGGTAAAGACCCATTTTGTTCCAATGACTTGTTGATTTTTGGGTCTAGGTACTTGAGTCCAAGCTTTGTTTCTTTTAAATTGATTCAATTTTTTTTTTGAATTTCCATAACCGAAAAGTCATCTTTTTCGGCTTCGGCAAAACATTTGGGTTCTATTTGAGAAATGAAGGCACTATTTGCCATAGTTTCATGAGTTGCTCTTCTAGTTGCAATCTTGCCTTGAGGGTCACCAATAATTTTTTCTAGAGGATGATCAGCCATGAACTTATAGTTCTTTGGCTTTATAGGTGGCACTTCTTGGTTATTTGGGTCAATTGGGTTCTCTTCAAGATTTTGGTCTTGAGGTTGAGATCTTGGGGATGATTCGAAGGGGTTTCCCTCTTTGTCATAATAAATTGGAGTTGGAGTTGGATTTGGCGAATCTGATTTGTTAAACTCAACATGAACCGACTCCTCTACTCTCATAGATGTCTTGTTGTAAAATCTATAAGCTTTGCAATCAGTAGAATAACCCAAGAAAATTCCTATATCAGCTCTAGAGTCGAATTTCCCTATTTTTTCCTTTGGTTCTTTCAATATGAATACTATGCATCCAAATGTTTTGAAATAAGTAATATTGGGAAGGGTGCCCATATACGACTCATAAGGATTTTTATTGGGAAGTGGCCATATGCGATAACATGCGGTGTTCACAGCTTCGGCCCAAAACCTATGTAGCATGTTGTATGAAAGAAGCATAGCTTTAGCCATTTCAATTAAGGTTCAATTTATTCTCTCAATAAAACCATTTTACTAAAGAGTTCAAGGGGCTAAGAATGTATGGTCTACACCATGCTTTGTGTAACATTTCTTGAAATGTGATTTTTCAAATTCTGCTTCATGGTCGCTCCTAATTTTCATAATGCTATAACTTTATTCCTTTTGAAAATTTTCACATAATTTAACAAAGGCAGGAAAAACATCATTCTTGTGGGCTAGGAAATCTACTTATGTCAATCTTGAATAGTTGTCTTCGACCACTAGGGTGAAATACTTCCTATTTAAGCTTAAGGTTAGGGCAGGTCCAACTAAGTCAATGTGGATTAGTTGAAGAGGATGAGAGGTAAAAACTAAATTTTTAGCTTTGAAAGAAGTTTTATGATGCTTTTCAAGTTGGCAAGCATCACAAGGTTAGGTTTCTTTCTTACAATTTTTTTATCTGGTAGTCCTCTCACTAGGTTTTTTGTTGCTAATTTGTTTAAAGAATCTATTCCTATATGTCCTAGTCTCTTATGCCATAACCAAGATTCATCAATTTCGGCACCCAAATAGATGGTACTAGTTGATGGTATATTGACCATGTTAGCAACATAGAGATTTCTGTTTCTATGTCCCTCTAGAACTAGTTTGCCATTTTCTTTCTTTACTAAGCATTTGTCCTTTTTAAATGAAATCTTATTCCCTTTATCACATAATTGACTAATTCTATGTAAATCATGCATCAACCCTTCAACATAATATACATCGGATAAGAAAGTGGTTGAGGTATAAATTTTACCAATTCCTTTTATGGTACCTTTGCTACTGTCTCCAAAAGTTATATGATCTCCATCTTTGGGGTTGAGTTCAATGAACTTCTGTTTATCACCAGTCATGTGCCTTAATCAACAGCAATCCAAAATCCAAACATTTTTAGTGCCTTGGCTCAAAGACTTACCTACACCATAAGAGATTTAACCCTTAGAAACCAAATTAAGGGTGGTTCCCTTTGGGTTAACATTTTAGGTGTTAGGTGATTTGGGCATCCAAGTTTGTTTGCCCAAGTTCTTTGGGTTACCACAACCTTTTCAGTTGATTTGGGTACCCAAGTATGTTTGATGTCGTTTTAATTCTTAACCTTGCAAATGTAGGAATAGTGACCTGACTTATTGCAATAGTAGCATCTAATATGAGCAATGGGAGAGAACTTCTTATTTTTCTTTGTTTTGTTCTTCCCAACCTTCCTCTTGGGTGTGGATTTGAGAGAGAAAAGTTTGACTTTCTATTCTAAATCCAAAATTTTCTTCTCAAAAGCAAGCCTATCACATGATAGTTTGTCCATCAATCCACTTTGTCTTAAAGCATTAGTTATGTGACTTTCATTTGCCTCCTGCAAGACAATTAGCTCTTCCTTGATCTCATGTAATCGAGCATTGCATTTTTATACTTATTTAGACTATGAATGGATTTTTCCAAAAGTAATTCAAGTTCATGCTCATAGTTTGAGTCACTTACCTCTTCGGAAGTTGTAGACTCGTAATAATTTTCTTCAAAAGTCATGAGTCCTACGATACTTTCTTCTTCTTCTGAGTGGCTAGACTCTACCTCAATTGCATCCCAAGCTGAGATCAAAACTTTCTTCTTTATGTTCTTGGGATCTTTGCTTGAGGTTGGGGTTCTTTCTTCAATTTAGGACATTTATCCTCACAACTAACACTCATTGAAATTTCATCTAGATACGAGATGATGTTTCCATATAAGCATAAGTGCATACAATCATTAATTTCAGTGTTATTACTAGATGTATTGCACAGAGAGTTTGAAGAGCAACATTCTTTGTTCCAAGAAAAGTCAATTTCTAATTTTTCCCGTAAATCCTTGGCTGATTTACAACATGTGTAAGAATCAACTATTTCATCACTCAAGGAACTCAAAATGAGTTCCATAGCCTTGGCAATGTCAAGGTCATCCCAATCACAAATAGTTTTTGGAGTGAATCTTCCCTTTACATTTACTCATGATAGCTTCCCATAGTTCATATCCAGTGGATTGTAAGAAGTGCTCCATTGTTAGTTTCTACCATTGGTATTGTGTAGTAATTTCTACTTGAGATGCCATATATCGTTTTCAAAATCAAGGAGATTTTGAGTTCAATTAATATCTTGGGCTGCTCTAATACAAATTGATGGCCCAAGTGGCTTCTCAAGAGGGTTTAAATTGAGATATTCAAATTAAATCGATTTGTATGTGTAATCAAAATTTCATGCGTAAAAGTAATTCAATGAAAGTAATAATATACACACACCATAGGGACAAAAAAAAAAAATTGTTCTCAATGTTCCCCTAGTAGTAGTCACTGCCCAATAACCCTTGTTTGGAAAATTTTTTGCTATTACGCTCTAATAGCTGGAAAATTATAAAGAGATGTCGGCTCTCTTTGGTCATGTGTAGTTCAATACACGATTTGAACACAAACCAATCTCCCCAAGAGATTGCGGCTATATTCTAGCTCTAGCTAGGTCTTTCTATCTAGATTAACTGGTTCTAGATAAACCTTTCACAAATTCATGAAGAGAAAGAGAAAAATTACACCCTCACTTGGAGAGATGCTTCTCCTTGAGACATTCAAGTTGCCTCCTCCTTTTTTGCACATTATGCAATGATCAAGGAGCTTGTACTATGATGCGTGCAAGGATGATTGAAAGTGATAGAAGATTTTCAATGGTAAGGCTCTCTTTCTTTCTCTCCAAAACACTTTTGATGAGAATTTGCAAGATAAAGATTTGTAACTTGAGGATATGTCAATTAATGCTCATTCACTTCTTTGGTCATGGTTTGGTGGGGGTATTTATAGCTTCCCCAACTCAAACTAGGCGTTATATAGCCATTTAAAGAAACCAAACCATTGATTGGTCAATCAATGGTAAGTGATTGATCAATCAATCGATCATAACAACTACTTTTCTATTAGATAGTGACTTATTGATCGATAGACTGATTGATCAATATGTTACCTTTGGTCAAGAAAAGTTAAGTTAATCGATTATTTCCAGTGGTTGATCAATGAATTGAGATTCCCTCTAGCTGTGCATTACAATTATGGTCGATCAGTGTATTTTCATTTGATTAATCAAGTTTGAAATCCCTTACTGGCATGGTTCTAACTGATCGATGAATTTGGAGGGATGATCGATCATGCGTTATAGGGAAATGATCATGTCCTATATGATCGATCAATCAATTATAGTTGATCGACCATGCTTTATATTTCTGACTTGCATAGTTCTGGATGATCGATCACAGTTAAGAACTGATCAGTCATTCCAATGCCAAATTAAACATTTATATTTTACAAAGCATGATAATTTCTCTCTAAGTGCTTTAACATGTTTCTAAGTAATGTGTATGATGATTTTAAACATGTGTATAAGAAATTTATATCATAAAGCTTTGATTTCACAAGTTCTTAAGGAATAGGAGTTAGAATACTCTCTTACATAAATTGATTGAGTTAAATATTTGTCTATGATGTTTGAACTCGAGTCTTCTTGTTATCTTCTTCCTTGTGGGTGCTTCTTCAAGAGATGTTCTTCAATTGTGTTTGAGTTCTTCATTTTGGCTTTGAAGCTTTAAACCTTGAGATGCTCTTGAAGGTGGACTATCTAAAATACGAGATTTTCAAGTTATTAGCTCAATTAAGTTTTGTTATCATCAAAATCAATGTGGGAGTCAACCTACAGTAAACAATATACACTAATTAAAGGACTAAAATTGAGTTCTCTAGAGAGATTCAACAAAATCAGTCACAAAATCAACTGCGATTAGCATTCAATTGATATCCTATATGAACTAGTAGTTTAGTTGAATCAATCACAAAACTATCGTCTTCACTCATCCTTGTCCTCACCTTCTTGAAGCATTGGGGAGCCCTCCCTTAACAAGTCCAGTTTCTAAATGAAATAGATGAAGGTTCAATTACACAAACTAAAAAAAGAGGAACATTACCAATTAAAATCAACATAATAGACATGATGTTGAGCATGACCAGTACATAAGAATACAAAATAAATTATTGTAAACATATTTAAATAAGTTATTAATTACCTTTCTTCAACTTGGAAAGTTTTTACTTTATCATGGTATGCTAGCTCATTACAACCACGACACAACCTTTTGATTCGAGAAGCTTATTTCATTGCCTTCTCTTTACCTCCCTTCAATCTCTTACAACTACCTATTGTTTTCAAAATCTCAGGAGGATAGATTAAAAGATTCTTTTTCCTTTGCTCTTTCTCAAATTCATTTTGCACTTATTCAAGTAATTGGAACTCAAGTAACTGCTAGTGAAGGGAAACTTTTTTCTCTTTTACAAATGCATATGCTTCATCAGAACAATTTATTATATATAAGCAATCAGTCCAAAGAAGTCCAACCTCACTGCTTCTGCTAGGTGTTAAGGGCATTACATCACAACCACTATGATCCAAACTAATTTTTATGCTTTGTTTCCATCTGTTCATGATGTAATGCTCAGCAAGTTGATCCATATCCTCGTTTCTTAAAATGATAAGAATGTGCTTACAAGGGATACCTTCAACCTCAAACTTCATACAAGGACAACAAACAAGTTGTTGATGTGGATCATATAAAATTCTTTGACGAAGTTCTTTTGAGGATGTACCCACCCCAAGCAATTTTAACCAATGTATTATTGAATTTCCCTCCCTTTGTGAACCAAAGTTCATACTCTCTTTTAATTATTTTTTAAACTTCAAAAATAGGCCTTTTGTATACCTTTCCTATTTGCTTCTCAACATTAAATTGGGTAATGATTTGAGGCTTGGTATATGATGTGTCATTATCAACCTTCTTCACTTGTTGCCTTTGTTTCCTTATGGTTGCTTCATAGTTGTGAATGAATTCAACTAATAATTTTTTTATTTAAGTAAGAGTCAAAGAAAGAATTCATACTTTCACTCCTTTGGGTGGTCCCCATTCCAGCCATAAATATGTGTTTGCAATGTAAAGGAATCCATTGAATCCGCTCACTAAAGATTTTGTGCAACCTATCATTATGGTCTAACTGAAATATCTCATTAGTATATAATCATTTTGCTTCAAATTCTTCTAGCGTGACACAGTTCTATACAAAATCTACAAAAGCACACTAGAATTTTTCATCACGAGCAACATGATCAACTCTCTCAACAACCTTATTTAGTAAATGACACATATAATACCTATGAAAAGTATTTGAAAATACAATTTAGATTGCATGTGCTTAAAATGGCACAAAGGTGTTGGTTGTACATGGAAATAAGAGATTGTTGATATAGCCAAATAGATGCACCCTCCTCCTTTAACCACACTAAAAAAAATGTTGTAGACTATCTGTTAAGTACCTAGCCAATACTACCCAAAAGACCGGCTTGGTAGGTAGCGGAAAGCCAAGTACTTAGCTCAGAACCGTAACATCACACCCACCTTCACAAGCCGATGGCCACGATGGCTTAACACTAACGACACGGTCCACTATTACATGGTCGCCGAAATTTGGGTCGACGCGATTGCCCACGCCGGGAGTCGAACTCGCGACGTAGCACCTACTCTGATACCAAATGTTATGTACCTAGGCAATACTACCCAAAAGACCGACTTGGTAGGTAACGGAAAGCCAAGTACTTAACCCAAGACCATAACACTATCCATGATGATTGACTCCAGTAAAAGGTGCAAGTATGAGTTTATATTAGATAGAATCATAAGTAGTATCAAAACAATTGCTTCACCAAAAAGGTGATATGCCTTCCTAGCCTCTCCATCTATCCAAAAATAGTGAGTTAAACTCTTCTCTTTATCCATTTCATACGAATAGTAAAATGAAAGATTTACTCTTGTAGATCCTTGAAATGATCTAACAACATTTGAGCATTAGTCTCTCAATTCTTGTCTCATGTCCCTTCATAATTTCTAACATCTCTTTAAATATACCCAACTTTGTCATATCCTCTAGTCAAACCTCAAAGAAAGAAATCTTTTGATGTAGAAAAATTAGTATTCTTAAATTTATGAAACAAGTTTTTATGCACTTGTGTAATTTGCCTATATAAAGGCAAAAATTGCCTTTTACGAGGAGTCGATAGGACAAGGTTGTGGCCCACCACAAATTTCACCACTTTTGACTTCTCATCAGAATCTTTAGTGAATCTAATTAATGCCCCACGCCCATCTCTTATGATTCCTTGACTTCTTCTTTTGAGGATTTCATCAAAATTATGATTTTTCCATACATATCCTTCTTTTAAATATGTAAACATTCTTCATTTATTTCTTTGGTATTCAGATGATAATTCACAGAGTTTTTACGTACACTAAGTCCTCTATCCCTTGCATAATTATGATGAAATATTTTTACTTCCTCAATTGAGTCAAGAAGAACGTACTCTAGGCTTTTTATCTTCTCTTACCGTTGGATTCCATACATTGTCCAATATACAATCCAAGTTGCCTCCACCCTTAGATAACTCTTCACATATGTTTGATTCTTTATAGCAATCCATGTCTACAGTAAAGTACATTAACGCATTAAACCAATTCATAACTAACATACACAAAACACATAACATAATAAATAATGATAAATTTCTTCACCTTCAAAGGGCATGATATTTATTATAAAATTACAACACATTGACATAAGAGATAATTTTAGTAGCTCATTCACATGTAATTTTAAAATTTTGACAGTATGCTCACACATATTAGTTCAAAAATTATTTTACAAAAACTCATACAATCATTATCCTTTTCCGTAGATTATCTATCTCATAATTATGACTCAACATCCAGCATGCATTTACCACAAGATGGTGTTAAGTTGGGTCCAAGGCCCATCCTAAAATGACTAGCCAACTTAAAAGCCTCTTTCCCAACTAATAAACTCATGATCTTTGTACTAAATAATCCATGTGGGACTACTGCTTAACACTCCCCCTCATGTGTAGGCCCTCTATTATAGCTCTACAAGTGGATAATTTGGGTGGAGACCCACATATGAGTACCTCCATGGTGTTATGCCTTTGATGGAGTTGAGATATCCTCCATGGCATTATGCCTTTGATGGAGCCATGATATCCTCCAAGCACCAACGAGTTCTCGAAGGAAATGATAATCTAATTCAATATGTTTGGCTAACTTATGAGAAACTGGATTAGAGCTAAAAAAAATTGCACTTTTATTGTCACATAAGAGAAGAAGTCATTGTGAAATAGGAATATGAAGCTCGCAAAGGAGATGCGTAAGCCAACGAAGTTTGGCTGCAACGTGCAAAAGAGCACTATACTTAGATTCATAGCTGGAACGTGATACTGTAGGTTGCTTTTTAGCAGTCCAAGAAATCAAATTGTCTCCAAGATAAATGGAATTATCAGAGGCAGAGCGAAGAGTATCAGGACAGCCTGCCTAGTCAGGATTAGAGTAGCAGATGGACAAAAGGTAAGGCCAAAGTGAATGGTGCCTTTGAAATAGTGAAGAATACGCTTAACAGTAAGAAAAGGATCTTTAGTGGGACTACTGCTTAACAGATGGCAATTGCATTTACCACAAGCTTGTTTGCAATTTTAGAGGTGCAACTTAGACAGAACTGAAGAAAAAATGTTCGTGTGAAAAATATTCCTTCAGAAGAGGATTAGAAGATGATGCAAACTAGAGAACAAAAGGGTAGAGCCAGAAATTTTACTTGATATTTTAGCCACCTAGCATATCGGTAGCAAGAAGTCAGAATGGGAGGAAGTATTGATCTGGTGTGGACGAAGTTTGATGAAAATGGAGATCATGCATGTGGATGGGGATGGAGGAAGCAAAAGCGTTGGTGGAAGAGGAAAGACATAAAATGGGAGGAAGAGATGAGGGCCGGTGGGAATGGCATTTAGGGTTTAATCATTGTAGAGATCATGCATGTGGGTGGGGACGGAGGTAGAGACAACATTGGTGGAAGAGAAGTAGAATGGTGGGAAAAAGGGTGATGGGTCAAAATTCTCTTTTTGTGTGAAATTAAGAGCAGACTATTGACCGCCACTTTGAGTTGATTGAATAGTCTCTATTTTGCACCTTAATGCCTTCATGTCCAATCATCTCCATCTATGAAAAAAATGATATTTTATATATACAAGGCTGATCCATTACGAAAAATCATTTGGTGTAAAACATATGAAATGGATATCAGTTGTCCGATCATTATGGTTGAGATAGTCGTTGATCATGATCGGACGGCTGAGATAGCCATTTTGTATGTTTCACACCAAATGGTTTTTCGTATTGGATCAGCTCTCTCTCTCTCTCTCTCTCTCTCTCTCTCTCTCTCTCTCTCTCTCTCTCTCTCTCTCTCTCTCTCTCTCTCTCTCTCTCTCTCTCTCTCTCTATATATATATATATATATATATATATATATATATATATATATATATATATATATATATATATATATATATATATATATATATATATATAAAACTCTGTCTCTCTCTCTCTCTCTCTCTATATATATATATATAGATAGATAGATACTAGTATCAAATTTAACATAAATGATGGAAATGATAGTATATATGATTGAAAAAACAATTCTAAGTTTGCTTAATAACACCAAATAACAATCTTGAATTAACATACTTTAATAAAGCCGCAATAGACAGTATATCCAATACAAATATTTGTTGAGCGTAGGTTGACTCCCACATTGCTTTTGATGATAACAAAACTTAATTGAACTAACAACTAGAAAATCCAAGTATTTCATATACTTCACCTTCAAGAGTTAAAGCATCTTCAAGTCTAAAGCATCAAAGCCAAATTCAAGACCTAAAGCACAAGAAGACAATGAGAAGACTAGAGATCAAGTGTAATAGACAAATGTCTAAACTCAATCATTTTTGTAAGAGAGCATTCTAAACTCCCTTTCCTTAAAGTACATTTGTGAAATTGGAGCTTTAGGTTATAAATTGTATATAGACATGTTGAGGATCATCATAAACATCATTAGAACATGAAAGAGAACTTAGAGAAAAATTTTCATGCTTTAAAAAGTCTACACTTTTAAATTGGCAATGGAATGATCGATCATCCACTGGCATTGATCGATTATCCAGAATTGTGTAGGCTAAAAATATAAAGCATGATCAATCAACCTTAGTAGATTGATTGATCATCCAAGACATGGTTATTTCATGCAATAATGCATGATCGATCATCCCACTTGGATTAGCCAGTTATTACTGTCTACACAAGCTAATTTCACATGGCATGGTCGATCATCCTATCTGATTGATCGATCAGTCAAAACCTTGCCAACAAGGGACTTCAAGCATGATCAATCATAGGACAATACATTGATCAATCATACTTATAATGCATAGTTAGAGAGAATCTTGATTGATCAATCATCCACTAGCAATGATCGATCTACTTAATTTTTATGGATCAAAAATTACATAATGATCGATCAGTTCATCGATCAATAAGTCACTATCTGACAAAAAAGTAGTTGTTATGATTGATTGATCAATCAAAGTAATGATTTTTGAAAATAGGTAAATAACGGCTAGTTTGAGTTGAGGAAGCTATAAATACCCCCACCAAACCCTGAGTAAAGGAGAATGGATATTTATTGTCATATCTTCAAGCCACTATCCTTTATCTTACAAATTTCCATCAAAAGGGCTTTAGAGAGAAAGAGAGAGAGAGACAATCTATGAAATTCTTATTCTTTTTCAATTCTCCTTGCATTCATCATTGTACAAGCTTCTTGATCATTTCACGACGTGCTACAAAGGAGTAGGCAACTTGAATCTCTCAACAATAAGCATCTCTCCAAGTAAGGGTGTATCTTTTTCCCTTTCTTTTTATGTATTTATGTTAGGTTCATCTAGAACTTGTTAATCTAGAAAGAAAAACCTATTTAGAGCTTGAATCTAGCAACAATCTCTTGGGAGATTGTCATTGTGTAAATTCGTGTAGTGAGCTACATGTGAACAAAGAGAGTCAGAATCTCTTTTGTAATTTTCTAGGTATTAGAGCTAATAGTGAAATTTTCCCAAGGAGGGTTCTCCGGCGATGACTACCACTATGGGGACATTGATGACAAAAAATCTATTTGTCCCTATGGCGTGTGCATGTTATTCTTTAATTTGAATTGCTTTTATGCATGGACTTTTAATCACATGCACAAGTTGTTTTTAATTGGAATTCCTTTCAATTCACACCCCTCTTGAGAAGCTACCTGGGCCAACATCCCAACCAAAGGTTTTTGGCAGTGACTACCAGTAAGGGAACATCGATAAAAAAAAATCTATTTGTCCATGTGGTGTGTGCATGTTAGACTTCACTTTGAATTGCTCTTATGCATGAATTTTTAATCACACGCACAAGTCATTTTAATTTTAATTTCTCAATTCATCCTCCTCTTGAGAAGCCACCTGGGCCAACAATTGGTATTAGAGTAGGCCAATAACTTAATTGAATTCAAAATCCCCTTGATTTTGGAAAAAGATAAATGACATCTCAAGATAAATTGCCCCTTCCCAAAGGAAACTTTGCCAATTATCCACCTTTGTTCAATGGTACACATTATGGACATTAGAAGGTAAGAATAGAGTTCTTCCTTCAATCCATGGATTGGAACATTTGGCATGTAAACAAGAATGACCTTTTGAGCCTCAAAAAGCTTTAAAATGGCATTCCAGTTGCAAAAAAATTAATAAGCAAACTAAAGAAGATAAGGAGCAGCTCAAAACAAACTCCAAGGTCATAAACCTTTTGTTATGTGCCTTAGGACTAAATGAGTTCAATAGGGTCTCCACATGTAAGACCACTAAAAAAATTTGGGAAAAACTTGAGGTCACGCATGAAAGAACCACTAGAGTTAAAGACTCTAGAATCAGTTTATTGATAACCCAATATGATGAATTCAAAATAAAACTGGGTGAGTCAATTGTTGAGGTCAACTCAAGGTTCACTCATATAATAAATGAGTTGAATATATTAGGAGAAGAGATTTCCTTATATAGGTAAAATTACAAGCTTCTCAAGGTACTTCCAAGGTCATGGGAGATGAGGAAGACTGTCATCCGTGATAATGCTAATTTTAGAACTATAAGCTCGAAAGAGCTACTAGGAATCCTTCTCACATATGAGATGGAACAAAAAAATGTAGAGGAAAAACAACCTAAGAAGAAGAACATTGTTTTTAAGGCCAAAATGTGTGGTGAAAGTAACTCTAGTGAAGAGAGCTCATATGAAGTGAGTTTCATAGCTAAACATTTTCAAATAATGTATAGGAAGAAGAAGAACTTCAGTAAAGGCCAATTTAGAACTCAAAATGATAAATTTCAAAAGAAAACTAATGTTTATTTTAAGTGTAGTAAATTAGGACATAGAAGGAACAATTGTCCTTAATTAGAAGAAAGAACCCCGTCCTCAAGCAAAGATCCCAAAAGAAGAAGAAGAAGAAAGTCTTGATCACATCTTGGGATTCAATGGAGGAAGAGTCTAACCACTTGGAAGAAGAAGAAAGTGACATTAGACTCATGGCTTTTGAAGACATTGTTAATGAGTCTACAACTTCCGAAGAGGTATGTCTCTAAGCCAAGGCTCCAAAAAAAAATTGGATTTTGGATAGCGATTGGTCAAGGCACATGACCGGTGACAAAAAGAAGTTTGTTGAAGGCAATCCCAATGATGGTGGTCATGTAAGTTTTGGAGACAATAGCAAAGGTACCATAAAAGGAATTGCTAAAATTGGTACCTCCACCTCTATCATATCCATTGTGTATTACGTAGAAGAGTTGATGCATGATTTACTTAGCATTAGGCAATTATGAGACAAAAGAAACAAAATTTCATTTGAAAAGGAAATTTTTTTAGTAAAGAATGAAAATGAGGAACTAGTTGTAGACGGACATAGAAATAGGAATCTCTTTGTAGCTAACATAGTCAATATACCCTCAATTAGTGCTATCTGTTTGGATGCAAAGATTGATGAATGTTGGTTATGGCATAAGAGACTAGGACATATAGGAATAGACTCCTTGAACAAATTAGTGAAAAAGAACCTAGTGAGAGGACTACTTGATAAAAATTTTGTAAGAGAGGGACCTTACAATGTATGCCAACTTGGAAAACAAGACAAAATTTCTTTCAAGGCTAAGAACATAGTTTCAACCTCTCATCCTCTTCAACTAATCCACATGGACTTAGTTGAACCTACCAAACCTTAATTGAAATGGCTAGAGCTATGCTATAAACACTACATGTTATATCATTAATCAAGTAAGCATAAGGCCACTTCTCAACAAAACTCTGTATGAGTTGTATATGGACACCTTCTCAACATTACTTATTTTAAAAACCTTTGGGTGCAAAGTGTTCATTTTGAAATAACCAAAGGAAAAATTAGGGAAATTTGACTCTAGAGCTAATATAAGAATTTTCTTGGGTTATTCTATTCATAGCAAAACCTATAGAGTTTATAACAAGACATCAATGAGACTAGAGGAATCGATGCATGTTGAGTTTGACGAATCCAATTCGCTAAATCCAACTCCAACTCCAATTTCTAATGAGGAAGAGGAACCCCTTCAATTCATCTCTAGGATCTCAACCTCAAGACTAAAATCTTGAAGAGAACCCAAATGATCAGAATAACCAAGAAGAGCCACCTACGGAGCGAAAGAACTATAAGTTCATTGCTGATCATCCTCTAGAACAAATTATTGGTGACCCCAAAGGCAATATTGCAACTAGAAGAGCAACTAATGAGACTATGGCAAATAGTGCCTTCGTTTATCAAATAGAGCCAAAAGTTTTCGAGGCCGAAAAGGATGACTTTTGGATTATGGCAATGCAAGAAGAATTGAACCAATTTGAAAGAAACATGGTTTGGACTTTAGTACCTAGACCTGAAAATCAACGTCATAGGAACAAAATCGGTCTTTAGGAACAAAGCTAATGAAGAAATCAAGTAGAGAGAAACAAAGCTAAGTTAGGTTCCAAATGATATAACATGAAGAAGGTATAGATTTCAAAGAATCCTATGCACCCATGGCAACACTAGAGGCAATTCGAATCCTCCAAGCCTATGCTTGTTACATGAAGTTCAAATTATACATAATAGATGTAAATAATGTATTTTTAAATGGGTATATCCAAGAAAAGGTATATGTTGAACAACCCGAAGGATTTGTAGACATGGGTAAGCTTGACCATATATACAAATTATAGAGAAGATGGATAGTCAAAATTGAATTTTTAACCTATCTCTCCTTCACAAATCAAAACTCTTTCCAATGAATTTCCAGAGCTCCATTGACACCAAATCTCCATTCCACCTTGGATTTTGAAAGATTTCTCATCAAATTCAAGGCTAAAACCCTATTTTTCACACTTTCTCTCAAAATCGAAAAAAACTACAATGATTAGGATGAAGATCATTGCAAAGAAGAATACTCTTTGAGGAAGGAAAGTGATGCTTGCAAGGAAATGCCAAACTTGAGGGAGTACTTTCGTACTAGACCTCAACGAGAAAGGTATTTCTCAACATTTGCCCCTAAATGCATCGTTGAACCGACAAGAGTTGACATTCCCTTTTGTGAGAGGGAAATTGAAGGATTTGCAGAGCTCTTCCGGCCCTATAGAGGCTTATTGGAGAGAGAGAAGCCAATGTATCCCTCGTGAAGGTTGTATTACATAAACTTGGAAATTGTAGTAGCATTAAGCTTGCTTGCTGGAGCTTATAGCTCCAGCTATAATTTACAAGATTAACTTGGAAATGTGTCCCTTTATCTTGTAATTTATAGTTCCATCTTAAGCTTGCTCGAGCCTCTCTTGAGAACCTAATTTACAAGATTTTTTGAAATAGATTTTATTTAACTTTTGTTTTTTAAAATGTAGTAGTATTCAAACATAAATTTACCATTACAATGTTAAAAACACACATTTTCAGCCAAGAAAACTTTCCCAAACAATGTATAAATGTAGCAAGAACGGAGGCTTGAAGGAAAGGAAGAGAAAGGGCAATGCCCTCCCTCGCCTCTTTTGTGGTTTTTCATTTTAAGATTCTTTGTTTTTTGTGAAAAAAATATGAAGAGAGTAAGTATTTAAAAATAAATTTCTAAGCCCAAAAGCTGGATTTGGGATTAATTGAAGGTAGACTCGCAAAAAAATAGAAAAGAAAAGTTGCAGCTCACGATTCAACGAGTAACGAAGGAACTTCACAGAGTTATTCTTGGACGGAAAAGGACGTGGCGGGCAAATGAAGTAAAACTTATTCTCTCGTCAGTGCATACGCCTGGTACGAGTCATGTGGTGACCAACCAGACCAAATTCACCAACGCCTGCTCATGTCTATGATCATGGCTGACATAGCAAACCGTTTAGAGAAAATAGCAGAGCTGCCAGAAAGCCAGGAACGTCACGTTCCGGTTCCGGCTAAAGTTAATAATCAAGAAAATAAGCTTCAAGAGAAGACACAAAAAATGAAAGGAACAAGATATAATACAAAAATGACAATGAAAGAATTGATCCTTGAATGAGATTAGTCCCTAACAAATCAAAAACATCGACCTTTTTTTCCCTTTTACCTTTCTTTTAACAAAAGAATTGAATCAAATGGAATTTGAATCAGATAACACAAACACCGGCAACATCAGCAGACACACGGGCGTGTTTGACAATTCTGTTAGCAGGCTCCTTATTCAGTCATGTACAAAGCGCCATCCCAACTCCCCTCTCCCTTAACAAGGATGAGACGAGAGAAATTCGCCTAAGAATCAATCACGGTGAGAATATTACAACATCAATTAATCTCGTCCTCCCCCTTTTTACATTGATAAACAAATCTCCTTCTCTTCTCTTTCATGTCTCATTCTGAAAAGATTTTAGACGAGCAGGCAGGTCTCTCCCTGCGGTTTGACCTGCTGTTTGGCTTGTTGATGAGACCAGTAGGCATGGGCAGAGAGCACCCTATCCAACAGCTCTTGTGGGACAGGCTCACCCCTCCTTTGTTGCGGGGAGATTCTTGCCGTGTGCACCAGTGTCTTCCATTTATCCTGTGCACCCCACCAACCCATCAATCAGAGAATAACATGGACAATTAATTGGCTCCACACATGAAACATTTTACGGACAAACTTTATAACCCCTCCCCTCACCATCGTCAACATGGTAAGATAACCCAAAGACATCAAATCCTGCCTAGAAAGCACATCAACCATGGAAATCATCTTTCTCAAGAAATTATCCTGAGCAAATTCAGTAAGTAGTGAATTGCCCATTGAACAAGCAGATATATCAATATTTTTGAAAAAGATATTGGCAATGAATCCCTGATTAAGTACTTCAGTCCTAGCATTCAAGACACCAATATAGCCGCCCTATTGATATCAGCAGTGCCCATCTTTTTCTTTTTCCAAGAAAAATCATGCGCATCAGTGAAAAATATAGTCTTAATCTTTGGCGTGAAAAAAAAGGAGTTTTTTCTAGCCAAAAGAAATGTAACCAACTCTAAGCTGAGTTAAAACAATTGCACCCTACTTCTTATTAATTGACCTAGAAGCTTAATTTCCATATGCAGATATATATATATATATATATTGTTTTACATTATAGAATGCAAAAGAATAATATCTGTGCCAGTGGATATCATTTATGCTCTTTTACTCATTTTTTTTTAGAATCTAAGCTTCTCATATGAAATTGGTTACAACAAGTCATAAATGCTGCAGCCTATTATGCTTCTTCTGTTACTAACAAATCTTAACAATGAACATAATGGATGGCAACAACAATTGGGTTCTTCTGATTTCACAACTATGCAGTATCAAGTTTGCACCCTTTCACACACTTCAAAACTTGAACATGACATCCTATCAGAATCAACTATAATGACAGATACCTTCAGGTCAACATAAGTACGATGCTTTGCATTCTCAAAGGCACGCAATTTGACATCACGCCACCTGTGAAATAAACGATTTTTCAAGAGTAATGAACCGCACTATTGATTAAGTGAAACTTAAAACAAGCAAGCATTGCCAAAGCTAAAAGCTCAGATATAAATGCAAAAGAATTGCTGTAAGCCAGGAATCATCTGTCAGCATGAAAAATAAATACCAAGTGGATATATGCTCAGACCTTCCAGTACCAAGTTTCTCAACCGCTTGCACAAGTGCTTCTACTTCTGAAACAGAGAATGGCCTTCTGATTCGACGCTGAACAAGCTCAGCGCGACGTGATTTACGGTGTAGAGGAACCACAGCCAATGCTTCTACACTCATGGGTGAAATGGGCACCATAGCTCTGGAATTTGCAGATGGTTTATCCAAAGATACATCAGTAGGACATAGCACTGAATCATGATCACTTTCAATGCAGTTGCCCAAATTGGTCAGTGGTGGATCTGGGGTGGCATCAGATGCCCCTTGATCAGTAGGAGGAACTGCTCTACACCTGACAACAAGATCAAATTAAGTTCGTCAACAGAATGCTGCAAGACACAACATCCAGTTCAAAACATATATAGAGAGAATTTTTTTCCTCAAATTCAACTTTGTAAATCATCTAATACCTGTTTATTTGTTGAGTTGCTTCACAAGGGGTATGATCTTCAACACAAAGAGGCGTTGGAGAAGAGCATGAAGGGTAGGGTTCCAGTGAAAAACCCAAAGTATCCAACTTGTCACTACAAGAAATTTCAGTTTGGAATAATGTTATACTGTCATCTCTAATCTTCTTCCCCTGAAGCAGAACACCTACTCGTAGGCCACTTCCAAGTATAGCATTAACAGCCTCCAGAACAGTCCTCTGCAGATACATTATAGTTCAGAAATGCAATATGCTCAGTATCCGTTGAAAATACTGCATATTACATATACTCTGAATAAGCGATGAACTTCTTTATATGTCAAACAATTTAAGTTCCAAAAAGAAACCCAGGCACAAAAAATGACATGGAAACAAATACCTTCAGTGAACCAACAGTTGCATTTTCAGGCATCTCGATGAACAGCTCTGGTACCTTAAAGGACTTGATACTAAGCCTCACTGTACAAAGGAATGAATCTTCTAAGAAACATGGTATCAAGAATGACTTCTTTCTAAGCGCGTAAATATGATCATGTTGGTGTGCATATATTTAAGTCATAAAACTGAGAATACCATGTGAATCACCAGATTCAAAAGATGATTTCTGACATGCCACAGACGACGAGCTCCCAGTTGCTACATAAAATAGCAAATCTCTTTAGTCAAGTGAAGATCATAGAAAGGAACAAGGAAAGGACAATTGAACAAAAACATCAAACTCACCACCATTCATGGTTGCAAATGAACCAACAGGTTCCCCATTACTACCCTTCTCTGCTGAAATATATATTCCGTCATTACTGTTGCTCCTAACAGATGTTGAAATTGAGCATCGCTCATACAGTTTCCTCCTTTTAAAAGTAGAGCCCCTTTGAGTCCTTTGGCGTGCATAGCACATTTTCCTACTTCGGACAACAGGCTTTGTTTCTGAATCTGCAACACATTGAAATAATTACTAAACATGGAAGCATTCTGATGATTAAACCATCAGATCCTATATTTATGTTTTCCTTGTACCATAGATGGTTGTAGAAAGTCAACAACATGTACCTACACTTACCAGAATTTGAGAGATTAGCATCCTTCACCACTTTAGGAGATGCTTTCCAATACTTGGATGCCAAGAATTTCTTCATCCTCCGGTCTCCAAAGCAAGCAGGAGGTCTGTAAGTCTTCCTGGTTATGGTGCTAGGTTGAGTGCACCCTGAGGAATTTTCGTCATCATCTCTACTAACTACACGAACATTATTATGGGACTTTGGGAGGGGGCCACCATGAGCAATGTGGTCCCCACCTAAAGGAACCTCAACACTACTGTCTGAACTAACTAATGCAGGGGGTTTGGTGTCTTCCATCTGATCATCTGAAATGGGTGAAATTCCAGTTATCACACTCCCAATCTTTTGATTTTCAGTTTCTACTTTCTTCTCAAACTCTGCATGTACTTTGCTCTTGTGAGACTCAGCAATGCTTGGGGAACCCCTCTCAAAGTTAGAATTACCTTGGCTTCCACCAGGAAATAAACTGAATGCATTCATAACTTTGTCGGTAGACTCCTCTGGAAGGACAGTCTTCTTGCATCCATCAGAGTTTGTTATTGTTGATGTATGTTTGAATGAGTCATCATTAAAAGCATGGGAATGATCCTTATGTATACCGATATGACTGTGCTTTTGCAATCTCCCATTAAATGCAGAGACACTCTCATCACAACTTCCTTGATCATGAGGTTCCTGCTTTAAAGGGTTCTCAATGTATGGTTGTTCCTTTTTTATGTAATCTTTTTCAATTGCTAAGTCAGCTTTGGTAACTAACTGACTTGAAGAAGTTTCTTTCTCTTGCAACAGCTTTCCAGCTACCGTAGCCAGTAGATCAAATGCACACATTGGGTTTTCAGCCTTCTTTTTAAAAGAAGATTTCCCCTGAAAAATAGACAAAAG
This sequence comes from Aristolochia californica, assembly GCF_029961685.1. Taxonomy (NCBI): domain Eukaryota; kingdom Viridiplantae; phylum Streptophyta; class Magnoliopsida; order Piperales; family Aristolochiaceae; genus Aristolochia; species Aristolochia californica. The sequence goes on from NW_027181771.1 coordinate 26,974,500, forward strand.
CCATTCAGATTTGAGTTCTTATACCATAAAGAAACCAGAAAAAAAGTTGATGCAGTAGGTGAACAGTTAGTGTACCCTAGCCGATCTTGAAGCTCGGGGCATGGTGGGCACCTGGTAGCCATTAAATCCATAATACAACCTTTTCTGAAACACCATATCTCAGTTACTCATACCCAAAGGAAACTACTCAGCAAGTGCAAAGAAACTCCATCATTGAACCCATTCATGAATTCAGAAATAACCCCATATATTCATTCAACATTCTGCTGATGCCGTCACTGGAATTATTGGTCCCAATCATAAAACCCTACAGAAATAATAAGTTTTAGACGAACCTCTAGCTGGAGAAACCAAAGTATTGCTCTAAAACCCATGCATAAAAGGACAGCTTATCATATCATATAGAGAAATGTGAAAATTATCATACATGGCAGGAGAAACCAAAATATTGCTCTAAAACCCATGCATACATTGGGAGCTTATCATATTAAATAGACAAATGCGAAAATTATTATACATGGATCAAACGGAGTGGTCTTGTTTACAAGTTTTAAGCCCAGGAAGATTCTTTTCTTCTTCCAGACGGAAGATGATACAGTTTTGAAAATAAATTGCAGAAAAATATTGCAGGACATCCATGTATCAGCGAGCCTAACTAGGATAAATTAGAGTATGATAATTATACTTGAACAAAATAATAAGTCCAGTAAAAGGAAGCCTCGGCATTCGAAGTCATCAGATATGAAAAACCGCTATGTTATGGTCACAAAGTATATTAAACCTCAAGAACTCGGAACAACAAAACACGAGTACGCTATAAAGAGGAATAGAAACCAGAATTGCTCTTCAACGGGTCGGGTAAATGGCTTTTATGCTCATAAGAAACGCATAAAATGGTGAGAAGTTAACTAAGTCGAAATTATGTCCTCTTTCAATCATAAAACGAAACAAACTGGATCAAAGAAAAAAATCTCACACAACAAAGAATTATCAACAAAATTTAAAGGCATATCACTAAACCCAACGTTAATTCGCCGAAAAACAATGAAAGCATCAGAGATCTCTTTAAAAAAACTCAAAATTTAAGTCAAAGATCTCACATTTTAATACCGCAAGAAAATCGCGGATCAGTTATTCAATAAAGACAATTCATCCTCACCTGCTTAATGGATGTCCTAAAAAATATTTCGCAAGATCAGAAGATAATTAAAAAGAAAAAGGAGATCTTAAAAGGTTTAACAAATGTTTCGTGAAAATTTTGTAATATAAGGCCGTAAGAAAAAGGCTGGAAAACAGGATCTAAATGAGGAGAAGGTATCAGCGGCAACCTCAGGCAAAAATCAAACGAATACCAATTTCAGATCCCATAGCCATCATTGCGTAGAAAAATCAAACCCAACTTTCAAGAAGAATTTAGAGAAAAAACATTTAGTGCCACGATCGCTGTCTGGTAAATTCAGCGAATCTAGATAAACTTCAAAATTGTTGAAAAACAAAAAGGAACAATTGACGCTCCATAGGAGCAAAATCTGGAGAAGACTCGGATCAGACTCTCAAAACAGAAAATTCACCTCAACAACAGTAAACCCACCACAGAACCGTAAAATTCACCGAAATTAAACACAGAAACAGAACACCGACGCGGAAAGAAGCCAGATAAGAAGGTCGAGTCATTAAATTGCACGTCGTAAGAGGCCTCAGATCGATCAAACCCACCTCGTCCCATGAAATCCTTCAGACTCTCCCAAGGAAATCCTTCAGAATCACGTAGAAATGGGTGATCCGTGACGAAGAAAAGAGACTAGCTCCCTCGAATTTCATTTCATCCAAATTCGCTCGTATTCCTTTCAAATTTCAGATCAGGGAATTGCATAAAATTTCGTAGAGGTCTCTGAACCGATATTCTATACATGCAAGCCTATTTTATCCTTCTCCCGTCCCTCCTGATCGCCAAAACCCCTGAAAACCACCCCTTTTGCTTAAACCCCAGCTCTTATACCATTTGATCTCCCCACACTGGACCCTCCGGTAAAAGCCCGTCTTTCACCAGCTCAGCCGGTCGACGAAACCACTTAGACCGGTTCCAGCCATCGGCTAATCCACTCGCCATCCCAAACAAATAACGATTCCCGCCACGTGGAGGAACTTTGATTTCAACGGCGACGATTTGGGTGAACGACCAAGTGTTCCGAGAATAAGGTTGTGATGTGTGTAAAAATATAGCGGACGTTTCGGATGGGGACATGCCGTAAAATTCGTTTTTTTCGATTTCTTTCCACTAAAAGGAAAAAATTGCATTTCGCGTGCCTTTCATTCTTCCGAGCAACCTACCACGAATGCTTCTACTTCTCGGACTACCCATCAAACAAAAACAAAGTGGGGGGCCTTTCTAATCCAACGGCTCACGAGATGTTGTGCGGGCCCACCTCAAACGGAGACGAACATAGCAAGGTTGGTAAAACCTTGTTTGCATGATCGTACTAACTGAGAATGTAAGATGATGGACAGGTGAACCAGATTTTAGGATTATTAGCACATGCTCCCCTCCTCACTTAATTAGAGATACATGTTAAGGTTACTTTCTGTGTGTCTGCGCCTAAAGTCATTGGTAACAGATGATAAGTTAGTTCAAGTCAATGACGACAAGGGCATTATCGTCACTCAATTAGTTAAAAAACTAAGCTGGAACTTAATACATTTAACTCGAGATTAAGCTCTGGTACTAAACTAATAATTTCGAGGCGAATTGGGCAACGCAATCCGCAGACGACAAGGGCATTATCGTCACTCGGTATCTTATCCAGACGTGCAAGGCGAGCAGCTCGTGGTTTTCGGCCACGTAGGATTAAAGAATGCTCCACGTCACGCAATTGGGAGGTCCAGGTGCATTATCTGAAGAATTTCAAGGATAGGAAATTTCTCCATCGTTTCAAACTTTTAAACGAGTCGTGGGAGCCGCGGACGGAGACGGCGGGGAAGGCGACTTTTCCGTCACAAGTCACGGCATGAAGCTGAGGTGGCGAGGGTGGGAACCACAAACCAGACGACGTTAATTTCGGGGATAAGAAGCAGTTGGAGATGTGGTGTGGGTTTTTTTCCCTTGGGGCCGCGAGGATGGTGGGACCGTTTTATTGAGGATGTCGAAAAACGACGCCACGACCGCAAGGACGGTTATACCGCCACCGCTGTCGCTTTCTGGACACCCGTCACGCGTCAACAGCGTCACGCCTACTACTCGATCAGTAAGTTTCAGAGGACACGTGGCGCCGTACCTGTGACTTTACGAAGGCAGGAGGTAGAATTGAAACAGACAAGAGTCGTGTAACTCGAATTTCTCGGCCCCGTATGTTTTAGCGCGACAACACTCGCTTCCGTTTCTCGGATCGCCCTTCCATTTGAAAATTCGGAGACTCAGACAAAATTCGCGGGCGAGATTCCCTCTCTCTCTCTTTGCATACGCCGCGATCGCGGGTCCGGGGTCTCGATGAGTTTAAAGTTGGACTCTTTAATGGTGAAAGCAGACAAAGGTGTTTAGTCAGATGCATGGGACCTTGCAGGGAGGAGTCCAGGATTTGCCGGTGATGCCTACAAGGAGAAGGGAGGCCATCGGAAAGAAGGATATTCTGCTGAAGAGCCAGTAGATTCTTGTCAACTGCTGCCATGGCTGTCCTTCTTTCGCCCAAAAAGGAATTTGATCCAAAGAAAATTTTGAACCGTCCGTGTATAAACGGTTTCTGGGTAAACAATTACCAGACTATCCTTCTCACTGGTATAAAGAAGAAAAAGTAATCACTTCTAGTGCCGGCACAGAGCGTCGGTTATTTGTCTGTCCATGACGAGGCCCGCAAGACAGGTTCCAAAAAAACTGGACGTTCATGTTCATTACTTCATACCGATTTTCTGGGAATAAGATGGGTCATAACTCACAGGCCACAATTGATGATTTGATGTCGTTTCGAGTGGACAAATTTTTCGGCGAACCAATCGAAAATCACCCAAGAGAAGAATCTTTTCTCGCAACTGCTTACAATAAATATGGATCTGCCGTTCTACTTTCCTATTAACAAAAAATGAAAAGTAAGAATTACCGTCGCTGTCACGCCTCCTCCACTGGCATTCGTCGGCGTAGTTAAATTAAAATGGCGATAAACGAAAGCGAAACAAAAAGCCGGGCGAGCGAGAAAGAAAAGATAACAAAACTGGTAAAGTCGCTTGGAATGGCAGGAAGAGAGCAAAGGGCAAAACGTGGCTATCTCGGCCAGAGCTTCAGCAACAGACAACCTAATCTGACTACAGCCGAATTTCAAACCAGAAAGAGTCCGCAACAGTCGAATCGACGAGCCGAGAGGGATCTAATGGCAAGGATCGATAGACTAGCCCGGTCGGGTTAACTGGTTCGGGAAGTTAAAAGACTACAGCGCTTTCGTGGCGTGGCGTCGAAGCGAACGTGTGAGCAAGTCAAAGAAGGCTCGCAGATGGTAGCTTTGGCGAGTTTTCGGATCTCGTCGTTCCACCTTGAATTGTTTTACACGGAACAGGAACCCAGTAGCCGGTTAGCTTCGGGATTCCTTCAAGACCGAATTAAAACCCTTCTGGGACCATTTGAGCGCCGATAGCACTTGCAGACATTATCTGGAGATCTTTTGAAAATAAATTTTACTATTTGCAGGGCCGAGATTAAAGATTAGTTAATTGTGTCGTAAGGAATGAGGTGGGATTGGCATTGGATCATGTTCGTTGTCAGGTTTCTGGCTTAGGGGGGGGTGAGGAAGCCCAACCTACCCAACCAGAGATTAATTTGATTTAATCTAAAGAGAAGATAAGATGTACTATTATAAGCGGGGTATAGTATTAAATAATAAATAAAGGCACATGCGGAGTGTCCGAGGGTCGTTTCGTGCTGCTTCTTTATGGGAATAGTCATGTGACAAGGATAACCGCACTTAGCTGTAGTTGAGGCAAAGGGCCAGGAGTGCAAGGCAGGCGACTACTCTTCTCTGTTTCTCTCTCGATTAAGACAACGACGCTGCTTTGCGAAGTTTTCTTCGAGATCACCGCCCTCTTCGAATAAAAAAACATGAGGACTTCCTGTATTTCCTCTTTATGTATCGGATAGTGTACGTCGAATAATCCCCAAAGATGATGCCCGTCAGGTACATTCTCACATATTGCTTTGCGTCGGGTTTAAGATTATTCCAATATAGCATTCGGAGCAATAGATGAGTAAATTTACACATTCATCCTTAATATATTAGTTAGTATTTAATTTTTTAAAACAAAAATCGAAATAGTACTCACTTAGATTTACAATTCACTTGAGAAAGTAGATGTGTTTGTAATTATCGTGATGGTTACTTTCTTAAATCAAAGAAAACAGTTGATGGTTTTACCTTTTATGGAATCCATATTATGCAACCGATTAAGTTTCTAGTCATACCCATTATGAGAAATTTGAAAAAAAAATAAAAATTTGTCATAGCTATAGGTAGGTAACGATTTTCATTCTTTTATTCAACTCTGAATTATTTATTTATTTATAATCCTTTCATAGAGAAATAGGATAACATATGGTATCAAAGCAATAAATTGTGCTTATAATGTAGAAATTTTAACTTTTTTTGTATGTCATTCATTGCATAATGGCTGGATTTGCGCGAAACGACTGTTAAGCGCTCTATGAACTAGGTATTGTCAACACAATGAAAGCAATCACCCTGCATGGGCGTGTATGACTTGCAGCCAGCTCTATGCACCAATAACTTTACTAAGCACGAGCAATATTGTGGAGGCTTGTTACATGAAAAATTTACAAATGAATAAATATTTTTTTACATAATAAAAGAATGGTGGGAATTATAGTTTTTCATATTTTTAGAATATTTTATATTTTTAGACGATTAACCTCTCAAATGGTATAGTCATAAAATTAATCGTCTTAACAACATTGACTCTATGAAACATAAAACCATAAGTTACTTTCTCCCATTAAAGAAATAATTGTCAAAGGTAGTTGCTTAACCACAATTGCTTTCTTACGTGAATTGTAGATCTAGGTGAGTACTACTTCAATTTTATTTAAAAATATTAAATAGGATCTAACATTTTCCCACTCGATCTGAATAATTGCAAAATTATGTTCAACAACATCTAGAATTCACTAATATTCTAAGTTTAAACCATACACTACAGGAAACATGGAGATAGATCCTTTAATTAAACAAATATTACCTTCCATATTAAGTATACAATTTTTCTTTAAAAAGCTTTTGATGTAGTTTCTCAACTTTATAAATAAGTTTCAAATGCTTGTGAGTCTTATCATACACAATAATGTTTGTCATTCTTAAACACGCATATATGCAAGTTAAAAGATAAGACAAATCATAAGTAAAAAATTATTTTAAGAAGTAATAAAATACAAGTCATAAGATTAAAATAAAGTAACCCATCCGACCAAAGTCTAGTCCTAGTTACATAATCACTAAACAAATATTGTGGTATGTCTTTTGTCAATGGGTCTACAACCATTTGTTCAATGCGAATGTGTTTTATGAGCACTTCATTTGATCTTAAACTCTCTTTGATAGTTAAGTACTTAATATAAATGTATTTACTTCGACTTCTATTTTGATTGTTATTAATCGAGGACATAGTCATAGAATTATCATAATAAATTTTCGATGGTTTAGAGATTGTATCAACAACTCGAAACTTCAAAAGGAAAATTTTCATCTAAATACCTTGTAATGCAGCCTCAAAACAAACAACAACCTCAACTTCTATGGTAGAAATAACAATTAGAGATTGTTTTACACTTTTTCAAGATACTACTGTTCCAACTAACATAAAAATGTATCATAAAGTTGACTTATGTAAGTCAACATAGTTAGCAAAATATGAACAAGATCACTTTTTTAAATTAATGCTACAATAAGTGAGTAGTTTGATATCCTAAATCTCTTAAATACATTATTAATATAAACTTATTGAGTCAATCTCAAGTCACCTAGTGATTTATCTCTATAATCTTAATGCCAACGACTTAAGATGCTTTGTGCATAGCTTTCATATCAAAATGTTGAAAATTTTTTTTTTTTACCTAATATATCAAACTCATATCATTGGTTGCAAGGAAAATATCATTTACATATAAGACCAAACATATGATTTTACTCCCACTAACCTTGTGGTATATGCATTCATTCATAATGTTTTGAACAAAACTTAATAAATAAATAATATTATAAAATTCAAAATACCATTGACAAGAGGCTTACTTTAATCTATATGTAAATTTATTAAGCTTGCAAACGAAATGACCACCATCACTCTAGGTAAACCGTTTAGATTCACTCATATAAAACCTCTTCATTTAAGTCTCCATTGATAAATGAATTTTTACATCCATCTAATGTAAATCTAAATCAAAATAGGTAACTAATGTTATAATAATACGGAAAGAAATTTTCTTAGAAATTTGAGAGAATGTCTCTTGGTAGTCAATTCCTTCATTTTGTGTGAACTCTTTGGCAATGAGATGGACCTTATATCGTTTAATGTTGTCTAATGAGTCCTTTTTTGCCTTAAAGACCTATAGTCAACTCAATAAGATCCTAGATCTGATTATTTGCCATAAAATTCATCTCAAATCATAAGCTAGCTTTACTATTTTTTACCATTTTTAAAATATCTCAAAGTCAATTTAAACACTTAGATCATAGTTTTATTAATGAAGTTACACCACATAGTCACTAGAAATGCTTGGATTCCTTGTTCTAGTTGATTTTTCTCAACTTTGTATCAGCAATTTCTTTTAGAGGCTGGTATGTAACGAGATCTACCTCTTCAAGAAGCAATTACATAACAAAACTTACATGTTGTAGGTGCATGCAAAGCTTGTTGTTGAACCTCAAGAACTAGTTATTCAATATCTAACCAATTGGGGAGAGTGTTGTAGCGAATAACCATTATATTACTTGTTGAAGGAGTTGTCTCAGAAATATGAGCTTCCTCCAAAATGATGTTTTGAAGTTGATCACTTTCACTGTCAACACAATAATTATAATTTTTATTTTATTTTTGCATTTCTAGACATAACAAACCTAGTGGTATGGACAAGACAATTAAATTTGTATTCCTTGGATTTTTCAATATAGCCAACAAGATAAATACTAAAAGTCCAAGGATCCAACTTCATTTGTTGTGGATTATAAACCCAGACTTCAACTAGACAAACCCCAATGCTTACATAATTTAAACTCAGGTTCCAATCTTTTCATAATTCAAATGACATTTTAGGAGTCATCTTAGTTGGAACTCAATTCAAAATATACACCTTTGCCAAAATGAGGCAGAAAATTTGGAGTTGTTGAGCATACTCTCCACTACATCCAATCATATCTTGTTTTTTCTTTCTGCTGCACTATTCTGATATGGTGAACTAGATATAGTGTATTGCACAACAATATCTTTGGACACTTCTTGAATTTTTAAGGGTGAAACATCCTACCCTCTCTATAATTTAGAATATATTGGTATATCAGACATATTTCAAGAGGCATTGGATAGTACATGTTTAGACTTTTGGATATCCAACCCTGAATACGGTGCTTAATATTGATATGTGACATCTTAAAAATATGTACGAAATTAACCAAACGGCTTGAGTGAAATGTTAGAGTTGAGGAGAAAAAGAATAAAAGAATATATGGAGGTTTCAATTCCAAAAGGAATAAATGAAATAAGAAAGCTTCACCAATCCGATAGCACAGATGAATATTTCTTTAATTTGTTATTTAATCTATGTTTCTCCAACATAGAAGGCCAGAGGGGAAACGGACAGGGGACAATGAGGACACAGACAAGGCTCTGCATGCTCAGGGACAGATTTGCGTATATTCAAAACAACTCTTGTTCTGTTTATTGAGATTTGACAGGCATATCTACTCACATGCGCAGCACGTGCTTGATTCCATGAGAAACAGCTACTAACGTCTCAGTTTTTTATTTTTATTTTTTCCTTTTGTTCCTTTTTAACTCACATGTCTCCTCCATTGATGATCGCTAAAGCTGTCTGAGCCCTCTGTGGTGTCTCGCTGTTTCCGATTCATCAGTTTCACCAAGGACAAAAGGCAGCGCAACTGAAAATTAAGAAACGACCAAAAAGGGTAGAACGGTGGGTTCTGTGTAATACGTCTTTTATCTCTTGATTTTTCTCTCTCTTTCTCTGTTTTTTCTTGTTTTGGTTCAGAGAGTAGAATCTTCTTCCATAAATGAAAAAGGGGAAATGAGGAATACGCAGCAGCTAAAGGGGTTGGTAGGTAGGAGTTCAGATCGGTCGATCATACAGTGTTAGTCAAATGGATAGGATCGAATGCCGACTGACAGTCGTAGACGGCAGCCGATTTGAGATAAAAAAAACAAAAAAAAAAAAGTCAATAAGATGCAATGCAGCAAATGATAATAGGAGCTTTAGCTGACGATGATGTTGAAGAAGAAAGAATTAATTTATGCAAATGATAATAGGAGCTTTAGCTGACGATGATGTTGAAGAAGAAAGAATTAATTTATTTATTACAAATTAATTTATTAAAAATAAAGAGTTTTTTTTCAAGATAATAGTAATATATTTATTAAAAATTAATTTATTTTAAAAAGAAAAAAAAGGGATGAAATCTTTTCTCTTACTCCTATTCAAGCAAGAAGAGGAGGCAGAGATATCTGGTGTTTCCCATAAAATAATCCCTATGGTCTAAGCATGGAATTTTTGGTAGGATCTTTGTCCCAAAACTAGCATTTGAATGCTAAAAATAGAAGCCCCTAGAAGTTGCCAAAAGCCCTCAACGTGGCCCACCATACAAATGATAAACCTAGAAATGCAACAAAAGTGAATTTAGCTAAGATAAGTCACTGAACTTTATAAGTGATATACAATAGTTATTAGCAACTTAAATAAAAAATTTAAGTATTTTCTTGTGATTTTTTTATCAAAGATTTAAAATGTTAATTGTTTTATCATGAGAAACGGTTTATCATAATCGTGGTCTCAACATCTGGCAGTTGCAACTCTCTCGATAACACGAAGCCATGAAGAACCTTGATGGGAGGTTGGCTTTTCATCTACGGTTTGGTCCCCTATCTCGTAACTCACTCACCCCTTCAATTTACACCATCACTGAGAGTGATGAGAGAGCGGAAGTGCCAAATAGAAGTAGAGAACGACAATGATTTATATAGAATCTGATCGTATGGAGGTAGGTAAGATTTCAGGCTTTAATTTACCATTTTATTCAATGAATTTCATGCGGATAATTACAAATTCATGTTTAGTCTAACAGTTGGTATGAGAGCAGACCTCCGATCCTACGTATCGATTCCTTCTCACTCTGTTTCTGTGAGGAGCGTCGTTTTTACGACGAAGGCAGACTCGAACGTCAAATAGACGTCAATGCGTGGTCGTGATCACCGCAAGCACCGCTTGGTGTCAGAAATGGCCAACCTCAAATTCGACAAAGGCAGACCAGTGTTCGGGTTGACTCGGACGGGTGGCGTTGGCTCGCCATTCCAACTCGTTGAAGCGAATCGTTTGAGAGAGGAACGAGCCGACTTGGTTCTCAAATTTTATTTTGCGCCTGCGGGGATTCGAACCCGAGCGATGGCAACAAATTTGGCGCTAGTGACTATTAGGCCACCGGCCGTCGTGTGTCAAATAAGTTGAAAATTTTATATTTATTTCCTATAATTGTTTTACGCCATTTTGGCATATACTTAAATGCATGAAATTAAAGTTATGCATAATATTATAGTTTTTAACTATGTGTATATGATGAAAATATTTTGTGCATAATGATAACATGCTAGTGTTAGTTAATATTATGCAATTCATGCTATTCTCATGTTAATTTTGTATTTATGCGATTTAATGTCCAGTGATCCATATAATTTTTTATTAATTAGAGAGTATCCACAACATCTTTAATTTAATAAAAGAATATATTATATTTAGGATCACATAAAGAATATTAGACATTAATTGTAATTAATTTTACTTGATATAATAAATTTTATCCCGTAGGAATTTTTATTATATTTGAGTTTATTAGTTAGGATAAAATATCAAATTACTCATAATTTACCCACATGAATTATGAATTGATAAATAATTTGATAGTTTTATCATAAAGAAAAAGGAGACATTAATTGTAATTAATTATAATTAATATAATAAATTTTATCCACAAGATTTTTTATTATATTTGAGTTTATTAATTAGGATAAAATATCAAATTATTCATAATTTACCCTCAAGAATTATGAATTCATAAATAATTTGATAGTTTTATCATAAAGTTTAATCATAAAGAATAATTGAATCTGTTTGAATTAAATTTTTTAGCCCACATGCATTTTTTTTATGTTAATAGATTCAATTTTTAAGCATGATTTACATTAGTAAAACATGATATTTTATTCAGGCCTCAGTTTTAACATAAGCATGTAATTTGTAATTTTATGTAGTTTTACAACCTGCAAATTTCTCTGATATACATTGTGATATCCTAGATATTAAGGGAGATAACTATAAGGTCTGGAAAGAGAGAATTCTTCTTCATTTATGGTGGATAGACATAGATTATGCTATTAGGAAAGACGAACCACCAGCAATTACTGATACCAACACTGTAGCTAAAATCATGCTTTATGAACGATGGGAACGATCTAATTGCTTCAATATAATGTTCATTAAGACTAGAATTATTGCTAGTATTCGTGGTTCTATTGATCAACATGAAAATGTCAAAGACTTGTTGAAAGCCATTAATGAACAAATTGTCACTTTAGATAAGGTACTAGCAAACACCCTAATCATGAAGTTCTCATCCCTAAGGCACACCAGAATGAGAGGTATGCGCTAGCACATCATGCAAATGAAGGATATTGCGGCTCAATTGAAGAAATTCGAGGTTGAAAAGTCTGATTCTTTCCTAGTGCACTACATCTTGAATACCCTTCCGCACCAATATGGACCCTTCAAAGTTTCATGCAACACACATAAGGATAAATGGTCAATTAATGAACTTTTGACCATGTGTGTTCAAGAGGAAGGGAAACTGGTGATGGAACAAGGAGAAAGTGTCATGCTGGCAATGCATGGAAAAGACATTTCAAGCCAAACAGAAAGAAAAGGGTAAAATACCCCCCAAGCTAGTATTAAGAAAGATTCTAAGTGTTTCTAAAAAAAGGGACACATGAAGAAGGAATGTGGCAAGTTTCAGAAATGGCTTGCGAAAAAATAATCCAACCTCATTTGTTTGTTATGAATCTAATATGGTTAATGTCAATATTAACACTCGGTGCATTGATTCTGGATCAATAATCCACATCTCGAATTCCTTGTAGGGTTTGCAAAACCTAAGGAAACCAGTGGGAAGTGAGTATCACATTTTCTCAGGTGACAAGATGAGCTCACATGTGGAAGATATAGGAACCTTTTATGTTCCAATTTTTTCTAGAAACTTGATTTCAGTTTCAAGGCCTCATGAATATTCCTTTAATTTTTCAGACTCATCTTTCAATTTATATTATAAGTCTGATTGTGTTGGGAATGGTACTTTGTTTGATGGTCTTTACAACATTAATTTACAAAACAATGCCACTTATGATTCAATGCATGTTCACACTGGTACTAAAAGAGGTGTTATTAATGAGGATTCCTCTACATTGTGGCACCAGAGATTAGGTCATATATCCATGGAAAGAATTAAAAGATTAGTAAATGAAGGAGTACTTAATACTCTGGATTTTACTGATTTTGAGACTTATGTAGACTGCATTAAGGGAAAACTAACTAACAAGTCAAAGAAAGGTGCCAATAGGAGTTCAACCATATTAGAGATTATACATACTGATATATGTAGTCCAGACATGGACTCACATGGTTAGAAATACTTCATATCTTTTATAGATGATTACTCACGATACATGTATCTCTAAATGCTTTATAACAAGAATGAAACATTAGATGCCTTTAAGATCTTTAAGGCCGAAGTAGCAACACAATGCGGTAAGCAAATTAAGATCGTGAGATCAGATGTAGGTGGAGAATACTATGGTAGATACACAGAGAATAGACAAACACTTAGGCTATTTGCAAAGTTTCTTCAAGAACATGGGATTGTTGCTCAACATACCATGCCTGGTTCACTGGACCAAAATGGTGTACCATTTGCAAAATTTTTCTCTTGTATCAAAGAAAGATTCTTTGTGCATTATTTTGGCATTAGTAGCCCATTTTGACTTAGAATTTCAACAAATGGATGTGAAAATGACATTTCTCAATGGAGATCTAGAGGAGAAAGTTTACATGAAACAACTTGAGGGGCTGAAGGATTCCCCTCTAGTGATGGTGAGCAATTGGTTTGCAAGCTAAAAAAAATCTATATATGGATTAAAACAAGCATCCCATCAATGGTATTTGAAATTCCATAATGTAATTTCTTCATTCGGTTTTGTAGAAAACATTATTGATCAATGTAAATACCAGAAGATCAGTGGGAGTAAAATTTGTTTTCTTTTTTTTATATGTGGATACTATTTTGTTAGCAACCAATGATAAAGGTTTTTTGCATGAGGCGAAACAATTTCTCTCTAAAAATATCAATATGAAGGATATGGGTGAGGCATCTTATGTCATTGGCATTAAGATTCATAGAGACAAATTTCAAGGTATCTTAGGTTTGTCTCAGGAAGCTTGTATTAATAAAGTTTTAGAGAGATTTTGGATGAATGATTGTTCACCAAGTGTAGCTCCCATTGTGATGGGTGATAAGTTCAATTTGAACCAATGGCCGAGGAACGACCTTGAAAGGGAACAAATGAAGGATATTCCATATGCTTCTACTGTCGAAAGCCTAATGTATGTTCAAGTCTGCACAAGACCTGACATTGCTTTTTCTATAGGAATGTTGGGACGATATCAAAGTAATCCAGGTTTAGACCACTGGAGAGCTACAAAGAAAGTAATGATATACCTTCAAGGAACCAAAGACTACATGCTGATGTATAGACGAACGGACAATCTAGAAGTAATTGGTTACTCATATTCTGAATTTGTTGGCTGTATTAATTCACCTAAATCAATATCCTTTCCAACCTTTCCATAATTCAAATGACATTTTAGGAACAACCTTGGTTGGAACTTGGTTTAATATATGCACTGCAGTCTTAAGTACTTCAGCCCACAAGGATTTAAGAAGATTGGAGTTGCTAAGCATCACCATGGTGTATGACTTAAGAGTTTCATTTCTGGGCTTAGAATTATGGATTTTATCTCTAGGCCATTGAGAATATATTGAGACCATTCAACTGTTGTTTTTATGGCCAAGAATAATAATAGTGGAAGTCGAAGTAAACACATCGACATAAAGTATTTGGCCATAAGAGAATGTGTTAAATAAAAGAAAGTGGTCATTGAACACGTAAACACTGAATTAATGATAGTTGATCCTTTGACTAAGGGCATGCCACCGTTTAAATTCAAGGATCATGTCATGAATATGGGACTTGGTTCCATTATGTAATTTTTCATTGTATGAACAATGTTATTTCAGTGAAATTCTTAATTATTGCGATGTTTTTTCTCATATTTATGTGCACCTTAATTTCGAGAAAATTTATCTATGTTGGACCAAGAGTAAACATAGGGTTTATTCATAAAATATAAGAAATAAATACATAGTAATACATGGAAGGTAATAATCGTCATTAGAGGACCTATCGCTATTATTCATGTATTTATTACTTAAATTTAGATTATCGATGGGTTTAAGATTATATTAAAAGTTTGGACCAAGTGGGAGAATGTTAACCGTTTTATCATGAGAAACAGTTTCTCAAAATTGTGGTCTCAACTTCTGGCAGTTGTAACTCCCTGCAGTTGCAACTCCCTCAGTAACACGAAGCCATGAAGAACCTTGATGGGAGATTGGTTTTTCATCTACGGTTTGGTCCCGTATCTCGTAACTCACTCACCCCTTTAGTTTACACCATTGCTGAGAGTGATCAAAGATTTTTATTCAATGAATTTCATGCGGATAATTAGAATTCATATTTAGTCTAACATTAAATTATTTTACAAGTGAACAAAAGTCTTCTTCTAAACTTCATTTTTAATGTATTTTATTATATAAATTGAGATGTTTGCGATAGTGGCCACAACCCTTTTCCAAAATATTCCATACTTTCAAGTCAGATTTGGAGGTCAATTTGGGAGTTTAAAATTTATTAGTTTTCATAAAAATTAAATTCATTTGACTTTTTATTTTTAAACTATTGATATGTCGTAAATAGGACTCATGCTAGAGGTAATCCTAATGTTGAACAAAACATATTCCATTATCTAACAAGTCTTTTTAAGTTTTTATTTTCAATTCTTGTGTTGATTGAGTTGTTTTTATATGTCAAGCAACATAAACATTTTTTTTTTAATCTTTAGTTGTTTTAGTTTGTGATTTGGGTTGAAGTTGATGCTCTTAGTTTATTAAATCACTGGTAAACCAACATGTTATATTGACTCAATATCTCTTCCACCCTTTCATATAATTGAGTCACATTTATGGGGAAAAGTACAATAGATTGCATTTGAATGATGTTCTTGCTAAACTTGAGCCATTGTAGTTTAAAAGTCTTATTTAATGTTCAATAAATCTATTTGGTGAGGTGTTAATTTTAAGACAAAATTTTGCTGTGGAGCTATTTGGAAATTGGACTTGGAGCTTTGAAATCAATTGAATTTGCGTACCTTGAGCTACCAATCACTTTGGGGGTTATATAGGAAGAGTAATTTTTATTTGACATTTGTATTATAAAATGAACCTATTTTAGAAGCATTTTATATGTTTACATTATAAGCAAGGAACCCTTGCCAGTATACCCAATCAATCCTTGTGTAGGCAAGACCATAAACTAAAGTCACCTTGTTTGCATAGCCTTCATGACAGGATATGAGAGGCTAAAAATCCCTTTGTGGGTCTAGGCTTAAGTAGCCTAGTTGACCAGTCATAGATCCATTTATATGTTTAGGCTTGTGAAACCTAGTATGCTATTGTAAGTCCCTATCTCGACATTATTATAAATATTTGTGAGCATTAGATGTAATTTGGCCTGACTGGCCTTCTTGAAGTAAATGTTTGGTCATTGAATTCAACTCCACCGTGTTGAAATATTTTAGGAGTGGATGTAGCAACGTAAGTTTGGGTTATGAGCCACTATAAATTGAGATGTTTTATGTTATTTTTCTTTATTTGTCTTGACCTTAACTTTTATATTAATTTACAAATAAAATTTCACATCAAAAGAGGAATAACACAAGGCTTAGTAAAATGAGTTAAAAAATCACACAAGCCTATAATCAAAAGGTAATAAAGAGGTAATAAAGAGCAGGTTAGGTACTTTACTATCATAGGGGGTACACATGCCGTTAATCACTACCCATTAAGGGGATAAGTGGTTAGATAATTTCCATAGGGTAATAACATAAAAGAGACATCTTGGAAGGCTGCCATAGTCAAACTTGGCGAATAGGTTGTAGTTAGAAAATGTTTGGGAAGACAAAGAGAAGAATAAAATAAGTAAAATAAGATAAATTAACTAAAGCAAATGTAAACATTTTCAAATCACATGCCTAAAATACCCTTAATTGACATCATATAATTAGATAGCAACATTCTAGTAACAAAAATACTACTATAACATTACACTTCTTGACAAAGGAGAGGGATCTATATTGCATGACTGACATATAGGCGGAGTGAGGGCATGAAATGGCCAAAGAGGGGATCACCCTTCTTCCATGTGCAGTAAGAATGGAGAGTAGTATGTGATCATTTATGTAGGAGAGACTTCCTTCCTCAAATATGTAATTTTAACTGTTTTATTTTTTATTTCATAAAATATAACAAACATCATGATGTTACATTGGCTCAACGAGTGCTTTTTCTTAGAGGCTTGGCCTATGATAGGTGCTCTTATAGGAGTACACTAGATGGAGATCTTGAGTTCAAGTATCCCTAGGCTTTGAGAGTAACTTAATTCATAACAATTTTTTTTTCTTTTCCTTATTGAACAAATTAAACCAAAAATGGTATCCTTTTAAATTCAATAGTTTGGTCGGAGTTTACGATATCAATTTAAATCTATGTTATGGTGGCATGGTCAATGTTGGTTTTGTAAGCCAAATGGGGGTTGGGAAAATTTAGTAATGGAAATATCATTTTTGGTTTCTAAACCAGTTTTTTAAAATAAAATAGAAATCTATATTGGAATTATAAGTTATATATGTAAATTTTTTTATAAACATATAGAGAGGGGGGTGAATTGAGAATTTCAAATAAAATTATGAGTAAGGCATGTAAACAAAAATCATTCAATAAAAATTTAACATTCACACACCGTAGGAGACAAAAAGATTTTTTTGTTATCGATGTTCCCCTTATGGTATTCACCGCTCAAGAACCTTTGCTGGGAAAATTCCAATATTTCAAAAATCTAATAGCTGAAATTTACACAAAGAGATTCTGGCTCTCTTTAAGCCATGCGTAGCTCAAAGTATGCTTGTTAAATTTAGGACCCTAAGATTAGAACCTTGAGTAAAGTAAGACAGGGAGAGAAGCAGAGAAGAAGAGAAGAAGAGAAGAGAACTTGGGTAAAGAAGGGAGAAAGAGAGAAAAAAGAGAGAACCTTTTGGCTAAGAGAGCTTGGATGAATTGAGAGAAGGGGAGAGAGACTTGATTGTCTACCCCAAGCCAAGGGCCTCTTTATAGTTTTCTTGAGGATGTTACAATGAGATGATGCTTTATTTAATATCATGCTACTCCTCTTGGATGTGTGGGCCTTCTCCATACTCGTGTGGGCTTGAACCCATCTTCTAACACTCCTCCTCAAGCTGGGGGGTGAGAAAACATCGTAAATGCCCAACTTATCGTGAAATGGTAGATAGGATTTTGCAAGCGACCGACTTTGTCAGGATTTCTGCAACTTGTCCTTGTGAGGAGATATGTCTAAGGGATAATATGCTGGCTTGGAATTTGTCTCGTATAAAGTGGCAATCTACCTCAATGTGTTTTGTTCTTTCATGGAGGACCGGATTTGAAGTGATATTGATCGCTACTTGATTATCGCAATGTAGATTCATAGAAGCTCCATGATAAAATCCCAGTTTAGTGAGAAGAGACCTGATCCATAGAAGCTCACCGACTGTGTGTGCTACTGCTTTGTATTCTACTTCAACACCAGACCTTGCAACTACATTCTGCTTCTTGCTTCTCCATGTAACCAAGATTCCTCCAACCATTGCACAATACCCAAAGGTGGATTTCCTATCATCCGGGGATCTGGCCCAATCTACATTCGAGAATCCTTCAATGTTAAAGTGACCATGATTTTTGTAGAGAATCTCTCTTCCTGGAGCTTCTTTCAAATAACGCAATATTCTTTCTAATGCTCGCCAATGAGTAAGTTATGGTTTTGCATGTATTCACTTACCACACACACTACATATGATATATCTGGTCTTGTCACACATAGGTAAATAAGTTTCCTCACAAGTCTTTGATATTTTTCAACATCCACATCTTCTCCAGAGCTTGCAGATAATTTGGTATTTGAATCCATGGGGGTATTTGCCGGTCTACATCCCATCATTCATGTCTCCTCTAGTAGATCAAAGACATATTTCCTCTGAGATTCATGCTTGGACTGTAATACCTCAATACCCAGAAAGTATTTTAGTAGTCCAAGGTCTTTCGTCGTGAACTCTTCACATATCTTCTTTTTGGCCTCTTGAATTCCATCAAAATCATTGCCAATAAAGACAATATCATTAACATAGATTGCTAGAAGTACTTTCCTTTTGGGAGTGTTTTTAATAAATACAGAGTGGTCTATCGAACATTGGTGAAATCCAACCCGTATCAATGCTTGATTAAATTTATCAAACCACGCATGAGGAGATTGTTTTAGACCATATAGAGATGTCCTTAATTGACATACCGACTCCCCCTCAGTTACAAATCCAAGTGGTTGTTTCATATAAATTTCTTTTTTATTATCCCTATTTAGGAAAACATCTTTCACATGAAGCTGGTTGACCGACCATGAGGAATTAGCAGTGAGGGATAACAATGTACATAGCGAGTTCAATTTTGTCACTGGAGATAATGTTTCTTCATAATCGATCCCATTACTATAAGTATAACCTTTGGAAATGAGGCGTGCCTTAAGGCAAGAAATTAATCCATTCATATTATGTTTAACCAAATATACCCACATACAACCAACATGTTTCTTGCATGAGGGAAGAGGAACTAGAGCCCATGTCTGATTTTCATATAGTTCCTGCAATTCTTCCACTACCACATTCCATCCTGGATGCTTTAGAGCCTCCTGAGAGGACTATGGAACAGAGAAGGAGGAGGTAGATGCAAAAAATTGGCAACATGAAGAAGATAAATGATGGTGAGACATAAAATTAAATATGGGGTGAGAAGTAGAGGGACAAGTGATAGTCCAAGGTTCTTTCCTTAAGGCGATCGGCCGAGTATCATATTGCAGTCCAAATGGAACAAGAGTAGAAGGAGATGGACTAATTCAATGGGATCGGTAAAATCCGTAGGTATGCTATCGATCAATGCTTCATCAGGTTGAAGAGTTTCCGTAGCACGGGCACAACCAGTCGAGGAGAGGCTTGTACAGATGTGAGACTTGAAGGAGCATTGTCGAAGTAGTATAAAGTATCCTCAAAGAATGTGATATCCCTAAACACAAGTAAACTTTGGAGAGTAGGATTATAGCAAACATAACCCTTTTGTGTGCGAGAGTATCCTAAGAATATATACTTGATAGGTTTTGGGTCAAATTTACTTCACTGAGATGAGGTAACATGAACAAAACATGTACATCCAAAGACTGTCAAAAGAATAAAAAGTGGTTCATCATTAGGAAATAATAAGGAGTATGGGGATTTATGACCGAGGACGGATGATGGTAGCCTATTAATGAGAAAGCATGCAGTAAGTATGGCATGTGGCCAGTAGAAGTATGGTACTTTCATGGAGTATAATAAGCCGTGGGCTACCTCTAGGAGATGACGGTTCTTCCGTTCTGCTACACCGTTTTGTTGAGGGTGTAGACACAAGATGTTTGATGGATAATATCATTTTCTTGATAAAAAGAGTCAAGATCATTAGAGAGATATTCTTTGACATTATTAGAGTGAAGTACTTTTATTTTCTTACCAAATTGAGTAGCCACCAAAACATGAAAGAATTTAAAAATAGATAAAATTTCAGATATCTCTTTAAAGAGGAATATCCATGTGACATGAGTAAAATCATCAATAAAGTGATAAAGTACATAACTCTGGAAATGTTTGAGACACTCAAGGGTCCCCAAATATCTATGTGGATAAAAAAAAAGATAGCAATACCTTTAAGTTCAATCCGAGGAGAATATGTGGTCCTTTGGTATTTGCTCAATTGACACACTTCATAGTTGATGGTGTTAAGGGATGTCCCAACCGAATGAGCCATAGTCTCACCTCCGTGTGCTTGGTTGAGACAAAATTTATTTGAAGCACGTCCAGGTAGTAGAGCCCCTCCTTGTTCATGACCTCCACCAAGCACCCGCTTCATTGTTTGATCATGAAACACAAAAAAAGTGGGTGAGAAGGTGATGGAACAATTAAAATATTGTTAGAATGTGGGACCCACCATTGAGCATGAGTTTGTGGGACCCACCATGAGGACGTGGGACACCAAGAAGAGTCCTCACCCAAGCTAGCATGAGTTAATAAGATAAGAAGCACAAGCTGAAATGAGTCAGAAGACTTGAAGATCAAGTGGGACTCACAAAGATACCACGAGCTGGCAACCTTATCGATATGGAAGATCATGTGGAATCCACAAGGATAAGGCCTCGAGTTGGCCTCCTCCCTTATATTCATGTTATTGAAGAAGAGTTCTAGTTCAACTCATATTAGACTTCTCGTAGATTGTGTTGATAGACTTATCTTAGAGAGTTAGAGTTGGAATATAATTAGGAGATTGAAAGGCTAATTGTATAAGGACTCTATCTCTCCCTCTACTATAAATAGAGGTGTTTTAATTTGGAATTAATCAATTTACACATCTCCTTCTTGAGTAAACTTCTCTCTTTGCTTGGTGCACATATCTCTTTTCTTTTTTTCATCTCTCTACCCGAGAGCTCTTCTTCCCTTTTCTTCTTTTTCTTTCTCCTTTCTCTTGCTCAGAATATTGAAAAAGGGATCCTAAATTCAACATGGTATCAGAGCATTCAATTTAGGATCCCTCGTCAAAAGGAATGCTCTAAAGAAGTGATGATCAACACCACTCAAAGAAGGCCCTTTTGTGAAGGAAGATCACAAACAGTGAGATAAGTGCTTATTTTTTTTCCTTCATGTTACTGGTTTCCAAATTTAGAATTTGAGTGTGTGAATTCTTTTCATCTTATTATATTGTGGATATGCATGCCTCTTCATCTAGAAGAAGCTATCAAAATAGTTTTGTCAATTTGGAAATTCTATTTACCGAGACCAGTCTATGATCAGATTGCTGGACTTTTTTTTCTTGGGAACCAGTGTCCCCTGATATAGAAGTTTGTTATTGAATCTCTTATGAGTGGTATTAGAGAAAAAAATCAGAATAATAGTTTAGCATCAATGCTAAAAGTTCCCCATACATCGAGTTGTTTGAAGAATACTACTTGGTGTTATTGTTAGAATTTTTTTTGAAGAAGGGCCTATCATGGCTGAAGAGAATATGAATATCAAAAGTGATATACTAAGAATTACCACTATACCCTTACTTGATGTATCAAATTTTATGAGTTGGTCCACATCAGTTCGGAGGTTTCTTATAACAAAAGACCTACGTGGTCACCTCACCACCCGAGGACCACCTATTGATGAAGATGATATTTTTTATAACAATTAGTTGAAAAATGATACCTTGGTGATTAGTTGGCTAATCAACAACATGAAAGAACATGTCTCCAATAATGTCCTTCATCTTGACATTGCTAAAAAATTTGGGAGACATGTGCTAAACTGTATTCTTGCCTGGATACTCTACATAGACCATATGTTATTTTCCAAAGGATATTGAATACTAAACAAGGAGAAAATATCCATGATTACTTGGCCCACTTTAGAGGTTTTCTTCAAGAGTGGAAGTTAGCTCAGCCTTCAACCACATATATTTCTATACAAGACAAGTAGAAGGAAGCCTCAATTATTGCTATTTGCCTTGCAAATATTAAACCCAATCTTGAGATTGCCAAGAGTCAACTTCTGAGTGCTTCTGTTGTTCCCAAGTTTGATGATGTCTGTGCAACACTATTCTGTATTCCAAACACTTCTTCCTCCACTACTGATGTATCATCCACTATGTATTCCAATCATAGAGGACCATCATCTTATTGTGGCAAAGGCCGAGGCAGAGGTTATAGAGGAGGCAGAGGAAGACGTGGAAGGACTAGTACTAGGAGAGCATATGGGAACAAATGTACTCATTGTAAGAAATTTGGCCACACTATAGATCAATGCTATTACAAGGATTACACGACATGCAGTTACTGTGGACAATATGGTCATTATAAAGAAATATGCTATAAAGCCAATGGACACTTAGAATTGACAAAGGCTAATCAAGCCTTTGTAAGTGATACAAAAGAAGAACAACCCACAAATCAGCAGCACAAAAACTTTTATTGATGAAGAGTATGAGCTATTTTAGAACATGAAGACAATGCTGGGTTCTTCTCCTAGTTCCTCCGCAACTACTACTGCCACTACTGCTTCAGTTATGCTATCTGCCTCATCTTCATCCTGGATAATTGACTCAGGAGCCTCCGAGCATCTTATAGGTAACAAAAACTTATTACATTCTCTATCTCCGAGTCTTTCACACAAGTTTGTTACCATAGTTGACAGTTCTCAAACCAAAGTCCAAGGGAAAGGATCCACTTCTGTCACACCATCACTTTCGCTCGCTGATATTCTTTTCATTCCTACCTTCCATTTGAATCTATTATTTTTTAGTCAGCTGAAAAAATATTTTAATTGCTCTGTTACCTTCTCACCCACTTCATGTGTATTTCAAGATCTTATAACAAAGCAAGTGATTGGTGAAGGCCATGAACAAGGAGGGCTTTACTACCTAGACATGCCAAAAATGAATATGGTTTCCATTAATGAAAATGAGACAAGGTTATGGTACAATCGGTTGGGACATCCATCTGCACTGTCTCTTCATTATATGTTTCCTTCTCTTAAAGTAAGGTCAAAATTTCATTGTGTGGTTTGTCAATTGAGTAAACCTCAAAGGAGTACATACTCTCCTTGTCTAGAAGTCAAAAGTGTTATTGATGATTTCACTCGCACAACTTGGTTGTTTATATTTAAAGAGCATTCTGATATACCATTTATTTTCAATTCATTTCATGCTATGGTATTCACACAGTTGGTCAGAAAATAAAAATTCTCTGGTGTGATAATGCAAAAGAATATGTTTCCAAAAACCTTAACTCTCTTTGTCAAGAGAATGACATTATCCATCAAACATCATGTGTCTACACTCAACAAAATAGTGTAGCCGAATGGAAAAATCGTCATATTCTTGAGGTGGCTCGAGTTTTATTATATGTCATGAAAGTTCCATACTTTTATTGGCCTCATGCAGTCCTTACGGCTTGCTTTCTTATAAATCATCTACCATCTTTCGTTCTTGGTAATAAATCTCCTTACTCTAGATCATTACCAAATGATGATCCGCTTTCACTACCTTTGAAAGTCTTCAGATGTCAATGCTTTATTCATAATTCATTTTCTAGACGCACCAAACTTGATCCTAAATCTATCAAGTGTATCTTTTTGGGATACTCTCGCACAAAAAAGGGTTATGTTTGTTATAGTCCTACTCTTCAACTTTTATTTGTGTCCAAGGATGTAAAATTTTTTTAAGACTCCTCATTTTATTCTGATAGTGCTCCTCTTGGTCTGTCCTCAGTACCAGGTTACCCTTGATCGGTTGTGCCCCGTGATACAGAGATTATTCAACCCCAGAGCAAGTGGCCGACACCACACCTATAGAGTTAACAGATCCAACAGAGGTAAGTCCTTCATCCCCAGTTATTTTTAGCTGTCAATATGATATTCATCCTATTGCTCTAAGGAAAGAACCTAGATCATGCACTAGACCTTCTACTTATCATCACATTTCAAATTATGTGTCTCATCATCGCCTCTCACCTTTATGTTGTTAGTTTCTTTTTTCTATTTCCTCCATATCTGTTTCACAGTCCTATCAGGAGGCTCTACAACATCCAGGGTGGAAGGTAGTAATGGATGAAGAAATGAAGGCACTTAATGTCAATTAGACATGGTCATTGGTTCCTCTTCCAACAGATAAAAAACCTGTTGGTTGCAAGTAGGTTTATACTATCAAACATAATCCGGATGGGTCAATTGCACGACTGAAGGCTCGACTGGTTGCCAAAGGATATACTCAGTGTTATGGAATTGATTATGAAAAAACCTTCTCTCCAGTAAAAAGGAACTCTGTATGTATATTATTATCTCTGTCGACCAATTTATCATGGACGTTATATCAACTTGATGTGAAAAATGCATTTTTGAATGGGGATATTAAAGAAGAAATTTATATGCAACAACCACCTGGGTATGTAGTTGAGGGGGAGTCAGTATGCCACCTCAAAAAATCTTTGTATGGTCTAAAGCAGTCCCCTCATGCATGGTTTGAGAAATTTAGTCAAACTCTCATACGGGCCGGCTTTTACTGATTCTCTGGAGATCACTCAGTATTTATTGAAAACACACCAAGAGCTAAGATAATTCTGGCTGTATATGTTGATGATATCATTTTAACTAGTAGTGATTCTGAGGGCATCTAGAAAACAAAGGAAAAAATATGTGCTGAATTCAAGGCGAAGGATCTTGGACTACTCAAATATTTTTTGGGTATTGAAGTATTACAACCCAGACATGGGATTGCGCTATCCCAAAGGAATATGCCCTTGATCTACTAGAGGAAACAAGAATGATGGGATGCAAACCAACATACACTCCTATGGATTCAAATACAAAATTATGTGGAGGCACTGGAGAAGATGCAGATATTGGGAAATATCAAAGACTAGTGGGAAGACTTATTTACTTGTGTATAACAAGGCCGAATATATCATATGCAGTAAGTGTGGTAAGTCAATACATGCACAAGCTATAACTTAGTCATTGGCAAGCACTTGAAAGGATACTACGATATCTGAAAGGAGCTCCAGGAAGAGGGATTCTCTATAAAAACCATGGTTACTTCAACATCGAAGGATTCTCAGATGCAGACTGGGCCGGGTCCCCAAATGACTGAAAATCTACTTCGGGATTTAGTACGATGGTTGGAGGGAATTTGGTTTCATGGAAAAGCAAGAAGCAAAATGTAGTAACACGGTCTAGTGCAGAAGCAAAATATAGAGCCATGGCACACACTGTTAGTGAAATCCTATGGATAAGATCTCATTACTGAATTGGGATTCTACTAAGAAACTCTGATGGATCTATATTGTGATAATCAAGCAACACTACATGTTACATCAAATCCAATCTTCCATGAAAGAACAAAGCATATTGAAGTGGACTGGGTTTTTTATACGAGAAAAGTTTCAAACAGGTTTTTTTATCTCTAAGGCATATATCTTCACAAAGTCTAGTTGCAAATATTCTCACCAAACCGGTCACTCACAAGATTATGTCTACCATCTGCAGCAAGCTGGGAATTTATGATATTTTCTCATCCCCAACTTGAGGGGAGGGGGGGGGGGGGGGGGGGGGGGGGGGGGGGAGGGAGGGTGTTACAATGTGGGACCCACCATGGTGCACGAGCTGGTGGGACCCACCATGACGACGTGGGACACCAAGAAGAGTCCTCAGCCAAGCTAGAATGAGTTAAGAAGATAAGAAGCACAACCTGAAATGAGTTAGAAGACTTGAAGATCAAGTGGGATCCACAAAGATACCACGAGCTGGAAACCTTATCAATATGAGCTGGAAGATCATGTGGGACCCACAAGGATAAGGCCACGACCTGGCCTCCTCCCTTATATTCACATTATTGAAGAAGAGTTCTAGTTCAACTCATATTAGACTTCTAGTAGATTGTGTTAATAGACTTATCTTAGAGAGTTAGAGTTGGAATGTAATTAGGAGATTGAAAGGCTAATTGTATAAGGACTCTATCTCTTCCTCTACTATAAATAGAGGTGTTGCAATTTGGACTTAATTAAGTTACACATCTCCTTCCTGAGTAAATCTCTCTCTCTTTGCTTGGCTCACATCTCTCTTTTCTTTTTTTCTTCTCTCTACCCGAGAGCTCTTTTTCACTTTTCTTCTTTTTCTTTCTCCTTTCACTTGCTCAAAATATTGGAAAAAAGATCCTAAATTCAACAAATGTTATGTAAGCTGACTGATTGAAAAGAGGTTCAAGGGAAAGGTAGGAACAAAGAAGATATCTTTTAGCGAAAGTGCTGGTATAACAGACTCGGTTCCTTTCCTGAGAACTTTAGTTTGGGATCCATCAACTATGGTAATAAATGTATTGGAAAGACAAGGGGAGAAATAGTGTATTAGACCTTTGTTACCTGTGAGATGATCGGAGGTCCTTGAGTCAATAATCCAGGATGAAGATGAGGTAGTGTCAGAGAGCATACTTGAAGCAGTGGTAGTAGCAATAATAGTGGAGGATCTTGGTGGAGAGAACATCAAAGTTTTCATTCCCTGGAATAGGTCATACTCATCATCAGTGAGGGTCTTTTTGTCTGACGGTGGAGCAAATCGGTCCTCCTTTGTGCCACTAGCTGAGGCTTGATTAGCTGTGGCCCATTCAAGCTTGCCATGGAGTTTCCAACAATCTTTGATGGGGTGGCCGAATCTCCCACAGTGAGTGCATTCCTTGTTGTTTGTTCTGGAGGGTCCAATCCTTCCATCTCTTCCTCGGGCTCCTCTATAACTTATACTATGGCCTCGGTTGGTAGAGGATGTGCCTCTATTACTGAAGTACATGGTTGATGATATTTTAGTAAGAGAGGGGAAGAAGAATCTAGAATTTGGAGTAAGGTGGCACATATCAAATGTGGGAATAGTGGAGGACCTGTGGTGTTGAGTTTTAGCAAGCTCAAGATAAGGCTTAATATTCTCTAAACAGATAGCGATTGCTAAGGCTTCCTTCTACTTGTCTTGAACAAAGACATCGGTGGAGTAAGGCTGGGCTAGCTTCCATTATTGAATAAGGCCTCTGAACCTTCATAAGTATTCATGTAAGTTGTCTCCTTGTTTATTATTAAACATACTTTGAAACACATCATACAACTTTTGTAGACTATCTGTGCTGGAGTACAATTTGACACATGTCCCAAACCTATTTGACTGTATCCAGGTGGACAACATTGTTGGCTGCTCTTTCATGCGGTTGATGAGCCAACTAACCACCAAGGTGTCATTTTTCAACCACTTATTGTAAGTACTATCTTCTTCATCAATAGGTGGTCCGAGTTCAATTTGGTGACCTAGTAGGTCTCGCGTTATAAGAAACCTTTTAATAGATTTGGACCAGCTCTAGTAATTGGATAACCCTCTCAAGGGTAGAGTGGTGATCTTGTGGATATCACTCTAACTACCAATGTGTTCCTCAGCCATTGGAAAAAAAAATATTTATGATCTCTTAAAAAAACAAAGAGAGACTAGGAGACATTAATTATAAAGGATGGAGGAAAGATGTCCAAACCTTGGATAATTGAACTAGCCTGAGTTGATATTGGGATTAGGTCCATGTTCCATCCACTAAGTAAGAAGGATAGGTCGAAGATGACTTCTTCCTTAGAAAAAGGTGATAGTCAATTTATTTGCCAAATCATGATCTTTAGAAGATCTTCCATAAAATCAGCCACTTTCCAAAATTATTTCAATTTTTCTTGCCTTAATTTGTTTAGAAAATGATAAAAAATCAAATTATTTGTAATCTTAAAAAAAAAAGATCTCAAGCATCTAGAATAGAAGATCTCGTGGCTGAAAAACAATCTTCTAAATGATGTTGTTTCCTCAAATTGGCAATAACTTAGCAACCAATGAAGACACCTCTCCTTGCCTTTTTCTCTTGAAATATTTTGGCAAGGAAAATTTCTACTGATCTCAACGTGGAAGGGAGAAAAAAGATAATATTCATGCAAGAAGAAGAAAAATTTTAAGAAAACTCGTGGCTTTGAATCAAAACAATCAAGAGTCTCGGTTCTTCAAAAAACAGCTTTCCAAAGAAGCAATGAGGGAGGAAGTATCCAACATTATCATCATCTTAAAACAAACAAAAAGGTTTGATCATAATAAGCACGAGAGAGTAGCCTTACAAAATTTTCATGTACGAGTAGAAACTCTCCATGCAAAAAAAAAAAAAAAAATCTCAATATAAACTGATTTCAGCCAAAAACTTGCAAATCGACTGAAAAAATCCAGCCTTCACATGTTTCTTCCAAATCGAGAGATATGAATCCAAAAATTCTCATAGGATGTAGAGAATAATCTCTAAATCATCTTCTAGAGATAAAAAACCAAGATCAAGAGGCTATCGCTGGATAATAATAACAAGAACAAGCAACTTGTCTCACAAAGCTTCAATTTTGCTTCACAGGGAGCTGCACATGAGTAGCTTTGATTATAGAATCTTCAAAGCATCATCTTGGCGGTGGATCCTAAAATAAACGCTCTTATACCAAGTTGTATTTTAGACCCCATGATTAGATCCTCGAGCAAAGTAAGAGACGGAGAGAAGAAGAGAAGAAGAGAAGAAGATAAGGAGAGAAGAAGAGAAGAGAACTCAGGTAAAGAAGGGAGAAAGAGAGAAAAGGGAGAGAGCCTTTAGGCTAAGAGAACTTGGATGAATTGAGAGAAGGGGAGAGAGACTTGACTCTACCCCAAGCCAAGCGCCTCTATTTATAGTTTTTTAGAGGATTCTATAATGTCAATAACGCCCTTAGGGCTATAAGATTTAGATGAGAAAAGACATATGTAGACATGTTCTCCTTGATTAATTATATTTTTCTGCCATATTTATGATATGACACTTTATTTACTATCATGTGGCCCCTCTTGGCCTTCTCCATACTCGTGTGGGTTTGAGCCCATTTTTTAACAATGCTTTTACAAACTCAATCTCTCCAAGATATTGGCTAAATTCTAGCTTTATCTAGTTCTTTCTATCTAGATTGAATAGGTTCTAGATGAACCTTTCACAAATTTAAAATAAATAAAGGAAAACTCACACCCAAATCTTGGAGAATACCTTCTACTTAAGACATCCAAGCTTCCACTTTTTTTCAGCATAGAGTAAAGTGTTTGGAAGCTTGTCTATGATGATATGCAAAGAATAGATGGAGGAAAGAGACTTGAAAATGCAATAGCTTATCACTCTTTTACACAAATAACACTTTTGAGAAGTATTGCAAGATTGAGAATAAAGGTTTCAAGGATTTGCCAACAAATTCTAATTAACTTCTCTACATGTGGTTTTGGTGGGGTATTTATAACTTCCCTAAGCCAAATTAGCCATTTCTTTTGCCCATTTGCAAAAATCAGACTGTTGATTGACCAATCATTGGAAAGTGATTAAGTGATCGATTATAACGGCTCTTTTTGTGTCAGGATGTGACTTATTGATCGATGGATTGATCAATCACTATATTACGGTTGATCCTGAAAAGTGAAATTGATCGATCATTACTAGGGGATGATTGATCAATCAGATTTTCCTTTGGTTGTACAATGTAAGTATGATCAATGAATAAACTTCATATGATATATCATAATTTATGTGCCTGACTGACCTGCATACTTCTAGATGATCGATCATTGGCAGAGGTTGATCGATCATTCTAGTGCCTGATTAAATTGACTTTTAAAGCATGAGAATAATTTAGTCTAAATATTCTAACATGTTCTAAAGGATGTATCTGATGTTCCTAAATATGTTTATATGCAATGTATGTCAAAGCTCCATGTACAACATTGTACTTTAATTTCTAAACATGTTTATTTGCAATCTATGTCCTAAAGCTCCATGTACACCATTGTACTTTAATTTCTAAACATGTTTATTTGCAATCTATGTCTAAAGCTCCATGTACACCATTGTACTTTAATGAAGGGAGTTAGGAAAGTTCTTTTTGCATTTGTGACTTAGTTTTGACATATAACATTAACACTTAAACTCTAGTCTTCTCGTTGTCTTATTCTTCATGGGTGCTTATTTAATAGATGCCCTTCAATGTTGCTTGAGGTCTTGTGTAGGCTTGATCATTTTGAAGTTTTAGAAATTAAAATTCACTGTTTGTTGAAGGTAAAATATCTAAAATACTTTAGGTGGGGTTAGTCCACAATGAACTTGAATTGAAGCGAAGAATTGAATTGAATTGAACTGAAATGAATTGATTCAACTTCAACTCCTGTTTGGGTGTTAGTGTAGATGAGTTCAAGTGGCTGGAAAACAGATTCCAGTGTTAGTGCCCCTAAATGAAAAGTATGATATAAAGAAGAGAATGAGTAACCTGTTATAATATACTTAAATAGAACATATACCTAAACATATAATTAACCAAAATAAACATGGTTACTACACTTATAAGTTATTTAACGTGTAGTATTAGAATATATTAATATCCTAATTAATGAAAAACTATATTATATTACTTAATGATTATAGTTTATTATAAATTAAAACAATAATTACTTGTGACTAGAATAAATTATACAAAATTAATAAAAAAATTAAAAAATAACATTAGAGAATATAATGAATAAACCTAATGGTTTAATTAATTATAGCAATTGGATAATTAAACCAATTAATGATTAAAGTTTATTATAAATTAATATACTAATTACGTGTGACTAGAATAAATTATTTAAAATAAATAAAAAAGTAAAAATAACATAGGTGAATATAATAAAAAAATAAATTATTTTTTAATAACATAAGATATAGTTTAAAATTAAAACTCACTATTTTAATACAAAATAAAAAATACATAATAAATAAATATATTAATTTATCAATAACATAATATATATTTTACATATTATTAATTAATAATATATTAACACAAAATGAAAAACTAATGGTTTAATTGATTGGATAATTAAACCAATTAATTATTTTACGTATTAATAATTAATAAAATATTAACATAAAATATAAAACTATTTGTTTAATTAATTATTGCAATTGGATAATTAAACCAATTAATGATTACAGTTTATTATAAATTAATATACTAATTACGTGTGACTAGATTAAATTTTAAACACATAAAAAAAATATATAATAACAAAAACGAATATAATTAACGTAAATTATTTTTAACAACGAGTTCGTGCATTTAAAATCATCAATTTACTAGTTTAGTACATACAAACGACAACTTACATGTTCAAAAGTAATAAAGTAGAACTACTAATAGGCACTCCACATGCTAGTCACTATGACATCTCGAAATTGTGTAGCTCTAGTGGATTCTAATGCACGACGCCTCTGCATGGTTGTTGATAGGTTGCTTTCATCCCCAAGATCATCGCTATCATCTCTATCTTCATCTGAATTTTCACCTACTAATCGGACCTCATCACCTCCTCCACCGACTTCATCATCCAAATCATCATCTTCCAATTCAAACATATCATTTTAGTCCTCTTTATGTATATAATTGTGTAATATGCAACAAGCTATTACAAATTTCATCTGGATCTTATAAGAAAACGGAGGAGTGCCTTTCAACATTTGGAATCGAGCTTTTAAAGCACCAAAAGTTCGTTCAATAGTATTCCTCAAAGATGAGTGCCTTCGGTTGAATAGCTCTTTATCATTTCTAGGAAGGTTGTCTCCAAATTCTTGCAGATGATAACGAGTTCCTCGCTATGGAGCCAAAAATCCTGGCATATTTGCATAACCAGCATCGACTATATAATATTTACCTACAATACAAAATATTTTCCACATAAGATAATTGAAGATAAAATAGAACAAAATTACTACATAAAAATATATTATTTACCTTCAGGTACAAAGATTCTATTTCAGCGAGTCAATACATCCTTCAATACACGGGAATCAACTACAGATCCCTCCCATCCAACAAGTACATAAGTGAATTGCATATCAAATGTACATGTTGCCATCACATTTTGTGAGAGATAGCCCTTTCTATTCCAGAACCTTTGTTGTTCTTCAAGTGGGATGTTTGCTGTGATATGAGTTCCATCAATAGCCCCAATACAATCCTAATTATATCATTTCAATTAATACAAAGTAACTCTAAATATTAATCTAAAATTGTTCATTAGATGCCAAGTGATGTTACCTTAAAATACAGATAAAACATTGGATTGTTTAAAATCTTCGAGTGAGTCCGTTCTGAAGGCCGTTTGATGTAATCAGGCCGAAGTTTGATAATAGCATTCAACGCCTTATTGAATTACCTACTTATAGTCCAGTTTTATCTATCAAACATCTCTGCTGTGACAATATACGATTGTTGTTGACCAATAGTTAGGAGAGAATATGCAAGTTGTTCTTCCACTGAGATGGTCTTTGTGGGTGATAAAAATCCTTTACTATAAAGTATCTCTGCTATTTTTTTAAACACAATTTGATTCATTCTGTAAAATTTTCAAAATTTCAGGTGATTTCGCTAATGCCTTTTGCAAATATATCGGACCACCAATCCCACGAGGACGTAGTGCATGTCTATACCTATGGCTGAGATAGTATCTTCCCATCATGTACATAAGACATGTGAATGCTACCATTCTTACAATCCTATTTTTGTCTTTCATGGAAACCTGCAAATACAATCGCTACAACTACAATGACGACTACAAAAATAATTCATTTTTCTTCCTAAATGTCATAAACCCAAAAACATACCATTATCTTCAATCACAACCTATTTTCAATCACACCTATGTAAAACCATCTCCAATCACATGCCCACAATATTCATCCGTACAATAAGAACACAACAATCATGAAAACCCAAATCTTAACCATAATAACATTCATAATATATCAATGATATGTCTTATAAAGTCATAATTAAAAAACATAATTAAACTTCAAAACAATCGTCCCAAAATAGATAGTGTACTTAAAACTATTGACTAGATTTCACTAGAACAAAATTCAAGCCAACCGAGTCACTCATCCACTGGCAGCTTCGTAAACATGTTCTTCTTCGTTGGTGTATCTAACAATAAAGGAGCATGATACTTCATCTCTATTGACAGGTCCGAAATTTCTGTGAGGGCTTCATACCAATTCTCTCCGACGGTGTAATCATCTTTAGTTTTTTTAGTTTCACGCAATGCCATGACAATTTCTATCATTGTATCAAGAAACACGAAACTATCATCAGTGGCCATTTGCGGTCTCTTTCTACGACGACTTGAAGTTGACGGGTTAGCACTTGGAGACTGATCAGGTGTCGACTCATTTTTTTTAAAGAATGGTGAAGGAGTATCTCTACCTAAATCGACATCCTCAAACATGTCCAAGCATGAATTTTCTTCCTCATGCTGGACATCATTGCATGTGTCTTCATCATTTTGACTTACTCTCCCCATGGCTATTGAGTTTCCCACTACCAAAGCCAATTTGTCATAAAGGGGGCAACCTTGTTGTCTATACTTTTCAGCTTCTTTATGCCCCTACAAGAATAAAACATCATTTAGACGACTTGGAATAGAGTTCTAGTAATGCGGAAAACATACAAAATATTTTACAGTACATCAGAATATACTGACCTTGATATAGTCTTGCCATACAGAATGACATACAGTAACTCGATGTGTGGTTACATCCCAATCGAGCCCACTAGTGTTGAGACAACTCGTTACTGCTTGGTAAATTTTCTTCCATGATCTTTTTCTATCCTTGAGCTGCTCAATAGTTTTTTTATTAGCTACGTCTTCATTGAAACTATTGATACAATCCAAATACACTTCATGCTTCCAAACCCCATTGGGCATCCTGTTCCCTATTTTGACTTGCTCAACCAAGAGATCAAGCATTTTGTTGTCATCATCGAAGGTCCAAATGTCATATGATCGAGGAGTTTGTTGTCTTCTTCCAGCCATTTATAATCTAAATCCGAGATGGTCCTCATGGAAATTTTTTGTATCAGACCACCATTACTCGTCATAGTAACTAGGGACACACTGAAACACAACTAAAAAATAACAAAATACCATGTGGTGGATATTTATAACACAAAATCTCCTCACCACATGGCAAGAGCATACTATAGCACTTCAAACATATTCAACAACATTATAAAATATATCAAAATTAATCGAACTAATTTCATTGCAGATGACTAAAACAATGCAAAAACAAACTCATCAAATCCAAATTCACTGAACACCCTGGTAGAGTCCCATATGACTACGAAGTCACTACAAACCGTACATAGTCATTGATGGGGGTCGGGTTTCGTTGGCTAATAGACGCCCATGTAGACGACTCATCCTTGTTTGAACTGGACTAAACCCCCTAAATCCTAAACCCTAACCGAGAACCCTAACAAATTAAAATAAGCCTCAAACCCTAAACTCTAGACCTTAATACCCCTAATAGCCGAAAACCCTAAACCCTAAACTCTAAACCTTAAAAAATTAAAATAAACCCTAAACCCTAACCTAAACCCTAGTCCGTAAAACCCCTAGCCCCAAACCCTAAACGCTAGTCCTTAAAACCCCTAAAAGTCCCAAACCCTAAATCCTAAACCCTAGACCTTAAAACCCCTAAAAGCCCCAAACCATAAACCCTAGACCTTAAAACCCCTAAAAGCCCCAAACACTAAACCCTAAGCACTTAAAACATTATCACCCCAAAAACAGAGAACCCTATTTTTTTAAAAAAAATACATAAACCTTAATTCTAAAGACTAAACCCTTGACCTTAAAACCCTAAAAGTCCCAAACCCCAACTCTAATCCAGAAATTAAACCTTATCAAGACGAAATTGAACCCTAAATCCCATAAACCCTAACCCTAAATCCCACAATTAGGCCACAATCAAGATAAATTATGCACAAAAATTAAAATTAAATAAAATAATAAACTAAATTAGTTGAAAAATAAATTAGGGTTTCGTCTTACCTTTTGAAATTTGGGGAAAACCACTGCCGAATGGGAAAATCTAAGCCCAATTGAAGAAATCCACGCCTAAATGTCGAAAATCGAAGGATATCGAAACCAGAATAGGTTAAATTGAAGGAAATTGGGGGGTGGGGGAAGAGAATAGCGAGAACGAGAAGGGAGAGGGAGGCCGATATTGAGAACAAAGGGAGGCCAAGAGGGAAAAGAGAGAGGGAGATGAGAGAGGGAGAAGGAAGAGTGAGATCGAGAGAGACACGGAGAGGAGATCCGTAGAAGAGAAGAAGAAGATGGGGCCAAAAAAATTGAGTGATGACGAGAGAAAACTGAGAGCGAAAACGAGAGATGACGAGAGAAATAGAGAAAGCGGAGGGAGCAGAGAGAGCGAAGACGAGAGGAAGAAGATGGGGCAAAAAAATCGTCGGGAGATGAAGCCCAAGGGAGAGGGAGAGGAGAATAGCTAATGATGATATTTTTTTCCTTTCGGGGGGGGGGGGGGGGGGGGGGGGGGGAGGAGAAGTAACACGCATCGCGGGATTCAAGTGGTTGATTCAAAAAATCGGGCTGAATTAGCTTTCCGCTATTTTTGCCTGAGAGAATGAAATGGTGTAATCTCACTTCAATGTAATTCTTTCTACACTAACGCCATTATTTGATGAACTAGGTAATGTGGGGGGAATTCATTCCACTTCATTGTGGACTAACCCCCCCCCCCTTAGTTTTCAAATTGTTAGTTCTATTACGTTTTGTTATCATCAAAATCAATAAGGAGTCAACCTAAGGTCAACAATCTCTCCATTTTTTATGATGACAAAACCTAATTTGGAAAAATAAAAATGATACAATCCCTAAGGTTCAGAAATAAGTTTAATTTCAACATCTTCTCCCCCTTAATTTTTGCAGAGTTTGTTTAAGTCTTTTTAAGTATGAAATTTCAACTTTTTAGTGTGCCTAAGGATTTTAGGTCCAAGTTCCCATATTTTTCTCCCCCTTTTTGACATACTCAAAAAGATGGTCAATACACATGCAAGTATATGCAAAAAGAAGCTAGAGGCCATTTCATAATCAATGTTTTACAAAATGTGTACTTAATTAGAATGTTTCAAGTAAAAGGAATATAACTATAAAGTATGCATAAGTACTAGGGAGTAAAAAATGTTGGCTTGTCTTAAGGATTAGGTAGCTAGGCTAGAGGCGAGAGGCGGCTAAGGATAGTTGCTAGGAGACTTTGAATCCACTGCTAAGTCTTTTGAAGTTCAAGCTGCCCTACCTTCAACTATTTTTGTGTAGCAAGAATCGCTACCTGGGTAGCTCGAAATCATCCACAACATCCTCAATTGTTGAGAGTCGGTTAGTGGATGAAGATGTTGCTTCTTCTATTCTCCTCCTCTTCGCAAACTTGAATTGATCCATTTGAGGTTCCGAACTCATCTCGTCTTTTTAATTTATCTTTTATTTTTTGTCCTATTCGCTCCCTTCGTAATGATGTAATTATGGTTCTTCTCATTATTACAAATACACTTTGAGGGGGAGTATTAGGCACATCACTTAACCTAATCCTCCTCCCTACTTCTCTCTCAATCTTCTTTTCTCTCTTCTTCTCTCTCACACTCTTTTCCTCGCGTTCTTTTTCTTCCTCACCACTTCATCTTTAGTCTCTCTCTCTCTCTCTCTCTCTCTCTCTCATTCTTGTGTTGATTAACTACTTCATTATCATGGGATACTAAATCCAATATCGTCTCTAGATCTGACTATTTGTGGGCCATCTTCTTTTCTAAATGTGTCCTTTTGAACGCATTGACCCCTCCATTTGGTGAAGCCAAACTTTCTAACCTTGGTCTCTCCAATGAATATCTTTTTTGTGATGTCCACTGACTCCTCATCCAATAGGTCAATTCCACTCTGTCAGAGGAGGGTGGTGATCTCTCTGGAAAATGGAAGGTGGTCAAATCATGAACTGATGGTTGTGTCCATCACACGGCTCACCATGAAGTAGCCATAATCCAAGTCAACTTTCTTGATGATTTCCAAAAGCCAAAAAATATCTTCGATGATGAGGGGGAAGACTCGGTGCTCTATGCTTATGTCTTTTATCTTCACTTCATAGGAGCTTCCACAAGTCTGACAAAAAAATAAGTGGATGATGTCTTAAATATTCTGAAGGTAGTCGCTTTGGAGGTCCATTGGGCAGCTCTCCTTCATAAATCTTGAAAATCTGATAGGCGTCATCCCGAGCATTGTGTTGAGCTCACTGGTCTCAAGTGATATAGTCGTCTTCTATTGTTGATTTTCAGGACTTCATGAATTTAGCTCATAGAGAAAAAGAGAGAGAAACCCATTGGGAGAAAACTAGAGGAAAAAGGGTTATGAACTTGATTATCCTAACCTCCCCCTGAAGCTCTATTTATAGATTTATGAAACTAATGTATTACAATAATACCCTTGAACTTAGGGTTTGGAGTTTAGGGTTTTAACCTTGGAACTTTAACTTAATTACATCAAAGCCATCTCTATGAGATGACCCTTTATTTACCATCTTGCATCTTGTATGTGGTCTTGTGGGCTTTCTATTTGATATGTGGGCCTTGAGCCCATCTTCTATATCTCTTGGTTGCATGGGTCTTCCTTGGTCTTATGGGCTTGGATCCATCTTCTAATACACTTGGATATGTGAGCCTTCCTTGGTCGTGTGGGCATGTGCCCTGTCTTCCAACACTCCCCCACAAGCTAGGGGTGAGAGAACAACATGAAATCCCAGCTTGCTACAAATAATGTATAAAATCTTTTTTTGTATAATATGCCTTCATCTTCTAACACTCCCCCTAACGCTGGTGCTTTCGTTCATGAGGCCTAGCTGATATAATATCAGTGAGAGTAAATTACTCCTAGCCGCTAAGACATTGCTCTGAAGTGTCCACTTTCACCACCGTGTCCCTCCATAGGACAACGTCTCTCAAGTGGTAAAGTAATATATGATATTAATGGGAGGGGGGGGGGGGGGGGGGGGGGGGGTAGTAGTTACATAATAATAAGTTCCTCCATTATGGACTTCCAACCACAAAAAAATGATATTTTTGACGGGGATGAAGCTCCTCTGTGATGGACTTCCAACCACAAAAATTTTGATATTTTAACGGGGATGAAGTTCCTCCGTCATGGACTCCCAACCACAAATAATTTTGATATTTTTGATGGGGATGAAGTTCCTCTGTCATGGATTCC
The DNA here is from genome assembly GCF_029961685.1 of Aristolochia californica. NCBI lineage: Eukaryota > Viridiplantae > Streptophyta > Magnoliopsida > Piperales > Aristolochiaceae > Aristolochia > Aristolochia californica. The sequence continues at coordinate 27,013,000 of NW_027181771.1, forward strand.
CAACCACAAAAAAATGATATTTTTGACAGGATGAAGTTCCTCCGTCATGGACTCCCAACCACAAAAATTTGATATTTTTGATGGGGATGAAGTTCCTCGTCATGGACTCCCAACCACAAATAAATTTGATATTTTTGACGGGGATGAAGTTCCTCCGTCATGGACTCCCAACACAAATAATTTTGATATTTTTTATGGGGATAAAGTTCCTCCGTCATGTACTCCCAACCCCAAATATTTTTGATATTTTTTATGGGGATGAAGTTCCTCCGTCATGGACACCCAACTACAAATATTTTTGAAATTTTTGACGGGGATGAAGTTGCTATAATACCATGTTGATTTTCAGGAATCCATGAATTTAGCTCATGGAGAAAAAGAGAGAGAAACCCATTGGGAGAAAACAGGAGGAAGAAGGGTTATGGACTTGATTATCCTAACCTCCCCCGAAGCTCTATTTGTAGATTTATGAAACTAATGTATTACAATAATACCCCTGAACTTAGGGTTTAGAGTTTAGGTTTTAACCCTGGAACTTTAACTTAATTACATCAAAACCATCTCTATGAGATGACCCTTTATTTACCATCCAGCCATCTTGTATGTGGGCTTATGGGCCTTCTCCTTGATCTGTGGGCCTTGAGCCCATATTCTATATCTCTTGGTTGATTGGGTCTTCCTTGGTCTTATGGGCTTGGGATATATCTTCTAATACACTTGGATATGTAGGTCTTCCTTGGTTGTGTGGGTTTGGACCCCGTCTTTCAACATCTATAAATCGCTTGTGAGCCTCAAATTACATGGGGAGATCTCTTCTACGTCAATGTTAGTGTAGAAGATTTTTATCAAAGTCTGTAAACATCTTCATTACTTTCCAAGAGGCCATGTATGGCCTAAATAACATTTCAAAATCAAGGATAACCCTTTTTCAAAATGAGAGATCGATCCTACTAGGCGCAACAAAGCTTTGGGAAGCAAAGCTTTTGAAGTACTTATCCCATTGAAGTCTCGTTTAGAAATGTTCCCTCCAATTGGGCATTTCCTCACATACTTCTGGTTCCCTAGATGGGGTCTTCTTCTTTGCAATGACCTTTGTCCTCAAAATGGTGGAAAATCAAATTTTGAGAAAGATTGGGTGAAAATGAGGGTTGAAGCCTCAGATTGGAGTGGGAATTGCTAAAAGTGTGAGAGAAATTGAGGATTTGGTCCCAGGAACTTTGAGAAATCAATGAATTAGGGTTTTGAATTGATTTGCAGTGAAGAGATTTGATTAAAAAACATTTGTCTCTTCAACTTGTCATTGCATACCGCGAATGATCTATCATTCTGTGTCGATTGATCGATCAATGACCTAAGAAGAGTGACAAAAATGTAATATCTGGATTTCCATTTCACTCATTTGGCACTAGTAACATGGGGTATGTTCACTAAGCTCATATTTCTCAACCTAAGTGAATCAAGGTGGGTTGCTCTTGCCTTGTTCTCCTCGATGCTTACAAAAATGGTCAAGTCCTAACGGCTTTGTAAAAATATCCACTAATTGATTTTCGATGGGGACAAACTCAATTCTTTTAACCTTGGTTTGAACCAACCCTATGATAAAGTGATGTCTAATCTCTATGTGTTTTTAATCGAGAGTAGTGAACCGGGTTCTTACTTAGATTTATGGTGCTCATGTTGTCACAATGGACTAGAATTTCTTTTTGCTTTAAGCCATAATCATCTAGTTGCTACTTCATCCAAAGAAGTTGAGTACAACAAGTTCCACATGCGATGTACGTAGCTTCGGTAGTGGATAGTGCAACCGAATGTTGTTTCTTGGAAAACCAAAAGACCAACATATTTCCAAGTAATTGGCAAGTACTACTTGTACTCTTTTTGTCAATTTTGTGATCGATAAAATCAGCATCTGATTAACCTACTAGATCAAAGGTTGACAAGTTTGAGTACCAAAGACCTGAGTTTGGTGTCCCAAGTAGATAATGAATTTTTTTTTTACTGCCACTTAGTGAGATTCTCTAGGATCAGATTGAAATATAACACATAGGGATACTGAGAACATTATATCCAGTTTACTGGTTGAAAGGTAAAGTAGGGATCCTATCATACTTCTATAATATTTTTTATCTATGGCCATACTGAAGTTGTCCGAGTTGTTGACCATGGGTTGACTCTCACATTGCTTTTTATGATAACAAAACTTAATTGCTATTTGTCTTTCAAATGTTAAACCTCATCTTGAGATTGTCAAGAGTCAACTATTGAGTGCTTCTGTTGTCCCAAAGTTTGATGATGTGTGTGCAGCATTACTTCATATTCTAGATACTTCTTCCTCCACTACTGATGTGTCATCCACTATGTATTCTGATCATAAAGGATCATCCTCTGACCGTGGCCAAGGCCGAGGAAGAGGTTATAGAGGGGGCCGAGGAAGAGGTGGAAGGAATAGTGCTAGCAAAACAGATGATATTAAGTGTACTCATTGTAAATTTCCTGGCTATACTATAGATGAGTGTTGTTATAGGGCATGCACTTACTGTGGTAAATATGGTCACTATAAAGAAATATGCTATAAGGCTAATGACAAGTCAGAATCGACAAGGGCTAACCAAGCCCTTATTACTGACACACAAGAAGACCATCCCACAACATCAGCTGCGCAGAAGATTATTACTAATGAAGAGTATGAACTATTTCTGAAAATGAAGACCATGCTAGGGTTTTCTCCTAGTCCCTCTGCAACTATTGCTACCACTACTGCTTCAGGTATGCTATTTGCCTCATCTTCATCCTTGATAATTGATTTAGGAGCCTTCGAGCATCTTACAGGTAACAAGATTTTATTATATTCTTTATCTTCGAGTCTTTCACACAAGTTTGTTACCATAGCTGACGGTTCTCAAACCAAAGTCCAAGGAAAAGGTTCCACTTTTGTCACCCCATCTCTTCCGTTCACTGATATTCTTTTCGTTCCTTCTTTTCCTTTAAACTTACTCTCTGTGAATCAGCTTACAAACTATTTTAATTGCTCGGTTACCTTCTCACCTAGTTCATGTGTTTTTCAGGATCTTATAACGAAGCAGGTGATTGGTGGAGGCCATGAACAAGGGGGGCTCAACTACTTGGACGTGCCAAAGATCAATATGGTGTCTACTAATGAGAATGAGACACGATTATGGCACAATTGGTTGGGACATCCTTCCATACTGTCTCTTCATCATATGTTTCCATCTCTTAAGATCAGGTCAAAATTCAGTTGTGAGGTGTGTCAGTTAAGTAAACAGCAAAGGAGTACATACTCTCCTTGTCCAAAAGTCAAAAGTGACATTCCTTTTTCGTTGATTCATACTGATGTTTGGGGGACCTTTGAGTGTCTCTAATATTTCTCAAGCCAAATATTTTATCACTTTTATTGATGATTTCACTCGCACAACTTGGTTGTTTATTTATAAGGAGCATTATGAGATACCATCTATTTTTAAATCTTTTTATGCGATGGTACTCACACAATTTGGTCAGAAGATAAAATTCCTCTGGTCTTATAATGCCAAAGAGTATATTTCAAAAGACCTTGACTCATATTTTCAAGAGAATGACATAATCCATTAGACATCATGTGCCTACAGTTCTCAACAAAATGGTGTAGCCGAACGGAAAAATCGTCATATTCTTGAGGTAGCTCGAGGTCTATTATATGCCATGAAAGTTCCATACTTTTATTGGCCCCATGTTGTCCTTACAATATGTTTTCTTATAAATCATCTACGTCTACCATTCTTGGGAATGAATCTCCCTACTCTACCCTATTACCACATGATGATCCGTTTGCATTAGCATTGAAAGTCTTCGATTGTCAATTTTTTGTTCATAATACATTGCCTAGACACTGCAAACTTGACCCTAAATCTATCAAATGCATTTTTTTGGGATACTCTCGCACACAAAATAGTTATGTTTGTTATAGTCCTCCTTTGTAGTGCTTATTTGTGTCCAGGGATGTAAGATTCTTTGAAGACTCCTCATATTATTCTGATAGCGCTCCACCTGGTATGTCGTCAGTACCAAGTTCTCCTCGACCGGTTGTGCCTCGTGATACAAAGATTGTTCATCCCCCAGAGATAGTGGCTGATACTACACCTACAGAGTTGTTGGATCCATTAGAGGTAAGTCCTTCATCACCAGTCATTTTTGGTCCTCCATTTGATACTCGTCCTATTGCTATAAGAAAAGAACCTCGATCATGCACTCAACCTTCTACTTTTCTTCCTATTTCCAATTTTGTGTCTCATCATCACCTCTCACCATTATGTTGTTAGTTTCTTTGTTCTATTTCCTCCATATCTGTTCCACAGTCATATCAGGAGGATCTACAACATCCAGGGTGGAAGGCAGCAATGGATGAAGAAATGAAGGCACTCAATGATAATCACACATGGTCACTGGTTCCTCTACCTACAAATAAAAAATCCATTGGTTGCAAGTGGGTTTATACAGTAAAACATAATCTGGATGGGAATATTACATGACTTACATATCTTTCTTTTGATATAAATTTATCCATATAAAGTCTAGTTCTTGATAGAAAAAAATACTTTGGAATTTGAAGATTGATGCTGCTGCTCAAACCTTTTTGCAATCTGACCTTCACTCATTCAAATATTGGTATCTCTCTGTAAATAACTCTGATTGGAACAAATCATTCTTCTTTGGAAAGTAGAGTCAAATATCTTTTCGTCAATATATAATTTACAATATGAAAAACTACTTATAGAGGTAAAAAATGCAAAGAAATCTATAGGTATAGGGACTAAAAAAAATATCTACGAACCTAGACTTAGGGTTTAGAGAAAAGGATCACATTACCTCCGTGAGTTGAGCAAGTCAATTCACAGAACCTGCTCTGATACCATGTTTTTTGGGTATTGAGGTCTTACAATCCAGACATGGGATTGTTCTATCCCAAAGAAAATACGCCCTTGATCTACTAGAAGAAACATGTATGATGGAATGCAAACCGGTAGACACTCCTATGGATGCAAATACAAAATTATGTGGAGGCATTGGAGAAGATGTAGATATTGGAAAATAGCAAAGGTTAGTGGGACGAATTATTTGCCTGTGTCTAACAAGGCCAAACATTTTATATGCAGTAAGTGTGGTAAGTCAGTACATGCACAAGCCATAACTTAGTCATTATTAAGCACTTGAGAGGATACTATGTTATCTGAAAGGAGCTCCTGGAAGGGGGCTCCTCTATAAAAACATGGTCACTTCAACATTGAGGAATTCTCGGATGCAGACTATGCCGGATCCCTAGATGATAGAAAATCTACTTATGGATTTTGCATGATGGTTGGAGGAAATCTGGTTACATGGAAAAGCAAAAAACAAAATGTAGTACCACGGTCAAGTGCAGAAGCAGAATATAGAGCCGCGACACACACTGTAAGTGAACTCTTATGGATAAGATCTCTTCTCACTGAATTGGGATTCTATGAAGAAGCTCCAATGGATCTATACTATGATAATCAAGCAACAATACATATTACATCGAATCCAATCTTCCATGAGAGGACAAAGCACATTGAGGTAGATTGCCACTTTATATGAGAAAAATTCCAACCTGGTCTCTTATCCCTAAAGCACATATCATCACAAAATCAAGTTATAGATATTCTCACCAAACCAGTCACTCACAAGATATGTCTACCATATAATGTTAAACACCTAGCCAATACTACCCAAAAGACCGGCTTGTTAGGAGCTGAAGACATATGTACTTAATCCAAGACCATAACATCACACCCATCTTCACGAGCCGACGACCACAGTGGCCACACTCTAGCAGCGGCCCTACAAATCCATGTGTCAGATCAAGGACCATAACAACTGGTATCAGAGCGGGAACACATTGATGGATTCTTCAACCCAAGAGGAAATACTTGCCATGCTCTAGGATTTGCGGACATCATTAGGTAAGATGTATCAATATATGCATGAGCTGCAAGAGGAGATGCATCAATCTTCCAATAAAATCATTTCTGTGATAGATAATAAAATCATTGTCGTAGTCGCCGGAGACGCTGTCTTGGACGGGCAGGAGACTCAAAAAGCGCTCTGTCTCTCCAGCGGCAATCACATCCGAAATTGGGAACACAAATCTGAAATCGGACTCCAAACTTTCGAAATCAGACGGTAGGGACCCGGGAAACCCAAAATTGGATGGGTATTCTGCTAAAACCTCATTGGAGTTGGACGAATTGGGTGAGACCTCAAATCCAAAATTAGGGACAATGGCAATCTCCGAGCAGGGCAAGGGGACCTAGACATTTCAAAATCACACCAACAAGGCTCACGAAAAGCATAACTCCTTGCCGAATAGAAGAAGGTAATATTTCCAGCGCTTCTTTCAACCGGGATGTGTTTCTGAGAGCCCTTTGTCTCAAAAAACCTCCAAGTAGCGAAGCCTTCAAGGGCTGTTGTTCGCCATCGGAGAAGGGGGAGACTCCGTCGGACAAATTTCCCCTCAACCTCGGCCTTGGAAGCAGGGAACCATCTTCAACGAAATTGTGGGTAAGCTTCTAAAACATCGTCTATTTTTAGGTCAAATCGGTTGTTCCATGCGGTTGATGGGGCTCCAAGGGCCTGAGCAGCAGCAACGCTGCTTGAAAATTGTGGACGGAGGGTTTTTGTTCCATGAAGCTGAGCAATAGAGCAATTTTGATGGAATTCGGGTTTGTCTGTATGCAATGCGAGATGGAAAATTTTTGGGTTTTCTGGAAACGGTAGAGAAAATGCTATAGGTGATAATTTTTACTACGGTTGATGAGAACAAAACCTGTGCGTTTGTTCTTTTTCATTTTTCCAGCAGTAATAGTCAATTTGAACACCTTGGGTTTAATTTTTTGGATCCCATGTATGCTGCTCGGCCACGAAACTTTTTTTGGATGTTTTTTTATTTTTCTACTGCCAAGAACAACATCAGTGAGCCTCTTCTAATTTCTACTGCACTCATGGATGAAGGACATGTTTCATACTTTTTGCTGAATGGAGATAGAATTCTTTTGGGTAGTATTGGCTAGGTGTTTAATATTTGGAAGATAAGCTCACACGACCAAGAAATGCCCATATATCTAAGATTATTATAAGATGGGCCACATGATCGAGGAAGACCCACAAGATGGGCCCAAGCCCATAAGAAGTAGGACCTATAATGATTACCATGAGCTGGCATCCTTATCATATCAGTTGGAAGATCAAGAAGGACTGAAGAAAGTATCTTTATCTAATGGTCATGTCCTAGAAGATTTTTAGTTTGAGTTAGATTTTTTTTTATCTATATTGATTTATTTAATTATGCAAGGACTTATCTTTAAGTGATAGAGTTTGGGTGTAATTGGGACAAGGGTAGTTTTATTGTAATTGGACTCTACTACCTTCCTCTATTTTAAATAGAGGTTCATATACTCTAATTACATCAAGTTATTGATGTCAATGAAGTATTTCAATTTTTCATAAATTCAACATGGTATCAAACCAGGTTCTGTGAGTTGACTTGGTCCACTCACGGAGGTAATGTGATCCTTTTCTCTAAACCCTAAACCCTAAGTCTAGGTTCGTAGTTATTTTTTTTAGTCCCAATACCCGTAGTTTTATTTGAATTTTTTACCTCTATAAGGAGTTTTTAATATTTCAAATTATATATTTAAGGAAATATATTTGAGTCTAATTTCCAAAGAAGAATGATTTGTTCCAATCGGAGTTATCTACAAAGAGATATCGATATTTGAATGAGCGAAGGTCAAATTTCAAAAAGGTTCGAGCAGAAACAACAATCTTCAGATTCCGAGGTATTGTTTGCTATCAAGAACTAGAATTTATATGGAGAAATATATATATATATATATATATATATATATATATATATATATATATAAATAAATATATATAAGTCTATTCTTTTACCTATTCAATAAATTTTTTTTTGAGTTATCTACAAAGAGAAATTGATATTTGAAGCAGCAAAGGTCAAATTGAAAAAGAGGTTCGAGCGGAAGCAGAAAGCCTCAACTTCTGAGGTATTTTATGCTATTAAGAAAGAGACTTTATATGGAGAATTATATATCAAAAGAAAGACACGTAAGTCTATTTTCTTACCTATTCAACCAATTCTCGGTATGAGTTTTTATAAGGATATATTGATCTTGGAAGAGTCAATGGTCGTTCTGGAAAAATTGGAGAAACAGAACTTAGTTTGGCGAGATGACAGAGACCAAAATATATCAGATAATTTATCTCCTAATAATTATATTTTATGATGTTTAGTTATACTTGGATGAAAGGTATTTAAGTCTACTTTCATAAGGAGAAAATTTTATGTCAATCTGATCTATATTTAAAGATATATTGGCATTAGAAGAACCAAAGGTCATGCTAGTATTCTGTTACATTGAATATCCGAATTTAAGCCAATTGTTTTACGTCACTGTTTGAGTTGATATATCAGAAAACATCTCACTTCTCCCTGGTTTGAGGGCTTATTTATACATCTCTATTATTTGGGCTTATTGTTACATTTATGATATTTGGTTCAAGCTGGGATCATTGCTGTCATTACCTCCCAGCTCGAGGGGGAGAAGTACAAGAAGTACAAGAAAGAGGTATTTTATTTCAAATTTTGTGAATAAGTTTATATGACCAAAATATTCAAGAAAAGGGGAGCACAAAAGATGAAGCTTGTGAATTTTTATATCGGATTATTTCATGGGATCTTTTACAAAGTTTATTATTTGGTTTATGTTATATGTGTTGGAAGATGGTCGTATTATATACAACTGCTGCTATTATGTCTCTTTGGGGACATTATTATTGAAGAAGAGGTGCCATCATATCATCATTTATTTTACCACGTCAAAAAATATCACGGTTGGGAAACCATGACGAAGGATACCCTATCTAGGCATTGTAAAAAAATATCACTGCTATCATGTCTCTTTGGGGATATTATTATTGAATAAGAGGTCCCCCCCCACCCCCACCCCCCTCCCTGTAATGGCTTTTATGTCTCCTACCACTTGAGATTCGTTGTCTTGTGGAGGGACACGGTGGTGGACACTTTAGAGCAATGCCGATAGACATACTTCCGATAGAAGATAGAGTGTGCCCTACATCCAGCATTAGGACTGGAGTATGGAGTAATGGCTTACTGGCTAGGAGTGATTTTTACTCTCACTTATATTATGCTACAAGGCCTCATGGAAGGACGCGACAGCGTGAGGGGGAGTATTGGAAGATGAAGATATATTGGAAGATGTGCCATTTTATACAAAAATATTCTATACATCATTTGCAACAAGTTGGGAGTTCATGTTGTTCTCTCACCTCCAATTTGAGGGGGAGTGTTGGAAGATAAGCTCAAGCCCACACGACCAAGGAAGGCCCACATATCTAAGATTATTATACGATGGGCCACACGACCAAGGAAGGCCCATAAGATGGGCCCAAGCCCATAAGAAGTAGGACCTATAATGATTACCATGAGCTGGCATCCTTATCACAATAGTTGGAAGATCAAGAAAGACTCAAGAAAGTATCTTTATCTAATGGTCACGTCCTAGAAGAGTTTTAGTTTGAGTTAGGTTTGTCTTTTATCTATATTGAGTTATTTAATTATGCTAGGACTTATCTTTAAGTGATAGAGTTTGGGTGTAATTGGGACAAATGTAGTTTTATTATAATTAGACTCTACTACCTTCCTCTATTATAAATAGAGGTGCATGTACTCTGATTACAACAAGTTATTGATGTCAATAAAGTGTTTCACTTTTCCATAAATTCAACACTTTTTATGATAACAAAACTTAATTGAGCTAATAAATTGCAAATCTAGTATTTCAGAGCATCTGAAGTTCCAAAACATCAAATCCAAAATGAAAAACATCTCTTGAAGAAGCACCCACAAAGAAGAAGTTAACCTGAAGACTCGAATTCAACCTTCAATTGACAAATAGTTAAACTCAATCATATTACGTAAGAGAGTTTTCTAACTCCTATTCCTTAAGTACTTGTGAAGATTGGAGCTTTACGATATTAAATTGCATATACATGTTTAGAATCATCATATATATCATTTAGAAATATGTTTAAGCACTTAGAGAGAAATTCTCATGCTTTATAAAGACATAGTTTTATTTGGCATTGGAATGGTCGATTAGTCATGGACAATGAACGATCATCCAGAACTGTGTAGGCCAAAAATATAAAGCATAATCGATCATCCAGGACAAGGTCATTCTATGCTATAAAGCATAATTGATCATCTAATAGAGATTAATTGTGAAGGCAAGCTAAATTAACATGCAATGATCTATCGTCCCACCAGATTGATCAATCAAAAAGATCCTTGACAGTAAGGGACTTCAAGCATGATCGATCAAATAAAAATACATTGATTGATCATACGTGTATTGCATAGCCAAATGAAATCTGGATTGATTGATCAACCACTGGCAATGATCGATCAATTTAACTCTTTTGTAGAAATGGTAATATGTTGATCGATCAATCCATTGATCAATAAGTAGTCATTGTGAGAAAAAGAAGTCGTTATGATTGATTGATTGATCAGTAACTTACCAATGATCGATCAATCAACGGTCTCATTTTTTCCAACAAATAAATAATGGCTATTTTGAGTTTTGGAAGCTTTAAATACCCCACCAAACCATTAGTAAAGAGAGGCATGAGCATTTATTGGCATATATTCAAGCCACCAAGCTTTATCTTTCAGATTCCCTTTCAAAAGTGCTTTTAAGAGAAAGAGAATGATCCCACTTTGAGAAACTTTCATCTTTTCAATCATCCTTGCATGCATACTAGTACAAGCTCCTTGATCATTCTACAATGTGCTACAAAGGAGAAGGAAGTTTGATATCTCTCAAGGAGAAACATCTCTGCAAGTAAGGGTGTATATTTTTCCTTTCTTTTATGTTATTTGTGAAAGGTTCATCTAGAACTTGATAATCTCAATAGAAAGGCCTAGATGGAGCTAGAATATAGCAACAATCTCTTGGAGAGATTTGGTTATATGAAAATTGTGTATTGAGCTACATGTGGCTGAAGAGAGCCGAAATATCTTTGTATTTTCCAGCTATTAGAGTGTAATTGTGAAAATTTTCCCAAGCAAGGGCTCTTGGGCGTTGGCTATCACTATGGGAACATCGAGAAAAAAAAATGTTTTTGTTCCTATGGTGTGTGCATGATCATACTTACATTGAATTACTTAATTGCATGATATTTTTTTTTCTTGCACAAGACTATTTGAATTTAAGTATCTCAATTCACCCCCCTCTTGAGAAGCCACTTAGGCCAACACAAGTTAAGTTTCAAGGACGAACTCATCGGTGTGCTAATTGGCTTAAGATTTTCAATGTTGATTATCTTAAGCAATTCCTTAGTGTATTTGGGCTGATTTATAAATGTGTCATTTTCAGTTTGCATTACTTGAACTTCAAGGAATAATGTGAATTCATCCATTAAACTAATTGCAAATTTATTCTTCTTTACAATAGCAAATTCCTCACATTTAGAGGAGTTTTTAGAAAAAAAATGATATCATCCACATAGATTTGAACGATAATCAAGTCATGATCATGGTTCTTTGTAAATAATGTCTTATCTACACTTCCTCTCTTATAGGCATTCTTTTCTAAGAATTCACTTAATCTTTCATACCTTGCTCTAGGATCTTGCTTTAACCCATATAAAGTTTTATGTTGTTTGTATACATGGTCAAGCTTGCTCAAATCTTCAAAACCTTCAGGTTGTTCAACAAATACTTCTTCTTGAATGTACCCACTGAAGAATTTACTTTTTAACATCCATTTGGTACAAATTTGAACTTCATGTAACAAGCATAAGCTAAGAGGAATCAAATTGTCTCTAATCTTGCCACCGGTGCATAGGTTTCTTTGAAATTAATACCTTCTTCCTAGTTATATCCCGTGGCAACTAACCTAGTGTTGTTTCTCACTACTTGATTTTCTTCATTTGCTTTGTTCGTAAAGAGCCATTTTGTTCCTATGACTTGTTGATTTTTGGGTCTAGGTACCAGAGTCCAGACTTTATTTCTTTCAAATTGATTCATTTCTTCTTGTATTGCCATGATCCAAACATCATCATTTTCAGCTTCGACAAAGCTTTTGAGCACAATTTGAGAAACGAAGACACTATTTTCCATAGTCTCATGAGTTGCTCTCCTAGTTACAATTTTGCTTTGAGGGTCACCAATTATTTGGTCTAAGGGATGATCAGCCATGAACCTATAGTTCTTTGACTCCGTAGTTGGTTCTTCTTGGTTATTTGGGTGAGGTTGAGATCCGGAGATGAATCAAAGGGTTTTTTCTCTTGGTCATCATAAATTGGAGTTGGGTTTGGATTTGGTGAATCAGATTCATCAAATTCGACAAGAACAAACTCCTCTACTCTCATAGATGTTTTTTTTATAAACTCTATGCTTTGCTATGAGTAGAAAAGCCCAAGAAAATTCCTATATTAGCCCAAGAGTTAAACTCCCCTAGTTTTACCTTTGGTTCCTTTAATATGAACATTTTGCATCCTAAGGTTCTAAAGTAAGAAATGTTGGAAGGGTGCCTATATACAACTCATTTGAAGTTTTGTTGAGAAGTGGCATTATGCTGACTCGGTTAATGATGTAACATGTGGTGTTTACACCTTCAGCCCTAAATCAAGGTGGCATGATGTATGCATGAAGCATAAATCTAGACATTTCAATTAAAGTTTGGTTTCTTCTTTCAACAATACCATTTTGTTGAGGAGTTCGGGGAGCTGAAAATGTATGATTTATACCATGGTTTGTACAATATTCCTTGACGAGTGAATTTTTAAATTCTCTTCCATGGTCACTTCTAATTTTTACGATGCTATAGCCGTGCTCTTTTTTGCACTTTTTCACATAGTTTAGTGAAGGCTGGAAATGTATCATCCTTATATGCTAGGAAATCTACTCATGTGAACCTTGAATAGTCATCTACCACCACTAAGGTGAGACGCTTCACGTTTAGGCTTAGGGTTCAAGTATGTCCAACTAAGTCCATGTGGATTAGTTGAAGAGGATGAGAGGTTGAAACTATGTTCTTTGATTAGAAAGAAGTTTTGTATTGCTTTCCGAGTTGGCAAGCATCACAAGGTTTCTCTCTAACAAATTTTTGATTCGGTAGATGCTATTGCCATGCTCTTTTTCAACCTTTTTACATAGTTTAGTGAAGGATGGAATGCATCGTCCTTACAAGCTGGGAAATCTACTAATGTGAACCTTGAATAGTCATAAACCACCACTAAGGTGAGATGCTTCACATTTAGGCTTAAGGTTCAAGTATGTCCAACTAAGTTCATGTGGATTAGTTGAAGAGGACGAGAGATTGAAACTATGTTCTTTGATTTGAAAGAAGTTTTGTGTTGTTTTACAAGTTGGCAAGCATCACAAGGTTTCTCTCTTAAATTTTTTTTATTTGGTAGTCCTCTTACTCGGTTCTTTTTCACTAGTTAATTCAAGGAATCTATTCCTATATATCCTAGTCTCTTATATCATAACCAATATTCATCAATTTTTTCACCCAAACAGACGGCACTATTTGAGGGAAAATTATTCTAACTACGAAGAGATTCCTATTTCTATGTCCCTCTAGAACTAGTTCATCATTTTTGTTCTTTACTAAGAATTTGTCCTTTTCAAAAGATACTTTGTTTTCTGTATTACAAAATTGACTAATGCTAAGTCATGCATCAACCATTCTACATAATAAGCCTCATATATAAAACAAGTTGAGGTACCAATTTTACCAATTCCTTTTATGGTACATTTGCTATTATCTCCAAAAGCTACATGACCTCCATCTTTGGGATTGAGTTCAACGAACTTCATCTTATCATCAGTCATGTGCTTCGAGCAACCAGTATCCAAAATCTAAATATTTTTTGGTGCCTTGGCTTAGAAACAAATCTACATCATCAATGATTTAACACTTAGAGATCCATTTCAGTTCGGATCCCTTGGGGATAACATTTAAAGTACTTGATGATGTGGGCTTCCAAATTTGTTTGCCCAAGTTCTTTTGGGTTCCACGACTTTTTCAACTGTTTTGGGTACCCTAGTTTGTTTGATGCCATCTACATCCTTAACTTTGCAAATGTGCGCGTAGTGACCCTCTTCGTTGCAATAGAGGCAATGAATGTGAGGAATGAGAGAGAATTTCTTGATTTTTTTTTTTCTTGTTCTTCCAAAATTTTCTTGAGTGTGGATTTGAGAGATAGAAGTTTGACTTACTATTTTAATTTTAATGTCTTCTTCTCTAATGCAAGTTGTTGATTTTAGGACCCCATGATTGAAACCTCGAGCAATATGAGAGAGGGAGAAGAAAAAGAGGAAAGAGAGAGAGAGAGAGAGAGCTCACGGTAGAGAGGAGAGAAGAGAAAAGAGAGAAAAATATTTTAGGCTAGAGAAAGATTCTTCACGAGTTGAGAAGTGGAGAGCTTGATTGAACCCTTCAACCAAGACCCCTATGTATACTATTTTCATTGCATATTTAGAGATAAGATAGGATCCGTAATATCCCTAATTACATCAATCTTGATTATCCAAATCTACATAAATCAAGGGAAGATAAATCAATTACATTAATCAAGGAAGATTGCCAAATCTTCCAACTCATGTGATAAGGATGCGAGCTCGTGTTTTGACTCATCATGCCACCTCACGCGATCATGGTGGGTCCCACAAGTTCATGTGATCATGGGGGTCCCACATTGTAACACTCCTCCACAAGGTGGGCCTCAAGGTGGGGTAAGAAAACATCGTAAATTCCCAATTTGCTGCAGATGGTGGACAAGATCTTATGAGTGACTGGTTTGGTGAGAATGTTTGCAACTTGCCCTTGTGAGGAGATATGTTTGAGAGATAATATGTCGGCTTGGTATTTCTATCGTATGAAATGGTAGTCTACTTCAATGTGCTTTGTTCTCTCATGGAAGATTGGATTTGAGGTAATATGTATTACCTCATAATTATCGCAATGTGGATCCATAGGGGCTTCTTTATAGAATCCCAGTTTAGTGAGAAGAGATCTGATCCATAGAAGATAACTAACGGTGTATGTCATGGCCATGTATTCTGCTTCTACAATAGACCTAGCAACTTGTTACAATGTGGGACCTACCATGGTGTATGAGTTGGTGGAATCCACCATGAGGACGTGGGATGCCAATAAGAGTCCTCACCCAAGCTGGCACGAGTTAAGGAGATAAGAAGCACAAGCTGAAATGAGTTAGAAGACTTGAAGATCAAGTGAGACCCACAAAGATACCACGATATGGTAATCTTATCAATATGAGTTGGAAGATCATGTGAGACCCATAAGGATAAGGCCACGAGCTAGCCTCCTCCCTTATGTCCAAGTTATTTGTAAAAGTTATGACCCCATGAGAATGACTCTAGGTTAACGTGGAAGAAGAAGGAGAGAAGTGAGAGAAGAGGTAGAAAGGAGAAGGACCTTTGAGAGGAGAGTTTGGATTAAGGAAAGGAGAGAATGTTTCAAGGGAGAAGAGAGGGTGGTTGGACGTTTTCTCAAAGAGAGGAGAAGACTTGAATGCCTTACCTCTTAGCCAATGCTATTATTTATAGTGTTACAAAGCCCTTAGGGTTACAACTCAATAGATTAAAAGAAGTACTAAGACAATGTATTTATATCTTCATGTCATCCTTATGAAACATACCATAAATAACCACTTTGCCACTCCTTTGACGTGTGGGCTTCTAGCCTTGAGCTTGTGGGTTTGAGCCTATCTTCCAACACTCCCCCTCAAGCAGGAGGAGAAAATACATCATAAATACCCCACTTGCCACCTGTATAAGATAGAATTTTGGATGTAACCGGTTTGGTGAGGATATCGGCTAATTGCTCTTGAGATGAAACATGTTTATGAGAAATTATTCCTGCTTGAAACTTTTCCTGTATAAAATGACAATCCACTTCAATATGTTTAGTTCTTTCATGGAAGACTGGATTTGACATAATGTGAATAGCTGCTCGATTATCACAATGTAGACACATAAAGCCTCCTTTATAAAATTCCAATTCGGTAAGAAAAGTCTTTATCCATAAAAGTTCACTTAGAATGTGGGCCATAGCTCGGTATTCTGCTTCAGCATTAGATCTTGCAACCACGTTTTGCTTTTTCCTTTTCCATGTGACCAAGTTCCCTCCAACAAGGCTACAATACCCAAACATAGATTTTCTATCATCGGGTGATCCAGCCCAATCTGCATCTGAGAAGCCTTCTATATTGAAGTGACCATGTTGTTTATATAGCAATCCTCTTCTTGGGGCACCTTTTAAGTATCGTAGTATTCTCTCCAATGCTTGTCAGCGAGTAGTTTATGGGTTGTGCATGAATTGACTTACCACGCTCATAGCGTATGATATATCTGGCCTGGTTACTGTGAGATAGATCAATTTTCCCAAATGTCTTTGATATTTGCAAGTGTCAACAACTTCTCTAGCTGTGGCACACAATTTTTCATTCCCATCCATAGGTGTATCAACTGGTCTACAACCTTTCATTCCTATTTTTTCAAGAAGATTCAAGACATATTTTCTTTGAGATAATACTATTCCATGGTTTGACTGAAGGACTTCTATACCCAAAGAATATTTGAGCTTACCCAAATATTTAGTCTTGAACTCTTGACATGTCATATTTTTCACTTCTTGTATACTATGAGCATCATTCCCAGTCAAGATAATATTATAAAAATACACGGCCAATAATATCTTCCCTTTGATAGTATCTTTAACATATATTGAGTGATCAAACGAGTACCTATGAAAGCCAAATCGTAGAAGTGCTTGACTGAATTTACCAAACCTAGCCCGAGGGCACTATTTAAGCCCATATAAATATTTCTTTAACTGGCATACAGACTCCCCCTCAACCACATATCCTAGTGGTTGGACCATATAAATTTCTTCGCGTATATCACCATTTAAAAATGTATTTTTTACATTGAGCTGATATACTAGCCAGGATGAGATAGCAGCAATAGAGAGTATGATACGGACCAAGTTCCGTTTTGAAACTGGAGTGAAAGTTTCTTCATAATCTATCCCATAACACC
Source organism: Aristolochia californica (assembly GCF_029961685.1). Lineage (NCBI taxonomy): Eukaryota > Viridiplantae > Streptophyta > Magnoliopsida > Piperales > Aristolochiaceae > Aristolochia > Aristolochia californica. Next base: position 27,030,191 of record NW_027181771.1, read on the forward strand.
GAGTATAACCTTTTTCAACAAGGTATGCTTTAAGGAGAGCAACCGACCCATCTGGGTTGTGTTTCACCGAAAAAACCCATTGCAACCAACCGATCTTTTCCCTTTTGGGAACGATGCCAATGTCCATGTTTGATTTTCATATAATGCTTGCATTTATTCATCCATAGCCGCCTTCCATCCTGGATGCTTTAGGGCCTCCTGATAGGATTGTGGTATGGAAACAAATGAAAGAGAAGCAAGAAACTGAACACACTCAGAAGATAAGGGATGAGAAGACATAAAATTGGCAATTAGATTAGACGTAGTATAAGAACGAGTTTCCTTTCATAATGCAATAGGCCGAGTATCAAATTCAAGCCCAAACATAGGAGGAGGAGAAAGACTTACCTCAGGTGGATCCGAAAACTCCACAGGTGAGGGGACGACCAGTGCTTCAAGGGGTTGAGTAAGATCTTCATTAAATGGCACAAGCGGGCATGGAGTGGTTGTCGAAAATGTAAACCCTAGAGGAACCTCATGTGAGGAGTAGAAGGAAGTGTCTTCAAAGAAAGTCACATCCCGAGATGCCATCAACCTCCTAAGTGTAGGATTATAACAAATATATCCTTTCTGAGATTGAGAATGCCCCAAAAAAATATACCTCAGAGACTGAGGATCAAGTTTACTTTTATGTGGTGAAGTATCATAAACAAAACATGTGCAACCAAAAACTTTAAGAGGAAGAGAAACGGATCTTCACCATGAAAAAAAATAGAATACGGAGTTTGATTTCTAAGTACTGATGCAGGTAACCTATTGATAGGAAAGCATGTTGTAAGAATATCATGAGGCCAATAAAAGTAGGGTACCATCATGGAGTAGAGGAGGCCCCGATCAACTTCAAGGAGGTGACGATTCTTTCTTTCAGCAACACTATTTGTTGAGGGGTATAGGCACATGATGTTTGATGAAGAAGCCCATTACCCTCACATAACAATTTAAACTCATTAGACAAATATTCCTTAGCATTATAGGATCTAAGGATTTGATTTTTTTTTTTCAAAATTGTGTTAGAACCATTGCATGAAAGTTTTTAAAAATGGAAAGAATTTCTAATCATTCTTTAAACAAAAACAACCAAGTCACTTGGGTAAAATCATCCACAAAAGTAACAAAATATTGAACCTGAGAAATGTTAGAGACCTTTAAAGGGCCCCATACATCAGAATGTACTAATGCAAATAGAGCAGTACTAGTAGTTGTAAGATGAGGAGAATATATACTCCTAACATGCTTACTTAATTGACATACCTCACAATTGAAATTAGACAAAGATTTAAGAAAAGGAACTAAAGAACGAAGTAACGAGGTAGATGGATGACCAAGCCGGTTGTGCCACCGTTGAGCCTCGGATGTAGTGGATTAAATAATAGCTACTAGTGGAAGAGTAAAATAGTATAAACCCTCTTTTTCATGGCCACCACCAATCACCTGTTTCGTAGTTAGATCCTAAAATATACACAAAGATTGGGAGAAGGTGTCAAAACAATTCAATTGTTTGGTTAATTGACTAATAGATAGCAAATTTAACGGAAATTGAGGAACAAGTAACACATCTTGGAGAGGAATCGACGTGGTAAGAGAGGAGGAACCCTTGCCAAGCACCTTGGTTTGGGAACCATTAGCAATAGTGAAAAATTTATGAGGAAGACATTGAGACAATGAATGAAGCATGTGTTTGTTACCTGATAAGTGTTCGGAAGCCCCGGAGTCAAAGATCCAAGAAGAAGGGGTTGAAGCGGAAGAAAGCATATCTGAGGCAATGGTAGTGGCAGTAGTAGGGCCTAGTGGAGTAGATGACTGATCCAATAAGGATTTTAGCTTCTGAATTGCAGCATAGTCTTCTGCAGAAATAATCACATTCCCGGAATGAGAATCAGTCCTATCCTCCTTTTTCTCAACATTAAGTGAGGCTGGATTGGTTGTCGCCCAATCAGGTTTGCCATGGAGTTTCCAGCATGAATCCACAAGGTGGTTCTAACCACCAAAGTAAGTGCACAATCGAGGCTCAGTACGGGAATGGGTCGGACCCGTTCGACCACCTCTTTTGCGGCCTCCTCTTGTATTTCTGTCGTGTCCTCGAAATAGGGATGATGTACCCCAATTACCAGAGAACATTGCTGATGGAGCATCAATCGAAGAAGGAGGAGATGGACCAGGAATCCGTAATAATGTAGTACTGATGTCATCAAAAGAGGGAAGGGCAAAGGAACTAAGAAGCTGATTCGTAGCCACCTCTAGATACGACTTAATATTGGTAAGGCAAAGAGCCGCTGCTAGGGCCTCCCACTATTTTTCTTGAATAACAATGTCGGTAGAGTATGGTTGAGCAATTTTCCATTCTTGGAGAAGGCCACGAAATCGGGCTAGAAACTCATGAATATTATCTCCTTGTTTGGTAGCCAGCATACTTTGGAAAACATTATATACTCTTTGCAAGGAGGTAGTACTGGAATAGAGCTTAGCAAATGTGTCCCAAATAACCATGGAAGTTTCCAAGTGGCCCACATTGTTAGCGATATGCTCTTCCATGTTGTTAATAAGCCAACTGATAACCATGTTATTATTGTTTACCCATTTACAGTAGACTTCATCTTCTTCATCAATTGGAGGGATTTTGATAACATGACTGAGAAGATCACAAGAAATGAGAACCCTTCGTATCGATTGTGACCAACTGAGGTAATTGGAAAGACCTCTTAGTGGAATTGTAGTAATTCGGAGTATGTCACTGTTATTACTCATATGTCCACTCTTCATGTTGACCCAAATCAACTAGAGGTCAATTTTCAAAGGGGTTCAAGTAACAATTCAACAACGTAATTTGTAGCACCCGTGACCAAATTAGCCACCAAAAATAGATAGAGAATATTTTCACGAGAATAAGCACCAAATCATGGAAAAATTGGTTCTTTTGTCAAGTGATAACAAGAACCAACCAATTTATCAAAAAAATAGAGAGAAGAGAATAGATGCAACTCTTATCCTTAAACCAAACTCAACCACAACTTTAGACAAGGCCTTGTTTGGCAAACCAAAAGCAATTTCTTGGCAAAATAAATTCCAACTCAGGGGAATACTTCAACACAAAAAAAAAAAAGATTCAATTGTTGAAGTTCAAACGCAAAAATAATAGGGTTAAGTGAGTGCTGGAATTTCATCAAATATATAATGGTCATCCAACAACATAACACACTCCCATGAATAATGTTAGATTATAGAATTGACAACAACATATGTGAATCCCATATCAACAATGTTTGATTTCAGTTACATAAAGGCAATTGAATCCAAATAACAAACAGAAAAAAAAACCTTTGATCAATCATGTAATTTTGCTACAAGATGATCAAGACTACAACATCCTTTTAGTCATACAAGATAGATCTTCACAATTTTTATGAAGATTATCTTTTCTTGACATGAATCAAGAATTCAAGAAGAGGGGAAAAAATTGAAACCGTAAAGAGAGAATATGAAGAAAAAAATAGATTTTACCTATCTCTTCATGGTAGAACTCCTTCTATAAAAAACTTCTTGAAGGGATGACATAACTACTTGAATAGGGATCCTAACCTCCATGATCTGATACCATGTAGAAGTTATGACCCCATGAGAATGACTCTAGGTTAACGTGGAAGAAGAAGGAGAGAAGAGAGAGAAGAGGCAGAAAGGAGAAGGACCTTAGAGAGGAGAGTTTGGATTAAGGGAAGGAGATAATCCTTCAAGGGAGAAGAGAGTGTGGCTGGACGTTTTCTCAAAGAGAGGAGAAGGCTTGAATGCCTTACCTCTTAGCCCATGCTCTTATTTATATTGTTACAAAGCCCTTAGGGTTACAACTCAATAGATTAAAAAACATACTAAGACAATGTATTTACATCTTCATGCCATCCTTATGGAACATACCATAAATAACCACTTTGCCACTCATTTGACTTGTGAGCTTCTAGCCTTGAGCTTGTGGACTTGAGCCCATCTTCCAACATTATTGAAGAAGAGTTTTAGTTCAACTTATATTAGACCTCTAGTAGATTGTGTTATCTTTTCATCCTAGACTTATCTTAGAGAGTTAGAGTTGGAATGTAATTAGGATATTGAAAGGTTAATTATAAGGACTCTATTGACAGCGGCTAGCCAATACAACCCAACAGACCGATTTGTTAGGTGCAGAAAGCTACCGCCTACAAGAGTGGATGAAACCACTCTAACACCCACCCCGCCCATTCTTGACCGCCTCTCACGGGATTCGAACGTGGGACGTGGTGTGCCTAGCTCTGATACCATGAGAGCGGCTAGCCAATACAACCCAACAGACCGATTTGTTAGGTGCAGAAAGTTAACGCCTACAAGAGTGGATGGAACCACTCTGACATCTATCACTTCCTCTACTACAAATAGAGGTGTTGTAATTCATAATTAATCAAGTATCTCCTTCTTGAGTAAATCTCTTTCTCTCTTGCTTGGTGCACACCTCTTTTTTCCTCTTCTCTTCTCTCTACCCGAGTGATTTCTCCCTTTTTCATCTTTTTCTTTCTCTCTTCTCTTGCTCAGAATGTTGGAAAAGGAATCCTAAATTCAACATGGTATCAAAGCATTAAATTTAGGATCCCTGGTCAAAAGGAATCCTCTAACAAGATATGATCAACACCACTCAAAGAAGACTCTTTTGTGAAGAAAGATCACAAACTGTGAGATAAGTTCTTCATTTTTTATTACTTCATGTTACTGGTTTCCGAATTTAGAAGTTGATTTAAAGAGGATTATGTGAATACTTTTCATCTTATGATATTGTTCCATCTAGAAGAAGCTATCAAAACAGTTTGGCCTGTTTGGAATTTCTGTTAATCGAGACCAGTCCATGATCAGATTATTGGAAAAAAAATTTCATGGGAACAAGAATCCCCTGATATAGAAGATTGATGTTGAGTTTCTTATGAGTGGAATTTTTTTAAAAAATAGATTACTGATTTAGCGTCAATTCTAAAGTTTTCCATACATCAAGTTGTTTGAAGAATACTACTTGGTATTATTATTAGAATCTTTTTTGGAGAGTTATTTTCGTTGAAGGGCCTATCATGGTCGAAAAGAATATGGATATCAAAGGTGATATACTAAGAATTACCACAATACTCTTACGAGGGGTAGCAAATTTTATGAGTTGGTCCACATCGGTTCGGAGGTTTCTTATTACAAAGGACCTACTTGGTCACCTCACCAACCGAGGACCACTTATTGATGAAGAAGATATTTTTTATAACAAATGATTGAAAAATGATACCTTGGTGATTAGTTGGCTAATCAACATCATGGAAAAACATGTCTCCAACAATGTCATTCATCTTGACACTGCTAAATAAATTTGGTAGACATTGTACTAAGTTGTATTCTTGCTCAGGTACTCTACATAGACCATATGATATTCTCCAAAGGATGTTGAATACTAAACAAGGAGAAAATATGCATGAGTACTTGGCCCACTTAGAGGTTTTCTTCAAGAGTGGAAGTTAGCTCAGTCTTCAACCACATATATTTTTGTCAAAGACAAGCAGAAAGAAGCCTTAATTACTGCTAGTTGCCTTGCAAATATTAAACCACATCTTGAGATTGCCTAGAGTCAACTTCTGAGTGTTTTTGTTGTCCCCATATTTAATGATGTCAGTGCAACACTACTCCGTATTCCAGAGTATCATCCACTATGTATTCAGATCATAGAGGAACATCATTTGACCGTGGCCAAGGCCGAGGCAGAGGTTATAGAGGAGGCCGAGGAAGAGGCAGAGGCAGAGGTTATAGAGGAGGTCGAGGAAGAGGTGGAAGGATTGTCGTCTATAGAGCAGATGGGAAAGAATGTACTCATTGTAAGAATTTTGGCCACACAGTAGATCAATGCTATTACAAGGATTACAAGGCATGCAGTTACTATGGACAATATGGTAAAGAAATATGCTATAAAGCCAATACACAGTTAGAATTGAAAAAGGCTAATCAAGCCTTTGTAAGTGATACAAAAGAAAAACATCCCACAAAATCAGTAGCACAAATTTTTTTTATTGATGAAGATTATGAGCTATTTCAAAAAATGAAGAAAATATTGGGTTCTTCTCCTAGTTCCTCAGCAACTATTGTTTCCACTACTGCTTTAGGTATGCTATTTGCCTCATCTTCATCCTAGATAATTGACTCGGGAGCCTCCAAGCATCTTACAAGTAACAAAAATATTTTTCTGTTGAATTTATGGAAAAGAGAAATACTTCATTGACTTCCTTAACTTATTATAATCAGAGTACATGAACCTCTATTTATAATAGAGGAAGGTAGTAGAGTCCAATTAAAATAAAACTACCTTTGTCAACATTACACCCAAACTCTAATACTTAAAGATAAGTCCTAGTATAATTTAATAAATCAATATAGATAAAAAACAAACATAACTCAAACTAGAACTCTACTACAACGTGACCATAAGATAAAGATGCCTTTGTGAGTTCTTCTTAATCTTCCAACTTATATGATAAGGATGCTAGCTCGTGGTAATCATGGCTCATCCTACTTCTTATGGGTTTGGGCCCATCTTGTGGGTCTTCCTTGGTCGTGTGGCCCATCTTATAATACTCTTAGATATGTGGGTCTTCCTTGGTAATGTGGGATGGAGCTCATCTTCCAACACTCCCCCTCAAGCTAGGGGTGAGAAAACATCATGAACTCCCAACTTGCTGTAAATGATGTATTGAACCTTTTTGTATAAAATGGCACATTTTCCAATATACCTTCATCTTCCAACATTCCCCCTCACGCTGTTGTGTCCTTCCATGAGGCCCTGCTGGCATAATATAAGTGAGATTTAAAATCACTCCTAGCCGGTAAGACATTGCTCCATACTCCAATCGTAATGCTGGACATAGGGCACACTTCGTCTTATGTAGGTAGTGTGTCTATCGGAATTGCTCTGAAGTATCCACCAATGTGTCCCTCCACAGGACAACGACTCTCAAGTGGTAGGACTGATAAAAGTCATTACAGGGGGGTAGTGGGTTTATTTATAATGGTGTCCCAATCCGGACACCAACTCTCATGGTATCCCAACCGTAATATTTTTGAGAGTTAAATTTATCATGGTGTCCCAATCCGGGCACCAACTCTCATGGTGTTCCAACCGTGATATTTCTTAGAGTCAAATAAATTATGATAAGAGAAAAGGTATTGAGGCCACCTCTTCTTCAATAATAGTGTCTCTTCCAAAGAAACATAATAGTAGTAGCTGTAATGTAACACAACCATCTTCCTACGCATAACACAAACCAAAATAATAAACCTCGTAGAGGGACACATAAAATAATCATAATCCTATATAAATATTTTTTCTTAGATGCAGAAGTTCCCCTTTCTTGAATATTTTGGTCACATAAACTTATCCTCAACATAAGGAATAAAATACCTCTTTCTTGTACTTCTTCTACTTCTCCCCCTCAAGCTAGGAAGTAATGGCAATGATCCAAGCTTGAACCAAATATCATAGCTGTAGCAATAAGCCAAAAAAATAGAGATGTATAAATAAGCCCTCAAACCAAGGAGAAGTGAGATATTTTCCTGATATATCAACTCAAAAAGTGACACAAAACAATTGGCATAAATTCGGATTTTTCAATACAACAAAATACCAGCATGACCTTTGAATCTTCCAATGCGAATATATCTTTAAATATAGATCAGATTGACATGAAATTTTTTCCTTCTGAAACTAGACTTAAATACCTTTCATCTCATTATAACTTCTCTTCATAAATATAATTATCAGAAGATAAACAATCTGATAGATTTTGGTCTCTATCATCTGGCTGAACTAAGTACTGTTTCTCCTTTTTGCCCAAAATTACCATTGACTATTCCAAGATCAATATCTCCTTATACAAAAATCACACCGAGAATTAGTTGAATAGGTAAGAAAATAGACTTAAATATATTTATTTTTATATATAAATCTCCATATAAAGTCTCTTTCTTGATGGCAAAAAAATACCTAAGAAGTTGAAGTTTTCTACTGCTGCTCGAACCTCGTTTTCAATCTGACCTTTGGTGCTTCCAATATCAATTTCTCTTTGTAGATAACTCAAATATAAAATTTGTTGAATAGGTAAAAGAATAGACTTACAGATATTTCTCTTGATATATATTTCTCTATATAAAGTCTAGTTGTTTATAGGATAAAATACCTCCGAATCTGAAGTTTTTTGCTGCTGCTCGAACCTTTTTGCAATCTGACCTTCGCTCATTCAAATATCGATATCTCTCTATAGATAACTTCGATTGGAAAAAAATCATTTTTTCTTGGAAATTATACTCAGATATCTTTTCTTAAATATATAATTTTCAATATGAAAATCTCATTATATAGGTAAAAAACACAAAGCAAACTATGGGTGTAGGGACTGAAAAAAAAATAACAATGAACCTAGACTTAGGGTTTAGGGTTTAGAGAAAAGGATCTCATTATCTTTGTGGGTTGACCAAGTCAACTCATAGAACCTGCTCTTATACCATGTTGAATTTATGGAAAAGAGAAATACTTCATCGACTTCATTAACTTATTATAAACAGAGTACATGAACCTCTATTTATAATAGAGGAAGGTAGTAGAGTCCAATTAAAATAAAACTACATTTGTCCCAATTACACCCAAACTCTAACACTTAAAGATAAGTCCTAGCATAATTAAATAACTTAATATAGATTAAATACAAACATAACTCAAACTAGAACTCTTCTAGGACGTGACCATAAGATAAAGATGCCTTTGTGAGTCCTTGATCTTCCAACTTATGTGATAAGGATGTCAGCTCGTGGTAATCATGGTCGGTCCTACTTCTTATGGGTTTGGGCCCATCTTGTGGGTCTTCCTTGGTAGTGTTACCCATCTTATAATACTCTTAGATATATGGGCCTTCCTTGGTCAAGTGGCCTAGAGCCCATCTTCCAACAATTACATTCTCTATTTCTGTGTCTTTCACACAAGTTTGTTACCATAGTTGATGGTTCTCAAACTAAAGTCCAAGGGAAAGGATCCACTTCTGTTACACTATCACTTCCGCTCACTGATATTATATTCGTTCCTACTTTCCCTTTGAATCTATTATCTGTTAGTCATCTTACAAAATATTTTAATTGCTATGTTACCTTATCACCCACTTCATGTGTATTTCAGGATCTTATAACGAAGCAGGTGATTAGTGGAGGACATGAACAAGAGCGGCTTTGCTACCTGGACGTGCAAAAAATGAATAAGGTTTCCACCACTGAAAATGAGACAAGGCTATGGTACAATTGGTTGGCACATCCATCTGCACAGTCTCTTCATTATATGTTTCCTACTCTTAAAGTAAGGTCAGTATTTCATTGTGAAGTTTGTAAAAAGAGTAAACATCAAAGGAGTACATACTCTCCTCGTCTAGAAGTCAAAAGTGTTACTCTATTTTCTTTAATTCATATTTATGTCTGGGGGCCCTTGAGTGTCTCAAACATTTCTGAAGCAAATATTTTATTACATTTATTTATGATTTCACTCGTACAACTTGGTTGTTTATTTTTAAGGAGCGTTCTGAAATACCATTGATTTTTAAGTTATTTCATGCTATGGTACTCACACATTTTGGTAAGAAAATAAAAATACTTTGATCTAATAATACCAAAAAATACATTTCCAAAGACCTTGACTGCTTTTGTCAAGAAAATGGCATTATCCATCAAACATCATGTGTCTACACTCCTCAACAATAGTGTGTTGCCGAACCAAAAAATGGTCATATTCTTGAGGTAGCTCGAGGTTTATTATATGCCATGAAAATTCCCTACTTTTATTGGCCTCATGCAGTCCTTATGGCTTGATTTCTTATAAATCGTCTACATCTTCCGTTCTTGGAAATAAATCTCCTTAATTTAGATTATCACCAAATGTTGATCCATTTTCATTACCTTGAGAGTCTTCGGATGTAAATGCTTTGTTCATAATTCATGTAGGAAGATAAGCCCAACCCACACGACCAAGGCCCACATATCTAAGAGTATTATAAGATGGGTCACACGACCAAGGCCCACATATCTAAGAGTATTATAAGATGGGCCCAGGCACATAAGAAGTAGGACCCACCATGATTACCACGAGCTGACAATCTTATCACCTAAGTTGGAAGATCAAGGACTCACAAAGGTATCTTTATCTTATGGTCACGTCCTAGAACAGTTTTAGTTTGAGTTATATTTGTCTTTTATCTATATTGAGTTATTTAATTATGCTAAGACTTATCTTTAAGTATTAAAGTTTGGGTGTAATTGGGGCAAAGGTAGTTTTATTGTAATTGGACTCTCCAATCTTCCTCTATTATAAATAGAGGTACATGTACTCTGATTATAATAAGTTAATGAAGTCAATAAAGTGTTTCTCTTTTCTATAAATTCAACATGGTAGTAGAGCAGGTTATGTGAGTTGACTTGGTCAACCCACAAAGATAATGAGATCCTTTTCTCTAAACCCTAAACCCTAAGTCTAGGTTCGTAGTTATTTTTTTAGTCCCTACACTTGTAGTTTACTTTGCTTTTTTCACCTCTATAATGAGATTTTCATATTTCAAATTATATATTGTAAGAAAGATATTTGAGTCTAATTTCCAAGGAAAAATGTATTTTTCCAATCGGAGTAATCTACAATGAGAAATTGAAATTTGAATGAGCAAAAGTCAGATTGCAAAAACAGCAGAAAGCTTCAACCTCCGAGGTATTTTATGCTATTAAGAACGAGACTTTATATTGATATATATATATATATATATCAAAAGAAATATCTATAAGTCTATTCTCTTATATATTTAACCAATTTTCAATTGGATTTATCTACAAAGAGAAATAGATATTTGAAATAGTGAAGGTCAGATTATAAAAAAGGTTCGAGTAGCACCAGAAAGCTTCAACTTCTGAGGTATTTTATGCTATCAAGAACGACACTTTATATGGAAAATTATATATCAAAAGAAATATTTGTAATTTTATTGTCTTACCTATTCAACCAATTCTCGATCTGAGGTTTTTATAAGGATATATTGATCTTGGAAGAGTCAATGGTCATGCATGAAAAAAAAATGAGAAACAGTGCTTAGTTCGGCCAAATGATAGAGACCAAAATCTATCAGATTGCTTATCTTTTGATAATTATTATTTTGTTGAATTTATATAAAAGAGAAATACTTCAATTGACTTCATTAACTTATTATAATCAGAGTACATGAACCTCTATTTATAATAGAGGAAGGTAGTAGAGTCCAATTACAATAAAACTACATTTGTCCAAATTACACCCAAACTCTAACACTTAAAGATAAGTCCTAGCATAATTAAATAACTCAAACTAGAACTCTTCTAGGACGTGACTATAAAATAAAGATGCCTTTGCGAGTCCTTCTTGATTTTCCAACTTATGTGATAAGGATGTCAGCCCATGGTAATCATGGAGGGTCCTACTTTATATGGGCTTGGACCCATCTTGTGGGCCTTATTTGGTCGTGTGGCCCATATTATAATATTGTTAGATATGTGGACCTTCCTTGGTCGTGTGGGCTTAGGCCTTATCTTTTAACACTCCCCCTCAAGTTGGGGTGAGAGAACATCAAGAACTCTCAGCTTGCTGCAAATGATGTATAAAATCTTTTTGTATAAAATGGCAGTCCTCCAATCTTCCAACACTCTCCCTCACGCTGGTGCTCTCTTCCGTGAGACCCAACAAGACAATTCAGGGGGGTATACCATAGATTTAATAATAAGTTCCTCCGTCATGGTGTCCCAACCGTTGACATATGATATTTTTGAGTTCCTCCATCATGGAATCCCAACCATTGACACTTGATATTTTTTACGGGGTATTAAGTTCCTCCATCATGGAATCTCAACCATTGACACTTGATATTTTTGACGGGGTATTAAGTTCCTCCGTCATGGAATCCCAACCAATGAAATTTTTTACTCGGTATTAAGTTCCTATGTCATGGAATCCCAACCGTTGACATTTTTTATATTTTTGACAGGGACAAATAAATAATGGTATGAGAAAAGATACCGAGGCCACCTCTTCTTAAATAATAATGTCTCATCCAAAGAGACATAATAGCAGCAGCTGTAATGTGACACGACCATCTTCCAACACTTATAACATGAACCAAAATAATAAACCTTGTAAAAGGACCCATGAAATAATCATAATCCGATATAAATATATTTTCTTATATGCATAAGCTTCATCTTTTGTGCTCCCCCTTTCTTGAATATTTTGGTCGCATAAAACTTATCCACAACATATGGAATAAAATACTTCTTCCTTGTACATCTTCTACTTCTCCCCCTCAAGTTGGGAGGTAATGGCAGCGATCTCAGTTTGAACCAAATATCATAGATGTAGGCATAAGCCCAAATAACAAATATATATAAATAAGCCCTCAAACCAGGGAGAAGTGAGATATTTTTCTGGTATACCAACTCATAAAGTGACGCAAAACAATGGGCATAAATTTGGATTTTTCAATACAACAGAATACCAACATGACCTTTGATTCTTCCAATGCAAATATATCTTTAAATATAGATCATATTGACATGAAATTTTCTCTTTATAAAACTAGACTTAAATACCTTTCATCCAAGTATAACTTCTCTTCATAAAATAAATTTATCAGAAAATAACTAATCTGATAGATTTCGGTCTCTTTTATCTAGCCTAACTAAGCACTATTTCTCTTTTTTTCCTGCATGACCATTGACTCTTCCAAGATCAATATCTCCTTAAATAAAAATCAAACCGAGAATTGGTTAAATATTTAAGAAAATTGACTTACATATATTTATTTTGATATATATGTCTCTATATAAAGCCTCTTTCTTGATAGCAAAAAATACCTCGGAAGTTGAAGATTTATTTTGATGCTCGAACTTCTATTTCAATTTGACCTTTGCTTCTTCCAATATCGATTTCTCCTGGTAGATAACTCAGATAAAAAATTTGTTGAATAGGCAAAAGAATATACTTATAGATATTTATTTTTTATACATTTCTCCACATAAATTCTAGTTCTTGATAGCATAAAATACCTTGGAATCGGAAGTTTTCTACTGCTGCTTGAACCTTTTTGGAATCTGACCATCGCTCATTCAAATATCGATATCTCCTTGTAGATAACTCCGATTGGAAACATTCATTTTTTCTTGGAAATTAAACTCAAATATCTTTCCGTCAATATATATTTTAAATATGAAAATCTTAGTATAGAGGTGAAAAATGCAAAGAAAACTACAAGTGTAGGAACTGAAAAAAATAACTACTAACCTAGACTTAGGTTTTAGGGTTTGGAGAAAAGGATCTCATTATCTTTGTGGGTTGACCAAGTCAACTCATAGAACTTGCTTTGATACCATGTTGAATTTATAGAAAAGAGAAATACTTCAATTGACTTCATTAACTTTTTTGAATTTAGGATCCCTTTTCCATAATTTCGAGCAAGAGAAAGAAGAAATAAAAAGAAGAAAATGGAAGAAGAGTAGAGAAGAAAAAATAAAAGAGAAAAGAGAGGTGGAGCCAAGCAAAGACAGAGAGAGAGATTCACGCAAGAAGGAGATCTATAACTTGATTAATTCAGAATTACAACACCTCTATTTAAAATAGAGGAAGAGATACAGTCTTTATACAATTAGCCTTTCAATCTTCTAATTACATTCCAACTCTAACTCTCTAAGATAAGTCTATCCAAACCAATCTACTAGAAGACTAATATGAGTTGAACTAGGACTCTTTCTTCATTCACGTGAATATAAGGGAGAAGGCCAACTCGTGACCTTATCCTTGTGGGTCCCTCATGATCTTCCAACTCATCTTGATAAGGTTGCCAACTCGTGAGATATTTGTGGGTCCCACTTGATCTTCAAGTCTTCTAACTCAATTCAGCTTGTACATCTTAATTCCTTAACTCATGCTTGCTTGGGTGAAGACTCTTCTTGGTGTCCCACGTCCTCAAGGTGGATCCCACCAGTTCGAGCACCATGGTGGGTCCCACATTGTAACACTCCCCCTCAAGCTAGGGGTGAGAAGACATCATAAAGGCCCAGCTTGCTGCATATGGTAGACATGATCTTGTGACTGACCAACTTTGTGAGAGTATCTGCAACTTGACTTTGTTTTGATATATGCTTTAGAGATAAGAAACCTGCTTGCAACTTTTCTCGTATAAAATGGTAGTCAACTTCAATATGATTTGTCATTTCATGGAAGACTGGATTCGATGTAATGAGTATTGCTGCTTGATTATCACAATATAGATCTATCAGAGCTTCTTTGTAGAATCCCAATTCAGTGAGAAGAGATCTTATCCATAGGAGTTCACTAATAGTGTGTGTCATGGCTCTGTATTTTGCTTCTTCACTAGACGGTGCTACTATGTTTTGCTTCTTGCTTTTCCATGTAACCAAACTCCCTCCAACCATTGTAAAAAATCCTGAAGTAGACTTTCTGTCATCTGGGGATCCGGCCTAGTCTGCATCCGAGAATCCTTCGATGTTGAAGTGACCATGGTTTTTATAGAAAAGCCCTCTTCCTAGAGCTCCTTTCAAATATTGTAGTATTCTTTCAAGTGATTTCCAATTACTAAGTAGTAGCTTGTGCATGTGTTGACTTACCACACTTACTGCATATGAAATATCCGGCCTTGTTACACACAGGTAAATAAGTCTTCCCACTAGTCTTATATATTTTCTTATATCTACATCTTCTCTAGTGCCTCCACATAATTTTGTATTTGAGCCCATAGGTGTGTCTGCTGGTTTGCATCCCATCATTCATGTCTCTTATAGTAGATCAAGGGCATACTTCCTTTGGGATAGCACAATCCTATGTCTGGATTATAATACTTCAATACCCAAAAAATATTTGATTAGTCCAAGATCCTTCGACTTGAATTCAGCACATATTTTTTTATTTATTTTTTGGATGCCCTCGGAATCACTACCAGTTAAAATAATATCATCAACATATACAGCTAGAATCACCTTACGGCTTGCTTACGGCAAAACATATTCATTTTTGGTAGTGGAAACCATATTCATTTTTGGCACGTCCAAGTAGTAAAGCCCCCTTTGTTCATGGCTTCCACCAATCACCTACTTCGTTATAAGATCCTTAAACACACATAAAGTGGGTGAGAAGGTAACAGAGCAATTAAAATATTTTGTCAGCTGAGTAACAAATAATAGATTCAAAGGGAAAGTAGGAATGAAAAGAATATCAGCGAGCGGAAGTGATGGTGTGACAGAAGTGGAACATTTCCCTTGGGCTTTGGTTTGTGAACCGTCAACTATGGTAACATACTTGTGTGAAAGACTCGGAGATAGAGAATGTAATAAATTTTTGTTACCTATAAGATGCTCGGAGGCTCCTGAGTCAATTATCCAGGATGAAGATGAGGTAGATAACATACCTGAAGTGGTAGTGGCAGCAGTAGTTGCGGAGGAACGAGGAGAAGAACCCAACATTGTCTTGGATAGAAATATTTGTGGTTGAAGGCTGAGCTAACTTCCACTCATGAAGAAAGCCTCTAAAGTGGGCCAAGTACTCATGGATATTTTTTCCATGTTTAGTATTCAACATTCTTTGGAGAATGTCATATGGTCTATGTAGAGTATCTGGGCAAGATTACAAGTTAGCATGTCTCCCAAATTTGTTTAGCAGTGTCAAAATGAATGACATTGTTGGAGAAATGTTCTTCCATGCTATTTATTAGCCAACTAATCACCAAAATATCATTTTTAAACCATTTTTTATTAAAAATATCATCTTCATTAATAGGTGGTCCTCGGTGGTGAGGTGACCAAGTAGGTATTTTTTTGTAAGGAACCTCCGAACCGATGTGGACCAACTCATAAAATTTAATACCCCACGTAAAGGTATGATGGTAATTCTTAGTATATCACTTTTGATATTCATATTCTCTTCAGCCATGATAGGCCCTTCTTCAAAAAAATTCTAATAATAACACCAAATAGTATTCTTGAAACAATTCGATGTATGGGGAATTTTAGCATTGATGCTAAATTAAAAATCTGATTTTTTTATCTAATACCACTCATAAGAGATTCAATAAAAATATTCTATATCAAGGGACTCTTGTTCCCACGAAAAAAACAATTCCAACAATCTGATCATGGACTGGTCTCGGTAAACAGAATTTCCAAACCAGCAAAACTGTTTTGATAGCTTCTTCTAGATAGAGAGGCATGCATATCCATAATATAATAAGATGAAAGCATTCATATACTCATCTTTAAATCATCTTCTAAATTCGGAAACTAGTAACATGAAGAAAACAATTTAAGCACTTATCTCACGGCTTGTGATCTTCCTTCACAAAAGAGCCTTCTTTGAGTGGTGTTGATCATCACTTCTTTAGAGCATTCCTTTGGCGAGGGATCCTAAATTTGATGCTCTGATACCATGTTGAATTTAGGATCCCTTTTCTATAATAATGAGCAAGAGAAAGAAGAAATAAAAAGAAGAAAAGACAAGAAGATCTCTCGGGTAGAGAGAAGAAAAAAGAAAAGAGAAAAGAGAGGTGGCGCCAAGCAAAGACAGAGAGAGAGAGAGAGAGAGAGATTAACTCAAGAAGGAGATGTGTAATTTGATTAATTCTGAATTACATCACCTCTATTTATAGTAGAGAAAGAGATAGAGTCCTTATACAATTAGACTTTCAATCTCTTAATTACATTCCAACTCTAACTCTCTAAGATAAGTCTATTCAAAACAATCTACTAGAAGACTAATATGTGTTGAACTAGAACTCTTTCTTCAATCACGTGAATACAAGGGAAGAGGCCAGCACATGGCCTTATCCTTGTGGGTCCCTCATGATCTTCCAGCTTATCTTGATAAGGTTGTCAGCTCATGAAATATTTGTGGGTACCAATTGATCTTCAAGTCTTCTAACTCAATTCAACTTGTGCTTCTTAACTCCTTAACTCGTGCTAGCTCGGGTGAGGACTCTTTTTGGTGTCCCACATCCTCATGGTGGGTCCCACCTGCTCGAGCACCATGGTGGGTCCCACACTGTAACATGATCATGGTGGGTTCCACTAACTCGTGTGATCATGGTGGGTCCCACCTTGTAACACAAGTCTATTACATGATAGCTTGTCTATCAATCCACTTTGTCTTGAGGCACATATGGCTTTTGTTAGCCTCCTTCAAAACATTAAGCTAGTCATTGAGCTTTACAACCTCTTATAATTGAGCATTTTCTTTTTATTTATATTTGTTAAGACTATGAATAGATTTCTCTAATCACAATTCAAGCTTAGTTTCACAATTTGAGTCACTTACTTCTTCAGAAGTGGTAGACTCATCATCTTCAATAGCCATGAGTCCGACATTACTTTCTTCTTCTTCTGAGTCATTAGACTCTTCTTCCATTGCATCCCAAGCTGAGTTCAAGACTTTCCTTTTCTTGTTATTTGGATCTTATCTTGTGGATAGGGTTCTTCCTTGAAGGTTTGGACATTTGTTTCTTCTATGCCCTGGTTTCCCACACTCAAAACACACATCATATTTTTTGAATGATTTGTCATTTTGAGTTCTATGTTGCCCATTTCTAAAGTTTTTCTTTTTCCTATTAATTCATTGAAGATGTCTAGTGATAAAACTTACCTCATTAGAGCTTTCTTCACTAAAGCTGCTTCCAGCACTCGTTTGGCCTTAAGAGCAATAGTTTTTTCTTTTGGGTTGCTCTTCCTCAACATCTTAGGGTTCCATCTTATGTGAGAAGGATTCCTAATAGTTCTTCCAAGTTCATTGTACTAAAATTCACATTCTCATTAATGATGATCTTCTTCTTGTCCCGTGACTTTGGAAGTGCCTTGAAAAACTTGTCATTTTGTCTACACATTGAAATCTTTTCTCCTATGATATACAACTCATTAATTATATGAATGAACCTAGAGTTCATCTAAGCTATTGATTTTCCCATCGTCATTTTGAAGTCATGTTACAGTCCCGGGTCATGGATCGAGTAACACGGTGTGGGATTTGTGAATCCAGCACTCAGAATTTACTCACTTCACGTCAAGGGTCTGTGTATGAGTATTTCTCCTTAACCAGTGCTTGGCCAGGAGGAAAGATCCTCTTTTGAGGGTCCTACCGAGTTGTTGTGCTAGGTAGAAGACCCCACAGCAATGCTGACCTTGCTAGAGCAAGGTGCTCTCTTTTCTTGGTCATGGCAAAGAGGGTTTGGCCCTCTTTGTTGCTGCTCTAGCTAAGAATGCAATCCTTCTTTCTTAAATAACTTGAAACACGAGTTTGGGATAGATTAATACCTCTTCTTTGATGCTATGATCAGCTCCCACGTTGCACCAGGATTTGCTCAAGATTTGAGGATAAAAATCCTCACTTTACTGCTTGGTAAGGGAGGAATTGGGCCTCTCTTGCTGCTGCTGCCGAGATGGAGGATAGACCTCCTCTTTGGGCTTGGAAAAGGGGCAGGAAGCTCCTTTTCTTAGTAGGGATGATGGTGGATGAATTTGGGTGAAGATGGATGGCAATGGAGGGTGAAGGATAAGTTGGATTTTTGGAGTAAACCCTAAACTCGAGATCAAGAGGTGATCTCAACCTATTTAGACTAGGTTATTCTAAAATATCAAAGCTTACCTATTTCATTCATACCTATCCCTTAAATAGGGAGTTTTAGGGTTAGGGTTACAATAATTCCCCATAATGCCCTTACATATAAAGTAATTAGAAATAACTCCTACTTAAAACAATATAAGAAATAAATCCTACTTAAAACAATATAAGAAATAAATCCTACTCAAAGAATTATAAGAATTAAATCCTATTGAGTGAGTTGTTATTGTCTTCTTTGTTGTGGGACTCGGTGAGCTATTGAGTCCACAACAAGTCATCATATTAAGCAATTAATAAGCTGATCTTAGAGTCTTTTACTCTAGTGGTTCCCTCACGTGTGACCTCTAGTTTTTCCCAAATGTCCTTGGCGATCTTGCATGTGGAGTCTCGATTGAACGTATTAGGTCCCAAGGCACATAACAAGAGGTTTATTACCTTAGAGTTTGTTTGTGCTGTTTTTTTTATCTTCCTTTGTTATCTCACTAAATTTCTTTGTAACTGGAATACCATTGTAAAGCTTTTGAGGATTGAGTAGGCCATTTTTTGTTACATGCCATATATCCCAATCCATGGATTGATGTAAGAATTCCATTGTACCTTCCAATATCCATAATTTGTTCCATTGAACAAAGGAGGACAATTGGCATATTGTCCTTCAGGAAAAAGCAATTTATCTTGAGATGTCATTTAATACTTTTTTGAAAAATCAAGTGGGATTTCAATTAAGTGTTTGGCCTACTTTGATACCAATTGTTGGCCTAGGTGTCATTTTAAGAGGGGAGGTGAATTGAGAATTTTAAATTAAAACTATGAATAAAAAGTGTAAACGAAAATCATACAATATCACAATTTCAATATAAAGTAATCATTAAAATACCATAAGAGACAAAAGAAGTTTTGTTATCAATCTTCCCCTAATTGTATTCACCACCCAAGAACCCTTGCTTGGGAAATTCTACCATTTCAAAGTTGTAATAGCTAGAATTTACACAAAGAAATTTTGGCTCTCTTTAAGCCACTTATAGCTCAATACACTCTTTAAAAACTCAATCTCTCTAAGAGATTGGTTAGATTCTAGCTCTAGCTAGGCCTTTCTATCTAGATTGAATAGGTTCTAGATAAACCTTTCACAAATTGAAAATCAACAAAGGAAAATATTTAAAAACAAGTGTAGGGGTATGTTGGTCACTACCTTATCATTATTTATATTTCTTGATATAATCTTGTTCTACATGTCAAACTATGTCTATGGACCAAATTTCATGTAAAGTGGAAACATAGAATAGGAGATATAGATAATTAGGGTTTTCACTTAAAGTAAGGGTATTCTTGTAAATTGTACTCAACTTATTATAAATAGAGATTGGGGGATGTGCAGGTCCCCCAACATTGTCACTTTCTCAAATCTCTCCTTTTAATTTTCTCTCCCTCTCATTCTCTCTCTTCAACCCTCTTTCTTCTTAATTTTTTATGGTATCGGAGCAGTAGATCGCATCTAGGAAGACTATTTGTCAAGTTTTTCTCTCTTTTGAAGACGATGTCTACATAAAGGAAGGATATTTTTCCAAATTTTTGGCTACTGGTTAATAAAAAACCATTTTTTCTCCTTTTCTCTCTGCCATGACCATAAGATTACTAGTTTTATTGTTCTCAAAATTGATTACGTTGTTATAAACTACCAAAAGAGCTCTTTTATGTTGATATAGAGGTGTGCACCAAATTCTAAATCTCTCATTGCTAACATCATTTGCATAACTTATTGATGTCAGTCCTAGTACATTGTATATTCTGAACTAGATCCCTGTGTAGGATTTTTTGGACTTTTTTACCTGCGCACATCATCTATCTGCCCTAATTGTGATTTTATGTTATGGAGCCCAATTAAGCTGGTTGATTTGAAACTTTTTGGAAGGTTTATTTGATTTGTTTGGTATTCTTATATATCTTATATGGCTGATTCTGATAAGGTTTACACTCCATCAAAGCAATCATACAATCTAGATGGTAAAGATATTATTACTATCACCTTTGAAAAGTTGAATGGTGATAATTACCTTACTTCGCCTAGATCTCTTAGAAGGTACTTGAAGGGTTGGAAAAAGCTAAAATCTCTTAGGGATGACCCTCTTGTCCCTCAGGATGATGATTGAGAGGTTGAAACCAGTCAAGTGATGATTTGGATTGTCAACAACATGAAATCTAATATCAAGAGTCAAGTTACAAACTTTGAAACTACCAAAGCTATGTGGCCGTCTTTGGAAGCTCCTTATGGACAAGAGATAAATGTTTTCATAGTTTATGAACTATAAACAAATTTCTTTGGCTTAAAAAGGGGTAATAGAATTATGACAAACTATTATAGTTCATTTCTAAGTATTTGGAAGGAAATTAATATTGTTCATCCATTTACTACGAATGAAAGGGAACTCCAAATATGGCAAAGTCAATTTCTTGTGGCAAAATTCCTAGATAGGTTTAGTGCTGAATTTGACAGCACAAAGGTACAAATTCTGACTTCAGGTGAGATACCTAACTCTCTACCACCTTTAAGATGGTACAAAGAGTTGAGAAGACTGTTGTGCTTAGAGCTAGAAAAGATACCAAAGTGGGTGAAGTTACTGCCCTTAATACATCAGCTACAACATCTGATTCCACTGATACATCTAAGGGGTGCACAGGGATTGGCAGAGGTAGAGGCATAGATAATTCAGGCAGAGGACGAGGCCGAGGAGATGGTAAATCTAAGTGCAAGTGTGTTCACTATGGACGCACTAATCATGACTCATATAGATGTCAGATAAAATTTGGGAAGCCTTTGTGGACAAACGCTATTACACATGAAAGTAAAACCCCAGGGTCTGAAACTACAATCCCACCTAGTACTCCAAATGAAATACAAAAAATTAATCCAACAACAACAACTGATCTCTCAATGTATGGCACAACTATCTATTCCTTCTACATCCTTGGCACATACAACTACTACAAGTATGTTTGCACTCTTAATGTCTCATTCCCCATCTTGGGTCCTTGATTTTGGTGCCACAAAACACATGTCAAGTATCTCTTCACTATTTTCTAATTTTTTTATCCATTCTCGTTAAGCATGTTAACCTTGTTGATGGGTCAGTTTCACCAGTATAGACAATAGGAAGTGTTACTTCTGCTCCTTTCTTTCCCTTCAATCTGCGTTATTAGTTCTAAAATTTCCTTTAAATCTGCTATCCGTTAGTTAGGTGGCTAAGTCCATGAATAGTTCTATACTTTTTTAGCCTACTCATTGTGTCTTTCAGGATTTCTTGATGAGGAATATGATTGGTTTCAATCATAAGAGGAGGGTTATACTATCTGGACAGCCACAACCCAGATAATACTTTGCATGCAGTACACATAGCTAATTCACCTCTTCAGTGGCATCTTAGACTTGGTCAACCATCTCCTGCAAACCTGGTTTAAGTAGTTCTAGATTTTTCTTCTAGTATTACTTTTCAATTCAAGTCATTCCAACTGGGCCAGCATTACCAAAGCTCCTTTCGTATTTCATCTCATAAGACAAGTAAACTTTTTGAGCTTGTCTAGTCAAATGTTTGGGGTCCTTATCCTCTAACTAGTCAATTTGGTCATAGGTATTTTATTTCGTTCATTGATGATTTTAATAGATGTATTTGGATTTATCTGATTCAAGAATAATCTGAAGCCTTTGATGTATTTCAACTATTTCGTAATTAAATAAAGAATCAGTTTGCAACTTCTATCCATATCTTGAGTACAAACAATGATCTTGAGTTTATGGACGATAAATTTGACTCTTTTTGTCAGTCACAATGAATCATTCAATTGACTTCTTGTGTGTTCACTCCACGATAAAATGGAGTTGTTGAATGCAAGAATCATCACTTACTTGAGGTAGCTAGCACTATGTAAATTCATATGAAAATACCTAAGCCATATTGGGGTGATGTTGTTCTTACTGCATGCTTTCTGATAAATAGAATGTCATCTTCTGCTCTTGATGGCAAAATTCTTGTTCAAATTATTTTACCTACTGCATGTCTCTTCCATGTATCACCTCGTGTGTTTGGGTGTGTATGCTTTGCACATATCTTTGATCCCTCCAAGGATAAATGTTCTCCACATTTTTCAAATGTATATTTCTAGGATATTCTCAGACACAAAAATGGTACAAATGTTATTGTTTGTCTAGGAGAAAAATATTTGTGTCTGCAGATGTACTTTCTTTGAGGATGTTTCATTTTTTGAATCATCCAAATCTAAGTCAGTTCAACTTGAAGCTTCTATACTTAGTCCAATTATTCCTATTCTAGTTGATGAATTTGTTTCAACCTTACATCATGCCCCTACTAAGAAACCACTAAAGGTATATCAGCATCGACAACAACCATCTCATTTTGATCCAGACCCCTGAAATTGAAGATGAATAAAAAGCATAAACCAATTTTATGTGGTTCAGCCCTAGGAGCCTAAAACAAGTACGATAAGAGAGAATTGTTAATTTTCTGGACTCCATGGATTTAGCTCATGGGGAAAAGAGAGAGTGACTCATTGGAAGAAATAATGAGGAAAAAGAGGTTATGGACTTGTGTCCTAACCCTCCCCCTGAAGCTCAATTTATAGATTGATAAAACTACAATATTATAATTATACCCATGGAACTTAAACTAATTATACTGATGCCATCTTTATGAGATGACTCTTTATTTACCATCCTACCATCATTGTATGGGCATGTGGGCCTTCTCCTTGGTCTTTGGGCTTGATCCCATCTTACTCCTCTCTTGGATGTGTATGCCTTCCTTGTTCTTGTGAGTTTGGGCCCATCTTTCACACACTTGGACGTGTAAGCCTTCCTTGGTTGGGTGGGCTTGCACCCACCTTCCAATACACCCCTTCAAACTAAGAGTGAGAGAACATCATGAATGCCTTGCTTACTGCAAATGATGAGTAGGATTTTTCCATATAAAATAACAATCTATCATATCTTCCAACACTCCTCCTCAAGCTGGTGGTCTCTTTGTTCCTTACCAAGAGACCCAACTGGCATAATATAAAAGAGAGTAAAATCACTCCTAGCCATAAGACATCTCTCCGTACTCCCGTCAAATGGTCATAATCAAAAATACTTTTCACTCAATTTTATAAGCAAAAATTAGTCCTACTGTGGGACACATAGTCTACATGCTTTCTCAGGGTAGCTCCAAAAACACATCTTTGGAGAATAGACTTGACTCACGCTGGATGTTGGGCACACTCCTATCCTCTATAGGTAGTGGGTCTATAGGTATTTCTTAGAAGTGTA
This sequence comes from Aristolochia californica, assembly GCF_029961685.1. NCBI lineage: Eukaryota > Viridiplantae > Streptophyta > Magnoliopsida > Piperales > Aristolochiaceae > Aristolochia > Aristolochia californica. The sequence goes on from NW_027181771.1 coordinate 27,054,238, forward strand.
GTAATAAACTCCTCCATCACGGTGTCTAATCAAGTTCCAACCGAGCAAATAGAGTAATTTACGAAGTAGAGCAATACGACTTCAAGAATAAACTCATCCGATAGAGATCAAGTCAACCAACAACTTTCTAGTTTAAAACAAAAGGCAAATGTCCTCCAAGCCAAATAAAGCTAGCATAGAACTTATCTCAAATTATGTTCCAAATCAGCAAGATTCGTCAACCAGAAACGGTAACACAGCAATGATGAAGACAATAGCCAGTGAAGGAGTTTTGGAAATCAATAAGTCATTGTCCTCCCGAAGCGGCAACCAAGTTGGCTTTGAAATAGACTTTCCGAAAAATAAAGATCCCGAAGAAACAAAAAATCTTCCTAGATTACCAACAATCACCGAGATACAACAACAACGGAGCTTCTATAAGCGCCGGAATGGCCTTCTCAAGAAGGCGTATGAGCTACTTGTGCTTTTGACACTGAAGTCGAGCATATTGTCTTATCCAGCCAAGAACTAGGGAGCACAGACCAGAATTTTTTGGGATGCTAACTTTCACACAAAATAAAGAGACATCAGTTTATCATGGTTGGTAAATGCCCACATCGAAGAGTAAAGAAACAAAGACTATCGCACAAACCCGTACGCCGTGGGAAATTCATTTAGAAGGGCGGTGACATGATTCATTCAGAGCTTCGCAAGACTAATGAGTCTAATCCATTACCATAGGATGAAGACCTCCCAGGAATGGGTTAGTACTACTATCTACACAGCAATCAGTACTTTTCAAATGTCTTCGTTAGAGGATGATCATTTCCAGTCAAAGTGACACAAGAAATGAGACTTTCTTGTTCATGACTATGAAAGGGGCATCGTCACTCGCAAAGGCTGCATAAACATAGAGGCCAGAAAAGAAAATGCTAAGAATAACCTCCATTTTCAAAGCTGCCAAGGTAGATCTGCGATAATTTGAATATGGAGGGAAGGTCGAGCGAGAAGCTAATAAGCTGTTTGATTTTAGAAATAGATTTCTTCTTATTCATGATAGAAGAGGCAACAGATAAGACAAATAACAAAGTCATGGATAAGAAGGATAAAGAAAAAATTGGAATTATAAAAAACAACCATAGCTACGAATCCTAAAAATCAATGCTCTGATACCATGTTGATTTTCAAGACTTCATGGATTTAGTTCATGGAGAAAAAGAGAACGGGACTCATTGGGATCAAACAAGAGGAAGAAGAGGTTATGGACTTGTGTCCTAACCCTCCCCTAGAAGCTCAATTTATAGATTGATAAAAATATAACAATTATGCCCCTAGAACTTAAACTAATTACATCAATACCATCTTTATGAGATGACTCTTTATTTACCATCAAGTCATCATTGTATGGGCCTGTGGGCCTTCTCATTGGTCTGTGGGCTTGGGCCCATCTTTCACACACTTGGACATGTGAGTCTTCCTTGGTCGTGTGGACTTCGGTCCACCTTCCAACAGAAATTTTATTGAATCAGAATGAATTTTTACAATTAATACTAACCTATTTATAGGCTAGAGAATGATTATTTAATTCCTTAATAACGATTCCATTTCTCATATTTTAAGAAATAAAAATCAATAAAAAAATTATGAAGAAAAGATACAAAATTTGAAAACAAATAGGAAACTTAACCAACATTTGTAACTCAAAAATGGAAGAAAAAAAATCGGCTGAAATTTTGATTTTCGCATGAATAGGATATCAGTATGACCTTTGATTCTTCCAATGTTGATATATTTCTCTAGAAAGATCAGATTGAGAAACAATTTTTTGGGATAGAAAGTAGGCTCACATAGATTTATTTTTAGATACATATCTCAATATAATTTTTTATTCATGTTGGTACAAAATATTCATAAAGTTGAAGTTTTATGCTGCTAATTAAAACTTTTCTATTGCTTGGATTTTGCTGCTTCAAATGTTGATTTCTCTTTCTAAAAAAATTTAAATGTAACGATTATTTTTAAGTTGCAAACTAGATTCAAATATCTTCCCAACGGTATATAATTTTCTGTATAAATTTGGGAAAGAAGACTTACGGTAAAAATGAGAAATTTCTCCTTTTTTGTCTTTTGTCTTTTTCTTCTTCTTCCTCCCTTTATTTTCCATCTTCTTCTCATTGTCCATGTTAGATATTTGCCCATTTTGCTACCATATTTATTTCTAGGGCTAATACATAAACACAAGAGATCTCAAGGGAAAGAGAGAAGAGAGGAACTCTTAACTCTTGGGAGAGAGGAGAGAAGAAACCATGAGAGAGAAAGAAGAGGAAGCAAGATGTGGAAAGTGTTTACAATGATTACAATGCCCATAAGGCAACATGTTTCAAAATAAAAAAGACATAAGAGGACATACACCAACTTGCATAAGCATAATTAGAATTCTATGCCATCTCTATAGAAGTTCTCCTTATTTACTAATCATGCCACCCCTACACATGTGGATGTCTTTTAACAAAAACTATGCTAAAAAAAGACATATAACAAATAAAAAAGGAAACATCTTCTTTGTAGTTGACGAGGTCAACACAATAACCCTGCTCTAATACTATGTGGAATTTTTAGGAAAGAAGAATAATTCATTGATTTGATTATAACTGAGAATAATGAGTCTCTATTTATAATAGAGGAAAAAATTAGAATCATTTTAAAATTAAACTACTCTTGTCCAAGTTGCACCCAAAGTCAAACAATAAAAGATAAGTCCTAAAATAATTAAACAAGTGAACACGAATAGAAGAATAAAATAACCAAAAATATCTTTAAACCAAAACTCTTTTATGAGACCTCCCTTCTATGAGAGTCTTCTTAGAGTCCACCCTATTAATTATTATTTTGTAAGACTTCTTTCTATGAGAGTCATGTGAGAGACTTCCATACTTATTCTTCCACAAAATTCAAGCTCCTCCCACATCTTTAGTGCATGCTCTAACTCCATATCGAACTAGTCCATCCATTAGGACTCCCATGAAGAAATACAAAGCAAGGAAGAAAACTACCATTCTCAGGCAACCTTCACTTTCTCAAAGAGAACCTCCTTCCTCCTTAGAAAGAACAAGCGAAGGACCATCTACTCCTCCACCCATCAATTTCAATCCCTCCCCGGTTTAGAATGGAACCCAAGATCCCAGATTCTCATAAGAGTTAGAAAGATCTCTTGGGAATTCCTAGAAGTAAGTTAGATTTTCAAATGCTTATTTTGAGTTTATCATTACTTTTGGATTTGATCATAAGAAAGCAAATCCTGGTAGTTTAATACTTAATAGCACAAGCATTGTTAGAAGAATTACCAGATTTGAGAAAAATGATGGAATTTCAGAAAATGTGAGGATTTTATGAGTTTTAGTTTTACCAACAAGTTAGTGAAGTATTTCTCTCTTCTAAAAATTCAACATGGAATCAGAGAGGTTTCAATGAGTTGACTCGGTCAACCCATAAAGATAATGTGATCATTTTCTGATCTATCTCTAATAGTTTAGGTTCATATTCTTTTTTTTTCTTTCTTTCTTGACCTGGTACCCATTGTTTTCTTGGTGTTCGCACCTTCATACTGAAATTTTCATACTTCAAATTATATATTGATGGAAATTTATACAAGTCTACTTTCTAATGCAAAAATAAATCTGGCACTCAGAGTTTTCTACAAAGAGAAGTAGATATTTGAAGTAGCAAAGGTCAGACTGCAAGAGAGGTTCGAGCAGCAGCAGAAAACTTCAACTTTTGAACCAATTTATGCCATCAAGACTGAGGCTTTATATAGAGAATTATATATCAAAATAAATATATATAAGTATATTTTCTTACCTACCCAACCAATTCTCAATATGATTTTTCTAGAGGGAGATATCGATCTAGGAAGAGTCAATGATCATGCTAGCCAAAGAAGAAAGAGTACTCAGTTCAGCCAGATTGAAGAGTCTGAAATCTATCAGATTTAGTCTCTCAAAAGAACTATATTTTATGAAGTAAAATTATACTTTGATGAAAGGTATCAAACTATAGTTTCATAAGGAGAAAATTTTATGTCAACCTAATCTATATGTAAGGAGATATTCTCATTGGAGTCGACAACCATCAAGCTACAAAAGGAAGAAAATAAAAAGGTAATAATAGATCCAAGAATGAAGCTTTTTGTAGAATTTAGGATCTCATGAAAGGAAATTTAGATCAACAAGAAAGACGAAGAAGAAGAAAAGAGAAGGAGAAGAGAAGAAGAAGAACATGAAGGAGAGAATTTGGATTAAGGGAGAAGAGGGTTGCGTCAAAAAGAAAAATGAGGGTTGGACGAATTTGTGGAAAGAGAGGAGAGTGCTTCAATGCCCTACCTCTTAGCCAATGCCTTTATTTATAGTTTTACAATGCCCTTAGGGCTACAACTTGATAAAACAAAAGTACCATATTTTACACTTTTATGCCATCTTTATGGAAAGTACCATATTTTACACATATGCTACTCCTTTGAAGTGTGGGCTTCTTGTCTTGAGCTCATGGGCTTGAGCCCATCTTCCAACACTCCCCCTCAAGCTGGAGGAGAAAAGACATCATAAATACCCAGCTTGCCACATATAAACCATAGCATTTTAGATGTAACAGGTTTAGTGAGAATATCAGCTACTTACTCTTGAGATGACACATGTTTGAGAGAGATTATTCCTGCTTGAAACTTCTCCCATATAAAATGACAATCCACCTCAATATGTTTAGTTCTTTCATAAAAAATTAGATTTGAAGTGATATGAATGGCTGCTTGATTATCACAATACAAATTCATGGACCCTTTTTTATAAAAACCTAGTTCGGTAAGAAGGGTCCTGATCCATAAAAGTCCACTAACTGTATGGGCCATAGCTCTGTATTTTGCTTTGGCGCTAGATCTTGCAACCACATTTTGCTTCTTAATTTTCCATGTAACCAAGTTTCCCCCAATCAGAGTACAATATTCTTATGTAGATTTTCTATCATCAGGAGATCCAGCCCAATCTGCATTTGAGAAGCCTTCTATGTTGAAGTGCCCATGTTTTTATACAGCAATCATCTTCCTGGAGCTCCTTTTAGATAACGTAATATTCTCTCTAAAGTCTGCCAGTGGGTAATTTGTGGTTTGTGGATGAATTGACTCACCACACTTACAGCATATGATATATCTGGCCTAGTTACCATGAGATAAATCAGTTTTCCCACGAGTCTTTGATATTTGCCAATATCAATATCTTCTTCATTTGTGGCATATAATTTTACATTTGAATCCATAGGTATGTCAACTGGTCTACAACCCTTCATTCATGTTTCTTCTAGGAGATCCAAGACATATTTCCTTTGAGACAATATTATCTCATATTTGGATTGAAGAACTTCTATACCCAAAAAAAATTTAAGCATACCAAGGTCTTTAGTCTTGAATTCCTGACATATCATCTGCTTCCCTCTTGTATGCTCAAAGCATCATCACCGGTTAAGATAATATCATCCACGTATATGGCCAATAATATTTTCCCTTTGACCGTATCTTTATAATATACGGAATGATCAACTGAGCACCGATGAAAACCAAACCGTAGGAGTGTTTGACTAAATTTATCAAACCAAGCCCGAAGGGACTGCTTAAGCCCATATAAAGAATTTTTTAACCGGCATACTGACTCCCCCTCAACCACATAACCAGGTGGTTGAACCATATAAATTTCCTCACTGATATCACCATTTAAAAAAGCATTTTTAACATCCAACTGATAGACGGGCCATGAGGAGTTAGCAGCAATAGATAAGATGATGTGTATCGAATTCAATTTTACAACAGGAGAGAAGGTCTCCTCATAATCTATCCCATAGCACTGCGTATAGCCCTTAGCAACCAGTCATGCTTTAAGACGAGCAACTAATCCATCTGGATTATGTTTCACCGAAAAAACCCATCGACAACCAACTGGTCTTTTACCTTTCGGGAGTGATGTTAAGTACCAGGTTTGGTTTTCGTATAAAGCGTGCATTTTTTCATCCATAGCTGCCTTCCATCCTGGATGTCTTAGGGCCTCCTGATACGACTGCAGAACGGAAGTAGAAGAAAATGATGCAAGAAACTGAAAATACTCGGAAGACAAGCGATGGTGAGACATAAAATTTGAGATAGGATGCGAAGTAGTACAGGAGCGACGTTATTTTCTTAAAGCAATTGGCCGAGTATCAAATTCAGGCCCATACATAGGAGAAGAAGGACTTACCTCGGGTGGATCCGACAACTCCACAGGTGAAGGTACGGCCAATGCATCAGGAGATGGATCCACTTCAAGATTGAACGGCACAAGCGGACAAGTAGTAGTAGTTGGACAAGTCCATCCTGGAGGAGCATCATGGGAGGAGTAGAAGGGTGTGTCCTCAAAGAAAGTCACATCCCTAGAGATAAACATCCTTCGAAGGGTAGGATTGTAACCGACATAACCTTTCTCAGTGCGAGAGTATCCCAAAAAAATGCACTTCATAGACCGAGGATCAAGTTTATTTTTATGTAGAGATGTAACATGAACAAAACGCGTACATCCAAACACTTTCAAAGGAAGAGAAAAAGGATCTTCACCATTAAATAACACAGAGTAAGGAGTTTTATGATGAAGGACTGATGAAGGTAACCTATTAATGAGAAAGCATGTTGTAAGTATAGCATGAGGCCAATAGAAATAGGGTACCTTCATGGAGTAGAGGAGGCCCCGAGCAACTTCAAGAAGATGACGATTCTTCCTTTCAGCAACACCATTTTGTTGAGGAGTATAGGCACATGATGTTTGATGAATAAGCCCATTACTCTCACAAAATGATTTGAAGTCATGAGACATGTATTCCTTAGCATTATCAAATCTAAGGGTTTGAATTTTCTTCCCAAATTGTGTCAAGACTATAGCATGAAAATTTTTAAACAAAGGAAGAATTTCAGAACGCTCTTTAAATAGATATAACCAAGTCACTTGAGTAAAATCATCAACAAAAATGACAAAATATTTAATGTGGGAAATATTTGAGACACATAAAAGGCCCCATACATCAGAATGTATTAGCTCAAACGGAGCAGTACTTGTAGTTGTAAGACAAGGAGAATATGTACTCCTGACATGTTTACTTAATTGACAAACCTCATAACTGAAATTAGAAAGTCCTTTTAAATATGGAACCAAATAATGAAGTGAAGGGGTAGACGGATGACCAAGTCGGTTGTGCCAAAGTTGGGCCTCAAATGTAGTGGACGATAATGCAGCTAATGGTGGAAGAGTGTAGTACAAAACCCCCTTTTCATGGCCACCACCAATCACCTGCTTCGTAGTGAGATCCTGAAAGACACAAGAAAACAGTGAGAAGGTGATAGAGCAATTTAATTGTTTGGTCAATTGGCTAACCGAGAGAAAATTTAAAGGAAATTGAGGAACAAACAAAACATCTTGAAGGGGAATAGATGAAGTAAGAGAGGAGGAACCTTTGCCAAAGACCTTGGTTTGGGTACCATCAGCAATAGTAACGAATTTATGAGGATGACAAGGAGATAAGGACTGCAACAAGTGTTGGTTACCTGATAGATGTTTGGAGGCCCCGGAGTCAATGATCCAAGAGGAAGAGGAAGAAGAGGAAGAAAGCATACCTGAGGCAATAGTAGTGGCAGCAGTAGATGATGAGGGAATAGATGATTCCATGAAGGACATCATCTTCTGAAATGCAGCATAGTCCTCAGCCATAAGAGTCACATTTCCGGATGATGATTCAGCCTTATCTTCATTTTTCTCAACATTAACCGAGACTGGGTAATATAGCACTAATATCATCGAAGGATGGAAGAGCAGAAGAACTTAGAAGCTGAGTTTTGGCCACCTCAAGGTATGGTTTAATATTCGATAAGCAAATGGATGCTGGCAAAGCTTCTCTTTGTTGTTCTTGAATGGCAATATTAGTGGAATATGGCTGAGCTAGTTTCCATTCTTGAAGAAGACCTCGAAACCGTGCCAAAAATTTGTGAATATTATCTCCATGTTTCATATGCAGCATATTTTGTAAGACATCATATATTTTTTGTAATGAAGCAGTGCTTGAGTAAAGCTTGGCACAAGTGTCCCATATGTTCTTGGTAGTTTCCAAGTGGACCACATTGTTGGCCACCTACTGTTCTATGCTATTAATGAGCCAAATTATCACCATGTTATCATCCTTAACCAACTTGTGGTAGGACGCATCTTCTTCATCAATTAGAGGAGGAAAGTTAACAACATGGCTCAAGAGGTCATGAGTAATAAGAACCCTCTGAACCGATTGTGACCAGCTTATGTAATTGGAGAGACCTCTAAGTTGAATTGTAGTAATACGGAGTATATCACTCTTATTACTATTGTATCCAATCTCCATGATGAGGCAAGTAAAATATGGAGGTCAAGGGAAAAGGTCTTCTTCAAAGAACATTTACTCAATGTAATTTGAAGAACCCGTAGACCAAATCAATCACCAACAAAAGAGAACAAGAACCAATTTCTTTCACAAGGGCATGGGAGACTTCAAAGTAAAAAAAAAAATTCAATTGTTGAAGTTAAAAAAAACGGAACTACAAAGGGACAATGACTGTTGGAATTTCATCAAACATATAATGGGCATCTAACAACATAATACAAACCCATGAGCACCCTTAAGTATGAGAAGATACAGGAACATGTGCTGGAATTCTACCTCAAATGAGATGGATCCAAATTACATAAAGGTAATTCAATTTCACCCATCAATCTTAATAAGATGCAAACAGCAAATGATCATGATCACTCTTGTAATTGATTTACAAGGATTCAAGATTATAATATCAATTTAGTCATAGAAATAAATCTTTACATCATATAAAGATTTATCTTGACTTGATGTGACTCAAAATTCAAGAATTAAAGAAAAACAGTAAAAATGGAGTATGTAAATAAAAAAAGGAAACAAAAAAACGTAAATAAGAAGAGCATGAACTTATATCTTCATGACTGAACTCCTTTTACAACTTCTTGAACAGATTTCATAATAACTCCATGAAGAGATCCTAAACTCTTTGCTTTGATACCATGTAGAATTTAGGATCTCATGAAAGGAACTTTAGATCAACAAGAAAGAAGAAGAAGAAGAAGAGAGAAGAGAGAAGCGGAAGAGAAGAAGAAGAACGTGAAGGAGAGAGTTTGGATTAAGGGAGAAGAGGGTTGTGTCAAAAAGAAAAATGAGGGTTGGACGAATTTGTGGAAAGAGAGGAGAGTGTTTCAATGCCCTACCTCTTAGCCAATGCCTTTATTTATAGTTTTACAATGCCCTTAGGGCTACAACTTGATAAAACAAAAGACATAAAAGGAACACATATTTACACTTCTATGCCATCTTTTTGGAAAATACCATATTTTACACATATGCCACTCCTTTAACGTGTGGGCTTCTTGTCTTGAGCTCGTGGGCTTGAGCCCATCTTCCAACACTTTTTATGTCAAATTATATATCAAATTAAAGATCTCTGAGTCTAGTTTCTTAGAAAAAAATATTTTGTGATTTTGATCTAAATTTTTGGAGATATTTATATCAGAAGTACTAAAGGTTAGTTATGCCAAAAATCTCTCTTTTTCCGATTTTCTCTCCTATTATCTCACCTTGCATTGGAGTAAATTTAGTTTCCTTTTCTCCTAGAATCCTAATTTTTCAGCCAAATTTCTAATCTAATCAAAGATTTTTTGTCATAATTAATCACTTCATGATGTGCTCATTCAATGTATGCAAAAATTTATTGCTTCAATATTATTTTCAAGTTTATCGTTTTTGTTACTTGGTTGTGTATCTTACACATCGTCAGCTCCAAAAATTGTGGTCACCCATAAAAAAATTATACTTATTCAAATTTATTAAGTTTTCCCATTATAGTCTCCCCTAGTTTTTTTTTTAAAAAAGAGTTGTATTCTTGATTCATTTGGAAGTATGAATGTTGCCTAGTCGCCTCCTTCCAGTAAAAATTGTTTTCCTTTCTTATTTATTTTGTTTATCTTCTTGTTTTCTTCGCTTCAAAGCAATGCCTAGACCCACAACCTAAAAAGTATAGGAGTGTGCCCAACATCCTGCATGAGTCAAATCTTTTATTCTTTACTCAAGAGGTGATTTGTGGTTGAGCTACCCTTAAAAAGTTAGTACTCTCTTTGTTAAGCCCTAAAGTTGGGTCATTTTTTCACCTTCAAAATTGAGCAGAGTGAGTTTCAGACTTTGACCGTTTTGATTGGTGTATGAAGTTTTGTCATATGGCTAGGAGTGATATTCTTCTCCCATATAGTGTTTTGTCTAAGCTGGGTCTCTATGTCCTTATTATCTCTAGCTTGAGGGGGAGACGTAGAATAAAAAGTACAAGAAAGAGGTATTTTGTTCCACATGTTGTGGTAATTTTTATGTGACCAAAATATTCAAGAAAGTGAGAACACAAAAGATGAAGTTTTTGCATCTATGAAGATTTTTTTCAGCAAAATAAAATTGAAGACCAAGAATCAGCTTGCAAGGGGAGTGTTGAAGAACAAGTATGGAAGAGTCTTACATGAATTTCAAAGTAAAAAGTCTCACAGAGACAAAATTAATATGGTGGAGTCTAAGAAGAGTCTCATGAAAGGAGGTCTCATAGAAGAGTCTCAATTAAAGGTGTTTGAGTTATGTTAGTTTTTTATTTACATTCAATTGTTTAGCTGTTCTAGGACTTATCTTTAAGTATTTAACTTTTAGGTGTAATATGGACAAGGATAGTTTAATTGTAATTGGATTATACTTGTTTTCGCTATTATAAATAGAGGCTCATTGTACTTAGTTAATAACAAGTTCGTGAAGATTTCTCTTTTCTAGAAATTCAACAATCATAAGAGGGTAGCTATGAATAGTCATTGACATGCGGGAAAGGGTAGAAGATTGGGATTGGGACCTATTAGGGGACATACAATGCATTACAGATGTATGATCATTATGCTTCAACCGGGTAGGAGGGGGGAGTAGAAGAATGGGATTGGGATCTTTTTTTTTTTTTTTTTTTTTTTTTGGGTTGGGTGGGAGGGGGGGGGGGATGGTGTAGGGGTGAGGTGAGGGGTGAAGAAGAAGAAGTTCAAAGACTTCTCTAAGTACCATGATTTTGATGATAACAAACATAGACATCAAGTTAAAAATGTAATCGAAGGAGTCAACTCCACATAAAAGGAGTTGGGTACATATGCAAAAGGAAGCCTACTGTATTCAAGAAAGGAGTCAACTTCAATCTCTAACACTTCAAGAAACAAAAGGAGTCAAGTCCAAGGTGTATGAAGCCAAACACATACTATTGTAGCTAAACAAATTGAAAAAGCAAGAAAATGAATTTGAAAATTCCATATAAGTAACAACTAAAAAGAAGTAGAATCAAGCACATGCACATGGAGTCAAGCACACAAACAATAAGTCGAGCTCAGGGAAACTTATTTTTAAATCAAGCTTCCGTTCACTCACAAAAACGAGTTGACCTCATAGGAAATTAGTTAACCCCATACAATCAAATGCAACAAACAAAGAGTTAAACCTAAGTTACATTAAGTTTTGGATTATTAAAAGAGTAGACCCTATAGAAAAAATGGTATATAGGAGTTGACTACATCAATAGGATTTGACAATTGCAAAAAGGAGCCAACCTTTGTAGGAGACAAACGATATGAAATTTGAGTTAGATTGAGGATTTGACCTAAACTGGAGGTGTGAAACAAGAAGGATTTGACACTTGCAAACAAGGAGTTCACCCTTGTAGGAAACAGAAGATATGAAATTCAAATTAGATAGAGGATTTGACCCTCAAAAGAGTCATTAGAGCACAAAAGATTCAACCCAAAGCTGCAAATATAAAATTTAAGATATTTCAAAGACCATAACTTTGGTTATATGTCTTCAAATTATGAAAGAGGCCTATCAAAATGACAAACAACACTACTAGAATTTATTGACTAGTTGTATATTAATTTTGGATTATTTTTTATTTATTTCTGACAAGACCTAGGAACAAGTCTGATTTTTTTAAAAACTAGTTTTTTTAACTTGGAATTTTTCCTATAAATACCCTAAGTCATTTCTAGCCTTGATAAAAAAATAAATCCATAAAATTTCCAAAGTTTCTTTATCATATTCAAGTGGTGTCGAAGGGTCTGATTTTGAAGTATGAGATTGAAGTCTCCTCTCAATATTTGAGCTAAGTTTTTTTTGTATTTATTTTTTACATCTCTTGAATACTTTTTGGAAAGTGTTTAAAATTTTGGTTGATATCTATTTATCTTTTTTTTTTCAAATTAAAACTTCTATTCTAATTAGCATCAATTGAGTTTACTTTAATATCTATTATAGTGTTTCTAATCAAATCTACAGTTTCGCCTAGAAATTCTGGTGTATCATTGTTATTATTTTTTATTGCAATTTTTTCTATTAAGATGTATTTATTGAGCATATTATAAAATAAGAAATCCTTGATTTTAAGTCAATTGAAGTAGATTGATTTATTGTATTTTTAGAAATCCCTTTTGGGTCTAAGTGCTTGTAGCTAGAGCTATTGAATATAAGTCCCAAAGTGTTTGGGTAGGTGTTATAATTCTATGGCAAAAGTTCTCTAGGCGTGGGTAGTAATTTAAAATAATGATTGTGAACTACTAAAAAATTCTTGTATAATGGGTGTGTTTGCATGAGTTTTTTTAAAACTTAAAAACTCTTAATAAACCTATTCACACCCCCTACCCCCAGAGTATACTTCGACAAAAAATTTCAAAATCGATTAATATTTTTATATTTATGGGTGGAGTATTAACTTTTATAACCTTGTGGAAGGAAAAGGCATACTTTGTAGCATTATTGTGTTAAATGATTATTTCACAAGTAAAAATAAAGAGAATATAGATATACTCCATTATTGGAGAAAAAAGATTTTCGCATTCAAAAATTTAATTATAAAAAAATGGAAAACTTGAACTTAGTATTTCAAAATATATCTTGTTCTTAAATTTTAAAACAAAACAATGAAAGGACCTTGGTATTTTATAGCCATATCCTTTTCAAAATAAACCAAGAAAAAATAGAGTAACTTGGTTTCAATTGCAAGTGAAATTGAATAATAAAAAGGTACTCAAAGTGATACATGGAATAACTTATGTAGTTTCATCTGTATACTATTAGCAAACACTCATGCTATGCTTGGGAAAAAATGAAAAGAACAAACTTGTAATGTATAAGAAAGATGGGAAACCACATGAGATATACTCCAATAAGCACTCATGAAAATATTTATAATAATGTTAAAAGATTATGGATTTGGTTTGAAGGAAGGTAGTAACAATAGTGTTGATATTCAAATTATGGACCTTCTTATTAAGAATCATAGAAATTAGGAAACTAACACAAAATGAAGCACACATAGTAAATGGAGAAAGAAATAGAACAAAAAATAGAAGTGTTTCACAATTTGTTAGCAATAGCGTATCCCATAAGACAAATGGAGTGTAGAGATCAAGATTCATTTATTTCAAGGAAGGAACTTCGCAACTATGCCCATCACGAATTTTGTTATGAAAAATAAAAATACTTATTAAACGTCATAAAATATAGGAAAAACATCACAAAACGTAAAAAAACAGAAAAATGTAATCGCAAAACATCACAAAACACATCAAAATGGAAAAGCAAAACTCTAGAACTGATAATGGTCACTTTCATTGTCTTTTCTATGGGGGTGTTATCCTATAGGATTGTTGGAGAATAGCGATCAAGATTTAAAGATTTCCAACAAGGACCTCTTCAAATGAATTCTAAAATAGAACAGTCATTACATTAGATTAACTTGTCCCTAACTCTCAAGATTAACGACATGATTCGAACTATCAAACATAAGAAAACAAAAGAATGTTAGGAAACAAATACTTTTACCAAATGGATGCAACAAGCATAAGTAACATAAAAAGGGAATAAGATATTGAATATGGAATATTATTCAAATAAAAAAGTTACCTGATATATATATATTAAAAACAGATAAACGGGCGAAAAATGTAAAAAACTAGGATCAAAAGGTAAGAAAACAAAAAAGTAATAGGTGAGAAACCATATTACAAACCAGGGAGGCAGAGCATGCCTCTTTGTCTGTTCAAGTCCATGTAAAGGAGGGGTTTCCACAGAGTTGGAAACTTTCTTTTTCCTTCTAAAGTTCTAAAGCTACTTCACCAAGTAGAATGGCAATGGAGTATGTTGGAAGATGGGCTCAAGCCCACAAGCTCAAGGCTAGAAGCCCACACATTAAAGGAGTGGCAAAGTGGTTATTTATGGTATGTTCCATAAGGATGGCATGAAGATGTAAATATATTATCTTAGTATGTCTTTTAACCTATTGAGTTGTAACCCTAAGGGCTTTGTAATACTATAAATAAGAGCATTGGCTAAGAGGTAAGGCATTCAAGCCTTCTCCTCTCTTTGAGAAATCGTCCAGCCGCCCTTTCTTCTCCCTTGAAGCATTTTATCCTTCCCTTAATCCAAACTTTCCAACGTCCTTCTCTTTTCTCCATGTTCTCTCCTTCTTCTTCCACGTTAACCTAAAGTCATTCTCATGGGATCTTAACTTCTACAAGTATTAATACCATAACTCTCTAGAAAGCATATAAACGGGAAATAAAACATCAAAAGAGAGCATAATAGATAAACATGCATATGCTTTAAAGAAATAAATTACGAACACACTTTTAATTTCATAACCTCAAATTACATGAGATGGAGACTTTTTTACCACAAATAAGATATTTCTGGTTTCCATTGGATATCCATAATGTTCCTACATGTAATATTTCTTAACTTCACTTAAAATCCTCATACCTTGAAAAATATGCTAACCTAGTGAAGGAATCTGCCAATAAAACTTGAATGTATCATAAATAAAGTTTCATGGACAATGATTGCTACCTGAAAAAAAAGGAAGAAGATGGAAGATGTAGAAAAGAAATAAGCAAAAGAAAAGTGAAAACAAAGAAAAAACCCCAAGAATAAAAAAATTGGAAATGTAATTGAGCAGCGTAAGGAAGGCACTAAGAGAATCAATGAAACAGGGCACCTTACAAAATGAAGAAGTAGAAAGATGTGGAAAGGATTATATAGAAATGGGGATCAATGACTCAAACTTACAAATGAGATTAAGATGATTATAGAGAACCATAGAGTTCTCAACCTGAAAAAAATAACATAAAAGAATATATTTTAAAAAAGCATTTCCTCATAGCTAAAAATAATAGGAAAAGATATTAAAACAACAAGCATAGAACAGGAAGACACTAAAACATAGAAACATATATATTAAACAAAACATACCTAAAAAGTAAAGAAGATAGGAAACAAGTGTGTGATGTTAGCAATATCCTCATGAATTTCAATAAACTAAAAGCGGAAGCCCAAGAACACATACCTCCAGCCATAGCAATCGGATTCCAATTGTGAGAAAATATAAACACCAAATGGTAGAAAGGAATTGAGAAATTTTTGTGTAGTCTATTCAAGACTTTAATCCATGCAATTGATGGAAATATCACAAACTCTGTTGTTTGACTAGACATCCTTTTTCTCTCTGTTAAGAGACACCCACGTGTGTAGGGGTGGCATGGCTAGTAAATAAGGAGAACTTCCATAGAGATGGCATAGAATTACAATTATGCAAGTTGGTGTATGTCCTCTTATGTATTTTTCATTTTGAAGCATTTGGCCATAAGGGTATTTAGACATTGTAAACACCTTCACACAACTATAAATATAGCCTCAAGGAATAGGCTAGAGCAATCAAACCTCTTACTTTTGGCTCAAATTCATCCATACACCTCCCTCTCTTTTCCTCTTCATTCTCTCCCTTGGTTTCTTCTCTCCTCTCTCCCAGAGTTGGAATTCCTTTCTTCTCTCTTCGCCTTGAGATCTCTTGTGTTTAAGTCTTCTCCTAGACATCAACAGGGTATCAGAGTAGGCAAAGATCTGAGATGGAAAAGGAGAAGAATATGGAGAAGAAAGGGAGGAAGAAGAAAAAAAAAAAAAAGTTTCTCATTTTTGAGTCTAGTTTTCAACGCAAAAAGAATTTTTCAATCAGATTTTTTTACAAAGAGAAATCGATATCTGAAGCAGCAAAGATCAAGCAACAGAAAAGTTTCATGTAGCAGCAGAAAGCCTCAAATTCCTGAATGGTGTGTACCAAAATTACTGAAGATTTATATTAAGAATTATATTTCAAAAGAAATATATTTGAGTCTAATTTCTATCCCAATAAACCATTTCTCAATCTAATCTTTCTAGAGAAAGATATCCACTTTGAAAGAATCAAAGGTCATGCTAGTATCCTATTGCATGCGAAGATCTGAATTTAAGCCCATTTTTTACCTTCACATTTTGAGTTGCTAATCTTTATTGAGTTACCTATTTGTTTAAAAAATCTAGTCAAGATTTTACCAACTTGAGTATCTTTCCTTCCTTGAAAATTTCTTTTGTTTGATCTCATATTACATTAGTTTCCTTAAGAGATGTCTATCCCATTATGAGTTTAGTTTCCTTTTTTGAAAAAGTTTGAAATTTTTTAATTAGAAAGTCTTGTTTTCTCATTCTAAATTCCAACCCTTAGAGTCCTAAAACCTTTCTCACTCCAGAAATTATCTCTTGAATATTTTCTTTTCAAATTGGTCAAGTTGTGTTAAAAAGTAATTGCCTTATATAAGAAGTCTATGTTTGGAAAGTTCTCATTATTAAGTTCCATCTCAAAACTTTCTTATTGGGTTTTTTTAAGTTTCCATGATCATCATGTTAATTGAGGAATTTTTTTGTCTCCCTCTTGAGTCAAATTTGGCCACCCCCCAAAAGTCAGACTTGGTCGAATTTGTTAAGTTAATTCATTACTACCACTACAATCTCCTTCTTATTATGGTGGCGGTTATTTTCTCCAACTGTAATCACCCATTCATCTTTTACTCGATTGCCTTTCTCCTACTATCCTATTTTTACTCCCGTTTACCCTCTTAGGCCAACCCCTTGGTGAATTGCTTTGATTGGTCTTCTTTTTCATATATGGGTGTTTTTAAGCCCTTTGAGACTTTTTTATTGGTACCTTTTCAGTTTTTACACCACCTTCTGAGTGACTGGCATTACCCATTTTAGTGATTATTCTCACTATCTTGTTTGAAATTCTTTAAGGTTGGTTTTGACTTTTTCTTTATCACTCATGTTTTACTTTTTCAGAGTTTGTGTCTGATTGAGTACTTATTCTTAAGACACCTTGATGGAGGAGAAAATTACTACGACTATTTTTTTGTTTCGAGTTGTTATCATTTTCATTAAACAGAAGGAGAAGTATGAAAAATAATATTGGAAGTTGAGTGTTGCAGTGGTTGCGCCTCCTTTCGAATTGAAATATGGATGTTGCTATCATTTGAGAAGAAGAAGCATAATCTAGAATGAAGAATTCCACGTGTTGTCATAATCAAATTGTATGTTACTAGAATATCTAAGTAAGGCGGCATCAAAAAGACAACAAGATGAAGACTACAAGCAAGATGTGAACAAGAACAAGATGGATCAAAGCAAAGTAATAATTTTATTTTTCAAACATACAAATTTCTTGACCAAGATTATTTGTCAGTGAAGTTACAAACACCAACTTGAGGGAGAGTGTTAAGAGACACTCATGTGTGTAGGGGTGGCATGGCTAGTAAATAAGAAGAACTTATATAGAGATGGCATAAAATTATAATTATGCAAGCTGGTGTGTGTCCTCTTATATATATATATATATATATATATATATATATTAAGCATGTAGCCCTATGGGCATTGTAGTCATTGTAAACACCTTCAAACAACTATAGATATAGCCTCAAGCCATGGGGTAGAGCATTCAAGCCTCTTACTCTTGGCTCAAATTCGTTCATACACCTCCTTCTCTTTTCCTCTTCCTTCTCTCCCTTGGTATCTTCTCTCCTCTCTCTCAAGAGTTTGGAATCCTCTCTTTTCTCCTTTCCTTGAGATCTCTTGTGCTTGTGTTTTGTCCCTAGCACTCTCTATGAAAAATTTCACATATATTTTCTTAAAAACTTCTTTCCGATCAAAAGAATGGGGGTAATAACTGATTGGAAATTACCTCTTGCCACATGTTCCACTATCTCAACATCTAAGGGAAAATTAAATATTATTTATTTAAATATTAAATAAATGATAATTGGCCACAATAATCAATTTTTTATTTATAAATAAAACGTGGCTAACATTCTCCCACTTGGCCCATTCAACACTTAATATGTTCCAATTCAATATTGATACATTCTCAAAAAAAATCTCATAGATATAATATCTTTATACCCAAACAAAAGAGTTTAAATTCCGTGAATCATGGCAGTAAGTCCTTTAGAATAAGTATTACCTTCCACGTATTAAATCGACAAAATGTAATACAAACATAAAGGGTATGTCAATCACATAAAAAACTATATAGTAGAATTGTCCCATATGTTCAACATGTCTCTTATAAGCAATAGGTGGCAAAGCTTTTGTCAGCAGATCAACAATCATCAATCTAGTATTGACGTGTTCAACAACCACTTTGTTTTATTTGACATATTCTTGAATAGCTAGATACTTAAGGTCAATGTGCGTACTACTTAGACTTCCGTTCTTATCGTTCTTGGCCAAAAACATTGTAGCTGAATTGTCGCAGTAAATCCTCAATGGCAACAACTTCAAGCCCAAATAAAACTCCTCAACCATATAGCATGTGATGTCACTTTAAAGCATGATACAAACTCTACTTTAATGGCAGAAATAGCAACCAAAGAGTATTTTCCACTTCTCCAAAACATGGCCCCTCCAGCCATTAAGAAGACATATTTTGATGTCAATTTTCTTGAATCAAGGTAGTCAGTAAAGTCAAAATCTGAATGTCCAATCATTTCTAGATGATTAGATCACCTATATGTAAGCTTGTAGTCTTTAGTCCCTTGAAGGTATCTCATGACTTTCTTTGCAGCTCTCGAATGGTCCAAATCTGGGTTACTTTGATATCCGCCCAACATTCCAACTACATATGCAATGTCAGGTCTTGTGCAAGCTTGAGCATACATTAAACTCTCAACCACATAAGCATAAGGAAGGTGTTTCATTTGTTCCCTCTTTAAATCATTTATTGGGATTTTTTCCAAACTAAACTTGTCACCTTTGACAATAGGCGCAACACTACATGAATAATCCTTCATATGAAATCTCTCTAAACCTTTATTGATATAGGCTTTGAGACAACCCTAATGTCCTTTGGAATCTATCTATTTCAATCTTTATGCCTATGAAATAAGAAGCTACACCCATTTCTTTCACATCAAATTGCATCAAGAGAAATCGCTTAATCTCATGAAGTAAAGCCAAATCACTTGAAGCAAGTAGAATATCATCTACATATAAGATTAAAAAATTAGTTTTTTCCCACTGAACTTATGGTATATAAATTGATCCATGATATTCTTCGTAAAACCAAATTAAGAAATAACGTTTTGGAATTTTAAATACCATTGAATGGAGGTTTGTTTTGGCCCATATATAGATTTCTTAAGCCTATAAACTAAGTGATCATTCCCCTCTTAAATAAAACCTTTTGGTTGTTTCATGTAAACCTCTTCCTCTAGGTCTCGAATGAGGAATGTCATTTTCACATCCATTTGATGCAACTCCATATCAAAATGAGCTACCAATGTCATGATTATCCAAAATGATTCCTTCTTTGGAACAAGATAAAAGGTATCGTGATAATCAATTTTTTCTTGTTTAGTGAATCATTTCACTATAAGTCTTGCCTAATATCTTTCAATATTGCCTAAAGAGTCTCTTTTGATTTTAAAAACCCCACTTATAGTCAATGGCCTTTCCTTCTTTAGCCAATTCAACAAGATATCAGATTTAGTTATTAGCCATTGAATCCAACTCATCCTTCATGGCACCATACCATAATGTGTATTTATTTCATGAAAATGTAATAGGGTCATCTTTAGCACCAATGTCCATGTCAGGTTTGTTAAAACTTAGGATTCCATGATGTATAATCACATTAGAAGAGTATTAAGGGGTGAGAAGAAGAAGAGTTGTGGAGAGAAGGTCTTAGGAGGAGAAGAGGAAGAGTAACAAATTTTGAGGAAAGAGGAGGAAGATTAGGGTAATGGACTTTTCCAAACCCCCTTAAGTTGTATTTATAGATATCAAAACTACTAATATTAAAAGAATACTCTTCACACTAGTAAGAGTGAATAAGAGACATAAATCATAAACTAATTACATCAAAGCCATCTTTATGAGATGACTCTTTATTTACCATCATGCCACCACTGTATGGGCCTTCTCCTTGGTCTGTGGGTATGAGCTCATCTTCCACACACTTGGACATGTGGGCCTTCCTTGGTCATGTGAGCTTGGGCCCATCTTCCAATACTCCCCCTCAAGTTGGGGGTGAGAGAACATCATAAATGCCTAGCTTGCTACAAATTGTGTATAGGATCTTCCCATATAAAATAACAGTTTACTATATCTTCAAACACTGCCCCTCAAGCTAGTGGTCTCTTTTTTCAAAGAGACCCAACTAGCATAATATAAGAGAGAGTAAAAGTAGTCCTAGCCATAAGACATCGCTCCATACTCCAGTCAAATGGTCGTAGTCAAAAATACTTTCCTCTCAATTTCATAGGCAGAAAAGTAGCTCTACTGTGGAGCACAAAGTCTACCCACTTTCTCAGGGTAGCTCAAAAAAACACATATTGGGTGAATAATAGACTTGACTCACAATGGATGTTGGACACACTCCTATCCTCTATAAGTAGTGGTTCTATTGGCATTGCTCAGAAGTGTAATAATAAACTCCTCCATCACAGTGTCCCTCCACTAGGCACCGACTGTCAAATAGTAGGAGTAAAAATGCCAAATAAGAGGGTTAAAGGGTAATCATGGGAAGATAATATTATGGGGCTGCCATATGCTTTCTTCTTCATCAGAATAACCAATACTGACAACAATCAGCAATCAAGAAGTCCTTCTTCAATAATAATGTCTCAACCAGAGAGACACAATAGTAGTAGCGGTAATGAGGCAATGCCCAAATAACATGTACCAAATAGGCAACTATATAGCAGCGGATAACCAATGGGTAGTAAAAGTCCTTAAGAGCAATAAGGGCATATAGATAATCTGCAGCAAGTTCATCCTTGAATAAGGAAGCTATGCACCAAGTAATAAGTTGTGGATAATCCAAAGTAATTATTAGGAATTAGACACCCTAATTCCAAACTAAGAGCAATAATAATAATTGCAAAAGAAGGAAAAAAGCAAGCACGAAAAAACACAATAAGATTTATACAGGTTCGCCTCAAGGTGAGACTACATCCTGTCTTTCGTAGCTGCAGTAATCCATTATGAAGATGAAATAGTTTACAAGAGAAATCGCACACACTTACAGGTGTTTTTCTCTAACCTCTACGGTTGCAACTTATGATGCTCCTCGGATGATAAAAGCCAGTGGCACCCCCAAATATAATGATAAAATTAGGGCAACTAGATTACAAGTGTGAAATTCCCAAACTACCCTTAATGAAATAATTGTCAATATAACGTGGATATGGTGGGGGCTCCTGTTAGAATCCTCACGAGCCATGAATCTTGTCACCCTGCTCTCTTCTCTTCCTTCCATTGCTTGAAGTTAAGGTGTATGGATGGAGTGTTGAAGAAGAATTTTGGAAAGGGAATTTCGGAAGGGGAATTGGGGAAAAAACGGGAGAGAGCATAAAGGAGCTCTCGACCTATTTAACTAATTTACTCCAGGCTAAAGTAGACTCAATTGCTACCTTTCATTAACCTAGTTGTCCCCTTAAATAGGGTTGAGGACGCCAAATGCAATTCAGACCCTTGGGTCAATGGTTCAAACCAAATAAATTCTAAACCAAACCAAACCAAAATCAATTACATGGAAATTGAAAATCACATTAATTAATTCCTACGCCTGCTGGTAACTCGTGATGCTATAGAGTCCCTTACATCACCCCTCTCCTGGAGAAAGAGCTTGTCCTCAAGCTCGAAGGAAGGATAGAGAAGTCGAAATGCTGATAATGGCTCCCATGTCGTGTCACTGGGGTCTGCATCGGTCCACTGGACGAGAATTTCCCAATCACCTTGAATGTGGCATGCTTTCAATACCTTAACTGGAGTAGAAAGGACTATGCCCTCATGGAGTGGCAGCAGAGGAGTGTGTAGTAGGGGCTAGTCACCCTGGAATGGCCTCAATTGGGATACGTGAAATACATTATGTATCTTTGCCTCAGTTGGTAGCTGCAAGCGGTAGGTGATAGATGCCATATTTTGACATGAGAACTAGGTTAATTATAATAGAATAACCCTTACAATTGTGTTATAGGTGGTTATTTATCGATTTTCAAATTAAACGTGCATTTATTGAATTTGGTATTATTCACTGTCTATATTGCGTATTTTTCTCTCCTGAATTATATTTCATTGCTGTTAGGGTTTATTTCTTCCTGAAATGCTTTTTATGGATTCAATTATGGAATTTTAGGAGAATTATGGTGGAGAAGGAGATATTTACCAAAATGCCATTAGTGAAAGGGAGGTGATTTTTTAGAGCAAATCGTATTGAAAAGAAGGGCAGACTGTCAACCGAAACGGGGGGCAGTGGACCTCAAACAAGGGAGAAACAGAGGTGGCCGCCGACCGTTTGGAGGGAAGACCCCAAAAGGCTCCCTCCGAACGTCGTTCGTCACCGTTGTCCACCGCCGTCTGGCAACCGAGAACAGACCCATGGAGAGCTCGAGAGAGTCTCCGTCGTGGCGAGTTCGACAGTGCCAATTTCTGCTCGCCAGGCTGAGAGGTGACCCGAGAGGGCTCCTCCAGTGCCAATTCCGCATTTCAACCATCCTCCGGTGTCGGTTACCTATTTTCGACCATTTTTGGAGCTATTCCGACTCCTACCGAGACTCGAGAGAGTCGGTTAGAGGACTTAAGCTTCGTTCCGTTCTTGGCCGATCGTCCCCTCTGTCCGTGGGTTTCTATCCTTCTTCGTCGGCATCGTCTCTACCTCCGGCCACTCGCTCTTGCTACCCGAAGCCATCAATTTCGGGAAATTGCAGCACCTGTGAGAACGAGTCTGCTGCCCGAGCTAGAGGAAGGAGAAGGGGAGTAATCCGTCATTTTGGAATTTAATTTTTCTACAGTTTGAACTTAGGTTTTGAATGTTTATTAAATGTGATTTGATAACTAATGTTTATCGAATATTTGTTTTCTGAATATTTGATTAAATTAGCTAGTTAGGGTAGGATTGTAATTTAGGTTGGATTTTGGTATTTTAATCCGATTTCTGTCTTTCACTCTATGCGCCTGAGAGGGGCTAGACGCAAGGATTGAGAAATCGGATTCGTGGTTACGTGGCGCTTGAGAAAGGCACGAATCACGATAAAATCCAGAGTTGGTAATTTTAGCATCATCACAATAGGAATTGATTCTCTACATTCTATTGTAATCCGATCTCTGTCATTAAATCTAGGCGCCCGAGAGGGGCTAGACGCAAGGATTGAGAATCTGGATTCGTGGTTACGTGGCGCTCGAGAGAGGCACGTATCATGGTAAAATTCAGAGTTGACGTTTCCTATAGTGCAAGTAGTTAACCAGATGAATTCTTGATAATTTAGGATATAATTAGTGTTTAGTTTAGATTAATTCTTCATATTTGGTTAGGCTAGTTGACTGAAGAATACACAAAATTCAGTCCTCCTTGTGGATATGACCCTCGCTTCCCGCTAGATTACATGAACGATTCATACGCTTGCGAGGTATAAAAGCCGATGTAATTAAATTTCACATCAAGTTTTTGGCGCCGTTGCCGGGGAGGCACATATTAAGTGTATTTCTTTGTTCTCCATGGTCTTAGGTTAGGATAAAAAAAAATACATGCTTATGACTCCTATTGGGATGTCTCTATTTCACCTAGTGTTCGGTAAAGCATGTCATCTACCTGTTAAGCTTGAACATAGAGCTTATTGGGCCATTAAGGCTTTGAATTTTGATTTTGCTCAAGCGAGTGAGGAGAGGAAATTATAATTGAATGAGTTGGAGGAGATACGTCATGATGCTTATTAGAATGCCAAATTGTATAAGGAGCGAACAAAACTTTTACATTATAAATCTATTTTTCGTAAATCTTTTACTGTTGGGCAAAATGTTTTACTTTATAACTAACGATTGCATTTGTTTCCAGTGACGCTGAGATCCAGGTGGTCAACGGGTCAGTCTTCAACGTTAACGATTAGAGGCTCAAACTGTATCGTGAGAATGTTCCCACACCAGAGAAGGTGATGGTGGTTTCTTGGAGGAACCTGTCCATTCATCTTGACTGCATCAGAGTCTTGCTTACGACTATAAACTTAGCACATTGTGGCAATCCCCACGTTTCTATCCCTTTGTACATTACAATTTTTATTTTTGGCTTATTCATTCTTATTGGGATAACCTTTGGTGTACTCTGGTCTTGATTGATTGGAGGTCCCGTGGCGATGCTCGCCCCATCATGGACTCGGGGTACTCTCTTGCCGGCTGAGAGCATAAATGGTTCCGGTAGTCAAAAACCAGACTTTTGGTCCCTAGTTTGAGAGGTCTATACTCAAACAACCATTCTGGGATTGACCAGTTTGAACTTGAAGTATTGAATGAAAACCTTATGGTGAGTAACTCAAGGACTTGTGTTCAGTGCGTGATTCCTACTGCCTTCAGTGGCCAGTCACACGGAGATTTCTTCAAAGTGTGAAGTGGGATAGCGGTTTCATCTACGGATGATTACCTACGGGTACGACTGATACAAGTAAACCTTCTTCGAGGGAGACTATGTATCATTCCTAGGGGTCTTTATTGACTCTTCGGTATTATTGTTGATGACCAAACACATATGGTCCCACCTATGGATTTAGGAGCCCTGAGGGAGCTTAACCCTTACTCTACTGGAGTATAACTAGCTAAGCTGTGAGTCAAATAGAGTAGTAGCTACTAGACGAAAAGACCGGCACCAGAACCAACGTTAAGGCCAGCAATAAATCGTCTAGTAAATTAGATATTTTAGTGATTGTTAGTTGGTTTGTTTGATGATGTGTCATGCTCTAGGTTTGGGGGTGTTTGCTGATATCTCTTTTCATTGCACTGTTTTTGCTCTGCTTTACTTCTTGTGTGCCAATGGAGCATGTGGTTTCCATGAGTTTTATTATTCTTTAGCTATTATTCCTTTTTGTAGTCGTTCTGGTGTTTTAATTTTTCCCCACTGAGGACAATGTAACGTTTAGGTTTGGGGGGGAAACGGCTCTTTTATGTCTTAGCAATGATTTTCTTTTGATTTTTGTTCGTGGTTTTCAAATTACTCCTCTTAGTATGTGGTTAACTTTAGTAGAGTTAAAATAAGTTGCTCAAATGTGTTTCAAAATTTTTCGTAAAACTGCGTAGAATATGCCTATGAGAAATCTGATATCATTTGTTGTGATCCATGAGAATTCAGCGGGATAACTTACTATTGCATTAGAGTTGGAACTTAGTTGCAAAAGAGAACATGTAAATCTAGTGTTGATCTATGTTAGTCTGAATAGTCTTGTATGCCTGTTTGAACTCATTCCTTTTTATATCTCAGTGAAATTCCTTGTTGTAATGTATGAATGCAAATGGAAATGCTCTTGCTTGCAAAAGACAGATAACTTCAAAAACAGCCTAAGCAAACCCAGGGACATGCAATGGAATAGTCAGTTACCTAAAAATAAGTGCATGTGTAGTGAAGACGAATACAAAATGGTGGTAATCCCAAAAGTATTCAGTGAAACAAAAATTACGTTGGTAATAGCAAAAATGCGATGGTAATAGCGTAAAATGGGTTTAAATCTGGAAGCAATGAGTTTCCTTAACTTTGATGATGAATTGTAAGTTGAAAGAAGTTGTAGGTCAAGATTGAAATTGGTATACTTCTTTTGTGAGATTGTCAAACAACAGGCTTACTCTACTATTTTCTCTTAATTGTGATGTGACCAGGATTTTATTGTTATTTGTTGCCTCTTTGTTCTGTTGAAGTAATTGCTTATGGGTCACATTGGTTCAGGTGGAGTAACAATGAGTGTATTTGGATTGACAATGTGCTATAGTTTTACGCAGGTTTTCAAATTGAGCAGGGTTTCAAATGATTTTCATATATTTTACGAGACTAAGTGTTAGTCATATGCTAATGAGGAGTAAATTTTCTTCACTTTTCTTTTTATATTATTGATTTAGATGAATTTTGTGGGTAAATTCCATGTAAACCCTCACGAGACATAACTCGTCCACTACTGTAAAGCAGGGGTTTAACGGCTTGTTGCATGCGCTAAATGCAATTGTGTTCCCTACGAAAGTGGCATTTTGTTTTCCTAGGCTTAATTTTGGTTCTATTGTTGTTTTGCTACAGACTAGCAAAGATTTAGGTTTGGGGGTGTGATAGATGTCATATTCTGACATGAGAACTAGGTTAATTATAATAGAATAACCCTTATAATTGTGTTATAGGTGATTATTTATCGGTTTTCAAATGAAACGTGCATTTATTGAATTTGGCATTAATCACTGTCTATATTGCATATTTTTCTCTCCTGAATTATATTTCAATGCTTTTAGGGTTTATTTCTTCCTGAAATGCTTTTTATAGATTCAATTATGGAATTTCAGGAGAATTTTGGTGGAGAAGGAGATATTTACCAAAATGCCATTAGTGAAAAGGAGGTGATTTTTTAGGGCAATTCGTATTTAAAAGAAGGGGAAACCGTCGATCGAAATGGGGGGCGGTGGACCAAAAACAGGGGAAAAACAGAGGTGGTCGTCGACCGTTCGGAGGGAAGACCCGAGAGGGCTCCCTCCGAACGCCATTCGTCACTGTCGTCCACCGCCGTCCGGCAACCGAGAACAGACCCGAGGAGAGCTCAAGAGAGTCTCTGTCGCGGCGAGTTCGACAGTACCAGTTTCTGCTCGCCAGGCCGAGAGGTGACCCGAGAGGGCTCCTCCGGTGCCAATTCCGCATTCTGACCATCCTCTGCCGTCGATTACCTATTTCCGACCATTTTCGGAGCTATTCCGACTCTAACCGAGACTCGAGAGAGCCGGTTAGAGGACTTCAGCTCCGTTTCGTTCTTCGTCGATCGTCCCCTCCGTCCATGGGTTTCTATCCTTCTTCACCGACGTCGTCTCTACCTCTGGCCACTCACTCTTGCTACCCGAAGCCATCAATTTCGGGAAATTGTAGCACCTCTGAGAACGAGTCTCCTGCCCGAGCGAGAGGAAGGAGAAGGGGAGTAATCAGTCATTTTGGAATTTAATTTTTCTATAGTTTGAACTTAGGTTTTGAATGTTTATTAAATGTGATTTGATCATTAATGTTTATCAAATATTTGTTTTTCGGATATTTGATTAAATTAGCTAGTTAGGGTAGGATTGTAATTTAGGTTGGATTTTGGTATTTTAATCTGATTTCTGTCTTTCACTCTATGCGCTCGAGAGGGGCTAGAAGCAAGGATTGAGAAATTGGATCCATGGTTATGTGGCGCTCGAGAGAGGCATGAATCACGGTAAAATCCAGAGTTGATAATTTTAGCATCATCACAATAGGAAATTGATTCTCTGCATTCTATTGTAATCCGATCTCTGTCATTAAATTTAGGCGCCCGAGAGGGGCTAGACACAAGGATTGAGAATCCGGATTCGTGGTTACGTGGCGCTTGAGAGAGGCATGTATCATGGTAAAATCCAGAGTTGACGTTTCCTATAGTGCAAGTAGTTAACCAGATGATTGCTTGATAATTTAGGATATAATTAGTGTTTAGTTTAGATTCATTCATCGTATTTGGTTAGGCTAGTTGACTGAAGAATACACAAAATTCAGTCCTCCTATGGATATGACCCTCGCTTCCCGCTAGATTACATGAACGATTCGTACGCTTGCGAGGTATAAAAGCCGATGTAATTAAATTTCACTTCAATAGGCCACGGGGC
This sequence comes from Aristolochia californica, assembly GCF_029961685.1. Lineage (NCBI taxonomy): Eukaryota > Viridiplantae > Streptophyta > Magnoliopsida > Piperales > Aristolochiaceae > Aristolochia > Aristolochia californica. The sequence continues at coordinate 27,082,351 of NW_027181771.1, forward strand.
CAATTTGGTCCAACACCTAAAATAGACCATAATATTTTGGAGAAAGCTTATGGCGCTTGGAGGCAGTTAGGGACAATTGTCGGTAGTGTTGAAGCTTTAACCATACATAGTCTCCTGGGTAATAAGATACCTCACGATGCTTCTTATCATAATAGAGCTTCATACAGTGTTGGGCCTCCTGGAGATGAGTACGTACCTCATTGAGCATAGCGTCTCTTCCAGTGTAACATTTTCCATATCCACAGTTTGTTGATGATAGAAGAATTGTTCACATTTCATGAACCAGAGTAAAGGATCTTTAGAGCCATCATATGTAGTAAAGTTGAGTTTAAAGTACCTGGGAACCGTAGTTGGTCCTTGTGCGTGAGTAGCCATGGGAACAGGTTGTTGGCGCAGTGGTGGGGGTGGTGGTGGCGTGAAGTGTGGGTGATGTACTAGTTGTGGGTGAAAGTTGGTGGCTAGTGGTGGCATTGGCGATTGAATTGCAGCAAGTTGGCGGATGACGGTTTGGAGAGAGGATTCCAGCATGTGCAAGGTATTGTGGATGTTAGTAATTTCAATACCTTGAAGAGTGGATCGTTGTTGAAGTTCTGAAAGCACTTGAAGTATGTCCTCTGGAGAAGAGAAGTCACCGAGGGTGGACCTGTCTGATACCACATTGTTAGGATCCTCACGAGCCATGGATCTTGTCACCCACCTCTCTTCTCTTTCTTCCATTGCTTGATGTTAAGGTGTATGGATGGAGTGCTGAAGAAGAATTTCGGAAAGGGAATTTCGGAAGGGGGATTGGGGGAAAAACGGGAGAGAGCTTGAAGGAGCTCTCAACCTGTTTAACTAATTTACTCTAGGCTAAAGTAGACTCAATTTCTACCTTTCATTAACCTAGTTGTCCCCTTAAATAGGGTTGAGGACGCCAAATACAATTCAGACCCTTGGGTCAATGGTTCAAACCAAATAAATTCTAAACCAAACCAAACCAAATCAATTACAATGAAATTTAAAATCACGTTAATTAATTCCTACACCTGCTGCTAACTCGTGATGCTATAGAGTCCATAACAGCTCCCCTCCCCCCCCCCCCCCCCCCCCCCCCCCCCCCCCCCCACACACACACACACACCCTGGAGGGGGGTTTCCCATGGCGACCTTACCACGAAGATCGATCCGCGTACCGACTCAGCATAGGGCATTGATTAAGCTCTATAACTTAATAATCTTCCACTTGGAAACTAATCCATCATTAATATATCCTTTGCAGCAGCAAAAATTTCTCAATCCTCATAGAGAAGTTCAATTGAACAACTTCAGTTTCTCAATCGTAATAGTCTTTGTCAATATATCAGCCAGATTCTGACTCCCTTGAATTTTCTCAAGTGTTAATACTCCATCTTCAAGAGCCGATCTAATGAAGTGAGAACGCACCTGTATGTGCTTTGTTCTGGCATGATAAACAAGGTTCTTTGCTAAATGAATAACACTATGGTTGTCACAATACAACACATTCTTCCCAAGCTTGAGACCTAATTTTTCCCAAAAAGACTGCAGCCTATCCATCTCTTTGTTGGCGTCGGTCATGGTGACATATTCTGTCTCAATAGTGGAAAGAGCAACTATCTTCTGCAACTTAGAGACCCAAGTAATTGTTGTACCACCCAATGCGTATACAAATTTAATGGTACTCTTCCTACTATCAATGTCTCCAGCCATGTCAGCATCTACATAACATCAATTGTTGTACCTCTCAAATACTTGAAAATCCACTTCACTTCTTCCCAATGTTGTTTACCCGGATTACTCATATATCTACTCACAACTTCCACTGCATGAGCTATGTCTGGTCTAATGGACACCATGGCATACATGAGATTGCCAATACCAGAAGCATAAGACACATTAGCCATGTAGGCTCGCTTCTGTTGTGTAAAAGGTGATTGCTCCTTAGATAGCCTAAAGTGACTAACCAAAGGAATACTCACTAGTTTTGCATCATTCATGTTGAATCTTCTCAATACCTTCTTCACATATTCTTCATGTAACATATCTTAGATTTAGCATCAAGTTTATTTCTCACTGCAGAATCAATATGAATATAAGAAACACAACAAAAAACTTTCAAGAAAGAAAGGTTTACCTCTTTTCCACTCCAAACCTCTTCTGGTATTTCGCAATCCAATGGTGTTGAGGGACCTATGTTGATCAAATAGGCATATATGCTAATAGCCTCAGACTAGAACATCTTTGGCAATGTTGCATGTAATATCATGCTCCTAGCATGCCTGTTCAAGGCCATGTTCATCCTCTCTGTTACACCATTTTGTTAAGGTTTTCTAGGAATGGCCTTCTTCATCTTGATTCCATTATTGGCACAATACTGCTTAAAATCATCATCTATGTATTCTCCCCCATTATCTAACAGCAAGTACTTCACCTTCAAATATGTCTCATTCTCATCCATTGCTCTCCATCTCTTGAATGTATCAAAGACATCAGGTTTATTTTTCAGGAAATAAACACATACCTTTTTTTCTTGCATCATAAATAAAGGTCACATAGTAGTTAGAACCACCAAGGTAAGTAACAGTTGAAAGCCCCCACACATCTATGTGAACCAACTCCAATTTTGTTGTCTTTTGCTCTTTTCTAGCCTTAGAAAAGCTAACCCTTTTCTGCTTCCTTAAAATACAGCCTTCACACAAATTTTTATTTATACTTTTCAACCTTGGTAGCTTCCCTTCGGACTTAAGCACTTTCATTCCCTTCTCACTCATGTGATCGAGCCTATAATGCCACAAATCAGAATCAGTAACAACATCAGCAACTGCAATCATGTCTTTGCAACTGGAAGTGATATAAAGAGTTCCAATTTTAACTCCTCGTGCAACAACCATTGATCCCTTGGTGACTTTCCAGGAAGCACCATTAAAATTCATATTATGACCTTCATCATCAAGTTGCCCTACTGAGATCAAATTACGCATCAGTTTTGGTACATGTCTCACCTTGTGAATTTTCCATACTGACCTATTTGACATCCTCAAAGAGACATTACCAATACCAACAATATCCAAGGTTTCTCCATCTGCAGGATACACCTTCCCGTGATCTCCAATAACATAATTCTCCATGATCTCACGATACGCATTGGTGTGAAAAGAAACTTCTGAATCTAACACTCAAGAGTCAATAGGGCTATCAACCGACAAGAGTAAAGCATCTTGTACTTCTTCAATCCCCGCATTTGCAGCATCGCTTTTCTTTTCATCCTTCTTCGGTGCTTTACAGTTATTCTTTTATGTGACCAAACTTGCCACAATTCTAGCACTCCACATTCCTTCCAAATTTGGACTTGCTTCTTTCCTTCCTTGATTTCCCTCTATCGTTACCCTTGTTGGAATTCCTCTTGAAGCTCCTGCTCTTAGTATTGACATTTAGGGCAGAATTACATGTTGATGATTCTTCGGAGTCCTTTCTATGAACTTCCTCCTCAAGAATGGTATCCCAAACATCATAAAGATCAATTTTTCATTGCCTATAGAGTTGTTGACCGCAACCCTCATAGGCTCCCAAAAAATTGGCAAAGACGTCAAAAGAATTAAAGCATGAACCTCATCATCAAATTTAATTTGAATGGAGGTCAATTGATTGACAATCATGTTAAATTCATTCAAATGTGATGTCACTAATATATTTTTTGTCTTCTTTAAATTGAAGAGTTTTTTTATGAGATGTACCTTATTATTTGCGAAAGGCTTCTCATACATGTCAGATAGAATCTTCATCATCCCCGTTGTGGTTTTCTCTTCTGCCACGTTGTGAGCAACGTTCTTCGACAATGTTAACTAGACTACTCCCAACACCTATCTATCGAGAAGATTTTACTCATCATCTTTCATAACTTCTAGTTTCATATCCAGAAGTAATGCATGCAACTTTTTACTGTATAGATAGTATTCGATTTTCATCCTCCAAAATGTAAAATTCATACCATAAAACTTGTTGATTCCTAGTGTCGATCCTTCTCCGCCAGCCATTGCTCTCAATCACAAACCAAATATCTGATACCACTTGTTAGGAATTAGACGCTATAATTTCAAACCAATGAGGGCAATAATAATAATCGCGGAAGAAGGAAAAAAGCAAGCACAAAAAAATATAACAAGATTTATACAGGTACACCTCAAGGTGAGACTACATTTTGTCTTCCACGGTTGCAGTAATCCTCTATGAAGATGAAATGGTTTATAAGAAAAATCGCACACACTTACAGGTGTTTTTATCTATCCTCTCACGCTGCAACTTATGATGCTCCTCTAATGATAAAACCCTAATAGTGGCATTCCCAAATATAAAGAGAAAATTAGGGCAACTGGATTACAAGTGTAAAATCTTCAAACTACCCTTATTGAAATAGTAGTCAATATATCATGAAATCCCCAAACGATCAGTGTACTAACTTAGCGTAGGGCATTGATTACGCTCTATAACTTAACATTAATAATTCAGGGTAATAATTAAGTCAGAGTCAAGTCGGTAGCAGATAATAGATAGCAAATAGCAAATAGTAGTTGTGACAATGAGTGAGTGAGTCAAGCGGAGTAATAGATTGCCAATAATAAGTTGAACCAAGTGTTGTTTGAAAATCAATAAATCAAACAATCTCCAATGTGCTCATCCTTCATACTTCTCCTTCTATTCTCCCCCTTAAGTTGGGAGATAATATCAATGATCCCAGCTTGAAGTCAACAAATATTTTGCAAGTTCAAATGTTAATCCACCTCTTGTAAGATCAAGTAAAAGAAGATGGGAATCAACAACTTCACTAACTCAAATATTTTAAACCAAGTTACTCAAGCCAAGCCAAATATTTCAATCTTTTTTTGCCTCAATTTTTTAGGCAAGGATACCAAACAAAATTCTTTGTAATCTTTCAAAATACCAACAAAATCTCAAAAAATCATTGCTAGAAAAATCTTCTATAGAAGGTAGTTTCATCCTTCAATTTGTGCCAACTTAGCAATCAAAGAAGACACCTTTTCTTGCCTTTTTTTTTCTTGAAACCTTTAGGCAAGGAAATCTTTGACAAATAAATCTAAGGAAAGTTTCTGAAAATAAGATGATCTTCTAAAGATTTTTTTCCAAATATTGTTAGTTAATAAACAGAAACTTTCCAAATGGTAGATATGAGATATTTTCCAAATATTGTTGATCAATAATAGCAACTCAAAAATTTAAGCAAAAAAATTGGCTTAAATCTGGATCTTTGCACGCAACAGTATACCAACATAACCATTGATTATTTCAAAGAGAATATCTCCTTATATATATATATATCATATTGACATGAAATTTTCTCCTTATGAAAATAGACTTAAATAAATTTCAAAAAAATATAACATCTCTTCATAAATTATACTTCTTTTGAGATAAATAATCTGATAGATTTCAGACTGTAATCTGGCCGAACTAAGTACTTTCTTCTTTAGCCATCATGACCATTGACTCTTCCAAGATTTATATCTCCATCTAAAAAGCTCAGATTTAGAATTTGTTGAATAGGTAAGAAAATAGACTTACAAATATCTCTTTTGATATATAATTCTCCATATAACGTCTCATTCTTGATGGCATAAAAAGGCTCAAAATTTAAAGCTTTCTGCTGTTACACAAAACTATTCTGTTATTTTACCTTTCCTACTTCAGATGTCTATTTCTCCTTCGAGAAAATCTGATTTCAACGATCCTCTTTAAGTTAGAAACTAGACTCAAATATCTTGCCAACGGTATATTTTTTATATATGAAAAATTAAGTCAAGAGAGTGAAACATCCAATGAACTATAGAAATTGAGAAATAAAACTTAAGGAAAAATGAGAAACTCCTTTTTTTTTCTTTTTTCTTTTTCTTCTTCTTCGTCTTCCTCCTTTTCTTCTCCATCTTCTTCTCCTTTTACATCTCAATTCGTTGTCGGCTTTGATACCATGTTGAAACTTAGGATTCCATGATTTATAATCACTGTAAAATGAGATTAAGGGGTGAGAAGAAGAAGAAGAGTTGTGGAGATAAGGTTTTAGTAGGAGAAGAGGAAGAGTGACGAATTTGGAGAAAAGAGGAGGAAGATTAGGGCAATGGACTTTTCCAAACCCTCCCCCTTAAGTTGTACTTATAGATATCAAAATTTTTGAATAAGTATTTGACAGTTGATGCAGTAATACTTTTAGCATGAGGCAATTTTCATAGCAATTTTGTGTTTGACATTTTATTTGATTAAAAATTTATCGATAAGTATAGTAATATATTAGATTGATTGCTAATTTTTATTTATTTCCCTAGAAGAGGCAATAAGAGGTCCATTTAACTTTCTAAGAAAATTTTAAAATATTTCTTGTAATTTTCTAGTAAGTCACTAATAGGATTTTATTTAAAGGTTTTTTTAGAAATATTTATCTTAGGAAAAACATTTCTAGTTTTTCCTAGAATATAAATTTTCAACCAGGGACACTAAGGAGGTCATAGTAAATTTATGGCCAGATTCAAAAATTACAAAATAAACTAGACAATATTTGGGGTAAAAAAGATTAATATTGGTGCGATCTAATCCATTATCGAGATTTAATCCCGAACCTCCCCTATTGTTGAATTTATGGAAAAAAAAATACTTCATTGACTTCATAAACTTATTATAATCAGAATACATGAACCTCTATTTATAATAGAGGAAGGTAGTACAGTCCAATTACAATAAAACTACCTTTGTCCCGATTACAATAAACTCTAACACTTAAAGATAAGTCCTAGCATAATTAAATAACTCAATATTTATAAAAGACAAACATAACTCAAACAAGAACTCTTCTAGGACGTGACCATAAGATAAAGATGTCTTTATGAGTCCTTCTTGATCTTCCAACTTATGTGATAAGGATGTCAGCTCTTGGTAATCATGGTGGGTCTTACTTTTTATGGGCTTGGGCCCATCTTGTGGACCTTCCTTAATCGTGTGGCCCATCTTATAATACTCTTAGATATGTGGGTTTTCCTTGGTCGTGCGGGTTTGGGCCCTATCTTCCAACACTCCCCCTCAAGCTGGGGGTGGGATAACATCAAGAACTCCTAGTTTGCTGCAAATGATGTATAAAATTTATTTGTATAAAATGGCAGTCCTCCAATCTTCCAACACTCCCCCTCACGCTGGTGCTCTCTTCCATGAGGCCCAGCTGGCCAATTCAGAGGGGTATAACATAGATGTAATAATAAGTTCCTCCTTCATGGTGTCCCAACTATTGACATTTGATATTTTTTATTGGGTATTAAGTTTATTAAGTTCCCTTGTGATGGAATCCCAACCGTTGACAATTTTTTATATTTTTTACGGGGTATTTAGTTCCTCCGTCATGGAATCCCAACCGTTGACATTTGATATTTTTGACGAGGTATTAAGTTCCTCTGTCATGGAATCCAACCATTGACATTTTTGACATTTTTGACAAAACAAATAAATAATGGTATGATGCCACCTCTTCTTCAATAATAATGTCCCCAAAGAAATATAATAGTTGCAGCTGAAGATAACATGACCATCTTCCAACACATATAACACGAACCAAATAATAAATTTTGTAAAAAAACCCATGAAATAATCCGATATAAAAATTTCTTCTTAGATGCACAAGTTTCATCTTTTGTGCTCTCCATTTCTTGAATATTTTGGTTACATAAACGTATCCACAACATAAGGAATAAAATACCTCTTTCTTGTACTTCTTCTACATCTCCCCCTCAAGCTGGGAAGTAATGGCAGTGATCCCAACTTGAACCAAATAGTATAGATGTATCAATAACCCCAAATAATAGAGATGTATAAATAAGCCCTCAAACCAGGGAGATGCGAGATATTTTCCTGATATATCGACTCAAAAAGTGACGCAAAAAAATTGGCATAAATTCGGATTTTTCAATACAACAGAATACTAGCATGACCTTTGATTCTTCCAATGCAAATATATCTTTAAATATAAATCAGATTGACATGAAATTTTCTCTTTCTAAAACTATACTTAAATATCTTTCATCCAAGTATAACTTCTCTTCATGAAATTGTTGTCGACTCAATAGCACACCGAGTCACACAACGAAGAACAACAACTCACTCAATAGGATTTAATTCTTATAATTCTTTGAGTAGGATTTATTTCTTATATTGTTTTAAGTAGGAGTTATTTCTAATTACTTTATATGTAAGGGCATTATGGGGAATTATTGTAACCCTAACCCTAAAACTCCCTATTTAAGGGATAGGTATGAATGAAATAGGTAAGCTTTGAGATTTTAGAATAACCTAGTCTAAATAGGTTGAAATCACCTCTTGATCTCGAGTTTAGGGTTTACTCCAAAAATCCAACCTATCCTTCACCATCCATTGCCATCCATCTTCACCCAAATTCATCCACCATCATCCCTACTAAGAAAAGGAGCTTCCTGCCCCTTTTTCAAGCCCAAAGAGAAGGTCTATCCTCCCTTTCGGCAGCAGCAGCAAGAGAGGCCGAATTCCTCCCTTACCAAGCAGCAAAGTGAGGATTTTTATTCTCAAATCTTGAGCAAATACTGGTGCAACGTGGGAGCTGATCATAGCATCAAAGCAGAGGTATTAATCTATACCAAACTCGTGTTTCAAGTTATTTAAGAAAGAAGGATTGCATTCTTAGCTAGAGCAGCAACAAAGAGGGCCAAACCCTCTTTGTCGTGACCAAGAAAAGAGAGCACCTTGATCTAGCAAGGTCAGCATTGTTGTGGGGTCTTCTACCTAGCACAACAACTCGGTAGGACCCTCAAAAGAGGATCTTTCCTCCTGGCCAAGCACTGGTTAAGGAGAAATACTCATACACAGACCCTTGACGTGAAGTGAGTAAATTCTGAGTGCTGGATTCACAAATCCCACGCCGTGTTACTCGATCCATGACCCGGGACCGTAACAAAAATATAATTATCAGAAGATAAATGATTTGATAGATTTCGCTCTCTGTCATCTAGCTGAACTAAGCATTGTTTCTCCTTTTTTTCCAGAATGACCATTGACTCTTCCAAGATCAATATCTCCTTATAAACAAAAATCATAAATAGAATTGGTTGAATATGTAAGAAAATAGACTTATGTATCTTTCTTTTGATATATAATTCTTCATATAAAGTCTCTTTCTTGAAAGCAAAAAATACTTCGGAAGTTGAAGCTTTTTGCTACTGTTTGAACCCCTTTTTTAATCTGACCTTTGTTGCTTCCAATATCGATTTCTCTTTGTAGATAACTCAAATCAAAAATTTGTTGAATCGGTAAAAAAATAGACTTATAGATATTTCTTTTGATATATATTTCTCTATATAAAGTCTAGTTCTTGATAGAATAAAATACCTTGGAATCTGAAGTTTTCTGCTTCTGTTCGAACCTTTTTGCAATCTGACCTTCCCTCATTCAAATATCGATATCTCTCTGTAGATAATTCTGATTAGAAAAAATAATTTTTTCCTTGGAAAGTAAACTCAAAAATATTTCTGTCAATATATAATTTAAAATATAAAAATCTCAATATAGAGGTAAAAAAAACGCAAAGAAAACTATGGTAGAACGGACAAAAAAAAAACACTACGAACCTAGACTTAAGGTTTAGGGTTTAGAGAAAATGATCTCATTATCTCTATGGGTTGACCAAGTCAACTTACATAACCCGCTCTGATACCATATTGAATTGATGGAAAAAAACTACTTCATTGAGTTCATAAACTTATTATAATCAGAATACATGAACCTCTATTTATAATAAAGGAAGGTAGTAGAGTCCAATTAAAATAAAACTACCTTTGTCCCAATTACACCAAAACTCTAACACTTAAAGATAAGTCCTAGTATAATTAAATAACTCAATATTTATAAAAGACAAATATAACTCAAACTAGAACTTTTCGTGGACGTGACCATAAGATAAAAATGTCTTTGTGAGTCCTTCTTGATCTTCCAACTTATATGATAAGGATGTCAGCTCGTGGTAATCATGGTGGGTCTTACTTCTTACGGGCTTGGGCCCATCTTGTGGACTTCCTTGGTCGTGTGACCCATCTTATAATACTCTTAGATATGTGGACTTGGGCCCTATCTTCCAACACCTATCATTCTTTTTTTTAAATGTATGCATAATTTTATATATAATTTATTTGACATATATTTTATGCAGAGTATTAAATGTAGGTTGAAGCTCGAACTCGATTAAAATTATTAGGCTCAAGCTCGATTAAAATTTTAGGTTTGAGGCTAGGCTCGAGTCGAGCTCGAAATATTTAAACCAAGCTCGGCTCGATTCGATGCCACCCCTAACTGTTAGATCCACAAAATGAGAAATATAACCAAAAAAAAGAATGAGTCACTTGTAATAATATACTTAAATAGACATGATTACTACACTAAAATTTTACCTTTGTACATTTTTTTTTTCTCATGCATTGTGTAGTTAACTAACTCATTTTCTCATGGTATTTTTTTGCCTATTCAAATGTTCAATTCTGCTTGATGTTGAAGCCATGAAATTTTGTCATTCCATGAATCATTAATGCTCAAGAAAATCGAAACTCTGGTAATTCCAAAATTTATTTTTTCCTTACATGGTATAGGGTTCTGTATAACTTGAAGATCTAATTCCAATTTTTTTTCCTTACATGGTACACAGATCCGTATAACTTGAGGGCCACCCTGCCTGCTGTCTTCAAGACCAAGGTGCAAAATTAACTTAAAAGAGCACAGCCGAGTCAATGGAGTGCCAAAGCCTTTCGTCTCGAGAGAAGAAACAATCGAAATTGAAGACAATGGCGACTATAATCGAAATGAAGCAGGCACCAGTAGCGGGAGAAGAGATGTGCTCCGCAAAACCAGAAAAACAAGATGAGGGCCTTAAATGGGGAAGTCAAGGGAAATCGAAGTGGAAACTAAGAAATCGACGCCAAAATGGAGGAAATTGAAGGAAATCAAAACCAAAATGGGGTAAATCGAAGGAAATTCGAAGGATTTTTAGAGAGAAAAAAAGCAACGACAGGGAGAAAGGAGAGGGAAAGCGAGTGCGAGAGAGAGAGAGAGAGAGAGAGAGAGAGAGAGAGAGAGAGAGAGAGGGAGGCCGAGAGGAGGAGGGCAGTGAGAGGGAGAAGGGAGAGGGAGGCCGAGAAGAAGAATGGAATGTGAATACAAAGAAGGGAGAAGAGAGTGTGAAGGGAGAAGAGGGGGTTAGTCAACACTAGTGTCAACATGAACTTGAACTTCAAATTCAAATTCAAGTTCATTTTAATCATCTCAGGGGTGAGTCCACAAAGAACTTGAATTAAAGTGAAGAATTGAATTGAACTTAAATGAATTGATTCAACTTCAACTCATCTTTGGGTGTTAGTGTAGACGGGTTCAAGTGCACTAGAAAACAGATTCCAATGTTAGTGCCCCAAATAAAAAGTGTGATATAAAGAAGAGAATGAGTAACCTTTTATAATATACTTAAATAGAATATATACCTAAACAGATAATTAACCAAAATAAACATGGTTACTACACTTATAAGTGATTTAACGTGTAGTATTAGAATATATTAATATCATAATTAAAGAAAAACTATATTATATTACTTAATGATTATAGTTTATTATAAATTAAAACAATAATTACATGTGACTATAATAAATTATTTAAAATAAAAAAAATAAAATAACACAAGTGAATATAATAAATAAATAAATTATTTTGTAATAACATAAGATATAGTTTAACATTAAAACTCACTATTTTAAAAATAAATAAAAATACATAATAAATAAATAAATATATTAATTTATCAATAACATAATATATATTTTACATATTATTAATTAATAATATATTAACAAAAATGAAAAACTAATGGTTTAATTAATTGGATAATTAAACCAATTATGACGATGGTTTAATTTTTCCTAACTTTGGAAAAATTAAACATCGTCTTCCTTAGCGCGCATTGTCTTCCTCAACGGCGGGCCAGCGGGCAATGGCGACGGAAGCGACACTTCGACGGTACATCAAGAAGGAGAAAAGAGGGAGGCTGAGAGAGGAGAAATCGGGAGGCCAAGAGGGAGGAAGACCAACGGGGATGGGGAAGAGGGAGGAGAAAAAAAAACTTTGCTGAAGGATCGCGAGGGGGAGAGGGGAAGGAGCAACGCGCGTCGCGCGCTTCAATCGGTTGATTCACAAAATAGGTATGAATCAGCTTTCCCCGATTTTTACTCGAGCGAATGAAGTGGCTTAATCTCACTTCAATGTAATTCATTCTACACAAAGGGGGGGTTAGTCCACAATGAAGTGGAATGAATTCCCCCCGCATTACTTAGTTCATTAAAAAATAGCGTTAGAGTAGAAAGACTTGAATTGAAGTGAGATTACACCATTTCGTTCGCTCAGGCAAAAACGGGGGAAAGTTGTTTCCTACCTATTTTGCGAATCATCTGCTTTCTACGCATGACGCGCGTTGCTTCTTCCCCCCGTTATTCTGCTCTCCTTCTCATCGGCCACTCCAGACAATCTCTGCTCCCTCCGCGATCGTTCAGCAAAGTATTTTTTCCTCCCTCTGCCCCCACCCCCGTCGGTCGTCCTCCCTCTGTCCCCACCTCCGTCGTAGAGCACGGCAGGTCGAGCCTCTGTCGCAGAGCCCCTCGGCCTCCCTCTCTTTTCGCCCTCGTCGGCCTTCCTTCCTCCCTCTCTCGACCTCCGTCGCAGAGCACGGGAGGCCGAGCCTCTGTCGCAGAGCCCCTCGGCCTCCCTCTCTTTCCCCCCCCCGTCGGCCTTCCTTCCTCCCTCTCTCGACCTCCGTCGCAAAGCACGGGAGGCCAGAGCCCCTCGGCCTCCTAGCTTCTCTACTCTCTCGGCCTCCCTATTTTCTCCCTCTCGGCGTACCGTCGGAGCGTCGGCCCCGTCGACGTTGCCCGCCGCCATCGCCGTCGCTGTTGCCAAGCCCACCGCAGAGGAAGACGAAGACGATGTTTAATTTTTCCTAAGTTAGGAAAAATTAAACCATGGTTTAATTATCCAATTAATTAAACCATTAGTTTTTATTCTTTGTTATTATATTATTAATTAATAATATTTAAAATGTATATTATGTTATTGATAAATTAATATATTTATTTATTTATTATGTATTTTTTATTTTTTATTAAAATAGTGAGTTTTAATGTTAAGCTATATCTTATGTTATTACAGAATAATTTATTTATTTATTATATTCACTTATGTTATTTTTAACTTTTTTATTTATTTTAAATAATTTATTCTAGTCACACGTAATTAGTATATTAATTTATAATAAACTATAATCATTAATTGGTTTAATTATCCAATTGTTATAATTAATTAAACCATTAGGTTTATTTATTATATTCTCTTGTGTTATTTTTTTATTTTTTTATTAATTTTTTTATAATTTATTCTAGTCACACGTAATTATTGTTTTAATTTATAATAAATTATAATCATTAAGTAATATAATATAGTTTTTCATTAATTAGGATATTAATATATTCTAATACTACACGTTAAATCACTTATAAGTGTAGTAACCACATTTATTTTTGTTAATTATATGTTTAGGTATATGTTCTATTTAAGTATATTATAAAATGTTACTTATTCTCTTTTTTATATCATATTTTTCATTTGGGGGCACTAACACTGGAATCTGTTTTCCAGTCACTTGAACTCGTCTATACTAACACCCAAACATGAGTTGAAGTTGAATCAATTCATTTTACTTCAATTCAATTCTTCACTTCCATTCAAGTTCATTGTGGACTAACCCCCCCTAAGGGGGGTTAGTCAACTTGACTCAGGACATGAACTTCAGCCGCTTTACTCAATTCATGTTTTGAGGTCGTTAGTTGAAAGCCGGCCTTCAAGTCATGTACATGACTAACATGACTTAGGAGATCATGTCCAAAGCATAAACTACGAAAAGTGCTTTCCTCCCAATTTTGGCATTTATGTACATGAAACAAGCGTGCCCCTCTCATTTCTTTCCCGCAACCCTTCTCTCAGCTTCGGCATCCATCTCTCTACTCCCTCTCTCAGCTTCGGCATCTCACTCCGGTCTCCCTCTCTACGACCTCTCTCTCTCAACCTCCATTGCAGCAGCCTCTCCCTCTCAACCTCTGTCACAAAGTACGGGAGGTTGAGAGGGAGGCCTTCCTCCCTCGGCGACGACTTCTCTACCCCCCACCCCCTCCCCCCGTCAGCCTTCCTCCCTCTCCTCTCCCTCTCAGCCTCCCGGCTTCTCTTCTCTCTCGGCCTCCCTCTCTTCTCCCTCTCGGTGTACCGTCGGAGCGTCACCTCTGTCGACATTGCCCTCTGCCGTCGTCGTTGCCCGCTGGTTCACCGCTGAGGAAGACGACACGCAAGACGATTGTTTAATTTTTCCTAAGTTAGGAAAAATTAAACTATTGTCATAAAAATCACTAATTTATAATTTTGTTTATAATTTAATTATTTTTATTTATTTAATATATTTATTTTATAATTACTATATTAAAATAGTGATTTAATAGTCATAATTAAAATATTATTAAAATAAATATTTGATAAATTATTTTGGTTTAATTATCCCATTGCTATAATTAATTAAACCAATGGTTTTAAATTTTGTGACAATATATTATTAACTTGTAATACATAAAATATATTATGTTATTATAAAATATATTATGTTATTGTAAATATATAAATTTATTTTTTATATGATTTTTTTATTATTGTATTAAATTAGTGGTTTTTAATATTAAAACATATGTTATGTTATTAAAAAATAATTTATAACATTATTTATTTATTACTTGTAATTAATCATGTGCGTATTTTATTGGCTAACGTAATTACCATAGTAATTCATAATAAAAAATATAATTTAATTAATAAATATATTAATATATTTAATTATACATTAAATAACTTATTCGTGTAGTAATAATAATTGTTTTACTTAATTTGGGGTAGGCATTCTCTTGTTTTTTATGTTTTTCTCATGTTGGGGCACTAACATTGGAAACTATTTTTCAGTGCACATGAAGTCATCAATACTAACACCAAGTGCGAAGATGAAGATCATGTAGATGATTGACATAATCTTCATGTTGGAGATGAACATGAACGTCAAAAATCCGTTTTGTTGACTAACCCCCCCCTAACGTCATTATTTAATGAACTAAGTAATGCCGGGGGAATTCATTCCACTTCATTGTGGACTAACCCCCCTCCCAATTCAAGTGTATTTGAATCATCTACATAAACTTCAACTTCAAATTTGGTGTTAGTGTGGATGAAACAGTTTCCAGTGTTAGTGCCGTAAAATGAGAAATATAACAAAAACAAGAGAATGAGTAACTTGTAATAATATACTTAAATAAAACATAATACCTAAATACCAAATTAGGTCAAACAAACATGATTACTACACTAATAAGTAAATTAATGTATAATTAAAATATATTAATTAATTAAATTAGATATTATATTATTTAATGATTCCAATTTATTGTACATTAATACAGTAATTATGTGAGCCAATTAACTGTGCACATGATTAATTATAAAAATAAAAAATAAAGTTAAAAATAACAAAAGTGAATATAATAAATTAATTTATTAATTTATTAATAACATAAGATATACTTTAACATAAAAAGGAATGATTAAACAAAAAGAATTGATCAAATGCTTACTTTAAAACACTATATATTTTTACGTATTATTAATTAATAATATTTTTCCGTTAAATTTAAATCATTGGTTTGATTAATTATAAAAATGGGTTAATAGTCATCACCTTTCTCGGGCTTTTGCAATTCACACTGTTGTGACCTCTCCTCCTCGTCCATCATCAGCAGCAGCGAAGACACCAAATGGCTAATCGTCTTCACCTTGCTCTTCGATGACTTCTCCTCTTCCGCCTTTCGCTTCTTCTTTGGCAAGTATTGGAGATAAAACTTTGAACCTACTTCTAACAACACAACAACAGCCAAGGGAACCAGAGTGGCCAATCAAAATAGAGAACACAACTGATATCTCGGCAGAGAAGATTGTGGAACAAACACAATGGAAGCCAAGGGAAGATCGGTACCTAGTCCAAACAGAGAACGCAACTGATATCTCGGCAAAGAAGATTGTGGAACAAAAAATGCCCAGTCAAAACAGAGAACGCAACTGATATTTTTGAATAGCTTATGCATAGGAGGACGTTACGGAGATTCTGTGTATAATAATCATATGTTGTATATACTATAAAAGGACGAAACGAAAATTCTTAAAACTCATCAACTCTCTGTTAAATTTCTCTTCTTCTCCGACTCCGACATCTCTTTTCATTTACATCTCTGAAGTTCTACAAATTGTACGATCCTCTTCCTGTAGTGTTCGCTCACCCCTTTCAATTCTCTCATCCAATTAAATCTTACATGGTATCAGAGCCCGATACCACTCACGTCTAAACCACTGATCCCCTTCAAGATGTCTGCCTCCCCAAATTCCTCCACTTCAAATGTTGTCGCCACCAATCTTCCCACTTTCAACCCCTCTTCCTCCATCAAACTCACACGTCTTAATTACCCAACGTGGAAAGCCACCATATTACCCTACCTCAAAGGCCAGAAAGTCTACAGATACATCGATGGCTCCATTCGGCAACCTAAAAAAACCATCACTACCGTTGAAGGTTCTATAATCCCCAACCCCTCATACGATATTTGGGAAACCCAAGATAACTTTATTCTTAGCCGCATCAATTCTTCTCTGTCTAATGAAGTTCTTGCCCAAGTTGCTCACTGTAGCTCCTCCGCTGAAGTTTGGATGGCTCTAAGATTTGCTTTTGCATCCCAATCCCGTGCTAAAGTGGTACATGTTCGCTCTCAACTCTCTACCCTCCAGAAAGGTAATCAAACTGCAACTGATTACTTCATGAAAATCAAACGACTTACGGACGATTTGGCCATTATTGGTCAGGCTCTGAAATGTGACGAAATTATCCCATATTTGCTTGTTGGGCTCAATCCCAAATATGACTCTCATATTTCCATGGTTTCTCACTGAGATAACTCTCTCACATTAGAAGAACTTTATTCAATGCTTCTGACATGTGAAGCTCGCATCGAGCATAATAATGAACTTTTGTCCTTGCCCATGGCTTCGGTTCATGTTGCCACCCGCCAGCAAAACTATTCAGGAGGACAGGCTCGTGGCACATTCTCAGCTCCTCGAAGCAGGGGGCGTACTTCGTTCTCCGGCAACCGTGGAGGTGCCCGTAACAACTCCAATATGAGTTGTCAACTGTGTGAAGAACTTGGCCACACGGCTTCCCACTGATGGAAGCGTTCTAACCCAAATTTCCTCACCCCACCGCTTTGCCCAACTCCTCAAGCAAACCTCACCTCCAACCAATCTCCACAGCTATCGACTGAACCAGAGTGGCATCCCGACACTAGTGCAGCATCATCTGACCAACAACATAAGTAATCTGAATATCCGAAGTGATGATTTTTCTGGCACTGATCAAATTCACATTGGTGATGGTACAGGTTTAACAATAACTCATATTGGTTCTGCCTCTTTATCTAACTCTTGTTTGTCTTTTATTCTTGATAAGATTCTTGTCGTTTCCCAAATTAAAAAAAAAAAAAATCTGCTATCTATTCAAAAGTTTGCTCAAGATAATAATGTTTATTTTGAGTTTCACAATTCTTTTTTTCTGCTTAAGGATTACTCGGGGAACCTCCTACATAAAGGATCTATATCTGATGGCCTTTATTGCTTCTCTCCATCTCTTCAACACTTTTTTCCCTCTGCCTTTGTTAGTGCTCGGATCTCGGTTACAAACTGGCACCGTTGTTTTGGTCATGCATCTTATGGTACTGTTCAATATGTGCTTGGCAATAATAATTTACCAGTTGGTTCCAATAAGAGACGTAATATTTGTCCTGAGTGTGCAATCGCTAAAAGTTATAATTTACCTTTTTCTACTTCAATTCCTTCTGTTTTTCGACCTCTTGAACTAATTTATTCTAATGTCTGGGGGCCTAGCTCCGTTGTTTCTACTTATGGATCTCGTTATTATGTTTTTTTTTTTTATGCCTTTACTAAATTCCTTTGGATCTTTCCTTGGAAACTGAAATCTGATGTTGAACCTATTTTCATTCAATTTCAAAAATATGTTGAAAGGCATTTTGATCTACAAATTAAGGCCCTTCAAACCGATTGGGGAGGTGAATATCGACGTTTAAATACTTATTTCAAAACTTATGGCATTCAACATCGTTTAGCTTGTCCTTACACCCATGAACAAATGGGTTCAATTGAACGTCGGCATCGTCAAATTGTTGAAATGGGCTTAGCTTTGCTTGGCCATTCAAATTTGCCCCAACCTTATTGGGAAGACACTTTTTTAACTGCCACTTATATTATTAATCGTCTTCCTTCCAAAGCACTAGACAACAAATCACCTTTTGAAATGGCTTATAACAAAAAACCCTACTATATGTTTATGCGAGTTTTTTGATGTGCTTGTTGGCCTAACTTGTGTGCTTATAACAAACATAAAATTGGACTTCGATCTAAAACTTGTATTTTTCTTGGTTATAATATATCACATCAGGGCTACAAATGTCTCAATTTGGCCACCGGAAAATTATATGTCTCGTGCCATGTCATCTTTGATGAGTCCTTGTTTCCATACCAAAAAGAATCCTCGACATCTACTCCATCCATACCAAAAAAAATTTTCCTTACCATCCTACTTATGTCAACCATATAATCCACCTAACCGTGCAAATCCACCCATATGTCCCAATAACCAGCTGCACTCTGATCACGCCAATCCACCAAATCAAGTGCCCTCGGATATTCAGTCTACTATGTTCTCCTCGAATGTTGCTCATGTACCAGCAAAGGATCTCACTTGCACTTCAGAAGTTGTTGTTGGACCATCTCAACCACCAAATCCTCCTCATTCACGCGATATTCAAATGCCATGCCACATACTTACCCGATCACAAACAAACTCTCTCAAACCAAAAGTTCCCTATGTTGGTATAGCCTGATACCCACTGCCTCAATGTCTACTTATTAATCATGTCTCGTCTCTTGCAGAACTTATTTTTCTGAGGCCTCAAACATCAACACTGGTGTGAAGCCATGGACACCGAGTTTAATGCTCTTGTCAAAAATGGCACTTGGGATCTTGTCCCATCTCAGCAAATTTACAATCTTGTTGGAAATAAATGGGTGTTCCGAATTAAACAACATGTCGATGGCAGTGTTGAGCGTTTTAAAGCACGACTAGTGGAAAAAGGGTATCATCAACAACCCGGTGTCGACTTCACGGAAACCTTTAGCCATGTGGTTAAACCAGGGACTATACGGTTGTTGTTATCTTTAGCTATTACACGACAATGGAGCATTCAACAGATTGATATTCAAAATGCATTTCTACATGGCTAGTTGCAGGAAGAAGTCTATATGCAACAACCTCAATGGTATGTTCACCCTGATTTTCCAACTCATGTATGCCTCTTAAAGAAGAGCTTATACGGTCTTAAACAAGATCCACGAGCCTGGTTTTCTAGACTGACCGAGACACTGCATCAAATGGGATTCGTTGGTTCAAAGGCAGATACCTCTTTATTCACACTTCATCACGACGAGTTCTCTATTTTCATCCTTATATACATTGACGATATCATCATCACCGAGCCCTCTTCAGATGCGATTGACAAATTTATTCAACAACTTGAAGGTATTTTTCCCGTCAAAGATTTAGGCACTCTATCTTATTTTCTCGATGTAGAGGTTTTATTCCATGGTCATAATCTGTTTTTAACCCAAAGAAAATATGTGGCCGACCTGCTACAACGGGTTCACATGCATGAAGCAAAGCCATGTTCAACTCTTATGAGTACCACTTGCAATTTATCTAAGTTTGAAGGTCATGATTTTTTTTACCATCAACTTTATCGAAGCACAGTTGGGGCACTACATTACTTGGGCTTCACTCGTCCAGATATTGCTTTCAGTCCATCGTGTTAGCAAATTCATGCATCAACCCAAAGACACTCATTGGCAAGTTGTCAAGAGAATTCTTCGGTATCTCAAATCTACGATGAACTATGGACTTTGTTTCCAATGTGATTCAAATCATTCTCTACAAGCGTATAGTGATGCTGATTGGGCTACCGACAAAGATGACTGACATAGTATTGGGGCATACTACATTTTCCATGGTTCTAATATTATCAGTTGAAGCTGTAAACAACAACAAACTGTTGCACGAAGTAGCACTGAATCAGAATATAAATCTCTCTCCAACACAACGGCAGAGTTACATTGGCTTCACTCTATACTTCATGACTTGCGTCTTCCCTTAATGACCAGTCCAATATTATGGTATGATAATATTGGAGTTACTTATTTATCCTCTAATCCTATCTTCCGTGCCTTAACTAAACATATTGAAATAGACTTTCATTATGTTCGGGATCAAGTCTTAGCCAAAAAACTTCAGGTCTCATTTCTATCCATTGAACACCAACTAGTAGATTTATTAATTAAACCACTGTCGTCATCCGTTCATTTTCATTTTCATCCGTTCAGTTTTTTGATTCATGTTACATGTGAAGGCTGTAGAAGAAAAAAAAATTGAGAGGAAGAGACATGTTCGGACATCGTAAAGTGGATGACTCGTAAAAACGGGCAAATTCCTAATTTCACAATTTAAACCTGGGCGGTTTCATCTCGATTACTTACGTCGTTCAGATGAAGCTGACGTTGATGCACCACTGACGGCTTCTTTAAATGACCTCCCCTAAGGGGTAACAAAGATGAAACATGACAATGCATAGCGAAAAAACAAATAGAATCTTAACATATGCGCCGACTGAACAACAAACTGAAAAATAGCAACAAAAACAAAAAGGACAACCTAGCAGACCGGCGTTGTCCTCACTCAAATCTTCATCCCCTCTAACTGATCCCCCTTATCTTTCAGTTTGCCTTGCAATCGTGGAAGGATTTCTGTAGTCCTCTTATGTGGTTATCTAAAGGCATCAACTAATCTGAAGCGGTACACTCGAGACATGTGGGTGGGGTTTATTTGGGTGAGCGGGGCTGACGCTCACCGCCGCCGGCACTTTGGTCGATCAGTTAGCCATAGATTTAAAAAATGAACCCAAAACACGAACTGAAAAATTAATGAGAATCTGTTGTTGGGTGTCCTTTCTTCTCCTTCAGATCATCATGGTCATCAGCGGCATATCTTCGGTGAACAACAAGTTCTTCCACATGGAAGTGATGGCATGCAACAAATTCCAAGCGAACGGCCTCAGAATCTCTGCCCCAGCGAACAGTCCCAACACAGATGGAATTCAGATCGAAAGATCTTCTTCTGATACAATCTTCTCCTTTTCCATCGCAACTGGGGACGAATGCATTTCCGTCGGACACAGTAACTCGGATTGTCTGGGTGACTCGCGGCTCGGGCTATGAGATCAATGAACTAATGCGTCGAAATTGTCAGCAACGATTGGAAGTCGGTCTTCGTTTCAGTTGCTTTTGGTTTTGATCCATTTGCTGTAAATGTCCAGAAAAAAACCATTTTGATTTTCCCAACAAGGGGAACCTGGGGAAACACGCAAACAATGGGGTTGTGGAGGGGACTGGTGGTAGAAGTCTGTAGTTTCACCGTAACCACCAACGGCATGAGAATCAAAACATGGGGCAACTCAGCAGTGGACTGGACACTAAGCAGAATCCCATGGCAATCGACCAGTGCGAGAATCAATAAGTAATCATGTAACCATTAAACAAACGATAAACAAAGAAAAAGATAAAACTAGCACCCTTAATCAGCAAATATTCACCTACTTAGGGAGTTCTAATAACTATGAGAGCTTAACATGATTTTCCCATCCCATTTAAGGAGGTTTAGTTATGATATATTTGTTTGAAAGTCGCATTTATTATGATAGTTTAACAGTTTAAGTATAGTTTATGCATAGCCCTATTTTATAAAATTATATAATATGACTTTCGTTTGTTATTTTTAGTGTCATGTTATGTCTTGAAGATTTTTAAAGTCATTTTAAAATCAGAAGAAATTGGGTAGCTAAGGGGTAAAAGAACAACTGTAAGCATTCAAATATGAAGAAACTAAGAAAAGATGAAATAGAATAACCCTTCTTCGGGTCATTACCGATTTATACACCCTACTTAACCCTTTCTCTTATTCCCCACCCCATAATAGTGTGTCTAGGTCACGAGACGGTTCTGGTTTCTAGAATTTCCCAAATTTGCCGTACTGAGATTATGCACTGGCCTGTGCCTGTCCAACAAATCTCAAGACTTGAAAGCCACAAAGATAGCAGTTCATAGGGGTTATTAAATAGTTCAATGAGTCTTACCTTCTTTAGATCTCACTAATCCTAATGAGGGCTAGTAGACATGGCGTGGCATAATGCTGCACAGTATAGAATCCTCGGAGCAAATGTCCCATAAGTTTAGAAAACTGATAATACAGTTATAAAACTGCTGCTTGGTTACTGTTGAGTTTCAAGTGAAGGATTTTGATTTTTGTTAGTCTTACATTGTGCATTTCTAGTTGCAGATAAAAGGTTGGTACAGAGGTTGAAAACAATGCTTTTGTACATGTGTTTCGTAAGTAAGATGAACTCTTCTCTTTCCAGGAGACGTGGCCCCAAAAAAAAAAAAAAAAAGAGAGAAACATGACCAATTGACTGATCCATTACCTGAGATGTCCCATTTTTTAAAGTTTTTATATGTTTAACTTATGCAACCAGAGTAGCACGAAGATCACACTATACAAGTGAAGCTCTTCTGATCTTAACAAGTGACATGTTCTTGATTCATAATTTAGTTTACATCATTGCCCAGGAAAATGCTCTAACAATAGCAAGGAAAGCCTAAAAAGATTTTCCACACAATCATAGCCTTCCCAACTGCATGTATCAAGGTAACCAGTAACTCAGAAATACATTTCTAATGTCTCCTAGTACACAAATGTTTCCAACCAGGAGCACTAACAGGGCCTGAACCTCGTGCAAGACAATTTTCCGCAATTAATGATAAGTTGCACCAAATTTAGACATTCACAAGGTAGTGAAGCAGGTCTAATCTTTCAGGCGATGCAGTCAGAAGTGATCCTTGGGCTAAGTTTATGCAGCATGGCCACAAAAAATTGTTGTTGTAAGCAAACACTAAAATCAGATGCCATCTACACTTACCATCACAAACAATAGCTACATCACATCTAAGTTGCTGCTACAGCTACTAAATCAAATTACAGAATGCTTAGCTGCAGTTTTAAAAAGAAATACAAACAGAACTCAGACATGCAAAGAATCAACTCACTCCACACAGAGATTACCATACTGCCACGGGTTAAACTCAATCGACTGCACATCAGCCTCTTCAACACAGTCTGAGCTATCAACAGCAGCTCGGTGCTCACTGTATTTCCCATTATATTGATATACTTCCAACTCTCCCCAAGGTGTTGTTGTAACTTCGTCAGTAAAGTCGAACCATCTAGGCACAAACTTGTGGTTATTGGCTTCTCTGTGTTTCTTTTCAGCTCTCTGCCTTTCTTCCAGACTGCAATCCATAAAAACATCACTAGTCATAACTATTTGTCAGATATGGACAAACACAAATGAGACCCACGTACAATACACAGAATCATAGTACTGTACTGCTTTCCTTTTAATAACAGTATATCTTAATGCAAAAAAAGAGATTAGGGGGCCAATATTAGTTCATTAACTTCCTCGCTTCTTTCACGTTCTCCTTCCATAGTTACAGCAATGATAATCACCAAAAAGTAGTAATAGTCTCAACACTGAACTAGAACTAGAACTAGAACGGAAACAAGAAGCTTGTAGCTTTGAAGGATTTGTCCAAACTTCAAAAGGCTTGAGCAAGTAGACATACCTGCTCTTTTCTGCTCCAGCTTTAGATAGATCACCCTTTTCGAGAGCAAATCGATCTGAACGCAGGCGGGAATCAGAAGCTAGCAATTTCTTTGGTGCAGTGTCAAAGCTATTTATTTTGTGTGCAAAATATGTATACTGAAATTTATCATTTGCAGGTGTCTCTGCTACACTCCAGACCTAAAAAAATGAGGATAAGCCTTATCCAGGTAGAACTTCTTCTCCATTAATTAATAAATTAATAACAATAACAATAATACTGATAACAACAACAATAATAATAATAACAGCAACAACAACAACAACAATAAATAGCAACAGTAATAATTCTTACACCAAAAAAAAAAAAACGTAATAATCCACTAAGTTTGAAAGGATGCTTACATAGAATGGCTCATAACATCATTCAATAGAGAGTAAATAAAAGAATCACTTCTACGTAGAAATTTTACACCTGGAGTAAATCACATGAGTAATCTGACAGAAAGCATACACCAACAGCACATTCTTTTTAGTTATGAGAAACTAACAAGAGGAGCCCAACACTTGATCAAAATGCTGAATTATTAGAAAAGTAATAGAGGAGTCTAATCATGATAAAAATAAATAGAACCTCATAAGTAAGCTTTACCTCTTTCAGTTCAGTGCCTCCAAGTGGCTCTCCTTCCAAATCACATGGTTGATAACTCATTGATTCGTTCCACTTGCCAGTCATCAATATCTTAGGTTCCTCATTTGCATTATATACATACCCATCAACTTCATACCGACCAGCCCTGCAACCAGAGAGTGTTGTAATGAGACAAGGGCCATAAATGTGGTGCAGCTGGACCAACAAGTCAAGAACCACAAGAAGCAGTGACTTTAGCTTTAACTTTTAGCAGGTATGTAGCATAACTTTCAACAAAATAGAGATCTTGAGACAACAGATGGAGGAAAAGATGAGACATACCCAAACCAACCACAAGCATTAAAACAAAGAACAACTTTGTCTCCAGTAGTCAAGTTTGACAAAATCATCTCACCAGGAGAGTCAACCCAGGTTCTTCCAAAAATAAGATTGTTCACTTTTGTGGGAGGTGGCACCAAATCTAACACAATACCATCTCTCTTAAGAGTGACTCGCGTCCTATAGAGGAAGAGTCACATTAAACCAATTGCACCTAAATAATGAACATAAATGAAGGTATCGCAACAATAAGATTAAACACCAAGGCTATGTTTCAAAAATATTACTCACCCAAAATTTAGTCTGTAAAACTATAAAGTAAGGAAAAACAGACTTCAGAAAAATACATTCCAAGAGCAGAAGTAACCATATAAACTCACCTTCCAACCGGATACACATCAACTGAATTGCCCAAAAATTTGGTCTTCAACTTGGAAGTTACATCATAAGTAAAATGCTCATTTTCAGCATGCCCAGCACTCATTGGAGGATGGTGGCTCACCTGAAAGAAAATCACAAATTTAGTTTATGTTAAAAAGAAGCACAGTCCAATTATTTTAGAGTACAACAATTACAATAATATTCAGTTCCCTCTTCTTGGAGAAGAAGAAAAGGTGCAAGCCACAATCCAAGAAAAATAGAAGTGCAAAAGAGAGAAAATTAAACCATCATCTTGCACAAAACGGTAACCCATGCTTTACCTGCTCAGCAATGAACGTCATGCCACCATGATTAACCATTTCATAAGTTTCACCAAGGATGGGATTGAAAGGCTTCCAGGTGCGTTGATAAGCAAAATAAACAGATAAAGCCCATGTTGCTGCATCAAAGGTTCAAATATCAGACCACATCATACACACAAACAGATCAAGGAAAGGAGAATGGATGAGAACACTTACAAGCATACACAAGCTGCATATAGGGATCCTCGCATTTGTCTGCCAGATCTAACAAGTAGGAATACTCCATCAACTGTGAGACAAGAAGAACATTCAACATGTGAATCAAATCGAACCAACAAAAAACAAGAACAAGCACACAGACAAACCTCAGCCATCTTTTGAATCATGGTCATCGGCTCGAAAATGATGACGGGAAGTGTCACCATAGATGTAATATCAGACCCTATATATTTTTGCATCATCTTCCAGTAACTATCTCGTTCCTGAAAAAGAACAGAAATTGAACCAAAGAACATAGAAAATATACATGAAAGAGAATTCCTTAATGTACTTGAAACAAACAAAAAAGAAAAAAAAAAGAGAGAGAAAATGGAAAAGGAGCAAAATGTATCCATGTCTTATAAAGAGGGGCAGAAAAAACAAATATATGCACAAGTAATGAGTGGTTAAGCACATGCAAAAAAAAATGAGCTTTTTATGAGTGACGATTTTGCAGAAGAAAAGATATTTTGCAAACCATTTTGATAATAAACGAACTTTTGCCAACAGAGAAGCTTTGGGGGACAATTAGCATTGAGAACATAATGAGTGACCTGTTCCATGATGTTTCAGCTGCTTAACAGACAGATTTTAGGGTATGACAGTGTACGGGGCAGCCTCAATTTCAAGGAGGAAAAGGCTCTGTACATGCATAATCCTCTATAATTTCCATATTGGGGCCTCTGCCTTCTTAAATCTGATAATTTTCCATATTTAAAATTCAAGGAGAAAATTTATTCAAGGCATTGCATATTTTACATTTTCACATTTCACTAAACAATCAGACTTTTCATTTGTTGACTTCCAATTATCAAGTTATAGTCTATTTCAAAAAAAAATTATCAAGTTATAGTAAAGAAAATCAGAATTGACGCCAAAGCATTTAAATGATAATTCACACTATACAAATAATAAACTGCCCACCAACCACAAATATTTATTGTTTGTGCTGTATTGTGGATACTAACATATAAGAAAACTAACCATGAACAAGGTCCAGACAGACCAACATCAGAAAACTACAAAACAACATCAAATTAGAAAACATATCAAATTGGTATTTATCTGCAACAGATGGTCCAAAGTTTATTGACTCGCAACCAATTCCATCATGTTGTACGAACAACACTGGCGTAACTGGATGCAGCTAACAGGACAGAACTGGTTAATTTTTGGAAGGAAAACATGCACTGTTATAAGTAGAAAATATGCACATAGAAAAACAGTCAAAGGGAAAGTAAGATACTGCAAAATAAAGAATATCTTTTATTGACAAGTTTTATTTTAAAAAAATACCAATAATAAAACATTCTGAGCAGACAGCAAAACAAAAATAGAAAGAGTATCGAGCATAGAATCAAACTAGCACCTCCTGCTTCCATCTTCCTCTCTGGGCTTCCTCCTCTGCATCCTCCGTGCCTCCTTCTGGATTAATAACCTCTAGTCCTTCATAACCAACTAGTCTGAAAGTAAGAAAACATACAACATCATAACTCTGACAACAGAGCTCATCAAACAACCTTGTAAAACATTCAGGCGAGAAATTCATTCGACAGGCAAAAGCCTTGAAGCTGCTTCATTTCCAAACACCACAAAATCGTACACAAGCTCAAGACCACAAAATCGTACAAAAGCTCAAGACATTGACTGCAAGCTCAAGATGCAAACAATTTCGTACGCGAAAAACTTTTACTGAACAATATAATAATGACAATAATAACAATGAACATTCACAAAAAGAGTAACACATACAATGAGCTAAGATGGCAAATCCACCAACAAGATGCAACAACGTAATTAAAATGACCAATAAGATAACACCAAAACAACAACACCAACATACAAACAGATAAGCTTCACGACCATACGCTTGATGAGGATACGAACTTCGGGTTTTAACTAAATTAATATGAATTATAAACTTAATGTCCAAATCCACTACAGAACAAAAACACAACCTTCTAATCTCCAGGGGAATGAAGCAAAATTTTCACAGAAAGTGCACAGAACCAATCAACTAAACCAAATTTCACATACACAATTCTGAGATTACCATATACCATGCACAAAGGCTAATCAAGCAAAGGCGAAGAAATCCAAACATACGACGGATATTTTATTCTAGATAAACTTCAAATTCGCTCTCTCATTTTGTTGTTGAGAAAGTAAGGAGGAGGATACGCTGGAATCAGCCATGCCACGCACCGATGGTGACCCAAACCTCCCTCCAATAAACCGGAAACCTTAACAAAATGAAAGAAATATATATATATAAAAAAAAAGGTGGCAAGCGCCCAAATCAAGAATAAAACCAACGGATCAACGCCATGACCACATAAACATAGATTCAAAAGACGAAAAAGCCAAATTCAAGTTCGTACCCGTTGACGGATTTATGCATCGCACTGCTGAAATTCGACAAGCTAGAAGCGAGCGAGGCGAAAAAGCCACCGCCTTGCTTTTGATCCTTCGCCGCCATGTGCCTCCTTTTTTCGATCCCTCCCGTAAAATCAACAAAATTCAGGAAACAATTCAAACGATCTGCGGTTCCTCGACTTCACGAACAACCCAAATCAAAATAGTTTCCAAGAGATATTTATCAACCCTCCGTCGATTTTTCAGGAAAATCAAAAGCGAGATCGAGAGAGAACCATACCCATAAAAGAGAAAAGAAGAACGGAAGGGGGATATAAATAAATAAAAAAAGATGATCTGGAGGACAGCGAGGTTGGATTGGGCAAGTTTGGCGGTTCTATCGTTTGAAGCCAGGGTCGGCGAATTTCTCTTTTAAATCAAAACATAAGAGGAAGGGGGAAGGAAGACGAGTCCAGTAAGAGCCAGATAGCCGATGCACCCCCGCGCTTGTTAAAATCATGTTTTTATCCTGTAAGGTCTTAAACCGAAAGAAAAATGCTATAAGTGCAATTATTAGAGCAGGTAAAGTTGACCTGTGACATTGCATCCTACGTGGAATGCTATCTCACCATACCACGTCAACATGACTTTTGCCTCTTTTTTTATTTTCTAGTGAATCTGCACTTCCTCTACGACTAGTCTCCAATCTTCCTGATTTATCTTCCCGGATTACATTGAAAAATCAAATGATCTGCTCGAAACACCATACCAGGCACCTGCTGCAGCGAAGCTGGAGTCTAAATTAAAACAGAATATTTTGGAAAAGTGTAGATAATCACCGAGGTAAGAAGAGCTTGAAGATAACTTCGATCCACTCCACTGTCGTAAAGACCAATATGTCAAACAGCGTAGAGTCCAGCCTCTTGCACGATCTCAACTCTTAAAAAACCGAACAAGATCGAGATAACAGTCGAAGTTATACAGCTCAGGAAGGCAGCAATGCTGAAAATGGTGGAAAATACCAATTTCTAATGTTAGTTGGAAAGAGTATCATATGGAGTTCATCGACCACGAAAACGTAGGTCGCAATAGCGTAAGGCCGCCATCCCTGGCTTTTTGAATAAGATCAAGCCATATCTAACAACAAATTAAAAGGAATCAAAAGCAGAAAAAGTAATACTTCCAAGTTGTGTTATCGTCATCTCTTATTCATAACAAACGATGGATTGCGAAACTGCACAAAGGAGAAAAGTCGTGGTCTGTTTCAAAATCGTCTAGAAGTCGCAACGACGACTCTTTGGTCATCGTCGACTTCTCGTCCAGCTAATAATATATATATTTTTTTACTGATGCTTACTTTTCAAAAATTGGAATATTGGCGTGGGCAATGCGATTTTCCGTGGCAAGGAGGGAAAAGTACCTCCGACGATGACGACACTGCACGCCGGAAACAGAATCGTTTAATTGTTGAAGAGGAAGCTTGGATCTCCAAATGCCCAGCGTTGAAGACTCTTTGATGATGGGCTCAGTAAATCTTCGTGCCTGAAGAGATTTTACAATTTTCAAACACCTGCGTCTCCTGAAAATTAAAACGATGCTATGCTGGAGTCTCGAAATCACATGGGTCGGCCACCCCCCTATTTTGCCAGATTGAGTTGTTGGTGGATGTGCGCTGGAGGGAATGTGCAAAAAGCGCACAACTGATGTAACCGTTCTATAAATTTTAGCTCCTTTGTATGCAAGTATCAGAACAAACTCACTCTTATATATAAAATACCATAATTTAAATATATCGGTTAAAGATAATTTAATTATATATTTAACTTATTTTTTATATACTGTTTAGTATTTTGATATTATTTGAAAGTTATTTTATAATTTCATCATGATTATTTATGTCCATCATTAGTTGCCATCTCTAAAGAAATTGGTGTTGTTGAACTCTCTCATGGTTTAGCATCACATCACCCTCGACACAGAAAACTTCTCCAACGTGTTTCAAACTAAAGGTATTGGACTCTTAAACATTTTCTTGAAATTGAGGTGTTACAATTTCTACATAGATTTGTTTTATCTCAAAGAAAGTATGTGTTGCACTTACTTGAAGAAACAATAATATTTGGTTGTAGGCCCCTTAACACTCCTACGAACCCAAATGTCAA
Source organism: Aristolochia californica (assembly GCF_029961685.1). Taxonomy (NCBI): domain Eukaryota; kingdom Viridiplantae; phylum Streptophyta; class Magnoliopsida; order Piperales; family Aristolochiaceae; genus Aristolochia; species Aristolochia californica. Next base: position 27,112,778 of record NW_027181771.1, read on the forward strand.
ATTCTGTGTAAAATCTGGAAATGAAGTTGATGTTTGCAAGTTAGAAAGGCTGGTTAGTAAGTTGATATATTTGACTATTACTAGACTAGATATTTCTCTAGTAAGTTGATATATTTGACTGTTACTAGACTAGATATTTCTCTGGTTTTAAGTGTTATCAACCAAGTAATGCATAAACCTCAACTATCTCATGGGCAAGCTCTTGAAAAGATGTTGAGGTATTTGAAAAAGAGTCTAGGGCAAGGATTATTGTATTAGAACCATGTGCATTTTAGGGTTGAAGGATTAGCAGATAAAAACCAGCCAGGTTCTGATGATGATAGGAAAGTTGTTTTTGGTTTATGTATAATGGTTGGTAGCAATCTAGTGACCTAACACAGTAAGAAACAAAGTGTTGTAGCTTGATCCAATGCAGAGGTTCGAATACAAGACTACGGCATAAGTAGTTAGTGAGATGTTATAGCTTCAATCTTTACTTATAGAACTTGGTTTTCTAGTAGAGATCCTCATACAACCTCATTGTGACAATCAAACAACTTTTCACATTGTTCCAAATTCGGTGCTTCATGAAAGGACAAAACACATTGCAATTAAATACCATTTTATTTATAAAAAACTCAAGATTAGAGTTATTAGTATGCACTTCAGCTTTTAGGTATCAAACTTGGGGTGTTTGATGTCTTTCCATAGCCAGCTTGAGGGGGAGTGTTGAAAGAATATAATGTAATCAAGTGTCTCTTATGTTATTTTTCTTCCTTAAGCGGCCAAGGGGCACTCTTATCATTTTATCAAGATTTATCAATATAAATTAAGGTGAATGGAGCTAACCCTAATTAAGACCTAAGAGTGAAAGCTCTCTCTCTCACTAAAATTCTTGATCACTCTCTCCTTCCCTCTCTACTCGTTCACTCTCTTTCCTCTTTCTCTCTTCTTCTCTCTTCTTTTCTCTTCTGCTTCTTCTTCTTCTTCTTCTTCTTCTTCTTCTTCTTCTTCTCCTTCTCTTTTATTTTTTTACCACTAGCCTCAACAATGGATTAAACCTCAAAATCTAACAATATGCCTTGCACAACTGCTATCTAGGGACCATGTTCCTCCTTTGCCATAACTTTTGAGGCACATTTTTTCATATAGACTTGCATGCACAAAACTCTTGTTGGTGCTAGTGTCCATTTTATTGGTTTCTCTAAAATGCTCCTCATGTTTCTTTGATTTCTAAAGTCTCTAAGATTGCCTTGTGTCATTTAGCACATTTCCCTTCTCATATAGCGTTGTTTTGCCTTTGGTGTCCTTTGAAGTTCTCTCTCTCTTGGCTTGTAGAGGTACTCGGTACCTTAACATGCCCCTTGATTGGGTAGGATCAATAAAAATGTCAAAACCTTCTAGGGTGATAGGTTTTACAATCTAATCCTTTAGGTTTACTAAGTTTTCATTTCCACTATCGCTTCGGTCAATCACATCATGTACATTTTTTTTGTGATAAGATCAATGTATCCGATTTGTTTTGACTCAAAGAGAATTTTTCAAAGTCTCTTTATGCAATCTTTGTCGTTATCTAAAGAGTCATACTTGTCCTTTTAAGGTTTGATTTTCCTCAATGCAAATTCATTCTTCTTAGAATTCTTCTACCTCTATATGTTCATCTTGGTTAGTGCACATGCACTTTGACTAAGCTTTCATGCTTAACACTTAAGGCATCCAATATTGAGACTACTTCATTGTGAATGGTATATGTTGAAGAGCAAATATGGAATAGTCTTACATGACTCTAAAAAAAAGAAGTCTTATAAAGCCAAAATTATTATGCAAGTAGGTCTCACAGAAGAGTTTCAGTTTAAAGGAGTTTTAGTTATGTTAGTCTTCTATTTATGTTGAGTTATTTAATTATGTTAAGACTTATCTTTAAGTGTTAGAGTTTGGGTGTAATTGGGACAAGGATAGTTTAATTGTAATTGGACTCTACTATTTTCCTCTATTATAAATAAAGGTTCATATACTCTGTTTACATCAAGTTATTGATGTTTTTCTCTTTACCATAAATTCAACATGGTATCAAAGCAAGTTTTATGAGTTGAATCGATCAACCCATAGAGATAATGCAATTCTTTTATGATCTATTATCTCTAGCAGTTTAGGTTCGTATCTATCTTTTTTTTTTCTTTTCAATCCCTACACCCTTGTTTGCTTTACATTTTTACCTCTACAAAAAGCTTTTAATATTGCATATTATATATTGACGGAGTTTTATTTTGAGAATCAACTTTGGAAATCTTGCTTGATGTCTCCGATCTTCTCAAAAATCTCCTACTGTGATTGTCATCCGAGATCGCTCACCGTTGCCTCTTCGAGAATATATTTGTTGTTTAGAATTCTAACAAGACTTGCTACTGCCTTGCTGGAAATCAAGATACCATAGTATTTGCTAACAGACTTTCATAATCCAGAAAGTGATATGAGAATCACGAGGTCCCCCCTATTGGATGCAACAATTGATTCAGAAACTAATCATTGGTTCTTTCATGATTCAGAAAGGAAGTTTTTCAGAACGCTGCTGGTTTTCAAGAGCAGTTCTAGCGCACAACTATCATTCTGGAAAGTTTACAGCAAGATGCGTGTTTGTATCCAGCAGGTCATATTGTTGAATTAAGGAACGTCTTACTGATTGATATTGGGACGTTGATGTTTGATGCTTTTTTTCCAGAAAGTATTGATGATTTCTAGTACGCAGCTGCTATTCAGATTATGGAATGGTTTTTTCTTGGTTATCTCTAGCTTGTCTCCTTTGCTACCTTCCAAAGATAGAATCGTATCTTTTCTAATGTCCGCCAGATTTAGAAGTTATTCGAAAGTCATATTACTCATCTTTGAGATTTTTCCGATTCTCATTGTTGTTTTTGGAAGTCTCTGCCTCTTTGCTAGTTAATAGTAGATTTCAAAAATTTCCTGTTTGGAAAGTTTTTGTTTCCGTCTTCAAGATCTCTCTACTGAGTTGTTTTGCTGCCACTTGAAACTGAGCCGCACCAGTTTGCAAAGTTTTTTTTCTGTTGTCCCACATTGTTCAGGAGCCAGTGTTGCGGGGAAAAAGACGACCGCTCTGTTCGAAGCCATGGGGAAGAAGAAGATTGGTTGTTGAATATCAAGTTTCCTAAGTTAGGAAACTTGATTTAATCAAGCACCTGCCAAGCAACCCGGACCTGGCCAAGTTAACCCAACAACCCGAGGCTACTTACTAGTTATGTTCATGACCCAGACAACTTGACTTGATCCACTTATTTTTTTGCCTCGGTATACCGATTCGGGTCCCAAGTTCTATGACGATTCCTCCCAAGACTCGGCAATATTGGTCAAATATTTGAGTTGGCTCAAGTCGGTTCTCTATCTCCGTCTGGATTATTATCTTGGATAATTACTCGATTTCAACATACTATTTTGTGAAACTTCCTTATTTACTGTTGGACTTGTTGTGGACTATTTCATGTGTCTTTATTACCCTTAAGGACTTCTATTATTTACTGGTTATCTGTTGCTATACAACTGCACATGTGGTACACGTTATTTGGGCTTGGGCCTATTTTTGCTACTACTATTATGTCTCTTTGATTGAGACTTTATTTCTGATGAAGAACTTCTTGGTTACTTGTCCTGGGTTCATTCTTTTCTGACTATTGTCAGCATTAGTTCATCTGTTGTGGAATTTGAATTTCTTAGAAAAATAAAGCACATCGTGGCCACAACATCTTATCTTCCTGTTTACCCATTACCCATTGGTTATTTGGCAACCTTTCTCTTACCATCCTTTATTTGCCTCTCACATGCCCCTTTGGCCCAAGCTCTTGTGTGTTGTTTCGGTTGGTTTACCTATATATATATATATATATATATATATATATATATATATATATATATATATATATATATATATATATATATATATATATATATATATATATATATATGGGTATTTTAAGTTCATTAAGACTTTTTTATATTATTTGTGGGTCTTTTATAATTGTCTTGTGAATGATAAGCATTACCCACTTATCACCCATTTTTACCTTTGAGAGTTGGTGTCCGAGTTGGGACACCATGATGGAGGAGCTTATTAAGTTGGGATCACTACCATTACCTCCCAACTTGAGGAGGAGAAGAAGTACAAGTACAAGAAAGAAGTATTTTATTCCATATGTTGTGGTAAGTTTTATGTCACCAAAATATTCAAGAAAATGGAGCACAAAAGACGAAAGTTTTGCATCTTTGAAGAACTATACTTGTCAAGAATTTTTTTTCAGTAAAAGAAAATTGAAGACCAAGAATCCTTTTCATTGCAAGTTGAAGTTATAAACTCCACCTTGAGGGAGAGTGTCGAAGAGAAAATATGGAAGAGTCTTACATGATTCTCACAATAAGAAGTCTTATAGAGCCAAAACTATTATGGAAGCAGGTCTCATAGAAGAGTTTCAGTTTAAAGGTGTTTTATTTATGTTAGTCTTCTATTTATGTTGAGTTATTTAATTATGTTAGGACTTATCTTTAAGTGTTAGAGTTTGGGTATAATTGGGACAAAGGTAGTTTAATTGTAATTGGACTCTACTACTTTCCTCTATTATAAATAGAAGTTTATGCACTCTGATTACATCAAGTCAATGAAGTTTTTCTCTTTTTCATAAATTCAACAATATAAATTTTTATTTTCAATATTTTCTTTATTGACATCTTGGTCAACCTCTTGTTTTTAACCAAAGGTACTCATATTTTGTAATTAATTTATCTATATCAAATTCATCATGCTCGAGTTTAAAACATACCTCACTTTCAAGATCCATGACTGTCATATTGACAACTACTTTTTTTTATTCACTTTTTAAGCATGAGAGAGCAAACTTTTAAATATTCTAAAAAACATGACAATATCATTATCATCCATATTAGAACCACTAGAAAAACCATCACTATTACATGTGAAGGTATTTGTTTCTTAGGCCTAAAATCTTCCTTTTCAAATTTTTTTAGACTCATTTCATGGATAAGAAAGCTACCCATTAGTTCTTCTAGGGTAGAATCTCTAACTCTTTCGATCTTATTAATGGTTGTTGCCTTAGGGTATCCATTCTTTAGGAAAACTCCTAAGGACTTTATCTACCTTTTTATTTTTCAGTGTAGGTGGTGTCTAGAAGTGCCAATTTTCTCAAGATTCTATTAAATCTTTCAATCATACTTTCAATTGTTTCACTTGGTTTCATCTTAAAGTTTATCATTTTCACTAAGAATAATATTTACCTTATCCTCTCTGACTTGAAAGGTACATTCATGTGTTGCCTCAAGTTTGTCCCCTACTTCCTTAGCACTAGATGCTCCAATGACTCTAGACTGCTCCATAGCACTAAAAGAACACAAAAGTATGTCTAATGCCTTATGGTTTACTGACATTTTTCTTGTCCTCATCAGTGTATTCACTGATTTCTTTCTCCACTTCCTTTTCTAGATCCTTTTTCTTAGGGATGTAAGGTCATTGGGTGGTGATTTCCTATAGATCAAAATTGTTGCCAAGCAAGAAATGTTTCAAATTTTAAACTAAGTAAAAAATAACTCCATTAAACCTACCCAAGAAACAAATCAATCAATCAACACTATACCATAATTTTATAGTGGTTCACAATTTCACCTCAAATTACTAATCCAGTTCCAAGGACTATCCACCTTAGAATTAAAAAAATCCACCAATAATAACCAAACAACACCTACCATAAAGGGTCCCATTGAGGAGCGACTTTGGAAGATTCTTACATCTCTCACAGGAAGAAATCTTAAAAAAGATGAATTAATATGGTGGAGTCATACTGGAGTCTAACAAAAAGGAGTCTCACATAAGGAATTTTTTTAGTATTATTGGTCTTCTACTTATGTTATAGCTATTTAGTTATCCTAGGACTTTTAGAGTTAGATTTCGGGTGTAACTAGAACATGGGTAGTTTATATTATAATTCGAATTGTTACATTTATTATAAATAAAAAAACCAATGCACTCAGTTTAACATAAGCCAATGAATTATTTTTATTTTCCAGAAATTCAACATAGTATTAGAGCAAGGTGTGGATTGACACAACATCACTTTACCAAGATGATGTATTTCTCTCTCCCTATTAGTTTTAGTTGAGTTTACCTTTTTTTCATTATCACTTGTTTCCTTGCTCTAGTTATATATCTCAACTTTTGCTTTGTTCCCACTACTATTTCATCTCACAAACCCATCAATTCAAACATAGATTTTATTTTTATTTTTTAAATTCATGGCCTTGTTCTATCCTCTTCTTCCTCATTGTTACTCTACCTCGTCTAATTCCAATGGTCTGAACATTGAAGGCAAATAAGGGGAGATGTTATAAGCTTTATAAATAAAAAATAAGAAGATTTCAATGCTCTATGAAATAGATATTGAAGATGAACGAGGGAAGATTTTTTTTCACCTATAAAATATAAAAAGAAAGAAGTTTTTTAACGCTTTGTGAAAGACGAATGAGGGGAGATTTGTTTCACCTATTTAAATAAAAAAAAGGAAAAGAAGGAGAGGAGGAAGATGGTAACAATGAGGGAGGGGATATTTGTTCAGATCTTCATGTAAATTTTAAAAACAATGAAGAAGAAGGGAAGAGGAGGATAAAAAAAAGAGGAGACAATGTATCCTTTATCAAACATTGTAACATTATATTCCATTTTTACCATTACACAATTTTAGTTCTACATTTATTTCCTCATTAGTGCATGTCATTTTGCAATAGATAAGCATATAAAAATAACACAATAAAAGTGGCAGAATTTCCTGCCCAAACTACCTCCATTCTTACTTCAAAATTCGTTTTTTTAAATTGAAAGTATGTAACATGGAAAGGATAGAAAATGAATTTTTAAATTTCCTTCCCACCACATTCATTCTTGACCCCAATGGGACAACACCTCCACATTGTCAAAATGGAATATAATGTTTGGTGGAGCCAAATTGTAGAATACACCTTTGTTTTAAAACCGAGACATATTTTCATTGAATCCAAGGTATATTTCAATACTAAAGCATATATTTAAAATTGAGGTATACATTTAAATTTCAGGTATTTAAATCTAGCTATGCTATGCTAGATTTAGTTTTAGCGATGCCAAAGTTGATATTTGGCTTTGTCAAGTTCATTTTCAGCGATGCCAAATTTGAAATTTGGCTTCGTCAAATTTATTTTTAGTTATGGTAGATTTTTTTTGTTACATTTTTCATGTATGATAGCTCACGTAATACATTGATAGATGTTTTCTTATGTAGCACTCATCCATTCCTTGTTGTAGTGTTCTACCATTATATCATTTTAATAGTTTTGAACTCCCAAAAGAGAAGTGAGTTCATATTGGTCACATTTGAAAATTACTTAATAATTAATCATGTATTAATGGTAATGATGTAATAAAACAAAATAAGATGAACTACATTATTGTTAAATGATATGTTTAACTTCACTTAATAATGAGCCAAATTAAGTAATTAATAAATAATATATATGCAAATAGATTACAAAAGATCTATTAATTTTTGGATTTGTAATGATTGTAATTGACAACAGCTAGCCAATTTACCCAAAAGACCGATCTGTTAGGTGCGGAAAGCTACCGCCTACAAGAGTGGATAGAACCACTCTGACACCCACCCCGCCCATTCTTAATTGTCTCTCACAGGATTCGAACACGGGACGTGGCGTGCCCAGCTTTGATACCATGACAGCGGCTAGCCAATATATCCAAAAGACCGATATGTTAGGTACAAAAAGCTACCGAGTGGACGAAACCACTCTGACAGTAATAATGGCTAGCTAGATAATAAAAATAACTTGTAGCTAGTGTACTTGGAAATATATTAATAATCTTATAATTTTTATTTGTAGTAATCTCAACAATGACTATCTTGATAGTCAAGTTATTAAACCCACTAGACAAAGCTGCAATCCGCCTCACAAAGAAAGCGAGGCCAATTGAACCTGGTTCAATCGGTTGGTCCAGATTTGTGTAAGTTTTTGTAACCTAACCTAATGCGTGGATTTCCACCATAGGTTTGGTTTGACTAGAATGCCGGATCGTAAGCATTTTACATCGTAGATCCTTCTGTGGATCTTTAAATGAAATGAACGTTCCAGATAACGTCCAATCTTATAACCCTTACAAGCCCTAAAACCTGCAAACTATATTTGTGCTTTCACTTCTCCTCCCTCTCCACTATCTGAAGTCCCGCTGAATCCTTCTTCATCTATTCTCAGCCCGGAAGCCTGGATGAATGTCGTTGTGGCATTTTCTTCCCCGCACTTGGATTTTCATTCTGTTTGGCTGTGATTAGAAAGAGAGAGGCCTCGAGTGGGTTTCCTAAAACCCTAGATTTGGAGAAGGCGGTGCCGCCGCGGATTCATTTGCGTGGCTAGGTATCTTCTTCTCCACTGGGGTGCCCACGCTGATAGATCTCCCTAACATACACTTGATATGAGCCTTTTGGATCACCTATCATATCCTTTATTTCTGGTTCATAGGACTTCTTGTTTTTTTTTTTTTTTTTTTTTTTTTTGTGATAATCCCCTCCTTCCTGTATGTGTTTTGCTTGTATTTCAGTTATTGCACACTTCGATTTTTTTTATTTTTTATTTTGATTTTGAGTTTTTGTGTTCTCGCCATTTGAGGTCGAGAGTCCTTGGTTGCAATGTCTGATTTTATGGGCCCTTGACTGTGTTGAATGTGTCGAGGACCTTGATAGACAGTGCAAAAGAGAAAGCCGTTGGATTGAATTCAACGGCAGCGGCCAGACAACCGTAGTGATGGATCCACAGATGAGCGGCTGCTGGTGTCGTTTGTCTACTGATTCCGTCTCACATTTTTATATGTTAATTGTTTATCAGTTGAAATCTATTCCGTGTTTAACAATCCAAGACCAGTAAAATGTTGGATTTGATCATCCGTTGTTAACTTTATGCATATACATTGTACATGTCTTATTTTGTTGGAATCCCCCTCTTTCTCTAGAATCTTGCCCAATCTCTTTTGTTGAGGTGCTAGAGAAACAGGTCTCTCCCTCTTCGAGCTCGATTTCCTCTCTTTGGCCCCGTGCTGTGTTTAAATTAAAAACCTCAACAAGCTACCTTCAGTCTCTCTAGTTGCTGTGTCACTGATAGATTTTGTGTAATATGCTTTATTCAAAAGGAATCAAATTACATGGTTGTGGGAACATCGAGAACGAAGGACATACAGAAACACTAAAAAAGAAAATGGATGAGTAAAAACTGATTGGCACTTGGGGTGGTTAGTCTCGTTGAGGATTATATAAATGAGAGGTTTCAACAATGGTGAGAGTAACATCGGGCAGTTCTGATTAATTCTTCCAACAGCCAGAAACCCAGCCACACCTCCTTGGGAAGATGACACCGGTGATTATCTCACCGTCTTGATGATCTTTAGCCATCCCGGCCATAACAAATAAGAAAAGGATCAAAGAAAATTACTGGCCTACATAAGTCCATTGCAAATAAAAAACCACTCGGTATATTAAATAAAAACTACGTTATAAGTCAAATATGATAACAAGAATCATCCCACATACGATAAGTCATCTCACCATGAAGTTTGTCAACTCTAAGGCATTGCTTGGACCTTGCTCTTCGAGTAAATTCATCACTTACACATTCTCCAAGAAGTTAATTATGGATAATACAACACACCAATACAATCTTCACTTGAATAGGATATGGAGACGATGGTGGTTAGGGATGCCTTCGAGTCGGCTCGGTATTGGCTCGGTTCGATTCGTCATTTATCGAGCTCGAGTCGACCTCGAGCACCGAAATCAGCTCGTTTACCTTAACGAGCCGAGATCGATCGAAGCTAGGTTCGATTCGTCGGCTCGCGAGCCGGTTCGAAATGAGTCGGATCGGTATGAATCGGTAACGGGATCGCGAGCGGGGGAGCGGGAGCGAGAGAGGGGGGGAAAATTTTTTCCTCCCCCCTCGTCACCATCGACCCCTCCCATCGGTTGTTGTCGCCGCCTCTACCGTCGTCGTAGTTGTTCGTCGGCGTCTATACCGCCGTCGCAACTGCTTGCCGGCCACGTCTGTAGCCGTCCGTTCGATTTCTTCTTCTCCTCGCCGTCGCCACCGCTTCCGTCACCGCTGCTTCCGTCGCCCCCGACTCCGTCGTGGCCGTCATCCCCGACAATAGGTCCTCCCCGGTGCCGTAACCCCCTTTCCCTCCGCGTCGTCTCGGTAGAAAACCAGAACAAGGGAGAAATAATCTCCCCCTTCCCTAGCGAGAAGATCTCGCACGTTAAAAAAAAAAAAAAAAAACTTTTTCATCTGGAAAAATTAAAAATAAATTTTATAGAAATAATTTTCTATAAACTATTAGTGTCTCATGTTTTTTTAAACATTTTTCTAATTGAAATTTTTTATTAAAAATCATATAATTTTCTAAGTAAGATTTTTCGTACCAAGATAGGGTAGAAAACTGTATAGAAATTTTTTGAATAAGTATTTAATAGTTGATACTGTAATACTTTTAGCATGAAGCAATTTTCATTGCAATTTTGTGTTTGATATTTTATTAAATTAAAAATTTATCGATAAGTATAATAATATATTAGATTGATTATTAATTTTTATTTATTTCCCTAGAAGAGACAATAAAAGGTCCATTTAACTTTCCTAAGAAAATTTTAAAATATTTCCTGTAATTTTCTAATAAGTTACTAATAGTAATAAGATTTTATTTAAAGGTTTTTTTGGGAATATGTATCATAGGAAAAATATTTTTAGTTTTTCCTAGAATATAATTTTTTATCTAGGGGCACTAAGGAGGCCATAATAAATTATGGCCAGATTCAAAAATTACAAAACAAGCTAGACAACAATTGGAGGCAAAAATATTAATTTTGGTGCATTTTAATCCATTATTGAAATACAATCCTGAACCTCCCCTATCAATATATTTTTAAAAAATGTATGCATAATTTTATATATAATTTATTCAAAGCCACCCCTACGTGCGAGATCATAAACAAGGAAAAAAAAAACTCTTTGTCCCTTCCTCATGGCTCTTAAATAAATTGAAAAGATATTTTAGTAGAAATACGTTTCTAGAGACTATTAGTGGTTTTTTCAATAAATGTTGAAAAGACATTTTTAATAGAAATATAGGGACCATTGGTGCCTCATATTTTTTCAAAATATTTTTCTAATTATAAATTCTTTTTAAAAAATCATATAATTTTCCAAGTAAGATTTTCTTGCCAAGATGGGTTAGAAAACCATATAAAATTTTTTTGAATAAGTACTTGACAGTTGATGATATAATACCTTGAGCATGAGGCAATTTTCATAGCAATTTTGTGTTTGACATTTTATGTGATTAAAAATTTATCGATAAGTATAATAATATATTAGATTAATTATTAATTTTTATTTATTTCCTTAGAAAAGGCAATAAGAGGTCCATATAACTTTCCTAAGAAAAAATTAAAATATTTCTTGCAAGTTTCTAGTAAGTCTGTAATAGTAATAAGATTTTATTTAAAGGATTTATAAGTTTTATTTGGGTGATTGTAAATTGATAGTGATATTTTATTTAATTTTGTTGTGTTTGATTATTATATGGAGTTTATTTATAATGTTATGCAGTGTATGGAGTGTTTAGATTATTTTATGGAGTGTATAAACAATTTCATGAAGTGTTTATAGAATGTATAGACAATTTTATGGAGTGTATAAACAATTTCATGAAGTGTTTATAGAATGTATAGACAATTTTATGGAGTGTTTATGCAGGTATTATGTATATTGATTATGCCCAATTTTAAGTAGAGGTCATGCCGAATTTTATACAAGTATTATATATATAGATTATGCTCAATTTTAAGTAGAGGTTATGCCCAATCTTATACACATATTATATATATAAGTTATGCCCAATTTTATGTAGAGGTCATGTCCAATTTTATGTAAAATGTATGCATAATTTTATATACATTTTATTCGATATATATTTTTTGAAAAGTTTTAAATGTATGTTGAGGCTCGAGCTCGGCTCGTGCTCGATAACAATTTTAGGCTCGAGACGAGGCTCGGCTCGAAGCTCGGCTCAAAATATTTAAATCAAGCTCGGCTTGGATCGATGTCACCCCTAGTGGTGGTGTCTGTAAAAATAAAAAATAAAAATAGAACTCCAAATATTCTTTCAATTTCATTCTTCAATGATGTATGATAGAAATTTAACAACTCTTTTGGATTTTATGAAAGAACATTGTTATACTCTTTCAAATGATGTTTAGATAATTAACATCAACTAAATAATATTTTCATACATCAATAAAACACATTAAATTCATAAATTTAAGTCAATTTGATCTACTTTTAGGGGGTTAGTCAACAATGAAGTTGAAATGAAGTTCATACACATTATGTAGTTCATTCAATTGTGTCATCTGAAAAATGCAAGTAATCGTCTCAGGCTAAAATCATGGAATTGTGATTCAACCCAAATTTGCGAATCATCCATATGAAGCCTCGTTTGGGACGTGTCTTTCCCTCCCTCGACGTTTTTTTCTCATTCGCACACGCTTCTCCCTTTTGGCATTCCTCTCTCGAATTTTTTTTTCTCCCGCTCTCTCTTATTCCTCTTGTTTTCGCACTCCCTTTGGCTTCTTCTCCCTTCGTCATCTTCATATCTCTTCTCCCTTCTCATCGACTTTGCATCACTTCTCCCTTAATCGTCTTCACATCTCCTCTCCCTGTTTCTCTCGGCCTCCCTCTCCCTTCTCTCTCTGGCTCTTCTCTTTTCCCCTAAAAATCCTCCCGATTTCCTACGATTTAACCCATTTTGGTTTCAATTTCCTGCAATTTCCCCATTTCAACATCGATTTCTTCTATTCTACTTCAATTTCCCTTGATTTCCCCATTTGGCTTCGATTTCCACATTGGGTTTCGGTTTTTTCAAAATTTCAGAAGGTAACCCTAAAGCCTAATTTTTTTATTAACTTACTGTTGTATTTGATTTAATCTTAATTTCAATTTGTGGTATTTGTATTTATTGTTTAGTTTTTGCATAATTTCGGGATATAGGGTTAGGGTTTATGGTATTTAGGGTTCAATTTCATCTTTAGGGTTTAGGGTATTTAGAGTTAGGGTTAAGGTAAGGTATAACTTCGTGTTTAGGGTATTTAGTGTATGGTTAAGGTAGGGTTTATGGTATTTAGGGTTAGAGTTTTTTTTTTTTTAAAGCACAGTCAAGGTAGGGTTAATAGAAGTTAGGGTTTAGGGCTTTAGGGTTTAGTGTTTGGGGATTTTAGGGGGTTTAATGTAAGAAGTTTAGGGTTTAGGTTATGGAATTAGGGTTAGGATTAAGGGTTTAGGGTTTAGGGGCTAATGGAGGATGGGTTTAGGCTTTAGGCTTGAGGGGCTAAGTTTAGGGTTTAGGGTTTATGGGGCTACTAGGTGGGTTGAGTCCAGTTCAAACTAGGTTAAGTCGCCTACACGAGCATCCATTAGCCAACAAAACCCGACCCCCATCACTGACGAGGTACGGTTCGTAGTGACTACGAAGTCATATGGGGCTCTACTAGGGGTGTTCGGTAAATTTGGACTCTATGAGTGTGTTTTTACATTGTTCTAGTCATTTGCAATGAAATTAGTTTGATTTATTTGTAAATGTTATAGAATGTTGCTGAATAATTTTGAAGTGTTACGGAATGATCTTGCCATGTGGTGAGGAGATTCGGATAGGTTATAAATATTCACCACGTGTTTTTTTTATGTGGTTATTTCTGTTTCCTTGTGTCCCTATTTACTATAACGGGTAAAGGTTGTCCGATAAAGTTTTTTTTCCATGAGGACCATCTCAGATTTAGATTATAAATGACTGGAAGAAGACAACAAACTCCTTGATCATATGATATTTGGACTGTCGAGGATGACAGCAAAATGCTCGATCTCATGGTTGAGCAGGTCAATATGGGGAACAAGTTGCCCTATGGCGTTTGGAAGCTTGAGGTGTATATGGACTGTGTCAATAGGTTCAATGAAGATGTAGTTAATTTCGAGAGTCGCACAATTTCGAGATGACATAGCGACTCGCATGTGGAATGATCATTGATGGTTGTATCTTAATGCTTTTGAAAATGTATTTTATAGTTCATATGTACTAAACTAGTAAATGAATTATTTTAATATTAACTCACAAACTCGTTGTTATATTCCAAGGCATAAACTAGTAAGTTGATGATTTTAATATTAAAGGCACGAACTCGTTTGCTTTTATGCTGTAAATTGTGGACTATTACGAGTAACTCGGTTCATTTTCAAGCATGTTTTTTAAGTTTTAGTTATATATATATATATATATGTGTGTGTGTGTGTGTGTGTGTGTGTGTGTGCGCGTGTATCCTAGGTTATTTATAAAATACTATATTTATTTATTAAATTCATTAATTTTATTACTATATTAAATTATAAATTTAAGACTAGTAATTAAAATATTGTTAAAGAAAGCCTTTGATCAATTATTTTGGTTTAATTATCCCATTTTTATAATTAATTAAACTATTCATTTTTAATTTTGTAAAAATATATTATTAATTAATACTACGTAAAAAATCCATCTTCTGTTATTAATAAAATATTATTTATTTATTTATTCACTATATTCATTTTGTAATTACTGAATTAAATTACTGATTTAATAGTCATAATTAAAATATTACTAAAGTAAACATTTGATCAATTATTTTGGTTTAATTATCCCATTGTTCTAATTAATTAAACCAATGGTTTTAAATTTTTTGGTAATATATTATTAATTAATAATACGTTAAAAATATATTGTGTTATTGGTAAAATAATATATTTATTTATTTATTATATTTTTTACTGTATTAAATTAGTGATTTTTAATGTTAAAATATATTTTTTGTTATTAAAAAAATAATTAATAATTTTAATATTCTTTTATGTTATTTTTTACTTATTTATTTATTTTTTATAATTTATTATACTCACACGTAATTATTGTATTAATTTATAATAAATTATAATCATTAATTAATATAATATAGTATTTCATTAATTAGTATATTAATATATTTTAATACTACATTAAATCACTAATTAGTGTAGTTACCATGTTTATTTTGGTTAATTATTTGTTTAGGTATATGTTCTATTTAAGTATATTTTAAAAAGTTAATTTACATCATATTTTTCATTTTGGAGTACTAACAGGTGTATTTGAACTCGTCTACACTAACACCCAAGGAAGAATTGAAGTTGAATCAACATTGAAGTTGAAGTTGAAGTTAGAATTTGGTACTTTAAAACCCATTAGCCTTCTTTAATGTATCCTTTAATTCTTTAGCATCATTTGCATACTTTAAAGTCAATTCTAACTTTTTTCTTGATTTTTCTTTTTTTTGCTTTCTTCTTCTTTTTCCTTTCATATTTTTTCTTGTTGTTGAAATATATGATGTAATTAGTGTGTCATTGATGTAATTAATTTATGTTTTTTTTCTCTTCTTCACTTTTACTAGGGTGAAGAGTATAACTGTAATATTGTACTTTTATCATCTATAAATATAGCTTAAGGGGGGAGGGTTTGGACTAAGTTCATAAACTCATTATTCCTCCTCTTTTTCCCCCAACATGTGTTCTCTTCTTTACCTGAGAATCCATGAAGTCTTGAAAATCAACATGGTATAAAAACTTTGATTTTTAGGACTCTTAGCTATGATTTTTTAATTCCAAACTGGTTATTGCTCGATGGATGATCCACTTGTTGATGGTATCTTGTCTTTGATCGTTCTTTGTTGTCTTTAATGTTGAGTTGAGACAATTGTGGATCATGTCTCATTTCAATCTGATAGGACTCTATTTCTTGGGTCGAAGGGTCTGACTCTCTTGTTCATGTGTGCGGATTTTGACTTCTTAGTTTTCACTTGGCCTTCCCAAAGGGCAAGGGAAACCCATTGCCTATGTTGGTGGTGCCGTCATATTGCAGCCACCAGTTTCCAGTCTTTGGATCCAAAGCAACGGAAAGAGGTAGTACAAACTGATACCCCAAAAGCATAGAAGTGTGATTGCAAGCAACACCTAGGAGGGGGTTGGTCAACTTGAAGGACAAGATGATCTTCAACCGCATAACGCCCTTCAACACTTGAAGTCGTTAGTGGAACGCAGATGAAGCTTCATCTCGATGCAGGGGATGAAGGGGTCCTTCATCTCCACGGTTTAATTTCGATCATCTCGAAGAAGGCCTTGCTTGATCTTCTTTGAGTTGAAGGACGGGTGACGCTGGCTTTTTCCCCCCTCTCTCCTTGCACCCCCCCCCCCCCCCCCCCTTGCGTGTTGTCATTTCTCATTTTTTCTTCCTGTCTCCCGCACTCCCTCTCTTGTCTCCCTGCGCCCCTGACGTCGTTGCTGCCATAAAATCGATCGGATTTTCGTCTCCGACCACCGTCTCAGCTCCCTCTCATCTCTTGGTCTTCTCTCAGCCTTGCCCTCTCTCTCGCACCCCGTCTCTCGTTTCCGTGACTCCCTCTCTTCTCTCGGACTCGCTCTCTCTCGCTTCTCTCTCACTTATCCCTCCCGACCTCCCTTTCTTCTCTGTCTTCTCCCTCTCTTCTCCCTTTCGGCCTCCCACTCCCTTCTCTCTCTGACTAGTCTCCTTTCCCCCGAAAATACCTTCTGATTTCGTTCGATTTCCCCATTTCCATTTCGATTTTCTTCGATTTTGGACATTTGGGCATCGATTGCTTAATTTCTACTTTGATTAGGCATCGATTTCACCATTCGGCTTCGATTTTCTCCAAATTTCAGAAGGTATGCCTAGACCCTAATTTTTTTTCATTAAATTAGTGTTTTATTTGGTTTAAATTTATTTCAGTGCCTAATTGGGGGTTATTTGTGCATTATTGTGGGATTTAGGGTTAAGCTTTATAGTCTAAATTCTTGATTCATGTATGGATTATTTTTAGGGTTTGTTGCTCGGTAATTAAGGGTCCTGTAATTAGGGTTTATGGTTTATGGTTAAGGATTTAGGGTACTTTAGGGAATAGGGGTTTTTAAGGTTTAGGGGGTTTAGGGTTTTTAAGGTTTTGGGGGGTTTTGTGTTTTTATGCTATAGGATTTTTTGGGTTTAGGGTTTGAATTAGGGTTTAGGGTTTAGGGTTTAGAACTTTTAAGGTATTAAGTTTTGGAATTAGTGTTTAGGGTTTAGAGTTTAGTAGGTGATAGGGTTTAAGTTTTTTTTTATGGTTTGTGTTTCGGGTTTAGGGTTTAGGGTTTAGGTTAAGGGTTTAGTGTATTTTAGGGATTAAGGGTTTTAAGGTTTAGGGGGTTTAGGGTTTTTAAGGTTTTTGGTGTTTTGTGTTTTTAAGCTCTAGGGTTTTTTGGGTTTAGGGTTTGGAATTAGGGTGTAGGGTTTAGGGTTTAGGGCTTTTAAGGTATTAATTTCTGGAATTAGTGTTTAGGGGTTTTTAGTCCAATTCAAACAAGGTTGAGTCACCTACACAGGCATCCATTAGCCAATGAAACCCGACCCCCATCACTGACGAGGTACAGTTCATAGTGACTGCGAAGTTATATTGAGCTCTACCAGGGGTCTTCAGTGAATTTGGCCTTGATGTGTGTGTGTTCTCATTGTTTAGTGCATATACAGTAGTGAAAATAATTTAATTAATTTTAAAATGTGTGAGAATGTTGTTGAGACTTTTTGAAGTGCTATGTAATGTTTTTGCCATGTGGTGAGGAGATTCAGGTATTATACATATCCACCACATGTTATTTTTTTTATGGTTTGTGTTTCCGTGACGAGTAAAGGTTGTCTGATAAAGTTTTTTCAATGAGGACCCTCTCGGATTTAGATTGTACATGGTTGCAAGAAGACAACCAAGTGGTCGAACATATAATATTTGGACATTCGATGATGATAGCAAAATGCTCGATCTCTTGGTTGAACAGGTCAATCTAGGGAACAAGTTGCCTAACGGGGTGTGGAAGCATGAGGTATACATGGACTGTGTAAATAAATTCAATGAAGACGCAATCATGAAAAAAACTGTTAAACAGGTGAAGAATCGAACAAGAGCATGGAAGAAAACATACCAAACGGTAACGAGCTGTATCAACACTAGTGGGTTTGGTTGGGATGCAACCACACAACGAGTTACTGCATGTAATTCTGTATGGCTTGACTACATAAAGGTCAGTAAATCTGTATGGCTTGACTACATGATGTACTATAAATTGTTTTTTATGTTTTTCGCGTTAGTATAACTCTATTCCAAGACGTCTAAATGATGTTTTATTCTTGTAGGAGCATAAAGATGCTGAGAAGTACAGAAGTGAAGGCTCCCCCCTGTACGACAAATTAGCTGTGGTGGTGGGAAACACAATAACGGTAGGGTCAGGAGGTGCAACCTTTGTAGATCAGGGCGATGAGGTGATCCGTGAATCGGAACATGTCCCGATGGATGAGCCAGAGGATGTTGATATAGTTAGGGATACTCCATCACCATTATTAAGCATGGATGAGTCTCTAGGTAATCAATCTGAAAGAAGTAAGCGGTCATCTTCAAGTCATCGTAGAAAGAGAACCGAAATGCCCGATGATGACACTAGAAGATTCTTTGATGCAATAGATCGAATTGCTAAGACATCTGAGGATTTCATGATGAAAGACGCTATTGAAAGAGATTGGGTCAAAGCCCTCAGGGAAATACCAGACTTGCCTACAGAATTGAAGTTTGATGCTCCTTCATGGTTGGATAAGCCAAGTAAGAAGGTCATGTTTATGGAGATGACAGTGGAAGAGCGGCTCGAGTGGCTTAAATTTTGTTTTGAAAACTAATTGTAATGCGATATAAATACACTATTCTTTTGGAATATTGTTATGTATTAGGTATGATATTAGAATTATGACGTTGCAAGACTTATTAGTATCGTTTGTATCTAAATTTGATATGTTGTTGTGTTTATATATTGCATGGATGAATATGGTGCTTTGAGTATGGATGTGGACAATTAAATGAATATGGTTGCATGGGGATGTGATTGAATGTAGGAAGTGGGAATGTGGATGAATATGGTTGTTTATAGGTGTGATTGCAAATAGGTTATGATTGAAGATTGATGTTTACTTGTGTTTATGAATTTTAGGTGATTGAATTTGTGGATTTCCGTGGATACTATGGCAGACGATGAAAAGGTTGCAACTATGGTTGCATTCACAACTTTGTTGATTGCCATGGGAGGATACTATTTGTACTATTGCAACAGATGTGTACCACGTTCTTGTGGGATGGTCCATTGTATTTGCAAAAGGTACTAGACAAATCACTAGTTAAATTTCGAAAAGTTTACAGGATGAACCAACTGGTATTTCACAAATTGCCAGATATACGTACTAGTACAGGCTTTTTATCAGCCACAAAGACCATCTTAGTTGAAGAACAACTTGCATATTTCCTCCTAACTGTTGGTCAAGGACAAACGTATAGTGTCACAACAGAGATGTTTGATAGATTAAACTGGACGATAAGTAAGTATTTCAACAAGGTGTTGGATGCAATCCTCAAACTTCACTCTGATTACGTCAAACGACCTTCAGAACGCACACACTCGAAGATTTTAACCAATTCAATATTTTATCCTTACTTCAAGGTAACATCACTTCCTATAACTAAATAATTTTAGATTAATATACAAAGTTAGTCAATACTAATTGAAAATGTATAATTAGGATTGTATTGGAGCTATTGATGGAACTCATATCAAAGTCAACATCCCACTTGAATATCAACCAAGGTTTTGGAATAGAAAAGGCTATCTCTCACAAAATGTGATGGCAACATGTTCATTTGATATGCAATTCACTTATGTACTTGCTGGATGGGAGGGGTCAACAGCTGATTCCCGTATACTGAAGGACGCATTGACCTGTTGAGATGAAATCTTTGTACCTGAAGGTAAGTAATATATTTTTATGCAGTCATTTTTTATCTATTTTATCTTCAATTATTTTATGTGATATATAATTTCTATTATAGGAAAATATTATCTAGTCGATGCTGGTTATGCAAATCTTCCGGGATTTTTGGCTCCATATCGAGGAACCCGATATCATCTGCAAGAATTTGGAGATAATATTCTTATAAATGAAAAAGCATTATTCAATCGAAGACATTCATCTTTACGGAATATTATTGAGCGAACTTTTGGTGCTTTAAAATCTTGATTTCAAATGTTAAAAGGCACTCCTCCATTTTCTTCTAAGATCCAGGTGAAAATTGTACATGCTTGTTGCATATTGCACAATTATATACGTGCAGAAGATTATGATGATATATTTGAAGATGAAGATGATGATTCGGGTGGCGAGCTCGGTGGAGGAGGTGATGTGGTCCAATCAATGGATGATACAGACAACAACGATTGCGATGATCTTGAGGATGTGGGTAGCTAAGTAACAAGCATTCGGAGGCAGAGTGCATTAGAATCCACAAGAGCCGCACAATTTCGAGATGCCATATCGACTTCCATGTGGAACGATAAATGATGGTTGCATCTTATTACTTTTGAACATGCGTCATTTATATGTACTAAACTTGTAACTTGTTGATTTTAATATTAAAGGCATGAACTCGTTATTTGAATAATTTTTTTTAGGTTATTTTCAAAGTTGTATATGTATTTATTTATTATTTTTTCAATTTTATTACTATATTAAACTTCATATTTAAGTCTCTGGTAAATAAAATATAATTAAAGTATGCATTTGATTAATTAATTACTTTTAATTTTGTCAAAATATATTATTAATTAATACCATGCAAAAAATCTATCTTATGTTATTAATATAATACTTTTTATTCATTAATCATATTTATTTTTTATTTACTCTATTGTATTAGTGATTTAATAGTGGTAATTAAAATATTGTTAACTCAAACACTTGGTTTAATTAATTTATTTTTATAATTAATAAAATCAATGGTTTTAAATTTCGAATATGAAGATGAAGATGAAATTGTCCACACTAACACCCTATTTCGAAGATTTCGAAGATGAAGTTGTCCACACTAACACCCATTTCGAAGATGAAGATCATGTAGATGTATAAGATGAAGATGAAGATCAAATTTCCAGTTTGTTGACTAACTCCCCCCCTAGTGAAATATCTTTGTTAGTTTGCACAAACCCAGGACACAAGATTGAAACACCTAGTGCCTTGTGATCCATCAACCGTCCTACAAGTGAAAAAATTGTGTTCGACTATCACCATACAGTTGAGGATACACAATCCATTCGCTCTTGCTCGCAGTGGATGTTAGGTGAATCATTTGCCATTGATGCTCCGACTTCGGTTCCTACCTTCGACCGTTGGTAATTAAGATACAACAACTAGAAAACAACTTTGATATTTTGTCAATATGCTTAACTTGATATACCTTCGATCTTGAGCTATGCTATTTTCGGATTTAGTTGACACATTGCTATCTTTTTGGCTTGTCTCCTTCGTTGGCGTGAGATAATTGCTGTTGGAAGTCTCCCATTACATTTTGGCATTTTGCTGGCACATCGTCATCTTGCAACCTTGAAATCTTCCAGTAATCTTTGCCGGCATTAACTTGCTCTGTCAAGTGGATGTGCTCTGCTCTCATCCAACCTCTCCGCACTCTGCTCAATCAAGCATTTTTTTAAGTATTTATTTTATATATTTAATTAAATTAAAATTTTAATTATTTATTAATTTAAAGAAGTTAAAATTTATCTTAGTTTATTAACATAATAGTTAAATAAAATAATCTTATAAAAATTAAATCTATCAAAGTAATTTTATATAATAAATTGTCCTTTTTTAATTATATAAATTCATATTTTAATATTATATTTGATTTCTAATTTGAGAGTGAGAATTTAGATATTATAAAAGTAACAATTTGATTAAGTATTTGGATACTATAAAAGTATGTATTTGTTTAATCATTTTATTTATTATATACTTAAATAAATAAATAATTAAAATATTTAAAAATTTTATTTAAATTTAAAACAAGTTAAAATTTAAATTATTTATTAATTAAAAACAAGTTAAAATTTATATTAGTTTAGTCCAATAAAACTATCTAAAATAAAATTTAAACCTATTAAAGTAATTTTATATAATAAAATATACTTTTTATTTATTTATATAAATTCATTATTTTAATATTATATTTCATAATTATTTTAAGAGTGAGAATTTAGATAGTCTATTTGGATATTCTAGAAGTAAGGATTTTTTTAATCATTTTATTTTATATTTAATTAAATATTTTTTTCAATTTATTTATTAATTTAAAACAACTTAAATTCTATTTCAGTTGAATTATATAAAAATATCTTATAAAATTAAATCTATAAAATTAATTTTTATTATAAATATCTTTTTTTATTATATAAATTTATGATTTTTAATGTTATATGTAATTATTATTTTAAAAGTGAGAATTTAGATATTAAAAGTAATAATTTGGTTAAGCATTTGGATATTATAAAAGTAAATTTTGTTTATGTATTTTATTTTTATATATTTAATAAATAAATAATTTTTATTTTAAAATTTTAATTATTTTTTAATTCAGATAAGTTAAAATCTATCTTAATTTATTGATAGAAAAGTTAAATAAAACTTACCTATACAATTTAAATTTGTTATAATATTTTATTAATAAATTTCTTATATACTTTCCTCTATACTTTTCACAATACACAAACATAAAAAATTATTTTACATTATACTTTTTATTGTATAATTCACAAAAAAATATTTTTTATACTTTTTATTATACTAACACAAAAAATAATTCACTTACACTTAAAATGACTCAAATATAGTAAGACCCCCGTCATTTAATAGAGATGTCCACTTTGTTTTTGTTTTTTTTAATATATATATTAGGCTAGTCAGATTCGAGTAGATTTCAGTCCGGTTGTTCTCCTGGCAGTTCAGAAGTGAGGTCCGTGGAGTCCACCTTGAATCGTTGTCCTTCTACAGGTGAGGACAAAGAACAAAATTGTCGTCACCTGATCTAATTTGTGATGTTTCACTTTGAACGACGTCTCTACTTCCTTTTGTTTGCCGTAGCTTCCCTATCCAATTTGGAAGAGCTTACAGCAGTGATCCTCTGTTCTCTTTGACTTTATAGTCATTATCCAGGTTCTTGGATTCCCATGACTTCTTGGGGTAAGTTGCATGGCATTTTGTTCCTGTCTCCATCTGTAATGCTTCATTTCTCTGCTGAATGTTTTGATAATGAAACTGGCAGGCTGAATTACTGACAATGAGTTACTTACATGTATATTTGTTTTTAGGGGCATTATCTCCCATGCTAGTGCAGAGTGTTTGGAGCCCAAAGGAAAATGGAGAAGTGGTAAATTTGGCTAAAGAAATTTATGAAAAGAATATGTCAATAGAACACTTGAAATGCAAATATCGGGAAGTATCTTGCTTGCTTAGTAGAATGGCTGAGGAAAAAGCTGAAATTTGTCAAGCTTTCGCAATGGTACATGCTGTATGATCAATACACGTGGTAAGTTCATTACTAAGAAATATTTTTTATTTAAGTTGTTGTCATATTAGTTCATTGATTTTAAATGAGAATACTGAACATTTTCAGGGTTTAAATGTATTCACCTGAAGTTTAACGTTCAAAGTCAATTAAGCTATAAAATTGCTGAGCAGCTGTACAGGATTGCTATGAGATTGAAGACTATAAAATTGCTTATGGTGCTTCTGTAAGTAATGGTATTTTCCTCTTTTCATAGCAATGATAGTGAATGAATGATTCAAGCATGAGTTGAATTCTCAAAGGAAAGGATTTGAGTCTGAAGGAAGAACTTAAATTGCGAGAAAGAACAAGTACCATTGAGAGGAAGAAATTAAAGGCTAAGGAAAAAAAGGTAAACTTTTTCACTTCAAATTCACTACCGTTGGTGGGAATGAGGATGTGTCATATGATGTTTTAAGAGTAGTAATCTCAATCTGTGTATGCTAAGGATCTTTGAATTTGTAATGGGATCCTAAAATTTTGACACCATATCATGTGGAGATTAGGTCAAGGAATTGTTGTTGGAGCTTAATACTGCAGCTAAAGCTTCAAAAGCAGATGGTCCCAGTAAGTACAGGAAGAGAGAGATGATCAAATTAAATACCTGGAAACACTGAATCAAGTTCTTGTGCTTAAAGAGCCTATGAGTAATTCTGAGCTGCAGGAAGCTCGTAAAGCATTCATTGATGTATGTATAAGTTCTATCTCTGACTTTTGGCTCCTGGAAATAGTTTTTGGATCTACTTAAACTACCTATTGCTCTGAATCTCAACAGTGCCTGCAAAGTTTGTCAAAGCATCATGCATTTGTGGTAATAAAAAGAATGGGGGAGCTAGACAAGAGACCATTTCTAAAGGTATGTCAGCAGAAATCTCACCTGGTGAAGCAGAGATCAGGTCAACCATGATGTGCTCCTAGTGGCAAGAACTCATTAAGAATTCAAGCCGGCATCCCTTCAAAATAGTTACCTATGGTGGAGAATGCCAAGTATGTGTGTTTGTCTTTCATCACTGTCGTCTACTCTTATTCTTGTTGGGAAATGATTTCTGTCAGCATGGATATTATGCATGGATATTTGAATTGATACGATGAACTCACAGAGATTATGCAGTTCAATTGTTTTCAATCTCTTTATCATCCATTCTTTCTGCCAATTGCCTGATGAACTCTGCAAAACCAGAATCTTACTCTTCTTCGGAAACTGAATCTATCTCTGATCATCTGGTCTGTTGTTGTCTAATGATTCCCCGCCATCAGCAATCGACAAAACCCATTCAACACGAGAGATAGGAAGCCAAGCAAAACATACTTGTGGTCATGAACATTGAGAAAGGGTTCATAGCCAAGGAAAGAGCAGCAAAGATGGTTTGTATTTGTCAAAGAACCATCGGTGATCTGTTGGCGATGCAAGATTGCAACCTCCTCTGCTTGTCAGAAAACTACTGAATAAAGTACTTCTATCACATCTTCTTTTGGCCACAGCTCCTCTACATCATCAAGCAATATGGTAGTTGAATAACTTCTCCCTAAGATGGAGGAGAGTTCCTAGTGCCATGGCTGCATCACTTCTCTCGCTGTCCTTTGCATCCACCGCAAGCTCGGATTTGCCACCAAGCTCAGATTTGCTACCAAGCTCATGGCCATTGCATAGAATACCACTAAACTGGTCTATGCAACCGATCTCCATGTAAGCTGAAGCAATCCTGCTGCCTTTAATTTATATACCAAGATGTTAGGCTACGAGATACATGACGTGGAGGCAAAGTATTATGCATATGGGAATCATGCCTATGACATGAGGAGGCAGCTTAAGGGTAAACAACATCATCTTGGAAATGGCCATCATTACGGTCATGTATGGCTTGATTTTGGAGACAATTAATTCTTCACATGGCAGCAGTAGCCAGGTGCCTGCCCTTTGGCATCTAGCTCTTTGGTATTAGAGTTCAATGTGGACCCATAATTGATGCCCTCAAAAGGTGGATTGCTCTTGTTGCTATTGATAAGTCATGCTAGAGTGAACCGAGTGTAAATAAGATGGAGGGCCAGCTTCGTGTCTCTACCTCCATGCTCTGTTTCGTTTTGGAATCTCATAATGGAGACAGCTCGTTTCCCTATCAAAATTCAATCATTGTATGGTAGTGGACACTCAAGAGATAATTGTGAGGCACACTACTGGGAGCTCGATTCACTGATTTTGTTGCTGTTTTCATATCAATCCTTATCATTGTTGTTGCTGGGAGTCATTACTTCTGGTTTGTTCTTAAGTTTTTGGCTGATTCTTTGATCAAACTTCTGGTCAGTTCTATGGTAACTTTTGGTGGTCAATTTCCTTGGTTCTTTTTGGTTACTTTTTTTTTTTTTATCAAATTGGTGGTTCTTATAATCGTCGGATTTTATGTTTTTGTTAATGGTTTGTTGTCTCAACTATTGGTTATATCCCTTTGATTAGTCATGTTTCTTGCACTTATAACACTATTGATCCTTCCATTGGCTTTTATATACCTTGGATTTTCTCTATGATTCTCCTAGTCCATCTTGTATTGTGAAGACTCCCTCTTATTTGATAAGATCAACTTTCTTTTTTACTTTGGAACTCTTTTTTTCTTTGGACATTTAAATACTTCGTGTGGCTCAAAATTTATATCGGATAAAAAATTCTTATGTTTTGGGAATTGAGTGTGTCAATCCCTTTATTTAAGTTCTTGGGTGGGTCTTCTTATTTTTGGTATATATAGTGATTTTGTCTATTGTGACAGATTAATGCCTTTATTGGTTTTTTATTGTCGTCCTTGAGTGACAAGTTTTTCTATTTAGTGATTGTTATCACAATTTTGTATTTGAAATCATGCATCATATTTGTTTAGAATCTTTTTTTTTTTTTTTTATTTGTATCACCCATATTTCTTCTACCCTTTTCTTGGATTGTGCCCCCCTTTTTAAGGTTGTAAAAGTCCTTGTCTTCACTAGTATGTTTTATGTTTATTTGTCAACTTCAACATCTTGATGTATTATGTTAGAGGAAGATAAATGTTGAAGTATCTAGAGAATGAGTGCTGATGAAGTGAAGTCTAAGAATCTCTTTGAACCTTTTTTTCTTGCAGATTTTATCATGGTTTCAGCTCAAGCACGTTTGACTCTCCCCCTTTTGTTCCTTGTAAGAAAATCAGCTGAAGGATAGATTGTTTTTTTTTAACATTGACCATAATCTCTAGCTTAGATACTTTATTGTTCATTATGTTTAGATCTATTTCTAGTTTAAGTTTGGTGTAATTTGATTGGGTACATTGGGAGATATAAGGGTTTAAGTGATTTGTAAGAGAATAATGCATATTTGTAATCATTCATGACTTAAGTTATAAAGAGGATGGACAATAGTCATTCCATAACTCTCTCTTCTCTCTTCTCTCATCTCTCTCTCCTTCTTCTCCCTCTTAATTCCTCTCTCTATACTCTTCAATTTTATACTTTTCATGGTATCACGAGGGACTCACAAGGATAAGGCTACGAACTGGTTTATCCCTTATATTCACGTGAATGAAGAATGACTCCTAGTTCAACTCAAGTTAGTCTTCTAGTAGTTTAGTTTGAATAGACTTATATTAAAGAGTTAGAGTTGGAATGTAATTAAGATTGAAAGACAAGTTGTATAAGGACTCTACCTCCTCATCTACTATAAATAGAGGTGTTGTAATTCGGAATTAATGAAGTTACACATCTCATTATCGAGTTACTCTCTCTCTCTCTCCCTTGCTTGACACAACCTCTCTTTGCTCTTTTATTTTTTCTTCTCTCTACCCGAGAGCTCTTCTTCCCTTTTCTCTTTTTTCTTTCTTCTTTCTCTTGCTCAGAATTATGGAAAAGGGATCCTAAATCCAACATGGTATCAGAGCATTATATTTAGGATCCCTTGTCAAAGGAATGCTCTAGAGAAGTGATGATCAACACCACTCAAAGAATGCTCTTTTATGAAGGAGGAACACAAGGCGAGAGATCAGTGTTCAATTTTTTTTTTTTTATGCTACTGTTTTTCGAATTTAGAAGATGATTCAAGGATGAATATGTGAATGCTTTCATCTTATTATGTTATGGATATGCATGCCTTTCTATCTAGAAGAAACTATCAAAACAGTTTTATCGCTTTGGAAATTCTGTTTGCCGAGACCAGTCCATTATCAGATTATTGGAATTTTTTTTTTTGGGGATAAGAGTTCCCTGATATAGAAGATTGTTATTGAGCCTCTTATGAGTGTTTTTTGGAAAAAAAAATAAGAATAATAATTTAGCATTGATGCTAAATTTTTCCCATACATCGAGTTGATTAAAGAAGTGCCACTTGGTGTTATTATTAGAAATTTTTTGTGCCTATCATGGCTGACGAAAATATGAATATCAAAGGTGATATACTGAGAATCACCACCATACCCTTACGTGGGGTAACAAATTTTATGAGTTGGTCCACCTCGGTTCGGAGGTTTCTTATCACAAAAGACCTATTGGTCACCTCACTACCCGAGGACCACCTCGGTGGGAGTGCTGGTGTAAGACGGCCCCAATGCCTCCATCGGATGTGTCGCACTCGACTACAAATAAGTCATCAAAATTAGGAAGTTGTAGTACGGGTCTGGAGGCGAGAGCTAGTTTGAGAGCTTGGAAGGACTGTATGGCTTCATCATTCCAAATAAAGGAATTTTTCTTGAGGAGACCGGTCAACGGTGCTGCCAAGGGGCCATAGTTGTGGATGAATTTGCGGTAGTATCCTGCTAGGCCCAAAAATCTTCTCAAAGTTGAGCTATTCTGAGGTTGTGGCCAATCGTTGACTGCTTGAATCTTCTCGGGATCAATAGTGACCCCTGCATGGGATATAATATGGTCGAGATAGGCAACATGTGACTTCGCAAAAGAGCATTTAGATTTCTTCAAATAGAGCTGGTAGGCTTGTAATAATTCAAATACTACCCGTAAATCCGCTAAATGCTGTTCCATGGACTTGCAACATATGAGTATATCATAAAAAAAAAAAACACAAATTTTCGTAGATAGTTGTGGAATACCTCATTCATCAATGCCTGAAAAGTGAATGAGGTGTTTGATAACCCAAACGGCATCACCACAAACTCAAAATGGCCGTGATGTGTGCGGAAGGCCGTCTTCTCGATGTCAGACGAGTGCATACAAAGCTGATGATATCTTGAGTGCATACAAAGCTGATGATATCTTGAGTGCAAGTCCAATTTTGTGAAAACCAATGAACCATATAATTCATCCAGGAGCTGCTCCACGACCAGTATAGGAAACTTATCCTTCACAGTTTGAGCATTTAAGTCGTTGTAATCGACACAAAATCGCCATGTGCCATCATGTTTCTTCGCGAGCAAGACTGGTGAAGAGAATGGGGAGCGGTTGCTGTAAATAAGGCCCTGTTGTAGCATGGCCTGGCATTGCCGTTCAATTTCATTCTTCTGGAGGTGTGGATACTGGCACGACCTAGCCACTACCACATCTGAACCTGGTTTTAAACAGATCCTATGGTCACAGTACCTCAAGGGAGGCAATTCGGAAGGCTCTTGGAGGAGGTCCGAGAACTCGTCGAGGAGTTTTTTCATAGTGCTGTTCGGTTGATCCTGTGTGTGGATGGTATGAAGGTGGTGGGGCTTGTCCACTTGACTACCCTGTAATAGCACTTGGCATCAGCCCATTGCAAAGCTCATAGTTAAAGCAGAGAAGTCCCACAAGTTTGGTCCCACTGTTTGTAACCATTTGATGCCCAATACCATATCAAATCCTGCCAAAGGTATGACAAAAAATTCTGAATGAAATAAAGTCGTACCAACTGAGAATTTTACCGCTTGGCTGATCCCATAGCTAGAGACTTTCTCCCCATTGGCCACTGAAACCGTGGTTGTTGGGTGTGGATGATCTGCAGCCGAAGATGCTGAGCAACTGTTAAGCTGAGGAAATTATGTGTGCTTCCTAAATCCACGAGTCCCACGAGTTCCTGGTCTATGACTCGAGCTCTGACTTGCATAGTTTTGGCAGATTTCTGCCCAGTAATGGCATTCAGAGAGATTTCTGGTGGGTCCTCAATAGGACCATCACTGTAGTTTGTTTCCTCGGCTTCCTTTACTTCTAGCCAGCACAACCGTTTACATTGGTGGCCTGCCCTATATGGTTAATCACAGTTGTAGCACAGGTTCTTGGACCTCCGTTCCGCCATCTCTAAACTTGTTAATTTTCTGATATACTGAGCTGGTGGATTACTAGGGCGTGTATCGGCTGGCAAAGTAGTGATCAGATTATTTCTGGGTGGTGGTAATGCTGGATGTGCTACTTGAGGGGAAGTATTTTACCTCCCTTGCCAATGCGTGGAAGTGTTCCGGTCCCCTTGCCAAATTGGTCTTCGATGTTGAAGCCGTTGCCTTTGTTCCATTGCTCGAGCTAAATTCATTGCCCGAGCCAAGTCTGAAAGTGAGTGAAATTCCACCTCTAACCTCAGAGATTCATTGAGGCCTGCTGTAAATAAGTTGACCTGTTGGTCGACCCGCACCAATCGGCCAGCTTGAGCCAATTTTTCTTGGAATTGTTTTTGATACATTTCAATAGACGCGGTTTTTCTCAACAACACCAAATCTCCCAAGGGGTTGCTGTGGGCGGGAGGGCCAAATCTAATTGTGCACAACTCTTTAAAGTCTTCCCAATACAACACTAATCTTTCTAGTTCCACTTGATGAAACCATAGCTGTGCCTCATCTAGCATGTGGAAGGCGGTTAGTACCTTGTCACACTCAGCAGTCCGTTGATTAAAAAAATATTTCTCACATCTATGCAACCAAATTAATGGATCGATTGACCTAGTAAATGTAGGAAAATCCAATTTTGTATACCTGGGTATTGTGCCTCCACCTTGTGGTGCATGGACAGCGGTGCGCCCAACAAACTGCTCCTCCCTTCGGTCTGGGGTAGTGTGTCTCTCTGCCATGATATCAGACATCATGCTAGAGAGTCGCTAGAGTTGCAAGTTAATGCCAGGAAGTTGTTCCAGTTGCTCTCGTTGTTTAGCCTGTGCATCTTGCATCTCTTTGATTATGCTTCTCAGTTCTTCATTGTTGGATGTATCCCCCATGTTACCCTGCTCTGATACCATGTTGGTATGGTCCCTTCTCTTGGATCGAGTAACTCGGCGTGGGATTGGTGAATCTAGCGTTGTAAGAGAGCTGCTGCTCTTGGTTAGGAGGAAAAGAGCCTCCTTTTTGCAGGTAGGCTGCTGTTCTCGGTAAGGGGCTGGGAAGCCCTTGCTGGTCTCGGACAGAAGGGGGATGGCTCTTTGCTGCTCACGGCTGAGAGGGGTTAGGACCCTTCCTGCTAGTGTCCGGGTTGGGGGCTGAAAAAGCCTCTAACTTGGGTGTTGAATTTATGGAAAAGTGAAATACATCATTGACTTCATTAACTTAATATAATTAGAATACATGAACCTTTATTTATAATAGAGGAAGGTAGTAGAATCCAATTACAATAAAACTACCTTTGTCCCAATTACACCCAAACTCTAACACTTAAAGATAAGTCCTAGCATAGTTAAATAACTCAATATAGATGAAAGATAAACGTAACTTAAGCTAGAACTCTTCTAGGATGTGACCATAAGATTAAGATGCCTTTGTGAGTCCTTCTTGATCTTGCAACTTATGATAAGGATGCTAACTCGTGGTAATCATGGTGGGTCCTACTTCTTATGTGTTTGGGCCCATCTTGTGGGCCTTCCTTGGTCGTGTGGGTTTGGGTCTATCTTCCAACACTCCCCCTCAAGCTGGGGGTGAGAGAACAACATGAACTCCCAACTTGCTGCAAATGATGTATATAATCTTTATGTATAAAAGCACATATTCCAATATGCCTTCATCTTCCAACACTCCCCCTCACGTTGTTGCGTCCTTCCATGAGGCCCTGCCGACATAATATAAGTGAGAGTAAAAGTCACTCCTAGCCGGTAAGACATTGCTCCATACTCCAGTCCTAATGCTGGATGTAGGGCACATTTCGTATTCTGTACGTCGTGTGTCTATCGACATTGCTCTGAAGTGTCTACCACCGTGTCCCTCAACAGGACAACGACTCTCAAGTGGTAGGAGTAATAAAAGCCATTACAGGGAGGTAGTGGGTTTATTTATAATGGTGTCCCAATCCGGACACCGGCTCGCATGGTATCCCAACCGTGACATTTGTGAGAGTTAAATTTATCATGGTATCCCAATCCAGGCACCGACTCTCATGGTGTCCCAACTGTGATATTTTTGAGAGTTAAATAAATTATGGTATGAGAAAAGATATTGAGGTCACCTCTTCTTCAATAATAATGTCTTATCCAAAGAGACATAATAGTAGTAGCTGTAATGTAACACAACCATCTTCCAACACATATAACACGAACCAAAATAATAAACTTTGTAGAAGGGGCCATGAAATAATTATAATCCGATATAAATATTTTTTCTTAGATGCAAAAGATTCATCTTTTGTGCTCCTCCTTTCTTGAATATTTTAGCCTCATAAACTTATCCACAATATATGGAATAAAATACCTCTTTCTTGTACTTCTTCTACTTTTCCCCTCAACTTGGGATGTAATGGCAGTGATCCTAGCTTGAACCAAATATCATAGATTTAGCAATAAGCCCAAATAATATATATGTAGTAATAGGCCCTTAAACCAGAGAGAAGTGAGATATTTTCCTGGTATAGCAACTTAAATAGTGACGCAAAATAAAAGGGCATAAATTCGGATTTTTAGATACAACAAAATACCAGCATGACTTTTGATTCTTCCAATGCGAATATATCTTTAAATATAGATCAGATTGACATGAAATTTTCTCTTTCTAAACTTATACTTTAATACATTTCATCCAAGTATAACTTCTCTTCATAAAATATAATTATCGGCAGATAAATAATCTGATAGATTTTGGTCTCTGTCATCTGGCCGAACTAAGTACCGTTTCCTTTTTTTTTTCTTCAATATGACTATTGACACTTCCAAGATCAATATCTTCTTATAAAAAACTCAGATTGAGAATTGGTTGAATAGGTAAGAAAATAGACTTATAGATCTTTCTTTTGATATATAATTATCTATATAAAGTCTCGTTCTTCATAGCATAAAATACCTCAGAAGTTGAAGCTTTTTGCTGCTGCTGCTCGAACCTTTTTTGCAATATAACTTTCGCTGCTTCAAATATCGATTTTTCTTTGTAGATAACTCAGATAAAAAATTGGTTGAATATGTAAGAGAATAGACTTATAGGTCTTTATTTTGATATTTATATATATATCTCCATATTCGTTCTTGATAGCATAAAATACCTGAGAAGTTGAAGCTTTTTACTGCTTGAACCTCTTTCGCAATCTAACCTTTGCTCATTTAAATATTGATTTCTCTTTGTAGATAATTCCGATTGGAAAAAATCATTTTTCCTTGGAAAGTAGACTCAAATATCTTTCCATCAATATATAATTTGCAATATGAAAATCTCAGTATAGATGTGAAAAACGCAAAGAAAACTACGGGTGAAGGGACTGAAAAAACAAAATAACTACGAACCTAGACTTAGCGTTTAGGGGTTTAGAGAAAAGGATCTCATTATCTCTGTGGATTGACCAAGTCAACTCACAGAACCTGCTTTGATACCATGTTGAATTTATGGAAAAGGAAAATACTTAATTGACTTAATTAACTTATTATAATAAGAAAACATGAACCTCTATTTATAATAGAGGAAGGTAGTAGAGTCCAATTACAATAAAACTACCTTTGTCCCAATTCCACCAAAACTCTAACACTTAAAGATAAGTCCTAGCATAATTAAATAACTCAATATAGATAAAAGATAAACATAACTTAAACTTGAACTCTTCTAGGACGTGACCATAAGATTAAGATGCCTCTGTGAGTCCTTCTTGATCTTCCAACTTATGTGATAAGGATGCCAGCTCGTGGTAATCATGGTGGGTTCTACTTCTTATGTGCTTGGGCCTATCTTGTAGGTCTTCCTTGGTCGTGTGACCCATCTTATAATACTCTTAGATATGTGGGCTTTCCTTGGTCGTGTGGGCTTGGGCCTATCTTCCAACATTGGGCAGTCCACGGATTAGAGGTTAGGAGTTCCTAAACTTGTTGCTCACTGGCTTAGAGGCAGAAGAACCTCTGGCCTTTGATGTTCTCGGTATAGGGGCTGAAAAGCCTCTATCTTTGTTCGGAAGAGAGAGAGAGATCCTCTCTTGCTGCTGTGCACGGATTAGAGGCTAAAAACCTCTTGTTGAAATCGGAAAAGAGGAAGAAAATTAAAGAGAGAAGAAAGAAATTCAGATTCAAGAGGGAACCTGAACCTAGAGCTCGTCAAGGAGACCTCCAAACCCTAGAGCTCATTGAGGAGAACTCAAAACCCTGTTTAACCTAATTCAACACTTCCTTTTCTCATTCTCCTTCCCCTCTAAGTAGGGTTGACGCCAACATAGTTTAAGGGTTTAATTTTACAATTTTGCCCCTATGGCAATTGAACTTAAATAATGCATAAAAACGAATTTAAAACAATATGGAAATAAAGCAATTAACTCAGTGACTCAGCGCGCCTCCCTTGGATGACTCAGTTAGCTATTGAGTCTTCAACATAACGTAACCGAAAAAAATTTAGGGTGTACGCTTACCTTCTGAAATTTGGGGCAAACTGAAGCCGAATGAGGAAATCAAAGCCGAATCAAAGTAGAATCGAAGAAATTGACGCCAAAATGTCAAAAATCGAAGAAAATTGAAATCGAAGGAAATCAGTAAGTATTTTGGGGGAAAAGAGAGCAGCGACAGGGAGAAGGGCGTGGGAGGCCGAGAGGGAGAAGAGAGGGAAAAGAGAGGAGAGCTGAGAGGGAGGCCGGGAGGGAGAGGGGGAGAGAGAGAGAGAGAGAGAGAGAGAGAGAGAGAGAGAGAGAGAGAGAGAGAGAGAGAGAGAGAGAGAGAGAGAGAGTAAATCCAATCTTCAAAATCTTCGGTTTCTTCCATATATTCTTCTGGATATCCTTGAGGGCTAGACACAGTTTCTATCCCTGATTCTGATGTATCTTTCGTAGTTGATACGTTTCCTAAAGTGACAGGGACGTCTACAATATCTTCATAACATAGGAGTTTATTATCTATTTTTTCTAAAGTGTTTTCTACATGTTGTGCTAAAGCTTGTAAGGTTGCTGGATTTGTAGTCTGTTTACAGCTGCCTAAAACAGGACATTGACAAGTGCTGGGTGTTTTTTGTTTTTGAGGTGTACTGGGGCCACCACGCTCCGCTAGAAGAAGAGGAGAAATAGTAGGAGAATAAGAAGTTTGGACAGGAACTATGCTGGAATTCTTATGGAAATGGAGATAGTCACGGGAAATGGTAAGAGAGCCATTATTATGGAGGATAAAATTGAGACCGAGGATAAAATCAACTTTAAGTTTAAGGTCTCGGACCCAGGTTAAAGGTAAAGGATAAGAAGCAGAAAAGGTAGAACAATTAGTAAAGAACTGGAGTTGGCCATTGTCAAAATATTGGGTATAAGGATTATACGTACCATCAACTTGTTGACTAAGAACAGTCTTGGAGGTATATTTGATATATTGTTGGGGGACAAGTCTCCGGTGAATGATACATTTAGTACAACCGGAATCTACTAAGGCGTCAAGGACTATGGAATGTTTATCGGGAAATGTAAGCTTAGCTCTAACTAGGATACTGGAAAAAGTTTTGTCTTGGTTACAGACTAAAGAAAGATCAGGTGCAGTAGATGGAGTGACAGTGATACCATCATAGGAATCTTGTTCTAAGGCATCTAATCGGTGTTTTAATAAAGTAATCTCATCTTCACAGTTGCTAATTTTTCGGGAAAGGATTTCTAGCTTAGTAGTGGAAATCTGACTTGTCTGTGGAGTGGTGTTTGGTTGGATGCCTAGCTGATTAAGACAAGGGAGACAGGCTTCTATAAAGCATAAAGAACACTTAGCACGTTGTTTCTTACTCGGATACCATTTACACTGGAAACATGGGTTACTATCTAATCCTGTGAACCATAACCAGGAATGAGGACAGTCTTGGGTAGTATCCATCATGTCTAAGTGATAGTCATCTTCATTGAGATCTAGTATAAGGTCAGAATCTGAGTCAGAGTCAGAGGAAGGTCCTACAGTTGGTAGACTGACTATACTATAGATATATTCTGTATCTGACATGTATTCATCTACTTCTATTAAATCTTGTTGAACATTTTCAACTAAGGTAGATCTGCGAGAATTAATATTTTGTCTTTTTGGACAAGTGTTGGCTAAATGTTCTGTCTGTCCGCAAATATAACAAGTAAGTTTATTTTTATATGTTCTTTTGGGGTTAAAGCGTCTAACATGTTTATCTCTATTAAGATATGGCTTCCTACTTTTGGATCTTCTGATAAAGTAATTTTTTCTAAATTTATTAGTCTTTCTTGGTTTGTGTTTTGAGTCTTTTAATCCATAAGCCTGTGCTGTGTAAATCTGTTTACAAAATCCAAAGTCATCTCCTTTAAGTTGTCTTTGAATCTGGATGTCAGTACATTTTTCTTGTAAGATCTGCATAATAAATTTAGTTCTTTGTCCTATGGAAAAGACACTATTTGGATTGGGTTCTTCAATTTTCTGCCATTTTTCATAAATTTCTTTTCCTAAAGCACTTGGTAATTTTCTAAATAATTTTATTCCTAAATCTTTATTAAATGCATTTCCAGAAATGCATGTATAATAGAAATAATCTTGTAGAAATTTTTTGACATATTTATAATTATAAAGGCTAAGTTGTTCTAAATGTATAACAGCATCTCTTTGAAGAGTTATAGAACCTAAATTTGGGTCTTCACCTGTTACTAATTGAAAGACTTTATTAACAAAATTGTATGGGTTAGGTCCTAAACTCATTAACTGGCCAAATTGGGTTGGATCATATCTTTTATAACTTTCCCAGAGGGCCTTAGTACTTTCTCCTAAAAAAGTTTCTAAATATCTATACATTTCCTCTACGTCTTGAGATTGAAAGTGTTGGATATAATCTGAGACTACTTGGTTTTTCCAAAGGTCTAGTACAGTTGTCCATTCTTGGGGGTCATGTGCTGAAAGGTTAAGGATTTTTCCTTTTCCTTTGTCTTGGAAAGTAATAGGTCTTTCGACATCCTTTCTTTTGCCTCTAGGGTGTACAGGTTTTTCTAAAGTTATAGATTCTGTGTATGGTATTCTGGGCATGTTGCCGGAATGGAAAACTTCTCTAGGAGGAGGAGTAGGATAAGTTGTATAATTATTAGGGTTATTTACTGAAGAACTCTCTGCTTCCATATAATCCTTGATACTAGAAATATCTTCTTCAGAAGGAGCTAAAGGCATAGTGCCAATTCTAATATTAAATTCTTCATCATAATATAAATATTCTTCTTCTTTGATCCTTTTATTTTTTATTAAATCTTCTTCGAGATGAAGTAATTCTCTTTCTGAAAGATGTAATTCTAATTCTTTGGGATAAATGATTTCATCTTTTACTAATTCTATGTTGGCTAAATCATAATTCTCACTGGAAATGGATTCATTATCTTCTGTATTTTTTTGTTCATAACTATTGAATCTAATATTCACATTTCCTTTTGTATCTGTATACATAAGACTTTCTTCGGGACTGATAATTTTTTCTTCTCTAAACTTCAGGTTCCAATCTAAACCGGCTAATTCTTCAGGAGCAAATTTTATGGGTTTTAGTAATTTTATGCCTTTATTACCAATTAAGTTTACTACATCATCAATTTTTATTTTAAACCTAGTTGTACTTGAACTTGTACATCTTCCTAAAAAGCCAATGCATAATAGCAAATTATTTCCTACAAAGGAATCGTATCCTTTTGTCTGGATTCCTATTTTTATATATTTTCTGAAGTCTTGTAATCCTATCAGAAAATCTGGAGAGCAATAAAAAATGCCACCATTCTGATTCATATCTATTTCTGTTATTCCTAACATGGTTTTTTTAGGGTCTGCCCATCTATCATCATAAATACTTAATAAGGTTTTTGTTCCCAAATGTTTTCTTCCTAATCCTTTTATTCCTATAACAATCAGTCCTAAATGGATTAGAGAATATATCCTTTTTATTTCTTTAAAAGCTGGTTCTGATATAAGATTAACATTTACTGAATCTTGTCCTACACAACTGATCTGGAGTTCTCTATAATGTCTAAATAATCCTGTATGGAAATTAAGAGGTCCTGTTCTATAAAAGTGTCTAGGATTTAGTAAATTTAGTTGGTTGTTACTAAATATAGTTAAGTCTTGATCTACGTCAATAATATCATCTAATTGAATGTCTTGTTGTTGGGACAGAAGACTACTTCTTCCTGTGAGTCTATCTAGAATATTTAAATTCCCAAAGGAACTTGTTATTTCTTCGGAGGTACTTCTCCGTGAAATTGCCATGGTTTCTTAACAATACTGGCTTTAGGTTGATCAATTTTTACTGCCTTAAGTTTTTGAGTAATAGCTTCTATTTCTTTATCTATATTTTGCTGAGCACTTTTACTTGTTCTTAAATAATCTAAGTTTTCTGCTAATCCTCCTATTCTAGTTCTAAGAGCTTTTATTTCTTCTAGAATTTTAGTAATAGAAAATTCTATGTCTGTTATTTTTGTTTAAAGGGTGGTTCCTAAACTGATAAGTAAGTCTACAATACTGTTTAGTTGTGCGTTTTGGCCGTGTAGACTATGTTCTTCACTATTTAAATGACACTTTAAAGAACTAAAACCGATGAATTTATGATCAGCTTTTGAAGGTATTCTTAAATCTAGATATTCAATTTTCTTGAAAGGTTCCAGGATGTATCTGGCTCTGATACCAATTCAAGGGGGGTACTCTTTTTCTTCTGGAGTATTCAGATCTACTTAATCAGGATTATTTAATTCTGGGGAATTTACTCTTCTTAATATTTGTCTTCTAGGTGTTCTTGGGATTATGATAGGTCTAGGTATTTCAAATACTCTAATATAATGATTAAGTGACAAAACAAAACAGATAAAACTAAAAATTATAAGATTACTAAAAATTATGACTAGTGCAATATTAACAAAGATCATATATTTTTTCTAAACACTTTAGTATAATGGCAATAAACAAGAAAATATCTGATTCTAACAGTTCTTCTAAATGTCTAGGTATCCAGATAAAATATTCAAACAGTCTTAAAATAAGAATACTCAAAATCCAAATATAGCTATAAGTTCCTATTATGTAAAAATAAAAGCGTACGTCTGCAAAGTATTATAAAACAGGCTTAAATATATATAACAAGGAGGCAAGTATCTGAGTATAAATCTAGCAAACTGGTGCAGTAAGAAAGAAACAAGCCAGATGTACATAAAGAGCGGGTACGGCGGCGTTGTAGCAACCGGGAGCGACGCTTGGTCCCGTGAGACAAAGGTCTCTTGGGAGCAGAGGCGGCTGTCAGGGTAAAACCCTCACCCAGTAGTATTCCAGCCTAATATACCCAACCTTAGAAACAGAAATCTCTAACAAACAATAAATGCAGTAAGGATAAGAGCAAGAAGGATGATACCAACAGTAATCAAAAGAACTAGCATATGAAGAGAAGAAGACAAATTAAAAGAGAGGATTATATGAAAACAAAACTTCCTGAGAGAAACTCCATACTCGTTCTCTTTTTCTAGTTTCCAACTGGTCTCAGCACTCAGGACTAACAGAGGTGTGTGCTTTCCTAGCAATAAGCTTTGGGCACGGGCTCCGTCAAAATTCCAACAACTAGCCCTTAGTCACAGTAGACATATGCGGGCAAACAAATGGAACTCAGGACCGTGAACCCTCAAAGGATTACACAATGCTTTTACTGTTAGCAAGAGATGAACTTGAAGTAAGAGAAAACTATTACAGAGAAACGAGCAGGAGGTTCTCTGAGGAAGGTCCCGAAAAGCTAGTAAATTGACGAGGAAGAGAGGAAAGGACTTACAGGAACAAGATCAGAAACAATTACTGGAAGGAAAGGAGAAAGGCCATGAAAGACATTGGAAGCAGCTAGAGTGTATGCTCAAACCGTGCTTTCATTCATATCCACTTTGAAATATACAAGGGCTTTTATAGCCAAAGGTTACCGACACTGGGAGGCAGAAGGAATCACCCGGGTGCTCATTGGGCCCCATCGTCAGTGATATGTCCTTGAGTGCTTTCCAGATGTTCGGTGAGACATTATGTCTCAAAAAAGAAAAAGTACAATCATAGATATCTTTACAAAAGGGTACAGTAAAAGTAAACTTCTGGAGGAGTCTTGTCTTGAAAACCGTGTGCCATACTATGTGCTGAGAAAACCGCTTCTAGAGGAGTCTTATCTTGAAAATCATGTCTTGAATACCATATGCTGCTGAGAAGCTTAGTGTTGAAAACCAGGTCTTGAAAACCATGGGCTATATGAAAACCATGTGCTGAGTTTTTTTTTTTTTTTTTTTTTGTCTTTTCTAACCAGTCTCTTTTCTAATTAGAATCTTATCTTCAAATGGTGATCGTTATCTTCTGTCTTTACTTTCCATCCAACGTGATAAGGTTATGGATGGCTTCTGAGTCGTAGTCATAGTCTTCATCTTCTTCTTGAGAGTAACATTGGAGAGTCTGGGTCCCAGTAGACCCGGTCCTGCTGGAAGAGTCTGAAGAGCTTTTCTGTTCGTATCCTTGTTCTTTTAAATATGCCTTGAAATAATCATCCATCATCTTTTTGATTTCGTCTTTTTCTACAAGGGTCGTTGTCTGCTGTTCTTTTTCTTTTGCTTTTTCTTTTTCTTTTTCTTTTTCTTTTTCTTCTGGCATTTTTGGCAAATGCCCAGCCATCAACGGACTTGATGTGTCTTTACCGGCTGCCGTTTGAGCCGGACTAGCTAGTGAAAACCCTTCACTAGTAGGGATCTGGGTACAGAAAGTACCTGTTGCCTTTGCTTTCCACATTCTATTTTCTTTTTCTAAAGTCTCAATATATTCTTTTTGGAAATCATTTTTCTCTTCTAACAACCTCCTTTTCTCATTCAACCTTTGAATAGTCTTGGTAAGAGTCTCACAATGGTCACAGAAAATAATCTTTTTAGTATCCTTGGCTACGCTGTATGTAACTTGATCTTCTCGAAGATGTCTGAGGGAAGGAGCAATATAATAATTTGTTCCTATTGTTAATTTTGCTGCTTCTAGAGCTTCCTGAAGATTATTGAAACCTTTGTATACTGGCCTTTGATAATTATAAATATGTCAAAAAATTTCTACAAGATTATTTCTATTATACATGCATTTCTGGAAATGCATTTAATAAAGATTTAGGAATAAAATTATTTAGAAAATTACCAAGTGCTTTAGGAAAAGAAATTTATGAAAAATGGCAGAAAATTGAAGAACCCAATCCAAATAGTGTCTTTTCCATAGGACAAAGAACTAAATTTATTATGCAGATCTTACAAGAAAAATGTACTGACATCCAGATTCAAAGACAACTTAAAGGAGATGACTTTGGATTTTGTAAACAGATTTACACAGCACAGGCTTATGGATTAAAAGACTCAAAACACAAACCAAGAAAGACTAATAAATTTAGAAAAAATTACTTTATCAGAAGATCCAAAAGTAGGAAGCCATATCTTAATAGAGATAAACATGTTAGACGCTTTAACCCCAAAAGAACATATAAAAATAAACTTACTTGTTATATTTGCGGACAGACAGAACATTTAGCCAACACTTGTCCAAAAAGACAAAATATTAATTCTCGCAGATCTACCTTAGTTGAAAATGTTCAACAAGATTTAATAGAAGTAGATGAATACATGTCAGATACAGAATCTATCTATAGTATAGTCAGTCTACCAACTGTAGGACCTTCCTCTGACTCTGACTCAGATTCTGACCTTATACTAGATCTCAATGAAGATGACTATCACTTAGACATGATGGATACTACCCAAGACTGTCCTCATTCCTGGTTATGGTTCACAGGATTAGATAGTAACCCATGTTTCCAGTGTAAATGGTATCCGAGTAAAAAACAACGTGCTAAGTGTTCTTTATGCTTTATAGAAGCCTGTCTCCCTTGTCTTAATCAGCTAGGCATCCAACCAAACACCACTCCACAGACAAGTCAGATTTCCACTACTAAGCTAGAAATCCTTTCCCGAAAAATTAGCAACTGTGAAGATGAGATTACTTTATTAAAACACCGATTAGATGCCTTAGAACAAGATTCCTATGATGGTATCACTGTCACTCCATCTACTGCACCTGATCTTTCTTTAGTCTGTAACCAAGACAAAACTTTTTCCAGTATCCTAGTTAGAGCTAAGCTTACATTTCCCGATAAACATTTCATAGTCCTTGACGCCTTAGTAGATTCCGGTTGTACTAAATGTATCATTCACCGGAGACTTGTCCCCCAACAATATATCAAATATACCTCCAAGACTGTTCTTAGTCAACAAGTTGATGGTACGTATAATCCTTATACCCAATATTTTGACAATGGCCAACTCCAGTTCTTTACTAATTGTTCTACCTTTTCTGCTTCTTATCCTTTACCTTTAACCTGGGTCCGAGACCTTAAACTTAAAGTTGATTTTATCCTCGGTCTCAATTTTATCCTCCATAATAATGGCTCTCTTACCATTTCCCGTGACTATCTCCATTTCCATAAGAATTCCAGCATAGTTCCTGTCCAAACTTCTTATTCTCCTACTATTTCTCCTCTTCTTCTAGCGGAGCGTGGTGGCCCCAGTACACCTCAAAAACAAAAAACACCCAGCACTTGTCAATGTCCTGTTTTAGGCAGCTGTAAACAGACTACAAATCCAGCAACCTTACAAGCTTTAGCACAACATGTAGAAAACACTTTAGAAAAAATAGATAATAAACTCCTATGTTATGAAGATATTGTAGACGTCCCTGTCACTTTAGGAAACGTATCAACTACGAAAGATACATCAGAATCAGGGATAGAAACTGTGTCTAGCCCTCAAGGATATCCAGAAGAATATATGGAAGAAACCGAAGATTTTGAAGATTGGATTGAAAGAATGGTGGAATTAGATTATACTTTCTTAGACACAGAAAAATTATATTTACTTTATGATTGATATTAATGTTTTAGGCAGCTGAGAGGGAGGCCGGGAGGGAGAGAAAGGGAGGCCAAGATGGAGGCTGAGAGGGAGGAAAAGAATTTCAGAGGAAGAAGAGACGAGAGAAGAAGGAGACCGAGAGAGGGAAGAGTTCGGGAGAGACATAATTTTTTTTTCAATGATACGTTTCGACGCGTCCCGCTTGCTTCATCTAGTTGATTTGCAATATATTGCGGAATCCGAAATCCTGAAATTAAACCGTGGGTGTTATCTTCGTATTCATCAACATGAATCCGGCACTGGTGCTCCACTAATGACATTTGGAGATGAACTGACTAATGCGGCTGGAGCACATCTTATAATAATCTTAGATATATGAGCCTTCCTTGGTTGTGTGGGCTGGAGCCCATCTTCCAACACTCCCTCTCAAGCTAGGGGTGAGAGAACATCATGAATTTCCAACTTGTTGCAAATGATGTATAGAATATTTTTGTACAAAATGGCTAATCTTCCAATATGCCTTCATCTTCCAACACTCCCCCTCACGTTGTTGCGTCCTTCCATGAGGCCTTGCTGGCATAATATAAGTGAGAGTAAAAATCACTCCTAGCCGGTAAGACATTGTTCGATACTCCAGTCCTAATGTTGGATGTAGGGTACACTCTGTCTTCTATAGGTCGTGTGTCTATCGGCATCGCTCTGAAGTGTCCACTACCCTGTCCCTCCACAGGACAACGACTCTCAAGTGGTAGGAGTAATAAAAGCCATTACAGGGGGGTAGTGGGTTTATTTATAATGGTGTCCCTATCCGGACATCGACTCTCATGGTATCCCAACCGTGATATTTTTGAGAGTGAAATTTATCATGGTGTCCCAACCGTGATATTTTTGAGAGTGAAATTTATCATGGTGTCCCAA
The DNA here is from genome assembly GCF_029961685.1 of Aristolochia californica. NCBI lineage: Eukaryota > Viridiplantae > Streptophyta > Magnoliopsida > Piperales > Aristolochiaceae > Aristolochia > Aristolochia californica. The sequence continues at coordinate 27,156,496 of NW_027181771.1, forward strand.
TCCAGGCACCGACTCTCATGGTGTCCCAACCATGATATTTTTGAGAGTCAAATAAATTATGGTATGAGAAAAGGTACTGATGCCACCTCTTCTTCAATAATAATGTCTTATCTAAAGAGTCATAATAGCAGTAGCTGTAATGTAGCATGACCATCTTCCAAGACATATAACACGAACCAAAATAATAGGCCTTGTAGAAGGACCCAAGAAATAATCATAATCCGATATAAATATTTTTTCTTAGATGCATAAACTTCATCTTTTGTGCTCCCCCTTTCTTAAATATTTTGGTCACATAAGTATCCACAACATATGGAATAAAATACCTCTTTCTTGCACTTCTTGTACTTCTCCCCCTCAAGCTGGGAGGTAATGGCAGTGATCCCAGCTTGAACCAAATATCATAGATACAACAATAAACCCAAATAATATAGATGTAGTAATAAGCCCTTAGAGAAGTGAATATTTTCCTGATATAGCAACTCAAATAGTGACTCAAAACAAAAAGAGCATAAATTCGAATTTTTTAATGCAACAGAATACCAGCATGACCTTTGATTCTTCCAATGTGAATATATCTTTAAATATATATCAAATTGACATGAAATTTTCTCCTTATGAAACTAGACTTAAATAAATTTCATCAAAGTATAAATTCCCTTCATAAAATGTAATTATCAAAAGATAAATAATCTGATTGTTTTCGGTCTCTATCATCTGGCCGAACTAAGTACTGTTTTTTTTTTCCTGCATGACCATTGACTCTTCCAAGATCAATATCTTCTTATAAAAAACTCAGATCGAGAATTGGTTGAATAGGTAAGAAAATAAACTTATAGATCTTTCTTTCGATATATAATTCTCCATATAAAGTCTAGTTCTTGATAGCATAAAATACCTCGGAACTTGAAGCTTCTGCTGCTACTTGAACCTTTTTTTTCAATCTGACCTTTGCTCATTCAAATATCGATATCTCTTTGTAGATAACTCCGATAAAAAAAACTTGTTTTTCCTTGGAAAGTAGACTCAAATATCTTTCTGTCAATATATAATTTTTAATATGAAAATCTCAACATAGAGGTGAAAAACGCAAAGCAAACTACGGGTGTAGGGACTAAGAAAAATAACTACGAACCTAGACTTAGGGTTTAGAGAAAAGGATCTTATTATCTCTGTGGGTTGACCAAGTCAACTCACAGAACTTGCTCTGATACCATGTTGAATTTATGGAAAAGAGAAACACTTTAATGACTTCATTAACTTATTATAATCAGAGTACATGAATCTCTATTTATATGAGAGGAAGGTAATAGAGTCCAATTACAATAAAACTACCTTTGTCCCAATTATACCCAAACTCTAACACTTAAAGATAAGTCCTAACATAATTAAATAACTCAATATAAATAGAAGACAAACATAACTGAAACTAGAACTCTTCTTTGAGGACATGACCATAAGATAAAGATTCCAGCTCGTGGTTATCTTTGTGAGTCCCTCTTGACTTCCAACTGATGTGATATGGATGCTTGCTCGTGGTAATCATGGTGGGTCTTACTTCTCAGGTGCTTGGGCCCATCTTACAATACTCTTAGAAATTATATTGATCTTGGAAGAGTCAAAGGTCATGTTGAAAATAAAAAATAAACAGTACTTAGTTTGGCCAGATGGCAGAGACCAAAAACAATCAGATTATTTATCTTCTGATAATTATATTTTATGAAGGAAACTTACACTTGGATGTAATGTATTTAAGTCTAGTTTCATAAGGAGAAAATTTAATGTCAATCTGATATATATTTAAACATATATTCGCATTGTAAGAATCAAAGGTCATGCTAATATTTTGTTGCATTGAAAATCCGAATTTATGCATTTTTTTTGAGTCACTGTTTGAGTTGCTATATCAGAAAAATATCTCACTTCTCCCTGGTTTAAGGGCTTATTACTACATCTATATTATTTGGGCTTATCGTTGTACCTATGTTATTTGGTTCAAGCTGAGAATATTGCCATTACCTCCCAGCTTGAGTTGGAGAAGTAGAAGAAGTAAAAGAAAAATGTATTTTATTCCATATGTTGTGATAAGTTTTATGTGACCAAAATATTCAAGAAAGGGGGAGCACAAAAGATGAAACATTTGCATCTAAGAAGATATTTTTTGCAGCAAAGAAAATTGAAGATCAAGAATCCTAACTCGCAGTAATAATTGTGGTAATTATTGGTGATACCTTACTCGACTCGACTCGATTCTATTTCTTTGGTTGGATTATTATTTTGAGGTATTCGCAACATATTCCTTGGTCAACATATTATTTGGTGCAGATACTCGCATCGGATTACTTTATAGGTCATTTTACAAGGATTTTATTATTTTGGTTTGTGTTATATGGGCCTAGGCCCATTTCAGCTAGCTATTGTGTCTTTTTGGATGAGACATTATTATTGAAGAAGTGGTGGCCTCAACATCCTATCTTCCTCTTTACTTATTACCCATTGGTTATTTGACAACCTTACTCCTACCATCCTATATTTGACTCTCACATACATCTTTGGGCCAACCTTTTGCGTGTTGCTTCAGTTGGGAGTTTAAGTCCATTATAGTTGGGTATTTTAAGTCCATTAAGACTTTTTTATGTAATCGTGGGTCTTTTATCGCCGTCTTGTGAATGACAAGCATTTATCACCCATTTCTACCTGTGAAAGTTAGTGCCCGGGTTGGGACACCGTGATGGAAGAACTTATTACTACATATATGTTACCCCCTTTAATTGGCATTTATTACTCCTACCACTTGAGAGTCGTTGTCCTGTGGAGGGACATGGTGATGGAGGAGTTTTATTACACTTCTGAGCATATTGCGTATAGACCTACTACTTGCGAAAGATAGGAGTGCCACTAGCTGAGAATGGTAGGAGTGTGCCCTACATCCAACATGGGTTATGAATTGAGTATGGAGTGATGTCATACAGCTTGGAGTGATTTTACTCTCACTAATCTTATGCCAGTTGGGCCTCATGGAAGAGAACACTAACGTGAGGAGGAGTGATGAAAGATATAGAGGACTGCCATTTTATACGAGAAGATCTTATATATCATTTGTAGCAAGCTGGGAGTTTATGATGTTCTCTCACCCCAACTTGAGCGGAGTGTTGGAAGATGAACCCAAACCCATAAGATATGGATCCACCATGCTCACATGAGCTGGTGGGATCCACCACGATCACTTGAGGTGGCATAAGAAGTCTTACACAATAAGAAGTCTTATAGAGCCAAAATTATTATGGGAACAAGTCTCATAGAGGAGTTTCAGTTTAAAGGAGTTTTAGTCATGTTAGTCTTTTATTTATATTGGGTTATTTAATTATGCTAGAACTTATCTTTAAGTGTTAGAGTTTGGGTGTAATTGAGACAAGGGTAGTTTTATTGTAATGTGACTCTACTACCCTCCTCTATTATAATTAGAGCTTCATGTACTCTGCTTACGAACAAGTCAATGAAGTATTTCTCTTTTCCATAAATTCAACAGCATCAATGAATCTACTAGTATTATTAGTGGACATTTCGGTTCTCTTTCTACGATGACTTGAAGGTGACGGGGTACTTCTTTGAGACTGCTCAGCTGCCGACTCATTCCCGCTAAAGAGTGGCGATGGAGTATCCCTATCTACATCGACATCTTCAAGCTCATCCATCGGTGCATGTTCTGACTCACAGAGGAGTTCATCGCCCAGATCTATAGGAGTTATACTTGTTGTCCCCATGGCTATTGAGTTTTCCACTAACAAAGCCAATTTGTTGTAAAGCGGGCGGCCTTCACGTCTATACTTCTCATCGTCTCTATGCTCCTACAAGAATAAAACATCTTTTAGACGTCTTAGAATAAGAGTTCTTGTAATGCGAAAAACATACAAAATATTTTGCAGTACATCATGATTTACTGACCTTTATGTAGTCTTGTCATACAGAATTACATACAATAGCTTGTTGTGTGGTTACATCCTAACCGAACCACTAGCGTTGAGACAGCTCGTCACTGTTTGGTAAGTTTTCTTCCATGATCTTGTTTGATTCTTGAGTTGCTCAACAGTTTTTTTATTGACTGCGTCTTCATTGAACTTATTGACACAATTCATATATACCTCATGCTTCCAAACCCCATTGGTCAATTTGTTTCCTATATTGACTTGGTTGACCAAGAGATTGAAAATTTTTGTTATCTTCTTCAAAGGTCCAAATGTCATATGATCAAGCAATTTACTATCTTCTTCCAACCATTTATAATCTAAATCCGAGATGGTCCTCATGGAAAAAACTTTATCAGACAACCTTTACCAGTCATAGTAACTAGGGACACATGGAAACACAAACCACTAAAAATAAAATACCACATGGTGGATATTTATGACACCCGAATTTATTCACCACATGACAACATCATTCCATAGCACTTTAAAATTATTTAACAACATTCTATAACATTTCAAAATTAATCAAACTAATTCCATTGCAGATGTCGTAAACAATGCAAAAACACACTCATCAAGTCCAAACATATTAATGGGCTCTCTGGAAAGAACGTAACCAAAGGAAATTCAAATTCAAATATTGCCCTGTTGAGGTTTTGACAAAACAAATATCTAGTCAAGTCTCTGTATGGCTCTTAAATAGAAAAAAAATTCAAAAAATTTAGTGGCCCCCTTGGCAGCTCAGATTTGACTACTGCAGAACTTTCTGGTCTTTTGCACGGTCTCTAGGTCTTCACCAGCCATCTCACAGGCCTCCTCTGTATCAAAGGCGACTCAACAGTAGTCATCAATTGGTGTGCAAACCATGGTCAACCACCGTGGCGACATTGGGATATGTTTAAAGAAATCTATAATTTACTTTCTAGGTTAAATTGTATATGGAAACAAATTCCATGCACTGCTAATCACTTAGCAGACTCTCAGGCTAAAAAGGGTGTGTCTCTCCAACACTTTGTTGTGGAGTCCGCCCCCCAAAGCTAGGTTTGTATTCCTTTATCTGTTTATCAATATACACACATTCATAAAAAAAAAAGTCCAAATTCACCGAACACCCCCGGTAGAGCTTCATATGACTTCATAGTCACTACGAACTGTACCTCGTTATTGATAGGGGTTGGGTTTCATTGGCTAATGGACGCCCGTGTAGGCGACTCAACCTTGTTTGAACCACACTAAACCCCCTAAACCATAAACCTTATCACCCCAAACTCTAAGCTCCTGAACCCTAAAGCCACAAAAACCCAAAACCTAACTGCTATTAACCCTAAACCATGGAACCAGAACATAAACCCTAAACCCTAAACCATAAAAATCCTAAAAGCCCCAAACCCTAAACCCTAATTGAGAACCCTAAAAAAATAAAAAAAACCCTAAGCCCTTAAATACCCTGAACCATACCCTAAATTCCCTACACCCTAACACTAAACCCAAAATTATACCTTATAAAGACGAAATTGAACCCTAAATATCATAAACCCTAACCCTAAATCCCGAAATTATGCAGTAACTAAACAATCAATACAAATTACGCACACAGAAATTAAAATTAAATCAAACAAAATACTATATTAATTGAAAAAAAATTAGGGTTTAGGCTTACGTTCTGAAATTTGGGGAAAACTGAAGCCCAACGGGGAAATTGAAGCCGAATGGGGAAATCAAGGGAAATTGATTTAGAATTGAAGAAATTGACACCGAAATGTGGAAAATCAAAGAAAATTGAAATCATAATAGGGGAAATCGAAGGAAATCGATAGGTCTTTTAGGGGAAAAGAGAGCAGTGACAGGGAGAAGGGAGTGGGAGACCGAGAGGGAGAAGAGAGGGAGGTTGAGAGTGACAAAAGAGGTCTACGACGGTGAACCAAGGCTGACGGATAAGCCAAGACCAGAGTTCACGCTATGGTTTTCCCGGGGACGAAACACTTCAGATGGAGGCTGATGGCACACAGCCCAACAGAGAGCTCTTAGCTTAGATGGCGGTGGACGGAACCACCACGACCTCAAGGGACTAACGGCACAGTCCAGACAGAGGACTTCACACTCTCTGGTTTCTCGGCGAGGGAGACGAAGAGGTTTCGGGAATGAATCTCGTGCCTTCCTTCCCTCCATTTTCTATTTGAACTTAGGTCTTAGGAGGATTATTAAATAACGGCCCATGGGCCCAATACAATGTCACCCAATCCATTAAGCCCTATTTAATTACCCTAAGTACATAACACAAATTATACAACAAGTATTAACATAAATTCTATCTAATATACATCCCAAGATATCGTTACATACCCCCTCAAATTGATGCTAGTGAGTCAACCAGCAACAATTTGCCAACCAGAAAATTATGCCGTTGTTGAGACAATGCTTTAGTGAAGACATCAGCCACTTGAGAATCCAAAGAAATGTACGGAAGAGATATTACCCGGTGCTCCAAAGTGTCGTGGATAGAGTGACAGTCAACCTCAATGTGCTTGGTGAGCTCATGGAAAACAGGGTTGGCCGCAATCTGAATAACACTTGTATTATCCGCATGAAGTGGTGTAGGTGAGGTCTGAGGAAATTGGAGCTCTGCAAGAAGACCGAGAAGCCAAATAACTTCAGAACACGCAGTAGACATAGCTCGATACTAAGCCTCGATGGATGACTTGGACACCTGGTCCTGTTTCTTACATTTTCAAGAAATCAGTGTATCCCCTAAAAACATACTCCAACCTGTAGTAGAGCGACGGGTATCAGGGCACCCTGCCAAATCAGCATCACTATGGGGGGGTTAGTCAACTTGAAGGACAAGATGATCTTCAACCACATAACGCCCTTCTCCACTTGAAGTCGTTAGTGGACCGCAGATGAAGCTTCATCTCGATGTAGGGGATGAAGGGGACCTTCATCTCCACGGTTTAATTTCAATCATGTGGAAGAAGGCCCTTTTTGATCTTCTTCGAATTGAAGGACGGGCGACGCCCTCGGCCTCGCTCTCTCTCCTCGCACCCCCCCCCATCGCGCGTTGTCTTTTTCTTTTTTCTTCCTCTCTCCCACACTCCCTTCCCTCTCTCGTCTCCTTGCGCCCCCGACATTGTTCTCGTCCTTCGTCTCCCTGCGTCCCCGACGTTGATCTCGGCCACTATCTCAGTTCCCTCTCGTCTCCGGCTTCAACTCTCGGCCTCGCCCTCTCTGTCGCACCCCCTCTCTCGTCTCCGTGACTCCCTCTCTTCTCTCGGACAAGCTCTCTCTCGCTTCTCTCTCTCTATTCCCTCCCGACCTCCCTTTCTTCTCTGTCTTCTCCCTCTCTTCTCCCTTTTGGCCTCCCACTCCCTTATCTCTCTGGCTAGTCTCGATTAGGCATCGATTAGGCATCGATTTCACCCTTCGGCTTCGGATTTCCCCCTTCGATTTCACCCTTCGGCTTCACCCTTCGGCTTCGGATTTCCCCCTTCGATTTCACCCTTCGGCTTCGGATTTCCCCTTCGATTTCACCCTTCGGCTTCGGATTTCCCCAAATTTCAGAAGGTATGCCTAAACCCGATTTTTTTTTCATTAAATTAGTGTTTTATTTGAGTTAAATTTATTTTCAGTGCGTAATTGGGGGTTATTTGTGCATTATTTTGGGATTTAGGGTTACGGTTTATAGTCTAAATTAGGGTTTAGGGTTTAGTGCGTAATTAGGGTTTATGGTTAAGGGTATTTTAGGGATTAGGGTTTTTAAGGTTTAGGGGGTTTAGGGTTTTTAAGCTATAAAGTTTTTTGGGTTTAGGGTTTGGAATTAGGGTGTAGGGTTTAGGGTTTAGGGCTTTTAATGTATTAAGTCCTGGAATTAGTGTTTAGGGTTTAGAGTTTAGTAGGTGATAGGGTTTAGGGTTTGATGGTTTAGTTTTTTTTTTTTTATGGTTTGTGTTTCGGGCTAGGGGTTTATGGTATTTTAGGGATTAGAATTTTTAAGGTTTAGGGGGGTTTATGGTTTTTAAGGTTTAGGGGGGTTTATGGTTTTTAAGGTTTTAGGGGTTTTGTGTTTTTAAGCTCTAGGGTTTTTTAGGTTTTTTTTTTTTTTTGGGGGGGGGGGGGGGGGGGGGGGGGGTTTGGGGTTTAGGGTTTTGGGCTTTTAAGGTATTAAGTTCTGGAATTAGTGTTTAGGGGTTTTTAGTCCAATTCAAACAAGGTTGAGTCACCTACACGGGCGTCCATTAGCCAACGAAACCCGACCCCCATCACTGACGAGGTACAGTTCAAAGTTACTGCGAAGTTATATGGGGCTCTACCAGGGGTCTTCGGTGAATTTGGATTTGATGTGTGTGTGTTTTCATTGTTTAGTGCATATGCATTAGTGAAAATAATTTAATTAATTTTGAAATGTGTGAGAATGTTGTTGAGAATTTTTGAAGTGCTATGAAATGTTTTTGCCATGTGGTGAGGAGATTCGGGTATTATACATATCCACCACATGGTATTTTTTTTTTTTGGTTTGTGTTTCCGTGACGAGTAAAGGTTGTCTGATAAAGTTTTTTCCGTGAGGACCGTATCGGATTTAGATTATACATGGTTGCAAGAAGACAACCAAGTGGTCGAACATATGATATTTGGACATTCGATGATGATAGCAAAATGCTCGATCTCTTGGTCGAGCAGGTCAATCTAGGGAACAAGTTGCCTAACGGGGTGTGGAAGCATGAGGTATACATGGACTGTGTAAATAAGTTCAATGAAGACAGAGTCATGAAAAAAACTGTTGAGCAAGTGAAGAATCGAACAAGAGCACGGAAGAAAACATACCAAACGGTAACGAGCTATATCAACACTAGTGGGTTTGGTTGGGATGCAACCACACAACGAGTTACTGCATGTAATTCTGTATGGCTTGATTACATAAAGGTCAGTAAATCTGTATGGCTCGACTATATGATGTACTATAAAATATTTTTTATGTTTTTCGCGTTAGTATAACTCTATTCCAAGACGTCTAAATGATGTTTTATTCTTGTAGGAGCATAAAGATGCTGAGAAGTACAAACGTGAAGGCTACCCCCTGTACGAAAAATTAGCTGTGGTGGTGGGAAACACAATAGCGGTAGGGTCAGGAGCTGCAACCTTTGTAGATCAGGGCGATGAGGTGATCCGTGAATCGGAACATGTCCCGATGGATGAGCCAGCGGATGTTGATATAGTTAGGGATACTCCATCACCATTATTAAGCATGGATGAGTCTCTAGGTAATCAATCTGAAAGAAGTAAACGGTCATCTTCAAGTTGTCGTAGAAAGAGAACCGAAATGCCCGATAACGACACTAGTACCAGAATTTTTGATGCAATAGATTGAATTGCTCAGACATTTCAGAATTTCATGATGAAAGACGATATTGTAAGAGGTTGCGTCAACGCCCTCAGGGAAATCCCGGACTTGCCTACAGAATTGAAGTATCGCGCTCCTTCATGGTTGGATACACCAACTAAGAAGGTCATGTTTATGGAAATGACAGTGGAAGAGCGGGTTGAGTGGCTTAAATTTTGTTTTGAAAACTAATTGTAATGCGTTATAAATACACTATTTTTTTGGAATATTATTATGTAGTTGCATTCACAACTTTGATGATCGCCATGGAAAGATACTATATATGTACCATTGCAACAGACGTGTACCACGTTCTTGTGGGATGAATGGTCCATTGTATTTGCAAAAGGCACTAGACAAATCTCCAGTTAAATTTCGTAAAGTGAACAGGATGAACCAACTGGTATTTCACAAATTCGCAGATATAATTTCTAGTAAAGGGTTTTTATCAGCCACAAAGACCATCTCAGTTGAAGAACAACTTGCATATTTCCTCCTAACTGTTGGTCAAGGACAAGTGTATAGTGTCACAGAGATGTTTGATAGATCAAACAGCAGAGATGTTTGATAGATCAAACTAGACGATAAGTAAGTATTTCAACAAGGTGTTGGATGCAATCCTCAAACTTCACTCTGATTACGTCAAACGGCCTTCGGAACGCACACACTCGAAGATTTTAACAAATTCAATGTTTTATCCCTACTTCAAGGTAACATCACTTCCTATAACTAAATAATTTTACATTAATATACAAAGTTAGTAAATATTAATTGAAAATGTATAATTAGGATTGTATTAGAGCTATTGATGGAACTCATATCAAAGCCAACATTCCACTTGAAGATCAACCAAGGTTTTGGAATAGAAAAGGTTATCTCTCACAAAATGTGATGGCTGCATTTTCATTTGATATGCAATTCACTTATGTACTTGCTGGATGGGAGGGGTCAGCAGCCGATTCCCGTGTATTGAAGGATGCATTGACTCGTCAAGATAAAATCTTTGTACCTGAAGGTAAGTGATATATTTTTATGCAATACTTTTTTATCTATTTTATCTTCAATTATTTTATGTGGTATATAATTTTTATTATAGGAAAATATTATCTAGTCGATGCTGGTTATGCAAATTTTCCGGGATTTTTGGCTCCATATCGAGGAACCCGATATCATCTGCAAGAATTTGGAGATAATATTCCTAGAAATGAAAAAGAATTATTCAACCGAAGACATTCATCTTTACGGAATATTATTGAGCGAACTTTTGGTGCTTTAAAAGCTCGATTTCAAATATTAAAAGGCACTCCTCCATTTTCTTTTAAGATCCAGGTGAAAATTGTACATGCTTGTTGCATATTGCACAATTATATATGTGCAGAAGATTATGATGATATATTTGAAGATGAAGATGATGATTCGGGTGGTGAGCTCGGTGGAGGAGGTGATACGGTCCAATTAGGTGCAATGGATGATACAGACAGTGACGATTGCGATGATCTTGAGGATGTGGGTAGCCAAGTAACAAGCATTCGGAGGCAGAGTGCATTAGAATCCACAAGAGCCGCACAATTTCGAGATGCCATATTGACATCCATGTGGAACGATAAATGATGGATTACTCTTATTACTTTTGAACATGCGTAATTTATATGTACTAAACTTGTAACTCGTTGATTGTAATATTAAAGGCACGAACTCGTTATTTGAATAATTTTTTTTAGGTTATTTTAAAAGTTGTATATGTATTTATATATTATTTTATTTTATTTTATTACTATATTAAACTTCATATTTAAGTCTCTGGTAAATAAAATATAATTAAAGTATGCATTTGATTAATATATCATCATTAATTATGTCATAATATATTATTAATTAATACAATACAAATCTATCTTATGTTATTAATATAATATTTTTTATTCATTAATCAGAATTTTTTTTATTCACTCTATTGTATTAGTGATTTAATAATGGTAATTAAAATATTGTTAACTCAGACACTTTGGTTTAATTAGTTCATTTTTATAATTATTAAAATCAATAATTTTAAATTTCTATAAGATGAAGATGAAGATGAAGTTGTCTTGACTAACACCCTATTTCAAAGATTTCGTAGATGAAGTTGTCTTGACTAACACCCATTTCGAAGATGAAGATCATGTAGATACATAAGATAAAGATGAAGATGAAGATGAAGATGAAGATCAAATTTTCATTTTGTTGACTAACCCCCCCTATATGCAACAAGTCATAGCGCGGAGCCTGTAGAAAAGAATAATCCACGAGTAGGAGAACCACGCAGATAACGGATGATGCGTCAAATTGCCGCAAAATGAAGCTGCCGAGGAGATGACATAAACTGATTGACCTGATGAACAACATAGGAGATGTCCGGGCGAGTAGTGGTCAAGTATATGAGACTCCCTACCAGTTGTCGATAGATAGTAGGATCGTCAAGAAGAGTCCCTTCATCTTTCCTATATTTGACATTGACCTCCATAGGAGTAACAAGCGAAGATGTGTCCTCCAACCCAGCTAGAGTAATAAGATCTTGAATATACCGTTGGGTCGGTGATGGACCTCCAACCCTAAGAAATATATGTGCTGTCCAAGGTCCTTCATATGAAAGGTAGCATGCAACACCTGCTGAGGCCAGAGTCAGTGCCAGTAATGATGATGTCATCTACATAAACCAAGAAAATGACCATGCCCGCGGCAGATTTATGATAGAAAAGAGATGAATCATATTGACTATGTGTAAACTTGTGGAGAATAAGTGTGTCGCGAAACTTTTCAAACCAAGCCAGGGAGGCTTGCTTAAGCCCATACAGAAGACGACGTAGCTTGTAGACATTATCAGGAGAGGAGGTAGTCATACCCGAGGGGAGCTTCATGTAGACATCTTCCTGTAGGTCACCATGTAGAAAGACATTCTTCACATCCATCTAATGTAGTGGCCAGGACTAAGAGGCTGCAATGGCTAATATAGTGCGGACTGTGGTCATCTTGGCAACTGGAGCAAATGTTTCCTCATAATCAATCCCATATTCCTGCTTGTTCCCTAGGGCCACAAGGCAGGCTTTGTATTGATTCAATGATCCATCTGAACGCACTTTGACAGAGAATACCCACTTACTCCCAAGAGGATGAATAACAAGGGGCAAGTCACAATGTCCCCAGTGTGATTCTCCTCTAGCAGTTGTAGTTCTATTTGCATTGCCTTTTGTTAACACTCATGTGCCATAGCCTGTTTGTAGCAAGAGGGAATGGAAATAAAGGATAAAGTAGTCGCAAGTGATATAGGGGAGGGGAAACCATACCTATCAGGAGGGCAAGAAGGACGAGTAGATCTGCGAAGAGTGATGGGGGCAGGAGCAGAGGGATGAATATTAGATAGAATTTATGTTAATACTTGTTGTATAATTTGTGTTCTGTACATAGTGTAATTAAATAGGGCTTAATGGGTTGGGTGGCATGATAAGCTGTATTCTTCTTCTTTTCAGGGCGAGTAAGGCAAGCTGTGATGTGATGACCCGGCTTCTTGTAGTAGTTACAAGACTTCTTGGGGCATTCCCGAGCAAAGTGACCATATGCCTTGTAGTGGAGCACTGAACAGAACTCATGTCTCAACCCTAATTTTTCCCTTGTGCTGCATAGGCCACAAGAGCCGAGGTATCAGTTTGGACTCGATGTTCCATGCCAGCTTGAGTTGCAATGCACTGCTCCTCCCTAAGAAGTTCACTCAAATAGGCATCCAGAGATGGCACTCGATAACGATTCATCAGATGTGAACGAGTAATCTCAAATTCTGGACGGAGCTTCATCAAGAATTGATCCTTTTTACTGGTTTCATGTACGACTTGCACTGCAGAGAGAGCAGCAACTGGGACGTTCTCATAAACAATATCACTATAGTCAGCCCACAGATTTTGGAAGCCCTAAAAATATTCTTTAATGGAACGGCTTCCTTGCGTGAAATTTGCTATTTCATATTCGACTTGAAACCGCCGGGCCGTGCTGTTTGATGATAAACCTTGTGGAGGTAATTCCACATATCCGTTGTAGTTTTGTAGGGCCTCAAATTGAGGACTAGATGAGGCTCAATGGATCCAAGTATCCAGGTCATGACTTTAGCATCCATGGTGGTCCATTTTGACAACGCTTCAGCCTCGCGAGGTGCCAGAATCTTTTCCCATGACAAATAATTGGAATTGAAATGCCCAGGCACTGTAGTTCTTACCCGTGAACCGAATAGGAGAGAAATCTAACTTGTCAGTTGACATGATAAGAGCGAAATTTTTCTGAGATTTTCAGAAATACCACCCCGCTGAAAATTCCAGATTTACCCCTACGATTGCCAAAAATTCCATATCTACCCCCGCAATTTCAAAAATTTCAAATCTGTCCCCACGTTTTCAAAAATTCGAGATCTGCCCCCATGCTTTCAGAAATGCCAGATCTGCCCCCACGATATAAGAAATTCTAGATCTGCCCCCACACTTTCAGAAATTCCAGATCTGCCCCCACACTTTTGGAAATTCCAGATCTGCCCCCACGGTTTCTGAAATTTTCAGAAACCACCTTATGCAAATAATATCATCCCATACACCTTACGCAAATAATGTCAGCCGATCTAGGAGAGAAACACCCACCTGGCCGTTCACCTTCCTGGCAAGAATCCGTCGCCTCACTCCTCTGAGCTCAGACAGAGGTTTCCGACCACTCCCGAGAGCTCTAACAGAACTCTGAGTCGTCGGACAGCAGCTTGTCAAATAGAAGTTCTTCGGACGGAGATAGCGTGACCACTAAGCTGAACCACTAAGCTCTGATATTATGACAAAAGAGGTCTACGATGGTGAACCAAGGCTGACGGATTAGCCAAGACCAGAGTTCACGCTCTGGTTTTCTCGGGGATGGAACACTTTGGATGGAGGCTGACGGCACAGCCTAATAGAGAGCTCTCAGGTATTATGGCGGTGGATGGAACCACCACGACCTCCAGAGACTGACGGCACAGTCCAGACAGAGAGCCTGGTTTCTCGGTGAGGGAGATGAAGAGGTTTTGGGAATGAATCTCGTGCCTTCCTTCCCTCCTTCATTTTCTATTTAAACTTAGGTCTTAGGAGGATTATTACATAACTACCCATGGGCCCAATACAATGCCACCCAACCCATTAAGCCCTATCTAATTACCCTATTTACATAACACAAATTATTCAACAAGTATTAACTTAAATTCTATCTAATATACATCCCAAGATATTGTGATAGAGAGGATGTTCGCAGCGAGAGGGAGAAGGGAGAGGGAGGCCGTGAGGAAGAGGGGAGAAGCGAGAGGGAGAAAGGAGAAGGGAGAAGGAGGCCGAGAGGGAGAAGAAAATGCGAGAGGAAGAAGGAGACCGAGAGAAGAGAGGGTGAGAAAAAGAAAAAAAAAATTCGGGAGTGAGCAATGAGACATCCCTACGATTCATCCGAATGAATTGAAAAAAACTAAGGAATCCTGATTTTGGAAATTAAACCTTGGGTGTCATCTTCGAATTCATTTGGTTCATCAACATGAACCGGGCGCTGCTGCACCACTAACGACGTCAGGAGATGAACTAAGTAATGCAGGTGAAGTTCATCTCCAGATTCAAGTTAACTAACCCCTTAAGTCAATGAAAATTTTCTCTGTTTCATAAATTCAACATGGTATTAGAGCAGGTTTTGTGAGTTGACTCGGTCAACCTACAGAGATAATGTGATTCTTTTCTGATCTATTATCTCTAGTAGTTTAGGTTCGTATTTATCTTTTTTTTTCTCTTTTTGGTCCTTATACTTGTTGTTTACTTTGCATTTTCACCTCTATACTGAGATTTTTATATTGCATAATATATATTTGCGGAAAGAAAACGAATTTTGGCAATCAGAGTTTCTATGAAGAGAAATCAATATTTGAAGCAACAAAGGTCAGATTGCAAGAGAGGTTCGAGCAACAACAGAAGGCTTCAATTTTCAAGCCGGCTTATGCCATCGAGAACGAGAGTTTACAAGGAGAATTATATATCCAAAGAAATATCTGTAAGTCTATGTTCTTACTTATTCAAGCAATTCTCAATCTGAGTTTTCTAGATGGAGATATCGATCTTAGAAGAGTCAATGGTTGCTAGCCAAAGATGAAGAGTACTTAGTTTGGCATGATTATAGATTCCGATATCTATTAGATTATTTTTCCAAAAAATATATATATTTTATGTACTGATATTATACCTGGATGAAAGGTATGGAAGTATAGTTTCATAAGGAGAAATTTTCAAGTCAATCTGATATATATTTAAGGAGATATTCACATTGGAGTAAGCAAGGGTCTTGATACAGAATAAAGATAATCAAGAGATCATACAAGATTCAAAAAAGAATATTTTTATGTCAAATTTGATATAAAATTAAATATAGTTGAGTCTAGTTTCTTGATCAAGAAACCATTTGTGATTCTGAGTTATATTTTTGGAGATATTGATATCAGAAGTATTAAAGCTTCCTTATTCTGATCAAATTCAGAATTTAAGTGCCATACTGAGTTTATTTGAAATCTCGTCTCGACAAAAAGTCAGCTGGTGAAAATCCTCTATTTCTGGGTACAACATAGAACCTGACCTTCTCAACTCTATGGCAAATTACCTTGGCTGTCGCATTGAATTATCCTCTAGTACATATTTGGGGCTTCCTCTCACCCCGCGCCTCCCCTCTAAGGCTGATTGGCACCCAGTCATTGAACGTTTGGAAGGGAGACTTGCCACTTGGCGAGGAAAATTTCTCTCAAAAGCAGGAAAGTTAACTCTCATCAAATCATGTTTGCAAGGTATCCCTAACTATTATTTGTCCATGTTTCGTTGCCCAGCGTCTATCAGAAACAGAATTGAGCTCCTTAAGAGGCAATTCCTTTGGGGAGGCCCAAATGGGGAAAAGAAATATCATCTAGTCAGATGGGAGGAGGTTTGCAGACCCAAAGTTCTAGGTGGGTTGGGAATTCGTTACACATTCATAACGAATTCTGCTATGATACTTAAATGGATTTGAAAATTTAACATGAACCATCATCTGATTTGGAGAGCTTTTGTTAAAGAGAAAACAAACTTCTCCTTTGATTGGTGGGCAGAAGGAGGGCGAATCCGCTCTCTCTTGCCTACTTGGAAAAAAATTGTACAACTCCTCCCCAAATTCAAAGTGGCCACTAAATGTTATATCGGAAATGGAAATACATCAAAGTTTTGGAATGATGGGTGGGTAGGCCAAGCACCCCTCAAAAATAGCTTTCCGGTGATTTGTGGCCTCTCAGGTAACCCAAAGATCAATATCTCGGATAGTTGGCCAGAAAATGGAGGTTGGAATCTAAACCTTAGAAGACATCTTATAATGTTGAAGCTCTTTTAGCATCCCAACTCCTTGGCACTCTTCCACACAGCCAAATAAACTCATCCAGTGATACTCTAATTTGGACTCCGTGTCCAAAGGGATCTTTCTCCACATCATCTGCCTATACATTCTTAAAAAATTTATCTGATCATCCAAAACACACTGCAGCCTATGCCTGAGATCTTCTTACCCCCCACGTGCTAAGTTCTTCATTTGGTCTGCCTTCAAAAACAAAATCTTAACCTTTGATGCTCTAATTCGTAGGGGCACTTCTATCTTGGACCATCACTGCCCCTTCTGTACAAACACCCCAAAAACAGCAACTCACGTCCTTCTTTCTTGTTCATATGCCTATGAAGTTTGGATATCCTTTTAAAACAAAATTGGCCTCCAATTCTGAGCATCAAGAAACCTTGTAGACACTGTCCTCTCACTTGTCAATATGCAGCTTCCAAAACTTGGGAAAATGATTTTATATTGCTGCATTGGACATATTATCTGGGCTCTCTAGAAAGAACGTAGCAAAAGGAAATTCAAATTCAAATATTGCCCTATTGAGGTTTTGACTGAACAAATATCTAGTCAAGTCTCTGTTTGTCTCTTAAACAAAAAAGAATTTAAAAAATTCAGTGGCTCAAACTTTAGAGCAAATTGGCAATCTATTGCTAAGATGTCCTTGCCCTCTCGCCACCCCCCCCCACTATGGCCACATGACCCCTCCTCCACCTGGATACATAAAGCTCAATTTTGATGACAGTGCGTTAGGTTGCCCTTGTCCTACTGGCTTCGGTAGTGTTATCCATAATGAAAATAGTGAACTTCTCTTCTCTTATGCGGGTCCCCTTGGCAGCTCAGATTCGACTACTGCAGAACTTTCTGGTCTTTTGCACGGTCTCAAGGTCTTCACCAACCATCTCACAGGCCTCCTCTGTATTGAAGGCAACTCAACAGTAGTCATCAATTGGTGTGCAGACCATGGTCAACCTCCATGACGACATTGGGATATATTTAAAGAAATTTGTAATTTACTTTCTGGGTTAAATTGTATATGGAAAAAAATTCCACGCTCTGCTAATCACTTATCAGACTCTCAGGATAAAAAGGGTGTCTCTCCAACACTTTGTTGTGGAGTTCGCCCCCCAAAGCTAGGTTTGTATTCCTTTCTCTGTTTATCAATATACACACATTCATAAAAAAAAAAAAACTTCCTTATTCAGGGATGGATGATGCAGAATTTAATTACATCGGCTTTTATACCTCGCAAGCATACGAATCGTTCATGTAATCTAGCGGGAAGCGAGGGTCATATCCACAGGGAAGACTGAATTTTGTGTATTCTTCAGTCAACTAGCCTAACCAAATATGATGAATTAATCTAAACTAAACACTAATTATATCCTAAATTATCAAGCCATCATCTAGTTAACTACTTCCACAACAGGAATCGTCAACTCTGGATTTTACCGTGATACGTGCCTCTCTCGAGCGCCACGTAACCACGAATCTCGATTCTCAATCCTGGCGTCTAGCCCCTCTCGGGCGCCTAGAGTTAATGACAAAGATCGGATTACAATAGAATGCAGATAATCAATTTCCTATTGTGATGATACTAAAATTATCAACTCTGGATTTTACTGTGATTCGTGCCTCTCTCGAGCACCACGTAACCACGGATCCGATTTCTCAATCCTTGCGTCTAGCCCCTCTCGGGCGCATAGAGTGAAAGACAGAAATCGGATTAAAATACCAAAATCCAACCTAAATTATAATCCTACCCTAACTATTTAATTTAATCAAATATCGGGAAAACAAATATTCAATAAACATTAATTTTCAACTCACATTTAATAAACATTCAAAACCTAAGTTCAAACTATAGAAAAAATTAAATTCGAAAAAGAGGGATTACTCCCCTTCTCCTTCCTCTCGCTCGGGCAGCAGACTCGTTCTCACGGGTGCTGCAATTTCCCTAAATTGATGGCTTCGGGTAGCAAGAGCGAGTGGCCGGAGGTAGAGACGACGCCGACGAAGAAGGATAGAAGCCGACGGATGGAGGTGACGACCGGTGGATGATGGAATGAAGCCAAAATCCTCTGACCGGCTCGCTCGAGTCTCGGTCTGAGTCGAAATAGCTTCGAAAATGGTCAGAAATGGGTAATCGACGTCGGAGGATGGTCGGAATGTGGAATCGGTGCCGGAGGTGCCCTCTCGGGTCACCTCTCGGCCTGGCGAGCAGAGAATGGCAGTGTCGAACTCGCCGCGATGGAGACTCTCTCGAGCTCTCCTCGGGTCTGTTCTCGGTTGCCGGATGGTGGTGGATGACGGTGACGAACGCCGTTCGGAGGAGACCCGAGAACGGTCGGTGGCCTCCCCTGTTTCTCTCTTCTTTCCGGTCAACGGCCCCCCTGTTTTCGTCGACGGACTCTCGTTTTAATACGATTTGCCCTAAAAAATACCTCCCTTTCACTAAGGGTATTTTGGTAAATATTTCCTTCTCCACCAAAATTCTCCTGAAATTCCATAATTAAATTCATAAAAATCATTTCAAGAAGAAATAAATCCTAAAAGGAATGAAATATCATTTAGGAGAGAAAAATATGCAATATATGCAATGATTAATGTCAAATTCAATAAATGCACGTTTCAAGTGAAAACCGATAAATAACCACCTATAACACAATTATAAGGGTTATTCAATTATAATTAACCTAGTTCTCATGTCAGAATCTGGCATCTATCAATGGACTCGCACCAGATTATTTCATGTGTCCTTATTTGGTGCGTGTTATTTGGGCATTGGTCCATATTTGTTGTTGCTATTGTGTGTCTTTGACTGAGACATTATTCTGGAAAAAAAACTCCTTGGTTGCTAACTATTGTCGGCATTGGCTATCCTGATAAAGATTTGAATAAAGAACATTGTGGCCCCATCATTATCTTCCTTTGATTCCCATTATCATGTTATTGTTATTTGGCAGACTTACTCCTACCATCCTTTATTTGACTCTCACTTACCCCTTTGGCCTTTTGAAGCATTGCTTTGGTTGGTCCATTTTATTTATATGGGTGTTTTAAGTCCATTGAGACTTTTTATTGGTACTCGTGGGTCTTTTATTGTCATCTTGTGAATGACAGGCATTACCCACTTTAGTGATTATTATTACTATATTTGTTAGAAATCCTTTTGGTTTTGACTTTTATTTTATCACCCATTTTACCTCTGAGAGTCGGTGCCCTGTGTTGGGGCACTGTTATGGAGGAGCTTATTACTACATATATGTTATTTGGGTCAAGCTAGGATCACTGCCCTTACCTCCCAGCTTGAGGGGGATTGTTGAAAAGAAGATATGGAAGTCTCTTACATGACTCTCACAGTAAGAAGTCTCACATAACCAGAACTTATATGGTAGAGTTATACAAGAGTCTCACAGAATGAGGTCTCACAAAAAAGTCTCAGTTTAAAGGTGTTTGAGTTATTTTAGTCTTCTATTTATATTGAATAATTTAATTATGCTAGGACTTATCTTTAAGTGTTAGAGTTTGGGTGAAATTGGGACATGGGTAGTTTAATTGTAATTGGACTCTACTACTTTCCTCTATTATAAATAGGGGTTCATGTACATAAATTACATTAACTCAATGAAGTTTTTATCTTTTCCATAAATTCAACAATATTCTATGAAGAGAAATTATACTTTGTTGAAAGGTATTTAAGTCTAGTTGCAGAAGGAGAAAATTTCACATCAATCTGATCTATATTTAAGGAGATATTTGCATTATAATAATCAAAGGTTATGCTGGTATATTGTTTCATCTGAAGCTCCAGATTTAAGCTAGTTTTTTTGCTTAATTTTTTGAGTTGTTGTTATTGATAAAAAACATCAGGAAAGTATCTCATGGTTTACCTTGGAAAGTTTTTGTTTGTTAACTAACAATATCTGGAAAGAATCTTTAGAAGAATATCTTATTATCAAAAACTTTCCTTAATTTATTTGTCGAAGATTGCCTTGCCTAAAGATTTCAAGAAAATGTGTCTTCTTTGATTGCTAAGTTCGTACAAATTGAAGAAGGAAACTACCTTATTTAGAAGATTTTTCCAGCCACGAATTTTGTGAGATTTTTTTGGTATTTTGAAAATTACAAAGAATTTGATTTGATATCCTTGCCTAAAAAATTGAGGCAAAAAAATATTGAAATATTTGGCTTGACTTGAGTTACTTGGTTTACAATATTTGAGCTAGTGAAGTTGTTGATACTAGCCTTCTTTTACTTGACCATACAAGAGGTGGATTAATACTTGAGCTTGCAAAATATTTGTTGACTTCAAGCTAGGATCATTGACATTATCTCCTAGCTTGAGGGGGAGAATAGGAGAAATATGAAGGATGAGCACATTGGAGATTGTTTGATTTATTGATTATCAAACAATACTTCAAATTATTATTGACAGTCTATTACTCTGCTTGACTCACTCACTGTCAAAGCTACTATCTGCCATCTGGTATTTGCTGTCTACTATCGGCTTGCTTGATTATTACCTTGGATTATCCTCAGGTTATTAATTGGTGTATAACTTCCTTATTCAATGATGGACTTGTTGCAGATTATCTTATGTATCCTTATTGCTCTTAAAATTTTTACTACTTATTCGTTATCCATTGCTATGTAACTGTCTATTTAGTACATGTTATTTGGGCCCATGCCCATTTCAGCTGTTACTATTGTCTCTCTGATTGAGACATTATTATTGAAGGAGGACTTCTCGGTTGCTGATTGTTGTCAGCATTAGTTATTCTGATGAAAAAGAAAGCACATGGTGGCTCCAAAATATTATCTGCCGGTGATTACCTAATACCCCCTTATTTGGCAGTTTTACTCTTACCATTTGAGAATCGGTGCCCTATAGAGGGACACTGTGATGGAGGAATTAATTACTACACTTCTGAGCAATGCTTATAGACCCACTACCTACAGTGGATAGGAGTGTGCCCAACATCCTATGTGAGTACAGTCTATTATTTACACGAGGTATTTTTTTGAGCTACCCTGAGAATGTGGGTAGACTATGTGCCCCACAGTAGGGCTACTTTTTCGCTTAAGAAATTGAGTAAAAAATATTTTTGACTATAACCATTTGACTGGAGTATGGAGCGATGTCTTACGGCTAGGAGTGATTTTACTCTCTCTTATATTATGCCAACTCGATATCTTGGAAAAGAACAAAGAGACCACCAGCTTGAGGAGTGTTGGAAGATATGGTGGATGACCATTTTATATAGGAAGATCCTATACACTATTTGTAGCCAGATGGGTGTTTATGATGTTCTCTCATCCCTAGCTTGAGGGGGGGGAAGGAACATGGGCCCATGCCCACACGACCTAGGAAGGCCCACACATCCAAGTGTGTGGAGATGGGTTCAAGCCTAGAAACCAAAGAGAAGGACCACACAGTGGTGGCATGATGATAAATTAAGAATCATCTCATAAAGATGGCACCGATGTAATTAGTTTATGATCTGTCTCTTATTCACTCTTACTAGGGTGAAGGGTATTCTTGTAATATTAATACTTTTGATATCTATAAATACAACTTAAGGGGTAGAGTTTGGACAAGTCCATCACCCTAATCTTCCTCCTCTTTTCTCCAAATTCGTCACTCTTCCTCTTCTCCTCCTAAAACCTTCTCTCCACAACTCTTCTTCTTCTCACCCCATAATCCTCTTCTACTGTGATTTTACATCATGAAATCCTAAGTTTCAACATAAAGTAGATAAAGACTTCAAATATGATAGTTGATGCTGCAAGGCCCTAGATGCCCAAGCCTGTTGTGTCACTGTAGCATAGTGGTATTGGGAATAATTGCTGCATAGAAACACTAATATCGAGAAAGTAAAGATTTTCATGCTCATAGCCCCACCAATCACTTGTTTTGTTTGAAGATCCTGAAAGACAATGTGCAAAGAAAAAGGTTATGGAGCGATTAATATGCTTGCCAAATTGACTAACCAACAAAAGGCTTAAAGGAAAGTTTGGAATAAGTAGAGCATTAGATGAAAATAAACTAGGACTAATTGACGAGGAGCCTATGCCACGGACTCAATTTTGGGATTCATGATCCAAAGACGTAAACCTCTTGGAGGACCACAGGGTGCAGGTTTCCAAGGTTTTAATTTGACAAGTCGTATGTTCAGATGTCCCAAAGTTAGTGATCAAAGGAGTAGAAGAAGAACAAGAGAGAAGGTTCGTACCTGTTGATGCTAAAGTAGTGGTGGGTGAGACAAACTTACTCTTAATTGTTTGAAGGGTCACATTATCATCATTTGAATAACTTGCTTCCCTTTGAGCTTTTTGAGATGACACGAGCTTCTTATTTTTTATCTGAACTCACTGTTCTGTGATTATATTTTGCCATTCCAGTTTCCCATGTAACTGCAATAGTCAACAATGTTATTAGTGCATCTGCACTGTGCGCAAAATCGACCTTGACCATCACCACAACCTCTCCTTGTAGCTCCTCCATGAGAATTACTTCCTCGGACCCTACCTTAGTTACCACTGTTTGCTGTTAAAATACAAGGCAAAATTTTCTAGTTGAGATGGTGTTTTTTACTCTGTTAAATATCAAGTAGGGGTAGTTTGGTCATCTCACATATTTTGTATGAGTATGTAAGAGTGACAGAGATATTGGGTGATTGGTAGGAGAGTCTATAGTCCAAATTACATGTTATTCTAACGAGTAACTAGTGAGATGGGGGGCTTTGAATCATGAGGTATTATGTAAATAGATTTTAAGTCACTTAAGTGAGAAATAAAAGAGAAAGAGGTCGATCTTTTCCCCCATGAAGTGCCATTCAATGCAGTCTATTTCTCCTCTTCTCTCTCTCTTTCTTCTTTCTTCTTTCTTCCTCTTTTCTTCTTTTCATAAACTCTTTAGTTGGAATATGAAGCATAGTGGCAAGACATCATCCAGTCATACTCAAGATCTAGGACTTAGCAAACTCAAAGTAGGGGCTTAGCGGCAGCCAAGTATTCCAGTTGTGTTCTTGAATGCAATGTCTAGAGAATAGGGCTAGACCGTTCTTGAAGGAAACCCTGAAACAAGCATAGTCGGCATTTAGATCTTTCCCTTGTTTGGTAGTATGCACCTTACAATATGCCATATAGCCATCTTACACTGTCAGATTTTGAATATGGTTTATAGCAAGTAACCCGAATGGATATGGTAATGTCCAAGTGAATTGTGTTATTGCGAATGTTTCATCCAAATTTTTGGTCATTTGGCTGATAACTAAAGTATTTTTTTCAACCATTTTTTAAATATTTGCATCTTTAGGATCAACAAGAGGAGGATTGACAATGTGTTTGTAGACGCCATAGGTTATCCATATACGGTTAACGGATTGAGACCTTCCAAGATAATTGGGATCACCTTTGGGAGGCAAAATAATAGTTCTTAACACTTTAGTCTTGATTCCAGTCAAGGAGTTGTCTAAATTTGTAGATTGATCAACCCTAACTAATCACAAAGTAGGGTAAGTAAAGGTACCAACAACACCAAATGTAAGGAATTAGATGTCCTAATTTCAAACTAACGAGAGCAATAATAATAAACACAGAAGAAAAAAACAAGCATAAAAATACAATAAGATTTATACAGGTTTGCCTCAAAGTGAGACTATGCCCTGTCTTCTGCCACTACAGTAATTCACTATGAAAATGAAATAGTTTATAAGAGAAATCACACACACTTACAAGTGGTTTTTCTCTAACCTCTTTCAGCCGCAATTAACGATCTTACTCCGGGTGACAAAACCCTAACAATGGCGCCCCTAAATATAAAGAGAAAATTAGGGCAAATGGATTACAAGTGTGAAATCCCCAAACTGCCCTTAATAAAACAACAGTCAATATATCGTGGATCTGGTGGGGGGACTCTGCCCCTAAACCCCCAGGGAGGGGGGCTTCCTGCCCCCTTCCAACCCCACGACGACCTTACTGTGTACCGACTCAGGGTAAGGCGTTGATTAGGCTCCACAACTTAACACCAAAACTAGGGGAAATTACTAGATACATGGGACTGGATTGTAATCTTCCAGAAACAAAGAGAGTAGGGTAATTTTCCTTTGAATTAACTCTTTCCTAACTTGGAGAAAAGAGGAATAAATACTGAAAAAGGCTATAGGCTAGGGAATAGATCTTTGGAATAGTCCATTTGTTATGATCTCTTTTTCTTGCTAAAGCTATAGAGGCTAGAGCAATAAGTTGAGGACCCTTAATTTTGGTTTGAAGTGAGGGAAAGAAGGTACCTTGAAAGGAACTCTGGGTAGAATTAGGGTTAGGGTTTTACGGTTGGGTTTAAGGTAAGGTTGGTGTGTGTGTGTGGAGGGGGGAAAGAATAGATGGATAGGTGTAGTCTAACAGTTAATTAGACTGTGGTTTGAGTGGCTCGGCTAGTGATGAGAGGGGGGGGGGGGGGGGGGGGGGGGGGGGGGGGGGGAAGGGTGTTAGAGTGTAAAACGAGTGCTAGTGAGACTGTAGGATGGGATAGTGCGGCTAGGCTAATGAACGGAAATGGGTAAGATAAATAATAAAATGGACGGAAAGTAGAACCAAAGATAAATACCTATCCTAGAGGGATCTTCTTCTTGGTGGATGGTGTAACAGGCAGTTAGGGAAGAGAGTAGAACGAAGGATTCAAGCCTTTGCCAGGACCCACCCTCCTTCAGGAGCACTTGAGCTGGCAAGGCTGGATACACTGATAGAAACCCTTGAGTTAGGGGTTAGCCACCTAGGGGTCCTTTATTCTTAGTTAGATAAGGGGCTAAGCCGATAGGCATTAGCCGAAGCTAGATAAGGTGGTGCTATATTGAAAATTGGATGATGACAAGCTCATAGAGCTTACAATGTATAGACTAAGGACTAGAGCTTCTTCTACTCTCTTCTGTATGTGGGACGAATAGATTTCATCTCTAAAAACTTCTTTTTTTATGCTTTTACTTTTGGTTGAGTTGGTGCCAGTTTTCTAAAGCCTACAGACTTCTATTTTAAGACTCCATCCTAATATGCCTATGCATGGGCTCCATTCACTTATTCTCTCTCTCTCTCTTTCTCACTAGATACGTTCAAGTGGGATTGTAACACAATTGGTCGAAATTGGACCAGAAACGAATAATTATACTCAAGTCCCAATTGTGTCCAAAATTTTTGGTACAGGTCTAAACTTACGTAGGTTACAATAGGTTACAAAAGAACCCCTAGGTGCAATGCTTTTTTTAACAAAAACTCACACTCCTCATCCTATATGAGAGGAAATAAGATAGAAAGGGAGGATAGTACTCGCCTTAATGAAGAAAATTTCAATTTTTATGGAAAACATACTCTACCATGGCTGACGAAGTTTACATTAAAGGGAAAATTTGTGTGTATGTGTGTGTGTGTGAGAGAGAGAGAGAGAGTTGTCCTCCACTCATCATCTCGCACAGTGTTCTACCAAAAAATATCATAGGTGTGAATAACCCGGTGACCTACCAATATAGAAGTAGGATCTTTGGCAAGCAATAAGCACTTGAATAATACAATTCCAAGACTTTCAATTCCGAGAGTGGGCAAGGTGTTGATGCAGACTGGAACTTTCAATTCCGAAGGGGGATGAGGGACGAAGAGACCGACCGAGGAGGCTTGCAGGCATGCAGGCTTATTTCCATTTTCCACAGTGCTAGACTGGTAGGTAATTAGGATGAAAAGCTCATTTGGATCTTTGAGGAGAAACAACAAGTTTTCTGCCTCTTCCTCTTATGCAATTTTTAAGGTATGGCAAAATGGTTCTGTGCATGATGCTGCTATTAGTTGGTGCCTCTTTGGCCCCCCCAAAGTCCGTTTCTTCCTCAGGAATGCACTGTTGGGGAAGTTCCTAACCTCTGATAATCTCAAGAGACATGGCAATTATGTTCAAAATGTCTTCTGCAACTTATCTGGGATGGCTGGGGAAAGTGTTGATCATCTCCTCCTTCATTGTGCATTCGGGTGGCGCATATGGTCCCAACATCTTGGCAAAATGGGGTTCTCCCTCTGTTCCCAACAGCCTTATTCAGCTCTGCCACCTTCGTAAAGGGACTTGCCTCCCCAGGATTGGAAAGCTACTCCTTTCGGCAATTCTGGCTCATGTGCCTTGTAGGCTTTGGCTCGAGGTCAACAATTGCTGACTCCGCAATCTGGAGGCTTCAAGTGGTGCTATTATATGCAAAATTTCTGGGTCCATTTCTGCTTGGTTGGCACGCACCATGAGTTTGATAGTCTTCAGGTCTTCTCTCTCGTGACAATTGGCACCTCCTCTCGTAGATGCTTGTTCCCAAGCCTACAAATATGACTAAGTGGTCCTCTCCCCTCCTAATGTCATCAAGCTAAATTTTGATGGTAGTGCTTTGGAATGCCCCATTCCAATGGGTATTGGAAGAGTTCTTCAGAACCAAGAAGGGGTCATCCTTGCCTCATTTTCTGGGCGATTGGATGTGCTGACTCGACCACTGCTTAGCCTGGTGCTCAAACAGGAACTTCTCATCGGTCATCATCTTTGGGTTGAGGGCGACTCTAATCTTGATGGGATGGTGCTTGACCCCCTCAACCCTTTCATGGGATCCTTGATCTCTCTTCTTATGTGAATATTATTTGGTTTTATGTACCTTGTTCAGCCAACTCTATTGTTGACACCTTTGCTAAACAAGGGGTGGCCCTCCAATCCCTTGTTGTCTTTTCCCCTCCTTACGTAGGTTGTCATCTATTTGGCTATTGCATTAAATGGAATCACATCTTTCTAAAAAAATCATTTTATATAAATTATTGCTGATTATTGTGTTTATTTTAAGAGGAATGCACCTTTTTTAAAAACAATTCTCATGTCATATGTTGATGGTATGCTCGTTGTTTGTTAGTAACTTGATTGACAAACTAAAGAAAGAATTATGTAAGACTTTTAATTTGATAGATTTAGGGGTTTTAAAAGAAACTTTGCTATGGGAACCAAGCATCATAAACAAGAGGTTGTGACTATTATAAGAGATGTATAGTGAAAACTTTCTTGAGAGATTCAACATAAACTATACAAAAATCCAATAAAGTATACCTCTAGCTAGCCATTGCAAGTCAATAATTTCTATCAAGAAAACATGAAAATTTTTCTTATGCATCAGCTCCACGGATTTTGAAGTAGGCGATTGTTATGATCCTACGGGGCCCAACCTAAGGTATGGACACCGGGTTGGTGATGCAGCATGGTGATTTAAATTCAATGAGTAACAAGTTGAACGCTTCCTTGAGAGTGTGGGTAATCTAGATTTCAGCAACAACTCTAAAAAGTTTCAATCTGACTTTCAAGTTTAATGGGTAAAACTTGAAGGACAGAAAGTAGGGTTTTGTAGTTATTAAGAAAAAGAGAAAACATGGTATGCAAGATGTAATTGGATCCATGATGTTCTAGAAAATAAACTATTTTTTTAGCAAGCACACTTTTCATTGAAAAGCCTAAAGGCAAATGACAAAACACACTATGGAGGGCAAACCATTCCAATGAGGGATTGGAGGGTAACCCCCTTTTTAGCTAAAGAATGAGCAATATTGTTTGCTGATCGAAAGACATGAGCCCAACCATAAATAAAATCTCTAGACAAGTCTTGAATTTGAAAACAAATAGGACCAATGATGCAAAGGAGGATCCTTCAAGTTGGAGCACTAGTTGACGATGCAATTAGAGTTGCCCTCCATGTGAATTTTCCCTTAAAAATGCTCCCAAAAGATTTTTAGACTATTCCTTAGGGCTTGAAGCTTAGGGGTGGAGTCGGAGATGCCAAGAGGACCAACAAATGAAAGATAGTGTTTCATCATTGGGCTTTTTTCACGATGACCCCAAAACCCGATTAGGATTTATGAAGGAGGGGCCATCGAAGTTTAACTTGAAGAGATCATCTTCTGAAGGCATCCATTCAACCAACATCAAGTGTTTGGTCAAAGAAGGTTTAGCCGCTTGATTCCAATTGCTTTTGATGAGACCACCCTTAGCCTCCTTAAAGATTTCATGGGAACTGAACCAAGAAACTATATGATACATAATCTTCTCAACAACCATTGTCCAAGGGGATGGGCTTTGCCTGAAGTATCTTTGGTTCTAGTGACTCCAAATCTCCCAAGGAACAAACCTAGGCAAGATTTAGGCATTGTTTTTCCAAGCAAAGACAAGAGAACACTAGATAAAATAGAGCTGAAGTCGCTTATTGAAAGTGGGGTGCAAAGAGGCACATCAAAAAGGCTAATGAAATAACCTCAAATGTGCTAAGAAAAATTGGAATAGAGGAGCAAGTGATCAATGGTCTCCTCAACTTGTCCACAAAAGAAACAGGAAGAGTTTGGTAGAATTGAGCCACGCCTAATCAAGTAGTTCCTTGTCTATATTTTTCCATGAAGTGTTCCATACGAAAAACTTGGTTTTAGGAGGTCCAAAAAGAGACCAAGCTAAAAAGCTTACAGAGCTAGCAAATGGAGCTCTTGTAACCAACTTCTCATAGGAAGAGGCGATAGAAAATTTTCCTTTGGTTGAAGGACACCAAATCATCTTATCTACTTGGGTGCTCTTAATGTACACTTGCTACAAATTTTTGACTAGGTTGCATATTTTTTACTAGAATTTTTTTTTTTGAAAGTGAATAGGATCCATACAAATAAAAATCCATCATAATGATGATAAAGGTAGTGCTCACTGACTATTGTATCTTTTAAAATCACACTATCTTACCATATTCAACTATTTTAGCATTTGTTCTTGTGAGACTCATTAGTTGGGCTCTTGGGCATTGCTCTCCTTGGCATCTTCATCGGATTTTTTATGAGATCATGAACTTTGATTTGCAACTCACCATCTCTTGGGTGCACATTCCATGTGGGGCCAATCATGTTGCCAACCCTTTTTCTAGGAATGGAGTTCTCCCGCAATGCCTTGTTGTGGAGAGTCCTATTTGCCCCTCTTATAGGTCTTTTTGTTTTTGTTGTTGAATTTCTGGAAAAGAAAAATACTTCATTAACCTGATATAATTTGATTACAACTAACCTCTATTTATAATGGAGGAAACTAGTAGAATCCAATTACAATTAGACTACCCTTGTCCTAGTTACATCCAAAGTTAAACACCAAAAGATAAATTCTAGAATAATTGAATAACTGAATATAAATAAAATACTAACATAACTAAAATACCTTTAATTGAGACTCTTCTATGAGACCTCCTCCTGTTAGACTCTTGTTAAACTCTACCATATTAATTCTGGCTCTGTGAGACTTCTTACTATGAGAGTCATCTAGGACTCTTCCATATCTGCTCTTCAGAAGGTTCTTTGTTTTCTTATGTTCTTTTGTTTGTTACGTTTTTTGTTATGTTTTCCTTGTTTCTTATATTTTTCCTTTGGAGCTTTCTCATTGCTGCTCTTAATAAAATTGCTCACTGTATTTAAAAAATGAAGACAAAGTTGGTGCCAAAGGAGAAAAATGGCTCTCCTTAAGGGTTTGATGGTTTTGGATTATGGTGGACAGTTATAGGTTGTAAGTTTTAAATTTTTCTTTCTTTCAACTCTTCTTGTTTGGGATTATTATTCTGGAATAGACGAGGTGGAAGGAGTTGCATGTGTTGGTTTTCTTAATTAACTTGGGCAGATTTTCCACTAAAAGTACCCAGCACTTCCATCGCTGTTTTCTTTTCTGAAATTCCCTTCATGGACTAGTTTTCTTTAAAGCTGGTTTCAATGTTGAAGTCCAAAGTCTGTTGATTCCATCCCCTGAGATGTACCTCCTGTGGTAATTTAGCCAATCTTATGACAGTACATCTAACATGTCCTTTCAGCCAAAACTCACTGGCCCAGCTTTGTCACTTTCGAAATGTTTGATCTTGGAGTTCGTCAAAAAGTAAGCAGGCAGATTTATACCCCAATGATCCTAGCTTTAATTGGATTCAAAGTTCATACTTTTTTACATAACAAGATGCATTGATGACAAAAAGGACAATATTCAACATTTAATACAGGGAGGAGGATTAAGAACTTTTCATTTTCTTTTGAAGCTAACATAAAATAGGAGTTCTTGATTTGTTCGAGGTTACCTTTCTAGTTAGTCATACAGTTCTATGATTAGTACCAGCCTTCACTTGAATTTCTGTTTACCCTCAGGTAGGATTCTTGTGATTTCTGCTCTCTAAGTTTAGTATAACTGCTGGATTTAGGATACTTTACTAAACTAGATTCCCAAATTCAGGAAAAGGAAAGAAATAGTAAGATGAGGATGAACTAACTTATGTTAACTTTTAACTTACTCCCAAGTGGAATCTTCTCACCTATTATTGTCCCTTAAGGTTAGGTTATGTTACTTTGGTACTTACTCTTAGGTAGACATCTTGTGATTTTTTCTCTAGGGGTTTAGGTTATAATACTACTAGTACCGGACTAAAGGAAAGAGTAACGGAAATCCAAAATTTGGGGAAAAATGTGAACCTCCGGACTTACTCTCAAGTGGAGCCCTCTTACAAAGTTCTGCCCCATAAGCGTAGGTTATCAATGCTATTGGGAGTTAGAATAGATGTCTTCACCTTCTAGGAAAGCATAGCTGCCTGACTTCATAAAAGAGAGACTCAAAAATTCAGGGTAGACACTGGTAAGGTGAATATTGTCCAGCTTGGTGTTTTTGCAGTGCTGTAAGTAGAGTTGCTACCCTGATTATGTTTAAATTATTCATTTCAGGTTGTATCTTATTGCCCTTTCTATTATTGAATTTAGTCCTCGCATTCTAGGTATTCAAGGCACGTAACCTCAGGAGGAATTACTTTATATATGTGTTGAATTGTGTATTCTTTCATCTCACTTACATGGTGACTTATGCCATATTTCACAATATTTAGTTGCTCAAGTAGTTAGTGTGTTATGGTGCCAGATCTGACACAAGGATTCGTAGGGAGGAAGAAGAGAAAACGAAGATCAAGCCAAAGGGAAGCTTGAAAACCCTAGAACTCGTAAGGAGAGCTCCAAGCCTGTTTAACCTAAAATTAACCTAAATCAATGCTTGTATTTCTCATTACTCTTACCCCTTAAATAGGGTTCACCCTGTTAGGGTTTAATATAAAATATTACAAAAATACCCCTATAAATAAAATATTCCAAAAATACCCTGTGGCCTAAAACTGAAATAAATAAAGTAAATTAAAGAAAAAAAATAAAAATAATAATGTTATTGTGTGCATAACATAGTGTTGATTTTTAACAATTGCATCATATTCAAAGCTAATTGCAAATTGCATTGCATTGACATCATATGTTCTGGTTCCATTCCTTGCTCTTGGGGATATCTAACCTTTTAATGTGTGTCATAACTTCTCTAGGGTCTGTCCTTGTAATGTTTATTCGTGTTGTAATAGCTAGATGTTTGATTGACGTTGTTCCCTAATGCTTATAGAGTTTAGAAATGCAGTTCATATTTTATTATTATGTGGAAGTTATAAAACTAATGGCACTTACTGTATTTAACCTCAGACTGAGAGTTGATGTGTTCATTTCATTAGATGGTATTGCATCCTCAAGCGTTGCTGTGTGAATTTACTTTCTAGCATAGACCAGGAATGGATACAATTATAGGTGGCTCAGGCCTCAAGCTGGGTTATCTATGTTTGTTTGAGATTAAAATATAGAAGTTATAATATTCTACCCCAGTGCTGTAGACCCCGCCTTGAATAGTCAATGAAATGAATTGTGACATCAGCTTCGCCTTATGTAGGTGAGGAGTATGGACTTACCAACCTGATAAGTAAGAGTAATTTGTCCTTCATTATCTGAGGGTTACATGTGAACTGCTGGATCCAAGTCGTTGTTCTGCCCCTCAGCTGGGAAGCTAGATGAGCATAATATGGACCTTGTATGGACTTTGTTGGGGCCAAACGAGATGATATGAACCTCTTTCAAGATTTTGTTTTGATTGATGGATAATGATTCAAACCCTTGGTAATTTTTAGGGGGGCGATTTAGAACTATTGGACCAGAGGGTAATGTGCCTCATCTGCAGTGAGGAGTTAGGACCTCATTCAGGCGACTGATGAGGGTATAGGAGTCGAGACCTCATTCAGGTCACTGATGAGGATATAATGAAATTACAATTGTGAAAGAAATGAGTCATACATTTTGAATGGCACCAGTTTATTGAATTGAGATGCTTGTGCATTTGGAGCAGGTAAAATAAGTATATGAGCCTTTTAAGGCCTTGTTACTATGATATGTGGTGAGAAGGAAATTCAGGATGGATAGCTAAATGTCAGTTCTTAGGGTTTTTTTTGTTTTTGTTTTTTCTTCCTTTTCTTATAAAATTTGCAAGCATGTGTAGACATAAACTCGTGGACATTGTGTGGTAGTATGTATATAATTATTAAGTGCGAGCACGCTTGAAGTGGCATCAAGTTCCATATGATGATTTCCATGATGAGTAGTACTTGCATTTTATATCTTTTGTCTTTAGAAATATTCTCATTAAACTTGAGCAGGTTTGGAGTGGAACTGAGTTCCCCTAGTGAGTCTTCATGACTTGAAACATTAGTTTAATGTTATGCTTTCCTTTAAATGATTATACGTGTGTTTTGTACCTACATCTTATTTCTTTACTCTTATGCTTCATCTTATTTCTTTACTCTTATGCTTCCCTTTAATTGATTATACCTATGTTTTAGATTCGTTGGAAGTATGAGTGTTTGAATAGTCGCCTCATTCTGGTTAAATTTGTTTTCCTCTAGTATTTTTTTAATTTATTTTCTTGTATTTTTATCACTTCATAGCAATACTTAGACCCACTACCTAACAAGTATAGCAGTGCCCAATATCCATCTTGAGTCAAGTCTTTTACTCTTCATCAAAAAAGTGATTTGTGTTTGAGTTACCCTTAACAAAGTGAGTAGTCTCTTTGTTAAGCCCTAAAGTTGGGTAGTTTTTTCGCTATTAAAATTAAGCAGAGTGTGTTTCAGACTATGACTGTTTTAACTAGTGTATGGAGCTTTGTCGTATGACTAAAGGTGATTTTCTTCTTCAACGTTGTGTTTTGTCTAAGCTGGGTCTTTATGTCTTTCTTATCCCCAGTTTGAGGGTGAAAATTAGAGGAATAATAAGAAGTACAAGAAAGAGGTATTTTGTTCCACATGTTATGGTAGTTTTTATGTGACCAAAATATCCAAGAAAGGGGGAGAACACATGATGAAGATTCAACATCTATGAAAATATTTTAACCAATGAATTGAAGACCAAAAATCTTTTTTATTGCAAGCTGAAGTTATAAACTCCAGCTTGAGGGGGAGTGTTGAAGAGCAAATATGGAAAAATATTACATGTTTCTCACAACAAGAAGTCTCATAGAGCCAAAATTAATATGGTGAAGTATTATAGGAGTTTCATTGAAGAGCAAATATGGAAAAATCTATTTATGTTCGGTTGTTCGGTTGTTCAATTGTTCTAGGACTTATCTTTTAGTGCTTAATTAACTAGGATAATGATAGTTTAATTGTAATTGGATTCTACTTGTTTCCTCTATTATAAATAGAGGCTCATTGTATTCATATGATAACAACTTAGTCAAGTATTTCTCTTTTTCATAAATTCAATATCTTTCTTTCTTTAAGTGAAACCCTTGTGAATGTGAATAAGACTTATTATGTTGTAGCTCATCTCTTGATTTATGTTTTTTTCAAAGGAATAAGAGAAATAGTTTATCTGTTTTCCAGTTTTTTTGTTGGAAGCAAGGACTAAACCATTTTGTAGACTAGTCCCTTGGAAAATAGGTAGGTTGAGTAGAGTTGCAAGTGTTTTGCTTGCATTTGTAAATAGGTATGGTTGTATGTTGTTGACCAGATCTATAAATACATAAAGGTCATAGAGTAATTTTTTTAGGGTCTTTCTTTTGTTGGATTTAACACTTCTTATATGTATATATATATATATATATATATATGAATAGGGATGGTTATGGCGTGAAATGCTTGCACCGTTAGTTTATTGATGACCACAATATTACTCGTATTTGAAAAATATGAGATTTGGGGAAAAAATAGAAGAGAAAAGAGAAAAAACGGGGACTAGGAGAAGAGCAGCCTCGTTGCTTAGGAAAATGTGCCAACAAAACACGTCTCCCTTCATTTTAATTAGGGTTTAAGTGATATTTTATAAAAGGACATATATACCCCTCAATGTTTAAAATTACATCTCCTAAAATACATGCTTAAATTGAATAAAAATTGGACGACATTGTCTACCTAACAATCATAATATACGAGAAAAATGTAATATAAGAAACGACCCAAATACCTCTAAATTGGTATTTTAATACTCTTGTTCAAGCTAGGGAGTAGATATCAAACAAATTTGGTTTGTCACTGATGGATACATGTTCACATCTTCCCTAAGGTTTGGTAAATATATTTTCCAATTGGTCTGAATATTTCATATATGGAATTATCACCTTCTCTTGCAATACTGTATCCCTAATGAAGTGGTAGTCAAACTCTATTTGTTTAATTATCTTATGGAATATAGGGTTGCTTGTAAAAAAAATGGTCTTTGATTATCACAATTCATTACATAGGGTCAGGTAACTAAAAACCATATTCAAGAAGAACAAACTTAATCCATATAAGCCTTACTAACTGTGTGAGCCATTGTTCGATATTTGGCCTCTGTAATAGATTTAGCCACAACTGTCTGTTTCTTAATTTTCTAGCTTACCAGGTTACCTCTAATAAAACAATTGTAGCTTGGCGTAGAAAGTCTATCCATCTTACACCTAGCATAATCGGCATAAAAATACCCAAGTGCATAAACTTTCCCATTCTGAGCATACAACAGACCTTTTCTAGGTGCACACTTCAAATACTTTAAAATCTTGTACAACTTTTAAATGTACTTTTTGAGGATTTTTCATGAACTGATTCACAACCCCTACGACAAATGAGATCTCTAGCCTGATAACTGTAGCATAAATAAGTTTACCTACAAATCATCTGTATTGAGATCCTTTGAGTGTAGGACCTTGGGTGTCATGCAGATTATGATTGACTTTCATGGAAATGTCTACTGGTTTTGCACCTAATAAATCATACTTCTGTAGCATATCCAATATATATTTTCTCTGAGAAAGAACAATACTTTGCTTACTGCAAGCAACTTCAATGCCAAGGAAGTACTTGAGAGAGCCCAAATCCTTTGTCTGAAAAAGTGTGGCTAGATATCGTCTCACTTTTGTAATACCATCAAGGTCATCACCAGATAACCAACCAAACCACTACACCAGTCTTCCTTTTAAGTAGGAACATAAAATATCACAATGGCTCATATAAGACCCAAATTGTATTACAACAACACTAAACTTTTCAAACCAGACCTGTGGACTCTGTTTAAGT
The DNA here is from genome assembly GCF_029961685.1 of Aristolochia californica. NCBI lineage: Eukaryota > Viridiplantae > Streptophyta > Magnoliopsida > Piperales > Aristolochiaceae > Aristolochia > Aristolochia californica. The sequence goes on from NW_027181771.1 coordinate 27,192,684, forward strand.
CCATAATTAGCCTTTTATAGTTTATATACATTTCTTGTCTCCCCTTGAGCAGCATATCCAGTAGGTTGTTTCATATATACTTCCTCGTGTAAATCACCATACAAAATACCATTCTTCACATTAAGCTAAAAGAGAGGTCAACCCTTATCGACAGTAACATAGATTAATATATGTACCAAAGTAAGTAGTCTACTAGAGAGAATGTCTCATACACATCAACACCAAAGGTCTATGTATATCCTTTTGCCTCTAGCCATGTTTTGTGTCATTCAATAGAGTCATCAACATTATATTTTATAGTATAAACCCAACTTCATCCCATGGTGTGATGTCGCAGGCAGCCAAAAATAAAACTTATACTCTTAAAAATATATATAGTAGTGCGAGTAAGGATAATCTACTTTTATTCTCGGTGAATAAAGATGGGGGGGTTTGAGTATAACAAAAACACTTTTAAGAAAAACAACTTAGAAACAATTCAAATTAAAAGAATCAAAATCAATCAAAGGAACAAACCTTGGTCTAAGTCAACATCCACCATCGGAATTTCACAACTGATCATCGATGCAAGCATATATTAATTCGCACTTGATTATTCACTGTTGGAACTATCTTCCTATCTCTCATTTCGTAGTTAATTAGAAAACAAGCAATCCAATTAACCCTAACTACTAAACAACCCAAGACAAGCACTAAAGGTTTAATCTAGTAGTAGCCTTAAGAATTAGAGAGATCGATGAAGCTAAACAACACAAGCACAAGAGGCTGCTTTTAACTTAGTCCAACGTTCTTCTCAAGATCTAATAATTCCTGACGCAGCAAATCATCAAATCTCGATTGCTTCATAGGTTAGAGGGATCAAACAATTACGGATTTGATATCTAACCTAGCAGTAGATTGCAATGAGTAATAAACTAGTAGGCCTCCTAGTGATTAAACGAGACAATCATAAAAAAAAATTACAGAAGAACATTATATACTCAAAACATAAATTGAACAATGAAAACAAATCACATCTCACAGTTGTATTGATTTTGATGGCTTCAATTTCTTTTGACCAAGTTTGAAAGTTTAGCCATGCAGGTCTATAAAGAAAGTTGAGGGAAAAACTAGAGAAAAGAGAATGAAAATCTAGAGAAGAGACCAAGAGGGGGCGTCCGACCGAACTCTCTTTGTGTCTCCTTTTATAATTAGGGTTTTTGACTTTTTTGTGCATCGGGTATGGATAGTGCACGTGTCGTGACTGCAAGCCTGATTTCGACCTAGATACAGCCCATATCTCTCAAAATTCAAAACATTAAAGATGTATACCTTTTTCCTGGCGTCCCATGGGATCTTGAATCATCCCAATCAGAGCTCAGATGAGAGAGTTTTGCCTAGATTACGAAGCAATGTCGAAATTGTTCAGAATCGCCCAATTAACTTCATTATGCACTTAACGCCTCCATTTGCATCCTCAATCAAAATATAGGAATAATAAGTATATTTATGCCCCAAATAATTATAAAAGCCTAAGCATTAAGGGAGAAAAATATGACATTTTGCATTCTCATCAAATTCCCCCACACTTAGCTTTTGCTCGTCCTCGAGCAAAACTCAAATTCACTTTCCTAAAAACACCAAGGTTGTAACGCCATAAACAAAGAACAACCAAGCTCTTCAAAACTCATAGCATATCATGAACAAACATTCTTAAACAACTTATAATTACTTAGTAAGCATTTTTCATTCAAAGATGGTGTAAACTAAATAAGTAGACCCTCGCAGAAATAAACACTTGACTCTCATGTGTTTGAAGGGTATGTGTTTCTCTCAAATTCATTCCATTGAAAATGATTTACCATAGGCTTGCATATCTTCTCATTCTGCACCACTTATATCACATGCATAATACAAATCATAAGGACTTTTCAAGGGTTGTTATAGGGTTTAGGATCAAGGTGGGAAATATTTGGGAATGTAACTCAAAAGCCATCGAAACTAGTCGAGCAAAAATAAATCAACTCAAACTCAAATATATAAGACATGTAAAACTTATCTCTCCACTCAACAGCTTCTTCAATTTGTATCTATCTCGTATAAATAGACCCCTTTCTTGGAATTTTAGGAGGAATTATGGACACAGACAATTTGTAACTTTAAAAACCATTCCCTCCACCTCTTTTTTTTTTTACTCGAGAATAGAACTCATGAATTGAGGATGAAAACATGTTCCATTTCCCCAGTCATAGTCATACCACAAATCCAGACACCCCCACACTTATTTCTTGCACACGCACACGGATCATAATGATGAACCATGCTCCACTAGCTCTACGGCTTGGGTAAAGGTTTTTTTTTTTTTCAGGTTTAAATCTTGTAACGTGGGTTCACAAAAAAAAAAAAAAAAACAATAAAGCTCAAAGGGGTTCAACAAAAGGGAAAAAATTAATTACAAGGTAGGCTATTTGGCTTATATAGCTTATAACAAAGAGGGTTTTAATCATGTTCATGCATGCATGTGTCAATGTGGTCTCAAAGAGAATCAAGGCAAGTTCTAGAGAAACAAATCCATGGGAGAATATCTCTCATGAAAGAAAATAGTGAGATTGATATGGATGTGTCAGTCTGAAGGCTCAAAATCTCACTAGATTTTGTCTACCAAATTTACACACTACCATCCTCAAACAAAATAACTAGACAAATTCATTCTCAGTTGGAAGATTACTTAATTCAATCATGTTATGAATATTTCAAGAGCCTAATTTAATCTTGCTCATGACATACACAACCAAAAATCATTAAAAACCACAAAAATAAAGAATTTTTTTAAACAGAATTGAAACACAACCTAAATCCCCTCCCCCACATTTAGAACTTACATTGTCCCCGATGTAAGGTGAAATGTAAAGAGAATGCACAAATAACCAAAATATAAATGCAAAAATAAAAAGAAAAAGGAACAAACTCCCCTTGGGTTGCCTCCCAAGCAGCGCCGTTGTTTATTGTCATTGGCTCAACTCAATGCTTCCATAATTATGGGTCATCCCATACATAGTATTTGGCATCACTCTTGACCTTATCTCTTTGAGCCCTAGAAAAACTAGGAGTTAACATATTAGTAACCAAATAATTTAAAATATTCTCATACAAAGGTAATGTCACACTCGAGGTGAGCAATTACTCATCAGGGAACGTTTCCTACAAATGAAGTTTATCCTGCACATGCCTTTCTTCTTGCGGTGCACTAAGTTTAATGAAGATGATCACTGGTAATGTTCCTCCATCTCCAAGGAACACGTACTTCAGGTGACAGTGGAGAAACTTCAAATCTGGAGTGGGAGCCTACAACACATAGGGTAAAGGGCCTCTCGTTAGAAACTGGTAACGTAATATAAAGAACTTTACTTGATTACTGTCACTGTGGAATATCATTCAACGCCTGAAAATCAGAACTCAAGGCTAACTCCTCATTCTCTTTCTCAAGATGCATACTAATGGCAATTTCCAATTCATCTTTTCTATCAAGTTCAAAAATTTCCTGTGCAAAAGGATCAATCACATCAATAGAATAAACAGGATTATCATCACCAGGATATTTCATGGCATCATAAATGTTAAACTTAACAATTTCACCATCAAATTCCATGGTTAGTGTGCCACTATGAACATCTATCTTAGTCTTGGATGACTTTAAGAATGGTCTCCCTAACAAAATAGGAGTAGTTTGGTCACCATTTCCAATATCAAGCACATAGAAATCAGTAAAGAAAATCAAATCATTAACTTACTCAAGAACATCCTCAACTACACCCTTAAGATAGGCATTAGATCTATCAGCCAATTGAATCACAACACCAGTTTTATTCAAGGTCCAAGTTTCAAAGAAGCATATATAGAATATGGCATGACATTAATCGAAGCTCCTAAATCTATCATGGCCTTCTCAAATCTGATTGTACCTAACGTACAAGGGATAATAAACATACCTAGATCTTTGCACTTCGTAGGGATTTTTCTTTGAATAACTATAGAAACATTCTCCCCTACCCTTCTCATATCTTTTAAGTTTTTTTGTTTTCTCTTAATTGTGCACAGTTCTTTCAGGAATTTAGCATAACGAGGCACTTGTTTAATAACATTTAAAAGTGGAATATTTACCTCACATCTACGGAGAGTCTCATATAAATCTTTAATTTGCTCATTTTTTCTAGAATCTACCAAAGCCTGAGGAAAAGGAGGAACTGATTTATAATAAAAAAAAGTTGGAAAATTACACTTAGGTATGTCATCATCATTGGGAACGTTCCTGTCTACAGTGATGTTTTTCTCTTTTTCTTGCTTCGACGATGCAGGGGCGGCCTTTACTTGAATCTCAACCTCTTTACATGTTGAAAGATAGGCCCAAGCCCACACGATTAAGGAAGGCCAACATAGCCAAGTATGTTAGAAGATGGGCCCAAGTCCATAAGACCAAGGAAGACCCATATATCCAAGAGATGTGAAAGATGGGCTCAAGACCCATAGACCAATGAGAAGCCCCGGGCCCATAAAATTATGGCATTGTGAATCTTACACAAGAAGAAGTCTTATAGAGCCACAATTATTATGGAAGTAGGTCTCATAGAGGAGTTTCAGTTTAAAGGTGTTTTACTCAAATTAATCTTCTATTAATATTTGGTTATTTTTGTTGGAAGATGGGTTCAAGCTTACAAGCTCAAGGCAAGAAACTCACACGTCAAAGGAGTTGCACATGTGTGAAATATGATACTTCACTTAAAGATGGTATAGAGGTGTAAATATGTGTTCTTTTTATATCTTTTATTTCATCAAGTTGTAACTCTAAGGGCATTGTAAAGACTATAAATAAATGCATTGGCTAAGAGGTAGAGCATTGAAGCACTCTCCTCTCTTTCCACAAATTCGTCCAGCCCTCATTTTCACTTTGACACAAACCTCTTCTCCCTTAATCCAAACTCTCTCCTTCCCCGTCCTTCTTCTTCTCCTCTCCTCTCTTCTTCTTCTTCTCCCTCGTTGATCTAAAGTTTATTTCATGAGATCCTAAATTCTACATAGTATCAGAGCAAGGAGTTTAGGATCCCTCTTGATGAAGTTATTATGAATTTGTTCAAGAAGTTGTAAAATAAGAGTTCAGTCATGAAGAGATAAGTTAATTCTCTTCTTATTTACATTTTGTTTCTTTTCCTTATTTACATACTCCTTCTTACTGTTTTTCTACTTCTTGAACTTTGAATCACATCAAGTCAAGATAAATCTTTATATGTTGTGAAGATTTATTTTTATGACTAAATTGATGTTATAATCTTGATCTTTTTGTAAATCAATTACAATGTGATCAAGATCATTTGCTCTTTGCGCCTTATTAAGATTGATGAGTGAGATTCAATTACCTTTATGTAACTTAGATCAATCTCATTTGAAGTAGAATTCCAGCACATATTGCTGTAACTTCTCCTACTTAATGTTGCTCATGGGTTTGTGTTATGTTGTTGGATGCCCACTATATGTTTGGTGAAATTCCAACAATCATTTACCCTTTGTAGTTCCTTTTGAACTTCAACAATTGAATTTTTTTTACGTTAAAGTATCCCATGAGTTGAAGATAAATTTCTTCCAGGTATCTTGATTTGCCTTTAAATCTTCTCTAAATACTTTTTTTTCTATCTCTTGGTTTGTGTTGGAGTTTGGATTAAGGCATAATTTGTTGCATCTACCTTCTTCTCCTTGTTTTTAAGAATACAAGAGGAGTTGAGTGATGGCTGGATATTATTCTCACTTGCTAAAGGCACAAATTTGTTGATAATTTGGTGCTTGCTCTTGTGAAAGAAATTGGTTCTTGTTCTCCTTTTTGGTGACTGATTTGGTCCACGGGTTTTTCAAATTACATTGAGTAATTGTTATTTGAAGAAGACCCCTTCCCTTGACCTCCACATTTGACTTGCCTCATCATGGAGAGTGGACACAACAGTAATAAGAGTGATATACTCCATATTACTACGATTCCATTAAGTGGTCTCTCCAATTCATGAGCTGGTCACAATTGGTCCGGAGGGTTTTTATTACTCGTGATCTCTTAAGTCACGTTATTAAATTTCCTCCTCCGATTGATGAAGAAGATGAGACCTACCACAAGTGGATTACAAATGATAACATGGTGATAAGTTGGCTCATCAATAGCATGGAAGAGCATGTGACCAACAATGTGGTCCACTTGGAAACCACCAAGGACATATGGGACACTTGTGCTAAGCTTTACTTAACTACTGTCTCATTACAAAAAGTATATGATGTCTTACAAAATATGTTGCATACGAAACATGGAGATAATATTCACGAATTTTTTGCCCGATTTCAAGGCCTTCTCCAAGAATGGAAAATAGCTCAGCCATACTCCATTGATATTGTCATTCAAGAACGACAACGAGAAGCTTTGGCAGTAGCCATTTTCTTATCGAATATTAAACCTTACCTTGATGTTGCAAAAACTCAGCTTCTAAGTTCTTCTGCTCTTCCATCCTTTGATGATATTAGTGCTACATTACTTTGGATACCTAATCCATCCCCTCCTTCTCCTATTGATGCCCCATCAGCGATCTTCTCTGGCAATCGGGGTACAACTTCATCATACCGAGGACGGAGCAGAAATATGAGAGGGGCTGAAAATAGAGGTGGTCGAACAGGTCCGAATAATTCCCGTACTGAGCCTCGACTTTGTACTTACTGTGGTGGTTAGAACCACCTTATGGTAACATGCTGGAAACTTCATGGCAAGCCTGATTGAGCCACGACTAACCCAATCTCTATTAGCATTGAAAAACATGAAGATAAGGCTGAATCATCCTCCGAAAATGTGACTCTTTCTGCTAAAGACTATGTTGCATTTTAGAAAATGAAGTCCTTCATTGAATCCTCTATTCCCTCATCATCTACTACTATTGTCTCAGGTATGCTTTCTTCTTCTTCTTCTTCTTCCTCTTCTTCTTGGATCATCGACTCCAGGGCCTCCAAACATCTATCAGGTAACAAACACTTGTTGCAGTCTTTATCTCCTTGTTATCCTTATAAATTCGTTACTATTGCTAATGGTACCCAAACCAAGGTCCTTGGCAAAAGTTCCTCCTCTCTTACCTCATCTATTCCCCTTCAAGATATTTTGTTTGTCCCTCAATTTCCTTTAAATTTGTTCTCGGTTAGTCAATTAACCAAACAATTAAATTGCTCTATCACCTTCTCACCGCCTTCTTGTGTATTTCAGGATCTCACTACGAAACAAGTGATTGGTGGCGGCCATGAAAAGGGGGGTTTGTACTACTTCACTCTTCCACTATTAGCTGCATTATCATCCACTACATCTGAGGTCCAACTTTGGCACAACCGACTTGGTCATCCGTCTACCCCTTCACTTCGTTCGTTGCTTCCATCCTTAAAAGAACTTTCTAATTTCAATTGTGAGGTTTGTCAATTAAGTAAACATATTAGGAGTACATTTCTCCTCGTCTTACAAGTACAAGTACTACTCATTTTGAGCTAATACATTCTGATGTATGGGGACCTTTATGTGTCTCAAATATTTCCCATGTTAAATATTTTGTCATTTTTGTTGATGATTTTACCCGAGTGACTTGGTTATATTTATTTAAAGAGAGTTCAAAAATTCTTCCTTTGTTTAAAAATTTCATGTTATGGTATTGACACAATTTGGGAAGAAAATTCAAATCCTTAGATCTGATAATGCTAAGGAATATATGTCTATTGAATTCAAATCATTTTGTGAGAGTAATGAGTTTATTCATTAAACATCATGTGCCTATACTCCTCAACAAAATGGTGTTGCTGAAAGGAAGAATCGTCATCTTCTTGAAGTTGCTCGAGGCCTTCTCTATTCCATGAAGGTACCCTATTTCTATTGGCTTCATGCTATACTTACAATATGTTTTCTTATTAATAGGTTACCTTCATCAGTTCTTCATCATAAAACTCTTTACTCTGTGTTATTTAATGGTGAAGATTTTTTTTCTCTTCCTTTGAAAGTGTTTGGATATATGTGTTTTGTTCATGTTACATCCCCACATAAAAATAAACTTGATCCTCGGTCTATGAGGTACATTTTTTTGGGGTACTCTCGCACTCAAAAAGGTTATGTCTGTTACAATCCTACCCTTCGAATGATGTTTATCTCTAGGGATGTGACTTTCTTTGAGAACACCTCCTTCTACTCCTCCCATGATGCTCCTCCAAGATGGACTTGTCCTTCTACCACTCCTTGTTCGCTTGTGTTTTTCAATCTTGAAGTTAACCCAACCCCTGATGCACCATCGTACCTTCACCTGTGGAGTTGTCGGATCCACCAGAGGAGTCCTTCTCCTCCTATGTATAAGCCTGAATTTGATACTCGGCCTATTGCTTTAAGAAAGGAACGTCGTTCTTGTACTACTTCGCATCCTATCTCAAATTTTATGTCTCACCATCGCTTGTCTTCCGAGTGTTTTCAGTTCCTTGCGTCTCTTTCTTCTACTTCCATTCCACAGTTATATCAGAAGGCTCTGAGGCATCCAGGATGGAAGGCGGCTATGGATGAAGAAATGCATGCCCTATACGAAAATCACACCTGGTCCTTAACATCACTCCCTAAAGGTAAAAGACCGGTTGGTTGTAGATGGGTTTTTTCGGTAAAACATAATCCGAATGGATTGATTGTTTGTCTTAAAGCTCGACTCGTTGCTAAGGGCTACACGCAGTGCTATGGGATAGATTATGATGAGACTTTCTCTCTTGTTGAAAAATTGAATTCAGTACGCATCATCTTATCTGTTGCTGCTAAGTCATCATGGCCCGTCTATCAATTGGATGTTAAAAAATATTTTTTTTAAATGGTGATATAAGTGAGGAAATTTATATGGTTCAACCACCTGGTTATGTGGTTGAGGGGGAGTTAGTATGCTGATTAAAAAAATCTTTATATGGGATTAAGCCGTCCCCTCGGGCTTGGTTTGATAAATTTAGTCAAACACTTCTACGGTTTGGTTTTCATCGGTACTCAGTTGATCATTCCGTATATTATAAAGATACTGTCAAAGGGAAAATATTATTGGTCGTATATGTGGATGATATTATCTTAACCGGTGATGATGCTCTTAGCATACAAGTGGTGAAAAAGATGATATGTCAGGAATTCAAGACTAAAGATCTTGGTATGCTTAAATGTTTTTTGGGTATAGAAGTTATTCAATCCAAATATGGGATAATATTGTCTCAAAGGAAATATGTCTTGGATCTCCTTGAAAAAACAAGAATGAAGGGTTGTAGACCAGTCGACACACCTATGGATACAAATGTAAAATTATGTGCAACAAAAGAAGAAGATATTGATATTGGCAAATATCAAAGAATCGTGGGAAAACTGATTTATCTCATGGTAACTAGGCCAGATATATCATATGTTGTAAGTATGGTGAGTCAATTCATGCACAAACCACAAATTACCCACTGGCAAGCTTTAGAAAAAATATTACGTTTCCTAAAAGGAGCTCCAGGAAGAGGATTGATGTATAAAAAACATAGACACTTCAACATAGAAGGCTTCTCAGATGCAGATTGGACTGGATCACCTGATGAAAGAAAATCTACATCAGGATATTGTACTCTAGTTGGAGGAAACTTGGTTACATGGAAAAGTAAGAAGTAAAATGTGGTTGTAAGATCTAGCACCGAAGCAGAATACAGAACTATGGCCCATACCGTTAGTGAACTTTTATGGGTTAGGACCCTTCTTACCAAATTCGGTTTTTATAAAAAAATGTCCATGGGTCTGCATTGTGATAATCAAGCAGCCATTCATATTACTTCAAATCCAGTTTTTCATGAAAGAACTAAACATATTGAGGTCGATTGTCATTTTATACGGGAGAAGTTTCAAGCAGGAATAATCTCTCTCAAACATGTGTTATCTTAAGAGCAAGTTGCTGATATTCTCACTAAGCTCGTTACATCTAAAATCCTATCGTTATATATGGCAAGTTGGGTATTTATGATGTCTTTTCTCCTCCAGCTTGAGGGGGAGTGTTGGAAGATGGGCTCAAGCCCACAAGCTCAAGGTAAGAAACTCACACGTCAAAGGAGTTGCACATGTGTGAAATATGATACTTCACTTAAAGATGGCATAAAGGTGTAAATGTGTGGTCTTGTTATATCTTTTATTTCATCAAATTGTAGCCCTAAGGGCATTGTAAAGACTATAAATAAAGGCATTGGTTAAGAGGTAGAACATTGAAGCACTCTCCTCTCTTTCCACAAATTCATCCAGCTCTCATTTTCACTTTGATGCAAACCTCTTCTCCCTTAATCCAAATTCTCTCCTTCCACATCCTTCTTCTTCTCCTCTCCTTCTCTCTTCTCTCTTCTTTTTCTTCTTATTCTTCCTCGTTGATCTAAAGTTTCTTTCATGAGATCCTAAATTCTACAATTTTTAAGTGTTAGAGTTTGGGTATAATTAGGACAAAGGTAGTTTTATTATAATTGGACTCTACTACCATCCTCTATTATAAATAAAGGTTCATGTATTATACTCTGATTAAAATAAGTTAATGAAGTCAATGAAGTATTTCTCTTTTTCATAAATTCAACATTACCACTTTTCAAAAAGATTGCACTTGCATTTTCTCTTAGGGTAATTTCCTCGAACTTTGTGCCTCTAGCCTACTAATTGCAGTTGCCATCTAGCCCATCTAATTGTCCAAACTTTGAATATTGGCCTTGCCTCTTGTTGAAATTGTTTCGTCTCCTGTTGAAATTGCAAAGTATTAGTGGCAAGAGACTTAACAATATCTTCTAAAGACATACCAGAATTGGAAGTTTGGCCCGATTGTTATCTAGGGGAGTATGGTTGCCTATATTGTTGGTAACTTGGGTGATTTTGAGTCGTTGGCTGATTAACTTGTGGATTCCCATAGCTAAAGTTAGGATGATCCCTTCATCCCATGTTAGTGGTGTTTGAATAGGGATCATACATCCTTTGCGGTTGTCTAGGAAAACCACCCGCATTCACTTGCTCAATGGGCTCCTCTTAAAGAGTTGGGCACATATCGGCTGGATGCCCTACTACTAAACAAATCTCACAAGCCTTCGATGTTTGCGTATTACCTACAACCATTTGACAAACAAGAGAAGTTAGACTCACAATTTGTTGTTCAAGGGAGGAAATATTTACCTCGTTAACATTCTTAGATGGAAGGTCAAGCCTAGTGTCAAATTGTTGAGAATTGATCGCCATATTTGCAATCAAGTTTCCGCTGCCTCATGTGTTTTATCCACCAAAGATCCTCCACTTGCAGCATCAATCATGCTCCTATCAGTGGGTAGAAGGGCCTCATAAAAATATTAGATAAGAAGTTGCTCGCTAATCTGATGATGGGGGCAACTTGCACATAATTTCTTAAAACATTCCCAGTATTCGTGTAGGGACACTTCGTTATGCTGCCTTACACCACAGATTTCTTTTCGAATGTTGGCCGCCCTTGAAGTTAAGAAATATTTCTCCAAAAACAATCTCTTCATCTCATTCTATGTGGTAATAGTCCCTGAGGGTAGATAAAAGAGCCAATCTTTCAAAGAAAGCGGAAATGCTCGTAATTTAATTTGCTCTTTAGTCACCCCGTGGGTTTCATACTCGTGCATACCACATAAAACTCCTTTAGATGCTTGTGAAGATCTTCACCTACAAGACCATGAAAAGTGGGCAAGAGATGTATTAGTCTAAATTTTTATTCAAATGTAGTAGTAGCATCTAAAGTAGGGAACATTATGCATAAGAGTTGTTGATTCAAATCAGGGGTTGCAAGCTCTTTCAAAGTTCGATTTCCAACCTTGACTTCTTCCTCTAAATCAAGTTAGCTATCAAATGGGGAATCAAGAGCTAGATCGTTCTCTTCAAAATTCCTCTGAACTTCTTTCCTTAACCTGTGCAAAGTTCTCTTTATTTATGGATTGCACTGCAAATCTCTTTGATTAGAAGATCGCTTTAGTCATAAACAATCAAGGCAACTCCAACAAAACATGAAAACAATTCAAGAAAAATCTAAAATAATGAAAACAAATAAAAATTCTAAAAACCCTAGAAAACAATGGAATTTGGCTTCAGAATCAGAATTTTGCCAAAATCGTAACTAGGAAAAACTAACGATTTTTTTTTTTTTTGAAAATTTCAAGAACGAAATATGGATCACAAGAAACACAAAAATCAACTAGATTCACTCCCCGACAATGGCGCCAAAATTTGGTGTGCTGTCGCGTGCAATCAAAAATAAAACCTATAGATCATTAACCAAAATAAACATGGTTACTATCCTAGTAAGTAATTTATTATAGTATTAAAATATATTAATATACTAATTAATTAAGTAAAATATTTCATTGATAAATTAAGATAGATTATAGTTTCGTCTAAATTAATATAATAATTACATGCAATGAATATAATAAATAAATAAAATAAAATATTTTATTAATAACATAAGATATATTTTACATAGTATAAATTAGTAATAAATTTTCAAAAAATTAAAAATCATTAGTTTAATTAATGATAAGAATAGAATAATTAAACAAAAATGCTTACTTTAACAATATTTTAATTATCACTCTTAAAATATTAATTTAATATAGTAATTAAAATAATAAATATTATAAATAAATAAATATAATATTTTATTAATAACATAAGATAGATTTTTACGTAGTATAAATTAATAATATTTTTTTAAAAAATTAAAAAATATTAGTTTAATTAATGATAAAAATAGAATAATTAAAAAAATGTTTAATCAAATGCTTACTTTAACAATATTTTAATTACCACTCTTAAATTACTAATTTAATATAGTAATAAAAATAATAAAGATAATAAATAAATATAATATAATATTTTATAATAACATAAGATAGATTTTTATGTAGTATAAATTAATAATGTATTTCCAAAAAATAAAAAATCATTAATTTAATTAATGATAAAATCCTAATAAACCTACACACAAAACCCTAAGCCCCAAACTCAAAATTAAACCCCAAACCCTAATCCCTTGAAAACCCCCAAACCCGAAACTACTAATTAAACCCTAACCCTAATTCCAGAAATTACACCCTAATAAACCATTTAACCCTAAACCCTAAATACCATAAACCCTAAACCCGAAATTATACCCTAAAAATGAAATTTAGGGCTACCTCTGAAATTTGGGAAAAACCGAAGCCTAGTGGGGGAAATTGAAGTAGAATTGGAGAAATTGATGTCAGAATGGGGGGAATCGAAGGAAATCAAAATTTAAATGGGGGAAATTGAAGGAAATCAAAACTGAAATAGGAAAAATCAAAGGAAATCAAGAGAATTTAGGGGAAAATAGAGTGAGAAGCGAGAGAAGGGGGAAAAAAGAGCTAGAAGGTAGAGACAAGAGAGGAAATCGTTAGAGGCGGGATGAGTTTCCGTTGAGACGACATAGAGAGGAGGAAGGTCGGAGGGGGAGACGCAGAGTTGACGTGGGCCGAGAGTGACAAGGACATAGGAGAGGAAAAAGAAGAGAGTCTGAGAGTGACAGGGAGAGGGAAGAGGGAGAGAAAGCCGAGAGTGAGTGCACTTTCGCTAGCTGACGAGTTCAAGTGGATGAACCAGGATTTCAGTGGAAATCTTGATTCACCCACTTTACTCATAAGTAAATTTAAGTGGATGAACCAGGATTTCGGTGGGAATCTTAATTCATCCATTTTACTCATAAGTAAGTTCAAGTGAATGAACTCGTTCATCCACTTGAACTGACACCCAATGCATACACTAAGGGGGGGTTAGTGCACATGACTCAGGACATGATCTTCATGCGTATTACGCAGTTCATGTCCTGATGTCGTTAGGGAGAGCCAAAATTCATGTCATGTACATGAAGATACATGACTCAAGAGTTCATGTCTCAAGAGTAACGGGCGGAAAGTGCTTTCCGCCCGATTTTGAGAATCATCTACATGACTCTCGCGCGGGCTCTCTCTCGTCGAGCGGGGCTGTCTCTCGGGGGGCTCTCTGTCGCACACCCTCTTTGCCATTTCATTTCCACAACCCTCTCTCCTTCCACAACCCTCTCTCGGTGTTGCCGCAGCCCTCTCTCGGTGTTGCCGAAGCCCTCTCTCGGTGTTGCCGCAACCCTCTCTCATTCCGCAACCGTCTCTCGTTCCCGCAACCCTCTCTCGTTCCGTCACCGGCTGTCGCCATTGCCTACTAGCCCGTCCCCGTCGCCATCTTCGTTGCCCGCCGTCGTCGCTGGCCGTCACCGTCGCCTACTAGCCCGTCCCCGTCGCCATCGTCGTTGCCCTTTGGCTCGCAGCTGAGGTAGACGACGATGGTTTAATTTTTCCTAAGTTAGGAAAAATTAAACTATCTTCATAAAAATTATTAATTTATAATTTTTATTTATAAAATAATTATTTTTATTTATAAATAATTATTTTAATTTATTTAATATATTTATTTTACAGTTACTATATTAAAATAGTGATTTAATAGTCATAATTAAAATATTGTTAAAATAAATATTTGATAAATTATTTTTGGCATAATTATCCGATTGCTATAGTTAATTAAACCAATAGTTTAAAATTTTGTGATAATATATTAATAATTAATAATACATAAAATATATTATGTACAAATATATAGTGTGTTAAAGTTATGATTAGATCAATTTTTTCTCTTAAATTATTCATTTTTAGGTTAAAGTATATCATATGTTATTAATAAATTAATAACTCAACGTATTACTTTCGTTTTTGTTATTTATAATGTTATTTATTTATTATTTTTAATTAATCATGTAGGTATTTCATTGGCTCATGTAATTACCATATTAATGTACAATAAAATATCTAATTCAATTAATAAATATATTAGTATATTTAATTATACATTAAATAACTTATTCGTGTAGTAATAATGGTTGTTTTACCTAATTTGGGGTTTAAGGATTATGTTGTAATTAAGTGCACTGTAAAGGTTTAAAAATTCTCTTGTTTTTTATGTTTTTCTCATGTTGGGGCACTAACACTGGAAACTGTTTTCCAGTGCACATGAAGTCGTCAACACTAACACAAATTCTTACCTGATCTTCATGTACATGACATGACATGATCTTCATGTTGGACATGACTTGATCTTCAAGAATCCACTTTGGGGCACTAACCCCCCCTAACGCATCCGAGTCAAGTGACGGTGTAATCTAATTTACTTTCACTTGACCCAGAGGCGCACTAACAGGTGAGATAATATCCAGAAGATATTTCAAGCTACTGGATATGATTTGTTGTGGACCTTAACATTCTAGAGAACCCCCAATCTTAAAACACTTACAGGCCTTAAACCAGTAAACTAATTGTGTGCATATGTTTGTCTTCTCCTTTACACTATTTGAAGTGCGACTAAATACCTCTCTTTCACCGAATATCACATTTATTTGGTCTCTGGTAGTAGGGTCAGATCTGCTTATACTAGCATTTAACTGGGTCCTTCCAACCATACGAAGAGAATAAAAGAGACTCGTTTCATTCATTCTTGATTTAAATTCCCTGACGAGAGGCCTACAGAGGGGTTCCACAGCGATTCATTTTCATGGCCGGGTTTCTTATCTGTGGGGTGGTTCCCACGCTATTATTAGATTTCAGGTTCTTTGTTGGCTCGAGGAATATGGAGTGACCTGAATATTTTTTGAAGTAACACTCCTCTTGCACACTTTTTTTTTGGTTCTTATGGTTTGATAGTTTTGTTTTCATTTATCCTCACCGTCTGAGATTGAAAATCTGTGGTTGCAATTAAGGGTAGCATCGAGCTAAGCCGAGTTCCAACCTGTATATATTCCAACTGGACTTGATTTTAATTACTTTGAACTAAAGCTTGAGCAGAGTCAGCCTAAAATTGGAATCAAATTCGAACCCAATAATTTTAACCGAATTCGAGTTTGAGCTCGAATCTATATTTCAAAATTTGCGTAAAATACAAATCTCAATTAGAGGTTCATCCACTCGAAGTGCTAAGTCAAGATCCATGCACCCCAATTATAGGAGAATTTTCCTTTTTCTAATCAGTATAATTGTCTCCATTCAGAGGAATAATATATGAGCAATCAAATTTTGGAATAGATTAAGTTTGAACAATTTCAAAATAAACAACAAGCTTACTAAAACATGCAATGAAATCAAATATTAAATATTTACCCATGTAAATAAATTCAAGCAAATAAATTAACATGTCATTATAATATTTCCTGTGGGCTTAGATTATAACACAAAATTGATTTATGTCACTTTATGATGGGATAAAAAATTAATCTTTAAAGGAATTTTCTAGGCTTGAGAGCAACTAGAATTGTTTTTTAAATATTTTTATCCCATCCTAATTAATCAATTAAATATAATATTTACCTGTGGGATTAAATTATTATATCTCCATGATTGATCACAATTGTTTAACATTAGCTTTATGTGACTAAGCTTATTGTCACTAGATATTTTCATAATTAAGAATGTTGTGATTATTACTCAATTATTCAAATGTAAAAACAAAATATGATAGCAAAATAATTGACTAAAATTTATGCAAATTAATAATTCCTTATATTTAGGTAAAAAAATATGCATAGAAAATTAAGTATGCATAAAAACCTAAATAATTTTTTTTCATAAGAGAAAAATTATCTTAAATATGCATTTATACAGTTATATATGCATGTAAAATGATTTAGTTTATATGAAATAAATGAGAAATGGCCAGAAAAACAAATATACTGATTTTCTAGTTATGCAAAATATCCATTAAATATATCCAACAATAACACTCAAGGTGAGATTGGCTAGTGATCATTTCCCAAAATTTTCAGTTGAGGTTGTGGGTTCAAATCCCACCCTCAACAATTTTTTTTTTTTTTTTTTTGTAGGATTATCAAGTTGGCCCGACCTTCACTCAGACGTCTCAGTTGCACGGTTTAGATCAAGCGAGTCACAACCAATCCAAACAATACTAACCAAGTCGCCACTTAATGCCTCACATGCATTTAAATGAATGTGTTCTCTTTATTTTATTTTATTTTGTTTCTGCATGCTGAAAGTCGTCTTGAACCTCCAGCCACGTGCAAAGAGCATGGTCGGTGTTCCAGTGTGCAGTGTTGCTGGATAGCCAAAGAGTACGAAAACCGGCACTCCCGACCTAGGCAGCTCTCCGCCAAGAGCATACTGAAACATCGACACAGTTAGCGTTGGTTTCAGTTGTCCCACAACTGCACCCCTAAGCTGCATTTGTCACATCCTCAACGCCGTCACGATGACATCCTCTGACGCACGACATCAATACACGCACTACCGGCCTTTGAGGGTATTTTGACGTGCGCATCGTTAACGTTGGATGAAATGAGTCTAGCTCGTACTCCGGTGTCACTCCCAACTCCCGACTTCTGACCCTGGGTTTAAGTAAACAAGCTGGTTGGCGAGCTCGTGAATTGAACCAACTGGGTTCAATGTCACCCCTAGTTACAATGCACTTGCAGTGCTAAAGACTATTAAAAGACACCTAATTGTGTAAGGGTGACATGATTAGGCAATAAAGAGAACTTTTATAGAGATACATAAAATTATAATTATAAAAACTAGTAAATATCCTTTTATGTTTGTTTTTATTTTGAAATCTCTCTCAATTTTGGAAAGGAAATGGAGATAAAAGGCTATGCTACACGTTTTTTCATTTCCTTCAAAAAAGGACAAAAATTGTAGTAGACGTACATAGGAAGAGGGGCAGAATAATGGTGCCTGTCCACATTTAAAAGACTGTCTTCTTAAAGGTTGCCAACTAGATGCCATAATTTGAATCATCACTCTATTTTGAATGCAACCCACAAAACTCGGTGAGTAGAGGTTTCTCACTCTGTTTTTCATTATTCTCTTATATGGAAGTTCTCTTTGCACACCAGGAGTAGTAGTCGTGGAGGATCACTCCCCTCCAATTTACAAAGCATCTGGAAGATCATTTTCTAGGATTTTAGCTCCCATAAGTTTGAAATCGTTACGAATGGAGACATCCACTTTTTTAAATCTTACACACGATCACAGTACAAGTAGTAGTAGTAGTAGTGAGAGTGATGCAGAGTGAAGAGATGACTGCCACTCACGCGGTTATGACTTGAATTGACGCTAAAAAAGGACTCGCTGCTTTTTGTTAACGCGGTGCATCAACCACTTTCTGAAGCCGTGTTAAATAATGTCAGGCTCCACCAAATGATTCGTCTCACCCCCGTACACGGAACACCCGACAATTAAAAACCCTATTTAAAGTATCACATTTCATTCATATAACTGCTATTCCACATTACATTATACCATTTCAGACACCCATATATATATATATATATATATATATATATATAAAAATAAAATAAAAACACTAAAGAAGATAATAATAAGCAGTTGCGGGCTACATTTTTTCTTTTTCCTTTTGCAGCCACTTCAACAGCGGTTACATTACATTACATATCAAACCCCCCTTCCCGAGGATTACATCACTGAGTCAAAAAGTCACACCTGTTTTCACTGTTTCAGACCCCCCCCCCCCTTCCCCCTCCCTCTCTTTTTATCTCTCCTCCTTTCACCGATACCAACAAAAACGAAAAAAAAAAGGAATACAATCATCGGACTACTTTGAATTACCGCCAAAAAACTATGGCGGGAAAATTCATCTGGGTTGAGCGGTCAGACCCGGAAATTCTTCCCGGTGAAGGTCTGACCGTACTGCCAACCGGCAGGGGCGATATTCCATGAGGTGGAGGTCCGGTGATCAGATCCGGTGACTCGGAAGGACAAGGCCTGCCCTGCGAGGATCGCGTTCGACTGCCAGTTCTGTCCCCAGTTTCGGCTCATCGGCATCCATCCAGTGTGGCTTCCCTTGACGCTGACCCGGATGATGTTACCGGAACCGGCCACGTTGGAGATCAGCACCAGGTTGAAGTAGCGGAAGCCATTGATGGTGAATCGGATGCCACCCTTCTTCCGGCACGGGACCCTGCCACAGTAGGAATTTACCACATATTAGGTATGGTCATATTACAGCAGGCCAAATACCGGACCAGGAATTGCGGAGCGTGATTTCCGCGGGAGTCTTTAAATGTTATTACCGAGGGTAGTTTTGTACAAAAGTGGGATCGGCTTTGGATAAAGTGGTTTGACTACAGGACTAGGGTTTCGGACCTTTCAACTCGTTCCTTGGAAAGGATTAAAAGACCAAAATGGAAAATGACCACACATGCGCCCATGGGATAACAAGGAGAACTCTTTCGGTTCCTGCCCTCCACTGCAAAGATTAACACAATTTCGAAGGAAAATCTTTCCAGAATCGATACCGGTAGCGTAGAAACGGTACCGGAATCTGATTCCCCGTGAAAAGAAGCAAATAGGCAAACCTGTGCTTGTGCTGTTGGGCATATTCGTCATTGCATCTAAAGAAAGCAGGCCAACTAGAGAGCAACGACGGAATCTGTCAGGGAACAGTCGGATGGAAAAAGGGGACTCACCTACGGTAGGAGACGGGGACGATGCCAGCGCGGTACTCTGCGATCTTCAGAAACATGGGCATCGCAAGGTCGAAATGTGGACGAGGGGGGTTGCACCAACCGCCGTTATCGCTGGGGAGAGCGTAGTTTGGCGGGCAGAAATTTGTGGCCGTGATAAAGATGGAAGGACTGCCGGGATGGCACCATTTTGGGTCTTCGGCGCACTTTATCTCGAAGCAGGCACCGCAGCTAAGGCCGTCGTTGAAAAGGGCGGTACTGAGAGCTGCAGTGTTAACACCGTAGCCCTGGCTGTAGAGGTTACCGTATCCGCAAGCTCCACCTGTAAGAATCAACAAGGCGATAATGCAGTTAAATTGGTTATATTTTGGTCTAATTAAAAATGGGTTGAAATAGCGAGGTTAAAAACATAAAAAAAAGGGGAGAGGAAAGGGTGAAAGACATTGAAATGCTTCACAGACAGGAACTTCGAGACAATACAACCAAAAGCTCGAATCCCTGTAAAGGCAGGGAGTACTGTGAAGAGTATATGATGTGCTCGACAATGCACCTTGACACGATAAAATGAAGCTGAGCTAAGTGCCCAAAATCCAAATCTGACACCGGACCAGTGGATACAGCCAAAGAAGGAGAGTTTGCCACCGAAATTATGCATAGAAAGTCTAGATACTTGAACCGAAAGCTAAAGGCGCCTCCTCGACTGAGAGGAAGCTCAGCTTGGCATGTACTTTACCTTAGAAAATAAAAACAGAGCATTCTAAACCGGACAAAGTAAAAACAGAGCAAAATAGGGCAAATGCCCTTTCACAGGACACCCAGAAACTCAGATGAAACGCTTCAACTACAGCAGACAGGTAACAAGCAGCTTGTAGGCAAGACACCAACAAGCCACGTCACAAACGAGTAACCAACAAGGGAAAAAGCGTGGGAAAATGGCGATGGTAAACGCTCTCCTACTAAAAAGGCCAAAGAGATAGAGAGAAAAACAACTCCCGGAACACAATGCAACTCTAAACTCAAGAGGAAGGGGAAGAAGGAAGCAAAGGCAAGAGCATTCATCTTTCGAGGGGCATACCCATGGTTCCCGAAGCGTCGCTACCGCCGTAAAACGTAGCGTGAGCACCCTGCCATGAACCGCCAGTGTAGACACCTGGAATTCGTGCATTGACAAGCGTCAGAGCAGAAAGGAGCGCAAGAACCGCGATGACTCCGTTGGAAGCCATGACGAGAGGAGAGGGGAAACAGAGGAGAGACAGGAGCAGAGGGAAAAGCGAGTAGCGGATGGCGAGGAAAGAGCGAGGAAGGTGGAGTACTTATGGAGATGCGTGGGGGAGGGAGAGGAGGTGTCACAGTGGCATGAGACGAAATTATGGCAGGTCATTAATGGCTTGACAGGAGAGAGAGAGAGGGAATATGAACGAAACTTGGGAAAAATCAAAATAATAATAATAATAATAATAATAAAGAAAACGAAAAAGTGGAAAATAGTTGTCTGCTGAATGTTACCAAAATGCCCTCGATGCAGTGGGGCAATTTTATTTTATTTTTTTCACTATTTAAAAAAATTGAGGCCTTTCCAAGGGTGGTGGGACACCCATCACATGACGCATGACGTTAGCATGATCTCCTCATTTTCATGTGTAAAATTTAAAAGGGCAAAATAGAGAACAAAACAAGTATCTAAGAAAACCTTGGTGGAGGCACAAATCAAGGTGTTTATTCTTTAGAAGACGTAGAAATGTTTAAGAGAACGTAAATGGATGACCCTAATAATTACTACTTGACCTAAGAATGTGCGTAACTTAATTCACCGTTTCTTCTCGATAATTGATTACGTTAAGCAATCCCTAACTGGGATTAGTTTCCAAAGCAAAGTACCGGCTTGTCGTAGAGGGAAATTTTTTTAGGTCATTAAGATATTCGTTTGGGACAATAGCCGTAAATCTCGCAAAGAGACGACGGAAAAGCCGATCGAATTCCAAAAACCGCTTTGCTTCCATCGCAAGTTGTGCCGTTACCGCCGGCGTGATTAGGCGACTTTTTCTACTTCGTGTCTTCTCTCTCCCCCCCCTTAGTCTTAAATTCACAAAACAGGAAGCCATGGAGGAGGAGGGACCCCGTCCCTGCCCGGAGTGTTTTCTCTTTTTCCTTTTCACGCGAAGAAAACATCAACGAAACGAAACAAATTTTAAAAATGGAGAAAACGAACGATGGCTCGAGAAAGCGTGAGAAAGGGAATCCAATTCTTGCAAATTTTTACCCGCCAAGTTTTTCACCCGCCGTCGCGAGAGCGTTTCCCTAACAAATCTCTCTCTCTTTTTCCGACGTCCGGAAGATGGTGGAACCCACATCGTCCGTATTCATCGGTGCACGCATCGCGCCGTTCCTTTAACCGTACGTGGACCCCATCTCGAGCCTCACGCAGCCACCAAACTGGCAACGCTTTTTGTCTTTTTTTTTTTTTATTATAATTTTAATAATATTATTTTAATCGATGAGAAGGTCCCGGAGTCGGACCCCGCCGCTGGGGTGTCACATCGGACGTCTTACCCATGTGGGGGCATCCGCTAGGAGTCAAGCGGGAAGCGGTTTCATCCATGTGAAATGAATAATTGATTGGTTGCCTCCTCATCCAAACCACCCCCATGTGCTCTCACTTATGTCTCCCTGCCCCACCCCCTCCCACTTCCCTTCTTCCCTTATTTCTAAATTACCTAAGACTTAATCACCTCGCTCATCCCATCCGAGCCGTCAAATATATATATATATTTTTTTACCGATCATTGAATCACAGGGCCCGCCTGAATAGAGCATGTCTGCATTTGTACGTCTCACTTAAAAGACGTACATTTTACGTAAATTAAATTACCGACCCCACATCGTAACTCCATAAATCGGAGCCCTCCGCCGTAATCGTTACAGAAACGTCTAATTTGGTTCTCTGTTTCCCGCATTTGACCGCGAAGTATGAAGTCGTCCGTTACTAAAATTATTCGGGAGTCAGTCAGAGACTTGGGGGCAGAAGATCTGCCATTAATTGTGGTAGTTTCTTCGCTCGTCTCTGATCAGTTAGGACGGTTGGGTTTGTCCGCTCCATCGTATGGTCCCCAGTATCTTTTTAAGAAATCACCCTCACGGAATCTTCCACCCAAGTTGCTTCATCTGACGGTTGGGATCGGTTTGATGCTTTCGTAGTGTGGGTCCACGTAACAAAGTAAGATGCGCCTTAAACTTTCAATCCAAATCCGGTCATTTGTGATCGAAGATTCGGGAGTGTTAAGTGTATACGCGTCATCTTATCCGGGGGCGTATCTGGTGAGGATCGAGCTCTTGTTTCTTCCTGACCGATCGAGTTCAGTGATGACACGAAGTGGTTGACGGTGGCGGAGTAAAAGCCAAAAATCTGATTAAATCAGAGAGGGCGGGGCGGGAATCATGGTTTCATTTAGTGGAGACAATGTGGTGTGTCTAGGTGAGCTAACGGATTGCGGAGATCGCCACCTCAGGCACTCAACCGTGGTTCAAGTGACAAGTGTGAGTGGGGGCAGCAGACACGTGAATGTATCACCACTCACCTACGAACCGGTTTGCTGAATCTTCATCCATCTCATTAAACCAAAAAAAAAAAACCCGCTTCCCCAACCTTTTTCTCCTTTTTCCGTTCATGAGCTTTTGACTTGGCCGACTCTCTTAGGATTCCATACGTGCCACATGAACTTAGGGTTGGATTAGTGAAAAGATTAGATTAGATAAGATTAGATAAGATTAGATTAGATTAGTTTTGAGAGGGGTCAGGGTTCTAAGACTTTTCCCTTTCTTCTCGTTCTCACTAGAGTAGAAGCAGCAGCAACAAGAGATGAAGTTTCCTTTCCTTTCCTCTCCTTTCAAAGCCGAAAGCGGGATTCTTTGATTGGTACGTTCAGGAAAATCCAATGCCTGAATATTATCTTCACGTCTTGATTTGAAGCTACATCAGCATCCAAGGTACCTTTGGTACCCGCTTTTTCACTCTTTCCCTCCCATCGCATCAAATAGCCAGATTAACTCAAATTCATTCAAAAATCTTACGACGTCGTAGAATTCTTCATATACTCCAAAACACAATCGAATGTTTGGAATCCCATACTTTTTTTTTTTTTTTTTTTTATCTTTCCAAAAGTGGGTCGCGGAGAACAAAATTGATAAGGAAACAGGAAAAAGTAATGGTAATAAACCTGTAACTTGGCCTCTCATGTGAGCACATGAACATGTTATTTTATTAAACCAGTAAGTGGGATTCGTGGAATATAATCGACTTGTGGAGGGTAGGTTCCTAAAGTCGTAAGAGCATATCACTTGTTTTTACACTTGACAGAGGGTAGAGCAATGGAGAGTACAGAATTGTTCTTCTCCGTACCCAACTTTGAAATTTCAATAAATAAGGTTATCTAGAATCTAGACCAAAGGAAGCTTCCCAATTGGCCCACAATGCCTTTCATCTGGACCGACTTCCATCTACCTCTCTCTCTCTCTCTCTCTCTCTCACATGGCCATTGACCGGTCACCAGCCAGTCTTCCAGGCAATTCGTCGAACACCATACGCTCACCACCTTCGTTCTCCCTATCTTTGTTCAGAAACATTTAATTAAGGCCGTGATCTACGGATTATCTTCCCCCTCCCGGCCGTCGGTTCCATCTACCTCATCCTCCAATTCGCTACACGCCATGAATTGGTCTCCGCCACTTAAATTGATTCAACACCTGGATAGCAACCTAGCCTGACCCTAACGAATTCACATGCGGCTGCTGTATGTTCGATCGGCAACTTTTCTGAACCTCCACAGTGGGAACAAGGACCATGAGCGATCCTCCGTTGAGAGGATTCAGATGAGTTAGGTTCACACGGAGTCTGTTTGTGAAAAACGAATGGCAGGAAGGTATGAAAGCAGGTCGTGGTGAGGGGAAGAGAGAGAGGGAGGAGAGATGTCTGGGTATCCGGGGGCAAGAGTACATGGGTGGAGAAAAAAAACACAGAATCCAAAAGCATGTGGGAGAGGCTTGCAGATGGAACAAGAGGATGTGGCTCAACGTGCGTGACATGTCGTCTGTTTGGGTAATTCGGGGAGGGGGCCCGGGAGGGGTAGTGCGTACGACGGTAGGTAATGGAACGGCGCGGGGCGTAGGAGGTTAGAGAGGATCTATCTTATATTATTTGCTGCATGCAACTGCCAATCATTTGGAATTTGACACTAACGCTCGCTAATTCCCTCTATTCTGATACCATAATGCTGTCTCTAGTTGTTCTCTATCATGGTTGCCCTACCATGGATACGACGCATATTTGCCCATATGTATCTGATTTTGGGTAGGGGTTTTTATAAGTTATTAACTCCCTAACTCTAAAAATAATAGAATTGGGTGTTACATGTTATGTTGTTATGTTAAATTCATTTTAAGTTAGATGTTATGTGCGATAAGGTAGGATAAAAGTTTTTTTTTTTTTAGGGGCCATAGTAAAAACATATATATTAGTGCTACTAATTATTTTTTAATCAAAATTTAAAATAAAAATATAAAATTTTCAATATCTTTATCAAAATCTTTTTAAATTTTATATTAAAGGTGTTTAACATTTTTTCATACCAACAAAGAAAAATGAGTATGAGTTCATAGCTATATTTTCTAAAGGTAAAAAAGGGAGAAATATTTAACACACAAAAAAAAAAACAAAATGTCAAAATATTTTTTTTTCCTCTGATTTTTTTATAGACATAAAGGATAACGGAGCTGATCAAGATACCAGATAAAGATAAAGTCAACCTGTAATTGTATCTAGCTACGACACGTAGTTGAAGAGTTGTACATACTACGTAACTTGTTGTAAGGCTATAAATACTTGTCTCTTCATCAATAAAATATATTGTAATTATTAGTTTCTTCTTCTTTTTAATATCGGTAATATGGTAATGACAGTCCTCATCTTCTTTCTTTTCAGTGTCCTCTGAATCGTCGAAATGCACAGTCGACGACTGTAGCCCCTTGGCCAATATCGGTTCTTCACAGTTCCTCTCTCAACTTCGGTGGCACATCCGAAAGCCGCAATTGCAACGTTGCTACTCGCTAGAACCTCTCTGGAAATACCTCTCTTCATCAACGTCATCATCAACATAAATTAGGTAATGTTGAGCCGATTCTTTCTTTCACTCCTCTATTACTTGTCACCAACGTCAACTAAAGTCTTCGGCAACTACTCCTTTACCACCGAGTCGCCATCATCCCTACCTGCTTCCTCCCTCCCTGTTTTATTGTCGCCATATCCAATAACAACATTCACAAGCTCATCCAAAAATTAAACCTCATAGTTCAACTTCTTACATCTATCGACCGTGAACCAACAACCATAACTCAAACTCTCACCAATCCCAAGTGGCATCAGACTATGTCTAGTGAGTATGATGCTCTTCTTCGGAATGAGACATGGGAACTAGTTCCCTCGGATCCCTCGCAAGATTGGGTTAACTGTAAATGGATTTTTTGTACTAAATATCTCTCAGATGGCTCTATTGATACGTACAAGACTCGCCTAGTTGCCTACAGGAATCACCAACACCCTGCGATTTATTATCATGAAACTTTTACTCTTGTTGTCAAGCCTACCAATATTTGCGTTGTTCTTAGCCTCGAAGTAAGTCGTGGTTGGTCACTTCGGTAACTTAATGTCAATAATGTGTTTCTCCAAGGTACCCTATTTGATGATGTTTTTTATGACACAACCTCCTAGCATTATTGGTTGTGATCATCCACATCATGTTTGCAAACTTCACAAGGCTATGTACAGTCTCAAGCAAGCTCTTCGTGCTTGGTATCATGAGTTGCACTAGTTTATCTTCACCTCTGGCTTTACCAACTCTCATGTAGACTCTTCTCTATTTATTTCTCATACAGGTACTATTGTGATGTATATTCTGGTCTATGATATTATTATTACAAGATACAACGATAAAGCTATGACAACGTTCATCCACCTTATTGATTAGAGATTTTTACTCAAGGATCTTGGCTTCTTGACTTACTTTCTTGGTATAGAAGTTGTTTCTCATTCTCAAGGATTACTTCTATCCCAACGCTGATATATCTCTGATCTATTTGCTCGCACATGCATGATAAATGTAAAGATTGTATCGAGGCCTCTTGCCACATCATCTACACTCACACTTCAGTCTAACACGACAATCTTTGATCCATCTGAATATCTGACTGTTGTTGGTAGTATGCAATACTTGCCTCTTACTCATCCTACCATTGATTATGTGGTGAATAAGTTATATCAGTTTATGCATTGCCCTACTACTGACCATTGGGATGCTATCAAGCGATTGTTGCACTATCTTTGTGGAACTTTAGATCATGGCATTGTACTACACTAACACTCTCCTTTGTCTCTCCATGCATTCTTTGATGTTGACTGGCCAGGAAACAAAGACGATTTCAGTTCCACTAGTGCCTATCTTGTTTACCTAGGTCATAATCCTATCTCTTGGAGCTCGAAGAAGCAACAAACTATGGCTCGCTCATCTACTAAGGTGGAATATCGATATGTTGCAACCTCTGCAGCTGAAATCTACTAGATCTACTCTCTTCTTATTGAATTGGGTATTTTTCTCCGACAACAACCTATGCTTTATTGTGATAATATCAATACTATAAATTTGTGTTCCAACCCAGTATTTCACTCTTGCACGAAACATGTTACTTTGGATTACCACTTCATTCGTGAACAAGTTTAGAGTGGTGTTCTTCGGGTTAGTCATGTCTCCTCTGGTGATCAGTTGGCTGACGCTCTCACCAAACCGGTTCTACGACCATGCTTCTTCTTCCTGATGGACAAGATTAGACTCTCCTCTTGGAGCTCTATCTTGAAGGGGCATAATAGAGATAAAGAATAATGGGGCTAGTCAAGATACCGGATAAAGATAAACTCAAATTGTAATTTGTATCTAACTATGACATGTAGCTGAAGAGTTGTACATGCTACAAAACTTGTTGTAAAGCGATAAATACTTGTCTCTTCATCAATGAAATATACTATGATTATTAGTTTCTTATTCTTTGTAATATTCTTCTTCTTTATTATTTCTGGAGCAATGTAAATCAGAAAAAAAAAATTGCATTTCAAAACTGGGTGAGATTAATTTACCAAAGCCAAAGCTACAAATCATAAATCTCATTGAAAAAAATCAAAAATATTTGCATCCCTTAAGTCCCCATTACACTTAGTGAAGTAGGACTAATCCCCCTACTCTCACATGCACCCTGTCTCCCACAATTTTTAATTTTTAAAACCTTCAATATTCTTTACCATCTTTAAATATTTGAAAAACACTAAAATCTATTTTTAAAAATATTGAGAAATTTTAAAATTCAAAGTTTGATCAATGAGGACATTCTAGCTTTTGATGATAAGTCTTTTTTCATTAAACATTCATCTAATTTGTAATTCAATATCCTTAATAATTTTAGTTGAAACTAATCTTGCCCTTACAATTTATGTAGTGATTTCGAAGATACTGAACAACCAAGTCTTGGTTCTGGGCACAAGTTCCATTTGGGTAGTTCATTACTGGCATGTACTGGTATCTTGTTTTATGAGTACCTCTTAGAGAAAAACCTAAATTTATATTTGACTGTAGAGCTGGTGATATCTCCAAAGGTATCTATGACGTATTTTTATACCTTATTGGAATAATCTTAATATCATTAAGACAACATGTAATCCTTATTTCTAATGCAAGTGAACACCTATTCCATAGAGATTGGTTTTGAAACATATTCACTTATATTTAGTGCTATTATCAATTCAATTAGACTTTCATCTTATAAATATTCCTTTAAACTTTCATCTTATAATTCTTAGTCAGATAGGTTGAGTTGCCATGATAAAGACCAAATAATAAATTTAATCTCATATGTTGACCTTAGGTTGACTCCATTATCAATTGTGATGATAACAAAACCTAATAAAACTAACAATATATAAACTAAAGTATTTTAGACAGTTTACCTTTAAGAGAAAACACAACTCAACATATAAAAGCTTCAAGCCTACACAAACCCTCAAGCAAAATAAAAGGACATCTCTTGAAGAAACACCCATGAAGAAAAAAAACAACGAGAAGACTAGGGTTTACGTGTCAATGATATATGTCAACACTCAGTGTACGTGGAGCTTTAGGATATACATTGCATATAAACATGTTTAAGAACATCATCTATATATTTTAGAACGTGTCTAAGCACTTAGATTAAATCATTAGTATGTTTTAAAAGTATACTTAGTTGAACTAGCATTGGAATGATCAATCAACCATAGTCGATTGATTGATCATCTAGAACGATACCATATCATGCTATAATGCAAAATTGATAATTCCATTTGGATTGATCGATCAATATTGTCTTTGCAAGCAAAATTTACATGGAATGATCGATGAAACAAAATCTTGCCAGTTAGGAACATAAAGTACAATCAATCATAAGAAGTTCATTGATCGATCATACTTATATCATACAACAAGAGAGAATTCTGTTTGATCGATCAACTTAACTTTTCTAGACCAATGGTAACTTGTTGATCAAGTAGTTCATTGATCAATAAGTCACATCCTGATAGAAAAAAGTCATTATGATCGATTGATTGATTAATCACTATAATGATCGATCAATCAATGTACTAATTTTTAAAAATGGGTAATAAACGACTATTTGGTTTGGGAGGCCATAAGTACCCTACCAAACCACAGAGGTTAATGAGAATTTACTAGCAAAACCTTGAAGACTTTACTCTCAATATTGCATTACTTCTCAAAAGTGCTTTTAACTGAAAGACTGATATCCAATTGCATTGCCAATCCTCTTTCCTCCACCTATTCCTTGCATATCATAACATACAAGCTCCTAAACACTCTACATTGTGTTAAAAAGAAGTGAAAGCTTCGATCTCTCAAGGAGAATGTACTCTCCAAGTATTTGGGTGTAAGTTATACTTTCTTTCATTTTTATTTGAAAAAAGTTCATCTAAGACCTATTCAATCTAGATAGAAAGACCTTGCTAGAGCTAGAATCTAGCCAATCTCTTGGAGAGATTGAATTTGTAAAAAAACATGTATTGAGCCACATGTGGCTTAAAGAGAGCCAAAATCTCTTTACGTAAATTCCATCTGTTAGAGCTTTGAAATAGTGTATTTTCCCAAACAAGGGTGTTTGGGCCGTGAATACTATTGGGGGAACATCGATAACAAAAATTATTTTATCTCCTATGGTATGTGAATGTCTACTTTACATTGAAATTGTGATATTGCATGATTTTTATTTACACGCCTTACTTAAAGTTTTAATTTGAAATTCTCAATTCAACCCCCTCTTGAGAATCTACTTGGGTCAATAATTGGTATCAAAGTAGGCCAAACACTAATTGAAATCAAAATCCATTTGATTTTGAAAAATATTAAATGACATCTCAAGATAAATTGCTCATTCTCGAAGGACAATCTTCCAACCGTGACCCCTTGTTCAATGGAACAAATTATGGATATTGGAAGGTGAGAATGAAATTCTTCTTTTAATCCATGAATTGAGACATATGACATGTAACCAAGAATGACCCTTTTGAGCTATAAGAGCTTGAGAATGACATTCTGTTTACAAAGGAATTCAATGATCAGACTATGGAAGATAAAGAATAGCTCAAAACAAACTCAAAGGCAATAAACCTCTTATTATGTGCCTTAGGACCCAAATGAGTTCAATCGGGTCTCAACATGCAAGACCACCAAGGATATTTGGTAAAAACTAGAGGTCACACATGAGGAACCACTAGAGTAAAAGACTCTAGGATTAGTCTCAATATGATGATTTCAAAATGAAGACGGGCAAATCAATACCTGAGATGAACTCTAGGTTTGCTCATATAATCAATGAGTTGAATATTCTAGGAGAAGAGATTTCCTTGTATAGGCAAAATGATAAGCTTCTGAAGGTACTTCCAAAGTCATGAAACATGAGGAAGACTGCCATTCGTGAGAACACAAATTTTAGAACAATGAGCCCAAAAGATCTATTAGGAATCCTTCTCACATATGAGATGGAACTTCAAGATGTTGAGGAAGAACAACCCAAAAGAAAAACTATTGCTGCCAAAACTAGTGCTAAAAGCATCTGTAGTGAAGAAAACTTCGATGAGGTGAGTTTTATCACTAGACACCTTCAAAGAATCTATAGGAAAAAAAACTATAGAAATGGATAACATAGAACTCAAAATGATAAATCATACAAAAAATCTGATGTTTGTTTTTAGTGTGGGAAACCAGGGCATAAAAGAAATAAATGCCCAAAGCTTCAAGTAAGAACCCCATCCACAAGCCAGGATCCGGAGAACAAGAAGAAGAAAGTTTTGATCTCAGCTTGGGAAGAAATGGAAAAAGAGTCTAGCCACTCGAAAGAAGAAGAAAGCAGTGTTGGACTCATGGCAATTGAAGATGATGAGTCTACCACTTCCAAAGAGGTAAGTGATTCAAACTATGAACCAAACTTGAACTACTATTAGAAAAATCTATTCATAGTCTTAATTGTTTGGAATTAGATGCCCTAATTCAATACTAATGAGAGCAATAATAATCGCAGAAGAAAAAATAATCAAACACAAAAAAACACAAGATTTATACAAGTTCACCTCAAGGTGAGACTACGCCCTGTCTTCTACCACTACAATAACTCACTATATTGATGTAGTTTACAAAAGACATAATTTTTCTCTCCTGCAACACATGACTCTCAATAATAACCCTAATAGCGGCGCCCCTAAATATAAAGAAAAAACTAGGGCAACCGAAATATAAGTGTGAAATCCCTCAACTACCCTTAATGAAACAACTGTCAATATCGTTAATTAGGCTCCACAACTTAAGAATAACAAATATAAAAAAATACAATGCTCAATTACACGAGATTGCAAAGTTCAAGGAAGAGCTTAATGTCTTGAATGAGGCTAAAGAAAGCCATATAGAAAACACTTCAAGACAATGTGGATTGTTAGACAAGCTATCATGTGATAGACTTGCATTTGAGAAGAAGAGCTTAAACTTAGAACAACAAGTCAAAATTCTTTCTCTCAAATCCAAAACCAAGAGGAAAGTTGGGAAGAACAAGAAAAATCAAATCAAAAAGTTCTCTCCCATTCCTCACATTTGATGCCACTATTGCAATGAAGTGGATCACTATACCCACATTTGCAAAGTTAAGAATGCAAATGGTATCAAACAAACTTGGGTACCCAAAACAATTGAAAAGATTGTGGTAACTCAAAAAAATAGTGACAAACAAATTTGGAAGCCCAAATCAACTAGTCCTTTAAATGTTATCCCCAAGGGACCCAATCTAAAATGGATCTCTAAGGGTTTGTCTCCTACTGAATTTCTAGAAAAGTAAAAATCTTCGCTGATGTAGGTTTGTTCTCCTATTGAATTTCTAGAAAAGTAAAAATCTTCATTGACTTGATATAATTTGAGTACATGAGCCTCTATTTATAATAGAGGAAACAAATAAAATCCAATTATAATTAAACTACTCTTATCGTAATTACACCCAAAGTTAAACACTAAAAGATAAATCCTAAAAAAATTGAACAATTAAACATGAACAGAAAACTAACATAACTAAAACACTTTTAACTAAGACTCTTCTATGAGACCTCCTCCTGAGAAAATTTTGTAAGACTCTACCATATTAATTCCAGCTCTCTGAGACTTCTTACTGTGGGAGTAATGTAAGGCTCTTCCATATCTGTTTTTCAACACTCTTCCTCAAGTTGGACTTTATAACTTCAACTTGCAATGAAAATGGTTCATGGTCTTTACTTTTGGTCTTCAATCTTCATTTGCTAAAAAAATTCTTTATAGATGCAAAACTTCATTTTTTGTTCTCCCCCTTTCTTGAATATTTTGGTCACATAAAAATTACTAGACCTTGTGGAACAAAATACCTCTTTCTTGTACTTCTTCTTCTACTTGTCCCCCTCAAACTGGGGATAGAAAAAGACATAGACACCTAACTTGAATAAAACACAATGTGGGAGAAGAAAATCACTCCTAATCGTACGATAGAGCTCCATAAACAAGTCAAAACAGTGATAGTCTAAAACGCACTCCGCTCAATTTTAGAGGCGAAAAAACGGCCCAACTTTAGGGCTTAACAATGAGGCTACTCACTTTTTAAGGGTAGCTCAAACATAAATCACCTCTTGAGTGAAGAATAAAAGACTCGACTCAAGTTGGATGTTGGGCACACTCCTGTACTTTTTAGGTAGTGTGTCTAGGTATTGCTCTAAAGTGATGAAAACATAAGAAGATAAACTGAAGAAATACTAGAGAAAAACAAGTTTATGCAGAAGGAAACGACTATGCAACACTCACACTTCCAAAAATAATTCTAGAATATGGCCCTTTTTTTAACTTATGGGAAACTACAATGGTAGAACTTAATAAAGTTGACCAAGTATAAATTTTTTTGGGGTTGACAATTTTTTTTGGAGTTGACAATGTGTAAGATACACTACCAAGCATAAAAAATACAAAATTTGAAAACAAAATAGAAACAGAAATTTTTCGCATGCCTTGAACGAGCACATCATGGAGTGATTAATTCTGACAAAAAATCTCTGAATAGAAGGGAAGTTTGACGAAGAAAGGAGGATTCTAGGAGAAAAAGAAACTCAATGCATGGACAGTTAATAGGAGATAAAATAGAAAATAAAGGAGAGATTTTCTGAGAACTGATATTTGGTACTTCTGATGTCGATATCTCCAAAAATATACTTCAGAATCTTAAAAAATTATTTCTCAAGAAAATAGACTTAAAGATTGTTAAATTGATCTTGATTCTTTTATGATGTCTTGATTTTCTTCGTTTTGTAGTTTGACCCTTGTTGACTCCAATGTGAATATCTCCTTAAATATAGATCAGAATGACATGAAATTTTATCCTTATGAAACTAGACTTGGCTAGACTTATTTATTTGGTACTTAAACTCTTCAGCCATTGATCTAATAGGTTACTCAGATGTCTATTTTTCCGATTGAAAAATTGACAGAAAGAGTAAGAGTGGTAGTTGTTGTCAATTACTTGGAAATATGCTTGTATCTTGGTTTTCTAAGAAACAACATTTGGTTGCACTATCCACTATTGAAGTTGCATACATCGTATGTGGAATTTGTTGTGCTCAATCTCTTTGGATGAAACAACAACTAGATGATTACGACTTGGAGCAAAAAGAAATTTCAGTCCATTGTGACAACATGAGCACCATTAGTCTAAGTAAGAACTCGGTTCACGACTCTCGATCAAAACACAAAGAGATTAGAATTTGACCATTTGTTCCCACCAAAAATCAATTAGCAGACATCTTTACAAAGACATTAGGATTTGACCATTTTTCTATGCTTCGAGGAGAACTAGGCATGAGCAACCAACCCTGATTCACTTAAGATGAAAAATATGAGCTTAATGAACACATCCCACCTTTGTAGTGCCAAAAGAGCGAAGTGAAGATCAAAAGATTACATTTTTGTCACTCTGCTAGGTCATTGATCAATGCCTCTTGGTTGATCAATCAACTTGAACAATTGATTGATCAATAGATACAAAAATGATTGATCATTCGCAGTGCATAGTGAGAAGTTGAAGAGAAATAGTTTTTAACCAAATCTCTTCACTCCAAATCATTTCAAAACCCTACTCCAATGATTTCTCAGAGCTCCAGTGCCCTATTGCTTCATTTCTCTCACAATTTTGAGCAATTCCCACTCAAATCCGGGGCTAATACCCTCATTTCAGCCTCTCCCTCTCTCAAAGTTCAATTTTTTTCACTATGGTGCACACAAAGGTCATTGCAAAGAAGAAGCCTAAAATTTTCGAAGATAAGCCCAACTAGAGGGAACACTTCAGAATGAGGCAACAATGAGGTAGGTACTTCACCAATTTTGTCAATACGAGCATAGTGGAGTCATGCAAGGTCAACATTGCCTTTTGAAAGAGGGAAATCGATGGATTTGGGATGATGCTTTCCTCTTACAAGGGGCTCCTTGAACTGGATGAGCCCATCTATCCCTTTTTGGTGAAGGTATTTTATTCAAACCTTGAAATTGAAGAAGTTGGTCCTAAAAATTTGAAAATCTCTTCCTATGTGAAGAAGATTGTGAATTCAATCCACTCTTTGGATTTAAATGATCTTCTCGAGACCACATTCATGGGAAGGAAAATTGGCCTACCGACTGCCTCCCAAACATACAAAATGCAATTATGCATGTTTTTGGGCAGCAGGTAGGAAACTATTACGAGGTCAAGATCAAGGACTTTACAATGGTTCAAAGAGTGATCATGGAGATCGTGACACACATCCTCAACCCGAGGAAGGGGACATACTACAAATTGAAGAGCACCGACATATTTTGGATATGGCCGATCACTCAAAAAGTGCAGCTCAACTTCTGTTATTTCATGGCCAATTGGATGGCCGATATTGCTGTCAATTCCAGAGTGGATGAACTTCCCTTTGCTCAAGCCATCACTACCATCCTCCGATGGAGTGGAGTTGATTTGTGAAATGGGGAATCAATGGACATCATTGTTAGAAGGTACCCACATGAAGATGTGGCATGACTGGTAAAAAATAGGAATATATCACCCGCATGTAGGGATGGCAAGGAGGTAAATAAGATGACATTCATAAGGATAGCATAAGGGTGTGATTATGTAAGATGATATTGCTGTCAATTCCAGAGTGGATGAACTTCCCTTTGCTCAAGCCATCACTACCATCCTCCGATGGAGTGGAGTTGATTTGTGAAATGGGGAATCAATGGACATCATTGTTAGAAGGTACCCACATGAAGATGTGGCATGACTGGTAAAAAATAGGAATATATCACCCGCATGTAGGGATGGCAAGGAGGTAAATAAGATGACATTCATAAGGATAGCATAAGGGTGTGATTATGTAAGATGATATTGCTGTCAATTCCAGAGTGGATGAACTTCCCTTTGCTCAAGCCATCACTACCATCCTCCGATGGAGTGGAGTTGATTTGTGAAATGGGGAATCAATGGACATCATTGTTAGAAGGTACCCACATGAAGATGTGGCATGACTGGTAAAAAATAGGAATATATCACCCACATGTAGGGATGGCAAGGAGGTAAATAAGATGACATTCATAAGGATAGCATAAGGGTGTGATTATGTAAGATGATGTATGTCCACTTATGTCTTTTTTTTTTTCATAAAGCCTGTAGCTTGATGGCATTGTAATCATTGTAAACTTCCTCCCACAACTATAGATAAAAGTCTCTCAAGGCATAGTGTAGAGCATTAAGCCTCTCCTCTTCTCACTCTCATCCATAGTCTATTCTCTTTTCTCCCACGAGCTCTCTTTCTTCCTTTCTCAACTAGTCGTCCCTCTCTTGTTCTTCTCTTCTTCTCTTCTTCTCTCTTCTTCCTTTCTTTTCTTCTTTCTTCTCCTCTCTTTCTCCTACCTTGATAGAGGTCTTCCACTATGGAATCCTAAATTCCACATAGTATCAGAGCAATGGTTTTAGGATTCCAAGTCCCTTGATTAAGGTGTTAATTATATCATTTTATCAAGCTTGTCAAGTTGGAGTTTCGGTTGAGCAAAGTTGAACAACTCGTGCTAATTCAAGATAAGTGTTCTTCCTCTTTTTTTTAGATAATTATTGATTATTAACCTCATGAATAAGGATGAAGAGTGAGTATTATCTTCTTACTTTCATGAATATTAAATGTTGCTACTTTGTATGAATCAACATAAGTTTTTTTTATTCCATTTCCTCCCATTCATAGAAGTTTCGGTTAATGAGAAGTTTTCAATATCTTAATTCTGTTTTTGATCTTTAGAAAGTCATGTGAATCAAACCTAATTGATTCTCTACTGAAATCATGGTTTTTATGTTGAGTACCGTAGTTAAAATTTATTGAACAACCACTAGAAGATTGCTGCTCTTGGCTGATTGTTGCTTGGTTGACGCAAGGCAAGGGTGGAATTTTTTTGGCAACAAGGTTGCTGAATTTAGAAACGTTTATGTCCTTTTAATTTGGATTATATTCTTAGGTTTCATTCTCTAAATAATCAAGAGCCAAAGGAAAGTCAAAAGGCTGAGATTTTTTACATGTAGTGCATGCACTTAAGAAGGAAAGATTCCTTCTTTGGACTTGATTTTAAACAAAATTTGATGATTTGATTTGATCTTCTTTTGAATTTGGAGATTCTTTTTTGATTAAGAATGGTATGAGAATCATTATAGATTGCATGAGCCAGAATGTGGAAGGTTTATTCTTGTTTTAGTGCATGCATGAATTAAAGTTCGGATTTAAGAAAAATATCACTTGGTATGTGCTTTCTTTGATTTGTTTGTTGTTCTCTTGGATTAATTATGGATTGTAGCACCTTATACATGAATTTAGTTTCATTCTCTCTTGGTTTTTACTTCATCTTTGACTTTAAAACCAAGAGGACATGTGGTTAAGAGATTGTTGTCCCTCGTCAAAGAAAAAAGTTGGTGCTGAAATTCAGCAAGTGTGATTGATTCTTGAAATACAACTTCAGCTCATAAACTATTTTAGTGGTGATTATTTGTTTAGTGATTAATATTTCATTTTTGAAGATATTGGCTTTAATATGGCTGGAAAAAGTGACCTACTAAAAATGACTACAATTCCTCTTAAGGGGTTATCAAATTACTTTAGTTGGTCTTAATCCGTTAAGCGATTTCTCATTACTCGTGACTTGTTGAGTCACTTGAATAAGCCACCTCCTCTCTTAAATGAGGAAGATAGTGTATACACAAAGTGGCTTAAGGAGGATACACTTGTCCTTAGTTGGTTTATTAACAACATGAAAGAGACTGTAGCAAATAATGTGGTACATCTTGAGACTGCTCACAAGTGCCAACAACAAAATGTATCATACTAACCAAGGAGATAATATACATGACTATCTTGCATGGTTTAGAGGTCTCATTCAAGAGATAATACTTGCTCAACCATATTTTATGGATATTTCAGTTCAAGAGAAACAAAGGGAAACATTAGAAACAACTATCTGTCTTGCAAATATCCAACCTTATTTTGAGGTAGCCAAGACTCAAATCCTCCAGTCAGCTACTCTTCCCTCCTTTGATAAGATAAGTGCTACACATACTTATCCCAGATCCATCCACCACCTCCCTAGTTGATATCTCTTTAGGCATAACTCAAATAATAGAGGTGGAAGTTCAAGTAATCGGGGATGAGGAAGAAATACTAAATGTAGTCGTGGACGAGGTGGTAGGAATGGGCAAAGCTCTTCTTGATCTGAAAATAAACATGTACTTAATGGGGGAAAAACAGTTTACATAGTAGACACTTCCTGGAAAATCCAGCAGAAACTAGAATGGGTTACAACCAATTAAGTGTCTACAAGTAATGGAGACAAGGTAGAGAACACACCTGACACATCAAGAGGTAAGAAAAATGTATCTGAAGAAGGCTTTGACTTACTTCAATGGATGAAGAGTATGATGATATCTACGTCGAACAAGACCTCTCCCACTAATGTTGCTACAACTATCTTAGGTATGGTCTCAGCTACTTCACCCTCTCCATCTTGGATTATTGATTCTAGGCCTCCAAGCACTTGACAGGTAATGGTAAACTTTTGAGTTTTATCTCCTCTTGTTTGACTGATAAATTTGTTCCCATTGTAGATGGATCCCAAGCCAGGGTACAAGGGGTGAGGTCCACATACCCTCTTACAAGATGTGTTTTTTGTACCTCAATTTCTTTTAAATCTTCTATTAGTTAATTAATTAACAAAAAGATTTAACTATTCCATTACTTTTTCTCCTACCTCTTGTGTCTTTCAGGACCTACAAACGAAATAAGTTACAGGTGAAGACCATGAACAAGAGGGGCTATACTATCTCAACTAATCAGCGATCACACCCACATCTAGTTCCCAATACAAGGCCCTTCAATGGCACAACAGACTAGGCCACCCATCTTTGTAGTCTCTTAAACATATGATTCCATCATTACATTTCATTCTCATTTGAATTGTGAAAGTTATCAACTGAGTAAACACCAGCGGAGTACTTAATCTCCTCGAGGTGAAACTAAAGGTGTTGCTCTTTTTTCTTTAGTTCATACTGATGTGTGGGGACCCTTGAAAATCTGTATTTTTTATTATTCAAAGTATTTTATTACATTTGTTGATGATTTCTCTCAGGTTACATGGTTTTTTTTACTTAGAGATAGATTGGGGGTATTACTTACTTTCAAATATTTTTGTGCTATGATCTCTAATCAATTCAATACCACCTTAAAGGTTCTTCGATTAGATAATTCCAAAGAATATATGTTGAGAGAATTTCAATCCTTTTGCAAGGATAATGGAATAATACATCATTCTTGTGTCTACACCCCACAACAAAATGGTGTGGCTGGGTTGCTTGAGTCCTTCTTTAACAAATACATGTGCCCCACTTCTTTTGGCCCCTTGCTATCCTTTTGGCATGCTTTCTCATCAACAGGTTGCCATCTTCAGTTCTGAATGATCAGTCACCCTTCTCCTCTCTCTTTCCTATTGAAGACATGTTTTCCCTTCCTACAGGAGTATTTGGGTGTACTCACTTTGTCCATGTCACATCTTTGCATATGACTAAATTAGACCTAGAGCTATTAAATGTATATTTTTGGGCTACTCTCGACTCATAAAGGATACATGTGTTATAATCCTTCACTCAAGAAGATGGTCGTATCCATAGATGTGACCTTTTTTTAAGAGCAGCCTTTTTATTCATTCACTGGTGCCCTACCTGGTTTTTCTCTTGCTAACAAGTTTCCTAAGCCTAATGTGCCTATCGAAGACACATCAATTCCTGGTCGTGATGACTTACCTGTTCAATCCCACGAAGCATTGGTTGATACCTCACCCATGGAGTTTCTTGCTCCTTCAGAGGTAAGTTCTCCTTCTTCTCCTCGTATTTTTGGTCCTCCCTTTGATACTCAACCAATTGCTCTTTAGGAGCCGAGGTCTTGCACACACCCATCTACCTTTCACCGCCTATCCAATTTTTTATCAACTCTTCGGTTATCACCATCTTTTCATCACTTCCTTGCCTCCCTATCATCTACTTTTTTTCCTCAGTCTTATCTGGAGGCCCTTCATTATCCAGGATGGAAAGAGGCGATGGATGATGAAATGGTAGTCCTATATGAGAATCAAACTTGGAAACTTATTCCCCTTCCATTTGGGAAACAACTAGTGGGTTGTACGTAGGTCTTCAACGATAAGCACAATCTGGATGGTTCCGTGGCCTACTTTAAAGTTCACCTCATAGCAAAAGGCTACATTCAATGCTATGGGGCCGACTATGAGGAAACCTTCTCCATCGTCACCAAACTCAACTTAGTATGCCTCTTATTTTTTCATGTTGGTAACTCTCACTGGTCAGTGTTTCATCTCGATGTGAAAAATGATTTTCTCAATAGGGATATTAAGGAGGAGATTTATATGAAGCAACCACCTGACGATGTGGTTGATAGGGAGTTGGTATGCCATTTACATAAATATTTTATATGGGTTGAATCAATCTCTATGAGCTTTGTTTGACAAGTTTAGTCAAGTCATGCTTCGATTTGGTTTCACCAGGTATTTTGTGGACCATTCAGTATTCGTCAAACACACTAAGAAGGGTGTGGTGCTACTTATTGTATACGTGAATGATAATATTTTGACAGGAAATGATAGCATAAGTCAAATTAATCAAAAGATATGTTGTAATTCAAGACAAAAGACTTGGGACTCCTCAAGTACTTCCTAGGTATTGAAATCCTTTAGTCCAGGCATGACATTATTCCATCACAAAAAGTATGTACTTGACTAGCTCAAAGACACAAGAATGATTGGATGACGCCATGTTGATACCTGATGGATATAAATGTGAAATTATGTGTTGGCTCTGGTGAGGATATTGACGTAGGCAAGTACAAAAGGCTGGTCGAAAAACTGATTTATCTTACAACGATTAGACTAAATATTTTATTTGTGGTTAGTGTTGTCAGTTAATACATGCACAAACCTCATATCTCTCATTAGCAGGCACTAGAGATAATCCTTATATACTTAAAAGAAGGCTCCAGAAAAAAAGGGTGGTTTTCTACAACTTTTGTCCGTATTGAAGTTTCTATTTTTGTTTTTTGTTTTTTTTATTTGAAAATCTTGAAGAATAACTTCGCCATGGAGCCATGTACTTATAACTCTTGAGTCTTCTTTTTTTTGCTGGAATTCTGGTTTGTTGGAGGTTCTTCATGTCGTAATCTTCTGAAATTTAAAGTTTTTGTCTCGTTCGTTGTCTTTACCACCAAGAGCATACTTTACCGGCAACTCACCTTTAAGTTGCCTTATTTTAGACCTCGATTTTGTAAGGCCAAAGTACTTGCCAGAAAGTTCTTGTTTCAAAGCGTCTCTGTCTCATTGCAAGAGCTTATGCATTACACTTTTTATTGCAAGATTCTGTTATTTAATTCTCAAGATCGATGTCTAGCAAGCATCAATATTTAACATGCGGAATCTACAAGTTCTGCTCTGTTTCCAGCAAGCGTATTCTTTTTACTCAGACTTGTAGAAGAATATCTTTGGAGCTTCTCAAGCTTTCGTACCTGCAGAGTTTGACAGAGATCAAGAAAAAAAACATACAGATTCTGAATGTTATTTTAGATGTTGTGAATGTTTGGAAATAATAATGCAACTCACAAAACTTTAAATAACACTTAATAAATCTAAATTATAGTCCTCAAGATATTGTCAATCTTTTCCCAAGATGCAACAGACACTACTTCTGCCCTCTTATAAGTAGACAATATTAAGCCGACCCAAAAACTCTACAGGAACTCTTTTGATTGCTCAAATCAGATCAAATAAAAGATATTATTTCCTTTTCTTTAAGAGCACCGATTTTTTTTTTTTCAGTAATTCGAAGAACACTTTCTTTTTTTCAGGGCTCAAAATTTTTTCTCTCGCCCTTTCTCTCATTCTGCAGTTCTATTTATAGAGCTTTGTAACCCTTTTGGGAAAACCACCTTTTGATCTTTGGGTTGATTTGACCGTTCAGATTTATAACCGCTTTGATCTGACAATTCAGATCATTGATGCCCAATTTGACTATTAAATTTATAACCACTTTGATATGACGATTTGATCATTTTGTTTTAAAAAAATCAACCAAATTTGGTATTAGATGCAGGCCTATCTAGATACATGTGATAACTGCACATGTGTAATCTATCCCAACGGTAGGATTGATCCTATTGTTTTAAAAACTCAACCAAATTTGGGTCTTAGATGATGCATGTGAGAACATGTGTGACCAACTACACATGTGTGAGATCACACGTATGTGCAAGCATGTGGAACTAAAAGAAGGAAAAAAGAACAGGGTAAGGGAAGAAAGAATGGGAAGGCTGTGGGTGCCATTTGTGGCATGCGCGTGCCTTTATTTTTTTTTAAAAGACCTTTGATAGTGCACTATGACATGGAGTGGTAAATCGATTCTGGTGCGATGATCATGACGTATCAATAGCTAAATATTTCTGCCATTATTTACACTTGGCATGTGCAACAGCTACCTGTTTGACGTGGTTTGTAATCCTCAAGGGTGTGGTGTGATTATGGTGTGGCTGCTGGGATTGAGGTTTGCATGAAAAGTTGGCTTTATTAAACTCTGTAGCAGATGGTGCTAGCGATGCAACAACTGTTAGTCATTCTAGCAGCAGAAGCAGCTTACATGTATGTTAAGAAGTTGATTCATGCTGCTGCTTGCTGGTTTTGCTGCACAGGTCTTCTACCAGCTCCTGGTTTTAATTGTTGTTCTAATTTCCGGTTGACAAGAGCCAACCGATTGGAACCAAGTATGGCATGCCAAAACAGAGTAGACTATCAAAATAGAAGATCGTGTTATCGAGAAACAGACCTATAGAGTGATATCCAAATAGAAGGTCAATTCTGTTGAAAATTCTCTTTTTTCCTATTATCTCTCCACGCATTAACGTGTATTTAATTTCTTTTTCTCCTAAAATCCAATTTTTTAGCCAAATTTGTTTTCTAATCAGAGATTTTTGGTCTAACTTCAACACTATCTTCCTTTTTTATTCATCTTTGGAAAGTCTAATTTAGGAAAGTACTACTAATTTAGGAAAGTCTATCATTGGAAAATTTTTGTTTTTATTCTGAAGAATCTAGCAAGTATTCGAAATAAGATTTCATTGAGTATTTGATTAGAAACTTTCCTCATATGAATTAATCAATTTGGAAGCAGAAACTGGTAAGTTAAGTTATGCAATTATCATAGTTTTCATAGTCAATGTGGCTTTCAAGTTGTGCTTTTGTTACTTGATTGTATATCTTCTGCATTGTTAACTCCAAAAAAATTTATTCGTCCTCATGAAATGATCTTGAGGTCCTACTTGGTCAAATTTGTTAAGTTATTTTTTTATCGTTACAGTCTTCTTCTTATTATCGAGGTGGTTATTTTTCCTTCATTACATTCACTACATACCCCTTTTTATAGGTTACCTTTCTTCTACCATCCTTTTTTTACTCTCACATACCCTTTGGGCCAACATCTTGTGCGTTGTTTTGGTTGATTTCTCTTTTTATATACTTATGGATGTTTTAAGTCAATTGAGACTTTTTTATGAGTACACTTAAGTGGGTTTTTATTGTAGTCCTTGAGTAACAAGCATTATCTTTTTTACTTTTGTTTGAAATCTTATGAGGTTGGTTTCGACTTTTTTAATACATACATAACCCATATTAGTTTTTTGACAGTTTGTGTCCAATTGAGTTATTATCCTCAGGATACCTTGATGGAGGAGATAATAAATATATTTATATTTTTGTTTCAAATTGGGATTACACCGATACCTTCCAACTTGAGGGGGAGAAGTAAAAGAAGAAGTACAAGAAAGATGTATTTTATTTCACATATTGTGTTAAATATTTTGTCTCCAAAATATTCAAGAAAGTGGGAGCACAAAAGATAAATTTTTTTGCATCTATGAAGACTTTTTTTCAACAAAAGAAGATTGAAGACCAAGATTTTTTTTCATTGCATGCTCAAGTTATAAACTCCTGCTTGAGGAAGATTGTTGAAGAGTAGGTATGGACATGACTCTCACAACAAGTCTTATAGAGTTAGAATTCTTATGGTGGAGTCTTACAAGAGTCTCACGAGAGGAGGTCTAATAGAAGAGTCTCAATTTAAAAGTGTTTTAGTTATGTTAATCTTGTATTTATGTTCAGTTATTCAATTTTTTACTTATCTTTTTGTGTTTAACTTTGAGTGTAACTAGGATAAGGGTAGCTTAATTGTAATTGGTTTATATTTGTTTCCTCTATTATAAATAGAGGCTCATGTACTCAAATTACAACAAGTTAGTGAAATTTTTCTCTGTTAGAGAAATTCAACATTCCTTGAGTTATGCTAATTTCAGCAAACATGGTCCCCTGAGAATCACTACTATTCCCCCCAAGCGTTTGAGAGACTATATGTCTTGGTCTCAATCCGTTTAACGATTTTTTATAACAAGGGACCTTGCTGGACACTTGGACCGACCACCTACGCATGTCGATGATGCATCCTATCATAAGTGGTTGAAGGAAGATACCTATAAGTGGTTGAAGTAAGATACCTTGATTGTAAGTTGGTTGATTAGTAGTATGGAAGTAATTGCCAACAATTTTATTCACTTGAATACAACCAAGAATATTTGGGATATATGTTTTCAATTATATTCTACACCTAATAGTCTTCAAAAAGTTCATGAAATATTTCAAGAGATGTCTAGGACAAAGTACGAAGGAAATCTTCATGAATATTTTACCAGGTTTCGAGGTCCACTTCAAGAATGGATAATTTCTCAACCATATGTAATTGATATTGCAACTCAAGAAAAACAAAAGGAAGATTTTTTATATGTCATGTGCCTTACAAATTTACAATCTTACTTGGATGTTGCAAAAAATCAGGTACTCGATCCTCAACTAGACCCTCCTTTAATGATGTGTGTGCAACAATGTTTAGGATACCGAATAAGGTATCTACTCCTCTGATTGAAAATT
Source organism: Aristolochia californica (assembly GCF_029961685.1). NCBI lineage: Eukaryota > Viridiplantae > Streptophyta > Magnoliopsida > Piperales > Aristolochiaceae > Aristolochia > Aristolochia californica. Next base: position 27,237,466 of record NW_027181771.1, read on the forward strand.
TTGAGAATTCAACAATGTTCTCCCAAGGGACAAGGAGTAACTGTTATGGTCCCTAGTCATGGATCGAGTAACTCAGCGTGGGATTTGAGAATCCAATACTGTGATAGAGCAGCTGCTCTTGGTAAGGATGGAAAGGGTTCTCCTTTCTTTGGTTGTGCTCGACTAGGAAGAAAGCAGCCTCCTTGGTGGGACTAGGCTACTGTTCTTGACAAGGGCAGAGAGCCCTTGCTGCTGCTGCTTGGATAGGAGGGGAAAAGTTCCCCTTTTGATCACAGAAGAGAGGGTTTGGAACCCTCTTTGCGGCTGCTTGGGTTAGGGGCTGCAAAGCCTCTAACTTGGACAGCCCTTGGATAAGAGGTTAGGGGTTCTTAACCTTGTTTCTTGTTGGCCTTGAGGCTGAGAGCCTCTGAATTATGGCTGCTCGTGATGTGATGACGGAGAGCCTCAAACCTAGCTCAGAAAGGGAGGGAGAGACCTTCTATGGCTACTGTAAATGGATGGGAGGCTGGAGCCTCTAATTCAACTCGGAAAAGGGGCAGAAATTCCCCCCTTCTCTTCGGTATTGAGCAATGTAAACAGAAATTAAAATAAGGAAGAAGGAAATTCAGATTCAAGAGAGAACTTGAACCTAGACCTCATCAAGGATACCTCCAAACCGTAGAGCTCGTCAAGGAGAACTCCAAACCCTGTTTAACCTAATTCAAGACTTTTCTCATTCCCTTGCCCTCTAAATAGGGTTGACTCCAACCATAGTTTTAGGGTTAATTATTATAATTCTGCCTCTATAGCAATTTAACTTAAATAATACATAAAAATAAATTAAAACAATATGGAAAGAAAGCTATTAACTCAGCTATTAACTTTGTGACTCAGTGCGCCTCCATTGTATGACTCGGTTAGCTATTGAGTCCTCAACATCTGCCTCCCCTTAGAGAAAGAGTTTGTCCTCAAGCTCGTAAGCTGGGTAGACCTGTTTGAAGGTGTCCAACTATTCTCATGTTGTTGTGTTTGGTTCAGTGGCTATCCACTGGACTAGAATCTCCCACGGGTCATTAACCAAACGGGCTAGTAACACCGCAGCTGGTGTAAGGATGATAAGTCCGTTGTCCACCGGAGGAAGGAATAGAGTGGTTGTGGGAGGTGAACCTGTATATGGTTTAAGTAGGGATACATGAAACACATCATGTAGCTTGGCCGTGGCTGGAAGTTGTAATCGATAGGCCACTGGGCCAACGCGTCGAATAGTGGAAAAAGGCCCAAAGTACTTGGGTGAGAGCTTATGGCATGGCGGTCCGGCAATGGAATTTTGTCTATACGGTTGGAGTTGTAACCAAAGGTAGTCCCCTACCTCGTAGGAGACGTCTCAGTGTCCCTTGTCGTAGAAATCTTTCAAGCGAACTTGAGCGTGCCAGAGGCAATCTGTAATATTCTATAATACCTGGTCGCGATCCATGAGTGTCTGATCAATGGTGTCCACGCGGATGGACCCTGTAGTATAAGAGAGGAGCCGAGGGGGATCCCTGCTATAGAGAACCCTGAAAGGAGTGGAATGAAGTGCTGTAACAATATTCAGCCCATGATAGCCATTGAACCCTGTGTTTCGAACGATCGCCCACGAGGTACCGTATATACAATTCGACGGTGCGGTTAACCACCTCGGTTTTGCCATCTGTCTGGGGATGTTATGAGGAGGAAAATTTCAACTTCATGCCACTCAAACGAAAAAGTTCCCGCCAGAAAGTATTGGTAAATACCGCATCCCGATCATTGGCAATAGATTCTGGAATATCATGCAAGCGAACAATATGCTCAATGAAGGTTTGTGCCACACGTGATGTTGTATATGGATGAGCCATAGGAATAAAATGTGCATACTTGGGGAACCGATCGACCATCACAAATAATACTGATTTGCCGGTTGACTCGGGAAGACCTTCGAAAAAGTCCATCAAAATATCAGCCCAGACTTGTGTAGGGAGTGCGAGAGGTGGAAGGATACCTGCTGGACTTAAGTGGTTGGCTTTGTTGCGTTGACATACCTGACATGCTGAGACATATGAGTCTATGGTGGTCTTCATGGCTTGCCAATAAAAATCTACTCGAACGCACTGCAAAGTTTTCTAGATGTCTTCATGTGTGTTGTCATGGTAAGCAGAGAGGATGGCAATAATCAACTCGAAAGTGTGTGGTAGATAAATCCGCTGTTAGTTGCAAATAAGGGAATCCTGGACGGACCACTTAGAATCCATTCTCCCCTCTATAACTTTTCTGTGTAGCTCCTGTAGGACAGAAAGAGTGGCATGGGCCTCTCTTACCAAGTCTAAGATGAGGAAACGAAGCTTGCAGATCGCATATATGAGCTGTTGGTGTTCAAAACGTCGTGACAAGGCATCCGTTGCCTTGTTTAATATCCCTGAATGGTACTCGACTAAAAAAATCAAATCCCATCAACTTATTGTTCCAGTGCTGCTGTGGAGAAGTCGTGAGGCGTTGCTCAAGTAAGAATTTAAAGCTATAATGGTCAGTACGGATGAGAAATGCACGGCCCCATAAGTAAGGACACCAGTGTTGGACAACCTTGGCCAACCAAATTAATTCCCTTTCATATGCTGCCAATTTGTGATGCTGTGCTGCCAACTGCTTGTTGAAATATGCAATGGGGTGTGACTGTTGTTGTAAGACGGCCCAAATGCCCCCATCGAATACGTCACACTCTACCACAAATATGTCCTTAAAATTGGGAAGTTGTAGGACAGGTGTGGAGGCGAGAGCTAGTTTGAGGGTCTCAAAGGAATGTGTGGCCTCATCATTCCAAATAAAGGAATTCTTCTTAAAGAGACTGGTCAATGGTGCTGCCAAAGGTCTGTAATTCTTAATGAATTTGCGGTAGTATCCGGCTAGGCCCAAAAATCGTCTCAAAGTTGAGCAAGATTGAGGTTGTGGTCAATCATAAATTACCTAAATCTTCTCGGGATCAACATATGGCCGAGATAGGTGACATCTGACTCCGCAAAAGAGCATTTGGATTGCTTCAAATAGAGCTGGTGGGTCATAACAATTCAAAAACTATCTGTAAATGCACTAAATGCTCTTCCCTGACTTGTTGTATATGAGTATATCATAAAAAAACAAGTACAAATTTCCGAAGATGTTTGCTAAATACCTCATTCTTCAATGCTTGAAAAATATATGGTGTGTTTGATAACCCAAACGGCATGACCACAAACTCAAAATGGTTGTGATGTGTGTGGAAGACAGTCTTCTCAATGTCGAAGGGGTGCATACGAAGCTAATGATATTCTGAGCGTAAATCCAGTTTAGTGAAGACCCATAACAATGTAATTCATCCAGGAGCTCCTCCACTACCAGGATAGGGAACTTATCTTTCACGGTCCGGGCATTTAAATCCCTATAATTGATACAAAATCTCCATGTGCCATCATGTTTCTTCATGAGCAAGACAGGTGAAGAGAAGGAGGAGCGACTGCTGCGAATAAGGCCCTGTTGTAAATGGCCTGGCACTGTCGCTCGATTTCATCATTCTGGAGGTGGGGATACCGATACGGCCGAACTACCACCACATCTGAACTTGGTTTTAAATAGATCCTATGGTCACAGTGTCTCAGGGAGGCAATCTGGAAGGCTCGTGGAAGAGGTCAGAGAACTCGTCAAGAAGTTTTTCGATAGTGTTGTCTGATTGGTCTTATGTGTGAATGGTATGAAGGTGGTGGGGTTTGTCCACCTGACTGCCCTGTAATAGCACTTGGCTACCGCTCAATGCAAAGGTCATAGTTAAAGCAGAGAAGTCCCATAGTATGGGTCCCAATGTTTGTAACCATTTGATGCCTAACACCATATCAAATCTTGCCAAAGGTATGACAAAAAATTTTGAATGAAATAAAGTTGTACCAATTGAAAATTTTACCGCTTTGTTGATCCCGTAGTTAGGGACTTTCTCCCCATTGGCCACTTATGTCGTGGCTGTTGGGTGTAGATGGATCTATAACTGAAGATGCTGATCAGTTGTCAAGCTAAGAAATTGTGTGTACTTCCTGAATCCAATAGTCCCACAAGTTCCAGGACGAGGACTCAAGCTTTTACTTGCATAGTTTTGGCAGATTTCTGCCAAGTAATGGCATGCACAGAGATTGCTGGTGGTTCCTCCTCAATAAGATCTTCACTTTTTTTTGTATCCTCTGTTTCATCCACTTCGAGCTAGAACAACCATTTACATTGGTGGCCTGCCCTGTATGGTTCATCACAGATTCTTGGACCTCTGTTCCACCATCTTGAAAATGGTTAATTTTTTGATATACTAAGGTAGGGGGTTACAAGAGCGTGTGTCGGCTGCCAGAGTAGTAATCAGATTATTTTTGGGCGGTGGTAATGCTGGATGTGGCACTTGAGGAGAAGTATTTCGTCGCCCTTGCCAATTGGAGGAAGTGTTTCATTCCCCTTGCCAAACTTGCCTACGATACTGAAGTCGTTGTCATTGTTCCATTGCTCGAGCTAAATTCATTGCCCAAGCCAAATCTGAAGGTGAATGAAGTTCCACCTCTAACCGTAGAGATTCAGTGAGGCCTGCTGTAAATAAGTTGACCTGTTGATCGAGTCATATCAACCGGCCAACGCGAGCCAATTTTTCTTGGAACTATTTTTTATACAGTTCAACAGACCCAATTTGTCTCAACAAGACCAAATCTCCCAAGGAGTTGTTGTGGGTAGGAGGGCCAAATCGAATTGTGCATAACTCTTTAAATTCATCCCAATCTAGCACTAATATTTTTAGTTTCACCTATTGAAACCATAGTTTTGCCTCATCTAACATGTGGAAGGTAGCAAGTCCCACCTTGTCAAACTCAGCAGTCCCTTGATTTGAAAAAAAATTCTCACATCTATGCAGCCAAATTAAGGGATCGACTGACCTAGTAAATGTAGGAAAGTCCAATTTGTGTACCTAGGTATTGTTCCTTCACTCTACGATGCCTAGACAATGGTGCGCTTAGCAAACTGCTCCTCCCTTAGGTTGTGCGAATGATTCTCCCCCCTTCGGTCTGGGATAGAATGTCTCTCTGCCATGAGATCTGATATCATGCTAGTGAGTAGCTGGATTTGCAAGCTCATGCCAGGAATTTGTTCCAACTTTTCTCGTGCTTCAGCCTGTTATTCTTGCATCCCTTTGATCATGCTTCTAAGTTCTTCATTGCTGGATGTATCCCCCATGTTACCCTACTTTGATACCAAGTTGTTATGGTCCCTAGTCATGGATCGAGTAACTCGGCATGGGATTTGAGAATCAAGCACTGTAATAGAGCAGTTGCTCTTGGTAAGGATGGAAAGGGTTCTCCTTTCTTTGGGTGTGCTTGGCTATGAGGAAAGCATACTCCTTTGTGGGACTAGGCTGTTGTTCTTGACAAGGGCAGAGAGCCCTTACTACTATTGCTCGAACAGGAGGGGAAAGGTTCCCCTTTTGCTCACGGAAGAGAGGGTTTGAAACTCTCTTTGCTACTGCTCGGGTTAGGGGCTTCAAAGCCTCTAACTTGGACAACCCTTGGACTAGAGGTTAGGGGTTCCTAACCTTGTTTCTTGTTGGCCTTGAGGCTGAGAGCCTCTGAATTATGGCAGCTCATGATGTGATGATGGAGAGCCTCAAACCTGGCTCGGAAAAGGAGGGATAGACCCTCTATGGCTATTGTGAATGGATGGGAGGCTGGAGCCTCTGATTCAACTCGAACAAGGGGCAAAAATTCACCTCTTCTCTTCTGTATGGAGCAAGGTGAACAGAAATTAAAATAAGGAAGAAGGAAATTCAGATTCAAGAGGGAACCTGGACCTTGAGCTCATCAAGGAGACCTCCAAACCCTAGAGCTCGTCAAGGAGAACTCCAAACCCTATTGAACCTAATTCAAAACTTTTCTCATTCCCTTGCCCTCTAAGTAGGGTTGACGCCAACCATAGTTTTAGGGTTAATTATTATAATTCTGCCCTTACGGCAATTTAACTTAAAAAATGCATAAAAACGAATTTAAAATAATATGGAAAGAAAGCTATTAACTCTGTGACTCAGTACGCTTCCGTTGTATGACTCAGTTAGCTATTGGGTCCTCAATAGTAATAATTCTAGTAGATGAAGAAGAACATATGATAAGTCCTATAGTAAAGGTAGAGGAAGAGGAGGTGGTGAATCTAACTCTAATTCCTCCTGCATCGGCCAATAGAGGAGGTGGTATGAATCATATAGTGGAAAAGTGTTAGAATTTACATGGAAAACCATATTATTTTAAGGCAAATCAAGCATCAACCTTAGTGAATGAAGTGATCCCAGAACCCTTTAAGGGCTTGATAGCATTTTCAAATGAAGATTATGAATTGTTTCAGAAATTAAAAACCTAGTGGCTACCCCCACAAAGTGCATCCACAACTACATTTGCTACCATTGGTATGAACTCTTTTCTTTTATGTTCCAACTCATCACATTGGATCGTTGACTCAGGAACCTCTACACATCTCAAGGGTAAAATTTCCTTGGACCGATTTGTATCCATTGCATATGGGTCCCAAACAAAAGCTTAGGGCATCGAGTACATCCACCCTATCACCTTCTTTTTGACTTTCTAATGTCTTGTTTATTCATTGATTTCCTTTTAAGTTTCATGTTAGTTAGTCAGTTGACAAAGAAAATAAACTATTGTGTAATATTTTTCCCTTCATATTCTATTTTTCAGGACATCAAGATGAAATAATGATTGGTGGCAGCCATGAGAAAGGAGGGTTTTACTTTATGGACCCAACTACATAGGCAACAGTAGTAAAAACCAATAAAGATGCACAACAATGAAAAACTTGGTAAGGTCATCCCTCTCTATCAAAGTTGAAATTCGTAGTTTCATCACTTAGTTCAATTTTTCAATTGTTTTATGAATTTTTTAAGCTTGGGAAACATCAAAAGTCTTCTTTCTATCCTCGTTATATAGTTGATAATTTTTAGTAGATCTCATAAATTTTAGACCAATTATTCTCATGAGAATAAATAATCTTTAACACTTTCTCAATTTCTTTAGATGTAGTGCAAAATACAACTTAGTTTTACATTGTATGTTCCATGCTATTGAACCATGTCATCACAACTTCACTATCCTTCTTCCAAGGGTAAGTAATTGGATTTGGTGATTCTCCTGTGAGAAAATAATTTTTCTCTTGAGCCTCTAGAAAAATTTTCATTGATTGTGATCATATCAAATAGTTATGATTGTTTTAGTTTCGAAATTTGCATGTGACTTACACCCTTCTCATATGCCTGACTAGACAAACCCCCTGAAGCTACTTCGTGCCATTATGTCGCTCTAAATGATTTGATCAACCCATATAGTATGATTGATCAATCAAACTGCATGATCGATCAACCAACCAATCAACCTTTATCTCTAAAATAAACCTTGTTCTATCCAATCGATAAACTAAGAACACACCTTCTGCAACATTGATCAATCCAATGCCATGATCAATCAATCGACTATAATAATTGATCAATCAACAACAAAAAAAAAAATATTATGATCAATCTCCACAACTCACAATTAACACTCAATCCACTTCTATTCTTTCTCAACTATTAGACCAATCATGTTTCTCACTTTCCCCTCTCCTAGGAACTTTATGATTTACATTTTACATACAATACATTAGCAACCAAAGGTTGAGAAGAAAAAAATAAAGGAAAAACGACCAGGGCCAATCAAAACCACAATGAATGGAAAAACCTGTCATAATCATCTTGAGAAGAAGAACACAAATCCCACAACACCACTGATCAGGCCCGTTCTGGTAGCATGAGAATCAAGATTGGTAAAATAAAGAAAGAGAGAGAAGAACAAGAATGAATTGGAATGGAGAACATCTCAAGATGACGTCCCTCTCTCTCACGTTAGGGTTTAAACTCCCAAAATTTCATTTTATTAAATCTTACTGTTTCACACATAAGGACCAAACTGCCCTTATTACAATAAGACAGTTACACACTAACAGGTATTCTTTACATTCTATACACTGCCATCTGTATCCAGTTCCCCTAAGGGCTGTTTGGGAACAGTTTGAAATCTCGAGGCCTGATTTGACGGATAGCACAGGAAGTGAGGAAAAAGAGAAAGCGGAACTACTTTCTCTTCATTTGTTCAAGCGAAACACGGAAAGAAACCTATTTTTCTCAGATAAACCTATTTTCTTCCCGAAAAGCGGAAATCAGCAAGAAAAGAAAAGAAAGGAAAGAGGAGGATTTTATCTGGCTCCTTGCCTCCCTCTTTCAAACCTACCTGTCCCAAAAACTGAACTTTTCTCTCTTCGAGAAGCCACCGAGAATCTCCTGCCGAGACCTTCCCCGGCTTCCTATTCTCCCTCTTTCTCTCCGTTGCCGAGGAGCCTCCCCGACCCACGATCGTGCTATCTCCACCAGTTATAGGTACATCCTCTCTCTCTCTCTCTCTCTCTCTCTCTCTCTCTCTCTCTCTCTCTCTCATACACACACACACAAACACACACACACACACACACACACACACACACACACACACAACGACACAACTCCACACACACACAGAAATGCTCCTCTTGCCCAAACGGGAGAAATTAAAATCATCCATCGAACCCAAACCGCTGCACTTTATTCTCATTGCTTAGCTTTCCGTTTGTTTTCTCTGTAGAAGATAGTGTCATACTAGATAAAATCTCTTTGTCGATGTAATCAGTATTTCTATGTCATTGGAATGTTATATGCTTTATGATCTACGGGTATACTTACTCGATGAGATGTTAGTTTTCTGTTAGTTTGAGTTTGATCGTTGTGTTTTGATTAATTGACGTGTTTTCTTATCCTTGACACTGTTGATAGTCCAGTTGATTTTTTTGTTTGATTTTAGTGTAGGATAACTTTTAAATACTTTTGATTCGAGTCTAGTTGACTGAGGACATGGTCTCCTGAATTCGTTTTTACTGATTTGTATATTTATTTATTAAGCAAAACTATGGCGTTATTAGTAGCTTTTGTGGGTGTCTAAATTTATTTGTAAGCAAAACTATGGCGTTATTAGTAGCACTTGTGGGCGTCTGGATTCATAATCTATTGAAATTTGTTTGGCCTTACTTCTATGGACAAATACTAGTTTCATCTAAATTTATTTGACTTCTACAAGTGTTGCTGATGAAACTGTTTTAATTGTTTATGCCCTCACTCACTGTAGAGGAGAAGAGAACTGGCATAGGCCAATTATAAATAGTGTCATATTAGTGTTAGAAAAAATTCCTAACAAACCACTCATGAAAATGTGGTTTTTATATAGATACTTTCTATCCTTCATAATTACATGCAGATAAGTTAGTTTTCTATTGAAAATTTAACATTCACCACCTTAGACATTAGAACATCATGGATGATAATGTCTGATCTCCCATGATATTCACTTGTGAGAAAACTGAAGTGAAAAGTATGTTTGAAAGGAGACAATTGTTTGTTGTCATGCGCAAAGGACCCAACTTACAGAGAAGAGGATGACACATGGAAACATGCTCTCAAAACCTAGCCCATATCGCTGAAGCAAGATCCATCAATTTTCGCCTTCAATAGGTGCAGGGACAATGGGATGGAGTCCACCACAACAAGTCTTGAGGGAAGGCCTGACACAGCTGCAATATGATAATTAGAAAAGAAAGCAAGTCAGGCCTCCACATTAGGAAAGTGGAAGCTAAGCTGAAGTGCATTAACGACTCTGAAACCTCAAAACAGATACTTATAGCAAGGAGAGTTGGGATGGTCCAGTCGCTTTCAAAAAGAGCACATTTTTGGCCTTCCATATGGATTTGATGGAGAAAGCAATGAGTTAATTCTTAAGTATTTTTAAAGATGCGTTTGACCATGACTTAGACATTCAATTAAAAAAATTTTCCCTGCATGATTCGCCAAAACTCCACCTTATACAAAAAATTTTGAATATCTGTTTTTCAAACAGTTGATGCAAAACATTCACACTGGAAGAGGATGTGCCCAGCTGTCTCATTTGCCATGGAACAAAATAGGCAAGGCAAGACACTCAAACCAAGGTGGTCTGTCATCAGGATTGTACCCCAAAGAGAGTCACAGTAAGAACAAGAGCCTAGGAGGGGGCTGCACTTGTCAGACCCGCTCCCAAACAACATCACTGGTCCCTAAAGGACAGTTTGGATGCGAGTCGGGTGAAGAGAAGATGTGGTTGGGAGATGCTCTTCAGAGAGAAGGACCCATAGCTGCTAAGCTTCCAAATCCACCGGTCAGAATTGAGGCAAGGAAATCCCAAGGTTCTGCAAAGCAACATCCATGATCCAGAGGCTTAGAATTTGGTATCCGTTCCTTGTATGCTATGAAAATCTTAAACTAACCAAGAGAGATTGTTGATAATAAGGTGAGGCTGGACATGTAAAATGAAGAAAAGCCCTAATGGAATCATAACCCGGAGAAACAGAACCGGAAAGAAATCTCTTCCCTTCTCCCCTTTCCCCTCTCTCAATACAAACCTGAGATTCCTATGAATGACTGAAGACTGAATTTGCAGTTGATTCCTGAAGGCACCCATTTTTTGCTTCCATTTATATTAGTTTGATTGTGTCATTTACCCATTTTTAGCTTTCATTTTTATTATTTTGATTGTGTCATTTTTCGTATTTGCTCAGAATCCATTTTGTTTTTGTGCAAAACAACTGGTTCTCTGGTTTTTATCTCTCCTTAGTTGGGTAATATACATTGACAGCTGTGGTGCTTATGGTTTGATTTCAGTTTCGGTTCTGTGCACTTTACTTTTTCTCTGTAAATAGTCCTTTGTGGTCTGTTCAATGTAAGCAGTACTTATCCTACCTTTTATTTAGCCGAAGAAATCTGTTTCCTAAATTTGAAAATTGAAGTCCCACTTTCAAGCCATTGATATTTCCATTGATTTTTAATGAATTCTGTGCATCAAATAATCGTTAAAGGTAGTCCTGAACTAAGGTCTGTAGAGGAAAATGACCTAATGACAGGTCTAACATTGATTACAAAGAGTGTCTGTCCTGTAAATAAACATGCTTTTGAACTTCCTATGTGACACCTTATATTTGGATTTTTTTAATAGAAGATTAAGCTGTTATTGACTGCCTTATATTTGTACTACTTGTGGGCTTATCTTCATGGTAATTGATATATACCCATTCCCCACTTCAAACTATACTTTTCTATGCCCATATGTTAACTACAGGATCAGAAAATATTGGAGCTTAAGATGTTTTTCCAAAGGATAACGAGAAAAAAAGGGTGTTGATATCTTTTTCCAGTAAAATATTTACATGAAGGTTTTTTAAGCTAGTTATGTGTTCTTTGATATCAAAATCGGCTAACGCATAATCGTGAACAGTTTTAAAAAAAATCTATATATGACAAAGTGTCCAATCCTAGCATTGCTTCTTAATCTGGTAAAGAAGGTTGCTGTTGTAGTGTTTGGTAGTAGCCATGAAAAAACCTTAGTTAGCTGTGAAACCATGAGTTCAGAGTCTATTGATTTGTAGATTTTACTTGTAGGTGAGAGGAATTGGAGTTATGCCTGAGACCTACTGGTTCACACCTTCAATTTAGATAGGTTAGCCTTGAAAGCTTGCTAATAAAATCCTTTCTGGGACTCACTTTCCCATTGTTCTCTTCTCATGTTCCCAGTTTTCATGTTCTTCTTCTGGTAAGTTTGTTTTAAGTTCTTAAAAGCACTTCAATTTTAGTTGTTTTTGTGTTGTTGTACTGGACTTTGAGGAATTCCTAATTCCGTTTCCCTCATGTGTGCAGGATAAACTCATTCATTGGGGATCATAAGACTTGGGGAAAAAGTGTTCATTCCTCCTGTTAAGATTTAAGAGAAATACTGCCATAGCCACACTCGATGGGAAAGAAAAGGGCATTGGGAGTTGGGTACCTTGTGAATGTAACATCTAAAGACAAATCACTTCCTAAACCGAAAAATACAGGCTGTGAAACTAAAAAGATCTTGAATGAAAAAACCAAAACACAAAAGGAAAAGCGACACCATAAAACTGAAGGTAACTCTCATGAACATTCTGTTTCGGAAAAGAAAAAGACAGGTGATGAAATTGAAGAGATTTTCTCAACGTTGAAGAAGAGAAAGAAACCAGACCAGGGTGAAACTGGTGAAGTGACCAAAGCTGCATGTATAAAACAGAAGTTGAAAAAGAAGAAAAATAAAGCTAAGCAAGTTACTGCAAAAGAAAGTGGATTTGTTGATCCTCCAAAACCTAGACGAAGAGCAGAAGATGGACTCGCCATCTATAGTGCAGAGGAACTAGGGATTGGAAAGTCAGATGCTGGGGGCACACCTCTTTGTCCATTTGATTGTGATTGCTGCTTTTGATTGTTATTTGTGAGAGAAGTCTTTGCGCTGGAATTTTGTCATTTCAGTGGCTGGGGGAAGTTCTGAAAATTGTATTTAACTAATACTTTTCATGATGGACACTGACAACAATCTGTTTTGCTTTCTGAAAATTTATTAAGTTTTCCCTGAGATATTAATCGGTTTGTTTATGTTTTAAATACAAGTATTCCATGTGAAGTGGATGGATCTCCATAAAATATCAACAAACTTGCGAGTAGCTGAAAGAACTAGAACAAACAGTTTGAGAATCGGTTCCCAACTTGGAACAGCCTGAAAGATTCAGTTTATCACTCAGAATAAAGATGTGGATTACTCAATCTGAAGTCTGAATCCAAGCTCCAATTGTCCACTCACATTCCTTTCAGAAAATTCTGTCGGATGCATATCAATGCACGCAACATCCGACAAAGAGTCTATATGGTCTAATGTGATAATGCTCCTTCCCATGGCAGAGGCTCACAAACCATACAAGGTTGATTCTCGTTACAGACACTATCGGTTTTCACTTTCACCCTTGGCTAGCAGTGGCTAGTGGATGATGAATTATTTTGTGTGTGTGTGTGTGTGTGTGTGTGTGTGTGAGAGAGAGAGAGAGCAGTGGCTAGTGGATGATGAATTATTGTGTGTGTGTGTGTGTGTGTGTGTGTGTGTGTGTGTGTGTGTGTGTGTGTGTGTGTGTGTGTGTGTGTGTGTGTGTGTGTGTGTGTGTGTGTGAGAGAGAGAGAGAGAGAGAGAGAGAGAGAGAGAGAGAGAGAGAGAGAGAGAGAGAGAGAGAGAGAGAGAGGAGAAGCTTGGACACGGACAGAGTGACAGAGGAGAAAGAAAGCAACAGTAAACAATAGTACAAGACACAGACAGTAACCCCAGACCATCCCCAGACCATTTGTTGTTGTTTCATTAATGTAAAAGAAAGGGAGCAGAAACCAAAAAAAGCTCACGGGGCCCAACTGTTTCTTCTCACCGTCCTACCCTTTTTTCTTGATCCCCAATAAGTTCGTTCGTACACCACCTTTCACTGCACATTCTTCGGTTTTACTTCCACGCAACCCCTTCCAAAAAGCGTTTCTCTCTCAAGCAAGCAATGAGGAATCATATCGCAAAACTTTATTGTTCCCATGCACCAGAAAGCAGGCATACAGTGCAGGTCTCTTCACCTTTTCCCTTTTAGAAAGGCATTGCTCAAGTTCATCTTTTCATTATTCTCCATTGGGTGAGGAGGAAGGTGGTCTTCGCCAAATTCACTCTTCTCCATTTCATTAACTAATATCTCAACTCACAAGCAATTGAACTTCTGATAGTTCGAAGCAAAGAAGAACATCTTTTCATGACTGTCTTACTTTTATAAGACACGAGGAACAAATGCTGCAAGGAAGAATCGGTGATCTTACCAGCAACAAGAAACACTTGGCTAGTGGGTTGTCTTTGATGGAGGTGATAGCAATTGCGCATGCAAGATTCATCATCAAAGCACCTTCAAGCCCATGCATTGTTGCCTTCATCGAGACACAATCTTCTCTGCCTTCCTTCCATACTGTGATTCTAATTTATGGAGGGAGGCTTTGGAAGACATGGTTAATTACTCTCCTGTTTGAGCAGATGATGAGACGTAAGTGTTAAGCGTGAGCTTGAGTGTCTTCCCAGTGGCAATATTCAAGCAAGGCCTGGACCATGCCCACGAGAGCCCGAATTGAAACGTCTGGGATGAAACAACACGCAAAGGTTTCTTCCATGCAAGGGACCAAACGCCCCATGGTTTGGAATTGAATCAGCATCATTGCAAGGTTGGCTTTTGAAAAGCTAATTTGTGCACCAGAAAGATTGGGTTTCAGTATCCCTTTTGTTTTTTATCCCGTATTCTTCATCTGTTTACATAGAGGCCAAAAGTATCTTTCCAGAGGGATATTTAGGGTTTAGGATTTAGGTTAATCGAATTAAATGCTTATTAAGAATCATAGTTTCTTTTTGAGACATATTTATGGCTAAAAGTGAGGTTAAAAAATAAGACAGGGTAAATTCACAACAAAGTAAATAATATGTCAATTAATTATTTTGGGATAAACCTTGGACTCAACTTCACAAAAAGAAACTTTCCCATAATCTCCTTGATCTTTCTGTTACCACCCAAGTGTAAGACCCCCACCACTTCTAAAGACGAGATAAACAAGTTGAATCTTACTTTTTAAAATTTACCCTCCCTTGTTTTTTTAACCTCTTTGAAATTTTTTATGATTTTTTTAAAAATTTTCCATATAATTTCCTAATAAGGCACTAACAAGATTTTTATCTAAAGGTTTATGACAAATGTATATCGTGAAAAAACATTTCTGGTTTTTCCTGAGATAAAAATTTCCAACCAGGGCATTAACAGAGCTCTAATGTTTTTTTTTTTTTTAAGTGGGAAAGGTTAAAACTTTCCATTTGTTATCAACTTTCTCCTTCTATTAGATGTTGATTATACATGCATAAGGTCTCTAAAGAACCTTGACGTAGATAACAAGCATCTTGCATTACGAAATTCTCATGCATGGCCAAAAGGCTAAATCCACTTGGCTCTATAATTTAACACCTTAAATTTATAAAAGGTGGGAAAAGAGAATCAGAGAAGAAGAGGAAAACGGGGAGAAACCTTACAGGTATAATTGCATTTTTTAAACTTGACAACACCCTCATACATACAAAATTATGGTGAATCACCCAGGCCACATGCCAGTGCATTAAACTTGTTCTCGATGTTTTAATCCATTACCTTGCATCAGACTGATCTCAGTACAAATTGAAGAAAAAGAGGCTCCAGATAATTCCCCCCCACGAGTTTCAGACACTACTTCTCCATGCAAATCAAGATCACTTGAGCGGCTTTTCAGTACACCCAGCTGGTCAGTTTTTAACATCATCTCCTGTAAGCCAATCAATTATACAGTTTCCCATCACCTGTACAGTAAAACAACATCAAATCCTACGATTATCGCGAAGAAATAATTGCTGACAGGTTTTAATATAGAAAACACGAACTGGCAACAGATGTTTAAGGTTTTCAAATCTTTCTATGCACCCTTCAAATTTGAAACAGTGGGATACAATGTTCTCCAAAGACCATGAAATGGAAAAAGAATGTTTCCTTTTACATAAATCGTAAATAACAGTAAAGTATTTAATTACCATGGTATGCATCGCAAGGCCAAGTATGAAATTCTCACATTGTTAAATTCCAGTTAGATGCGTCATGAAAGGTCCTTAATGAACAACTTCCTTCAGAGAGAGGACATCATCACGCGGATGAGCTTCTTTAACCAAGACTTGTATCTCATCTCCAACTTGTGTTCCCACTGATACAAATGCAGATGCCTGAATTCCAACCTGCAAAGTAATTTATTCACCACGTCTCAAGATTCAGTGAATATGTTTCAATATTTTGATGGATCAAATTATGTCCTTGAGTCCAATGTCCATAAACACCAAATTAAGGTCATTAGATCTCTACCTCAACTAAAAGTAAGGCAGCAATACGATCTTTGATAAACCTTAAAATCAAGGCATGAAACTTCTTTTCCTTGGGCTGTCTCCTTAAATATTCCAGTAGCCAATACCTTAAACTACTGCTACTAAGCTTTCTAACAACCCTGATATGCATGTTTACAAGTGATGCAATTCCTTCCAACTGACCAGCAGTGAAGGGTAGAGAATCTCCTCTTAGAAAAGCTTTAACCTGTAAAATCACCTGCCCCCGTGAAAAAAGAACTTTGCTGCATACTCGATAATAATACAGTATGGCTTCAAACTGCCATAAAAGACAACCAATCTAAAAGAAGGAAAGCAAGTGAAGAAAGGACCTGATAATGAGCAAGAAGATCCATATAGCGACGGATGGGAGAAGTAAACTGCACATAACCAGGAAGCCCTAGAACTCCATGACGCATGGGCTTCCTACAATCGATTTCTGCTGCACGCATTAGTTTAACAAGAGCAGTACTCCTAACTGGTCCTTCAGGAAGATGAGCATATGCTGAAGAGGGGATGTTTGCTTGAGGCTGCCCTCTGTAGGGTAAAGGAATGTTGTTATATGAACCAAAAGTGGCCACAGCTTCCCCGCAGAGTATCATCATTTCAGAGACAAGCCGCATTGCAGGGCCTGACTGATCCTCAACATACAGATTGATCAAAGGTTCTTCGTCATCTGGATTCGTCACCTTGATGCGTGGTTCAATCATGGCTGTGTCAACCGCACCCTGATTCAAAAGTTTTCTTAACGTCTTTGCTAATAAACAGCAAATCAGGAGTGTCAAAATGTGT
Organism: Aristolochia californica; assembly: GCF_029961685.1. NCBI lineage: Eukaryota > Viridiplantae > Streptophyta > Magnoliopsida > Piperales > Aristolochiaceae > Aristolochia > Aristolochia californica. The sequence continues at coordinate 27,254,184 of NW_027181771.1, forward strand.
TCTGTGGTTTTAATCATGCTGGATTAACTCTTTAAAAATCCATTAGGAAATATGGGGGGGGGGGGGGGGGAGGAGGGGGGAGAGGGAAGACTTTTTAAGTGTTTAAGAGGCAAGAGAACTGTTGGAGTAGCAACTAAAACCAAAACCTGCTGGCGTCGCCATTGTAACCGGAGGGCAGCTGCTTCAGATAAAACTCTCAGTTCAACCTCCTCTTCCAGGTTCAAGTATAGCAATTCCGATGCACTCTCATATGTCAGCATATATGAAGGCCTGATGATCGAGTTATCTATGGTGTATTCTGCAATGCTACAAACCCCAGGCTGAATCATCACCTGTCTTCCTTCTGAACAGATAATTTAATAAAAGAATTTTTAAATAATAAAAAATGAAGTTGTTAATATTCACCTGCCATCAGAATGCAGAACAACAGACACAGTGATAGCATTGCAAAGTTTTCCTTGTTGTAAGCTCATTTTTTCCATTGCAAGCTTTTCCGGGAACATTGGATAGGTGGCAGTAGGCAAGAAAATAGAGGTGCCTCTTCTCATTGCTTCTCTGCATACAAGAGTATACCCAATGAATATTCTTTTTAATAGGAAGGCTCATATTGATATCTATCATAATTCAAGGTGTAGATAGCTGCAGGATAAAACAGTAAATCGAGAGCATTAGCAACATAAAGCAAGAAAAGTTTGAAGATTAGATGTGTATTGATTAAGAAGTTAAAAGGGGTTTTGTTGTATTAATGTCTCCTCAAGAAGTATTTTTCTTCTTTTCAGGCTCTTCTTCTTCTTCTTCAGCTATGTCCTATTTTTCCTTCTCAAAAGTTGAATTATCACATTCCCCAAAAAGAAAAGGAAAAAAACTTTTCAGTTAATAATAATGAACTTGTCTAACATAGGCACTGAAGAAAAGCACCTGTCTATAATGCTTTGAGGCTGAACTAAGCTAGAAGGATCTGCAACATGTATCCAAACTTTAATGCGGCCATCTTGTAGCCTGGTTGCACTCAGGGCATCATCGAGCTGCATAGGTTGAGTGCTTATTGAGTGATGTTAGAAGAAATTTAGAGGTACCAGATATAGCATTTTAATGGGTATCAGCAACGCATAATAAGTAATATTACCTCATCGGCCTCATCTACATCAATTGCATATACCTTCAAGAACGTAAGATCTTTCCGGATTGTCTAATACACAAAGAATTCACATTTAGCAAAAACACGGATACATAATGTTATGAATTAAACGCCCTAATTCCAAACTAACAAGAGCAATAGTAATAATTGAGGAAGAAAGAAAAACAAGCAATGAAAATAACAACAAGATTTATACAGGTTCGCCTCAAGGTGAGACTACATCCCGTCTTCCGCCGTAGCAGTAATCCACTATAAAGATAAAATAGTTTACAAGAGAAATCGTACACACTTACAGGTATTTTTCTCTAACCTCTCCCGGCCGAAACTAATGATGTTCCTCGGATTATAAAACCCTAATAGCGGCGCCCCAAATATAAAGAGGGAACTAGGACAACCGTGATACAAGAGTAAAATTCCCAAACTGCCCTTAATGAAACAGCAGTTAATATATCATGGACCTAGCGAGGGCTCCGCCCCCACAACCCCGGGAGGGGGGCGTCCAACCCCCACGGTGACCTTTTCGTGAAGGTCGATCCGCGTACCGACTCAGTGTAGGGCGTTGATTAGGCTCTACAACTCAACACATAAAACAAGAAAACATAAATGACCATCTACCTTGTCAAAATCAGGAGACACTGAAAGAAATTCTTCTACAGCTGATAAGATCTCTACAGAGTGATCAGTACGGATGTTGAGCTTCAGCAGGTCCAAATTTACATGTACAGGGAAATACCCAATATTTATGAGAAGATTAATGGCAGCAGATGACATTTTTGGCAATCCCATGGCCTTGAGAATCTGCACGCATAGTCTAAAACTTCAATTTGGTGCTAATGCTTTATTTAAATTCTTCCATTTAATTTTGGCAAAGGGCAGACTGGAACAAAAAAAAAACAGATGAATGTCTATGCAGAAAAAAACTTACATAAATTGATCTCACTACTTACCACTTCTGCAACTTTCTTTTGTTCATTATCCTTACACATATCAAGAGCATAGGCCTCAAGAGCTTCAATGAAGTGTTGGATTCTTTCATCCACTTTCCATGATGTCTTGGGAGGCTTTGAATGGAGAGGTACTACCTTGGCAGACTTCAGTAGCTGAACAAATTCCTCTATTTCTCTTTCAGCTGCCTCTTTTGCATGCTTCCTTTGCAGAAGTTCTTCTACCTTAGTTAACAAATGGGACATAAAGCATTTAAATTACAACCAAAATTGAAGTAAAGGTTGCTGCCAGTATTATATAGTCTCAGGTCATTTAGATTTATAAAATAACAGGAACACATAACATTTTCTTTCCGTTGACAGCAATGAAACTTTTGTATATTTTTCACCTGCACCATACAGTTAGAACCTTAAGTGGCCACAGTTTTCTGTTTAGACTTTTACTATTTTGCACTTTTTCAGCACTGCAAGTAGTCATGGTTGTGCACTTGGCCTTTCAAATGATCTTAATGTGTGGTTTCCCATTACTGATTCAGTTTAATAGATGCCGTCTACTAATGTTCATCAATCCATGCAATAGCTTTTGGTAAGAAAATCTTGAAGGGCAATATCGTCGTTTTGCACTCACTTTAAGGCCCAACAACTACGTTATCTTATTCTATGTGTTTATGTTATGGTCCCGGATCTGACACATGGATTCGTAGGGGGGAAGAAGAGAAAGACGAAAATCAAGCCAAAGGGAAGCTTGAAAACCCTAGGTTCTTTGAGGAGAACACACACCCCTAAGCTCATTGAGGAGAACTCAAAACCCTTGTTTACTCTAAATCAATGTTTGTCTTTCTCATTACTCTTACCCCTTAAATAGGGTTCACCTTTACAAGGTTTAAGATAAAATATTACAAAAATACCCCTGTAAATAAAATATTCCAAAAATGCCATTGTGGCCTATTAATTCTTTAACTGAAATAAACTAAAGTAAATTAACGAAAAATAATTAATTTAATAATGTTATTATGTGCATAACATTACACCCCCCCTGGGAGAAAGAGTTTGTCCTCAAGCTCGAAGGTAGGGTTTGCTTGCCCATGCCGACGTTTCCACCTGTTCCCAAGTCGCATCCGTGGTATCTGTGTCAACCGGTATCTGTGTCAGCCCTCTGGACGACAAAACTGGAGCATTCCACCTGAGAAGCAAATTTTTTTTTTTTTTTTTTGCCGACACTGCCAGCATCACTTGTTGTAGCATAGCCCAATACGGATAAGCAACCAAACAACAAGTTGAACAATCACCTGCTCCAAACTGGCAACTTCTACTTTGATATTAACAGCAGGAACAACTTCCAAGATCGTCGTTCCTTCGGTGAGGTTGTTTCCTTTGAGACCTTGCCACGTGATGGTCCATCCACCGCATTGGGAACCCAGGTCATGGGCATGGCTTCCAGCTACGAGAATGCTCTTTGCCTTCTTGGGGAGGGGAAGCAATGTTTGACCAGAGTCTTTTCCGTTTTTCAGAAACACAAGTGATATTTTGAGTGCTTCTCTAGCCATGCTTCCTGTGTTCCTGGTTTCCAATTTGATCGACCAAGCTGTTGTCAGAGTAAGGGGTCTCGAAGAGACCCATCATGAATTTGATACGCAAGATCCCGATTACTGCATTGTCAATTTTGCTCATGGGAATGACTCCGCTGCTCACAAGATTGGTTAGGTCATCAATGAATCCAGTGAAATTATACCCCACCATTACCATGTCGATTCCAGCTTGAATTGCAGCAGCCACAGAGGACGAGTAGTTGGTGTGAGGTGAGTACGTGATTTTATCAACTCCTTGCCAGGCATCATAGTAAACCTCATAGAAAGCAGGCATGTGAATGCTCAACACTGAATGGAAGTCGATTATGGTGAGGTACTCATCGATCCCTTTCTGGCTGCCGCCATCACCCAGAAAGTGCTTCGCACAGGCATCAACCTTCTTTTGTCCAGCAACATAAGGAGCACCCAGGCGTCCACCTTGAAGGATTTATTCCTGTAAACCAGATAAGATCTTTGTCATCTCCTCGACAATCTTTGGATCAAAAGCATCTACTACAGGCTGAGAAAAATATCCTTGAAATGCAGGTCCATGTAAAGGTGTAAGATCAACCCCATACTAATTATGCTGCTGCCAAAAGAGGGACTTGTTTGCAATTTCAACATACAAAAATTCATCACTGAAGGGAGCCAAGTGTATCCTCCCAAATAGTGAAAGAATACCACTACCAACACCAACGTCAACAACAACAATATCATGGAAATCTGAATGGTTCTCAATTACTGCCAAACAGTTATCAAGATTTCCAAAATTAACCGCACCGTTTTCATTCTGCACGGCGACTGTTTTCAGCACTGGTTGCTGGCTGTCTAGCAGCAATTTTTGTTGCACTGCCACAGTAGCACTGCGTCCTTGGCTGTCTAGCAGCATTGTGTGCACTGTGTCCTTGGCTGTCTAGCAGCAATGTATTCTGGACTGCCACAGCAGCATTGTTTGCTTGGCTGGCTGGCAGCATTGGATTCAGCAGTGGCACTGTTGGCAGCACTGTGTTCTGCAATGTCAAAACAGCAACAGCACTTATACTTTGTTCAGACGCCGCCCAGAATTTAATAGTTTTCCCGTCAACAGTCATAAAAATCATTCCCCACAGCATAACATTCAAATTATGGCCTAGAGAACCTTCATCATTGAGAGTCTCCCTATCTGCCAACAACTTCTCAAAATCAATGGTATTAAGACAATCTATACCAAAGACAACTGCTCTGCCACATAATTTCAATTGAGATGAGATCAATGGCTGGTAATCCATTAAATACACCACGAGCAGCATCAATGTTCCCCCCATGCACAAGCACATTCAAGTCATGTCTCATTTGGTCAAAGTCAGAATTTTCCAGGTGGTACTCAGCGCATTATATTTTGCAGTTTGTAGTTTCTGCTGGGATGCCCTTATCTTCACTGCAATAGCAGCAGCAATAATAAATATCAGCATCATCTTGGGCTCAAGAGCTCCACTACTGGTACATGCAGTAAGAACAGAAATTATTTTTGGTGCTATCCCTGTCTGGCCAAAACTAGCTCCATCCTGCAGAGGAGTATCTGTTGTGCCCACAACAACAGATAATTGTGTAACATAAGTCATTGCTGCTACTACTCACAGAATTATCAGCACTGTGTTCAGCAGTGGCACTGTTGGCAGCACTTTGTTCTGCAGTGTCAAAACAGCGCCGTACAATCCAGCAATGCATTGGAGTGAGCTGGAACAATAGGTGAAACTTCCATTCTTCCAATAAACACTGCTATGCTGCTGGCCTAAAGATGGACCTATCAGTGTTCTGTTCTCCAATTTGTGTTCACAGATCTGAACAGCAGTAATCACTGCAGCATGTCCTTGATTCTCATGAGCTATAGATGCACCCTGTGATTCCTTTTCATTTTCTACATATTCTAGGTGCTGCTCATCTTCATCACTTCTAACTGGTTTTATTTTTTTCTGTTGAGTCCATTTCTGCATTGCTACAGCAGCAGCAACTAAAGTCCAGACTAAAAATCCAACCAATCTATCTACTTGAGCCCCTGCCCTCTGCCCTTGCTCTCTCAACCTCTGAATAACACATTGAGCTTCTTTTGATCTCTTTTCAACCAACCCAATATAAGTAGCAACAATTGGTGAATGCCCAGCCTCTAACATCTCAATGCAAAACCCAATCACATCTTCTAGCTGCTTCCCTTTACACAATCCTTGAACAAAAACTGTAAAGCTGAAAGCATTGGAAGATATACCATTGTTCTGCATTTTCCTGAAAACCCCTTTTTCATCTTCAAACTTTAGTGCCTTGCAAAAGCCTTCCACCACATCCATATTGATTACAATTTCAGGGATTGTACCCTTTTTACGCATTAACCCAAATAGCTTCATAGCTTCTTGAATCAAACCGTCCTTGCATAGGCCATCTAGCACTGCAGCCCCATTTCTTTCATTTTCCTGAAATTCTCGTCAGCATCTTGAGGCAATGGATTCGGTGAGGCAGCTACATGAAGTTCAGTCTTTGGTGGAACTAGCATAAATAGAAGACTAGCATAACTAAAATACCTTTCAATTGAAACTCTTCTGTGAGACCTTCTTCGATAATAATTGTGGCTCTGTAAGACTTCTTATTGTGAGAGTTATGTAAGACTCTTCCATATTTGCTCTTCAACAAGAGGGAAAGCATACTATTATGATTGTTGAAGAGCAAATATAGAAGAGTCTTACATGACTTTCAAAATAAAAAGTCTCACAAAGCCATAATTAATATGGTAGAATCCTACAGGAGTCTTGCAGGAGGAGTTCTCACAGAAGAATCTTAGCTAAAGGTGTTTTAATTATGTTAGTCTTCTATTTATATCCAGTTATTCAATTATTCTAGGACTTAATTTTTAGTGTTTAACTTTGGGCGTAATTGGGACAAGGGTGGTTTAATTGTAATTGGATTCTACTTGTTTCTTCTATTATAAATAGATGCTCATTGTACTCAAATTAAAACAAGTTAGTGAATTATTTGTTTTTCCCAAAAATTCAATAATGATTACTTCTAAGAGACTGAATGGCCAAACTATCTGTGTTGGTCACAATCGGTCAAATTGTATTTGAAGGCTAAGAAGAAGTCAAAATTCATTGGGGATGACCCTCCTATCCCTTTGAATGATGACTAGGAAGCTGAGGACAATCAGGTTATGACTTGGCTAATTAACAACATAGATTCCAAGTTAAGGAATCAAGTTATGAACTGTGACACAACAAAAGAGATGTGAAAATCCTTAGAATTTGTTTAATACTCAAGAGAGCAACTTGTCACGAGTTTTTGAACTATATGCCAAGATGTTTAGCCTCAGGAGATATAAGAGATCTGTCATTGAATACTATAGTGAGCTGGTTAGTATATTGCAGAAAAAGTGTTTTCCATCCCTTTACTATGGATGAAAGAGAAACAAAGAAACAAAATAGATAAGTGCACATTGCAAAATTTCTAGATGGTTTAGGGCTAGAATTTGATGTTGTTAGGGCACAACTATAGGCCTTAGAAGATGCTCAACATTATCCACAGCTTATTGCTGAGTATACGTGTAGAGAATGCTATTGTAGCCCAGGGAAATAAATATGTGACTAGTGTTTCTGTATCAACACTAAATACTCAAGGTTCCTCAGAGTCATCGAGGGGCAGAGCTGGAAGTACTAGAGTAAGAGGAGAGATAATCTAGGGAGAGGAAAAGGCAAATGTGATACTAGGCCAAACAAAAAATATGCTCATTGTAGCCATACAGATCATTTTTCTGACAAGTGTTAGGAAAATTTTGGTAAACCCACTTGGGCCAATTCCATTGTTCATTAAAGCACTAATGTGTCTCTTGAGCATATTTTGAACATAGTACCTAGCCCATCCGATACAATGCAATAGTTGATTCAGCACATGGCACAACTGAATGCTGCCTCCTCTTAACATCTATGATTTAGTTTTCCACTCTACAGCCACATTTGCTAATATAGGTACGTCTGCCCTACATGTGCGTCCATCCTCCACCTAGATTATTGGCTTAGGAGCTACTACCCACATGTCCAGTATGTCCAATTTGTTTTCTAATTTAAAAGAGTCAACTACTATTGAACAAGTCATATTGGCCGATGAATCCATTTTTCTAGTTCAAGGAATGGGTACATTTGTTCCAAACAAAAAATGGGTACATTTGTTCCATCTACCTTTATGTCACCTCAATCTGTCCTATTTGTTCCTAAATTCCCTCTCAATTTGTTGTCAATATGTCAACTGACCAAATCAATGAATTGCTTCGTAACTTTTTATTCTTTTCACTGTGTTTTTCAGGATCTTACGACGAGAAAGACGTTGGTTTCGTGCGTGAGAGAGGCAGATTATACTTTGGAAAGCAACTCTCCAGATACTTCACTAGCATTTCACTCTGTGGTTTCACGTGTACGGTGGCATTTATTGCTAAATCATCCTTCTCCTACAAAGTTAATTCAGCTCTTTCCTGCATTTCCTTCAAGTCTATCCTTTCAGTGTGACTTGTGTCAGTTGAGCCTTCAAGTCAATCCTGAAGCAGTCGCTCATTTGATATTTATTCATTCTAATGTTAGGGCCTTGACCAATGCCTAGTATTTTTGGTTATAATTATTTTCTTTCATTTATTGCTGAATTCAGTTGATGTACTTAGGCGTATCTCTTAGGAAAGAGATCAGAAGTATTTGATGCATTCAAAAAAATTTATAATAAAATAAAGAATCAGTTTGATACTTTTATTCGTGTATTTCGCACTCATAATGCCTTAGAGTTTACGAATCAAAAGTTCGACTTATTTTGTCAAGGTCATGGGCAAAATGGTGTTATTGAACCTAAATATCATCATCTTTTAGAGGTGCCTCGTACCATGCTTTTTAATATTAATCTTATCAAAATCGTATTGGGGTGATGCTATCCTCACTGTTGTTTCCTCATTAACCGAATGTCTTCCTTAGTTATCGATAGTAAAATTCCTATACAGGTGTTAATACCATCAATCATCTTATTTCCGTTGTCTCCTCGTGTTTTTGGGTGCTTATATTTTGCACATGTCTTTGGTACCTCCAAGGACAAATTGTCCCCTCGAGCTGTCAAATGTATTTTCTTGAGATACTCACACGTAAGGAAAAGGATATAAGTGCTTCAATCCGTCTACTAAGAAAACATTTATCTCTACAAATGTGACATTTTTTTAGGATACTCCTTTGTTTTATGCGTCTTCTATACATGTGTCTCCACCCTTTTCTATTCCTGGGGTTGCTGCCCCTATTCCTATGGAAGAGATTCCTAGTCCGATTCTTGAAGCTACTATAGAAAAGCCACTATAGGTATATCATAGACGAAAAGTGACTCAAGATAAAGTTGTTCTCTCTCTGACACAGAACCAAGAACCCTCTTTGTCTACTGATCTTGAGGTAAGTGATCTACACCTGCCCATCGCTCTTTGGAAAGGCGTTAGAAAAGATACTCATATCCTTTGTCTTACTTTGTATCGTTTGATTCCCTTTTTGACTGGTACAAACAATTTGGTAAATCCTAGTCCTCTTGCGCTATCCTTTGCCTGTGCAGGCTGCACTTTGTTCTCCTTAGTGAAGAAAATAATGGATGTTGAGATGGAGGCACTACGAGATAGGGGCACCTGGCAGTTGTGTAACCTGCTTGTTGGTGCTATTGTTGGTTGTAGATGGTATATATTGTGAAGTATAAGCTAGACGGTTCTGTTAAATGCTACAAGGCTAGCTTGGTACCCAAGGGCTACACACAGACATATAGGATTGATGCATTTGAGACCTTTTCTCCTATTGCCCATCTATCATCAGTTCGGATTTTGATGTCTATCGCAGTCAACCAGGTTGTGTCAACTTGATATTAAAAATGCATTTTTGTATGGCGACTTGGCTGAGAAAGTTTATATGGAACAACATTTTGGGTATGTTAGTCAGAGGGAGACTAACAAAGTGTGCCGACTCAAAAAGGCAATATACGATCTCAAACAAAGTCTTCGAGCATGGTTTGAGAAATTTAGTCAAGTGATCATGTCTATTGGATTTGTTAGGAGTTACTATAACAACTCACTTTTTGTCATGAGGAGATCATATAGTATTTTAGTACTACTAGTATATGTACACGATACTATATAATTTAGTAATGATATGATAGGCATTGAGGAGATAAAAACACATTTAGAAAATCAATTTCAGACTTAAGACTTGACGTCACTAAAATACTCTTGGGGTATTGAAGTAGCTAGAAGGCAGGTTTGGTACTAACTTAGAAGAAATATGTCATAGACATGCTACATGAGTATGAGTATGGGTTGTTGGGTGCAAAGCTTGTTGAGACTCCTACGGAAGTTGGGCATGACCTTCATGATGGACAGAGTGATGAACTCTGTGATATATCATCAGTTAGTTGGAAAACTCATATATACTACTATCACTCAGCCTGACATATCCTTTGTTGTCAATGTTGTTAATCAGTTCATGGAGTGCCCTCACAACGTTCACCTGAAAGCTGGCTAGCAGATCTTGAGATATCAAAAAAGGGGCACACAGAAAAAGACTTTTTATCCTCATAATCACATGAAGATAGAAGCCTTCTCGAATGCTGATTATGTCGGATCTACGCTTGACCGGAAGTCTACCATAGGTTATTGTGTCTTTTTGGGAGGTAATCTGATAAGTTGGTAGAGCAAGAAACAAAATATTGTAACTCATTCCATTGCCGAAGGTGAGTATAGAGCAATGACTCATACAATCAATGAACTCATGTGGGTTAGATCTGTGGTAAGAGAATTGAGCTTACAATAGGATGGACCTATGACAATGTACTGCGATAATTAGGTTGTTATATTCATTGCGAGAAAACCAATATTCAATGAAAAAACTAAACATATTGAGGTAGATAGTCACTTTATTCGAGATGTTGTGATAAAAAATGAGGTTGTAACTCCCTATGTGTGGTCTGGTGACCAAATTGAAGATAGTTTTGCTAAAGCATTGGGCAAATGTAAATTTGGGATATTCTGCAACAAGTTGGGCCTTATGGATATATATGCTCCAACTTGAGGGGGAGTTTTAGAAAATCTATTGAAGGGCAATATGCTATTTTTCACTCACTATAAAGTCCAGAAGCTATATTATCTTATTCTATGTGTTTAGTTTTATCTCTAGTCCTATTTTCATGTAATTTGAACAAGTATGTAGGGAGATATAAGGGTAAAGTGTTTTAAAGAGAAAAGGGGCATTTCTGTAATTTATTCTCAGAATTATTATAAAAGGATTGGTGGTCAAGCTCAACCCCCAAAGAAGAGCCTTTCCAGTGCTCTAATTTCTCTCCTCTTTCATTTCTTTCACTCTTGTAGAAGTTAGGACCCCATGGGAATGACTCTAGGTTTACGTGGAAGAAGAAGGAGAAAAGAGAGAGAAGAGAGAGAAAGGAGAAGGACGTTAGAGAGGAGAGTTTGGATTAAGGGAAGGAGAGAATGCGTCAAGGGAGAAGAGAGGGTGGCTGGACATTTTTCCAAAGAGAGGAAAAGGCTTAAATGCCTTACCTCTTAGCCAATGCTCTTATTTATAGTGTTACAAAGTCCTTAGGGTTACAACTTAATAGATTAAAAGACATACTGAGACAATGTATTTACATCTTCATGTCATCCTTATGGAACATACCATAAATAACCACTTTGCCACTCCTTTGACGTGTGGGCTTCTAGCCTTGAGCTTGTGGGCTTGAGCCCATCTTCCAACACTCCTCCTCAAGCTGGAAGAGAAAATACATCATAAATACCCAGCTTGCCACCTATATAAGATAAAATTTTGGATGTTACCGGTTTGGTGAGGATATCAGCTAAGGGGGGGTTAGTCCACAATGAAATGGAATGAATTACCCCCGCATTACTTAGTTCATCCCATTTATGGCATTAGTCTAGAATGACTTGAATTGAAGTGGGATAACACCATTTCATTCGCTCAGGCAAAAACGGGGGAAAGCTGTTTCCTACCTATTTTGCAAATCATCTGCTTTCCACGCGCGACGCGCGTTGCTTCTTCCCCTCCCCCTTCTCGTCAGCCTCTCCAGACGCAGAGCCCCCTCGGCCTCCCTCTCTTCCCCCCCCCCCCCCCCCCCCTCCGCGATTTTTTTTCCTCCCTCTGCCCCCACCCCCGTCAGCCGTCCTCCCTCTGCCCCCACCTCTGTCGCAGAGCACGAGAGGCTCTGTCGCAGAGCCCCTCAGCCTCCCTCTCTTTCCGCCCCCCCCCCTGCCCCTGTCGGCCTTCCTTCCTCCCTCTCTCGACGTCCGTCGCAGAGCACGGGAGGCCAGAGCCCCTCGGCCTCCTGGCTTCTCTTCTCTCTCGGCCTCCCTATTTTCTCCCTCTCGGCGCACCGTCGGAGCGTCGCCGTTGCCCGCTGCCGTCGCCGTTGCCAAGATCGCCGCAGAGGAAGACGAAGACGATATTTAATTTTTCCTAAGTTAGGAAAAATTAAACATCATCGGTTTAATTATCCAATTAATTAAACCATTAGTTTTTATTTTTTGTTAATATATTATTAAATAATAATATTTAAAATGTATATTATGTTATTGATAAATTAATATATTTATTTATTTATTTTTATTAAAATAATGAGTTTTAATGTTAAACTATATCTTATGTTATTACAGAATAATTTATTTATTTATTATATTCACTTATGTTATTTTTAACTTTTTTATTTATTTTAAATAATTTATTCTAGTCACACGTAATTAGTATATTAATTTATAATAAACTGTAATCATTAATTGGTTTAATTATCCAATTGTTATAATTAATTAAACCATAATTATTGTTTTAATTTATAATAAATTATAATCATTAAGTAATATAATATAATTTTTCATTAATTAGGATATTAATATATTCTAATACTACACGTTAAATCACTTATAAGTGTAGTAACCACGTTTATTTTTGTTAATTATATGTTTAGGTATATGTTTTATTTAAGTATATTATAAAATATTACTTATTCTCGTTTTTATATCATATTTTTCATTTAGGGGCACTAACACTGGAATCTGTTTTTCAGCCACTTGAACTCATCTATACTAACACCCAAACATGAATTGAAGTGGAAGCAATTCATCTCACTTCAATTCAATTTTTCACTTCATTTCCACTTCATTGTGGACTAACCCCCCCTAATTGCTCTTGAGATGAAACATACTTAAGAGAAATTATTCCTTCTTGAAACTTTTCCCGTATAAAATGACAATCCACTTCAATATATTTAGTTTTTTCATGGAAGACTAGATTTGACGTAATGTGAATAGCTTCTTGATTATCACAATGTAGGCCCATAGAGCCTCCTTTATAAAATCCCAATTTGGTAAAAAGAGTCTTTATCCATAAAAGTTCACTTACAGTGTGGTTCATAGCTCGGATTCTGCTTTAGCACTAGATCTTGCAACCACATTTTGCTTTTTGCTTTTCCATGTGACCAAGTTCCCCCCAACAAGGGTACAATACCCAGACGTAGATTTTCAATCATCAGGTGATCCAGCCCAATCTACATCTGAGAAGCCTTCTATATTGAAGTGATCATGTTGTTTATATAGCAATCCTATTCCTGGAGCACCTTTTAAGTATCGTAGTATTCTCTCCAACGCTTGCCAATGAGTAATTTGTGGTTTGTGCATGAATTGGCTTACCACACTCACAGCATATGATATATCTAGCCTGGTCACTGTGAGATTGATCAATTTTCCCACGAGTCTTTGATATTTGCTAGTGTCAACATCTTGTCTAGTTGTGGCACACAATTTTTTATTCGCATCCATAGGTGTATCAACTGGTCTACAGCCCTTCATTCCTGTTTCATCAAGAAGATCTAAGACATATTTTATTTGAGACAATACTATTCCATGATTTGACTAAAGGACTTTTATACCCAGAAAATATTTGAGCTTACCCAAATCTTTAGTCTTGAACTCTTTACATATCATATTCTTCACTTCTTGTATACTATGAGCATCATTTCCAATCAAGATAATATCATCAACATACACGGCCAATAATGTCTTCCCTTTGATAGTATCTTTAACATATACTGAGTGATCAACCGAGCACCTATGAAAGCCAAATCGTAGAAGCGCTTGACTGAATTTATCAAACCAAGCCCGAGGAGACTGTTTAAGGCCATATAAAGATTTCTTTAACCGACATACGGACTCCCCCTCAACCACATATCCTGGTGGTTGGACCATATAAATTTCTTCGCGTAGATCACCATTTAAAAATGCATTTTTTACATCAAGCTGATATACTGGCCAAGATGAGTTGGCAGCAATAGAGAGGATGATACGTACCGAGTTCAGTTTTGCAACTGGAGAGAAAGTCTTCATAATCTATCCCATAGCACTGATTATAACTTTTTGCAACCAGGTGTGCTTTAAGGCGAGCAACCGACCCATCTGGGTTGTGTTTCACTGAAAAAACCTATCTGCAACCAACACGTCTTTTCCTTTTTGGGAGCGATGCCAATGTCCATGTTTGATTTTCATATAATGCATGCATTTTTTCATTCATAGCCGCCTTCCATCCTGGATACTTCAGGGCCTCCTGATAGGATTGTGGTATGGAAACAGACAAAAGAGAAGCAAGAAACTGAACACACTCAAAAGATAAGTGATGAGAAGACATAAAATTTGCAATTGGATGAGACGTAGTGCAAGAACGGGTTTCCTTTCATAATGCGATAGGTCGAGTATCAAATTCAGGCTCAAACATAGGAGGAGAAAGACTTACCTCAGGTGGATCGGACAACTCCACAGGTGAGGGGACGGTCGGTGCTTCAGGGGGTTGAGTAATATCTTCATGAAACGGCACAAGCGGGCATGGAGTGGTAAGAGGAAATGTAAACCCTGGAGGAGTTTCATGTGAGGAGTAGAAGGAAGTGTCTTCAAAGAAAGTCACATCTCGAGATACCATCAACCTCCAAAGTGTAGGATTATAACAAATATATCCTTTCTGAGTTCGAGAATACTCCAAAAATATACACCTCAGAGACCGAGGATCAAGTTTACTTTTATGTTTTGAAGTATCATGAACAAAACATGTGCAACCAAATACTTTAAGAGGAAGAGAAAATGGATCTTCACCATGAAATAAAACAGAATACGGAGTTTGATTTCTAAGTACTGATGAAGGTAACCTATTGATGAGAAAGCATGGTGTAAGAATAGCATGAGGCCAATAAAAGTAGGGTACCTTCACGGAGTAGAGGAGGCCCCGAGCAACTTCAAGGAGGTGACAATTCTTTCTTTCAGCAATACCATTTTGTTGAGGGGTATAGGCACATGATGTTTGATAAAGAAGCCCATTACCCTCACAAAACGATTTAAACTCGTTAAACAAATATTCCTTAGCATTATCGGATCTAAGGATTTGAATTTTTTTTCCAAATTGCTTTAGGATTATTGCATGAAAGTTTTTAAAAATAGAAAGAATTTTTTATCGTTTTTTAAACAAAAACAACCAAGTCACTCGGGTAAAATCATCCACAAAAGTAACAAAATATTGAACCTGAGAAATATTAGAGACCTTTAAAGGGCCCTATACATCAAAATGTATTAATGCAAACGGAGCAGTACTAGTAGTTGTAAGACGAGGAGAATATGTACTCCTAACATGCTTACTTATTTGACATGCCTAACAATTAAAATTAGACAAAGATTTAAGAGATGGAACTAAAGAACGAAGTGACGAGGTAGATGGATGACTAAGCCGGTTGTGCCACAGTTGAGCCTCGGATGTAGTGGATGAAATAGCAACTACTATTGGAAGAGTAAAATAGTATAAACCCCCTTTTCCATGGCCGCCACCAATCACCTATTTCGTAGTTAGATCTTGAAATACACACGAAGATGGTGAGAAGGTGACAAAACAATTCAAGTGTTTGGTTAATTGACTAACGGGGAGCAAATTTAATGGAAATTGAGGAACAAATAACACATCTTGGAGAGGAA
Source organism: Aristolochia californica (assembly GCF_029961685.1). Lineage (NCBI taxonomy): Eukaryota > Viridiplantae > Streptophyta > Magnoliopsida > Piperales > Aristolochiaceae > Aristolochia > Aristolochia californica. The sequence goes on from NW_027181771.1 coordinate 27,269,856, forward strand.
TAGACGCGGGAATAGAGGAGAAACCCTTGCTAAGCACCTTGGTTTGGGAACCATTAGCAATAGTGACCAATTTATGAGGAAGACATGGAGACAATGAATGAAGCATGTGTTTATTACCTGACAAGTGTTCGGAAGCCCCAGAGTCAATGATCCAAGAGGAAGGGGTTGAAGCGGAAGAAAGCATACCTGAGGCAATGATAGTGGCAGTAGTAGGGCCCGGTGGAGTACAGGACTAATCCAATAAGAATTTCAGCTTCTGAATTATAGCATAGTCATCCGCAAAAATAGTCACATTCCCGGAATGAGAATCAGTCCTATCCTCCTTTTTCTCAACATTAACTGATGCTGGATTGGTTGTCGCCTAATTAGGCTTACCATGGAGTTTCCAACATGAATCCACAAGGTGGTTCTGACCACCACAGTAAGTGCACAATCGAGGCTCAATGCGGGAATGGGTCGGACCCGTTCGACCACCTCTATTGCGGCCTCCTCTTGTATTTCTGTAGCATCCTCGAAATGGGGATGATGTACCCCGATTACCAAAGAACATAGTTGATGGAGCATCAATCGGAGAAGGAGGAGATGGATTAGGAATCCGTAACAACGTAGCACTGATGTCATTAAAAGAGGGAAGGGCAGAGCAACTAAGAAGTTGTATACGGCTTAATATTGGTAAGGCAAATAGCCGTTGCCAGGGCCTCGCGCTGTTTTTCTTCGACAACAATGTCGATAGAGTATGGTTGAGCAATTTTCCATTCTTGGAGAAGGCCACAAAACCGGGCCAGAAACTCATGAATATTATCTCCTTGTTTGGTAGCCAACATGCTTTGAAAAACATTATATACTCATTGCAAGGAGGCGGTACTAGAATAGAGCTTAGCACATGAATCCCAAATATCCTTGGAAATTTCCAAGTGGACCACATTGTTAGCGACATGCTCTTCCATGCTATTAATAAGCCAACTGATAACCATGTTATCATTTTTTACCCATTTACGGTAAACTTCATCTTCTTCATGAATCGAATGAGGGATTTTGATAACATGACTGAGAAGGTCACGAGTAATGAGAACCCTCTATACTGATTGTGACCAGCTGAGGTAATTGGAAAGACCTCTTAGTAGAATTGTAGTAATTCGACACAAATCAACTAGTAAGGTCAATTGTCAAAGGGGCTCAAATAACAATTACACAACGTAATTTGAAGCACCCGTAGACCAAATTAGCCACCAAAACTAAGTAGAGAATATTTTCACGAGTATAAGCACCAAATCATAAAAAAATTGGTGCTTTTGTGAAGTGATAACAAGAACCAACCACTACTCAACTTCTCTTATATTTATCAAAAATATAGAGAAGAGAATAGATAAAACTCTTATCCTTAATCAAAACTCAACCACAAAACCGAGAGCAACTTTCGACAAGGCCTTTCTAGGCAAAATAAATTTCAACCCATGGGAATACTTCAACACAAAAAAAGATTCAATTGCTGAAGTTCAAACGCAAAAAAAATAATAGGGATAAGTGAGTTCTGGAATTTCATCAAACATATAACGAGCATCCAACAACATAACACGCTCCCATGAATAACGTTAGATTATAGAATTGACAGCAACATATGCTGGAATCGCATATCAACAATGTGTGATTCCCGTTACATAAAGGTAACTGAAACCAAATAACAAACCGCAAAAAGCAACCGTTGATCAATCATGTAATTTTCCTACAAGATGATCAAGACTACAATATCATTTTAGTCATACAAGATAGATCTTCACAATGTTTATGAAGATTATCTTACCTTAACATGAATCAAGAATTCAAGAAGAGAAAAAAAATTGAAACCGTAAAGAGAGAACATGCAAAAAAAAAAAAAAAAAAACTAGATTTTACCTATCTCTTCATGGCAGAACTCCTTCTATACACAACTTCTTGAATGGATGACATAACTACTTGAATAGGGATCCTAACCTCCAAGCTCTGATACCATGTAGAAATTAGGACTCCATGAGAATGACTCTAGGTTAACGTGGAAGAAGAAAGAAAGAAGAGAGAGAAGAGGGAGAAAGGAGAAGGACGTTAGAGAGGAGAGTTTGGATTAAGGGAATGCATCAAGGGAGAAGAGAGGGTGGTTGGACGTTTTTCCAAAGAGAGGAAAAGGCTTGAATGCCTTACCTCTTAGCCAATGCTCTTATTTATAGTGTTATAATGCCCTTAGGGTTACAACTCAATAGATCAAAAGACATACTAAGACAATGTATTTACATCTTCATGCCATCCTTATAGAACATACCATAAATAACCACTTTGCCACTCCTTTGACGTGTGGGCTTCTAGCCTTGAGCTTGTGGGCTTGAGCCCATCTTCCAACAACTCTCACTCTCCAAAACCCTAAATTTCACACTGTTATACTTTTACATATAGACATGTAAGGTGCTGAAAAGAATGCAAATAAAGCAAACCACTACAACACTTATTAAAAGAAAAAAAAATTAATGCAATAGGTAGATTAAGATCAGCCAATTGCCTGAAACAACATTACTGGAGCAACAAGGTATAAGGCATGAGATTGAAGAATTGTTGTTTAACTTATTATTAAGTTTTTTTTTCCTAAAATTTACTATTATTAAGGTCAAACCAGCAGGAAGAAAGGTTCGGGAAAAGATGGTTGAGGTCTGGGGGGTAACTGAAGAATGTAGGCACAAATTTGAGAAAACTTTTTTTTTTTTGTCTCTCCTCAAAGTCAGTAAAGGATCCCTAGGATTCCTTATACATGAGAAAACACACACACACACACACACACACACACACAACACAAGAATTATGAAATATACCTGTCCTGTGGTGCGAGGCTCGTAAACAGTAAAGGTTCCTTTTCTCTCAATGGCACTAAAGTATATTTCATCTTTTGATAGCAGAAAATGTGCACAGTAGGATTCCAGAGGCTCCCTATTACCATATATGATCTGCAAGAATTTGAAACAACTTTACTATCGAAGCATTGAGCCAAAGCAACAGAGTGAAAATTTGCATAGGGGTTCTTACCTCTGCAAGTTCTTCTGCTGTTATTGACTTATTTTTCTCAAGAAGTTCTGCCCATGCATACTCTAGTAGTGTTGCATCCTGCATTATGACACCAGTTATAATGCAGCAACCAAAATTATGAGCTCAACAAATATAGGAAAATATATAAAGCTAAAATCCACCCACCAAGAGAATTTGGGATTTATGAATGAAATTGGAGATGTCCGTGTGGTCAAAATCTTCAACACCAGGAACAATGTAAGTAATTTGTTGGGGCTTTATTGAGGAGGTTGTCCCATTCTGTCTTAAAAGATCAAGAGAAAAAATCAAAAATTAAAGTTGTTGCATATAGTCTGCTATACAAATTGAATGGGAAAAACTGACAAAACCAAGAGTTTCAACACCGAGCAAATATTCAAAAGGCTGCATTGGTTGTTTCTATAAGAACCTGATCAAACACCATCCAATTTTTCTTTCCATCAGGTTTCTGAGCAACAGCAAGTAGTACCCTCTCAGAATCTTTCTGAAATTCCAGAAGCAACCCTTTTCGAAGTACCCATTTTTCAAGTTTATCTTCAACCAATTCCTGACTACCGATTAGTGCCATTCTGCAATAATTAGCATACAAAACACCTATATCAGAATGAGAACATAGGAATGGAACTAGTAGCAGTTCAAGTGAAATAGAGTTCATACACCATTTGGTAATTGCTATCAAATAAGACAGGTAGGATAACACATGGACAACTTCTTTCATAGAATGGTATAGTTGACAACTGACCAACTAATGTCAACTAGATCAGATCTCGTGGTACTTTGTGGTTCATTTGGAAAGCTCTTAACATTGCTAGGTACCTTGTGGTCTACTCAGGAGACCCCTTAACCACTGATGTATAAGACGGATCATTCATAGTTGCCCACATGGTCAACAACCTCCCTTTGATCATCACCTTTCATAAGAACAATGATGACGCCATAAAGCCCTCAACTGGATAAAAACAGGAGAAGAGGTTTGGAAGCAGTTTGTTGCAATCTGCTTCTGGTCAGGAAAGTTAGGTTTATAGATAAACACTCTCTCTAATGAACTTGAGTCACTAGGACTTCTAGCATCAATTTTACAGCTAACATTCACTATCACCAAGCGCAACGACCATGGTTGAGAAGTTCGCAAGAAGAGCTTAGTTTTCCGGTCATTAGACAGACACCAGGAAAAGCAGAAAACGTGGAAAAAAAGGGAAAATCGGTTCTAGGACTAAACAGAGGAATAAACAACATCAACTAACATGTGAACTAAATACATACTAACAATGAAAGAGCAAAATAAGATTACTTTTTACTCGCTCGGAACCTTTTCTTTGAACGCAATTCTTCAAACTCCTCCATGATGCTGTCCACGAGGCTCTGCACAAACCGGTTGCTGCTCGCCAAAACACTACTATTGAAACTGAGTCTCCTGAATTCAATTACCGTTTTCGGGACACGGAAGTATGAGGACCGGAAATGGAAGGAACAGCATCGGTGAGTAGACGGAGTTATATACGCTGAACGGAAGATTGAGCAGCTGTTTACCACGCGAACCGCCATCATCCCGAGTTTTTACAAGATAAGAGACAAACAAGTTTCAGCTATCATGGAGAAAATGAAAAAGGGATAAATCGAAGAAGGATTTTCTCAGAAAATGTGAGATTTTGGCTCTTGAAGCTTTCAGTCAGTAGAAAAGAGAGGGAAATGGTGTTCCCCCATCGCTCGACGATGATTCCAAGCCTCCACGAGGAGATTAGTTCGTAAATGTACAGATATAGCCTTATCCTGTGAAAGGAATTCGCGCCTTGACCCATTAGCCTAAGACCCGGTTACTAATTACGCTTGCCTCTTAAAACTAGGAACATAAAAGGAAAAAAAATCGACTTAAGTATATGCTTCATCTAATTTTTAAGTTAATCATCACATTTAGATTCAATTTTTTAAAAGGATAATTTTTATCCTATATTTATTTTACATCCATGGGTTTCTGATTTATGTTTATTTTAGATTTTTTTATTTTATTATTTTAATGATAAAATAAATTAATTTTAAAAATAATAAGATAAATAACATTTTTTTAAATAGTGTAACTTTTCCAAGAAAGAAAAAGCTAAGATTCATTCTCTATCTCCTTTCTCTTAAGTTAATTTTTTAATTTTCAAAATTAAATGCAACACCCTATAATATTTTTTTACAACCTACATATCCATTACATATAAGGAATTTCAGTTAATACATATTAAAATAATTTCTTTTATATATTTATTATTTGGTAATAAGTATAGGTAATTTAGTTGTCTTATTTTAAGGTATAAATAGATGACAAATCAGTTTCCTCTCAACCCTCCTTGCCTCCAAATGAAACTCTCAACCCAACAATTCTCTTTCACCTCCATTCTCCAATCTCCAAAAACTCCATTTGCTCTTTTCCTTTCATGTTCCTTACCTCTTCCTTCTTCGATATTCTCCCTATGATCAATTCTCCTATTTGCTCGAGGGAAAGTCCCTATCCCCCAAGTTTCTTACCCCCATGTCCTATAGAGTTTCTAGTTAAAAAGGGGGTCAAAGATATGCTTTCACCAAAATTAATATATGCAAACTAATCAAACAAGAATTTTTACATAGTTCAACCGACCTTGGCCTAATCTATGCCTAAACAACCTTCTTGAGATCAACTAGTGAAGACGTGAAAATTAACAAAGCTCCCTCTCTATGTTCAACAAGAGCAAACAACTTTTTTTAACAAACCCACAAGCAATTGCTTACTTCAATCACCCTAAATTCATGCCAAAAATCAATACAACACCCCACTAAGCTAATATAATCAAGCCATAAAATAAGAAAACAATAAAAATCACAAGCTAGTTGATGACTCATTGGTTTCACAAAGTAAAATACTATTACCTTGATTCCTCCTTGAATATGGACAAAGTCTGCAACATTTTGGAGGCTTGGAGCTTTGGATTTACTAGTAACAAGTTGTGGCATAAAGATTTACAATTTTTGGGATTGTAGGAGGTTTCTATTTCATTTCAAGATGGTTAGTCGGAAAAAAATCAAACCAAAGGGGTATTTATATGTTTTCCCCCTACATTTAGCTATATTTGGGCTGTTGGGGAATTGGGTCAACCTAACAAATTATCAAGTAGACTCAATCAAGCTAAAAACACCCTGATAAATTCAGTTGACTTGACGCATATCAAGTCGACCTGATTTTAACCCAAAGTTGACTAGAATTTCATCCAATTGACTTGATTCCAATCAACTCGACTTGATGCATTCCAAAAGGTTACCAAAACATCATCTAATCAACCCAGTGAATTTGAAAGTGCAAAGGATAAAGCTTAACGTAATTGAGTCTAAAATTGATGGTTAATTATCAAAAACCATAACTTGCTTGTGTCATTCTATGCTCTAAGTTTAATTTTGTTGGTCACCTATGCCCTCCACACAAATGTCCATGCCACTTGGCAGAAGTAATCAAAATAGGGTTTATTAAATTTTTTACCTTTCCTTTGACTCTTTAAAAAACTTGAAGGTCCTTCGGTCAAACTAGGCTTATTTACAATGAAAATTCTACTAACTTTGATATGAGGTCTTGAATTGGCTTAGTGAATCTTCAACTTTTTTACTTAATTGTTGCCATACACCACCAAATTCTTTGCTGAAAGGATTATATTTAATCACACAAATAAAACCACTAATAACACACTTTAAGTTGTGTATTTTGCTATAATCAATATTATGAAAGCCTAATATGATTTGAAGACTTGGGTCAATAAGAAAAAAGGGGAGGGGTGGCCCAACCCACTTATTCTAATTGGATATTCAAGATTGGGGGAGATATCTTTATTTTTTCTTATCCTTTTCTTTTATGGTTATTATACATGAGAGATGACACAAGTCCTCTAATGGGAAAACATTTTTTCCAAATGGATACAATTCTAATATTTGCTTCCCATCTTTTAGGCTAGATATGCATGCCTTGCTCTACAAACTTGTCTTTTAGCAAAATAGGTTTTTAATTTAATTTTATTTCTCGTTAGCTTTTTAATGTTTTATTCAATTTGAGTTCGCATGATGTAGATACTTTATTTAAGTATTTTTATTATTTTTGTGATTTTATTATATAATATAGTGACATCGTGTTTATTTTTATATAATTATGTATTTTATCATTTTTTTGATTTTTTTATATTTTTTGTATTATTTTATTTATTTACTAAATTGCTCATTTTAACTTTTGATAATTAGGGGAATAGGTTAAATAAGTGTTAAATAATAAGGTAAAATGGCATATGGAATAGGTTGTGCAAAAATAAAATTGTCTAAAAACATAAGGTATTATATTTGTTTATATACCATCTATAGCCTTGCATCCAAATTTATCCTATTCATTGCTACTAAACAAGATGACTCAAGTTGAAAGCTGCCGACGAAGTCTCAAACTTTTCGGTCTAGAAAAATTGGAAAAACAATTTTTAATGCAATTCACATTGAGACTGTTTCCAAATTAAATGCCTTAAGTGAAGAGCATGAGACCTTGGTCAAACTACACAATGAATGTGTTAAGTAAAATGAATGTCTTAATGAACTCAATGCATGTGTAAGTTTAGATGAACAAGAAGCCTTGAAGGCTATGTGTATCTTTCTAGAAAATGAAAGAGACTATCTTAAAGGAGATTTTGAGAAATTCTCTTTGAGCCATAAGATATTGGATACTTTGATCCAATCACAAAAAGTTGCTCATACCAAAACAGGCTTAGGTTATAATGAAAATTATAGTCTTGGAAAGTTGAGCAATTATTTTGTAAAATCTAGCACTATTGAAATGAGGAGCCTTGCACCTCGACCAGTCAACAAAAAATTCAAAAGGCAAGAAAATTGGTCCTAAATGTTCTAAAGGAGCTGACAAATTCCTCTAAGACTTCTAAAACAAACCCCCAAGGCCCTGGAGTTCAGTCAAAGGTTGAAAAAATCATATAGCAAATCGATTACATGTTTTTATTGTGAAAAAAGAGGACATTTTGTTTGCATCAAAAAAAATTTGGGCAAAACCAACACTCGTGACAAAAAAAAGAAGTGCTAACTCTTATGGGCCCACTCAAAATGTACCATGCCAACCCAATTTTTTTCAGAATAAGGGGGAAGAAATATGTTTGAAAGGCCACGGGACAAGAAGAACAGGGTTCCTAGACAGTGGATGTTCAAGACACACAGGACTATAGGTATGTTGCCCCTCCCTACTATACATGATATTCTTTATCTAGAAGGATTCAACTGCAATCATTTGAACATAAGTCAATTATGTGACAAAGGATTCAAATGTGAGCTTGGGCCAAATGAATGTAAAGTATTTTCAAAATCTTCTTTGATATTTGAAAATTAAAGAAAATAAAACATGTATGTTCTTAAAATGGATTGTTTACTTAAAGAAAATGTTGCATGTCTTATAGCTAGTAATGAGAACAATTCCTTGTGGCATAAAATATTAGGTCTTGTTGCCATGAAATCTTTAAAAAAAACTCTAAAAAAAATTGTTCAAGAACTTAATTTTTAAAAATCACTTCATATGTGATGAATATATGAAAGGAAAAGATTTGAAAATTTCATTCAATCTCCAAAAATTAATTTCCACCACAATGCCTTCACAATTTCTTCATACAAATTTATATGAGGATATTTGAGTAGATAGTCTTGGTGTAAAATATTTTGTATTTGTGATAGTTGATGATTTTTCTCATTATACATGGAAAATATTTTCTTTCATAAAAGTGATGCATTTAGAAAATTTGTGAAATGGTCCACTATGGTTGACAATGAGAAAAAAAATAGGGAGATTATTAGAATTAGAAGTGATAGAGGAGGTGAATTTATGGGAGGCTTTGATAAATTTTGTGAAGAGAAGAGTTATAAACATTAATATTCAACTCCTAGAATACCTCAAAAAAATGGGGTAGCCGAAAGGAAAAATAGGACACTTCAAGACATGTATAGAACTATGCTAAATGAGTTTAGTTTATCCAATTACCTATAGCTTGAAGTTGTTAGTACAAGTTGTTATACTATAAATAGAGTATACCTGAGACCCAACTGAGCAAAAACTCCTTATGAGCTTTGGAATGGTAAAACACTCAACATTGGGTATTTCAAAGTGTTTGGATGTCGATGTTACATTCTAAACATTAAGGAATAAGGATCATCTAGAGAAAATAGACTCAAAATTTGACAAGAAAATCTTTCTAGGATACTCAATCCAGAGCAAAGCCTATAGAGTATTCAGCAAAAGAACTATGGTTTTAGAAGAGTCAATTCATGTAAAATTGATGAAAGTAGCTCTAGAAAAACTACCCCTATTCAAGAGAATAATGAAGAAGATGAAGAAGAAACAAGTGAGATTCAAGAAAAACTTCAGGAAGTTGATATGGGCAAAAACCTAGTGCAACCTTAAAATTTGCCACATCTGAATGAAGAATCTAGTTTAGAACTACCAAGGCCAAGAATTTGGATACATATCTCCAACAATTCCTGTCAACCAAACATATGAGAAGAAGAAATACATGAGCTACCCATAGCTTGGAAATATAAATTTGACCATCCTAAAGAACACATAATAGGTGAACCGAGTGATCCTATATTCACTAGAAGCAAGTTAGAAAAAAAATTAAATCAAGCCCTCACTTCTCAAATAAATCCAAAGGATTTTAGAGAAGCACTCAATGATCTCCATTGGATTGAAGCCATACAAGAAGAGTTGATTCAATTCTCTAGAAGTCAAATATGGGACTTGGTCCCATTACCAAATTATCAAAATATCATAGGGATTGAATGGGTATTTAGGGACAAAGTAGATGAGCCAGGAAAGGTAGTAAGAAACAAAACTAGACTAATTACACAAGGATAGTCTCAAGGAGTTGATTATGATGAGACTTTTGATCCTATGTCTAGGCTTGAAGCCATTAGGATCCTTTTAGCCTTCTCTTGCTATAAAAATTTTAGAATCTACCAAATGAATGTGAAATCAGCCTTAGAGGAAGAAGTATATGTAGCCCAACCACCATGCCACCCCTACAAACGTTGATGTCTTTTGACCCTCCCCCTCAAGCAGGTGTTTGTAACTTATCTTGCAAATAATCTTGGTCAAGAAACTTGTGTGCTTGAAAAATAAATTTTGATTGCCTTGCTTTGACTCATCTTGTTCGTGTTCACATAATGCTTGTAATCTTCATTTTTTTCTCATCTTATTCTCATCCTCACTTAGATATTCTAGTCACATCAAATTTGGTTATCACAACATGTGGAATTATTCATTGTCGATTATACTTCTTCTCAAATGATAGCAACATCCATATTTGAATTCGGAAGGAGGCACACCCATTCCAGCACTGAACTTCCAATCTCATCTTTCATACTGCTCCTATTCTCCCCTTCTAGGTGGGTATCTCTTTGTTCTTTACCAAGAGACCTAACTTGCACAACATAATGGTGAGAGAAGGAAAATCATTCATAGCAGTATCATAAAGCTCCATACATCGATTAAAACGATCATAGTTTGAAACACACTCTGCTCAATTTCAATAGCAAAAAAATAACCAGACTTTAGGGTACAACAAAGAAACTATTCACTTTCTAAGGGTAGCTCTAACAAAAAAACTTCTTGGGTGAAGAATAAAAAGACTTGACTCAAGTTGGATGTTGGGCACACTCTTATACTCTTTAGGTAGTGGGTCTATAAGCATTGCTCTTCAGTGATTTTAACAAGAACAAATTGAAGAAAGTAATTTGAGGAATTAAGGGTGTGAATAAAAAGATAACAACTCTCATACTTCAAAAGGAAGGAGGCGCACAATGCAGATCTTCATACTTCCAAGTAAGAAGGAGGCAATTTTAAACCAATAAATGGATAAAAAGGGACCAACTTTTTGTTAAGAGGGAGGTAAAAAAATAATTCATCTATGAACATGATGATTAAGGAAACTTAAAAAAACCCCAATAAGAAAGTTTTGAGAGGGAACATAATAATGGAAATTTTCTAAAAATATAGACTTCTCTTATAAAGCAATTACTTTTTAACACAACTTGACCAATTTGCAAAGAAAATATTAAAGGGAAATTTTCTAGAATAAGGGAGATTTAGGACACTAATATTTGGAATTTAGAATTAGGAAACAAAACTTTCTAAATAAAAAATTCCAAACTTTGTCAAAAAGGAAACTATACTCATAATATGAAAGACTTATCTAAAGGAAACTAATGTAATGTGAGATCAAACAAAAGAAAATTTTAAGGAAGGAAAGGTACTCAAGTTGGTAAAATCTTGACTAGATTTTGAAGAAAAAAAATGAAACTCAACCAACATTAGCAATTCAAAAAGTGCAGCAAAAACATTCAACTTAAATACGGATCTTCGCATGCAACAAGATACCAACATGACCCTTGATTCTTCCAATGTGGATATCTCTATATAGAATGATCAGATTGAGAAATGGTTTATTGGGATAGAAAGTAGACTCACATAGATTTCTTTTGAGATATAATTTTAAAAATAAATCCTCAGTAATATTGGTACAAACTATTTAGGAAGTTGAAGCTTTCAATTGCTACATGCAACTTTTCTGCTGCTTAACCTTTGCTATTTCAGATATCAATTTCTCTTTCTAGAAAAATATGATTTAAACAATTATTGTTTAGGTTGCAACTAGAATCAAATATTTTTCCAATGGTATATATTTTTCTATAGGAAACATACGATAAGAGAGTGAAACATCCAATGAAAAATAGGAATTGGAAAAGAAGACTAAATGGAAAACGAGAAACTCCTTTTTTTTCTTTTTCTTTTCTTTCTTCTTCTTCTTCCTCCCTTTCTTCTTCATCCTCTTCCCCTTTTCCATCTCAGATCTTTGTCTACTCTGATACCATGTTGATTTCTAGGGCCAACACATAAACACAAAAGATCTCAAGGGAAGCAGAGAAGAGAGAAACTCTAGCTCTTGGGGGAGAGGAGAAAAGAAATCAAGGGAGAGAAAGAAGAGGAAAGAGGAAGAGGTGTAAGGAAAAATTTGAGACAAGAGGAAGAGGCTTGAATACTCTTCCCGATGCCTTAAGGCTATATTTATAGTCGTGTGAAGGTGTTTACAATTACTACAATGCCCTTAGGGCTACATGTTTCAAAAGGAAAAAGACATAAAAGGACATAAACCAACTTGAATAATTAGAATTCTATTCTATCTCTATGAAAGTTTTTTTTATTTACTAGTCGTGCCACCCCTACACACGTGGGTGTCTTTTAACACAAAGATCAGCAGTGCACCCAATATCCAGCTAAAATCAACTTTTTTTACCCAACTGGTATATCCAAGTGGTATTTTGAGCTACCCTAAAAAAGTGAGTAGACTTTTTTCTTTGCCCTAATTGGGCTAGACCACCTTTAAATCTGAGTAGTAATTTCATACTGGAGTTGGAGTTTTGTCATTGCGCTAGGTTGATTTTTCTTTTCTCACCATTATTATGTGCAAGTTGGGTCTCTTAGTAAATAACAAAGAGATCCCCAACTTAAGGGAGAGAAGTAGAAGAAGAAGTACAAGAAAGAGGTAACCAACAATAAATCAAATTTTATGAGACTAGATATCCAAGTAAGGGGGAGAAAAGATGAAAAATAGATGAAGATTACAAGCAAGATGTGAACAAGAATAAGATGAATCAAAGCAAGGCAGTTAGAGTTTCTTTTTCAAGTCACGCTAGATTAAATTATGTTTTTTGAAGCACACACGTTTCTTGACCAAGTTTGTTGCAAGCTAAAGTTACAAATACTTGAGGGGAGTGTTAAAAGGGTCACCCATAAGTAGGAGTGACATGGATAGTAAATAAGGCATGTGGTGGCATGAATAGTAAATAAAGAAAACTTCTACAAAGATGGCATAGAGTTGTAATAATACAATCTTGTGTATGTACTCTTACGTCTTTGTACTTTTGAAGGATGTAACCCTAAGGGTATTGTAGTCTTTGTAAACATCCTCTCAAAACCAAAGGCATGGGGCAGAATATTAAGTTCAATTCTCTTAGGTACAAATTCTTGCCCCCTCTTCTCTCCCCTTTCTTTCTCTCCTTTCTCGCCCTTGGTTTCTCCTCCTAGCCTCTCCAGGAGCTAAGGTTCTTTTTCTCTCCTCATCCATTCTTTCCTCTTCTTTCTTCTCTTAATCTCTTGTTATTATTATGTGAAGAAGGCCCTAGAAATCAACAAAAGCTAAGTATTCATGTTCACTGATTTTTAGATCTGTTTTGAATACTTGCTTTATAAATTTTGGAAGGTGGTTTGTTTATGCTTAAACCATTTTGGGTTTTACTTTTATATAATATGACTAGATTTAAAAAATCCTTCCATATGGCCAGCTTTTTTAAAACATTCAAAAGCCTTGATCTTTGAAACTCATATGATTAGTGCTACCAAAAAATACTTGTAGATTCACCATTAGATTGGTGTAACCAATTTGATTCCTAATTGTCAAATTTGTCTTTCTAGAGGTGTTTGTGTACTTTGAATAGTTAAGCAAATTACCCTTGAAAATTCTGTATAATCTAATTGGGGTTGTAAAATCCCTTAATTTGGACTTAGGTACTTGTACCTTAGACTTGTTGACCTAAAGTCCCTAGGTGTTTGGGATGGTGTTGTTTTTGAGACTCTTGATACTCTAAGTTGTAGATGTTATTTGGTTGATCTTAGTGGAATTATTAACTATAAGGCAAGGGCTCCCTAGGAGTGGAGTAGCAACCTAAAATATTGATTGTGAACCACTTTTAAAATCCTTGGTGTTGTGGTTGATTGACTTATAATTGTGTTTTGAAGGTTACTTGTGTAAATCACTCGTAAATTAGCCATAGAATTTGATAAACCTATTCCCCCCAACCCACACCCCCCTAAAGGAGGGAGAACTTTCTCCCTACACATGCAACCTAGTGTCGAGGCCAACCCAACCCGATCAATCGGGTTTTGATCCAAATTTCAGGTCTTTAATAGATGCCACCAAGACAAGGCGTTGGGTTTAAGGCCGGTTTGTTCTGAATTTTATCTCACTGTAAAAATACTAAATTCTTTTAGAACATTCTAGATATACAAAACCAATGAATCCTAGTCAAAAATGATTTAGATAGACATGAATTAAATGTACACATAGAATTTGGCTGGAAATAGTATGTTGCACAACAAAGGTACATGTCTAAAGATCAAACCATCATCATGGCATCACTGAATCTCCTAGGCACTTGAGGAGGGCTAATGTCATGTAATGAAAAAACATCTAACAATGTTCTATCACCTGTTGGAAAACAACTACTCCTACACATTACAATCCTTTTAAAGTTCTCATATGTTTTAACAATACACAACTAAAAACCAAAACTTTTGTCTATATAATCGTTCTAATCTCAATTTCAAGGAAATAAGACATTATTTGAATCAACAAAAAAACAATAGATATGTTGCTAAAATTTGCTTTGTAGCTTTCCCTTTTTTGGTTTTTTGTGAAAAATATTATCTAGTGTCATTTACACTTGTACTATAGCTACTAAAAATAAACCAAAATACCATAATGCCATGCTCAAGTATGTAACCTTATTGAAAAACTAAAGTATCTTCCCAAACTTACGCGATTTTCAAATTTTGAGAAGGGGGTGGGAATTGCATCACTTTTAGCCCCTTACGACCTCAACCAATTTCTCAAGAAATTGCTATAACCTATCATGTCAAATATTAAACACTCCAAAATTTGAAGTTTCATGAATTTACTTTCTTTATCACTTCTTTTTGTGAGCATAAGAGCAAAAAGGTGACACCCTTAATAAAAACCACCATTTGCATGTTTTATATGAGTGTGGTCTCTCTAGCTTAATGTATAATCACATATCATCTAAGAGACTACTTTATCATAAGGAAACAATTCCTTGATTTCCATATCAAAAGGAATAGTTTGGCAATAACATTTTTTCCATATTGAGTGTACCTATTTAAGAAATATAAATGATGAAAAATATATGTTTAAAATAATATTCTTTCCTAAAAAGCTTATTTATTTATTGAGTTGATTAATTTAATAAGTAAAATAATGACAACGTATAAAAATGGTTTTAGATTCAAATAACTTATGAAATACTATTAATTAATATTTTTATAAAATAATAATACTAACCAATAATGTATACTTTTGCAAGCTAATGGAGGTAAAACCCATATATATAGTAAACCAACAGGGTTTGAGAGGTTTTTGAAAATGGCAACTCCTCCTACATCCACTGTGCAAACAAGATTCCAAAAAATAGGAGTTATTTGCTTATAAGGCATCATTTCTCTTGCTCTTAGGCAAACAAATAAGGCGGAAACAATGGTAGAGAAAAAGCCACTCCTCAACTAAGAAATAAGATAGAGGAGAAAAAACAGGGAGAGAGAGCTGAAAGGAGGTCTCCAAAAATGCTGTTCATAGAGAAAATCTCATGATACTGATAAGAAGAGTTGAGGAAAAGGTAAAAAGCTCGGGATTCTGGAAATGGAGTGGGAAAAAGAGTGAAGAGTTGAGGGAAATTTTGTGTTTTCTTCTGTTTCCACAAGTTTTATGTTATCCTTCTCTAGTATGTGTAACAAACATCAGTTAGGTTTTGTTGAAGGTTTGTTATTTCATTTTTGGTTCTTGCTTCTATGAATTCTTTCTCTTTTCATGATCTATTTTGTTTGCCACTTTCTCTTTTTTGTTATTTTTTTATTTCCTCTAGTTTTTCCATTTTTGTTTTCAACTGTCCATTACTCACTATTTGGTCTTTTAGATCGGTTTTGGTCTCCCTACTAAGAGTTTGGTCTCGATCTTCACAACCCAATTACTAAGGTGAGTTTATTTTCACTCTCATTCTATTAGTATCTATTTTTTGTTTTCTTATTCCTCTCTATTTGATCAATTAGATTGCTTTAATATGCTACTGAATTGTTGTTTTTACTATTTTCTTATTATCAACGCTCTAACTCTCTCACTAGAAGAGAGATAGGAGAAGAGAATTAAATCTTCATCTCCCCCTCTATTTCTACTTCTCTATCCAATACATTTCTATGGCGAAGACGAGCATGTAAAGTATATTTTCCATTTTACTGAAGATGCTATTTTTTTAACATTGAGTTTTACTTTATGTGTTTATGAAATTCCAAACTAAATAAAAAAAGGAATGTAAATTTAACATCATTTTGTTCCATTCCATTTTTTTATTTTCATATTTTTACTTATCAATAGGGTATTGTTGTATGTCTAAGACTAAATTTTCTTCATACTTCCTTCATGTATGTTTACCTTACTTTATTTACCGTTGAGATATGTTACAAGGTTTTTTTTCTACCATGATTAGAAGTGTAAGTCCATCTTTCTATTCGTCTTGCTTCCTTTAGGTATGGGTTGGCAATTTTGTCTTTCTACTTTATTTTATTCTTTATTAATTTCTTATTCAATTTCTAATTTGCTTTGTATCTTAAGCTTGCAAACCTTTTGCTTTATTGGTGAGTCTTTTTCTTGTGACACTATCTTTAGTTTTGATCCATACTCCTGTTGTTTGATTTGTTTTATTGTTTTTGTTTCTAGCTTAATAAGATCAATACTCATGCTCTTGGATTTGTCATACTAATTTATTTCTACGTTGTTGAAGAGAAGGTATAGGAGAGTCTTACATGACTCTCACATAAAGAAGTCTCACAAAGCATTAATTAATACAATAGAATCTTATTGATGGATGTCTCACAGAAGTGTTATAGTTAAAAGGTGTTTTAGTTATTTCAGTCTTCTATTTATGTTCAGTTGTTCAATTATTATAGGACTTGTCATTAAGTATTAGACTTTTGATGTAACTAAAATAAGGCCAATTAAATTATAATTGGACTCTACTTATTTCCTCTATTATAAATAGAGGCTGATAGTACCCAAATTATAACAAGTTAGTGAAGTATTTCTCTTTTTTTTTTTTTAAGAAATTCAACATGGAATCATAGCAGTTTTTGTGAGATGACTCGGTTAATTGATAGAGGTAATGTGATCATTTTCTGATTTATCACCTCTACTAGTTTAGGTTCTTATTCTACCTTTTTCTTTCTTTCCTTGCTCATAACTCGTTGTTTCCTTGGAGTTCAGATGTTCATATTCAACTTTTCATATTTCAAATTATATATCTAAGGAAATATATTTGAGTCTATTTTATAATGCAAAAATAATGTTAACAATTAGAGTTTTCTTAATAGAGAAATCAATATTTGAAACAGCAAAAGTCAAACAACAAGAGAAGTTTGAACAACAATAGAAAGCTTCAATTTTAGAGTCATTTTATGTCATAAAAAATACTTTATATGGAGCTTTATATGTTAAAAGAAACATCTATAAGTTTATCTTCGAACCTATGAAAAGAATGCTCCAGATGAGTTTTTTGGAGGGAGATATCAATATCAGAAGAATCAAACTCATGCTGGCCAAAGAAGAAATAGTACTTAGTTTGGATAGATTACAAAGTTAAAAATCTATCAGATTCGTTCTCTTGAAATAAGTATGTTTCATGAAACAATGTATAATTGAATGAAAAATATCTAATTTTAGTTTCAGAAGGAGCAACTTTCATGTCAATCTAATCTATGTATAAAGAGATATTCTCATTGGAGTTAGCAAGGGTCAAGTTACACAATGAAGAAAATAAAGTGGTGATAACGGATTTAAGAACAAAGATTTTTATGTTAAATTGGGTACCAGATTCAAAATTGAGTTTAGTTTCTTTAGCAACAAATTTTTTATGATTTTGAGCTATATTTTGGAAGATATCGATATCAGGAGTACCAAGGGTCAATTCTGCTAAAATCTCTTCTTTTTCTATTTTCTCTCCTATTACCTCTCTATGAATTAACATGAATTGACTTTCCTTTTTCCTAAAGTCCTAATCTTTTATAAAAATTTCTCTTGTAATCAAAGAATTTGGGTCAAATCTAATCACTCCATGATGTGTTTGGTCAAGGTATGTGATATCTTGCTTGGATGTTGTTTTTTTATTTTTTACCTTTGTGTTACTTGGTTGTATATCTTAGGCATCATCATCTCCAAAAATTATACTAACCCTCAAAAAATTTCTTTGTGGTTATATTTGGTCAAACTTATTTGTTAAGTTATTTTTATAGATCTACCATCTTAGTCTCCACTATTTTTCTAAAACAAATTTCACATTGTAGATTCTTTTGGAAGTATGAGTGTTGCATAGTCGTCTCATTCTCATTAAAATTTATTTTTTGATACTTCTTCAATTTATGATCTTTTGTTTTCATCAATTCAGAGCAATGCCTTGACCCACTACCTAAAAAGTATAGGAGTACATGTAATATCCAGTTTGAGTCAAGTCTTTTATTCTTCACCCAAGAGGCAATTTGTGTTTGAGTTGTCCTTAAAAAGTGAGCAGGGAAGGGGGGGGGAGGTGTTGAAGAGCAAGTATGAGAGAGTTTTATATAACTCTCGAAGAAAGAAGTCTCACACAACAGTAATTAATATGGTAGAATCTTACATGAGTTTCATGGGAGGATGTCTCATAGAAGTGTTATAGTTGAATGGAGTTATTTAAGTCTTTTATTTATGTTCAATTGTTTAATTATTCTTAGACTTATCTCTAAGTGTTAGACTTTGGGGGTAATTGGGACAAAAATAGTTAAATTGTAATAGGATTCTACTTGTTTCCTCTATTATAAATAGGGCTTGATTGTTCAAATGACTTGTTCCTATCTCAAAAATTTGAAATGTCTATGCATATATGAGACCTTCTCCACTGACTGGAGTTTATTGAACAAGTATAATCACAAGGAATTTAAACCTAATTGAGTTTTGTTTATAAATTCTCTTTTTCTTTAGGTAAAGTTACCGAAGAAAGACAAGGTCTATGAATATATAAAAGTTCACTTGATCGGGTAACTTGTATTTACTTGATAAAATCATGCAGTTAATGTGTAAATTTTGTTCAATTGATTTGGTGAATTTCACTTTAAAATTTGTGATATTGCATAATTAGCTTATCAAGGTTAGTTGCTATTAGGGTAAGGAAAAAAAAGTGTTTTCATCATTATATATGGAAAGTAGTGACAAATAAAAAAAACATCTTGACACAAATGATAGTCAAGTAATTTTGACCTTTCTATCTATGGATTAGTAATAGTTGTGATTTTGTTTTAATGAGTTTTGTTATTTATAATGGTTTCACATATAATCAGACTCTTCAATTTTTGTTAAAAGATATAATTACTTAGGTCTTTTTTTTTCTTTTTACTTTGAATATGAATGAAGTATTTGAAGGTATGGGCTATGGGCTATCAAATGTTTTCCTCTAATTCATTTATGAAATTATCATGTTTGCAGGTTTACAAGCCTTCATAAACGTCTAATTTTGAGTTGAATAGAAAATTTGTATTTTTCCATATTTATAGTCTAAATCCTTTTATATTATGTTGGTGTCGACAATTGATAAAAATGTCATTCAACGGAATTGATTTAATTCACATATTTTTTTAACTAAATAATATCAAGGAAATATGATTGCTCGTGGTGATGATTACTTATATAATATTGATAGAAGGTATTTTATTTTTTATTTTTTAATTGAAGTAAGATATCAAGTAAAAACTCAAAAAATAATAGATTAGCTTCTAAGTATAATTTATTTTACTTCATTAATTTGATAGAGTAATTGTGGGGAAGAATTGAAATAACATTATCATGTTTTATTTAACAATATTATATATTTTGAATTTAAACTCTTAGGCTATGTTTTATTGGCATTGAATAAATAGATGAATTTAAACTCTTAGGCTATGTTTGGAACACAAGAAGTACAGAGAAAAGAAAGAGAGAGAGAGAAAAAAAAAAGAAAAAAAAAGAAAAAAAAAGAAAAAAAAAGAAAGAGAAAGAGAAAAAAAAGTTGTTCTTCTCTTGTTTGGATGCCATGAAAAATTAGAGAGAAAATGGAAGAGAGATATAATTTCTCTTGTTGAGATACACGTGAAAAATGAAAAAGAAAATAAACTTAGTACTATTTTAAAATTTTGATGATTAAAATTTTGTCTTAAGTTTCTATTTCTTTTATTTTCTCCCCAAATACCAACATTTTGTGAGAGAAAGTTTATTAACTAAGAGAGAAAAGTGATTTTCTTTCGTATTTTTTTTCTCTCAATAATTCTCTACTGCCAAATAAAAAAAAAGTATTTCTCTCCCTTTTTTTTCTGTGGGTTCCAAACAGGAGCTTAAGGAAGTTCAGAGTGCATTGTATGAGAAAAGGTTTTTAAAAGAAATTTGACCCTAAGCAAAAGGTTACATAACCTAATGTTAAAAAAAAATGATCAAAATAAATTTTGTTTATGATGTCAAATAAAAAAGACAAGTTTATCTCAACTAATAGAAAAAACTAACTTATCCTAAAGGAATATAAATATGGATGGCCTCACCTACAGATCCATTAGGGGAAGTGCCCCTTCACTTGCACTTGTTGGAGCAAGCTTGCTCACTCTCAGCATCATAGGCAAAAATCTTTTTTTTTTCTTAAAGAAAACTTGTGAAAGAGTAATATGTTTAGTCCAAAGCCAAATAAAGAATAGTTATTAAAAATAAAAAAAATAATGCTAAAATTAAATTTAACGTGACTAAACAACTTAATGGAACCAAATCGAAACATTTTTTTTTTCCATTTTTAACATTCACCACACTACTTTCATATGTAGAGATTGTTAAAGCAAATTCCTCACCAAACAAAAGGAAGAGATTCTTAACATGCTTTGGTTGGCAGGTAAACTATTTTTTACTAATTTTAAAAAAAAAATTCTTATTTTTTTACCAATTTCTTACATGTTCAGATGTAAAAAATAAATAAAAAAATTAAATATTTCCCTATAAATTTTAAAAATATATCATGTCATTTCTTGTAAAAGACACTATAGAGAGATCAGTATCTTATCAAGAGATCAGTATCTTAGGGAAGTGTAAGATTCTACACATGGTGACTTTACCACTCAAAATGTCTTCCCCTCTCTTGGATTTAGAGTCCTTGTGAAATAGTAAGTAAGAAGATTATAAATAAATAAATAAATTTGACCATTATTATTCTAAAGAATAGTTAGTGAAAAGGAGAATTTGATCATTATCTCATTCTCATTTTCTTTTTCTTTTCTAGAGGTTCCAAACAAACCCTTAATCATCTGCATTTTCTTTTTCCTTCTTCTCCAATTTTCTGAGCAAACAAACCTAAGCTTTGAACATACTCATGAATTCTTACAACACCACCAACAACAACAGATACTACACAGTATCACCTGTTCGGGCAAGAGTATTTTCTTCCCCCATTTGAGAATCCACATATGTATTTCATTATCTATTCATCTATATATCCATCTATTTGCAGAAGACTTATCTACCTAGCCAATTCTTCCCTGACAAAACCTGCATTTAGTTTACAGACGAGGCGTGGAGTTTATACAGATATCTTTTGCACTAATAGAAACAATAATGAGTGGAAGTGTTTATGCCACAGTCATAGGTGCAAATATTGCTATATGTATTTATATATATACATCAAGTACAAAGCTGTAGGCATAACTCTTTAATCTCATCGTCTGATGGATTCGATATTTGGTACACATGGTATCTACCAGAGCCTTGGCATGTCAAGTTCAGACTGTTCCCAGTTTGGGTTGTCTGCAATAAAGAAGAATGTCGGTTATGTAAGAAATTTCAGGATCATCAATTAAGTTCTTGGTTCCCTCCAAATGAATCCTTTTTTTGGTTATTAAAAGTTCTGAAAGTGATACAAATACAACCAATTCCCAAGAAGACTGAAATTTTAAGTTTCTTATACAAATAGTGAAGCTTTTCATAGATTGACCAAACTGAGTTTTAAAAGAATGTTAGAACGTATATGAAATGAAACCAAAAACTGTTAACTTATTTAAAACTTTTGTCTAGTCAAGTAAAAAAATTTATTTTTAAAAATGTTTTTATTCTTGGCTGTGAGTTGTAATGTAGTAACTCATTTTGTTCTTCAAGAAATGGGTCATCTGCATTCCTTCTTTTTACTTCATTGACACTTTGAGGCCTTTGTTTGAAAAAAAAAAAAAGAGAGAGAAAATCCTTTTAGAAGTATATACCAGTAAGAAATATTTAGGACTTCATGCTGAATATTAATACAACAATATGGACACACATGGATTGCATAAACCTGATGCTGTCATTTGGAAATGACTTTATTTTTTGTGCAGGCCAGGTCCACCAACCCACCATGTACATCACAACCATTGGAATGTAAACAAGCAATAATTTGGTGAACTTACCATGCAATCAACAGATGCAGTGTTGCAGCTTCTATTATTGATGGGGACACAGCTCAGATAATGGCACCAGGAGCAGTGGTCGTTTCCGTTAACTCCTCGCATGAGCATGATAAAGCCTACTGTAAATCTGTAACATAGAGCACTTCCTCAGATTGTGGTCTTAAAATTTGGAGTGGTTTAACTGGACTTAAGTTATGGGTGAATCCATGCCAAACAATATTTTTTTTACTGAAGATTGCAGAAGAAAGGACTGACAAAAAAATGAGACTGAAGTAAGGTCAGATCTAGAATATCTGTCACTTACCCAACAATTAGAAGAATCAAGGAGAGAACCCACAATACGTACTGATACATCTTGTGTTTTGGTTTAGGTTGGCCTACTCCAATTCTAGTTTGATCAAGCTTTTGACTAACCCATCCAAACTGTGGGCGGATTAGAAATACAAACCCTAGAAGAAAGCCTGAGATAAAACCTCCAATATGAGCAAAGTTGTCTACATGAGGCAGGACTCCCACAGCCAAATTGATTACAATTATTACCAACAGAGTCAATAATGCTGCAGTCTAGAAAAAAATGGAAGTTATTGTTAGATAAAATGGCTATTAATGGGTGAAACTAAAGTAAAATATCTAAAGCAAGAATCACAACTCCCATTACCTTATTTGCATAAATTGTCCAATTTGTAATGAGTTCAGAAAGCATGCCCCCTAATAGTCCAAAAAGTGCACCAGAAGCACCGACTGATATACTAGATTGGATAAAAAGAGCTGACAACAAACTCCCACCAACCCCAGATATAAAATATATCATGCCGATTCGCACTGGGAAGAGACCAAGGAGGACATAGAAACTCAGAACAGATCTCCAAGAATTTCTACGAAATACTCTGGATAGATCATAAATAGATAAAAAGATATGGAGAGAGATGGTGCAGTTATGAATGTCATCAATATCTTTTCTACCTGTGGCTCATCTATTGACTTACTAGCTGACAACACATTTTCTCATGAGTTCCTTTTCTGAAGCATTCAAACTCTAAAAAAATAGATTTTATAACAGAGGTTTAAGCATGAACGTTATCAATTCCTTTTCTACCTATAGCTCATGTATTGATTTCCTAGCTGATAACACGTTTTCTTATAAGTTCATTTCTGAAGTTTTTCAACACTGGCAAAATAGTTGTATAACAGATCATCAAGCTGAAAGCTCATTTTAGTCATAAGAGCTTTTATTCTTTACAACCTGAATATATTTTCAGCTTAACAAATGGAAAGATAGGAATAGATCCTTAACCTTAAAAACATACCAAATCCAAACTCTTGCTCAAGCCGAATCCCGATAAAAAGAAGGCTCAACATATTGGCAAGTATATGGAAAACTCCGGCATGTAGCCAAATGCAAGTGATAAGGCGCCAACCTTGGTGTTGATGAACTACTTTACTCACATCTAGAGCTCCTATCTTCACCAGCCTGAAGAATAAAAAATAGAAAATGGTTACATAGAAATGAAATACCTTGCTTGTTGCTATAAACACTACCACCTGTATGTTCAAGTTTGCTCGCTTTCTAATAATGACTATAAATTGGTCAATATTAGTAAAGAAACGTCATTTGATACACACACACACACACACAGCAAAGAAATGTTCTCAAGGGAACGATACTCAATAACCTTAACATAGCTTCTTGCATCATAAAGAAATTTCACTTGGTTAACCTTTAGGAAGAACATGCACTTTACAGCAACATGATGAATAGATAAATACAGATCAAGGTTCCGAAATAGTTGAGAATGTAAAGCAAATAGACATGCGGCCTTTGTTTTGAGCCTTTCTAATACAGAAGATATGTTAATATCTTTCCAACAAACAGTCGTAAAGTGCTTCCACAAGGTCCTATATAAGCCTTATACAGTTACAAGAATATAACCAAACAGTTTATTATGCATTTCAATCAAGCACTTGGCATACCTAGACAACAGGAGCTAATGTTCACAGTTTCTGTAAATTTTATAATACAATTAACTACTAAAAAACAAATTCAAAACATGATGTCATTGACAAGATCGTTGCAATAAAAACTCCTCAATTATTTGGTTCCACTAGAGTGGAAGACAATGAAGCACACATAAAAATATGGAAATACATCAGATCCATGAGAGGTTTCAGGTACTTCTGATGAGGGTAAATGGTTATGAAGATTTTTGGTGATGCATCATTCAGAAATTAAAAACACATTCACAAGCTCACACCAAACAATTCACCTCACGGTTCATTTAATCATATAAAAGTTAGCAAGATAACTAAACTTTATTTAAAGAAGACTCCAAGGTCAAAAAGGCAAATCGACAGAGTGGCTTAGCTATAAGAAAGTAGAAGCCTGTGCTTGATTGCCAAAGGGTCTTCAACTAAGTAAACGCTTCACTCTCATGCTGGGTTCATAAGATCAAATTCCACAAGGAAAAAGTACTAACAAAATTTAGTATCTATTTAACATCCAACCATAGCTAATCTCCGTAAAAAGGGCTTTCAGAAGTTCTTGCTTTCAGTCTTCCTCTGCAATAGATCTGTCCGAAACCAACAAAGAGAACGGGCAAATTATCTACATAAAATTCATTATCTTCACCCATCAGATCTTTTTTTTTTGTTTTTTTTTGGAGAGAGAGAGAGAGAGAAATGAGCCAGGAAAACCCAATTCTACGCTAGGTATCAAAAGAGAGAGAAATTACATCTGAATCAAGAAATAAAAAACTTACGTGGAGGAGGAAGGCCCCAGGAGCGGATTTTCCTTGAAAGGCTGGAAGGAGAACCTTCCGAGAAACTTGGCTAAACAAGAAGACGAGTTCTTGGGACAATTGTTAAGAGACATTGTAACCATGAACACGGCTACATTAGCAAGGACGAACGAGGGAACAAGCCAGGGGAACCATCTTCTGAAAGGATGGTAGCCTTCATAAACTTGATGAGCAGATGAGCCGGACCCCAATGGATGAACGGCATTTCCGTTCCCTGTTCTCTGCTGGAGCTTATTCTCGACATCGGAAGGGGAGTCCCTCCCCATTGGATCAGTGACAAAGACAAAGAAAAAATCAAACGTTCCCCTGTGATGCCATACAAAGCAATTCCAATAATCACCGGAAAAAAAAAAAGTTTGTAAAATTGAGAGAGAGAGAAAAAAAAAAAAGGACTTCTCGCTCAATTTATCAACGAGTATCAAAAAGCGGAAGACGCTGAAATAATAACTAACCCGGAAGCCAACAGAGTAAGAAGAAAGCAAACTTAGTACAGAAATGAAGAATTCCTTCAAAACGGAAGAAATAAACTAAAACCAAAGTTTCAGAGGAGACAACAGGAGTCAGTACCGAATAGCTTTGGATTTTGAGACTATTATTGAAAAACAGTTGGCGGGTTTGGTTAATTGATTTGATATTGGTCGAGGGGAGAGGAAGTCAAATCAGCGAGAAGGCAACCGATGGGAGGAATTTGGTCTTTCCGTCGTTGAGAGAAGCGAGCCCAGTGGGTCACCAATTCGCTAACTTCTTCTACGTGCCTTCCACCCCTCAGCCACAACTTGTCTGCTTAAACAAAACAATATTAAGATGGATTTGGTGAAAGCAGTAAGACAGGAATGGAGGAAAAAAGTACAGACTACACAAAGAGGATGAGGCCGTGACGGAGGAATTTGAAGGATCCGTCGGGTTGTTACTGGGTCTACATCCCTTGTTTTCTTCGTACGTCCTCTCTCTATATATTTTTTTCTTTTTCGAATATCTGTGAATCTGTGTTCCTCAGTTTGGCGTTAAATTAATTTAGTAATAAGCTAATGTTCGTGATCTGGTTTCTGCGTTTACATCATCTGATTGTTTGGTTGGTTGTTGAGGTATTCATCCGATTGACAATCTAACAACTCAAGATCCCATCTTCATTTAATTTAATCTAATCTAACCTCTGTTAACACCCTTTGGTTTCCTGGGAAGTCTGACTCTTCAACTCGACTCGCTCAGTCCGAGAATTAGTCAGGGTTGATGACGGGAAGAGAGAGAGAGAGAGAAAGAGAACAGAAGAGAGGTATTATTGAAGGAAAAAGAAATCAATAGAAGAGAGGAAATAAAGGAATTAAAAAGATTAAAATATGAAAATGATACGCTAGAGGAAGGGGTTGAACCTTCGACCTTGTGGTTAACAGCCACACGCTCTAACCAACTGAGCTACTCCAGCATGGATGAACCAACAAAGATGGAAAACTTTCATATTTAATGTAACAAAACGAATTACCAAAAGAAAGTAAAATAGTCAGGTCTGATTAATGATTACACATGGCCAATTAGTATTTTTATACTAAAATCAATACAATTTATATTTTTGTGGGTGCATTGATAATATAAATGCACAAGAAAAGAATAGAACAATAGACACATAATATGAATCTCCAATTTTTTTCTTATTTGAATGGAAATGACCCTAATTTAATTAGATTTTGAAGTTGATCATGGTTGAAAGGAAGAATGTCATCATGGTTGCTGAACTTGATAAAGATTGCAAACACAAAGCCCATGTTATGCACATAAACAATTCAAACATCAAACTTAGATAACTATCAATACAATGTGTGGTACTTCAATGCATAAACTAAACATATAGGTATATAAGCAGCATAAACCGTTCAACATTTTATTTACCAAAAAATTCAAAGCATGAAGCATATGGCTTTCTCTTGGCTTTAAGCATAGTTACTCTCACCCCTTTAATTAATTTTACATAATAGTTAGATGATTTTATCCTAATTTTGTAGTTTATATTAACTAATTAGTATCTTAAATTTAACTAATTGAATTTTAAAATCGAGAGGGGAGAGTCCCACCTTCCCCTCACCCCTCCTCTCCCTAGCCTTTGTCCTTTCCTCTCCCTCTCCCCGTCCCCCAACCCCAACCATGATTCCTTATATTGGTCCTATTAGTGCCCTTTAAATGTGAAAGTGAAAGCACTGTTACTAGTGAAAATGACCCTAAAACATGTTAGTGCCTACGGTAAGTAGCTAGTGAAAGTGAATTACCTAAGGATTTCATTTTTGCTTGTTCAAGTGAAAAAATAGTGAAAGTGAAATCCCTCCCCGAGTAAATTCACCTTCACTCATCCATTTGCTCCCTCTCTCATGCTACTACCCTCCACTTTCTCTTAGACGCTCACCCTCTCACTCTCGCTTTCTTCGACCATCGATCATCATCACTCTGCATGTCGTTGATATCTCGCCCTACGATTTGCTCGATGTCGCTCACCTCTCCTCTTCTTCCTCTCAATGCCCTCTATTTCCTCTCTATTACTAGTCATTGTCTGTCGTCCCTCTCTTTCTCTCGCCACCCCTCTCTGACCCAAAATCCTAAAGTTTCTCTCATCCCCTCTCACTGCCCCCCTCTCTCAGACCCTAAACCCTAAAATTTCTCTTAGCCAGATTTCAAAAATCTCTCGCATCTCACCAAAGGTATTCTACTCTAGCCCAAATTTTTAAATTTTCTTCGGCTTTCCGATTAATTATCTGATATTCTATTTTTTTATTTTTGCATGAATGATTGATATTGAACATTTAGTTTAACTGAATTGAATTAACTTTATGTTAATTAAATTATGTGCTTAATTGAAATTGGGTTGATGGCTGAAGTTTTGTATTGATTTAATTTAAGTGAAATTGAATTAATTATTGAATTTTTGTGATGATTTAATTTTTGTATTGACAATTTATTGAATTTCTATTAATTGATGATTTCTTCTCAGATTTAATTTTATTTCAATTTGAATTTTTTAGTTTTTGTTTATTTGATGTGATACCCTCTAAACCCTATTCCCTAACTATAACAATTAAACCCTAAACCCTAACCCTAACCCTAACCATAACCCTTAAACCCTAAACCCTAACCCAAAACCTAACTTGAACCCTAAACCCTAAATTCTCACTCTCCCCCCCCCCCCCCCACAAATTCTTCTTTTTGGTTTATGCATGGTTAGTTGGGTATTGAGTTTGGATTGTTGAAATTGAGGGTCTCATTTAGATTAGGGTGGTTTAAGTTTTGAAATTTCATATTTCTTGTTAGAAGACATTGGCAAATTTGGGTGTCATTGATGTAATTATCTTATGTCTTTGTCCTTTATTCACTCCTTCAAGGGTGAACGGTACACTTCTAATTTTTGTATGTTTGGTATCTATAAAAAAAACCTTCTTCTTTTTCTCAGCGTGATCTACTCTTCTGTCCCTCCTCTTGGTCGTTACCCTCTCTCCTTCTCTCCACTTCTTACCTTAAAGTTGAAGACCTTAAAGACTATGAAATCTTGAATATCAACATGGTATCAAAGTTGTGATTTCAAGATTCCAGGCTTGCTATTTCTCGATTGCGTACTAGGTGTCAACAATTTGGTATGGTGGTCTTGATAGACCAACTGACTAAGAAAGTCAGATAAGTCTTTTTATGTTTCTGGTTATTGACACATTAATCTCTAGAAGATGAGATTCTTTGCTAATACCATGCATAGAATCCATATTGTTTGTTAATTCTTTACGATCCAGCCATGGTAGTGAATGCTCACTTGGTTTCTATTATTGATGCAACATACTCTGGAATCTGGTTCATATTGTTGTTGTGATTTTGTTGGCTTCTCTTCAAGAAAACCTTGCTAACGCATGGCTTGTTGATGAGATGAAGATTGACAAACCAGTAATTTAATCTAATACTATTGGATGAAGTTTATTCATATACCTGCTTGAAGTGCTGGAATACAAAATGATTGCTGGAATTCTGTTTCTTCTTGACCTTCGTTGCTTGCAAAAATTTATTTTTTATGCTTCAGAAATCTGGACGAACTCCAACCAATTGAGTTTTTGTTTCTGAAGCTTCTTTGAAATTTTCATCTTGATATGATATCTCTTCTCTTTGGAATCAATTCCATATTCAAAGGTACTGCTAATTAAGGCAAGATTTATCATTAGAGAGTTTATGGTATCAACAAAATCTAGAAAGTACCTTAGATAAAATATTTTGAGACTTCTATTTCCAGAAACTTTCCTAAGATAAATTGATACCTTGATCAAGCTAAAGATACTTTACTTCTAAGATATGCACTTACCAAAACAAGATTGGTATGCACTTTCCTTTGCCGCTACTCGATATGAGGAAAGTATCTAAATTGCTTCTCTTGCTTTTTGCTTCTTGCCTTAACATCGGTTTCATTCTATAAGTACATCTTTAAGTGTGGACTACATGAAGAATTAGTAAGTGAATGTCTTTTTTGTGCTTCAGAAATCTTGACGAGCTCCAACTAATTGATTTTTTGTTTATGAAGGTTCTTTGAATTTGGCATCTTGATATGATATCTCCTCTTTGGAAGCAATTCCATATTCAAAGGTGATGTTAATTAAGGCAAGATCTATCATTAGAAAGTTTTTGGTATCAACAAAATTTGGAAAGTACCCTAGATAAAATATTTTGAGACTTCTATTTCCAAAAACTTTCCTATGGTAAACTAATATCCTGATAAAGCTATAGATACTTCCTACTTCTAAGATATGCACTTACCAAAACCAGACTCATTGGTATGCACTTTCCTTTGCTAGGATGTCTGGAAAGTTTCCTTTACCGCTGCTCAATATGAGAAAAGTATCTAACATGCTTCTCTTGCTTTTTGCATCTAGTCTTGGCATCAATTTCATTCTATAATTACATTTTGAAGCGTGGATTATATTCAGAAATAGGAAACATTTGTCTTTGGCTACTGATCCATTGGTTTAATGTGAATTAATCATTGATGGAATAAGCATGGAAGAATCATTTATTACTGTTTAATTCACCTTTTTTGTTTTAGAGAAATCCTTGTAGCAGCCCTCAGGTCCAGCACTCAGCAATCAATTCAGTTTTTGGTTAGAAGTTAATGTATCTTCTCTCGGTTCAGCGACACTTAGTTGTTGCTTATTTTCGATCTTCACATTAAACCCATGTAAGATACTTGGTTGAACTCATCACAAAAGATATTTTATCTTCTTATGGCAGTTACACTTGTGCCTAGAGACATGTATCTACTCTCTAGAAGTTTAGCAATATTTATTCTCTTTGAGACATGTATTGATCCTTATTACAATTTGCTGCTTATTTACCAAAATAATAAACCTTGTAAAAGGATCCATGAAATAATCTGATGCAAAAATTTCTTCTTAGATGCAAAAGCTTCATCTTTTGTGCTCCCCCTTTCTTGAATATTTTTGTCACATAAAACTTATCTACAATATATGGAATAAAATACCTCTTTCTTGTACTTCTTCTATTTCTCCCCCTCAAGCTGGGAGGTAATAGCAGTGATCCCAACTTGAACCAAATATCATAGATGTAGTAATAAGCCCTCAAATCAGGGATCAGTGAGATATTTTCTTAATATAGCAACTCAAAAAAATGATGCAAAACAATTGGATTAAATTCGGATTTTTCAATATAACAGGATACTAGCATGACCTTTGATTCTTCCAATGTGAATATATCTTTAAATATAGATCATATTGAAATAAAAAAATTTCTTTATGAAACTAGGATTAAATACCTTTCATCCAAGTATAACTTCTCTTCATAAATTATACTTTTTTTAGATAAATAATCTGATAGATTTCAGTCACTATAATCTGGCCGAACTATGTACTTTTTTTCCTCATTTTCCTAGCATGACCATTGACTCTTCCAAGATTAATATCTCCTTATAAAAAAACTTAGATCAAGAATTTGTTGAATAGGTAAGAAAATATACTTACATATTTTTCTTTTGATATCTATTTCTCCATATAAAGTTTTTTTCTTGATAACATAATGTACCTCGGAAGTGGAAGCTTTCTATTGCTGCTCGAACCTCTTTTGCAATCTAACATTTGATGCTTCAAATATCGATTTCTCTTTGTAGATAACTCAGATAGATAATTGGTTGAATAACTAAGAAAATAGACTTACAAATATTTCTTTTGATATACAATTATCCATATAAATTCTAGTTTTTATAGCATAAAATACCACGGAATTTAAGTTCTACTACTGCTCAAACCTTTTTTGCAATCTGACGTTTGCTACTTCAAATATCGATTTATCTTCGTAGATAACACTGATTGGAAAAAAAAAGTTTTTTCCTTAGAAAGTAGACTCAAATATCTTTCCGTCAATATATAATTTACGATATTAAAATATTATTATAGAGGTGAAAAACATAAAACAACTAATGGGTGTAGGGACAGAAAAAAAGATAAATAGGAAACCTAAATTGCTTGAAATAATAGATCAGAAAAGGATCACATTATCTTTGTACTCTGATACCCTGTTGAATTTATGGAAAATAAAAATACTTCTTTGACTTATTATAATCAGAGTACATGAACTTCTATTTATAATAGAGGAAGGTAGTAGAATCCAATTACAATAACACTACCTTTGTTCCAATTATACCCAAACTCTAACACTTGAAAATAAGTCATAGCATAATTAAATAACTCAATTTAAATAGAAGACAACATAACTCAAACTAGAACTCTTCTATAAGGACTTGACCATTAGATAAAGATGTTAGCTCATGGTTATCTTTGTGGTCCCACTTGATCTTCTAACCAGCTCGTGGTTATCTTTGTGAGTCCTTGATCTTCCAACCAGCTTGTGGTTATCTTTGTGAGTCCTACTTGATCTTCCAACTTAAGTGATAAGGATGCCAACTCATGGTAATCATGGTGGGTCCTACTTCTTATGGGCTTGGGGCCATCTTACAAAACTCGTATATGTGGGCCTTCCTTGGTCTCGTGTCTCATCTTACGATACTCTAAGATATGTGGGCCTTCCTTGGTCATGTTGCCTATCTTACAATACTCTTAGATATGTAGGTATTCCTTGGTTGTATCACCCATCTTACAATACTCTTAGATATGTAGGCCTTCCTTGGTCGTGTGCCCATCTTACTATACTCTTAGATATGTGGGTCTTCCTTGGTCATGTGGGCTTGAGACCATCTTACAATACTCTTAAGTACCAGAGGCTAGTTGGAAAGCTTATTTATTTAATTGTGACTAGACTGGATATTTCTTTTAGTTAGTGTTGTCAGTCAATAAACCTCAGACTTCTCATTGGCAAGCATTGGAGAGAATTCTCAGGTACTTGAACAAGGCACCAAAACAAGGGCTTCTATTTAAGTGTAATGGTCATTTGAATATTGAAAGATTGCTAATGTAGATTCGGCAGGATCCTTAGATGATAGAAAAATCCACTTCAGGATATTGTACTTTAGTTGGAGGCAATCTTGTTACATGGAAGTGTAAAAAACAAAATGTAGTTGCAAGATCCAGTGCAGAAGCATAATATAGAGACATTGCTATTAGGAATTAGTCGCCCCAATTCCAAACTAACAAGAACAATAATAATAATCGTGGAAGAAATAAAAGCAAGCACGAGAACAAACAAGACTTATACAAGTTCGCCTCAAGGTGAGACTATGTCCTGTCTTCCACTGCTATAGTAATCCACTATGAATATGTAATAGTTTACAAGAGAGCTCGCACATACTTATAGGTGTTGTTTTTCTCTAACCTCTCTCGGCCGCAATTGTTGCTCCTCAAATGATAAAACCCTAATAGTGGCGCCCCAAATATAACGAGGAAACTAGGGTAACTCGACACAAGAGTAAAATTCCCAATTGCCCTTAATGAAACAACAGTTAATATAACGTGGATCGGGCAGGGGCTCCCCACCCCCCCCTTCCAACCCCCACAATGACCTTACCAAAAAGTTCGATCCGTGTTCCGACTCAGCGTAGGGAATTGATTAGGCTCCACAACTTAATATTCTCCCACTTCGAGACTAATCCATCATCAATATCTCCTCTACAGCGGCAAAAATTTCTCAATCCTCAGAGAGAAGTCCAACTGAAGTTGCACACAACTTTAGTTTCTTAATCGTAACAGTCTTTGTCAACATATCAGCTGGATTCTGACTTCCTTGAATTTTATCAAGTGCTAAGACTCCATCCTCCAGAGCTGGTCTGATGAAGTGATAACACACTTGTATGTGCTTTATTCTGGCATGATAAGCAAGATTCTTTGTTAAATGAATACTTCATTGACTTCATAAACTTATTATAATTAGAGTACATGAACCTCTATTTATAATAGAGGAAGGTAGTAGAGTCCAATTACAATAAAACTACCTTTGTCCCAATTACACCCAAACTCTAACACGTAAAGATAAGTCCTAACATAATTAAATAACTAAATAAAGATAAAAGACAAACATAACTCTTCTAGGACGTGACCATAAGATAAATATGCCTTTGTGAGTTCTTCTTGATCTTCCAACTTATGTGATAAGGATGCCATCTGTGGTAATCATGGTGGGTCCTACTTCTTATGTGCTTGGGCCCATCTTGTGGGCCTTCCTTGGTCATGTGACCCATCTTATAATACTCTTAGATATGTGAGCCTTCCTTGGTCGTGTGGGTTGGATCCCATCTTCCAACACTCCCCCTCAAGCTTGGGGTGAGAGAACATCATGAACTCCCAGCTTGCTGCAAATGATGTATATAATATTTTTGTGTAAAATGGCACATCTTCCAATATGCCTTCATCTTCCAACACTCCCCCTCACGCTGTTGCATCTTTCCATGATGCCGTGCTGGCATACTATAAGTGAGAGTAAAATTCACTCCTAGCCAGTAAAACATTGCTCCATACTCTAGTCCTAATTTTGTATGTAGGGCACACTCCATCTTCTGTAAGTAGTGCATCTATCGGCATTGCTCTTAAGTGTTCACCATGTAGTGGGTTTATTTATAATGGTGTCCCAATCTGGACACTGACTCTCATGGTATCAAAACCATGATATTTTTTAGAGTTAAATTTATCATGGTGTCCCAATCCGGACACCGAATCTCATGGTATCCCAACTGTGATATTTTTTAGAGTTAAATTTATCATGGTGTCCCAATTCGGGCACCGACTCTCATGGTATCCCAACCGTGATATTTTTCAGAGTCAAATAAATTATGGTATGAGAAAAGGTACTGAGGCCACCTGTTATTCAATAATAATGTCTCATCCAAATAGACATAATAGCAGTAGTTGTAATGTAACACGATCATCTTCCGACACTTATAACGCAAACCAAAATAATAAACCTTGTAGAAGGACCCATGAAATAATCATAATCCGATATAAATATTTTTCTTAGATGCATAAGCTTCATCTTTTGTGCTCCCCCTTTCTTGAATATTTTGGTCACATAAATCTTATCCACAGCATATGGAATAAAATACCTCTTCCTTGTACTTCTTCTACTTCTCCCCCTAAAGCTGGGAGGTAATGGCAATGATCCCAGGTTGAACCAAATATCATAGATGTAGCCATAAGTCCAAATAACAGAGATGTATAGATAAGCCCTCACACCAGGGAGAAGTGAGATATTTTCATGATATATCAACTCAAAAAATGACGCAAAACTATGGGCTTAAATTTGGATTTTTCAATGCAACATAATACTAGCATGACCTTGATTTTTCCAATGCAAATATATATTTAAATATAGATCCGATTGACATAAATTTTTTTTAATATGAAACTAGAATTAAATACCTTTTATCTAAGTATAACTTATCTTCATAAAATATAATTATCAGAAGATAAATAATCTGATAGATTTCGATCTCTGTCATATGGTTGAACTAAGTATTGTTTCTCCTTTTTTCCAGAATGACCATTGACTCTTCCAAGATCAATATCTCCTTATAAACAAATCATACCGATAGTTGGTTGAATAGGTAAGAAAATAAACTTACATATATTTCTTTTGATATATGATTCTCCATATAAATTCTCTTTCTTGATAACAAAAAATAATCTAAAGCTTTCTGCTACTGCTCGAACCTTTTTTCAATCTGACCTTCACTCATTCAAATATGGATATCTCTCTGTAGATAACTCCGATTGGAAAAAAATCATTTTTCTTTGGAAAGTAGACTCAAATATCTTTTCTCCAATATATAATTTTGAATATGAAAATCTTAGTATAGATGTGAAAAATGCAAAAAAAACTATAGTGTAGGGACTGAAAAAATTTAACTACGAACCTAGACTTAGGGTTTAGGGTTTAAAGAAAAGAATCTCATTATCTCTGTGGGTTAACCAAGTCAACTCACAGAACCTACTCTGATACCATGTTGAATTTATGGAAAAAATAAATACTTCATTGACTTCATAAACTTATTATAATCAAAGTACATGAACCTCTTTATAATAGAGGAAGGTAGTAGAGTCCAATTACAATAAAACTACATTTGTCCTAATTACACCCAAACTCTAACACTTAAAGATTAGTCCTAACATAATTAAATAACTCAATATTGATAAAAGACAAACATAACTCTTCTAGGACATGGCCATAAAATAAAGATGTCTTTGTGAGTCTTTTTTTTTATCTTCCAACTTATGTGATAAGGATACCAGCTTGTGGTAATCATGGTGGGTCCTACTTCTTATGTGCCCGGGCCCATTTTGTGGGCCTTCCCTGGTCATGTGGTCCATCTTATAATACTCTTAGATATGTGGGCCTTCCTTGGTCATGTGGGCTGGATCCCATCTTCCAACATACAACTTAACATTCTCCTACTTAGAGACTAATCCATCATCAATATCTCCTCTACAGCGGCAACAATTTCTCAATCCTCAAAGAGAAGTCCAACTGAAGTTGTACACAACTCTAATTGTTGAAAATTCCATAGCCATGGAAACAACTAATCAAAAATGTCTCAAACTTGATGAAAACCTTCCTTATACAATGGAAGGGGCTTTGATTGACAAGATAAATGAAGATGATGTAATCAAGGAGATCTTTGAGCCACTTCCTAGTGGTGCAAAGTTTGCAAATGTTGATTGGAGAAGTGGCAAAGCATGATCAGATTTTGAGTCTAGAGGATCTTCTACTCATCGTAGGAAAAGATTCCAATCATCACCTGATAGTACAGAGATTTTATTGGCATACCCACTACATTTTACTCCCAATCACTTGAAATTCTTTCATAAGTTCTATTTTTAGAAAGAGAGCCTATTTTAATAAACTATGTCATTCCTTTATCATTCCAAGTCCTTGCATTCAAGGTTATCTCTCCACAACTCAAAGGGTGTAAGTTTTACCTTTCTTTATAATTTTTCATTTTCTGATAGGCTCATTTAGAACCTTATTAAATCTAGATAGTAAGTACTAGATCTAGAATCCAGCTAATCTTTTGGAGAGATTAAGTTTTAATTCTGTATTTGAGCATACACATGGCTTGCAGGAGAGTTGAAATCTCTTTCTTGTAATTCCAAGTTAATAGAACTATTATTAGTGGAATTTTTCAAGCATGACTTCTTGGACAGTGAATACTAAAAGGGGAACATAAATAATAAATCATTTGGTATTCAATTGCAGTGTGTGAATTTTTTATATTTATTTATATTTTATTTGCTATCATTCTTGTACACCTTAAGTTTTAAAATTGTAATAATTCAATTCACCCCCCTCTTGAGAAACCCCTAGGCCAACATGGTTGAGTTTTTTAACAAGTTAACTCCCATATTCAAGTTGTTCACTTGCATAAATATTGTTATACTATTGTGACTACATGATTATCCTAGTTCGATAGTTAAATAATGGGTAATTGTTGAGTGTTCTTGGTGTTATATGTATTATCAATGATAGTTGTCAATATTTTATATTATATCTCATTTAATCATCTCCATTACACAACTATTTGTCGGTTTTCATGTATGCTTATGTAGAAATAGAGAGGCAAAAGTACAAGTTAATAGGGAGACATTCTTGAAATTTTAATAGTCGTGAGGGTAGATGAACCTGGGGGAGGTAGTATTAAACTTCAAGCATGTGTAAAAATATTATAAAATGTGAAGCATTCGTTATGTATCAAGTTATTGACAATCAAATATGGACATTCATAGCAGTATACGCAACTTGTCATGGATCTTTTGTCCTTTTTCATTTGCTCTATTCTCGATCAATTGGCAAATTATTTGTTGTTAACATTGGACCACTATAGCTAACCCCTTTAAAGCAATATAACATTGTTCGCTATATTGCAAGTGTTAGTTCTGCCTCTCCATGACCCATGCCCTCTCTCTCTCTATCTCTCTCTCTCTCATCTCTCTTTCCTTGGGCACTATCTTGGCCCTTGTACTCTTATAACTTTTTTATGAAGATATGACATCTTATTGTTACATGGTACACAATATAACATCCCATGTAAGATTATGTAATCATCTAAAATGCATTATTCCAACTTTCATCATAAGCGTCTATCTCTCTCCCTTCTCCCAATGAAGTGTTATTGACTTATGTCTTATACTTTCATTGCTCTTATGTTATTATACTGTGATATAACATCTTGTTATTGGGCCCAGGTGGTTTTTCAAGATAGGGGTGAATTGATATTTTATAATTTAAAATAAGTGCTAATTTAAAAATTAAAGCAATTGTAAAATGTAATATACCCACACCACAATCAACATAGAGATATTTTGTTATTGATGTTCTCCTAGTGGTATTCACTGCCCCTTGGGAAATTCCACTAATTAGTTCTATTAGGTGGAATTTACACAAAAGATATTTCAACTCTCTTCTTAAGCCACGAGTATGCTCAAATACATGATTACATAATCTCCCTTGAGATTTGGAAAGATTCAAACTCTATCAAGCTCTTCTATCTAGAATTAAAGGTCTTAGATCAACCTATCAATAAAAATCTAAAATACAAAAGAAGAAAAAATTACACCTTTGTAATTGGTGGAGACTTTGGAATCTCCAAGTCTTTGAATTTGAAGCACAGGTGGAAATGTATTTGGTGTTTGATTGAATTAAATGGGTGTAATTTCTGGAAAAGAAAAATAATTCACTAACTTATTATAATTTGAGTGCAATAAACCTCTATTTATAATAGAGGAAACAAGTAGAATTCAATTACAATCAAACTGCTTTTGTCCCAGTTACACCCAAAGTTAAATACTTAAAGATAAGTCCTAGAACAATTGAACATAAATAGAAGACTAACATAACTAAAAAAACTTTAATTGAGACTCCTGTACGACTCTTTTGGCTCTGCTACACTTCTTACTGTGAGATTCATGTAAGACTCTTTCATATCTTCACTTCAACACTTCCCTTCAAGTTGGAGTTTATAACTTCATATTGCAATGAAATTGATTATTGATCTTCAATTTTCTTGTGTTGAAAAAAATTCTTCATAGATGCAAAAACTTCATATTTTGTGTTCCCTCTTTCTTGAATATTTTTTGTCACATACAATTATCAAAATACCTCTTTCTTGTACTTCTCCCCTCCAAGTTGGAGATAAAAATGACATAGAGATCCAACTTAGACAAAACACATTATGGGAGAAGAAAATTATTCCTAGCCATACGACAAATCTCCATACACCAGTCAAAATGGTCATAGTTTGAAACACACTCTGCTTAATTTTAAAGGCAAAAAAATGGTCCAATTTTAGGGCTTAACAAAGAGACTACTCACTTTTTAAGGGTAACTCAAACACAAATCACCTCTTGGGTGAAGAACAAAAGACTTAACTCAAACTGGATATTGGACACACTTCTATACTTATAGGTAGCGGGTCTATGTATTTTTCTAAAGTGATAAAAACACTAAATAATAAACTGAAGTAATACTAGAGGAAAAAATTTTAATTGCAAGGAGGCGACTAGCTAATACTTCAAAAGTGACATTTTTTTTCAAAAATAGGGGAGACTATAATGGTAGAACTTAATAAATTTAACCAAGTATAATTTTTTTGGGGTGACCAAAATTTTTTGGAGTTAACTAAGCAGAAGATACACAACCAAGTAACAAAAGTATAAAACATGAAAGCAACATAGAAGCAAGATATTGCATACCTATAATGAATACATCATTCAGTGATTAAGTTTGACCAAAAATCTCTGATTAGAAGAGAAATTTGACTAAACATACAAATTTTAGGAGAAAAGGAAACTCAATTCATGTCAAAACAGACGAGAGAAATAGGGAAAAATGAAAGATTTTCAACAGAACTGACCTGTAGTACTTCATATATCAATATTTCCTAAAATATAGCTCAGAATCACAAATGGTTTATTTCCAAAGAAACTAGACTCAAAGAGATTTTAATTGATACCTAATTTGACATAAAAATCTTCATTATTAGATGTTTTATGACCTATTTATTTTCTTCATTTTGTAGTTTTACCCTTGACGACTCCATTGAGGATATCTCCCTAAATATAGATCAGGTTAACATGAAATTTTCTCCTTATGAACCTAGACTTCAATACCTTCCATATAAGTACCTAATTTTCTTTTTAAAATATTCTTATTTTCTGAAAAAGAATTAATGGATTTCAGACTCCGTAATCTGGCCGAAGAAAATACTTTTTCTTCTTTGGCCAGCACGACCATTGACTCTCCTGAGATTGATTTCTCCTTCTAGAAAACTCATATTGAGAATCGGTGAGAAAATAGACTTACATACATTTATTTTGATATATATTTCTCCTTATGAACCTAGACTTCAATACCTTCCATATAAGTACCTAATTTTCTTTTTAAAATATTCTTATTTTCTGAAAAAGAATTAATGGATTTCAGACTCCGTAATCTGGCCGAAGAAAATACTTTTTCTTCTTTGGCCAGCACGACCATTGACTCTCCTGAGATTGATTTCTCCTTCTAGAAAACTCATATTGAGAATCGGTGAGAAAATAGACTTACATACATTTATTTTGATATATATTTCTCCTTATAAAGTCTCGTTATTGATGGTATAAAATGGCTCAAATTTTCAAGCTTTTTGCTTCTACTGGAACCAATTTTGCAGTTTGATCTTTGTTGCTTAAAATATCAATTTATTTTTTTAGAAAACTCCAATTTCAAAAACTTAATTCTTGTTGGAAAGTAGACTCGAAAATCTTTCCACAAATATATAAGTTTAAATATTAAAAGCTCTATATGGAGGTTAAAACACCAAGAAAATTACAAGTATTGGGACTGGAGAGAAAGAAAAAAGATAGAATTCAAACCTGAACTACTAAAGATCATATATTAGAAAATGATCACATTATCACTGTGGGTTGACTGAGTCAACTCATAAAATCTGCTCTGATACCATACTGAATTGTTGGAAAAGAGAAATACACCACTAATTTGTTGTAATTTGAGTACAATGAGTTTCTATTTACAATAGAAGAAACAAGTAGAATCCAATTACAATAAACTAACCTTGTCCCAGTTACACGCAAAGTTAAATACTTAAAGATAAGTCCTAGAATAATTGTACAACTAAAAATAAATAAAAGACTAATATAACTAAAACACATTTAATTGAGACTCTTCTGTGAGACTTCCTCTTGTGAGATTCCTGTAAAACTCCACCATATTAATCCTCGCTCTATGAGACTTCTTACTATGAGAGTCATGTAAGACTCTTCAATATCTTCTCTTCAAAAAAATGCAATGAGAAAATTTGAGAAGAATGAAGATTTTCCAAAGTGAATGACTATTTTTCTCTCAAAAAGGACTTTGAAAAGAAATCAAGTAATTATGCTTTGATTTGGGTAGGTTTGCCAATAAATGCTCAATAACTTCTTTAAGGCATGTTTGGTGGGATAGCTATAGTTTTCCCAAGCTAAAGTAACTGTTATTTAGCTGTCTGCAAAAAGTTGACAGCTCAATGATCTATCAATGTGCAGGTATGGTCGAACAATCGTGTGTAACGACTATATTTTTGATGAACAATCAATGTGCAGGTATGGTTGATTGATCGATCAATGCCTGTTTGGCAAATTAGAATTTTAAGTTAATTTTAAGTTGATTGATCCTGCATTAATCCTATTGGTTGTGCAAAACTAGTATGATTGATCAATGAAATGTGTCTGATCGCTCATTCATTGTGTCCCTCAATTGACATACTTTTGTATGATCGACCAATACTATTGGTCTCATTAACCATGCTTTATAATTTTTTAATGCTTGGACAAGATTGATCGATTAGTCCACACGGATAGGTCAATTATGCTTTATGCAAAAGCCATGTTTCTAATCTAGGCTTCAAAACATGATTAAAGTTCATCATAAGTAATTCTAACATGATTGAAAGTTGGGTATGCATCGGTAAAACATATTATGAATGCAAATTATCTTATAGCTCCTAAAATTTTATTTGTACCTCAATTTTGAATATTTGGTGCTACTCACTTACATGGATAGAGTTCTTGAGATTTTATAAACAAATTGTCTCTATTCTTCCATTCTTTGTTTCTTTGTTTGTGGTTGCTTCTTCAAAATGACTTAACACACTAATGAAGCTTGAAGTCTTGTGATGCATGTGTCGGTTCTTTTGAACAAACCTTATGTTTTGTGTCCCATGATGGAAAAGCCTCTGAATACTAAATTTGCAATTGTTAGTTCAATTAAGTTTGTTATCATCAAAATATGAATGAGAGTCAACTCTTGGTCAATAATCTCCTTTTTTTTATGACAACAACACCTAATATGGAAAATAAAAAGTAATAAGCCCATTTTATAGGAGCATAAAAAAATTGAATGAATTCACATTTTGGAAATAAGGTCCATTTTCAAATTTGAGTTTGTGGTTAATTTGTTTTTTCTCCTCCATTTTTGTCATAACGAAAAAAAATGTGAATTGTAAACAGAAGTGGCTCTAAGGCCTTTCATTTCTTAAATTACAATTGGAGCACAAAAGTGAGTTGATTACATCAAATATGGACACACATACAAGAGATCAACTTCGGCCAACCTAGGCTAGTCGGGTCAGCTAGGCCTAGCACTCAGGTGTTGGAGGTGGAGTTACATGGCTGAGGATTGTCTAAAGGATGGAGCAGAGTTCTAGCTGTCCTTCCTTCAACTCTCTTTGTCTGGTCTTCAACTCTTCCATGACTTCCTCAACCCTCTGGACTAGGTCGGTGGATGATGAGGTGGCATTGTTGTGCTTCCTCTTCAAGAACTCATACGAATGGCTTTGTGACTGATCCAGGCTAGGCTCCTCCTAGGCCTACCTCAGTGGGGGGTTTCCCAAATGTCTTTGGGAACCCCTGTCCTCTCCATTTGGCAAATTTGAATTCACCAACTTTTGTCTCCAATGCTTTTCTTCATGAGGTCCACACATTCGTCATCAAGGAGGTCGACTCCGAAGTGGTAAAGGATGGATGTGATTTGTCGCACGAATGGCAACCCATGAAGTATCCCTAGTTGAGCTATGCATTTTACATAGCCAAAAAATGTCAGCAGTGGTGAGTGAGGAGAGGGTGCCCTTCTTTGGATTGAGGATGTGGGTTATGATTCCATAAAAAACCGCAGTTCCATACTGGGATCCTTGATCCTGATCTCATAGTAACTCCCGACTGTCTAGCCAAACAGAAGTGAAATTTCATATTAGATATTCTGAGGAAATTTTTTAGGTAGATCTAGCGACCAGCTCTCCTTCATGCATTTCTTGAGCGCCATGAATGAAGTGACAAGAATCGAATTCACTACAATATAGAGTAATCAACGTCTTCTTCATGTATGAGGAAATCTTAAGGTGTTTGATAATCTTAAGGGTCAATAGGATTTTTGACACTCTAGGATGTTCATGTAGGGTTCAAATGCTTCTTCAAAACGTATTGCCTCCGTACTACAGAAACCTAAGTCCAAATGAGTAGGCTCAACAATTTTTTTGTAGAAAAACTTTTCAAAAACAGCTTGCTTGGACTTCCCCAATATAAAAATAAGGATGACCCAGTTGAACGCTCCTATATGGCCAAGCAATTACTCTCTTATCATGGAACTGAGGAGCATCAGAAGGTCATATTCGTGTCTTTTAATATGGAGGGCAACGCCCCTAAATGACTTCAATGGCACAACCAAACCAATCCTTTCCTCTGTTGGTCGAGCTTTGTTCTAGCCCTCTGTGTCTGTGGAGCCACACAATATCAAGATTTTGACTCACTCTTTACTAAGTTGAAACACACATTGCCCATAAAAAAGCAGCAGGTAGAATTTGAACGAATTACAAGTCACTTTCAATGGCTCGAACATATTCAGGTGGGAGTCTCATTAGGGGCCTCAAACCTGAATTAGCCACTGAGTTTTAAGTGTTTCATCCAAAATCTCTAATGGAGGCCATTTACCATGCTCTAG
Source organism: Aristolochia californica (assembly GCF_029961685.1). Classification (NCBI taxonomy): domain Eukaryota; kingdom Viridiplantae; phylum Streptophyta; class Magnoliopsida; order Piperales; family Aristolochiaceae; genus Aristolochia; species Aristolochia californica. The sequence goes on from NW_027181771.1 coordinate 27,313,479, forward strand.
TACAAGAAGAGAAGCTCGCATTGTTTTGACCCCAGTTTAGAAGCACATTGACTTCTTAGCCTACAGTTTTAATTCCACTATGGCCAAATCCACTCCGATGGAAGGAACCATCTCTCTACGCTCACTTAAGAAGCTTACCTTGGAGGACATGGAAAACATAGAAGGGCTTGTGTTTTAATTGTGACAAAAAAAAAATAAAAAATCCTGGGTAACTGGTGCAAACAGTTTCAAATGAACCTGATGGAGGAGGAAGATGATGAGTCTGAGCCATGCCTCTCTTTGAGATTATTGAGGATGTGGGTTCAAGTTCAGAAGTATCTCTACATGCACTCTCAGGTATCTATCAACCATGAACTATGCAGCTGGAGGGTAAGACAGTAAGACACAAAATACGAATTTTGAACACTCATAATTTCATAAGTGGCAAGGTAGCAAAGACCTTGGTTCGAGTTCAGAAGTATTTATCCATGCACTCTTAGGTGTCTATCAACCACGAACTATGCAGTTGGAGGGTGAGAAAAAAAGGGCACTAGATATGAATTTTGATCGATAATGGCAACACCCATAATTTCATCTATAGCAAGGTCCCAAAGATCTTGGACTTCTTATTTTGTAGATTATCGTCTTTTCCGCTATGGTGGGGGAAGAAACTAAAACACCATGATCTTCTAAAGTTGCGGATGTCTCCATTTTAATTCAAGGGGCCAATGTTGTGACTAACTGTTATGTTCTACACGTCTGATAGAGATGAAGATAAGGATGAGAGAAATTGAGATTGCCTCAAATTATAATTCTAAAGTCATATAAACTCTCTTAGTGATAATGTTTATCATGTAAAATTTTATCTCTTTGTAACCTATAAATACCTGTATTGATGAATGAAAAGCGTTGAGAAATTATTCATTATTCTTATTCTATACCATCAAGGGTGCCGACATAGTCCTAGGAATGCAATGGTTGCACACCAGTGGAGTGGTCAAATGGGATTTCAGCAAGATGACCATTGAGTTTTTACTTGAATAAAAAATTGTCAAGTGGGATGCAAGGACAGCCGGTGAATTCCAAGCCATACTCTGGCTGCCACCATGTCACTCACTAGATAACTGAATTCCGGTTCAGTCAAGAGCAGCTCCTTCAAGCATTCGACCTTATAGATACCCCTACATTCACAAGGAGGAAATTGAAAATTCAGTGCAATAGATGTTGCAAGAAGGTATCATTCGCCCTAGCAATAGTCCATACTCGTCTCCAGTTTTTTTTGTAAAAATGAAAAGGTGACACTTGGCAATTCTATGTGGATGACAAAGCTCTCAATGCTACTACCATAAAAGATAAGTACCCCATCCCCAATATCGATGAATTGGCGAAAGAAGTACATGGTACGGTTATTTTTTTCAAGTTGGATCATCGATTTGGGTACCATCAAATATGGGTGGCTGAGGATATTGAAAAAATCGCCTTTCAAAGCCATGATGGTCATTATGAGTTTTTGGTCATGCCTTTCGACTAACGCCTTTATGTTTTTTTATGTTTTTCAATGCATTATGAATGACATTTTTTTTACTACTTACGGAAGTTCGAATTTTTTTATACCCTTAATCAATATTTGGAAGAACATTTGGACCATTTGCAAGCTATATTTCAGACAATCTATGAGCATCACCTTAATATCAAGCATTCCAAATGTGTTTTTGCTACTGCACTTGTGCATTATTTTGGTCATATCTTGTCACAAGGAGAAGTAGCAACGTCCAAGTGTCATAGCCTGGCCCACCCTTCCACTTCAAAGCAATTGAGGGGTTTATTGGGCTTAATGGGTTACTCTCAGCACTTTGTTAAAAAATACACCACCAATTTTAGCCACTTTCATCACTTTCATTTACATGGATGAAAGGGGCAAAACAAGCCTTTGAGGAGTTGAAACGCTAGATGATCTCGAATCCATTACTTGCCCTACCTGATTTTTTCCAAATTATTTGTTGTTGAGATTGATGTTGCAGGGGCTGGAATAAAGATGGTTTTGATGCAGAAATGAAAAGTTATTACCTTTTATGGCCATCTTCTTAAAGGTGTTGACCTAGGTTAACCCTCATCCATATTTTGATATAACAAAACTAAACCAAAATAAACTAATATTTGAAATTCAATAATTTCATATGCATTTCCTTCAAGAGACATAAAATCAAGGTTTATGAAGAAGAATAAGCAAATTCAATACAAGACCTCATGCAAAAAATGAAGTATTAAGTCATCTTGAAGAAACCTGTACGAAGCTTGAAGATTTACAGTCAAGTTACATAAAAAAATCTCAATACTACCATGCAAGAGGACACTCAACCAAATTTCAATCCTAAGGTACTTAAGAGTATTGGAGATTTAGGGTATGAAAAAATCTTTCAAAGTCATGTTTTGTCGATGCATAAAAGCTATTTTTAATTGTTAACTCCCATTGATTTTTAGGACTAACACATAAACCCAAGAGACCTCGAAGGAAGGAGAGAAGAGAGGAACTCTAGCTCTTGGGAGAGAGGAGAGAAAGAAGAGGAAAAAAGAAGTGTATGGATGAATTTGAGCCAAAAGGAAGGGGCTTAAATGCTCTACCCCATGCTTTGAGGTTGTATTTATAGTTGTGGGAAGGTGTTTACAATGACTACAATGCCTTTAAGCCTACATGCTTCAAAAAGAAAAATATATAAGAGGACATACATCAGCTTGTATGATTATAATTTTATGACATCTCTACGAAAGAAAGTACTCATTATTATCTAGTCGTGTCTCCCATTCACATGTGGGTGTCTCTTAATACTCTCCCTCAAGCTGGTACTTGTAACTTCACTTGCAAATAATCTTGGTCAAGAAACTTGTGTGCTTGAAAAAGAAATTTTGTTTACATTGTTTTGACTCATCTTGTTCTTGTTCACATCTTCCTTGTAATCCTCATCTTGTCTCCCCCTTACTTGGATATTCTAGTCACATAAAATTTCATTACCATAATACGTAGAATTCTTCGTTCTACATTATACTTATTCTTCTTGAATGATAGAAACATCCATATTTCAATTTGGAAGGAGGTGCAACCACTGTAGTAGTCAACTTCTAATCTCATCCTCATACTTCTCCTTCTATTATCCCCCTCAAATTGAGAGGTAATGCCAATGATCCCAACTTGAAAAAAAAAAAAAAAGTTGTAGTTATCTCATCCATCAAGATGTCCCAAGGATAAGCACTCAATTGGACACACACTCTCAAAAACTAAAAACAAGGGTGAAAAATCAAGAGTCAAAACCAACGTCAAAGGATTTCGAACAAAACAGTGAAAAAAATCACTAACAAGGGTAATGCATGTCACTTAAAAGATGGCGATAAAAACCCAAAGGGTACCAATAAACAAGTCTCAATGGACTTAACAACACCCATATATATATATATATAGATATATAATAGGACCAACCAAAGCAACACACCAAGGAGGTTGGCCTAAGAAGGTAAATGAGAGACAAAAAAGAATGGTAAGAGAAATGCAACCAAGTAAAAAGGTAATGGGGGATTAAAAGAAGAGAAATAACCACCACCATAATAAGAAAGAGACTGTAATGGTAGTATTGAAATAACTTAACAAATTTGACCAAGTATGACCTAAGAGAGAGATAAAAACTAATTCATCTATGAACATGATGATTGAGGAAACTTTTAAAAAAAATTCTAATGAGAAAGTATCGAGATGGAACATAATAAGGAAAACTTTCTAAACATAGACTTCTCATATAAGTCAATTACTTTTTAGCATAACTTGACCAATATGGAAAGAAAATAATCAAGAGATAAATTTTGGAATAAGGGAGATGTATGACACTAATATTAGGAATTTAGAATGAGGAAATAAGATTTTCTGATTCAAAATTTTTAGAATTTGTTAAAAAGGAAACTAAACTCATGTAGGGAAAAACTTCTCTTAAGGAAACTAATGTGACGAGATAACAAAAAAAAAATTTTAATGAAGAAAAGAATCACAAGTTGGTAAAATTTTGATTACATTTTGAAGAAAATAGGAAACTTTACCAACATTAGTGACTCTCTATCAATGTGACCTTTGATCCTTCCAATATGAATATCTCTTTGTAAAGATCATATTGAGAAACACTTTATTAGGATAGAAAGTGTACTTGTATATTTTTCTTTTGACATATAATTTTCAATATAAATTCTCAGTTATGTTGGTACAAACCGTTCAGAAAGTTGAGGTTTTCTGCTGCTACACGAATTTTTTTTGTTGATTGACCTATGTTGCTTTAGGTGTCGATTTCTCTTTCTAGAAAAATCTGATTTCAACCATTCTTTTTGAGTTGGAAACAAGACTCAATGATATTTCCAATGGTATATAATTTTTAATATGAAAAATATGGTAGGAAATTAAAACATCCAATACAAACAGGAATTGGGAAAGAAGACCAAAGGAAAAAAGAGAAATTCCTCTTTTTTTTTCTTTTTTTTTCTTCTTCTTCCTCCCTTTCTTTTCCATCTTCTTCTCTTTTCCATCTCAAATTGTTGCCCGCTCTGATACCATGTTGATTTCTAGGACTTACACATAAACCCAATAGATCTCAAGGGAAGGAGAGAACATAGAAACTCTAGCTCTTGGGAGAGAGGAGAGAAAAAAACCAAAGGAGAGAAGGAAGAGGAAAAGAGAGGTGTTCGGACGAATTTGAGCCAATGAGGGAGAGCTTGAATGTTTTACCCCATGCCCTGAGGTTGTAATTATAGTTGTCGAAAGGTGTTTACAGTGACTAGAATGCACTTAGGGCTACATGCTTAAAAAAAAAAAGACATAAGAGGACATACAACAACTTGCATAATTATAATTTTATACCATCTCTATGAAAATTCTCCTTATTTACTAGCCATCTCACTCTTACACACGTGGATCTCTTAAAAAATCCTTTAGATTAGCCTATATCATGCTTAAATTTCAAATTGGTATCCTAGTATAAAACATGATCAATCAACCTGTATATGCTTGATCGATCATCTGAAATGCAGTCTGGATGAACTTATAAAACATGATTGATCATCAATATATGATTGATCAATTGTGCATAATGATGCTAGGAAGAGTTTATAAAGCCCCACTCCAACATGATCGACCATACAGAACACTGCTTAGGCAGTTTTATAAAGCATAATTGATCAATCAATGAGGTACGATCGATCAATGTTTGTAATGTCCCACACACTAGCTTCGTTCTCCCTCAAATTGCATGCTCGTCGACCCTGATTTTGTTGTTTGATAGTAGAGGTCGTAGGAGTGTTTAGATGAAGGTTCTAAAGGGAGTATCTTCGAGGTAGGGGTGGCATCAAACCGAGCCGATTCGCGAGCGGCTCGAGCTTAGATTGATTCCGATTCGGTTCGATTCAATTATCTGGATCATTTGAGTTAACAAGCTTTGAAAGCTTGCAAGCCCGCTCATTAACAAGCTCGAGAGTCAGGACCAGAAGCGGGGGAGCAAGAGCGAGGGGGGAAAATTCTTCCTCCCCTCATAACCGTCGAGCCCCTCCCATCCGCTGTTGTGGCCGCCTCTGTCGCCGTCGACAACTGCTCGTCAGCCACCTTCAATAGCTGCTCATTGACCGCTTTCGCCACTGCTTGGTTCGATTTCTTCCTCCCCTCGTCTATCTTCGACTCTGTTTCTGTCATCGGCGCCGCCTCCATCGCAACTGTCATCCCCAGCACCGGTTGACCCGTCCCCCCCCCCCCCCCCCCCCCCCCCTTTCCCTTTGTGTAGTCTCAGCAGAAAACCATAGAGACCTAAGTTAGAGGCAAAAATAATTCCATCCCCCCGCAGCCCCGGCACACAAAGACGATTTTGCACGTGTGAAATCATAAGCAAGTGAAAAAAATACTCTTTCTTAAACTCTGGCTATCCCTTCCTCATGGCTCTTAAAGAAATTGAAAAGACATTTTAGTAGAAATACGTTTCTAGGGACTATTAGAGGTTTTTTCAAGAAATATTGAATAGACATTTTTAGTAGAAATATGTTTCTAGAGACTATTAGTTCCTCATGTTTTTTGGAAACATTTTTCTAATTGGAAATTCTTATTAAAAAAATCATATAATTTTCTAAGTAAAATTTTCCTGCCAAGATGGACTAGAAAACCATATAGAATTTTTTTGAATAAGTATTAGACAGTTGATGCTGTAATATTTTTAGCATAAGGCAATTTTCATAGAAATTTTATGTTTGACATTTTATTTGATAAAAATTTATCGATAAGTATAGTAATATATTAGATTGATTATTAATTTTTATTTATTTCCCTAGAAGAGGCAAAAAGAGGTCCATTTAATTTTCCTAAAAAAATTTTAAAATATTTCTTGTAATTTTCTAGTAAGTCTCTAATAGTAATAGGATTTTATTTAAAGGTGTTTTTGGAAATATGTATCATAGGAAAAACATTTCTAGTTTTTCCTAGAATATAAATTTTCAACTAGGGGCACTAAGGAGGCCATAGTAAATTTATGGCCAGATTTAAAAATTACAAAATAAGTTAGACAACATTTGGGGTAAAAAAGATTAATATTTGTGCATTCTAATCCATTATCGAGATTCAATCCCGAACCTCCCCTATCATTATTTTTTTAAAATGTATGCATAATTTTATATATAATTTATTTGACATATATATATATATATATATATATTATGTAGAGTATTAAATATAGGTTAAACTCGAACTCGGTTAAAATTATTAGACTCGATCTCGATTGCAATTTTAGGCTCGATGCTAGGGTCGGCTCGAGTTCGAGTTCGACATATTTAAATCAAGTTCAGCTCGAACATATGAAGGTTCGGACTCAGCTGGATTTGATGCCACCCTTATGCCCAATTTTAAATAGAGGTCATACCCAATTTTATGTAGAGGTCATACCCAATTTTATGTAAAATGTATGCATAATTTTATATAAATTTTATTTGACATGTATTTTTTGAAAAAAATTTAAATATATGTTGGAGCTCGAACTCCAGACATGTATTTTTTGAAAAGTTTTAATGAATGTTGAAGCTCGAACTCGAATCGAACTCAGTTAAAATTATTGGGCTCGATCTCGATAACAATTTTACACTCGAGGTTGGGCTCAGCTCGAGCGCGAGTTCGAAATATTTAAATCAAGTTCTGCTCGAATATTGATAGGTTCAGGCTCGGCTCGATGTTACCCTTACTTTGAGGCTATTAATGACATAGATTGGGCTCATTAAAAACGAGTCATGGTTAAGTCTGTGCTTGTATACGTTACCAACATAAGCTGTATATTGCGAAAGTAATAATGGGTTTATTAATCATAACAATGAGTATTTGCTGGAAATTAGCAAAACATTATCTGGTTCTGGTTGCTCCTCATGCGGATTTTTAATTTTTGTAAATAGTGTTCGCCTTCGCTGCCTCATTAGAAGTTTCACAGGATCATCAATTCTCCCAGAGTCCCCTCCTAATAGTAGTTTCCTTTGTTAGATTCGAAGACTTTGACGAAGTCCACGCTTCTTCCTTAAAGCTTCCTTCTACGCTCCGTAAATGAAGCGACGGTGTATTTTCTCATTTCAGTTTGTTCCCTTTCTCTCGTCGGTCTTCAGCTTTGAAATCCCTTTGACAAGGAAACCTCCAGCTTTTCACCCTTTCGGAGGCCTCAATTTCCAAAACCAGGAGACATGACACCTCTTCCCGCATGAAATCCCGCTAAGCCGATCGGGATTCTATGAGTCGTCGCCTTCTCCCCACGAGGAATATTCATCCAGAAAGGATGGAGAAACTGAATGGTAAGTGTCGAAGCCATTTCTGTTTCGTCGTCCTCTCCGTCTCCCTTTTCTGGTTTTTCTTCTATTATTCCCATTCCTCAACCTTGGCCAGAAGCATTCAATCCATCGTCCCTTACAGTTACGTTATTGCTTCCTCCCGAGTCGACTCGCTGCCACCGGAATCCATCGGGCCCCGGACGTTGGCCAGAAGTCCAAACGACGCAGGGAAAAAATCCTTCCGGTCAGCAGCTCCAAATGGAGGTCCCGAATCTTGCACGCCTCAGACAGCTCAGTTGGGGAAGAACGACGTTTGCCTGCAGGAATCCATGAACCGAGCATCAGCTGCAGAGGACCACGAGGTTGAAAATAGTAATTCCGGTCCAAAAAAACCCATAAAAGATAGAAACCCGGTTCGTGCAAATGGTGACGCGGGGGGAGTTAGAACGCACGATCAACTCCCAGTCACAAACCAAACCGTCGATGACTTGCGCGTTTCGGAAAAACGGTCCGTGAAACTGAGGAGGGAGTCCTGCTCCGGTCGATACATCTATGTTCACCGCCTTCCGAACCGGTTCAACATGGACATGCTGAAGCAATGTCAAACACTGAGCATATGGACGGATATGTGCCGCTTCACCTCTAATGGCGGGCTTGGTCCCATGCTTCGAGACAAGGACCGCGTCTTCTCCAAAAAGGGCTGGTACGCGACTGACCAATTTTCCCTCGATGTAATCTTCAACAGGAGAATGAGACAGTACCGGTGTTTGACCGACAATTCCTCTGAAGCTTCGGCGATCTTCGTACCATTTTTCGCTGGCTTAGACGTAGCTCGCTATCTGTGGGGATACAATGTTTCAGTGCGCGATTCTGCTGCTCTGGATCTCATGAACTGGCTGGCGGCGAGGCCCGAGTGGAAGAAGATGGGGGGTCGTGACCATTTTCTCGTAGCAGGGAGGATAGCTTGGGATTTTAGAAGATTAACAGACGAAGAATCGGATTGGGGCAGCAAGCTTTTGCTGCTGCCAGAAGCCAGGAACATGACTATATTAGTTATAGAATCGAACCCTTGGAGCAACAACGATTACTCTATACCATACCCAACTTATTTTCATCCATCCAAAGACAGCGAGGTATTCTCATGGCAGAGTAGGATGAGAAAGCTGAATCGCCCTTGGTTGTTCTCCTTCGCCGGAGCTCCACGGCCAAACATGACCGCCTCGATTCGCAATAACCTTATCAGACACTGCCAGGCTTCCAGGAGGTGCTGGTTTCTTGACTGCGACACCTGGAAAGACGAGTGCCGGACACCGAGTAATGTGATGAAGATGTTTCAGAGGTCCATTTTCTGTTTACAGCCTCCGGGGGACTCCTATACTCGCCGATCGACCTTCGATTCGATGCTGGCGGGATGTATACCGGTGTTCTTCCATCCCGGCTCAGCTTATGTTCAGTACAGGTGGCATCTGCCGAAGAATCATTCTAATTACTCCGTGTTTATACCGGAGAGGGAGGTGAGACAAGGAAAGACTAGCATAGAGAGGACACTGCTTGAGATTCCTGAAGAGAGAGTGAGAACGATGAGGGAGACGGTTATAGGTTTAATTCCAAGGCTAATATATGCAGACCCAAGATCTAGATTGGGGAAACTTGAAGATGCGTTTGATATAGCTGTTAGAGGAGTAATTGAAAACGTAAATAAGGTGAGGAAGGGGAGGAGGAAAAGCGGACCGACCGAGGATTTTACTGAAGAGCAACGGAAGTGGAAAAATGACTTGATGGGTATCGAGGAAGACGATGAATGGGATTCCTACTTCACTGCACCAGACACCGCTGAACGCTATCTTTCGTTATGAATCCCAGAGCCATGTTTCCGCAGTTGAAAACTGTAAATTTTATACTTCGCTACACAAATACAGATTGTATACTCTCGAGTGCTGTTGCACTTCTTAGAAAATTTGAGCTAGTTTTATAGTTCCTTTTTCAACTTCTGTTTTCTTTCCCTGTGATCTCTTTTCTTCCGTCTTCAGAGCAGATACTAATGAGTTCAAAACCTTCATCTTGTATCACCTGGGAAAACGCTCGCGTTACTGCCGTCTCTGGTACGGTATTGCCTTCGAACTCCAAGTGCGCCTGGACGCCACCATTGGAATAATCGTCGATGCGGAAAGCATCTTAACCCAGGCATCCCAGTGAGTCGAAATCATATATCTAAACAACGATTTTTCTAGTCAAATGATAGATTCTCCTAATGCAAATCACTTCTCAAAGTAAATCTTCTGTTTCAGTGCTTATTTTTTGTAAAAACATGGCTTTTTATTGCAAAATCATTGTTGTTTTAAATCCCTATTTTATGAAAATCACTACTTTATTTTGAGAAATTTAAAACCAATCACTGATATTTAAGAACAAGTCATACACTGTTTTTTAGCAGTTTATGAGATTACCGTTTAAAAGAAGACAAACAAAAGAGTTTTTCATTATTTTTTCCGTCTCTAGTTGACCTGAAAAAAATGATCAAGGTGACGAAAAACAGAAAGGCTGTCTCCACTGGATCCTTCAAAAACCCTTCTTCTTTCTAATATGATCGGGTTCACTTGATATACAATCGGGTGACTAGGTGTTCGTCATCAACCTCTAAACACATATTAGGTTTTCGATTTTCCTTCTGTCACCTCTGAAAATCTCTTCTGTACCAAAGTGAAAATCTCTTCTGAAAATCAGTCATTAGTGGGATTTGACTTACGAAACAGAGTGCTTTGATCTCCTCACTTTGGTACTAGATGTTGGAAAGCAAACTTGCCAAGTCGATCGGCATGAGGAGGAACGGAAGAGAAGATGAGGAGCAATCATGTAGGATGGGATCAAAGTGCTTGCCAAGGCACTATGATTATTATGAAATATAATAGAACAGTCTAACAACTAAGTAAAAAATTCAACAATTGATGAAACCAGATCATCACAGTAGTAGCAGTAACTAAGACCTGATCACAGCCTCAGTGGTAGAACGAGCAACAATCTTTTAGTTATGACTCTTCCAAGAAATAAAACTAACACCAAGTTACATATAGACCGCTCAAAAACCAGAGTCTCAATATCACCAATCCAGTCAAAATCCAAGTATCAATTAACTAACTCAAAACAATGGTACTTATCAGAAACCAAACTGCTGAAGCTCTATGAAATTTAAGGAATCAAGACTGAGATGCCTGTTTCAAGTCATTTATAGATTTCTTCAAATGACAAACATAACGATCTCGATCTTATTTAACAGGACCCATCAGTTGCTCCTTGAACACAGTTTCAGATAAATCTTTATCTAAAAAAACATAATTTACATGTTTGTTTAAAGGCCAATTGAATGTCAATGTAATACTAAATAATGAGAAATGGAACAATCTTCACTGACGAACTGAAGGTTTCGGGGGTGGCAACTAGTTGAGCCAAGCTCAAATTCTAGAAAGTTAGCTTTCCTCAAATTGTAACCACCAAGCTTGAGCTCCTGGTTGAGGCTATATATGAGCTCAATCTCAGCTCAAGTACAACTATATGAGCTTGTCAAGATGCCTGGGGCAAGAACTATGTTATAGACCCAATAGTGAGCCAAGTCAGGCTGAGACACCGTGGCCGAGTTAATTACTCTAACTGAGTTAGCTATGTAGCCATTTAGTTTATTTTCATGTTAAATGCCTAGAAGGGCAAAATTGTAATTCTCTCTGGAACCATAGATCATGAGTCCTATTTAAGGGACGTTATGGAATGAAATGAGGAAGTAGAATTTGAAACAAAATAGGACAAGGTTTTCCTTCGACGAACCTAGGTTGCGGAGTCCCTCAGAGCCATAGGTTACGGTCTCCCTTAGAGCCAGGTTATCCATCGTCGTTCTTCCTCCTCTTCGTTCTCTTCTTCTTCGTTATCTTCTTCATCTTCCCCTGTGAATCTCCGTGTTGATCTGGGACCATAACAATTTGGTATCAGAACAGGCGCTAAGTCGCGAGTTCGATTCCCCGCGGCGAGAGTCCTGAGCGAAGGGGGGGGACCTAGCAGAAACTAGAGTGGGCCGCCGCTAGAGTGTGGCCATCGTGGTAGTCGACTCGTGAAGGTGGGTGTGATGTTATGGTCCTGGGTTAAATACTTATGTCTTCCGCTCCTAACAGGCCGGTCTTTTGGGTAGTATTGGCTAGGTACTTATGATTCTTTGGAAAGTGATCTCAACCAAAATGATGTTGTTGAGTTCGTTGGAGTATTCACTTGTGACCCAGCACTTGTTGTTCCTAAGACTGATTCAGATGAGCTCATGGATGGCATTTGTGATGATGCTTTGGCTCAATTGCCTTCTAGTAAGATTCCAAGGCTGCATTGTTTAATACATTGAAAGCTTGCTGTTCTGGAATTCCTTATTGGCTCCCCTGTCACTGAGCCAAAACCCAGTTTGATAAGAGGGATTCGAGCAACATTGCTTAGACATCTTACTTCTGTTCTTAGCAATGATGGTGTAGCAGCTCAATGCATGGTATTGCATCTTCTGTCCAAGGTCCATGCTAGAGTTGATTCTGTTGCAGTGGGGAAGTTGTCATTGAACCTATGTGCTCTTAATGCTGAGAGTGTTGCAATTTTTGTTAGCCAACTTCATCTTGTGCTCCCGAGTATTCTGCCATTCTCACAAAGTATACCCCTCACTGTGGAGCACCTACACATAGCCACCCTTACACCCCGCACAGATTATCACAATAACAGGCTGCTAACTGGAGCTTTGCAACTGGTGAGAGGGTCCCACTTCACATTTGATGAGACGAAGGATAATTTCAGGAACCCTCAACTCTGTTGGAGTTGCTAATGTGAGACTGCTCAACAATCTTATGGAATGTCACCAGGTTGAAACTGAGTTTGATTACTATAAAATGGAGATGCCTGCAGATGTTCAGTTACTAATCCTGTCAGAAGGTATCTCTAGCATCTTACCTGTTGATTTGGTACTGCCATTCCGACCAGTTGGTGTCACTTATGTCAGAAGCCCCATTGACTTGAAATCGTACACAAAACCGCGAGATATACAAGCTTTCTCCCAACTCATGTTATCAGAAGCAGGCTACATGCTCAAGACAGCATTCAGATCTGGGGCAATTATGGGCTTTCTGCTTGTTGCTAATGGTCTTTTGGTGCTTTTCATTGCCATAAACCTCTTCAAGCTGTATTATGGAGATGACTGAGAAGGCCTTTTTGAACCAATTACTGGTTATGGCCTTGGTGGGTCATCCATGGCTCTATTTGGGAGAGTTGGGGGAGGAATCTACACGAAAGCTGCAGATGTTGGTGCCGTTCTTGTTGGGAAAGTTGAGAGAAAAATTCCCGAGGATGACCCAAGAAACCCTGCTGTGATTGCGGACAATGTTGGTGACAATGTTGGAGATACAATTGTCAGGACATTTGCCGTCGGCGGCAACTGGAAATGCAATGGGACTACAGAGGCCGTGCAGAAGATTGTCACTACTCTGAATGAGGCTCAAGTCCCTTCGAAAGATGTTGTGGAGGTGGTGGTACGCCCTCCGTTTGTGTTCCTTACCCTTGTAAAAAGTCTACTGCGTTCTGATTTTCATGTTGCTGCACAAAACTGTTGGGTGAGGAAAGGGGGTGCATTCACAGGAGAAGTTAGTGCTGAGATGCTTGTCAATTTGGGAATTCCATGGGTTATTATTTGCCATTCAGAGAGAAGATGTCTACTGAATGAATCCCATGAATTTGTTGGAGACAAGATTGTTTATGCCCTTTCTCAAGGTTTAAAGGTGATTGCTTGTGTTGGTGAGACACTTGAGCAGCGAGAATCAGGACGCACCATGGAGGTGGTAGCTGCACAAACAAAGGCCATGGCAGATCGTGTGAAGGACTGGACGAATGTTGTTATAGCTTATGAGCCTGTTTGGGCGATTGGAACTGGCAAGGTTGCATCTCCTGCTCAAGCTCAGGAAGTGCATTATGAATTAAGGAAATGGCTTCATGAAAATGTTAGTTCAGATGTAGCAGCAACAACCAGGATTAATTATGGAGGTTCTGTTAATGGCGCAAACAGTGAGGAACTAGCAGGACAGCCTGATGTTGATGGGTTCCTGGTTGGTGGAGCTTCTCTTAAGCCTGAATTTGTGGATATCATAAAGTCTGCCACAGTGAAACAAGCTGCATAAATGGAAGGGAGGTAGGAGGTGTGTGAGCTGCTTACATACTCAGAATTGATTTGTTTAGACTTCTGATGAATCCTTTGCACTTGCGGAGATCTGATCTACTGCTCTTTCCTAGAGCTTAAATAAATTGTTCCAATACCGAAATTTTGCAAAAAAAAAAAAATAAATGTTTCTTTTGCAGGTGGAACCAGCAGGACCGTTTCGCACCCCACAAAATTTATGATGGACACAGTTCAGGTGGGTGCTACTTGGGTTGATGTAGATCAAGGTCGGCAAGCCTACCCTACCTTCGAGCTCGCGGACAAGCTCGTTCTCTAGGAGGGGTGTGATGTTATAGACCCAATGTGAGCCTAGTCAGGCTAAGACACCGTGGCCGAGTCAATTACTCTGACTGAGTTAGCAATGTAGCCATTTAGTTTATTTTCAAGTTAAAATGCCTAGAGGGGCAAAATTGTAATTCTCTCTGGAACCTTAGATCATGAGTCCTATTTAAGGGACGTTATGGAATGAAATGAGGAAGCAGAATTTGAAACAAAACATGTCAAGGTTCTCCTCCAACGACCTAGGTTGCGGACTCCCTCAGAGCCGTAAGTTACGATCTCCTTTAGAGCCGGGTTATCCATCGCCATTCTTCTTCCTCTTCGTTCTCTTCTTCTTCGTTATCTTCTTCATCTTCCCCTGTGAATCTCCGTGTTGATATGGGACCATAACAAACTATCTGTCAAAATATTCTTTCGAGCAATGATATTACACCCCACAGTGCCCTCCCGATTTTCCCTCTCTCATATAGTCCCGTAATATATAAAGATCAGAAATTACAATAATACCCTCCACTTAAGCTATTTTATATATACGATAACATCCCCCCTCAAATGGATGTTGGTAAGTCAACCAACAACAATTTGCCAACCAAAAATTAATGTTGTTGTCGAGTCATTGCTTTGGTGAAGAGATCGGCCACTTGGAGATCCGAAGAAATGTAAGGAAGAGATATCACCCGACTCTCCAAGGTATCTCGGATACAATGACAATCAACCTCAATGTGCTTGGTGCGTTCATGAAAAACGGAATTGGTGGCAATCTAAATAGCATTAGTGTTATCAACATGTAGAGGGGTAGAAGTAGTCTGAAGAAACTCAAGCTCCGCAAGAAGACCATGCAGCTATACAATTTCAGAACAAGCAGTAGACATGGCATGATACTCGGCCTCAATAGAGGATTTAGAAACACGATCTTGTTTCTTACATCTCCAAGAAATTAAAGCATCACCTAAAAACTTACACCAAACCGTAGTAGATCGACTTGTATCTGGACACCCAGCCCAATCAGTATCACAATTAGCAACAAGTTGAAGGGATGAGACGGTAGGAAAGAATAACCCATGAGTAGTAGAACATCGAAGATAGCAGATGATGCGTTGAACTGCAGCAATATGGAGATGCCAATGAGAGGACATAAACTGACTGACCTGATGAACTACAATGAGATATCAAGGCAGGTAGTGGTCAAGTAGATGAAACTCCCAACCAAGCTCCGATAGAGAGTAGGGTCATCTAGACGGTTCCCTTCATCTTTCATGTATTTGACATTGACCTCCATAGGAGTATCAACCGAAGAAGTGTCCTCCAAACCAACCAGGTAATAATATATTGAATATACTTATGTTGGTTTAAGAAAATACCATTGGCCCGATGATGTACTTCCAGTCCTAAGAAGTAGGTGAGTTGGCCAAGATCTTTCATATGAAAAGTGGCATGCAATAACTGGTGAACCTTAGTAATCAAACCACAGTCAGTGCCAGTAATTATAATATCATCCACATAAACCAAGAGAAAGACTATACCCAATGCAGACTTGTGGAATAAGAGAGAAGAATCATACTGACTTTGTGTAAACCTGAAGGTAAGAAGTGTATTGTGAAACTTCTCAAACCAAGCCCGGGGAGCTTGCTTGGGTCCATAAGAGATTGCCTTAGCTTACAAACTTCATGAGGAGAAGAAGTAGTCATACCATAGGGAAGCTTCATGTCGATCTCTTCTTGAAGGTCACCATGAAGAAAGGCGTTCTTCACATCCATCTGATGCAGTTGTCACGACTAGGATGCAGCAATAGCTAAGATAGTTTGAATTGTGGTCATTTTGGCAACAAGAGCAAATGTATCTTCATAATTTATCCCATATTTATGTTTGTTGCCCAGAGCTACTAGGTGCGCTTTGTACCGACCCAAAGAGCCATCAAAGCGAAGTTTTACAGAGAAAACCCATTTACTCCCAAGAGGCTTAATTGTAGGGGGGCAAGGAACAATATCCCAAGTGTGATTCTCCTCAAGAGCTCGAAGTTCTGTTTGCATTGCATTCTGTCAACTCTTATGTTCCATGGCCTATTTGTAACAAGTGGAAAAGGAAATAGAGAATAAGGTAGCCACATGAAAGATAGTGGAGGAGAAACCATACCAATGAGGGAACCGAGAAAGGCGAGTAGACCGGCGAAGAGTGGTGGAAGCAGGAGTAGGAGTAGGAGTAGGAGTAGGCGCCAGGTCAAGATTGTGAGGGGGCACAGAGGAAGTGGAACCAGACTCATGTTGACTATGTCTTTCATACACAAAACCAGGTTTGAACCTTTCCACAATTGTGGGGAATGATCAAAGCTAGGCAGAAGAGATAATGATGCAGATGGCAGCTCAACATGAGATGGAAATAAATATTTATTTTCAAAGAAAACAACATTCCTAGAAACACGTATACGACGAGCATATGGATCATAACAAACATAACCCTTTTGAGGTATAGCATAACCAAGAAAAGTACACTTAACAGATTGAGTTGTGAGTTTATGTCGTTCATGAGTAGGGAGATGCACAAAACAAACACAACCAAATGTCTAAAGATCAGAATATGAAGGAGAATGGCCAAATAACTTTAAAAAAACAAGGAGAAACATGATGTAACGTAGGAGAGGGTATGTGATTGATCAAATGAACCAAAGTAGAAAGCGCTTCACACAAAAAATGCGGAGGAATAGATGATTCAAGTAAAAGAGTTGTGACCACATCAAGAAGGTGATGACTTTTCCTCTCAACAACATTATTTTGTTACGGTGTCGAAGGACAAGAACGCTGAAAGATGTTCCCTTTGCTTTGAAGAAAGTCTTGAAACTCATTAGACATGTATTCACCGCTAGGGGAGGTGGGTGGGGGGTTAGTCAACTTGAAGGACGAGATGATCTTCAACCGCATAACGCCCTTCAACACTTGAAGTCATTAGTGGAGCGCAGATGAAGCTTCATCTCGATGCAGGGGATGAAGGGGTCCTTCATCTCCACAGTTTAATTTTGATCATGTGGAAGAAGGCCTTGTTTGATCTTCTTTGAATTGAAGGACAGGCGACGCTCGATTTTTCCCCTCTCTCTCCTCGCACCCCCCCAATCGCGCGTCGTCATTTCTCATTTTTTCTTCCTCTCTCCTGCATTCCCTCTCTCTTCTCCCTACGCTCCCGACGTCGTTTCTGCCAAAATCGATCTCGTCCTTCGTCTCCGGCCACCGTCTCAATTCCCCCTCGTCTCCGGCCTCATCTCTCAGTCTTCTCTCGGCCTCGCCCTCTCTCTCGCACCCCCTCTCTCGTCTGCGTGACTCTCTCTCGCTTCTCTCTCTCTCTATTCCCTCCCGACCTCCCTTTCTTCTCTGTCTTCTCCCTCTCTTCTCCCTTTCGGCCTCCCACTCCCTTTTCTCTCTGGGTAGTCTCCTTTTCCCCGAAAATACCTTCCGATTTCGTTCGATTTCCCCATTTCCATTTCGATTTTCTTCGATTTTGGACATTTGGGCATCGATTGCTTAATATCTACTTCGATTAAGCATCGATTTCACCCTTTGGCTTCGGATTTCCCCAAATTTCAGAAGGTATGCCTAAACCCTATTTTTTCATTAAATTAGTATTTTATTTGATTTAAATTTATTTTCAGTGCATAATTGGGAGTTATTTGTGCATTATTTTGGGATTTAGGGTTACGGTTTATAGTCTAAATTCTTGATTCGTGTATGGATTATTTTTAGGGTTTGCTGATCGATATTTAAGGGTCCAGTAATTAGGGTTTAGGGTTTATGGTTAAGAATTTAGAGTATTTTAGGGATTAGGGCTTTTAAGGTTTAGGGGGTTTAGGGGTTTTAAGGTTTGGGGAGTTTTGTGTTTTTAAGCTATAAGGTTTTTTGGGTTTAGGGTTTGGAAATAGGGTGTAGGGTTTAGGGTTTAGGACTTTTAATGTATTAAGTTCTGGAATTAGTGTTTAGGGTTTAGAGTTTAGTAGGTGATAGGGTTTAGGGTTTGATGGTTTAGGTTTTTTTTTATGGTTTGTGTTTCGGGTTTAGGGTTTAGGTTAAGGATTTAGGGTATTTTAGGTATTTGGGTTTTTAAGGTTTATGGGGTTTATGGTTTTTAGGGTTTAGGGTTTAGGTTAAGGATTTAGGGTATTTTAGGGATTAGAGTTTTTAAGGTTTAGGGGGTTTATGGTTTTTAAGGTTTTGGGGGTTTTGTGTTTTTAAGCTCTAGGGTTTTTTAGGTTTAGGGTTTTGGGATTTTAAGGTATTAAGTTCTGGAATTAGTGTTTAGGGGTTTTTAGTCCAATTCAAACAAGGTTGAGTCGCCTACACGGGCGTCCATTAGCCAATGAAACCCGACCCTCATCATTGACGACGAGGTACAGTTCGTAGTGACTGTGAAGTTATATGGGGCTTTACCAGGGGTGTTCGGTGAATTTGGACTTGATGTGTGTGTTTTCTCATTGTTTAGTGCATATGCAGTAGTGAAAATAGTTTAATTAATTTGAAATGTTTTAGAATGTTGTTGAGGATTTTTGAAGTGCTATGCAATGTTTTTGCCTTGTAGTGAGGAGATTCGGGTGTTATACATATCCACCACATGGTATTTTCTTTTTTTTGTGGTTTCGATTTAACCCTTCGGCTTTGTTTTTTCTCAAATTTCATAAGGTAAGTCTAAACTCTATTTTTTTTTTATTAATTTAGTGTTGTATTAGATTTTCCTTATAGACAGCTACTTGTGATTTATATATCCTACTTTTGATATTGTTGAGAACTTGTTGAGCAATGCCATTTCAACCATTGTTCTAAGATTTTGTTTTCCAATCTTATTTTTTTTGAAGTAGGAGACTTTTGAGTCTGGAGATCTGCTTGAGAATGTCTCATCAGGGCAATATTTATATCCCTATTCAAAAGTTTTAGATTGTTAAAAGTAAACTAGTAAAGAATTGGCCCTTTTTTTTTACCATAATCATAGATTTATTCTGGATGTTCTTACTTGCATGTCAGGGCAATGCGGATGATGTAACAATTGCAGTATTGAAGGAGTTGCCTCCTCTACAAGAGAAAGATCAATCAAGGGGAAGATTTGGAGTTCAGTTAATAAGGGGAATTGGACGAGGAACAACTAGCATGAAGAGAAACAATTATAGTTTGTAAATTTATAATGGATTTATAGTTTTTATTTGGGCGATTGTAAATTGATAGTGATATTTCATTTAATTTTGTTGTGTTTGATTATTGTATGGAGTTTATTTATAATGTTATGCAGTGTATAGAGTGTTTAGACTATTTTATGGAGTGTATATAAACAATTTCATGGAGTGTTTATGGAATGTATAGACAATTTTATGGAGTGTTTATGGAGTGTTTATGCAGGTGTATGTATATTGATTATGCCCAATTTTAAGTAGAGGTTATGCCGAATTTTATACAGGTATTATATACATAGATTATGCTCAATTTTAAGAAGAGGTTATGCCCAATCTTATACATGTATTATATATATAGGTTATGCCTAATTTTATGTAGAGGTCATATCCAATTTTATGTAAAATGTATACATACAGCGACGATTGCGATGGTCTTGAGGATGTGGGTAGCCAAGTAACATGCTTTCGGAGGCAGAGTACATTAGAATCCACAAGAACCGCACAATTTCAAGATGCCATATCGACTTCCACGTGGAACGATAAATGGTGGTTGTATCTTATTACTTTTGAACATGTGTCGTTTATATGTACTAAACTTGTAACTTGATGATTTTAATATTAAAGCACGAACTCGTTATTAGAATAATCTTTTTTTGGGTTATTAATAAAGTTGTATATGTATTTATTTATTATTTTTGTTCAATTTTATTACTATATTAAACTTCATATTTAAATCTCTGGTAAATAAAATATAATTAAAGTATGCATTTAATTAATTAATTACATTTAATTTTTTCAAAATATATTATTAATTAGTAAAAAATCTATCTTATGTTATTAATATAATACTTTTTATTCATTAATCATAATTTTTTTTATTTACTCTATTGTATTAGTGATTTAATAGTGGTAATTAAAATACTGTTAACTCAAACACTTGGTTTAATTAACTTATTTTTATAATTAATAAAATCAATAGTATTAAATTTCTAAGATGAAGATGAAGATGAAGTTGTCTACACTAACACCCTATTTCAAAGATTTTGAAGATGAAGTTGTCCACACTAACACCCATTTCAAAGATGAAGATCATATAGATGCATAAGATGAAGATGAAGATGAAGATGAAGATGAACATCAAATTTTCCTTTGCATCAAGGTGATGATTTTTCCTCTCAACAACACTATTTTGTTACGGTGTCGAAGGACAAGAACGCTGAAAGATGATCCCTTTGCTTTGAAGAAAGTCTAGAAACTCATTAGACATGTATTCACCGCTAGAATAAGAGTGCAAGACCTTGATGCTGGCAGAGAATTGAGTCTCAAGAAGCGCAAGAAAGCACTTAAAGACTAAAAAAAACTTCGGCCTTAGCTCGTAGAAAGTAAACCCAAGTAAAGCGACAAAAGTCATCAATAAAAATAACAAAGTACATGTAATGTGCATGAGAAACAATAGGTGCAATCCCCCAAATATCGAAATATCGTAAGGCATGAGATGCATGATGAGGAACAGGTAGAAGGGAATTCCATGATAGAAGGGAATTGTAACAGATTCGTAAATCTTCTTATTGACAACTCATCCCACCATAAATCGATCCTTAATTTCTATTGTTTACAGCTCATACTAACAATCCCTCTCAAGTTGGTGCATAGATATTTGTCATGCCTAACTTAACAAGTGAGTTATAGAAATTTTTTTACTAATATCTTGTGTATGTATATCTGCCAATTGATCTTCAGACTTAACAAATGTAAATCGAATTATCTTGGCTTCAAGATTTTTTTTGATAAAATGTCTATCCACAACGTGTTTGGCTCAAATGTGTTGAACTAGATTATGAGAAATATCAATGGCTGCTTTGTTATCACAAAACAAGCTCATTACGGCATTAGGAGCAAATAAAATCTCGATTATCAATTTTTTAAGCCAAAGTAGTGTTGGCCCATGTGGCTTCTCAAGAGGGCGGTGAATTGAGTTATTCAAATTAAAACCAATTTATGTGTATAATCAAAATATCTTGCATAAAAAAAATTCAATATAAATAACAACAAGCATACACCACAGGGACAAAAAGATTTTTTGTTATCGATGTTTCCTTAGTGGTAGTCATCACCCAAGAACCATTGTTTGGGAAATTTTCCACATTACACTCTAATAGCTAAAAAATTGCAAAGAGATTTTGGCTCTCTTTGGCCACGTGCAACTCAATACATGATTTTTACACAAATCAATCTCCCCAGGAGATTGCTAGTAGATTCTAGCTCTAGCAAGGCCTTTTTATCTAGATTAGCAGGTTCTAGACGAACCTTTCACAATATCATAAAAAGAAAGGGAAAAATTACACCCTTACTTGGAGAGATGATTTTCCTTGAGATGTTCAAGTTGCCTCTTCCTTTATAGCACGTTGTAAATAGATCTAAGGAGCTTGTACTATGATGTATGCAAGGATGATTGAAAAAGATTGAAGATATTTCAAAGATAAGGCTTTCTCTCTTTATCTTTAAAACACTTTTGGTGGGACTTTGAAAGATAACGGTTTGTACTCCTTTACTCATGGTTTATTGGGGTATTTATAGCTTCCCCAACTCAAACTAGCCGTTATTTGCCTATTTTAAAAAAATCGATCATTGGTTGATCGATCAATCAATCATAATGGCTACATTTATGTCAAATAGTGACTTAATGATCGATGGACTGATAGATCAATATGTTACCGTTGGTCCAAAAAAGTTAAGTTGATCAACTATTGCCAGTGGTTGAATGATAAATTGCGAGTCCCTCTGGTTATGCAATACAAGTATGATCAATCAGTGTATTTTCATTTGATCAATCATGCTTGAAGTCCCTTACTGGAATGGTTATGATTGATCAATCAATCTGGAGGGATGATCGATCATTCCATGCAAATTTTGCTTGCCTAGACAACTATGATTGATCAATCTCTGAGGGATGATCGATCATGAGTTATAGCATGAAATGGCCATGCCCTCAATAATCGATCAATCGACTATGGTTGATCAATCATGATTTATATTTCTAGCTTGCACAGTTTTCGATGATCTATCACAATCAGTGACTGATTGATCATTCCAATGCCAAATTAAAGATGTATATTTTATAAAGCATGGGAATTCCTCTCTAAGCACTTTAACATGTTTCTAAGTTATGTGTATGATGATTCTAAACATGTCTATATGCAATTTATATTCTAAAGCTCCAATCTCAAGCACTCACAAGGAAGAAAACAATGAGAAGGCTCGAGTTCAAGCATCATAGACAAACAATTAAATTCAATCAATTTTTGGAAGAGAGTATTCTAAACTCGACTTCAGCACAGGACGACGACAATACCTTTTGCTTTTTGCTTATTCATGTGACCAGATTGCCTCGTACAAAGGTAAAATAACCTAAGGTGGACTTCCTGTCAAAAATATTCCTAGCCCAATATGCATTTGTGTAACCATCAATGTTTAGATGATGGTTCTTGGAGAACAAAAGCCCTTTTTTTCTTGAAGAAGACTTTAAATAGCGAAGAATATGAATTAAAGCTCCCATATGATCTTCACTGGGACAATGTAAATTGACTTACTATGCTTACAACATAAGTAATATTTGGTTGAGTATGGGATAAATAGATTAGCTTACCAACCAATTTTTTATATATTTCTTTATTGGCTAGCACCTGATATGTGCACTCTCCAAGTTTATGATTTTGGACAATTAGAGTGTCGATCGGCTTACAATCTAGTAATCCTGGTTCTGATAGCAAATGTAGCACATATCTCCTTTAAAATAGCAATATACACTTTCTTGATCCTACTACTTCAATTCCCAAAAAATACTTTAGTCTTCTTAGATTTTTCATTTCAAATTCAGATGTCAATTGTTCTTGTATGCTAGAGATTTCTTCTAAGTCATCTCCTGTAATAATCATATCATCTACATAGATTATTAGAGTTGTTACCTTTCCTAGTCGATGTTTCAAAAATATAGTATATTTTGAGTAGCTTTGTTTAAAACCATATTTTCTCATAGCCAAGCTAAACCAACCAAACCACGCATGAGATGATTGTTTTAGCCCATATAGTGCATGTTGCAACTTACACACAACCTTAGTTTCTGTGGAAGCAATATACCCTAGTGGGATATCCATGTAGACATCCTCCACAAGATTACCATGAATAAAGGTATTATTTGAGTCAAACTGATGCAAAGGCTACAAGGGACAAAAATACTCGAATGGTATTTAGTTTTGCACTAGTGAGAAAGTCTCTTGATAATTAATGATATATGTTTGTGTATATCCTTTCACCACAAGTCTTGCCTTATATCTTTTGATGGAGCCGTTTGCCTTGTGCTTAATAGAGAAGATCTATTTGCACCCGACTATTTTCTTTTCTTTCGGTAATGAAACCAGAGTCCATTTATCATTTTTTTTTTGTAGAGTCTCCATTTCTTGTTTAATGCCTTGAACACACTTTAGATCTGATAAGGCTTCTTGTATTCCACTGGGAACATTACATTAGGATAATGTATGCATAAACACTTTAAGAGGTTTTAAACACCTTTGGGTAGACACGTAATTCACAATCGGGTATCGTGAACTCCTTTTCCAAGATCTAGGGAGTATCAATTTGGAAGATTGTTATGATTATATATGAAAGGTAAATTACAACAAGTAGAAGTATCCGAGTTATTAACAAGAGGTTTAGTAGGAGAGTTTACCTCAAGAATATTGTCACGAGATTGATCTACATCTTTGGGTACAGAGGAATGAGGGGGTTCATTCTTGGATTCAGATACTTGAAAAATACCAGTAGTTCTTTCTTCCTCATTAATTACCAAAAAAATCTCTTCACTCATCAAATTGTCTTCAAATCCTGGTCACTTCTGCCAAATCTGCTCTTCACTTTTGATCTCCCCATGAAGAGGAACACTCGTATCGATGAAGGAAAAAATGTCTTTGATTCTAAGAAGGTAACGTCCATAGTGACATAGGAGCGCTTAGTGACAGGGTTGTAACATCAGTATCCCTTTTTACCTGTGTCATACCCTAGAAAAATATAGCACATTGGACATGGATCAAGCTTAGTGCACTGAGCTTTATGAAGATAAACAAAGGTCACACATCCAAACATTCATGGAGGTATCACGAAAATGGAAGGTAAAGAAACATGGCTAAAAAAAATCTATAAGGGGGTCTTAAAATTCAACACTTTAGATGGCATTCAATTTAACAAGTAAATTGTTGTAGTCACAACATCTTCCCAGTATTGCTTGGTATATGTGATCCAATCAAGAGGGCCCAGGTTGTTTCTTCGATATGCCTATTGTCTCATTCAACAACTCCATTCTATTGTGGCATATGGGCTCAAGAAGTTTCATGTAGAAGACCATGAATTTCAAAATAAGCTTGTAGTTCATGATTGACATATTCTCCTCCATTATTAGATTAGAGAATCTAAATTTTAGATGAAAATTGTGTCTGAACAATTACATGAAAGAATCAAAAGACACAAAAATATCGTCTTTATGTTTCAACAGGTATAACCAAGTCATTCGAATGCAATCATCTATAAATAAAATTAACCATCGGACACCAGAGGGAGTGGTAGTAGAAGGGCCCCAAACATCAGAGTGAATTACAGCAAAAAGAATTCACTTTTATGCAAGCTTACTGGATAAGGTACATGATGGTTTTTTGTCAAAATGAAGACAGGACATTTAAAATCCTATTCATGCAACTCTGAAAATAAATCTAGAAACAAATACTTCATATACGGTGCCATAGTCAAATTTGTCGCTCCTTGACATTAGTTGCATGTTGTATATGATTAGTTTTTCCAAATCTAACCATGTAGTAAACCACACCTCCCCCCTCCCTTAGTACCATGCTGAATGATCTCCTTGGTGATAATATCCTGAAGAAGATAAAAAGTGGGATAGACTAGTGCATCACAATTTAATTCATCAGTAGCTTGACCAACTGACCTTAATTTATTTGAGAGGGATGGAACTGGCAAGGTACTAGATAAGGAGAGTGAGGGTTATAAAACAATAGTTCCAACTCCTATAACAGGATATATAACTCCATTAGCATTTGCAATGCTAGTTTGCCTTGGTTGAATAACTTTGATAAGATCATTTGGATCTAATGTCATGTGGTCGGTTTTCCCTGAGTCAATTATACAACCACTGTAATCACTCCTTTTAGAACTAAGTAATGCATACCCACAATTACCATGGTCATTGAGAGCATCTATTGTTAATTCCATGTGTGAGATAAGAGATAATTGAGGTTCTGCATTCACTAGAGCAGCCTATCCTCTGCCTCCATTGGAGGTAGCTTCAATTTGTTTCCAAACCTTGAATTTATTCCACCATTCTGGATACCCAAGTAAATTAACACAAGTTTCATGAGTATGCTTCATTTTTACACAATAAGTACATCTTCCTTCTGATTTTCTTTTTGTCTCAGAAGGGGTATTCGATTTTCCATTTCCTGTAGAAGGGGATATATGGAGTAAAGATGGTTATTGTTGTTCCATCTTGATTCCTTTAGAAACCATAACAGCATCAGTTGTATTTTCAGTTCCAGTTATCATTACCGCATGTCTCAGATCTTCTCTTCTTACATAAGCATAAGCTTATTCTACCGTTGGAAACAGTGGCAGTTGTAACACATCACTTTGAATCTTATCTAGTCAATCATCCAACCCATCAAGAAAAGTATAGACTCTATCTTTTTTTAAGATGGAATTATATTTTGAAATATCGACCTCACACTCCATCGGGTTCGATCTACGAAGATCAATTTCCTTCCACAAGCCTTGAAGATCATTGTAATATTTTTCAATAGACCCTCCAGGTTGCCTCATTCTAGTCACCCTCTTTTTTAAATCATATACTTGGAAAACATCATTGCCATCATAAAAGGTTATAGCAATAGAATCTCATACCATTTGCCACCTACGTTTGTTGTCTCTAGAGCGGCATATGCTTCCTCGATGCCTGTGAGAGAAGCTTGCTACGGTCTTTGTTCTGCACGTCGATGAGGATGAACAAGAAGAGGAAGAAGGAGCTTTAAAAAAATCCAGAATATGTTTGTTTGAATCAATAAAAGGGAAAAGAAAATGGAATAGAACTTTTGATGGAGGGGTTATCGTTGGTGTGTAACAAATGGGAAATGCAACTGTTTGGGAGTGTAGCAACGGGACAAGAAGCTGCTATGGCTGCATGCGACAAAGGTCATTGTTTTTGTCACTGGAAACGAAGGGAACCAAATAGTGTTTGGTATAACATTTTCTTTTGAAAATTTTGTGTGGAAGGGAGTGAGTGAGGAGTTTGCTACGACTAATCATCAAATAGAGTGAGCAAGCTAAGCAACCTTTGCTGGGTAGAGGCTGCCAAAGATGAACTAGGGAAGAAGACGATGAATGAGAAGGTGTTCAACAGTGGAGCCACTGGAAGACAATTGTTGATTTTCAGGATTCCATAGATCAATCACATTGTTATGCAATGGATAGAAGAAAGAAAGTGAAGTAAAAGGAAAAATAAAAGAAACGACTAAGGAGAGCGAAAGAGAGCACATTGAGAAAAAAGGAGAAATAATTAGGGCCCTTAAGCTCTATTTATTGAGTCCAAAAATACCAATATTACAAGTATGCCCTTCACCCTAGTAAGAGTGAATAAGAGACAAAAACATAAACTAATTACATCAATGGCAATCCAACTTATTCATATCTTCCTACACTCCCCCTCAAGCCGGGAGGTAATGACACTAATCCCAGCTTGAAACAAATAACATAGATGTAGTAATAAGCTCCTCCATCAATGTTGTCCCACTAATGAGTAAGAAATCGAGTACCGACTCTCAAAGAGTAATAATGGGTAATAAATCATAAACCAAAACCAACTTCAAAGGAATTTGAACAAAATATAGGAATAATAATTACTCAAGTGGGTAAGGCCTGTCATTCATAAGACGAAGATAAAAACCCAAAGGTACCAATCAAAAGTTGCACATGACTTAAAAACACCCATATATATAAAAGGGACCAACCAAAGCAACACACCAAAAGGTTGGCCAAATGAGATAAATGAGAGTTTAATAAAAGAGGGTAGAAGAAAGGTTGCCAAATAATAAAAGGGTAATGTGGAATCAACGTAAGATAAGGTGAAATGTGCTTTATTTTGCAAAATAACTCAAATTCTTCATCATATGAACCAACGCCAACAACAGTTAGTAAATAATGAACTCAAGGCAAGCAACTGGGGATTTTTTCTTCAATAATAATATTCAATTAAAGAGACACAATAGCAATTGCGGTAATGAGCCAATGTCCAAATAACATATACCAAAAATATTGTTTTATAGCAACGGATAACTGGTAGGTAGTAAAAGTCCTCAAGAGCAATAAGGACACATGTGATAACTTGCAGTGATTTCATCCTTGACAAAAAAGTAACAATAGGTTGTTCACCAAGTAATAAGCTCGATCCGCGTAATAGACTGCCAATAATAAGAACTGAATAATAAGCTAAGGTATAACTCCAGAACTAAAAAAATTTTGAAATCGAGTAAGCGACTCCATATTATAATTGTTGAACCATTGATTTGTTGCAAATAAGCAACATCATGAAACCTAGATTCTTCAACTGGAATCCAATTTTGTAATCTTCAATTTTTGTTATCCAAACACCATTCACAAAACACTTGTTGACCATCTGATATAGATAGTCCTAATTTGATGGGCTTTATATCCCCATTAGTAGGAAATATTTGTATATCAGCAATATATCATCAATGTAACAAAATACAAATTTATTACCACCAATAAACACCAAAAGCCTCTTGGACAACAAGAGACTTCAATAATAACCAGAATTATGTTTGTTGATAATCAATATATCAAAAAACGCAAATACGTATACTAGATAACAGCATATGATAATCAATATAAGAGTGAGAAAATCAAATCCTTATGTTGAACTCACGTGTGCATCCATGATACCCTAATTATTGACCACCTAGATTCAAACAAAAGATGGAAAGGTGTTGATTAAATCCCATTGCTGATTCACCAGCTTGATAAAAACATCCAACTGAAACTGCAACATGTGGAAGTCATCTTTATGCTGGAATTCAAAAGAACAAAAAAAAAGCAAGTACCAGAATAGCAGAGGCACGTTGATGGATCTTCATCATGCTGGAATTTAAAACCATGTTGATTCTCCAGTTAGATAAATACATCAAGAGAAGCAATGTCACCCAATTATCTCCGCACCAAGTGTATTTCAATTAAAACAACAATCACCAATGAAAGTTGAGGTATCAATGCCCCTTCATCAAGCAGCAACATCACCAATAACAGCACCAAGTGTTAGAATTCAAGAGAGAAGAGAAGGCAACAACTGCTTCTCTTATGAAAGCAAGTGACTGTGTGGTCTGCTTTGCTGAAGTATGGCGGCAACGTGTTGATAACCATGCCTTGAAAATGGATTAAAAGGCCTTTTGACAGGAGATTCAATGACCGGTGGCAACAAGCATCAAGATTCAGGTGGACAGAGCAGCAAGAGTTGTTGCCTATTAGGAAAGGTAGAATTGCAGAGAGCAATCTAAATCTATTATGAAACTACCTTGGTTTCAAACTTAATCGTCTCTAAACAAAAATCTCATTGTCTGTATAAAGTCTACTACTGGTAATCAACGTCTGCAAATACCTCTCCAACAAGAGAAGATAATTAGCGCCAACATCAAAAAGAAATCACTTTTTTAAGCAGCAGATAACTTACAATGCCAGCAGCAAGAAGATCATCTCTACTATAAGCAACAGATAGCAACAATGTCAACTAAAAGAAAATAATCTCAAAGGCTCACGTGCAATAATTTCAAAGGTTGAAAGAGCTATATCACTCTCTAATGATCATAAACCAAACAAATGGCTGCTACAAAGTCATCTCCTTTACTCTGTTGTTGTATCCATGCAGATAAAGAGGAACAAAGTGATTTTCAACTCCAATGCCTACACCAAGTAAGATAGGGCCGATGGTGAGCATAACAATGTTAACAGGAACAACATTAATGACTACACCCTAGAAAAAAACTAGTAGTGTAAAACAGAAGACAATAGAAGACAATAGACAAGACGGGTTCAAATTTCTAATTTGATAAGTTTATGATTAGAACAATTAGAATAGAGAATGACTTGATAAGGATTCTATCTAATTGTTGTAACTTCTTGAAAAACAGGAGTGTTGATAAGCCATAGATACTCAGAGATCACCAAGAGATAAGATACAATATATTTTGAATCACATGCAACCACAACCCAGGGAAGAAAACACGGGACAGAAAAAAATCATGATGTAGTGATTGGATCACCGAGTTGTTCTTTCCTTTGTAAATCGCTCTGATACCATGATAAAACAAAGAATCCTTTATTTCAAATTATTTTTCTCTTTGATTTACAATGTATATAAAACACAATACAAAGGGAGAAATTCAACAGTGATGGGTTGTTCTTCTTGATATCATGGACTATCTATGAAAGAAAGAAACGGATTCTGATAGATCCGTAAAATCTTCTCTTTGACAACTCATGCTACTATAAACTGATCCTTAAGTTCTTCTATTTGATAGCTGGAGCTAACATTAAATACCCACTTGTTGCTAACAACATTAGAATAAAAGGTCATTGAATAGTATCCCATGTATGATGCGCTTTCATAGCATCAATCTCCTCGGGCAGGGCCTCAACCCATTGAGAATGTTAGGTGGCTTCCAAATAAGTAAAATAGGTCTTGACATCCTACGAATTTTTGTAAGACGCAGAAGAATAACTAGATGAATATAATATTCAGACTTAGGGTAGAGAGTTGTAACTTCAGGAGCACTACCAGAGTGACAAGGATCGGGACCAAAAGGGACAAGAGGTAAATAGACATCAGATAAAGATGGAGGAAACATGGAAGAATGAATAGAAGAAGAAAATGACAAAGGAGACAGAGGGGTAAATTAATAGAGGAGATAGATAATCAAGCAGAATCAGTGAATGATCAAGTCGATCAAAAGAAGTGTATGGGAAGACATTCAATTGACCAGATGATGACAAATTATGTGGGGTAGACTCGACTGCATAAGTTCGACTCAACTTGATAATTATGTGAGAATTCTATGTAGTCAACTCAGTAGGGGTCGAGGTTGCTCTGGGTGAAGTGGAGTATCGACTCGATGCGTGCTAAGTGGCAACCTAACGACTGAGACCGACTATGCTACAATACATGTGTCGTGTCCACATGACTCAAATGGGCCAACATTATTTGTAGCTACCAGGTGATGATAGTAAGATGTCTCACCAAATAAGAACTCATAAAGGGGGGTTAGTCAACTTGATTCAGGACATGAACTTCAATCGTATTACTCAGTTCATGTCCTGAGGTCGTTAGTTGAGAGTCGAACTTCAAGTCATACACATGACTAATATGACTCAAGAGATCATGTCCAAAGCGTAAACGACGGTAAGTGTTTTACACCCAATTTTGGCATTCATGTACATGAAACGAGCGCGCCCCTCTCATTTCGTTCCTGCACCCCTTCTCTCAGCTTCGGCATCCATCTCTCTGCTCCCTCTCTCGGCTTTGGCATCTCACTCCGGTCTCCCTCTCTACAGCCTCTCCCTCTCGACCTCCGTCGCAACGGCCTCTCCCTCTCGACCTCCATCGCAGAGTACGGGAGGTCGAGAGGGAGAGGAGAGGGAGGCCTTCCTCCCTCGGCGACCTTCCTCCCTCTCCTCTCCCTCTCGACCTTCATCGCAGAGCACGGAAGTCGATCCTCTCGGCCTCCCGACTTCTCTTCTCTCTCAGCCTCCCTCTCTTCTCCCTCTCAGTGTACCGTCGGAGCGCCACCTCTGTCGGCGTTGCCCGCTGGCCCGCCGTCATCGTCGTTGCTCGCTGGCTCGCCGCCGTCGCCGTAGATGATGGTTTGATTTTTCCTAAGTTAGGAAAAATTAAACTATCGTCATAAAAATCACTAATTTATAATTTTATTTATAAAATAATTATTTTTATTTATTTAATATATTTATTTTATAATTACTATATTAAAATAGTAATTTAATAGTCATAATTAAAATATTATTAAAATAAATATTTGATAAATTATTTTGGTTTAATTATCCCATTGTTATAATTAATTAATCCAATGGTTTTAAATTTTGTGACAATATATTATTAATTAGTAATACATAAAATATATTATGTTATTGATAAATATATAAATTTATTTATTATATTATTTTTTTATTATTGTTTTAAATTAGTGGTTTTTAATATTAAAATATATCTTATGTTATTAAAAAATAATTTATAACGTTATTTATTTATTACTTGTAATTAATCATGTGCCTATTTTATTAGCTCACATAATCATTAAATTAATGCATATACATTAAATAACTTATTCATATAGTAATAATGGTTGTTTTACTTAATTTGGGGTAGGCATTCTCTTGTTTTTTATGTTTTTCTCATGTTGGGGCACTAACAATGGAAATTATTTTCCAGAGCACACATGAAGTGCGAAGATAAAGATCATGTAGATGATTAACATGAACATGAACTTCAAAAATCTGTTTAGTTGACAAACCCGGATGGAGATTTTCCATGGGAAAGGCTATTTGTTAATAACAGAAACTGTTGTATTGAAACTTTCCTGCCAAGACCCATCTCTGTAATATGTCGATGCTTCTTTGGTACGGTCCTGTTCCACAATTCCGAGGTTACATGATGACTTGAAAGTTCAAACAAACTCCAGGTGACCCTGGACGGCACCATTGGTAATTATTTTCCATGCTGGATGAAGCATCGAACGTTGAGATTGGGTAAGCTGTTCTACATCTTTTTTTCTTTTTTGCATCGTATTTATTCTCCGACTCTAAACAAACTTACTCCGTTTTGCATGAAATAATGACGGGGGCTGAAAAGGAGGTGATTACAAATAAAACAGTTTCAACATATGGTACCGATCAGGCTTATGCCCATCACATCAAATCTAGTATTAAGTAAGAAAAGGAAAATTTTCCACTTTCGGCAACAATGGGAGCCTCTCTCTATGGCTGTTGAAATTAAAGAGCAATCGGCAAGGGAACAATCACAAGAAAAAGAGCAATACTAATTATTTCTTCAGAAATCGACTCGGTTCAGTGCGAAAAGCTCGGCAAGAATTTGTCGAGAAATTTGCAAGAGCATAAAAATAGAAACTTATTAAGTTACGACGACGTCGTATCCCCTGCCCCACGCCTACACCAACATATCAGCTTTTACAGGCTAACAGAATCTGACCATCCCACGTCCTTCTACGCTCAACTTAGTAGCTTGAAGCATCTTCTTCTTGGGTGCTTTCAACTGCTGGAGCTTCCTATTCATCTGCACACCCCACCAGGTAAAACTTGTTAAAAAATTAAGTCTAGTAAGCCAAGTTGATAACGCAAGTACAAACAACCAAAAGCTTCTATTCACATAATCTGTTTAGAATAAAATTATGTACTTCAAAATCCATAATTCTTTTCGCTCTCAATAACTTGAAAAGAACAAGTTACCACAGAAAGGAAAATAACCTACCTTTATCCTACGCGGATCCTGCACCACATTTTTAGCCCGAGCTCTTACTTCGTTTGGATCAATTTTTGATTGAGGACGGATCATGAAATCTAAAGGTAATGCTTCAGGCCTTGATGCATGAAACCGCTGAGCAGACATACTTGACCCAGATTTCGATTCCCTGAAATTTTACCATATTAAAATCTTAGCACCTAGTATTACTGGGTACTAAAGTGTGCAATGTGCATGTGCGTATGTCAGTCTTTTTACTGGCAAGGAGTTCAGGGGTTTTCACTTACTGTGAATATCCAGCCAAGTCAAGATCATCATCTCTGGATTCCAGACCAGCTGCTTTTGTCACAGCCCTGATTAATAAAAATTGATAAAGGTAATTAGAAATATCATTTTTTAATTAGTCAAGTTCAAATATTAGTGTCAGCAACAGGAAAGGTCAGATTATATACTTCTTTGCAGATGGTCGACGAAAGGGTGTTCTTTCATCATCAAAACCTCTCATGTCTTCAAAGCGGGTGCTCTTGTTGAATATTGGTCGACTCTGCAAAACATATCAGCGGAATATAAGAGGACCAGTTTTAAATTTTAATTCACAGATAAGGAGGGGCCGCCAATGTTCTCTCTCCCAACAAAGAGACAACTTACAAGGCAGACCACACCTAGTTCTTTTTTTGGCAGAAACACAAAGCAAAACCCCTACGGAGCATGCTATAAATCTAATGGTGTCTAGTAAAAGAAAGCTTTTTATTGATAGAAATCCTTCTAAAAAATCCTATTGCAAGAAATTCAGAAAAAAAAAAAAAAAAAAAACAGATTTGACAGCAGAGACAAGGAGAGAACTGTCAACCACTTCCAGCAGAGAAACAGGAGTATTGTGTAATATCAGAAACATTAAGATTCAGCAAACTAAGGAATAAAATAAAAGTATATTCATGGAGATTTACGAGAGGTTTGGTTAACAAAACAAATAGCATTTTAAATTCGTATATAGCAAACTAATTGCTTCATGAGATACTCTACCACTATAAATTAAAACCAATCTCCTCACCCATTTATCAACCAATTCCTTCGCAAGCTTCCGGTTTGATGTAGTTTCTTCATCAGATCTTGATAAAAACATTATAACCTGCAGGGAAATATATATTAGTGTCTTTCAACTCAAACACTCAAAAATGATAAACAGTATACATATTAAACATATAGACCACCTTTCCAAGACCACTCTTTTTTAATTGATCCCTCCGGTCATACTGCTCCAAATCAATAGGAAACTGCATAAAAAATATTGCATGACAAAAAGAAGCAAATCACAATTTCAATCAAAGAAGTGGATAAGCAAGAGCATAATGAAACAAGCTTCTTAAATGGATGAACCAACACATACATACATGTACACAACAAATATCAAGGGAAACAAACAAATGGAAAGCACAGACATACATCAGACAGAATCTGCAAAATAGCCGTTCGGATGTTTATATTAGGTAAGCTACCATCTGGTAAAGGTTCAAGCCAGTTCTTCAAAAGAGTCAATACTCCGTGATCTAAAAACTCTTGTTGAAGTTGCTTCCTGCAAAAGTACATCCAAACAATACAAAAGAGCCAGATATTATCAACCAACCAAAAAGAAACCTCGTACTCCAGTAGGACCAAAAGAAGCACTTTAGGACCAACTTACTTTGAGAGGACCTCAATTAGCAAGGGCAACTTCTTCAGTTTGTTGATAGCAGGCTTAGACTGCCTATTTAGCTCTGCATCTTCTTCAGCTGTAACTTCAAGTTCAGCCATAAGATGTTCAACGATTAATGCAATTTCTGCAGCTGTTTTCTCAGTTTTTTTCTTCTTCTTCCCTATTTTAAATAGTTGATCAATTTCATCATCTTCCTCACCCTCTTCTGCCTATAAGGTATCAGAACAAAGAGTTATAATGCACATACTTATTTCCACATAACATATCAATAAGACTCCACAAGTGCCTTCAATCATCACAATTTCATTACATTCATGAAATGAAATAAAACAAAACATATATTAAATGAAGCACGAACCTGAGGAGCATCCCCAGCAGAGCCCTCATTGTCACTACCAAATCGATGAGCTGGATCCACACCATTATCATCAATAAATGCATCATCATCCAAGGTTCTAACACCCTCCTTATCATCCTATTTCATTGACATAAGAAGATATGGAGTAATCAATATATGATAAAAGAACTTTGATCAAAACTTAAGCCAAATATGTCCTAAATTTCTCTCCAAAAAATCACACAACCAAAAGTATTAGTTAATGAAGGCACCACCTAACAAATGTCAAACTAATGAAAAGGATTACCTCAGAATCAACCCCAGCAACGGTATCCCACATCTCCTTCATCTCTGAATCACCTCTATGATCTCTTGACTTGCCAGAGGCCATATCCTTGGACCCTAATTTCATCCCATTCCTGAGTTTCTTATCTGACTTTGACTTCTTCTCCTTCTTTTCGCTCCTACCATCTTTCCCCACCTTTCTTTTCCTAGAGGAATCCTCCTCATCTGAAAAGTTCCCTCTTCCAAACGACCTCAAAGCAACATTTTCATCCTCTAAATCTAGTGTTTCCTCTTCAACACTCTTTTTCACCAGCCTCTTTCTAGGCTTCCCTTTGGATGGACCAGCTTCATCTGGTAAAGAATCGAGCACAGGTGTCGGTGATCGCTCACGCCGCCAGTCATCCTCTACGTGCTCAAGGGATTGTTCACGGTCAGACTGTTCATCGAAGTCCATCAATGGCTCCCCATCTTCATCTCGGTAACTATACATTAGTTGAAAAATCGATCAGCCAAACTCAAATAGCATAAATTTGTAACTTCAGATGCCTAATGCCTTCCTCCACGTGAAAAGAGATAAATTGTAGAAATTAGAAAGTATTTAGGCAGAAGCTAAAACACAATGAAATTTCAGATAAGCTGATCCCAAAACAATGTTGATACAGCTAAAGGACGATGAGAAAATTGATTTTCGTCAATAAATTTTTATTTTCAATAATGATAATTTTATAGAAAAAGCAAGATACAGGAGGAGAAATACAAGGGGAAAACTCCCAACTCCAAAGGGCAACTTGCATCAACAAATTTATTAAGAAGCCCTAATATCTCAAGTAAAAATGCTATGTCTACATCACGTCCCGAAAAAAGAAAATATTTCTGAACGATCCAGTTTTACACCGTCAATTCGAGTAAGCACCCAAGATCTGAAACTTGAATTTTCTAGCATATAATGCTAATGCTAAAAATTCAAATTAAAAACAAGCAACAGAATGCAAATCAGTATCAACCTTTTTGCCATCGGGAGCTATTCAACAACCCTAAAACTCCGATAGGCAAACAGATTACAAATCCCAAAAAGAAAAGAACGGCAAAATAAAAAATAAAAAAATAAACTAAATAAGTCCAAGAAGTAAAACAAAAGCAGAATCAATCCACAGAGCTTACGGATCATTTTCGTATCCCATTCCTTCAGCAGATTCTTAAAATTCTTAATGCGATCGGCAGGCGACAAGTAACCTGCAGTCCTACAACAACTTCCTACCGCGGCCGCCCAGCGAGGACTGCAACCCTAGGAGAAGAACAACGCGCAGACAAGGCCAGTGAACGGATGTCGCCTCCGAAGAGCAACGCCTAATCTTGACCTCAATTAACCCAGGCAGGCGCCAAATAAATGAAAAGGGATTTACGAGCCGGAAATATAACTTCCTGATCTGGAGTTACTAAAAGCCAACTTGCTGAGCTCAGGAAAAGTGAGCACGTATCGATTTTATAGTGGTTCACAATATTATCTTGATTATTAATCCACTCCAAAGGTCTTTAAACCTCCGGGTTAATCGACTATGTTTGTGTTGCCAAACACTACTCAAAATAAATTAGCTTTAATGCCAATTACAGTGTTACTCACATAGAAATTTATGCTACCAAATTATAATACACACCCTCACAAAGAGAAAATCTTTCTCTGCTTGCCTTCATTGTGCTAGCCATTCACTTGTACGGGGAAAATGAATTTGTAGTAGAGAGTTTTCTCTCTCCTGCAGGACGGGCAATTGACTACTCTCTATTCAATTGGATGGTCTTTGCTTGTCTACTTTGTTGAGCATCCTTTTGGGTTGATCAATCAAACAATTTTCACTTTCCTGTTGTTAGGGGTGGCATCGAGCCGAGCTGAGCCCGAACCTGCCTATGTTCGAGTCGAGCTTGATTTAAATATTTCGAGCCGAGCTTCGAGCCGAGCTTCGAGCCGAGCTCGAGC
Organism: Aristolochia californica; assembly: GCF_029961685.1. Taxonomy (NCBI): domain Eukaryota; kingdom Viridiplantae; phylum Streptophyta; class Magnoliopsida; order Piperales; family Aristolochiaceae; genus Aristolochia; species Aristolochia californica. Next base: position 27,350,799 of record NW_027181771.1, read on the forward strand.
CTCAACATACATTTAAAACTTTTCAAAAAATATATATCGAATAAAATGTATATAAAATTATGCATACATTTTATATAAAATTGGGCATGACCTCTACATAAAATTGGGCATAACTTATATATATATAATGTGTATAAGATTGGGCATAACCTCTACTTAAAATTGAGCATAATTTATATATATAATACTTGTATAAAATTCGGCATGACCTTTACTTAAAATTGGGCATAATCAATATACATAATACCTGCATAAACACTCCATAAACACTCCATAAAATTGTCTATACATTCCATAAACACTTCATGAAATTGTGTATACACTCCATAAAATAATCTAAACACTCCATACACTGCATAACATTATAAATAAACTCCATACAATAATCAAACACAACAAAATTAAATAAAATATCAATATCAATTTACAATCACCCAAATAAAAACTATAAATTCTTTAAATAAAATCATATTACTATTACATATTTACTAAAAAATTAAAAGAAATATTTTAAATTTTTCTTAGGAAAATTAAATGGACCTCTTATTGCCTTTTCTAAGGAAATAAATAAAAATTAATAATTAATCTAATATATTATTATACTTATCGATAAAATTTTAATCACATAAAATGTCAAACACAAAATTACTATGAAAATTGCCTCATGCTCAAAGTATTATATCATCAACTGTCAAATACTTATTCAAAATTTTTCTATATGGTTTTCTAAGCCATCTTGGCAAGAAAATCGTACTTGAAAATTTATAGGATTTTTTAAAAAGAATTAATAATTAGAAAAATATTTTGAAAAAATACGAGGCACTAATGGTCCCTATATTTCTATTAAAAACGTTTTTTCAATATTTATTGAAAAAACTAGTCTCTGGAAACGTATTTCTACTAAAATATCTTTTCAATTTATTTAAGAGCCATGAGGAAGGGACAAAGAGTTTTTTTTTCCTTGTTTATGATCTCGCACGTAGGGGTGGCTTTGAATAAATTATATATAAAATTATGCATACATTTTTAAAAAATATAATGATAGGGGAGGTTCAGGATTGAATTTCAATAATGGATTAAAATGCACCAATATTAATATTTTTTACTCCAATTGTTGTCTAGCTTGTTTTGTAATTTTTGAATTTGGCCATAATTTATTATGGCCTCCTTAGTGCCCCTAGATAAAAATTTATATTCTAGGAAAAACTAAAAATATTTTTCCTATGATACATATTCCCAAAAAAACCTTTAAATAAAATCTTATTACTATTAGTGACTTATTAGAAAATTACAGGAAATATTTTAAAATTTTCTTAGGAAACTTAAATGGACCTTTTATTGTCTCTTCTAGGGAAATAAATAAAAATTAATAATCAATCTAATATTATACTTATCGATAAATTTTTAATTAAATAAAATATCAAACACAAAATTGCAATGAAAATTATTTCATGCTAAAAGTATTACAGCATCAACTGTTAAATACTTATTCAAAAATTTTCTATACAGTTTTCTACCCCATCTTGGTACAAAAAATCTTACTTTGAAAATTATATGATTTTTAATAAAAAATTTCAATTAGAAAAGTGTTTAAAAAAACATGAGACACTAATAGTTTAAAGAAAATTATTTCTATAAAATAAAAAAAAAAAATTTCCAGAGAAAAAAGTTTTTTTTTTATTTTATGATCTCGCACGTGCGAAATCGCACGTGCGAGATCATCTTCTCGCGAGGAAGGGGGAGATTATTTCTCCCCTGTTCTGGTTTTCCGCCGAGACGACCCCGACGGAAGGGGCTTACGGCGCCGGGGAGGATTTATCGTCGGAGATGACGGCCACGACGGAGTCGGCGACGACGGAATCGGCGGTGACGGAAGCGGCGGCGACGGAAACAGAGGCGACGGCGAGGAGAGGAAGAAATCGAACGGACGGACACAGAGGCGGCTGGCGAGCAGTTGCGACGGCGGTATAGACGCCGGAGAACAGCTACGACGGCGGTAGAGGCGGCGACAACAACCGATGGGAGGGGTCGGCGGTGACGAGGGGGGAGGAAAAATTTTTCCCCCCCTCGCTCTCGCTCCCGCTCCCGCTCCCCCGCTCGCTCGCGATCCCGTACCGATTCATGCCGATCCGACTCATTTCGAGCCGGCTCGCGAACCAACGAACCGAACCTAGCTTCGGTCGAGCTCGGCTCGTTAAGGTAAACGAGCCGATTTCTGTATTCGAGCTCGGCTCGAGCTCGAAAAATGACGAATCGAACCGAGCCGATACCGAGCCGAACCGAGCCGGCTCGCGAACCGGCTCGGCTCGAAGCCACCCCTACCTGTTGTTGTTTTTGGCTTGAGCTCATTGCTCTCTTTTTGTGTGGATCTTTCAATTGAACCTTGGACAATCGAACGGATGGTGTCAAAAATTTCTTTGATACCTTTTTGTGCTACATGATTTTCTTTAGTATACATCATTAGTAACTTAAAAGTATTTGTTATCATCAAAATTATCTCAATAAGAATCTTGAGACCAACATAATATGACGATCAATTTTTGTAACTTTTACCGCTTTGCTATTATAGTTTTATGTTATAAATACGAGTAAAATCAAACTTAATAAAATTTTGAATAAATAGATTCACCCAGTTAGAACTTACTAAACCTATGACTTATGACTCTTACCAAAACATATTCTTTTTGTTTACATCATAGCCAAAATGCCTATATTGGATCTTGAAATGGCAACTAAACCCAATTCCATAAAAAACAAAACTAATTATCTAGTTCAAAACCTGTTTTTATGTTGATTAGGCACACACTCATACAAGATTTCACACTTAAAAACCCTCTATGTGACCACGAATCTGAAGGTCGAAGCCACTGGTTACAGAAGTTCTCACCAAATCAATCTTTGGTTATGTACAATAAGTTCAAATAAAATGAATTTGAACACCAAATTGACCAAAAGACTGTACACATTTCTTTACTTAGTGTTCAAGAACTTATAAATGATCTCAACCTTTTTTGCATATTCAAAGATTACCTCATTCCATGTATAACTAATTAAGTCTAACATAATTTGATAGTGTGAGCAAATTTTTTTCTCATTTGTATAATTATGAACAAATTGTTGGCCTAGGTGGCTTCTCAAGAGGAGGTGAATTGAGAAAATAAAATAAAATTTGAGTGTTGCATATGTAAGATGAATTAAAGAACTTAAGTAAAAATGCACACACCACAAGGAAGCCAAGTTTTTTTTTATTTTCGATGTTCTCCTAGCTTTAATCTTCGCCAAGAACCCTTAGAATTTTTTTACTAATAAACTCTACTAGCATAAATTAAAAATAAAGAAATTCTGGCTCTCTTTAACCCAAGTAAACTATCATATTACAGAACCTAAATCTCTTCTAAATAGATTGAATACAACTAGATTCTAACTCTAGTGGGCAATTTCTTTATAGATTTAACTACTTTAGAAAACCCCTTTGTTGAAAGTGAAAATATAAAAGATAAATAGAAAACTTGCACTTTCAATGGAAAGATAGCCATTCCTTAGAGTGTCTCCAAACTTCCTACACTTTAGGCACATAGATGAAATGATTTGGGAGTTGAGAGAACTAGGAAGGACAATTGAAAACAATAAATTTTAAGCATTTTGAATGAAATATGAGATTGCTTTAGTAATTAAGTAAAATTGGAAGTATGCACTTGAAAAATAATCTTTGAATGAGTAGGTTTGCCAATAAATACTCATTTTCTCATGAGGGATGAACTGGGGTCTCTATTTATAAGATTCTTGGCAAAAATAGTCGCTTAAGACTATTTTCATAAAGTTGGACAGTAGGTTGATTGATCAATGTAAAGGTATGATCGATTAATTGACTCCCAACGACTATATTTTTAGCTTATAATCGACAATGTAAAGTGGTTGATCGATCAATGACATAGGTTGTTTGATCGTGCTTTTACGAGGGTTGACTGATCATGTTTTATAAGCTTCACTAGCAACAATCTGGTTAATCTATCGTGCCTAGGGGGCATTGATTGATCAAATTTTATAACTTGGCTTGTACACATTTTGGTTGATCGATCAAGCCTATATACTGCAAGCTTGTTGCCAGTGTATGATCTTTCAAGCTTGTATAAGTTGATCGATCATGCAATTTTGTAATTTGTAAATTCAAAGTTTTTGCATTATAAAAACCTAAAAAGTGATGAAATGTCCCAAAACATTTGTATGAACTTGGAAAACAAGGTTTTGGAACATTTCATTCACTTTGTTCATACAAATGTTTGCAATTCTATGGTTCGGAAACACCTTAGAGAATATCTACACCTTGTTTTTTTCTAAAGTGCTTCTTCAATGTGACTAATTTTTCATTCAAGCTTGAGTCTTATATCGGATTTGTTGATTGCTCCTCATACACCTTGCAATTGAGTCACTTGAAAGAAATGTATCTAAAATACTTATGAATTGTAAATTTATTAGCATACTTAGCATAAGATTGTTGTCAACAAAATTTGGGAATGAGTTAACCTAGGTCAACAGTCTCCCATTTTTTTATGATGACAAAACCTAACTTATAAAATGCAAAAACAAATCTCTTATTTGATTTTTTTTATATATAAGTGATTGTGTTGTGAATTGCAATTTTTTAAAAACTTTAATTTAACTTTTAATGTTTATTCTCCCCCTTAAGCTATGCATATAAATTCTCTCTCCCCCTTTTTGTCATACATAAAAAAGAATAGTAGATTGCCCTTATAGAGACATCAAGAGAAGTTTCATTGATTTCAATAAGTGATTACATATATCAAAATGACATCAATTACATATTATCAAAATAATAGACAAAAAGAATATAAAATTTCAAACCTAGGTAAAAAAGGGGATAAGAAACCAAACCTATTCCTTCAATGAGGATGGTGACACCGGTGACACACAAGTAAAATGTTATAAAGTAAGTCTTCCAAGCATACTTGTGCGACCATGATTTGCTTATGATTTTCTTTAATTTCTACCACATTTTCTTCTAGTTGAATTATGAATTCCAAGCTAGAAGAGACATCACCTCTCTTCCATTTAATGAATGCAATTTGTTCGATCGGTTCACGAACCAGCTCGCTTAATCTCCGAAAGCTTCTTCTATATGAGGCTTATTATTCCTAGTTTGCTTTGGGGACCCATTCCCCAAGAATCTTCTTGTACCCGAATTTTTCAAATTTGACATCACCAATGGTCAATTTCCTTCGGACCACTAGAGTATGCTCAAGGGTAAGTTCACAACCTTGTGCACCAAAATCAGTGTAATGGATTACGTGAATGGCAAATTGTTAGTCCTTGGGTTATTGGCTACATCCATCATTTGGTGTACAATGAGAAGCATAGTCAAGTTGCACCCTAGTGATAGAGCTCACATCCAGAATCGATGGCGGTGAGGTGTGAGAAAGTACTCTTGCATGGGCCGAGGAAGTGTGACACAATTTCCACCCCAAGGTCCTTGATGTTGATTTTGTACGAGCTTTCAACATGTTATATTGGTCGACCAATTCTCTTTTACACATTTTCTCAACCTGTCAGTTGGTGTCTCAATAGTGAGTTGAGCGCACTAATCATCATGGAGATATCAACTCTCTTGTCATAGGAGGTGAACGCCAACTCCTTCACTCCTTCCATAAGATTTAGGTTGGAGTAGAAATTTTTTACCAGGTTTTGATAATATTTCTTCCTCCATACTGAGAAAACGCTTGTATGAACAAAAAATATCATCAAATATAAAACAACTCCCTTTGGCAAAAGCTTATGTCCAATGTAGAGGGAACCACTACGCTATAGTCAGCAAATAACTCCATACATCAGTTTCTACCGACTTTTGTGTGGAAATGCCCCTCCCAAACGGAATTTTCGGGAGGGTCACTCCATATTTCATGTCGTGTTGTCCACTGTGTCCTTAATATGACTAGATTAGAGATTTAAAAAGGCAAAAGAAAGAAGATAAGCCCAAGGTATAGGTTTTATTTTTTAAATGTCGTGGAGAAAGCGTTTTAGGATTGGATTAGGATCTTAGAGTGATTTGGAGGACAAACCCACCAATAAGCACAAAAAAAAAAAAAAAACCAAAGGTTCTAGGATAAATGAGGCAAAAAAGTCTTTAGGGGCAATGGTTTCTAAATGATTCAAAATGAAGCCTGGTTCAATAAAAAAAATTATAGAACAAATAGTAGAAAAACTATTTTTTTCTAACACGATCACAAAACAATTGGCTTTGATACCACATGTAACCCAAAATTAACATCATGATTACAAATGATATCAATAATTACAACAAATGGGTATTTATTGTAGCCATAGCATTTGGAGAATTATCTACTTAAAACTTATCTTAAAACGTCTTATATAGTCTCATAATAGTATTAAGTATACAACAAGATCAACTGGAAGGTTGTTATCTTAACTACATCCTATTAATTGTAGATATAAAAGGACTATACTTAGAATTTTATTTAATTAAAATAAAATATAAGGGGGGGTTAGTCCACAATGAACTTGAATTGAAATGAAGAATTGAATTGAACATAAATGAATTGATTCAACTTCAACTCATCCTTGGGTGTTAGTGTCGACGAGTTTAAGTGCACAGGAAAATAGATTTCAGTGTTAGTGCCCCCAAATGAAAAGTATGATATATAGAAGAGAATGAGTAACATTTTATAATATACTTAAATAGAACATATATCTAAATAGATAATTAACCAAAATAAACATGGTTACTACACTTATAAGTGATTTAATGTGTAGTATTAGAATATATTAATATTCTAATTAATGAAAAATTATATTATATTACTTAATGATTATATTTTATTATAAATTAATACAATAATTACGTGTGACTAGAATAAATTATTAAAAATAAATAAATAAATAAATAAAATAACATAAGTGAATATAATAAATAAATAAATTATTTTTTAATAACATAAGATATGTTTTAACATTAGAACCACTAATTTGATACAATAATAAAATAATAATTAATATAATAAATAAAAATATATTTTTAAATAACATAATATATATTTTTATGTATTATTAATTAATAATATATTGTCACAAAATTTAAAACCATTGGTTTAATTAATTATAACAATGGGATAAGTAAACTAAACTAATTTATCAAATATTTATTCTAACAATATTTTAATTATGACTATTAAATCACTAATTTAATATAATAATTATAAAATAAATATATTAAATAAATAAAAATTATAAATTATTATTTTAATGACGATGGTTTAATTTTTCCTAACTTAGGAAAAATTAAACCATCGTCTTCCTCACGGCACGCGTCGTCTTCCTTAGAGGCAGGGCAGCGGCTTAGGAAAAATTAAACCATCGTCTTCCTCACGGCATGCGTCGTCTTCCTTCGAGGTAGGGCAACGGTCAATGGCAATGGCACTCCGACGGTACGCTGAGAGTGAGAAGAGAGGGAGGCCAAGCCTCTCGGCCTCCCGTGCTCTATGACGGAGGTCGAGAGGGAGAGGAGAGGGAGGAAGGCCGATAAGGGGGGAAGAGAGGGAGGCCGATGGGAGGGAGAAAGAGAAAAAAAATTTGGCCAAAGGATTGCTGGGGGGGGGGGGGGGGGGGGGGGGGGGGGGGGGGCTTCAATTGGTTGATTCGCAAAATAGGTGTGAATCCAAATTTTCCAATTTTTGCGAGAGAGAATGAAGTGACGTAATTCACTTGAAAAGTAATTCATTCTCCACTAACCCATTCATCTAATGAACTAGACTAACTTCCACCCCCCCCCCCCCCCTTAGAAACAACCCCTTCCATTGTAATTACCCCTCTTATTTTCAAAATTTACATCCCTCTCCTACTAAGTAATTACAGTTTGTTCCTCCTCCAAAATCTACGGTTCCGCCTTTGGTAATCCCTACTATCTAGCTTGTTCAAGTCCAAGAGGAGGCCTATTCTGCCGATAGATATGGGAACTTATCAGCCGATATGAAAAACCGAAACGCCACGAGGCATTAGGGACTCCCAAGGATAAAAGTTGACCCACTTGATCGGATCTCGCAGGGAGCTTCCACGCTGATATCTTCCCAGTTAGTGGCTGTGCGCTCTTTTCAATTCACAAGATATTTCCCGGGAAACTCGTGGCTAATTTGTCCGACTACCCAATTCAGGTTTCGGGCACCTTCGGTGAAAATCTCCCAGATTTGTCCGTACTCCCTCAATCTCTTGGCTGTTATGTTGCCACGTAATCGAAACGGTTGCTTCTTCATCTAAGAGATTGATTTGCTTGTCCAAATCAACCATCTTCTCTATAAAAAAAAAACTGTAGACAATGCTGGGGGCCTTCGGCGGCCGCCGTTCCCTTATTGCCTGTCTCATGGTTGCCACCTCTGCAAGTCCGAGTTCCGTTCATGGCCGGCACGTGCACCTTCTCCTCGCACGTGACAGGTTCGAGTGTCGAGCGCTCCCAAAGCGGCGTTAGGGCTCTGTCTAAGCTTACCAGGACTGGTGCTCCCTTGTGTTGGAAAGTTCCTGCCAGGACGGGCGCTGTCTTTGCATGCATGAGCAGGAAAACTGCGTTAGCAGAAGCTCCTTCTTGTATTTTCGTGGGTCCGGTTGAGACGGCCAGCAAGGATGTGCTCGAAGCACTCTACCATCAGGTAGACGGTTTTCTGAATTTAACGTTTGGAAATGTTTGGTGCCATTAGAAACAGGACCTGTGTTTGTAGTTAAGATGGACAGATATGTGAACCTTTAAAACTGTATGGTGTTGCTATTTCGAAGCCGTTCTTCTGCGAAATTATTGGTTAAACACTGCCCTGTTGAGTTCTGGTCTGACAATCTGTTTTCCTTATCTGTGATCGTAGGAATTCATTATGTTATTATTGCCTCATTTTCATTGGGAACTATGGGGATTTCAATTCAATTGTCTTCGACCGAAAAGATGAAAGTTTCGATTCAGTAGTCAGAAGCAGAGAATTCCACAAATGTTCTAACTGAAATGCGCTCATATTAATCTAAAGAGTTTTAGCTGCTTTAGATGGTTGTTTCGAAATAACTCAAAACAATTGCAAGTGATGAGATTCTGTGATTGTTCATTGGAAATAATAAGTTTCAGTGTAATACTAAATTCTATTGCATATTCACTTATTTTCATGAAAACTTTCATCCCATGACTTGGTATAAGAATGAAGAACCGGTCCCCTTGAAATCACTGTAGTAACGCTCTTCCTAAGAAATTCTTAAGAATGAAGTATTTATTGAAACACTATCTAGATTGACCAGAAAAGGCAAGGTCACCTGTTTCAACAATTTAAACTTATCCTTTCATACACCTTTTGTTAATACGGCAGCTTGACTACTAAAAAGCGTATCTATTGTAGAAATGTTGGCCATTCCTGGAAGTGTGATCTCTTACTTTTTGTCAGCTGAAAAGATTAGCCAAAGATAGGTAGATAGTAAAATGGATTTCGAAGTCATGGATCATGGAAGATTTGGTAGTTAGTAAAATGGATTTCGAAGTCAGGATCATGGAAGAATTTTAAATTGATGAGCTGTTGAACCTTTTCTAGCTATATGCTCTCTGTTCCTAACTTATGTTTTCTTGCAGTGAAACTGTTGTCTCAAGCTTTTTATTTTGAATAAAAAAGGTTTCTCCTTATGCTTGAATGTTACACTTTGGCTTTCCACTTCCTTTCAAATGCAGATAACAACAGAATCTATATATCCCTTTCTCTTCTTGAACTTTCTCTTTAAATAAGTGGACATGTACTCTTGAAAAGTCAACCCAGACAAGCCTCAATAGATGTACAAATTTATTTCCTTATAAATGAGAACTTCATTATGATAACTCCATCTATTTCTTTGTGCAGTCTGAATTATCTCAGAGAAAAAATCTGGCCGTTTTTCTGAATGTTGAGTACACACAAATGGGACATCCCATTACCTGGTTGAGACTTGAACTCAAAACATTACAATAGAAATACCCCTGGGTAGGACTTGTGGTATTGCCATCTCTATCCATGTTTCAGCCTGAATGTTATTAGGGATCCCAGAATCAGGTCTGGCTCATGTAGTTTGTGATGCTGATTAGCTGGATGTCAGTAAAGCCATGCTTTTCAATAGTTGGTTTGAAATTGTTTATATCTTGATAAAAGAAATAGCTCAAGTTATCAACTTGATTAGTCAAAACTCCAGTGAACTTTGTTTTGATTAGTCAAACTCCAGTTGACTTTGTTGTGTAGAGGTCATAGAGTTTATCAAATTAGATACAATACTATTTGTCAGTCAAAGGTGAAACGGAGGGAAACCTGTGTACCAGTAGTGGACAGTTTTATTATCTGAAACTCTAGCTTCTCTAGTTTCCAGTGACTTGGTTTGAATACAGTAACTCTCGTTGAAAGAGCTCTTAGATGTTAGAAGTCTTAGGATAATTCCAATGGTGTTTTCTTTTCTTTTTAAACCATGAACTGTTCTTATACAGTGATTACCTTGGTGATAAAATTTCTGTTTCTTTATACCGGGTTTCCATAGCTGTTGTAATGGGTGATAAACATGCTTGACTGTTCTTTATCCCTACGAACTGTAGGTTTGTAAAATGAATTTTTCATATTTCATGTGAGGTGTTGGTATTTGCTACTACCATTTAGTAGCATGGGTCTAGTCCCCTCCAATCACTTGAGAGGGTGTTCCCCTTCCACTCCATGGGACTAGCAAATCCCATTTATTATACATGATGAGGTTGGTTTAGGGCTTGTTTCTTGTGACTACATAGTTGTTAATCACTATTGATTATTTGATGCTTGATCCATTTTGAAGTGGCTGGGATTAATTAATTTCTTTCTCTTTTCTTTTTCCTCCTTTTGAAGGCACGAGATTCATATTATAGTGGAAGACCTTTAATTGTTGATGACATGTTTGATAAAATTGAGGTGACTTTTAACTCTTTTATCCCTTCATTCTATTACATCTGTCTTCATAAGTGGAATTAGACGAGTGCAGATTTTTAACTAATTCAATTGTACAGTTGAAACTTCGGTGGTATGGTTCGAAATCTGTGGTCAAGTATCCTCGTTGTAGTCTTAGACGACATGCCACTTATGCTGATGCTGAGGTAATTTTGAATTGATCAGTTTTCATATTCTATATTTCAGTTGGCCTACCTGGAGGGACTTGTGAATAGTACACAGGATAAATTGTCTAAATGAAGAACTTGCACGACTCTTGATGAAGAAATGCTTTGGGTTGGCTTTTGTAACATTAGTATATACGGGGTGGTTGGGTTGGAGACTTGTGGATTTTTTGTTTAAGGCCTATGGATCTGGTCCAATGACCAGACCTTGGATGCATGTTAAAACATAAGTCCGTCACAAGGAGCAAGGGAGAGTTATGAAACCCAGGTTCAAGCAGACCAGGACCCTTGTCTGAGGTGCAGCAAAGAGGGGAGGGATGTGTCGTCTCCTAGCTGTCGCCCCTCCTTCTTTTCCTTGGGTCACAGGAGACGGGTCTGCTGTATGATAGTGTGGAGAGCAGCTTGATCCCTCCCCTATCTCAGTAAAAAAATGGGAGAGGAGGTGTGTGTGTGGGCATCGGGGGGCAGACTCCTGCATCTCCACCTCTTCCGTCATCTTGCAAAAGGGGAGAGATTTCTCCCGCAATCAATTTTTCTTTTTTTCTTTTGTAATAATGATGTCATCCGGGTCAGCCGATGGTCAAATTCGTTTCAACTGGGTTTGATTGGACCCAGTCACGGCTCTAGATCTGTTCTTATAACATTAGTACATACAGAGAGAGGTGAGGAGTGAGACCTGTGAATTTTTGTTGGAGGCTTATGGACCTGGTCCAATGAATAGATTTTGGATTCATGTTTTAGAACATGAATCCATCATGTGGTCCTGTTCTCATATTTATGGCACATCATTTAGGATTGCATCATTTTACTGGTTTATACTCGATTTGAAGTTTAAATATAACGTGGATGTAGGGCAGGAAGATCCTTCACAGGCCTTGGCACTAGCTGGGATATGGGTCTTGGTTCTTGCATTTACCAGTTTCAGTTTTCTCGTTCCAGCTTTTTATTTTATTGGTGTGGCACACCAAGATGCAGTGGGCTCAAGATTTAGTGGTGCTAGAGCAGTGGTAGATCTTCTTACAACAATGAATGGATTTCTTTTCATGGGATTGGGTTCTGTAATTGGCTATCCTATTATGCGGGCTTCTGGTAAGATATTTCAGTTTGTGCTTTCAAAAATAAAAAATATATGTTGTGGTATTTTTTGAGATGGAAAAGAGAAAAATCCATTTAAAAAAATTAAATTACTTAACCATTATCTCTACGTTGAACTGGAAGTGGGAGTCTAGGTCATAAAGTTTATTCTTTAAGCTGAATAATAGGTCAAAGACACTTTTTTTGTGCTTTATTTTTTTCAAAAATATTGTTCAAGGAGCAATTATTGTTGTGGTTTGTTTGCCATTTGTTTCCTGTAATATGTTAAGATATAATTATGTATAAGTTATTTATGCCCTGGAAAAGTACATTTGTCTTTGCTCTACTATACAAGCCTTAAAAACCTTGCTACACTGTTCTTCAGTGACTTTTCTTCTTTTCAGTCCAAGCTCTTCAAGGCCTGTGCAATAGAGAACTGGTGGCCCTAAAAGGTTCATGCCCAAATTGTGGGGAGGAGGTCAGTTTATACTTTACCAATGTCTGCTACCTGTCAGCAGGGTCTTGCTTTTGATTGGTCTAAGTAATCATTTTTCTTGCAGGTATTTGCATTTGTCCAAGCAGTTCAATCAAATCAATCTCCCCATCGGGCAGACTGTCATGTGTGTGAAAGCTCCCTGGAATTTTGGACCAAGGTGGAGGTATGCCATTCTTTTGCTTGGTTGCTTGAGAGAAAACCTATTGTCTATTTTGTACTGAATAACTAGCATGATCTGACCACTTCATCTTAGTAGGTTCAAAAATCACTATGGTATAATAAGTGCAGTAGTTTTTTTTTTTTTTAAGGAATGAATTGCTCTATTAAGAGGCACAAGGCCAAAAGGAGATTACAATGCATGAGAAGGAGAGTCTATCACAATGAGGGATTGATGAATGACTCCTTCTCTGGCCAGCAAGTCAGCCCAAGCATTGGCTACACACAAAACATGATTCCATGAGATTACATTGGACTCGAGGTCCATAATTTCAAAGAAAAGGTGGCGCAAGTGCCAAGGGGGAGGGGAGTGCTTAGTACATCGTTTAATTACAGATAGGGAGTCACCGTCCACAATAAGATTGCCTTGAAAGTGTTCTCCAAAAAGCCTGAGCCCATGAATGAGAGCAGATAATTCAACAGTAATGTTGTCTGAAGTGCCGAGAGGACCAGTGAAGGAGACAAGACCTGAACCAGTACTTGATTGGAAAATCCCTCCATAGCCAGTCAGCCCCATGTTACCTATGGAGCTGCCGTAAAATTCAAGTTGATGCTGCCAAGAGGGAGGGGGGATCCGATGCTGTATGTTGACTGGTTGGGGTCAGCTGTATAATAAGTGCATTAATGATATTTCAAAAACAGAATTTGGATGTTGAACCATGAAGGAGGAAGAGGGTGGTTTGGTCCAAGCTGCTTTTTTCTAGTTTAACCCAACTAAAGTCATTCATGGTATTTAAAAATTATGAAACATAAAATATTAAGCTTTCTAATTGTTGAAGAGAAAATATAGAAGAGTCTTACATGACTCTCACACTAAGAAGTCTTATAGAGCCAGAATTATTATGGAAGGAGGTCTCATAAAAGAGTTTCAGTTAAAAGGCGTATTAGTTATGTTAGTCTTTTATTTATGTTCAATTGTTTGATTATGTTAGGTCTTATCTTTAAGTGCTAGACTTTGGGTGTAATTGGGACAAGAGTAGTTTAACTGTAATTGGATTCTACTACTTTCCTCTATTATAAATAGGAGCTCGTGTACTCAGATTATAAGAAGTTAATGAAGTTTTTCTCTTTTCCAGAATTTCAACATGGAGTAGGTTCTTTGATTTGACTTGGTTAACCCATAGAGATAATGTGATCATTTTCTTATCTATCATTTCTAGTAGTTTAGGTTCGTATTCTATATTTTTTTCTATCTTTTAGTCTTAGTATCTGTTGTTTTTTAGCGTTCGCACCTTCATACTGAGCATTTTATATCGAAAATTATATATTGACAGAAAGATCTTCGAGTCTACTTTCCAACACTAAAAGAATTTTGGCAATCAGAGTTTTCTACAAAGAGAAATTGATATTTGAAGTGGCAAAGGTCAGTCTACAAGAGAAGTTTGAGCAGTTGCAAAAAACTTCTACTTTCGAGCCTTTTTATGCCATCAAGAACGAGACTTTATATGAATAATTATATATCAGAAGAAAGATCTGTAAGTCTATTTTCTTACCTTTTCAACCAATTTTCAATCTGAGTTTTCTAGAAGGAGATATTGATCTTGGAAAAATCAATGGTTATGTTGACCAAAGAAGAAAGAGTACTCAATTCGGCTAGATTACAGAGTTTGAAAATTCTTTATCTCAAAAGAAGTATATATTATGAAGTGAAGTTATTCTTGGATGAAAGGTATTGAAGTCTAGTTTTAGAAGGAGAAAATTTCATGTCAATCTGATCTATATTTAAAGATATATTTGCATTGGAGTCGGTAAGGGTCAAGTTACAAAATGAAGACAATTACAAGATCATAAGAGATTCAAGAACAAATCTTTTTGTGTCTAATTAGGTATCAAATTACTTCTCTTCGAGTTTAGTTTCTGAAGAAACAAATTTTTTGTGATTTTGAGCTATATCTTTGGAGATATTGATATCAGAAGTACCAAAGGTAAGTTTTGTAAAAAGTCTCTTTTTTTTTTTCTTATTTTCTCTCCTATTATCTCTCCAGGCATTGATGTGAGTTGAGTTTCCTTTTCTCCTAAAATTCGAGTTTTTTAGCCTAATTTGTTTTCTAATCAAAGAATTTTGGTCCGACCTCAACACTATCTTCTTTCTTTAAGCCTCTTTGATCCTAAAAATCTTTTATCTTTGGAAAGTTTAATTTAGGAAAGTGGTTCTAATTCAAGAAAGTCTATCAGTGGAAAGTTTCTATTTTGATTCTACATAATCTAGAAAGTATTCTAGATAGGAATTTGTTGAGTATTTGATTAGAAACTTTCCTCATATGGATTGATCAATATGAAAATAAAAACTTAACAGAGTTTCCACCGTCAATGTTGTTTTCAAGTTTTGTGTTTTTGTTACTTGGTTGTATATCTTCTGCATCATCATCACCTTCGAAATTTTTTGCTCACCCTCATGAAATTATCTAGAGGTCATACTGGGTCAAATTTTTTCAAGATATTTTTCTTTCGTTATTGTCTCCTTATTATCGAGGTAGTTATTTTTCCTTCGTTAAATTCCCCATGTGCCCCTTTTTATCTGTTTCCTTTCTCCTACCATCCTTTTTTGACTCTCGCATACCCCTTTGGGCCAATCTCTTGTGCATTGCTTCGGTTGGTTTCTCTTTTATTTACATATGGGTATTTTAAGTCCATCAAGACCTTTTTATGAGTATCCTTAAGTGGGTTTTTATTGTCGTCTTTTGAGTGACATGCGTTATTCTTACTTTTGTTCTTCACAGACTTGGAAGCTCTTATGGCTTCAAACCTTCTCTTTTACCTTTCCAAAGTCAACATCCGCGATCATATACCGGATACCCTCATCTAGAACCCATGCCCAAAAGGAACATTTACTATGAACTTTGCCTACAACCTCCTTCGCAGCCCCTACCCCTCTCAACCTCATCACCCTATTGCAATTGCTTGGTCCTTGCTTGCCCTGTCTTGCACAAAATTCTTTATCTGGTATGCTTGCAGAGGTAATATATTCACATCCGATTCCCTTATCAGACGGAGCACCCCGTTCAAGACACTTCTTGCCCATTTTGTCAAACTAATCCAGAAACTGCCACCCATGTCCTCTTCCATTGCCATTATGCACAAACAGTTTGGTCCAACGTTCTTAACAAAACCGGAATTAATTACTGTGCCCCCAAAATGTACCTTCAATGATCCTCTCCATCACAAACGTCTCCCAAAACTTGGAAAATTGCTTATCTCTTGCTGTGTGGGCCACATCCCTTGGGTCCTCTGGAAAGAAAGAAACAGTCGCAAATTTCAATTCAAATCTTCCTCCATCAAGGTAATTGTTGTCAATATTATTGTTCAGGTCTCTGTATGGCTATTGACCCGGAAGGAATTTACCCATCTTAGTAATTTTGACTTTAGAAGTAATTGGAGGCTGATCGCTGAGATGACTGGATCCCCCTGCCCCCCAACAATGAAGATTTGGTCCCCCCATCTTCGGGCCATTACAAGTTGAACTTTGATGGAAGTGCCTTTGGTTGCCCAGGTCCAATTGGATTCGGAGGAGTTATTCATGATGATAAAAACCATATACTCTACACTTTTGCAAGGCCTTTGGGGATCTGTGATTTTACTATTACAGAACTCAATGGGCTACTTCATGGACTCATAGTCTTCCAACCACTTCGATGGGCCCCTCATCATTGAAGGGGACTCGAAGGTTGTCATCGATTAGTGTGCAAAAGGAATTCACCCTCCTTGGAGATATTGGTACATTTATTTCAAAATTTGTAACATAATTTGTAATCTAAATTGTATATGGACTCATACCTCTAGATCTGCCAATCATTTGGCAAACTTACACGCAAAACGGGGATCTTCCCTCTAACACCTTGTTGTGGAGGTCGGCCCTCCCCAATAGGTTCTATATTTTTTCTCTGTTTTTATTGAATATTCACACACTTTCCCAAAAAAAAATCCTACTTTTGTTTGAAATCCTATGAGGTTTGTTTTGAACTTTTTATACATACATCGCCCATCTTATTTTTTGAGAGTTTGTGTCCCATTAAGTTCTTATCCTCGGGATACCTTGATGGAGGAGATAATAAATATAGAGGAGATAATAAATATAGTTATGTTTTTGTTTCAAGTTGGGATTACACTGATACCTTTCAGTTTGAGGGAAAGAAGTAGAAGAATAAGTACAATAAAAAATATTTTATTTCACATGTTGTGGTAATTTTTATGTGACCAAAATATTCAAGAAAGGGGAGCACAAAAGATGAAATTTTGCATCTATGAAGAATTACATCAATGAAAAACTTTTTTAGCAAAAGAAAATTTAAGACCAAGAATCATTCTCATTGCAAGTTGATGTTATAAACTCCAGTTTGAGGGGGAGTGTTGAAGAGAAGATATGGAAGTTTTACATGATTCTCACAATAAGAAGTCTTATAGAGCTTAAATTATTATAGAAGGAGGTCTCACAGAAAAGTTTTAGTTAAAATGTGTTTTAGTTATGTTATTCTTCTATTTATGTTCAGTTGTTTAATTATGTCAGGTCTTATCTTTAAGTGTTAGACTTTGGGTGTAATTGGGACAACGGTAGTTTAATTGTAATTAGATTATACTATTTTCCTCTATTATAAATAGGGTTTCATGTACTCAGATTACAAAAAGATAGTAAATTTTTTTTCTTTTTCAGAAATTCAACACTAACCTTTAAAGTTTAAACTCTTTCATAGGTATTGCAGAATTGAACTCGTTGTAATTGTTAAAATATCAGATCAGGTGTATTTTTGTCATTTTTTATATTATGTTTTTGTCTTATATTATGTCTGTTAGATAGACAACATCTTTATATACCTATAATTCAATTTAATTCAGTATATAGATGTATTTTAGGATATATGTAAGTTTGTGTCTTGTAGAGCATTAAAAGAAGAGGGTGTGCTTTTTGATCACACACTTCAATGCAGCCTTGGCTGCTTCTCTTTAAACTCTTCTTCCTTCTTATTTCTTTCCTTTTCTCTCCTAAATCTCAGATTTTTCATGGTATTAGAGCAGTAGCGTACATCTTTGGCAGATTTTTTTCAATTTTGTGGTTATTCTCTCAACAACCCTTTTGAAGGATCTTCCTAGATTTCTAGATTGGTAGGGTAAATTTTTTATTTTTTATCTGTTTTTTGCCTGCCATAACCTCTTGGTTAATGACTACTTCTAATCGAATGACTATTGGGATTTAGAGTCATTTAGTGATCACAATTTGAAATGCCTGCGTAATTCTCAACCTTGCCTACATCATCATACCAGATGACTACATCATCCTAATTTCATGCAATTGAACTGTTTCTTCTTCAATTCGTGGTCTTAATTGTTGAGATTGAGTGCTATTCTTTGAGAATTGATTGCGATTTTTGCTGGATTTCCCTAATTGACTCAATTGTGGGTCCACTTGACTTTGCAAACATAGAATTTTAGGAAAAGTGTTCCCATTTGATTGATTGATGCATTATTATACTGAATTGTGGTAGTTGTGATGTTCCAAGGCTGAATCCAGCACCCAAGTTGTTGTCCAAAAGACCACTAAGAGCTTAGATGCGATTCTCTCATCCCATTTAGATCACTACGATCTCATTGAATGGATCAAATTACATGAATTGGTCAAGATCAGTTTTAATGTATTTGAGGGCCAGAAGGATGGCCAAATACATAAAAAGATGATCCCCTTGTACCTATTATTGAAGATAGTGGTGGAAAATAATTTAGTGATGACCTGGTTGGTCAATAACATGGAATCATGATTCAATGACCAAAATGTGAGTTGTAGTACTGCTAAAGCCATGTGGACAACCTTGGAATCTATTTTGTCTCAAGAAAGTAACTTGTTGAGAATCTATGAGTTGTATGTGAGATACTTTAACATGAAGGTGGAAGTAAATTAGTGACAAATTACTTCGCTGAGATGAGAGGGGTATTATAGGAAATCAGCACATTTCATCCATTTACTGCGAATGTTGACGACATTCGTAAGAGGGAGAATTAGATTTAGGTAGCCTGGTTTCTAGATGGTTTGGGCTCTGAGTATGATGTTGTTTGAGCTCAGTTGTTGGCTAATGAAGACGTGACTAGCCTAGAGCAGGCCTTTAACATAGTTCTTCGGGGTAAAGGTGCATTTCTATTCGAGCTCAGTTGTTGGCTAATGAGGATGTGACAACCCTAGAGCATGCTTTTAACATAGTTCTTCGGGGTAAAGGTGCAATAGTGAATAAAAACCTACCTGTGCCAATTCTATATTCACAGAAAAAGACGGTTCTTCACACATCGAGTCTTATAAAGAGATTTAATGGTTAGTACAGTGACTAGGCCAGTTGATTGCATCATCTTCTACAATTGTAGAGACTCATCCTTCATCCTCAGCAAGTGCCACAATGGCGAATGCAAGTATGATTGCATTGAATGTGTCCTATTCTCTCTTCTGGATCATTGATTTAGGAGCCTCTACTCACACGTTAGGCATGCCTTCCTTAATTCAATCCATTAATCCATCTCCTTCATATTGTAGAGTTATTTTAGCTGATGGGTCCACCTCTCCCATTCAGAGGGAGGGTATTGTTCACACTACCCCACAAATATCCCCAGACTCTGTTCTATTTGTTCCCAAGTTTCTAGTCATTCTCTTGTCTGTGAGTCACATTATTAAATCCTTAAATTGTTTAGTAACTTGTTATCCTATTTCCTGTGTTTTTGAGGATTTGTAGACAACCAAGGTTCTGGATGTGAAAAGAGAGGACTTTACATGTTGGATGATGTAGTTGTTTCTTGAGTTGTGACACTCACTACTACATATATGTCCTACTTATGGCATCTATGCTTGGGACATCAATAACTAGTTAAGTTGCGTTAGTTTTTTCCTTGGTTACTATCAGATATTTCATTTGGTTGTGAGTACTATAAGTTGGGAAAGCATAGTCGATCCGATCCAATTGCCCAATTAGTTCTAGTTGTAGAACCAAATTGTTTGAGTTAATCCATTATGGTGTACGGGGTCCATGAAAGCTTCCTAGTCCATTTGGTTTCAAGTATTTTGTGTCATTTGTTGATGATTTTAGTAGATTAACTTGGATGTATCTCCTACGGTTGAAATTCGAAGTCTTTGATGTACTCCTGAATTTTTTTTAGTGAAATAGAAATTCAATTTGGTGCTTGTTCATATGCTTCATATTGATAATGGGTTGGAATACCTTAATTATAAGTTTTCGATGTTTTGGCCTTCGCATGGTATTACCCATCAAATGTCTTATCCTTATACCTCTCAACAAAATGGGTTGACTGAACGTAAAAACAAACATCTTCTTGAGGTTACTCAGATACTATTACTCCACATGAACGTTCCTAAGTCATTTTAGGTGGATGCAGTTTTAACCTCTTGTTTCTTAATTAATCACAAGCCCTCCTTTGTTTTGAACGGTCAAGTTCCTTCCCAGATTTTAAAACTAAATTGTAAATTGTTCGATGTGGTTTCTCGTGTCTTTGGTTGTACTTGTTTTCTCACATGTTTAGCATTTCAGTTGATAAGTTGTTACCTCGATTTATCAAATGTGTTTTTCTAGGGTACTCTCGTTGACAAAAAAGGGTACAAATGCTATGACCCTATTCGCCGGAAGATATATGTGTCAACTAGTGTGACTTTCTTGAGCATACTTCATATTTTGGGTCATATAGTGAGCTTCCTATTTTTTCCGAGTCTTCTTCAGACACTCTAGTTCCAGTTGTTGTTTTGGATGTCCCAGCTATGTCGAGGTCCTCTCCGCCTCTTCGTGTCTACTGCTGCCATCCTCGTGCTCCTATAGTGCCTCCAATAGATACCCCTACATAGCTCTTTTCTCATGGTCAATAGCCTTCCTTTTGGCCTATGGATCCCATAAATGAGATTTGGACTTGCCTATTTGTCTACGGAAAACGGTTTTGCATATCTCATCCAATCTCATAATATGTTTCTATTGAACTTTTGTCCCCTTCCTTTAAATCCTTTGTATGTCCTTGTATACTTCTACTATCCCTATTTAGTGCAGGGTGCTTTGTGTTCTCCAGAGTGAAAAGGAGCTATGGATGATGAAATGAGTGCTTTTTGTCTCGGGGAACTTGTGTTTATGTGATCCTTGGACAGGGGCTGTTGTTGTGGGGGTGTCGTTGGGTTGATACCATAAAATATAATGCAGATGGATCTATTGAATGACATAAAGCACGACTGGTGGCTAAGGGATTTACATAGACATTTGGTGTTGATGTGTTTGAGACATTCTCCATTGTGGCCCAACTTACTTTGGTATATATCTTAGTCTCCATGGCACTTAATAGAGGTTGACCTCTTTTTTAGCTTGATGTGAAAAATGTATTCTTGTATGGTGATTTACATGAGGAAGTTTATTTGGAGATAGGGAAGGTATGTAAACTACTAAAGGTCATTTATAGACTTAAATAGAGTCCACATGCTTAGTTTGAGAAATTTAACCCTGTATTAATGTAGTTTAGGTTCTACAGAAGCCATTGTGATCATTCCATGTTCATAGTTAAGAGGAAGATTGGCGGGGTTATTTTGGTGGTCTATGTACATGATACTGTATTGTTTGGGGATGATCTTGAAAGCATTACCAAAGTTAAACAATACTTGGCCACACATTTTCAGACGAACGATTTGGCCTCCCTCAAGTATTTTCTTGACATTATAGTTACCCGCAACAAACGAGGTATTGTTCTCTTTCAAATAAAATATATATTAGATATGTTACAAAAGTATGGCTTGTTGGTTCCTAAACCAGTAGACACTTTTATAGAAGTCAACCTTAATCCTATGATAGGTAAATTGATTTATGCTACAGTTACCAAGCCAAATATTTCCTTTGCTATGGGAGTTGTGAGCAAGTGTGTGGAAAATATTCAGAAAGTGCATTTAGAAGTTGTTCAAAAGATTTTAAAGTATTTGAAGGGTGCACTTGGAAAAGGTTTGTTGTATACTTAGAATGGAAAGATTAATGTACTTGGATATTCTGATGTTGATTATGTTGGGTATAAGATGGATAGACGGTCTACATCAAACTATTGTTGTTTTGTTGGAGTTAACCCGTTAAGCTTGAAAAGTAAGAAACAAATAGTTGTGTCTATGTCTATAGTTAGTGAGTTTATGTGGATTAAGTTAGTTCTTCTTGAGTTTGGTTTCCAATTATCAGATCTTATTGTCATCAAGTGTGATAATCAAGCTGCCATTTTCATTGTAAGCAATCCTATATTTTACGAGAGAACTAAACATATAGAGGTTAATTGTCATTTCATTAGAGATGCAATTATACCAGGAAAAGTGGTAACTCCACATGTGAAATTTTCAGACCAGTTGGGAGATGTGTTTACTAAGCCTTTGGGTAGACATGAACATGTGTCTTTCTGTGACAAGCTGGGGTTGTTTGATATCTACTCTTCAGCTTGAGGGGAGTGTTAAAATATCATTTCAAGGTATTTTAGTCATTTCTTTTTTTTCTCTATTGAATGGCAAAAACAGCGGCCATTTTAAGAAAAAATGGCTTGTTAGGCACTGATGTTTCTTTTACTGAAATGGCAGGTCAATAGTGTAGATAGTTGTTACCAAAAATAGACTGAACGAATCCCTTAAGAATCTTTTTCTAAATGCATCTTTCATTCTATTTCATGAAATTGCATTTCTATATAGTCTTCACCTTATTCCTGTGTTTATTTTATGCAGCAATCCAGTTCTAGACGTGGCCGAACATGGGTTTATGGCCGAATTTACCTCGTTTCAGGCTCTGGAACAAGATACCAAAGGTGGAGATAAGTGGGAAAATCGACGGATTTCACATATTGGATTTGAGCTTTTTGTATAGTTGCATTCTTTTTCATTATGAAAAATGATCATTTGAACGCCGAACACCATGTCAGGATCAGTTATATGAACTGCCAATAAACACATTATCCTGTATTTATCTGTATCTGATTTATCCGAACTTGCAAATTAAGGAGCAAAAGAAGTTTGTGCTGCAAAAGATCTGTTTATACTAAAATTTAAACTTTCTACAAAACTTCAAAATTGCTTG
Organism: Aristolochia californica; assembly: GCF_029961685.1. Taxonomy (NCBI): domain Eukaryota; kingdom Viridiplantae; phylum Streptophyta; class Magnoliopsida; order Piperales; family Aristolochiaceae; genus Aristolochia; species Aristolochia californica. Next base: position 27,373,774 of record NW_027181771.1, read on the forward strand.
CGATTTGGTCCGGAGGTTCATATTTTCCTTCTGAACTTTTCTTAAACAAGAGAATGTGGACCTGTTATGTGGTCAGTTGCTTCATATTTTTCCAGCGAGAAGCTCTATATTGCTCCAGCCAATGATGGAATTCGATAGCAAATAGATGTCCAGATCGTCCACAATGTAGTTACTCATCTGTAGGAATTTTCAGACGCTCGTCGGCCGTATTGAATCCATTGCAGCATTGACTGCGTTGATTAAAGCAGCGGCGAGTTTTTGGGTGGACACCTCTTCTTATGGTATTACTGAATATCTCTCAGATGGTAAGTGAAGACAGTCTAAAAATCAAGAAGGGAAAGAGAGAAATTGAGAGAGAAGAAGGGAAAATGAAGAGACTTTCGAAATCAGACTCTTTGATGATCGTGCATGACCTCCCCATCTTTTATTAGGGGGGGTTAGTGCCCCAAAGTGGATTCTTGAAGATCAAGTCATGTCCAACATGAAGATCATGTCATGTCATGTACATGAAGATCAGGTAAGAATTTGTGTTAGTGTTGACGACTTCATGTGCACTGGAAAACAGTTTCCAGTGTTAGTGCCCCAACATGAGAAAAACATAAAAAACAAGAGAATTTCTAAACCTTTACAGTGTACTTAATTACAACATAATCCTTAAACCCCAAATTAGGTAAAACAACTATTATTACTACATGAATAAATTATTTAATGTATAATTAAATATACTAATATATTTATTAATTGAATTAGATATTTTATTGTACATTAATATGGTAATTACATGAGCCAATGAAATAACTACATGATTAATTACAAATAATAAATAAATAACATTATAAATAACAAAACTGAAAGTAATACGTTGAGTTATTAATTTATTAATAACATATGATATACTTTAACCTAAAAATGAATAATTTAAGAGAAAAAAATGATCTAATCATAACTTTAACACACTATATATTTGTACATAATATATTTTATGTATTATTAATTATTAATATATTATCACAAAATTTAAAACTATTGGTTTAATTAACTATAGCAATCGGATAATTATGCCAAAAATAATTTATCAAATATTTATTTTAACAATATTTTAATTATGACTATTAAATCACTATTTTAATATAGTAACTGTAAAATAAATATATTAAATAAATAAAAATAATTAATTATAAATAAAAATAATTATTTATAAATAAAAATAATTAATTTATAAATAAAAATAATTAAACCATCGTCGTCTTCCTCAGCTGCGAGCCAAAGGGCAACGACGATGGCGATGGGGACGGGCTAGTAGGCGACGGCGACGGCCAGCGACGACGACGGGCAACGACGATGGCAACGAGGACGGGCTAGTAGGCAACGGCGACGGCCGGCGACGGAACGAGAGGGGGCTGCGGCAACACCGAGAGAGGGTTGCGGGAACGAGAGACAGTTGCGGAACGAAAGAGGGCTGCGGCAACACCGAGAGAGGGTTGTGGAAATGAAACGGCAGAGAGGGTGTGCGGCAAAGAGCCCCCCGAGAGACAGCCCCGCTCGCCGAGAGAGAGCCCGCGCGAGAGTCATGTAGATGACTCTCAAAATCGGGCGGAAAGCACTTTCCGCCCGTTACTCTTGAGACATGAACTCGTGATTCATGTATATTCATGTACATGACATGAATTTCGGCGCCCCCTAACGACATCAGGACATGAACTGCGTAATGCGCATGAAGATCATGTCCTGAGTCATGTGCACTAACCCCCCCTTAAGTGAAATTGATTCAAGTTACACAAAAACCCTTACTCAAACACATCAAATCACTTACATCTTTCAATACACAGGTTCAAATTACTTGTATCTTCTAATACAGTGTTCAAACTATATGAAAACGAATGTACAGGAACACGTTGAATGTGATAATGCAACCTCTAGCTTCTACAAATGTAAAATGATGAAAATATTTTTCACCATTTTTTAAATTCCCCATCAAGATAGAGCATGTAAATCAAGAAAAAAACAGCATGATAACACAGACAGGTAAACAGAAAAAAATATTATTTTTAAGTGAAACGATTGATATTAACTGGTAATACTTTCTTTTGAAATCGACATTTTTTTAAAACAATTCTTTTATATATATTGCATCTCTGAATGTGATCTATTGCTGTAATTCTTAACACATCCAAATTCTGGATACATTTATTAAATTTGAACCCCTCTAGTTTCCTTGCCTTTCTTTTTTTCTGCCCTTCCCTTCTCCCTCCATGCAAGGGCAAGGGAGACGAGATGAAGTGGCTGATTCATGAAAATTTTTGCATAATTTGTCGAGTCCCCCTTGTTTCTCTCAGTTTTATACCTTCATGGGCCTCTTCAGTTGCTGGCACGATCTATGTCACCCAACTTGGGTTCGAAACTATCGAATAAATGCTTCTTGGGCTTGAACTATGAGAAGGGAGACGATGACCCTCCCCTCTTAACTTCGTTTTTTTATTTCAACAAAGACAAATTTGATGTATTATATGTCATATGTTATTAAATTAAAATATGTCAAAATAGGTGTAGAATTGAAAATTTTAAAAAATGCATACTAATTAGATATTTAGTACTTACTAAACTGCAAACAATTGATTTCTAAGTTATTAACCACCAAACATTATTTTACTATTAAATAGCCAGAATCATTTTAAAACCTCGAAAAAGCTGAAAAAATGAAGAGATTCAACACATAGATTACTAAATAATATTAGGTATCCCTATCTTTAGCATAAAATAAGTCGACTAAACAACCCCAACTTCAAACCTAAGGAAGCATTTATTTGATTATCGGCTGTAGAATCTGAAAGAGAGGGTGCTCAAAGAGCTATACCTAAAAAGAGCATTTAATGGATATTTTTACCCAAGCCGTTGAGAGGGCATGGCAACATCAATGATCTCCTTGGCCTTGAAAGCTTCAACAAGGAGAGACATTATACCAAGTCTGCGGAGCTCCTCCCAATGAGGAAAGGCAATATAGCGTAGCACTGAGGCTTGGAACTAAATAATTTCTCCCAAATAATTAAATAATATAAAAATCAACTGAGACTACATGATATTATGAAATACTGTTTTCCCATCACTAAAGATCCACACAATGGGACCCAAAAAATGCAAAATAGTACAGTTGCTTCTAGTAAGTGGTAAGAAGAAAACGAGTAATGAAAGTTCGAATCTTTCAGTAGAAACTGGCCACTTAGAAGTGCACCAAGCTGTACACAAGGATCCATAAAAGCTGTAAATTCCAAGAAAAAGAAAGATATACCGTCATTATAACACGAAACCACTTAGACTTAAATTAATAAAAACAAGCTAACGAGGCACCAGTTTGTATACACTTTATCAGTTTACCATATACTGTACACCTTACTACACATCCTAGTTAGTTATCAACAAAGGGATGAGAGTCGGGACAACCATATGGCAAATGATGACGAGTGCACCAATTAGAGAGATGGAAACGACAAGCTAATTAGGTAGAGGCTTAGCAGTCGGAAGAAAAGAAGTTGGAATTACCAGAAAGAGGCTAAGAGATGCAAAGAGTCCCTCTTGAAGAAGTGCTCCATGCCCACCAAAATCTTCTTCATCAACCTTCAAGATGACCGCATAATACCCATAAACAATGCCAGAAGAGATCATCAAGAATCTGGGAATCATTAACAGAATTAGATTTCCAAAATAATTCTGTCAGAAAATATCCACAAAACACAGAAATAAAGAATGGTGTACTCATCCACAAATTACAAGCAAAGACGATATAACAAGAATCAAAAGAGACATTACACCAAAACCGCTAAATCTCAACCCACAATCAGTAAAACAAAGAAATTACATTTAAGCACCTGCCAATGAAAACAAATATGGAATGAAAGTGCCTCATGTGCTCTACTTATCTAAAATAGTAAGATGGTTATTTAAATAACTTTAATTTGCAGGTAGTTTAATTTCATAACAATATCTGTAAAAGCCTGAAGTGTTTTCAGTCCAAATTTGGAGAACCACATAAAAATTTGAGTGTGTGGGGGGGGGATCACCCAATAAGTCATTTAGTAGCAGCCATATGTTCACTAAACTAAAAATCAAGTAAAAGTCAACAGTAGATAATTGTTAGGTTCTGGTTCTCAAGTGCTACGACAACATTGCAGAAGTTGGTATTTCAAACAAATTACCTAGAAAAGAACCACGTTGAATAACATATTGATGCCACTGTGGAAAGAAAATCATGTCTGACCCTCAGCCAGAGCTATTTTGCCTGCAGGTTTTATTATTTTCATGGAAGCAGAAGAAAGGGTCTAATCACAGCCTTTTCTTTTTTCCAACCTTGGCAAGAACTCTTCAGTTATAGGAGCATACATATAAATCAGCTATCAGGCTAAACCTGAAAAAAAATGCTAATTGATACTGCTTGTGCCATTCAAAGAGATCATACTCTTTGGCTATCATAGCCATAAGTGTCCATCTATGCCAATTCTCAAATTAATTCAGCTGTTTTCAAGTCAGAGCTCTTTATTAATGATTAATAGGAGAATACATTTAAAAGTAGCCATACATCTAGACCTGAATGAAAATGGCAATGGATACTTCATGTGCCATTTGAAGAGATCATTGTTTTTTGGCCCTCATGGCCTCAAGTGCCCATTTGTGCCAATTCTCAGATAAATTCAGCTGTTTTTGAGGCCAGACCTCTTCATCAATGTTTAACAGATTTAGCAATTTTTACTATTTCATGCTTTGGGCTCTCCAGCTATTTAAAGATTCTCTTCACATCCTAATAAAACTTTGCCCAGATCATAAAAAGTAGAATAGCAACAGTAGTAGAAAAATCCCCTCAGCTAAAAAAGCCTAAAAATAAGGGCCCTTGCATACAATCCTTTAACCAGGAATTTTAAGGTTTTTCATACAACAATAACAACAACTACTACTACTACAACTACAACTACAACAACAACAATAACAACATTAACAACGTTAACAACAACAACAACAATAACAACATTAATAACATTAACAACAACAATAAAAAAAGAAGCTTGAGTATGTCCAACTTATACTATATAAAAAGGATCTTAAAAGAGAGAAGAAGAGTGCATAAGTAGAAATCAGCATTTTCCTGTCTGAAACTGACAGAAAATAACATGACCTTAATGTCTATAGTATGCTCCTTAAACTAAAAAATTTGGAGTCAACGAGTCCCAATTTTGCTCATCAAAATGAGGAGAAAAATGGGTGTATGTGAGGAATCTATAAATTGCTAACTTATGAACACACCTGTATGCGAGATACATACAGAAGATCTTCGAGCAGCATCCGAAGTGGTACTATAAATCAAATGATCTTAGTAGAACAATGAATTCTAAAAACTACCAATTAGCAATAAGCATGAAAAACAAGTGAGATTTCAATTTCTGACAATGGATGCCAATGTAGAATTAGCTGCATTCAGAAAAACATGAATGAGAACCCAGTACCACACGCATCATCAAAGGTTGATTAAATTTATATGAAATGAGACCATATAATCTGGTCTGTTTTTTGATACCTCTTAAGATTCAATCCCATTATGAGATAACCACAGGGAGAAGTATTGTACATTAAGAATATGATTTACATCAAATCAAAATGTTTGCGCACATTGACATTGTCTGTATTTCACATGGTTCCCTCTTTTTGCTTTTCAATTGATACAGCCCTAAAAGGATTAAATCTATCTGTCACTCAGTTCACACAAATACATGCTTGATTCATTTTGAAGGTCTACATATTTGAGAATCATGATACGAAAATTGGTGATTTTGGCATCCCTTTGCAGGAACTCAGAAACTTCAACATCCATGAATATATAACATGTCTACACAAGAAAGCTCAGGTATATCTCAAGCAAGTAATAGCATCCGAATAAGAGTTAAAAAATTTGATACATTAAAAAAACTTAAAAAAGCCAAACCAAGCACTTGGTAATAAAGCATCGCATTGTATGAAACTTTTTAACAACTCAAAACATATCATTCTGAACTTACAAAACAATCCATATTGCCCCGACCAAAGGGATTGCACCCCACAGTAAACCACATACGACGGCCACAAATTGCCGAATCCAGTGTAAAACATCTCCTAACTGATCCTGAAAAAAATAAATAAATTACGAACACTTAGTAGTGATCACTGTTGCATTGAGCAAGTTAAAAGTCTTCAAACTTAACTCATCACCACGCAAATATCGAAAGAAAATATAATCATATGTTTGTTGAAAGAAATACATACTTTTGAAACTACTTCCAAGGCATAAAAAATCACATATCTAACGACATGGGAACCAAACTCGAACCCCAGACGTCCAGAAAGTAATCCAGACAAGACCCACGATTCAATTCAAATTCAATAAACGCCACAAAGCACAAAAAAAAAAAACAGGTGTCGTACTCATCGCGGGACGCACTTGTCCATACCTTGTCCCAGGAAGCCTCAGGATCTAATAATTTGGAAAGTTTAAACGGAGAAACGTGACCGTTCTGTTGCAGATGGTGTTTAGCGGATTTCCCTTCCTTCATGGCGTGTGAAATCAGCAAAGATGAAAAGTCGGAAGCGGCAGTTAACTGGATTGAGTGGATCAAAGGCTCGTTATGAGCTCCATTAACAGCCGAAGTCGACCTGCTTCACCGCCTGGAGGATCGCATCCGCTAGGGTTTGACAGAGCGGACGGCGATGGAAACAGAGAAATCCAAAAACACAAAGAACCACTTTGAAAGAGATATTACACTGATCGAAGTACTTTAAAAAGATGTAAAAACGAGGATTCCTTCGCTTTAGTTTACTCCGTGCAAAGGGGACGAAAGGCGTTGGCCCATGTTCAATGTTTTACGCATGTGCGTGCCTAGCCCAGCCTCCACAATCCTGAGTATTACGGCTGCGTTTTTATATTTTATTTATTTTATTAAAAAATAAATATATGATTACAATAATATTACAAAAACAGAATTAGAGTAATATAAAACTCATTTTTCTATCCCTTATAATTTTTTTTTGTGGGACAAGAAAAATCAATTTTCTATCCACTAAATTGGCATGAAAGCTAAAAATTACAGTTTCATCCGTTTTTCTACAACTTTTTGGTGATCAAAGTAGACAAAATCAAGACAGAAGCCAAGACAAACTCAAACTCAAACTCTCATCCAAATCCAACAAGTAGGAAATCATACAACATTTAGAAGCACATAAATAGAAGGCTAAAATGAAAAAGAGAAATGGTTTAGTTGATGTGCAAGGGGTCTTCCTATAAATACTTTAGTTGTATAATAATAACATGACACTACAACTATCTTGTGTACATATGAGATGTTTAATGTGGGCCCATCATTCTCTCTTTGATTTGCACAATATCTCACTTTTCAATTGGGTTGTTAGTTTCTACTGTCTTTTTCAAGTATTTAAAAATCGACCAAATTTTTTTAAGGTTTTAGTTATTCATTAATATGAATAACTACAATACCAATAAGGCAGGAATGTAATATTGTTCCCATTACTTTCTTATTTATTTTGATGTTTACATTTCATATTAGATCGTTCCCACATAGTAAATAACAACATATAAATGAATTGAACAACAAAAATCTTATTAAATATTTTTGTCGCAATTTCATATACTTCTCATCAACCCACTCAACTTATTCAATACAATGCATCAAAGGCATTAAATATATAAAGATTCTTCCTTCATTCGTTCAGGGCCTTTGCTTGTGGAAGTCAAGATGCAGCCTAAACCTTCTTCCCCTCCGTTCATCTTTGGTACTTAATTTTTCTACAAAAAAAAAAAAAAAACAATCACAAGTGAGCCATGTAAACAAAATGTACCTTGTACTTGTACTTTCTTTAAAAACTAAAGTGAGAATTGTAAAAAAAATGTCGAAGGGCATTAAAAGAAATGGCATATATAAACAAATTTAAGAAATATTTTGTTAAAATGAACTAGTACCAGCTTTTGGTGTCGTACAAGGATCCTTAGCAAAGCATTTTATGCCGCAATATGTACCACCAAGAGTTCCAGGGTGGTCCTTGTGGCATGGATCATAGCAACTGAGCCAACAAGGGGCTTCACTACGAGATGCTGTGACTTTGTCCTATTCTGCAGCAGATTGCTTGGCATCATATGCTAAAACTAAAATTGATACAAACATTATTAGAAGTTACTTGGTGTCCATCATCCACCTCCTTGGCTTCTCCTTTTACCTTCTTTTCCTCACTTTCATGTTCGTTTGTGTGTTGAGTGAAAGGAAAACGGAAGTGGTGGTATTTATAGGTTTTGAGCAAAATCTATATTTGTCTTTTTGTTTGTTAAGTTGAAAAAGGAAACGAACATTGTTTTTTTTATTATAAGATTGGGTTTGGTTAAAGTAATTTTAACTAAAATATGGTTATGCCAGAAAAGGAATGTGTGGGCATGAGATACTTGAGCAGAAAGATGAAACGTATAATTTTCTAAAAAAACAAGCAATTGTTTTTGTTGCTTGTCTAAAAACAAGGTGATTCAATTCAAATTATATTTATCACAAAATATAAAATTAATGTTTATCTATAGTCACAATGCTAAGTCCCAAGCACAACAATAGCATGGTGATTTCTAAAAAAAATTAACACATCTTTTGTATAAAAAAATTTATATCTAAAATGTTAGGTCCAATAAGGAATAAACCTGGGGGGAGGGGGTTTGTTAACTTCGTTGCTTATTTGTGGCTTCTTTTTAAGTATCTTGTAGATGTTTACACTCTTAGACAATTGAGTATGTAAAATTAAATTCACAATCAAGGTTCAACCCCAATCAATTAAACCCACAAAGAATACACAAAGATTTATAGTGGTTCACAATCTTATCATGGATCACTAATCCACTCCCTATAGTTATACAACTATATTTGGGTTATCAAATGATACTTACAATAAATTGGCTATAAGGTTGGTTAAAATGTTGCCCACACAAGGACTTACGCTACTCAATGACCACAACAACCAACTTATATAAACTCACCCCTCACATAAGATTAACAGTAGCAAACTACACAAATAGCCTAAATATGCAAAGGGATTTTCCAACAACTAACTAGGCTATACAAGCCTAGACTCACATAAGGATTTGTAGCAGTTGTCCTATACACACTTGGCCTAAACTCACATGGGAATTTTTAGCATGGCTTGCCAATTGAAGGACTTATGTCTTGTTGGAATATGGGCCCAAGCCCACACGACTAAGGAAGACCCACATATTTAAGAGTATTGTAGGATGGGCCACAATACCAAGGAAGGTCCACATATCTAAGAGTATTGTAAGATGAGCCCAAGTACATAAGAAGTAGGACTCACCATGATTACCACGAGCTGACATCCTTATCACATAAGTTGGAAGATAAAAAAGGACTCACAAAGGCATCTTTATCTTATGGTCACGTCCTAGAAGAGTTCTAGTTTGAGTTATGTTTGTCTTTTATCTATATTGAGTTATTTAATTATGTTAAGACTTATCTTTAAGAGTTAGAGTTTGGGACAAAGGTAGTTTTATTGTAATTGGACTCTACTACCTTCCTCTATTATAAATAGAGGTTCATGTACTCTGATTATAATAAGTCAATGAAGAAGTCAATGAAGTATTTCTCTTTTTCATAAATTCAACATGGTATCAGAGCAGATTCTATGAGTTGACTTGGTCAACCCACAGAGATAATGAGATTATTTTCTCAAAACCCTAAACCCTTAGTCTAGGTTCGTAGTTATTTTGTTAGTCCCTACATCCGTATTTTTCTTTGACTTTTTACCTCTATACTGAGATTTTTATATTGAAAATTATATATTGAAGGAAAGATATTTGAGTCTAATTTCCAAGGAAAATGATATTTTTCAATCGGAGTTATCTTCAGAGATATATCAATATTTGAATGATCGAAGGTCAGATTGCAAAAGAGGTTCAAGCAACAGTAGAAAACTTCAACTTTTGAGGTATTTTATGCTATCAAGAACTAGAATTTATATGGAGAAATATATATCGAAAGAAATATTTATAAGTCTATTCTTTTACCTATTCAACCAAATTTTTATCTGATTTATCTACAAAGGGAAATCTATATTTGAAACAACAAAGGTTAGATTGCAAAAGAAATTCGAGTAGCAGAAGAAAAATTCAACTTTCAAGGTATTTTATGCTATAAAGAAAGAGATTTTATATGGATAATTATATATCAAAAGAAATATATGTAAGTCTATTTTCTTACCTATTCAACCAATTCTCGATATGATTTTTTATAAGAGTCAATGGTCATTCTGGAAAAAAAAGAGAAACAATACTAAGTTTAGCTAGATGATTGAGACCAAAATCTATCAGATTATTTATCTAATGATAATTATATTTTTTGAAGAGAAGTTATTCTTGAATAAAAGGTATTTAAGTCTAGTTTTAGTATGAAAAAATTTCATGTCAATCTGATCTATATTTAAAATTATATTCGCATTGGAAGAATCAAAGGTCATGCTGGTATTCTCTTGCATTGAAAAATCCGAATTTAAGCCCATTGTTTTGTGTCACTTTTTGAGTTGATATATCAGAAAAATATCTCACTCCTCACTGGCTGGCTTGAGGGTTTATTTATACATCTTTGTTATTTGGGCTTATTTCTACATCTATGATATTTGGTTCAAGCTGGGATCACTGCCATTACATCCTGTTGGAAGATATGCCCAAGCCCACACGACCAAGGAAGACCCACATATCTAAGAGTATTATACGATGGGCCACACAACCAAGAAAGGCCCACAAGATGGGTAACACATAAGAAGTAGTACCCACAATGATTACCATGAGTTGTTATCCATATCACATCAGTTGGAAGATCAAGAAGGACTCATACAGGCACTTTTATCTTATAGTCATGTCCAAGAAGAGTTTTACTTTGAGTTATGTTTGTCTTTTATCAAGATTGAGTTATTTAATTATGCTAGGACTTATCTTAAGTGTTAGAGTTTGGGTGTAATTAGGATAAAGGTAGTTTTATTGTAATTGGACTCTACTACCTTCCTCTATTATAAATAGAGGTTCATGTACTCTAATTATAACAAGTCAATGAAATATTTTTATTTTTCATAAATTCAACATGGTATCAGAATAGGTTCTGTGAGTTGACGTGGTCAACCCACAGAAGTAATGTGATCATTTTCTCTAAACCCTAAACCCTATGTCTAGGTTTGTAGTTATTTTTTTTTCAGTCCCTACACCTGTAATTTGCTTTGCGTTTTTTTACCTCTATATGAAGTTTTTCATATTTAAAAGTATATATTGAAGAAAATATATTTGAGTCCAATTTCCAAATAAAAATGATTTTCTCCAATCGGAGTTATCTACAGAGAGATATCAATATTTGAATAAGCAAAGGTCATATTGCAAAAAGGTTCGAGCAGCAGCAACAATCTTCAGATTTAGAGGTATTTTTTTATATCAAGAACTAGACTTTATATGGATAAATATATATCAAAAGAAATATCTATAAGTCTATTATTTTACCTATACAACCAATTTTTTATCTGAGTTATCTACAAAGAGAAATCAATATTTGAAACAGCAAAGGTCAAATAGAAAAAGAGGTTCTAGCTGTAGCAGAAAACCTCAACTTCCGAGGTATTTTATGTTATCAAGAAAGAGATTTTATATTAAAAATTATACATAAAAAGAAAGATACATAAGTCTATTTTCTTAAATATTCAACCAATTCTCGGTATGATTTTTTATAAGAAGTTATTAATCTTGGAAGAGTCAATGTTCATTCTGGAAAAACAGGAGAAACAATACTTAATTCGGCCAGAAACTTAAATATATCAGATTATTTATTTCATGATAATTATATTTTTTGAAGTTAATTTATACTTGGATGAAAGGTATTTAAGTCTACTTTCATGAGGAGAAAATTTCATATGAATCTGATCAATATTTAAAGATATATTTGTACTGGAAGAATCAAAGGTCATGCTGGTATCTTGTTTACATTGAAAAATCCGAATTTAAGCAGATTGTTTTGCGTCACTTTTTGAGTTACTATATCAGGAAAATATCTCACTTTTCCATGGTTTGAGGACTTATTACTACATCTATGTTATTTGGGCTTATTTCTGCATCTATGATGTTTGGTTCAAGCTGGGATCACTGCCATTACCTCCTAGCTTGAGGGAGAGAAGTAGAAGAAGTACCAGAAAGCCATATTTTATTCCATATGTCGTGGATAAGTTTATGTGACCAAAATATTCAAGAAAGGGAGTGCAAAAAAGATGAAGCTTTTGCATCTAAGAAAAAATATTTATATTGGATTATGATTATTTCATGAGTCCTTTATTATGGGCGTTACACCCAACCCAGGGTGTTATGGGACACCCTGGGGGGGCCACTGGGTGTTATGGGACACCTTGGGTCCCTGGTGGTCTTAGACTAAGGGTTGAGTACCTATGTCTTCCGCTCCTAGTAGACCGGTCTTTTGGGTAGTATTGGCTAGGTGCTTAACATTTGGTATAAGAGCCAACCCTCGATCGCGGGTTCTATTCCCAGCGAAGGCGAGCTTGCGGAAAGGAGCGACCACACGGAAGGGGCGACAGGTATTAAGTCCTAGTGGGCCAACGTAGAAGAGTGGGCAGCTGTGGATGAGTGGGTGGCCGTGGGCGTCGGCCCGCGAAGGGGGGGGGGGTGTAATGTTATGGGCGTTACACCCAACTAGGGTGTTATGAGACACCCTTGGGGGGGGGGGGGGGGGGGGGGTGGTGGCACTGGGTGTTATGGAACACCTTGGGGCCTTGGTGGTCCTGGACTAAGGGTTGAGTACCTATGTCTTCCGCTCCTAGTAGGCCGGTCTTTTGGGTAGTATTGGCTAGGTGCTTAATATTTGCCCCCCCAGGGTGTCCCATATTACCCTGGGTTGGGTGTAACGCCCATAACATCCTTCTACAAGGTTTATTATTTTGGTTCGTGTTATATGAGTTGGAAGAAGGTCGTGTTATATACAGTTGTTGTTATTATGTCTCTTTGGATGAGACATTATTATTGAAGAAGAAGTGGCCTCAATATATGTTATATCACCATGACATAGGAGTTTATTACCACATCCACTAATTGTAAGGACATCTATGTTATTTCACCATGATGGAAGAGTTTATTACTAACTCTATGTTATACCCCCATGAATTGGCATTTATTACTCCTATCACTTGAGAGTCGTTGTCCTGTGGAGGGACAGGGTGATGGAGGAGTTTTTTTTATTATTACACTTCTGAACAACGTATAGACCCACTACCTATAGAAGATAGGAGTGGCACTGCCTATAGAAGATAGGAGTTAGTTGACTGGATTAAAGAGCAATATCATGTGACTTGAAGTGATTTTACTCTCACTTTTCTTATGCCAGCTGAGCCTCATGAACGAGAGTACCAACGTGAGGGGGAGTGTTGGAAGATCTGCCACATTTTACAAAAATAGATTCTATATATTATTTGCAGCAAGCTGGGAGTTCATGTTGTTCTCTCACCCCCAACTTGAGGGGAAGTGTTGGAAGATATGCCTAAGCCCACACCACCAAGGAAGACCCACATATCTAAGAGTATTATAAGATGGGCCACACAACCAAGGAAGGCCCACAAGATGGGCCCAAACATATAAGAAGTAGGACCCACAATGATTACTATGAGCTGGCATCCTTATCACATCAGTTGGAAGATCTAGAAGGACTCATAAAGGCATCTTTATCTTATGGTCACGTCCAAGAAGAGTTTTAGTTTGAGTTATGTTTGTCTTTTATCAATATTGAGTTATTTAATTATGCTAGGACTTATCTTTAAGTGTTAGAGTTTGGGTGTAATGGGGATAAAGGTAGTTTTATTGTAATTGGACTTTACTACCTTCCTCTATTATAAATAGAAGTTCATGTACTCTGATTATAACAAGTCAATGAAATATTTTTCTTTTCCATAAATTCAACACATCCCAGCTTGAGGGGGAGAAGTAGAAGAAGTACATGAAAGAGGTATTATATTCCAGATGTTGTGGATAACATTTATGTGACCAAAATATTCAAGAAAGGGGGAGCAAAAAATATGAAAATCATGCATCTAAGAAAAAATATTTATATCGATTATGATTATTTCATGGGTCCTTCTACAAGGTTTATTATATTGGTTTGTGTTATATGTGTTGGAAGATGGTCATGTTACATTACAACTGCTGCTATTATGTCTCTTTGGATGAGACATTATTATTGAAGAAAAGGTGACCTTAGTACCTTTTCTCATACCATAATTTATTTGACTCTAAAAAATATCTTGGTTGGGACACCATGAGAGTCGGTGCCTGGATTGGGAGACCATGATACATTTAACTCTCAAAAATATCACGGTTGGGATACCATGAGAGTCGGTGTCCAGATTGGGACACCATTATAAATAAACCCACTTCCCCCCTTGTAATGACTTTTATTACTACTACCACTTGAGAGTCGTTGTCCAGTGGTGGGACACGGTGGTTGACACTTCAGAGCAATGCCGATAGACACACTACCTAAGGAAGACGGAGTGTGCCCTACATCCAACATTAAGACTAGAGTATGGAGCAATGTCTTATTGGGTAGGAGTGATTTTTACTCTCACTTATATTATGCCAGTAGGGCAACAGCTTGAGGGGGAGTGTTAGAAGATGAAGGCATATTGGAAGATGTGCCATTTTATACAAAAAGATTCTATACATCATTTGCAACAAGTTGGGAGTTCATGTTGTTCTCTCACCCTCATCTTGAGGGGCAGTGTTGGAAGATAGGCCCAAGCCCACACAACCAAGGAAGACCCACATATCTAAGAGTATTATAAGATGGGCCACATGAGCAAGGAAGACCCAAAAGATGGGCCCAAGCACATAAGAAGTAGGACCCACCATGATTACCACAAGCTGACATCCTTATCACATAAGTTGGAAGATCAAGAAGGACTCACAAAGACATATTTATCTTATGGTCACATCATGGAAGAGTTCTAGTTTGATTTATATTTGTCTTTTATCTATATTGAGTTATTTAATTATGTTTGGACTTATCTTTAAGAGTTATAGTTTGGGTGTAATTGGGACAAATGTAGTTTTATTATAATTGGACTCTACTACTTTCCTCTATTATAAATAGAGATTCATGTTCTCTGATTATAATAAATCAATGAAGAAGTCAATGAAGTATTTATCTTTTCCATAAATTCAACATTAGTAAGTCTATTTTCTTAAATATTTAACCAATTCTCGATCTGATCATATATGGACAATGTCTAAAGACATGTGTAAGGGTGGCATGACTAGTAAATAAGGAGAACTTCCACAAAGATGGTATATGATTGTAATTATAAAAATTATTTTATTTCCTTTTATGTCTTTTCATTTTCAAGTATGTAGCCCTCAAGGCATTGTAGTTATTGTAAACAACTTCCTACAACTATAAATACAGCTTCAAGGCATGGTATAGAATATTCAAGCCTCTTTATCTTGGTTCAAATTTGTCAATACACCTTTCTCTCTTTTCCTCTTCTTTCTCTCCCTCAATTTCTTCTCTCCTTTCTTCCAAGAGCTAGAGTTTCTCTCTTCTCTCCTTCCCTTGAGATCTATTGTGCTTGTGTTGGCCCAAGAAATCAACATTGTATTAGAGTGGGCAAAGATCTGAGATGGAAAAGGAGAAGAATATGGAGAAGAATGGGAGGAAGAGGCAAAAGAAGAAGAAGAAGAAGAAGAAAAGGGGGAGTTTCTCGTTTTTCCCTTTACTCTTCTTTCCCAATTCCTATTTTTCATTGGATGATTTACTCTCTTACCATAAGTTTCATATAGAAAATTTTATATCGTTGGAAAGATCTTTGAGTCTAGTTTCCAACTCAAAAAGCATTGTTAAATTCATTTTTTAATGGAAAGAGAATTCGACATAAGAAGTAACAAAAGTCAAGCAACAAAAAGCCTCAACTTTTTGAACGGAGAGAGCTATCAACTCGGAAGAATCAAAGGTTATGCTGGTAGCCCATTGCATGTAAAAGTTCGAATTTAAGCCAATTTGTTTGCTTTACTTCTTGATTTGCTAATGTTGATTAAGTTTTTCTAAATTTTTCTCTTCCTTTCATCCTCCATTACCTTTTACTTGATTGTCTTTGTCCTACCATCCTTTTTTTATTCTCATTTACCCACCCTCTTAGGCCAACCTGTTGGTGTGTTGCTATGGTTGGTCCTCTTTTTTGTATATGGGTGTTTTTAAATGCATTGACTCTTTTTATTGGTACACTTTGGGTTTTTATCGTCATCTTTTAAGTGACAGGCATTAGCCTCTTTAGTAATTATTATCACTATTTTTTTTGAAATCCTTTGAGGTTGGTTTGTCTTTTGCTTTATCACCCATGTTTTATACTTTTTGAGAGTCTGTGTCCGACTGAGTGCTTATCCTTGGGACACCTTGTGCAAGAACTAATTACTACAACTATTTTTTTCTAAAGTTGGGATCATTGCCATTAAATCCCATTTTGAGGGGGGATAATAGAAAGATATTGGAAGATATGTTGTAATTAGGGTGGCACTGATGTAATTAGTTTAAGTGTTTTGTCTTTTCTTCATTCTTACTTGGGTGAAGGGTATACTTGTAATATTGGTATTTCTGAAATCTATAAATAAAACATATGGGGGAGGGTGTGAAATGAACTACCCTAAATATTCCTCCTTTTTTCTCAATGTGCTCTCTCTCCCTCTAGTGGTCGTCTCTTTCCTTTTTCCTTTTACTTATCCTTCTTTCTTCTATCTGTTGCATAATAATATGGTCTATGGAATCCTGAAAATCAATATGGTATTAGAGCAGTGATTTTCAGGATTCTAATTATTTTTCCCTACTTGGATTATGCACCATGAAGGCATTGTTATTTTGATGAAATTTGACGGAGTCTTATTCTGATAATCATCTTCGTCACCATTTTGTTTACTGTTACTCAGTGGATGATCAACATAATGATCAATCTATCTTTTTTTTATCTGTCTTTGCTACCCTGCGGTTTAGTTTATGGATCTTGGTTTCCAGTAACCTTATCTCTGTGGATAAAAAATTATAGTTTTTGCTACATCATTGTAGTCTTTTTTTGCGTGTTTTCTTCTCTGGTTTGTGATTGCACGTGATTCAA
Source organism: Aristolochia californica (assembly GCF_029961685.1). Lineage (NCBI taxonomy): Eukaryota > Viridiplantae > Streptophyta > Magnoliopsida > Piperales > Aristolochiaceae > Aristolochia > Aristolochia californica. The sequence goes on from NW_027181771.1 coordinate 27,390,979, forward strand.
ATTATATTGTATCTTATCTTCTGTTATCTCTGAGTATCTATGGCTGATCAATATTCCTGTTTTTTTAGGAAGTTACAACAAATAGATGGAATCCTTATCAAGTCATTTTCAGTTCAGCATAATAATTGTTCTATTCATAAACTTATCAAATCAGAAATTTGAACTTGTCTTGTCTATTGTCTTCTGTTTTCTGCTACTATTTTTTTCTTGGATGTAGTTGTTAATGATGCTACTATGCCTATCATCAGCCTCATCTTACTTGGTGCAGGTATTGGATTTGGAAATCACTCATTGATGCAAGTTGTTTTGTGCTTCAAAGATCTAGATAACTTGAGACAATTGTGTTTCAGATTCTGAAGTTTATCTGAATTTGGTATCTTGATCTAGAAAACAAGTTCTATTAAAGACAGGTTGTATTTAAGCTAAGAGAAGTTCTATTAAAGACAAGTTGTATTTAAGGCAAGTACGATTCAAGGTAAGTTTCTAATTTTTCATCAGCATACTCTGGAAAGTATTACACACAAAATATTTTGAGACTTCTATTTCTAGAAAATTACCTATGATAAACTTCCTACTTCTAAGATATGCAATTACCAAATCAAGATTCATCTTTCTTTTGCTAAGAAGTTGGGAAGTTTCCGTACAATTGCTACTAAATTTGAGGAAAATATCTACAACCTGCACTTCTTGTCTCTTGCCTTAAACACGTTTTTAGAACTAGTTTTAGTTCTGTAATTGTACCTCTCAGACTTGGATCAAATTCAGCAATAGAGAACAAATTCTATTATGGTATTGGCTACTAGTCAACTAGTTTTATATGGCTGCTAGTTATTATGGTATTGGCTGCTAGTCAACTAGTTTCATATGGCTAGTTTCATATGGCTAGCTCTGGGTTGAATGTCTGAAATAATTACTGGTGCAATAACTTGTAAGAAACATACATTACTTGTTTATTTACCTTTTGTTTTGAGAAAACCTTGCATCAGCTCTCAGATCCAGCCCATTATAGCCTTAATTCGAGCTGAATTATCAAGCTTCATGACTAACCTCCCTACTATTCAGAACCTATTTTAGTTATGTAACTACATATCAGCATTATTGTTTTACCTCTGCACTACATACCGAATGCAGTAGAGAAGATCAAGAGATATAATTTTTCTTACGTCTATTGCAATACCAAGGAAGAAACATTGTTGTTTCTTCTCAAAACATATCAATTACTAGCAGCAAAGATTATCTTCTAAGCAGCATAAGGAAGACGTTTCTCTTCTTCTTTTAAGATGTAAGTATAGCAGCAGATATCAAGAGTGTATCTTCTTCTTCCAACAGTAGCAGCTAGTCTTCTACTCGATTATCTTTCTTTGTTTTATAGTAGCTGTTTGAGCAGTAGAATAAGAGACTTTCGATTTGAGTTCTCTTAGCAACAAAGTTTTATATTCTGGTAAGGTGAGCTACTGAGCATACTTCTTAATTCTAAAATCTAATCATAGAAATTTGTTGGCATAGTTTAAATCTTTTATCTTAACAAGCTAACCGTGTCAAGACAAATTCAACATATGCCACCTGCTTTGATAAGAGAAGCAACAATTGCCTTTTATTCTCTCTTGAATTCTAACACTTGGTGTTTTTATTGGTGATGTTGCTGTTTAATGATGGTGCTTTGATACAACAACTTTCATTAGTGATTGTTGTTTTAATTGAAATACACTTGGTGTTGAGATAATTGGGTGATGTTGCTGCTCTTGATGTCTTTATCTAACTGGTGAATCAGCATGGTTTTAAATTCCAGCATGATGAAGATTCATCTACGTGCCTCTGCTATTCTGTTGCCAACTTTTTTTGTTCTTTTGAATTCTAACATAAAGATGACTTCCACCCGTTGCAGTTTCTATTGGCTATTTTTATCAAGCTGGTGAATCGGCTATTTTAATTAGTAATGGAATTTAATCAGCGACTTTCCATCTATTGTCTGAATCTAGTTGGTCAATAAATACTCCCCATGGAGTAACATGGATGCCCACGTCAGTTCAGCATAGTCCTCTTAAGGATTTGATTTTCTCACTCGTATACTAGGTATGTTGTTATCTAGTATACATATTTGGGGTTTTTTATGTATTGATTATTAGTAGACATAATTCAGGTTATTATTGAAGTCTCTTGCTGTCCAAGAGGCTGTTGGTGTTTATTGGTGGTAATAAATTTACATGTTTTTACATTGATGTTATATTGATGATATATGGATGTTTGCTACTGATGGGAGGATATACAATCCGTTAAATTTGGACTCTCTATATCAGATGGTCAACAAGTCTTTTGTGAATGCTTTTTGGATAACAGAAATTGAAGATTACTGGTTCAGCAATTATCATCTGGCGTCACCTGGTCAATTTCAGAACTCCTTTAGTTTTGGAGTTATACCTCAGCTTATTATTTGGTTCAACTTATTATTGGCAGTCTATTACTCGGATTGAGCTTATTACTTGGCGTACAACTTCCTGATGGACTTGCTGTGAATTATTTCATGTGTCCTTATTACTCTGAAGGGCTTCCATTATTTATCGATTATTCACTGCTATACAATTGCACATTTGGTACATGTTATTTGGGCATTGGCCTATTTCTGCAACTGCTATTGCATCTCTTTGATTAAGATATTATTTCTAAAGAAAAATTCATCGGTTGCTTACATTGGGTTCATTATTTGCTGACTGTTGTCAGCATTGGTTCTTCTTATACAAAATTTGAATTTCTTAGAAAAATAAAGCATATGGTGGCCTCAACATCTTATCTTCCTCATTACCGATTACCCATTAGTTATTTGGCAGCCTTTCTCTTACCGACTTTTATTAGACTCTCACTTACCTCTATTGGCCAACCCTATTGGAGCATTGCTTTGGGTGGTCCCTTTAATTTATATGGGTGTTTTAAAGTCCTTTGTGACTTTTTACTAGTACCCTTGGGTTTTTATCGTCGTCTTGTGAATGATAGGCATTACCTATTTTAGTGATTATTATTACTATATTTGTTCGAAATCATTTGAGGTTGATTTCAACTTATATTTTATCACCAATTTCTACCATTTGATTATTATTTTATCATGGTGTCCCTTTTCAACCCGGTGTCGTACTTATCCTTGGGACACCGTGATAGAGGAGTTTATTACTACATCTATGTTATATGGTTCAAACTGGGTTCACTGCCATTACCTCTCAACTTGAGGGGGAGTATTGGGAGATATGATGTAATTAGGGTGACACTGGTGTAATTAGTTTAAGTTTCTTGTCTTTTCTTCACTCTTACTTGGGTGAAGAGTATACTTATAATATTCATATTTCTGAAATCTATAAATAAAGCTTATGGGGGAGGGTGTGAAATGAACTACCCTAATTATTCCTCCTTTTTTTTTCTCAACATGCTCTCTCCCTCTCTTGGTCGTCTCTTTTCTTTTTCCTTTTACTTCTCCTTCTTTCTTCTCTCCGTTGCATAAAAATGTGATCTATGGAATCCTAAAAATCACCATGTTAAGTACAAAAATCTTGAATTTATTAGTTGGGAAATAAGCTTTCTAAGTTAGTTAGTCATTTTGGGATGGGCCTCGGATCCAACTTCGCATGGTATCAGAGCAGGTACTCATATGTAGGCCTCCACCCAAATTATTCACATGTAAAGCCACAAAAGAGGGCCTACACGTGAGGGGGAGTGTTAAGAAATAGTTCCACATGGATTAGTGAGGTGACATAATCTACCATGAAGGATTCCACAAGCTGAATTAAGTCAAGTCAAATTCATTATTCTATTGATTTGATGTAAATCCTCTTTTTTTTTTCTTTTTTTTTTTACATGTAAGAATTCAGTTTGGAAGTTGAGTGCTACAATGGTTGTGCCTCCTTCTGAATTCTATGTTTAAGAAGAAGAAGTATAATGTACAATGAATTATTCCACGTGTTGTGGTAATTAATTTTTATGTAACTAAAATATCCAAGGGGGAGAATAAGATGAGAATAAGATGAAGACGACAAAAAAGATGTGAACAAGAAAAAAATGAATGAAAGAAAGACAATAGAATTTTTTTTCAAGAACTCAAGTTTCTTGAGCAAGATTATTTAAAAAATGGAGTTACAAACCCCACCTTGAGGGGGAGTGTTGAAAGAAACCCACATATGTAGGGGAGGCATGGCTAGTAAATGTTGAATTTATAGAAAAGAAAAATACTTCATTGATATGTTATAATCAGAGTACATGAACCTCTATTTGTAATAGAGGAAGGTAGTAGAGTCCAATTACAATAAAACTACCTTTGTCCCAATTACACCCAAACTCTAACATATGAAGATAAGTCCTAACATAATTAAATAACTCAATATAGATAAAAGACAAAAATAACTCAAACTATAACTCTTCTCGGACGTGACCATAAGATAAAGATGCCTTTGTGAGTCCTTCTTGATCTTTCAACTTATGTGATAAGGATGCCAACTTGTAGTAATCATTATGGGTCCTACTTCTTATAGGATTGGGCCCATCTTGTGGGCCTTTCTTGGTCGTGTGACCCATCTTATAATACTCTTCGATATGTGGGCTTTCCTTGGTCGTGTGGGCTGGTGCCCATCTTCAACACTCCCCCTCAAGCTGGGGGTGAGAGAATATCATAAACTCCCAACTTGTTGCAAATGATGTATAGAATATTTTTGTATGAAATGGCACATCTCCCAATATGCCTTCATCTTCCAATACTACCCCTCACGCTATTGCGTCCTTCCATGAGGCCCTGTTGGTATAATATAAGTGAGAGTAAAAATCACTCCTAGTCTGTATGACATTGCTCCATGCTCCAGTCCTAATGCTGGATGTAGGGCACACTCCGTCTTCTATAGGCAGTGTGTCTATCGGCATAACTATGAAGTGTTCATCACCGTGTCCCTCCACATGACAAATGACTCTCAAGTGTAGGAGTAATAAAAGCCATTACAAGGGGGGGGGGGGGGGGGGGGGGGGGGGGGGGGGGGGGGGGTTGTGGGTTTAGTTATAATGGTGTCCCAACTTGGACACCGACTCTCATGGTATCCCAACCATGTTATTTTTGAGAGTTAAATTTATCTTGGTGTCCCAATCCGGGTACCGACTCTCATGGTGTCCCAATCGTGATATTTTTGAGAGTCAAATAAATTATAGTATGAGAAAAGGTACTGAAGCCACCTCTTCTTCAATAATAATGTCAAATCCAAAGAGACATAATAGTAGTAACTATAATGTAACACGACCATCTTCCAACACATATAACACGAACCAAAATAATAAACCTTGTAGAAGAACCCATGAAATAATCATAATCTGATATAAATTTTTTTTTAGGTGCTGAAACTTCATCTTTTGTGCATCTCCTTTCTTGAATATTTTGGTCACATAAACTTATCCACAACATATGGATAAAATACCTCTTCCTTGTACTTCTTCTACTTCTCCCCCTCATGCTGGGAGGTAATGGCAGTGATCCAAGCTTGAACCAAATGTCATAGATGTAGCAATAAGACAAAATAAAAGAGATGTATAAATAAGCCCTCAAACCATGGAAAAGTGATATATTTTCTTGATATAGCAACTCAAAAAATGACGCAAAACAATCAACTTAAATTCGGAATTTTCAATGTAACAGGATACTAGAATGACCTTTGATTCTTCCAGTAAGAATATATCTTTAAATATAGATCAGATTGACATGAAACTTTCTCATTATGAAACTAGACTTAAATACCTTTAATAAAAGTATAAGTTATTTTCATAAAATATAATTATAAGAAGATAAATAATCTGATATATTTCGGTCTTTGTCATCTGGCCGAACTAAGCACTATTTCTCCTTTTTTTCCAACATAACCATTGACACTTCCAAGATCAATATCTCCTTATAAAAAACTCTTGCCAAGAATTGATTGAATAGGTAAGAAAATATACTTACATATATTGATTTTTATATATAATTCTCCATTTAAAGTCTCTTTCTTAATAGCAAAAAATACCTCGAAAGTTGAAGCTTTCTGGTGCTGCTCAAACCTCTTTTTCAATCTGACCTTTGCTGCTTCCAATATCTATTTCTCTTTGTACACAACTCAGATAAAAAATTAGTTGAATAGGTAAAAGAATAGACTTAAAGATATTTCTTTGATATATATTTCTCTGTATAAATTCTAGTTTTTGATAGCATAAAATACCTTAGAATCTGTAGCTTTCTGCTGCTGCTGCTCGAACCTTTTTGCAATCTGACCTTTGCTCATTCAAATATTGATATCTCTTTTCAGATAACTCCGATTGGAAAAAATAATTTTTTAATGGAAAGTAGACTCAAATATCTTTCCTTAAATATATAATTTGAAATATGGAAATCTCATTATAGATGTGAAAAACGCAAAGAAAATTACGGGTGTGGGGACCAAAAAAACATAACTATGAACCTAGAATTTGAGTTTAGGGTTTGGAGAAAAGGATTTCATTACCTCTGTGGGTTGATCAAGTCAACTCACAGAACCTGCTCTAATACCATTTTGAATTTATAGAAAATAAAAATACTTCATTGACATGTTATAATCAAAGTACATGAACCTCTATTTATAATAGATGAAGGTAGTAGATTCCAATTACAATAAAACTACCTTTGTCCCAATTATACCCAAACTCTAACACATAAAGATAAGTCCTAGCATAATTAAATAAGTCAATATAGAAAAAAGAAAAAAATAACTCAAATTAGAACTCTTCTAGGACGTGACCATAAGATAAAGATGCCTTTGTGAGTCCTTGATCTTCCAACTTATGTGATAAGGATGCCAGCTTGTAGTAATCATGGTGGGTCCTACTTCTTATGGGCTTGAGCCCATATTGTGGGCCTTTCTTGGTCTTGTGGCCCATATTCTAATACTCTTAGATATGTGGGCCTTCCTTGGTCGTGTGGGTTGGTGCCTATCTTTTACAGTAAATAAAGAGAACTCCCATAGAGATGACATGTAATTGCAATTATGCAAGCTGGTATATGTCCTTGTATGTCTTTCTCCTTTTCAAGCATGTAGCCCTAAGGGCATTGTAGTCATTGTAAATATCTTTCCACAACTATAAATATGACCTCAAGTCATGGGGTAGAGCATTCAAGTCTCATCCTTTTGGCTCAAATTCATCTATATACCTCTCTCTCTTTTCCTCTTCTTTCTCTCTCTTGGTTTCTTCTCTCTTCTCTTCCAAGAGCTAGAGTTTCTCTCATCTCTCCTTCCCTCGAGATGTCTTGTGTTTATGTGTTGGCCCTAGAAATCAACAAACAATTGTAAATTAAGTGTTTCATATACTTTTCCTTTAAAAGAAATGCATTTCAGGGTCTAAAGCATCAAAATGAATCAAGCTTCTCAAATACCTCAAGCATCATGGAAAGTAAAAATTTGAAGACCCACCCTTGAAAGATGAAGACAAGTGAAAAGTAGATTTTAGGATTTATTAAGAAATGTCAAAAATCAATCTATGTAAAAGAGAACTATCCAATTCCTTCAATTTGAGGTACAATGCAAACTTGGATATTTAGGACATATTTTGCATTCCTTCATGTTTTAAATCCATCATATACACTCTTCCAACATGTTATAAGCACTTAGGATCATTCATTCTCATACTTTCAAAGTTAAATTAGTTGAACTAGTACTCGAACAATCAATCAACATCTATCAATGATAGATCGTCCAAAAGTGCACAAGCCAAGATTAAAAAACATGTTTGATCAACCTAAGTCGATGAATCAATCATCCAAAACATGGCCAAACCGTACTATAAAGCATGATCGATCATCCTACTTGGACTGGTCGATCAATACTGTCCAAACAAGTGAATTTTACTCTGATTGATCGATCAACCTATATGACTGATCAATCATACAAAACTTTGTCTATCAGGGACATAAAACATGATCGGTCAAAGGTGTTAGGAATTAGATGCCCTAATTGCAAACTAACGAGAACAAACAAGATTTATAATAGTTTGCCTCAAGTGAGACTACGTCTTGTCTTCCACCACTGCAATAATCCATTATGAAGATGAAATAGTTTACATGAAAAATCGCACACACTCAACTTGTTTTTCTCTAACCTCTCTCGGGCCGCAACTCAAGATTCTTCTCTGAATGATGATGATGATGATAAAAAAACCCTAATCACTGCACCCTCAAGTAAAAAGAAAAAATTAGGGCAACCGCAATACAAGAGTAAAATCCCCAAAGTACCCTAAATGAAACAACAGTCAATATATCCACAATACAAGAGTAGAATCCCCAAGTGCGTAATAACTCAGCGTAAGACATTGATTTGACTCCAAAATTTAACAATGGGAAGATCATTGATCAATCATACTTGCAATGTATTCCAAAGGAAATTCCGATTGATTGATCATACCTTTGCATTGATGGATTAACTTAAAATGACAAACCCAATGTGAAGATATTGATCGATTATACCATCAATCAATAAGACACATTCTAATAGAAAAATAATTGTTACACTCGATTGATCGATCAGTCATTTTATAGTGATCGACCAATGTATGCACTGACTTTTTTCAAACAAAAAAAAAACTACTTTGGCTTAGGGAACTTATAAATACCCTATCAGACATCTCATTGAGACGTTGATGAGCATTTATTGACATACTCCTAAGCCTTCATTCTCAAATTCTTGAAAATCTTCTCAAAGTGTTTTTGTGAGAAAGAGTGACCCCACATTGTTGAAAATTCCACACCCTCTTCTCAAAATCTCTCCTTTGCATCTACAGTAGACAAACTTTGTTGAAACTTAGGATTCGATGATGTATAATCAAAGTAGAAGAGAATTAAGGGGTGAGAGGATGAAGGAGAGTTGTGGAGAGAAAATTTAGGAGGAGAAGAAGAGATACAAATTTGGAGATGTAGAAAGAGGATGGAGAATTAGGGTTATAGACTTAGACAAACCCTCCCCATTAAGTTTTATTTATAGATATTACAAATACTAATATTACAAGAATACCCTTCACCCAAGTAAGAATGAATAAGAGACATAAATTATAAACTAATTATATCAGTGTCACCCTAATTACATCATATCTTCCTACACTCCCTCTCAAGCTGGTAGTAATCCTATCTTGAACCAAATAACATAGATGTAATAATAAGCTCCTCCATCACGGTGTCCTAACACTGGGCACATACTCTCAAAGGATAGAAATGGGTGAAAAAATATAAGTCAAAACCAACCTCAAAGGATTTCGACCAAATACGGTGTTAATAATCACTAAAGTGGGTAATGCTTATCATTCACAAAACAATGATAAAAGACCCAAGGGTACCAATGAAATATAAATAAAAGGACCAACCAAAGCAACACTCCAAAAAGGTTAGCCAATGAGAGTCAAATAAAAGATGATAGGAGAAAGTTTGCCAAATAATATCAGGATAATGGAGAACCAACGGAAGATAATGTGAATAAGCCGGGGGGGGGCCATCATGTAGTTTATTTTCTAAAGTAACTCAAATTCTTCATCATTTGAACCATTCTGACAACAATCAACAACCGAGGAGTCCTTCAATAATAATGTATCAGTAAAAAAGAAACAATAGAAATAACGGATATGAGCCAATGTCCAAATAACACATACCAAATAATATGGTTATATAGTAGCAAATAACTGGTAGGTAGTGAAAGTCCTAAAGAGCAATAAGAAAACATGAGATATCTTGGAACGAGTATGTCCTTAACAAATAAGTAACAATAGGCTATGCACCAAGTAATAAGCCCAATCCAAGTAATAGATGGCCCATAATAAGTTGAACTAAATAATAAGCTGACGTATAACTCCAGAACTAAATGAGTTCTATAACCAAGTAGGCGATGCTAGATGATAATTGATGAACCAGTGATTTGTTGCAAATAAGAAACAACATGAAACCTGGATTCTTTAGTGGGAATCGAATTCTGTAATCTTCAATTTTTGTAATCCAAACAGCATTCACAAACCACTTGTTGACCATTTGATATAGATAGTCCAAATTTGACGGGCTTTATATCCCTATATCAGTAGCAAACATCCGTATCTTAGCAATATGTCATCAATGTAACAAAATAGAAATTTATCACCACCAATAAACACCTGCATCCTCTTAATTACTAGAAGGATGTCTGTTGCTATATGTTGTTAATATGCGGCAAGGATTTATGATAACTAGAGAAGAAATACACGTTTTGAATATGATCCTAGATGCTTATGTAATTTGCAGCATTAAATCAACTATTTTTTTGGGAAGTTGCCATAATTTTGAATAGGAAAACTTCTTCTCTTTGACAAATAAATCAAGGAAAGGTTCTAAAAATAAGATGATCTTCTAAAGATTTTTTCCAGATTTTTTAGTTAATTTTTTTTCCACAGGTAGATCGTGAGATAGTTTCTTGATATTGTTGATCAATATCATCAACTCAAAAAGTGAAGCAAAAAATTCGGCTTAAATTAGGATCTTCGCATGCAGTAGGATTCCAACATGACCTTTGAATCTTCCAATACTTTTCTCCTTAAATATAGATTAGATTGATATGAAGTTTTCTCCTTATGAAACTAAACTTACATACCTTTCATCCAACTATTTTTATAACTTATCTTTATAAAATATACTTATTTCAGATAAATAATCTGATAGATTTTGGATCTGTAATCTAGTCAAACTGAGTACTCGTTCTTCTTTGGCCAACATGACCATGGACTCTTTTGAAATTGATATCCCCATCTAAAAAAATCAGATTGAGAATTTGTTGAATAAGTATGAAAATAGACTTACAATATTTATTTTTTATATATAATTCTACATATAAATTCTCGTTCTTGATGGCATAAAATGGCTCAAAATTTGAAGCTTTTTGCTGTTGCATGAAGCTTTTCTATTGCCTGACCTTTGTTGCTCCAGATGTCGATTTCTCTTTCTAGAAAATTTTTATTTTAATGATTCTTTTTGTGTTAGAAATATACTCAATTATATTTCTAATGTGTAAAATTTGCTATGTGAAACATATGGTAACAGAGTTAAAAATCAATGAAAAATATGAATTGGGAAAGAAGACTAAAGGAAAAACGAGAAACTCCTCTTGTTTTATTTTTCTTTTTATTTTATTTTTCTTCTTCTTCTTCCTCCCCTTCTTCTCCATCTTCTTCTCCTTTTCCACATCAGATATTTTCCCGCTCTGATACCATGTTGAAACTTAGGATTTAATGATGTATAATCAAAGTAGAAGAGAAGATGAAGAAGAGTTGTGGAGAGAAGAATTAGGAGGAGAAGAAGAGTTATGAATTAGGATAGGGAGAAAGAGGGTGGATAATTAGGGTTATGGACTTAGACAAAACCTCCCCCTTAAGTTGTATTTATAGATATTAAAAGTATTAATATTAAAAGAATACACTTCACCCTAGTAAGAGTGAGTAAGAGACATAAATCATAAACTAATTACATCATTGCCACCCTAATTACATCATATCATCCATCAAACTCCTACATTTCCATTGTACTAAAAAGTTTAATGCTTGGATTCTCAAGGAGAAAGTATTATCCAAGTTAAGTGGTTATCCTCCCTTTGTAATTATCTTTTGTGAAAGGTTTATCTAGAACCTATTATAATGTAGATAGAAAGATCCTAGCTATATCTAGAATCTAGCCAATCTCTTGGAGAGATTTATTTTAAAAGAGTTTATTTGAGTTAAACATGGCTTAAAGAGAGTCGTAATCTCTTTGATGTAATTTCCCAAGCAAAGGTTCTTGGGTGGTGAATACCAATAGGGGAATTGATAAAAAAAAAAAATGCGTTATCCTTTGTGGATGTGAATGTTTTACATTTGAAATGCACAATTGTAAGTTTTTTATTTCCACATCTTAAGTAAAATTTTAATTTGCAATCTCAATTCACTCCCCTCTTCAGAAGCTACCTAGGCCAACAATTGGTAATATGAGCAGGAAAAGCGTTTAATTTGACTCAAAATCTACTTGATTTTGAAACCGATTAAATGGCCTTTGAAGACAAATTGCTCATTCCTAAAGAATAATCAGCCAATCATCCCCCATTGTTTGCTGGAGTAAATTATGGATATTGGAAGGTAAGAATGAAAATTTTCCTCCAATCCATGGATTGGGACATATGACATGTAGCCAATAATGAGCCATTTGAACCTCAACAATTGAAAAATGGCATTCAAGTCACTAAGGAATTCATGAGTTGACTACAGAAGATAAGAAGCAGCTCAAAATGAACTCTAAGGTTATCAGCCTTTTGTTATATGCCTTAGGACTCAACAAGACCACTAAACAAATTTGGGAAAAACTAGAGGTCACACGTGAGGGAATCAACAGAGTCAAGGACGCTAAAATTAGTATGTTGAAAGCCCAATATGTTGAATTTAAGATGAAAATGGGTGAATCAATAGCTGAGATGAACTCTAGGTTCACTCACATAATCAATGAATTGAATATACTAGGAGAAGAGATGACAAAATGACAAGTTCTCAAGGTACTTCAAAAGTCATGGGACATAAGGAAGACAATCATTCGTGAGAATGCAAACTTTAGAACTGTTAGAAGGTGGGACCAAACCCACCATGCTTACATTAAGGTATAGTCCCACATGGATTAGCGAGTAAAAATATCTTGAATTTATTAGTTGGAAAAGGTTTCGTAAGTTGGCTAATAATTTTGGGATAGGCATTGGACCCAACTTCACATGGTATCTGGGCAAGTACTCATATGTGGGACTCCACTCAAAATTATCCACATGTAAGAGCCCAGAGGGCCTACACATGAGGGAGAGTGTTAAGGAATAGTCCCACATGGATTAGTGAGCACAAATATGTGTTAACTTGTGGAGCCTAATCAACACTCTACGCTGAATCGGTACTTGGATCAACCTTCGCGGTAAGGTCACCGTGGGGGTTGGAGGGGGGGGGGACCCCTCCTAGGGGTGTGTGTTATGCACGGGATAACATTATTATTTTAGTTTTTTTCTTTAATTTACTTTATTTTATTTCAGTTTTAGGTCACAAGGTATTTTTGGAATTATTTATTACTAGGAATATTTTTGGAATATTTTATTCATAGGGATATTTTTGTAATATTTTATTAAACCCTAACAGGGTGAACCCTATTTAAGGGGTAAGATTAATGAGAAAGAGGGGATTGAAGTATTGAGAATTAGGTTAAATCTAGCGTAAACAGGCTTGAGATCACCTTCTTGATCTTGAGGTTAGGGTTGTCCTCAAAAACCCATGTATTCTCTCATCCTTCATTAATCTTCATCTTCCCCATGTCTTCCTACTATCCCTACAGTAATGCATGGAAGACCCGTAATCGTGGCAGATCCCAGATCCTCCCAAAGAATCCTTGTGTCAGATCTGGGATCCTAACAACTGGTATCAGAGCGGGAACACAAGGGGTTATTCATATCCCAAGAAAGATGGATTGCTATGGGTAAGGAATTGGAAGAAATACGAGCACGATTAGATGCTTCCATTGAACGTTATGCAAGGGAGGAACTCGTTGCTGCAGCAAAATAGGTCACACGACCTCAAATCTCTGACCACATATGTGCACAAGAGGTAGCAGAAGCTATCTCGGACGGGGCAATAGGCCAAGGGCCGAAAAAATCAAAATTTTCGTCCCGTTTACCGGCCAAATCACCTGCGGAAGGTTTGGGGGCGACTCCAAACCCCTTACCCCAGGAAACCAGAATTCCACAGGCGATGCCAATAAAATCGGCCAGCGGAGAAGCCCCTAAGGGGTGCTGTTCACCGTCGAAGAAAGTTCAGTGGGCACCCAACTGCAACACTCTAGAAAAATTCAAGATTTCCGCGCAAGGAAATCCAAAGCCTAACAGCAATGATGAAGAGTTGGGGAAATCGGAAGGGTAGGTGGTGGGCGATACTGGTGCGACCCCAAATCCGACTACGGGGGCTTCAAAAATCCCCAAGAAGGACCCTGGAAATCTGAAATCGGAGGGGTATGTGGCCACAATCTCATTGGTCAAGGCTGATTTGGGTTCGACCTCCTCAAATCCATTATCACGGCTGGCAGAAGGTCGGTTTTTCACCTTCGACAGGGACAACCCCCAACCAGCGAAGCCCCAATGGGCTGCCCTTCGCCACCGAACACGGATGAGGTTCCGTTGAAAACATCTCCGATGGGATGTGACTTCCAGCCACCACCTCCCACTCGCACTCCACTTCTCGGTAGACCAGAGCATACCCAAGTTCCAAATTGGGGGGAGAAACAATACCGGATTGAGGGAATTACGACTGTTGTGTATGAACTTCGACATGGAATTTTTTCTGGGAATCTATCTGTTCCGCGGGGAACCCACTTCACCGTCATTTGAGGCTAGACAGCAATGGTATGTTCTATATCCCGAGGAAGGGCCATGGTATGAATTACTAGTCATACCTCTTCGGTTTGAGCTGCTGTGTTCCAAAATAAAAGGAAAAAATAGGAAAATTTGACCCTAGGGCTGATATGATTGATTTCAAAATCTAAGTCTATGAGTTGTAATTTGAATTTTGATAAAGGTTTTCAAATTATGAACGCATAAGTTGAGCGTACTCGACCAAGTTCAATCAAAGTATTTCACAAGTAAAGGCATGTTGAAACTTAGATTTATTTCATAATCTAATTTCATGCAAAAACTCTTTTCAAATTGCCCCAATAAATTGATATGCTAAAATGAATAATCTAATTTTAAAGAATGAGAGTAGAGAGCTTAGGCTAAAATATTTCAAATAAATAGAAATTTTAAAATATGAGATAAAAAATATTTAGTTCATATGCAACTTTTTTTTTTGAAAATTCAAATCTAATCTCCAAATATGATTCCAGAGTGCAAGTGTGCTTTGCAGTGATCATGAAAGCTTTAGGACATGAGAGTCATATAGTTTGAGGCAAAAACAAATTAAATAGATGAGTTCTGAATGTTTTAAAATAGCCGTTGAGCTCTTAAGGGGAATATTTGTCCTTTTGAAAATCTCAATAAAATATCAACTAAATAAACATGATAAAATATTAATTTTTCATAAAAAATGTTGATCACATAGATAGTCACTTACAAATTATGGAGATCTATCTTGTAGAATCAAAACCATTAATCTAGTTCCACAACTTTTTTGGAATGTGTCATTCGGACTAATCAGATAGTCTTCATCAAACATCTCTTTCTTTTCTTCATTGGTTCTTTGACATGGGCCATTTTGATGAATCCTTGAGTGGACATTTTTAATGATTTTTCTCTTTCTTCTTCGATCTAATGGTGTTTGTGTAGTCGCACGTGGTAGACCATTGGTAAAATCATATTGGTCGCCATCATTTTGGTAACAAAAAAAGGGTAGTAAGAAATTGTGTTGACGGTGTTATCCGTGTATGTTAGACATATGTCTTCCAACACAAATATTAAATGGTTAATGGAAAAAAATCAAGACAAAAAAAAATGATCAATTAAGTTGCCAAGTAAAGAGCCAAAGCAAAAACTCATTGAAGATTATTACTATATACGAAAAGTTACATGAAATAGAGATTGAAAATTTTGATGATCTAGAGTAAAATTCAAATTGGAAAATCTCAAGAACTCTAGCTATGTAAAGCAGGTAAAGCAAGACCTTAGTAAGGAGTTCCAAACCAAGGACCTCGGGCTTCTCGAATACTTCCTTGGGATTGAAGTTCTTCAATCTAGATATGGTATACTCCTATGACAAAGGAAGTACGTACTTGATTTACTGAAGGAGACTAGGATACTTGGATGTAAACCTATGGACACACCTATGGAACCTATTGTTAAGTTGTGTCGAGGAACTGGTAATGATGTTGATGTTGGTCAGTTTCTTTGTAAGCGGCTCGAGATCGGCTCAGTTCGATTCGATGGCTCGTTTAAGTTAACGAGCCAAGCTCTACCGAACCATAGTTCGGTTCAAAAGATCATGAGATGGGTCGTTAACTTAACGAGGGCCTAGGATTCGGGGAGTTGGGAGGAGGGAGCAGGACTAGTAGGTCGACTTTTGATTTCGTCTCTTCCCCTTTCGTTCTCTTGGAGGGAATCAGGGGAACATAGAACGGCGTTCTTTAGGTGGTGATTAAAAAAAATGTGGGGATTTCGTTCTTACTCCTCATTCTCCCTCTTCGATTCCTTACTCTCAATTTCAGTCTATGATTGCTTACTCTCAGTCTTAGTCTTCGATTTTTTCCTCTTCGATTTCTTCCTCCGAAGTTCTTCCTCATCGATGGAAGTGACGGAAAGAGGTAGGTTGTTTTATTTTTATCTTCTTGGTTTTTTTTTCATCGTCGACCTAACACTGATTTTTTTTTTATCTTTTATATTCCATTATTTATCTTCAATTGGACGAACACCTCATGCTGATGCTATTTTAGGAGCTCCTTCCTACTCATTTCTCAAAGGTAATCTCATTCTCCCCAACTGTTGATTTTTATGTTTTTAGCTCTTACCATTCTGTTGTGTTTTGAGTTTTAAGTGTTTTTTTTATTAATGTTTGAACTCACCACCTCTTGCTCCTTAGATTCGGCATTCAACGTGTTTTCTTCGCCTTTTTCCCGCAAAATAAAAAGTTCGGAGAGCTCCATTTATGGAATTGTATTGTTTGAAGTGAAGATCCCATCAAGGCTTCACAAAAGAAACTCTCCTTTCTGTCAGTTTTATTGGTATTGAGAAAAATATATTTTTGTTATGAAGCAGCTAGTCAACCTCTTCTTCCCTCTTCTGTTCCATTCTTTCCTTCTTTGTTAATTGCTCACACATTCTGGATGTTGAGTCTTCTCATGGTAAAATTAGATATATCTTTTATTTTTCTTCTCATTTTTATGTCTTCCATGTTTATATTTCTTCCACCTTTTTCATGTTAAGTCTTGAAATTGATTTTCATAGTTTGCCACTTTCTGCCATATTGGAGTTCTTTCCTTCATATTTATTTTTTGAAATTAACAAGTGATGGGATAGAAGAAGGTTCAACAAGTTTATTTATGTAATAAAATTTTCTCAAGAGGGAGATCTGTTGTAGGTCTTTAATTTGTGAGAGATGAGATTATGGAGATAACTATCTTTGTTAATTTCCCACACATTATTCTCTTTCTTTCTCCTTATCTCTCTATCATTAGCTTACATTTTTTCAGCTTTATGTAAAAACAAAGAAGAACAATAAACAAGACATAGAAAATCTTCTAAAGAAGAGAGTTTTATTTTGTGAAAGTCTTCAATAAATGGTACTCCCTCTCCAATTATTGGAGAAGACTCTATCACCCTCACTGAAAATCAAAGTCTTGATTCTGTATTAGTTGTCCCAACCCTCAATCATAATTTATTGTCAGTGGCTCAAATAACTCTCACTTAGCATTGTATTGTGATTTTTTGGCCTAACCTTTGTGTTTTTAAGGACATTCTAACTCGGAAGACAATTGGTTATGTTACTAGAAAGGGTAAACTCTATTATCTTGATCTAATGCCAGCGAGTTCTCATTAGTTTGCTCAAGCATCCTCCATGAATAAATCTGCAGATTATAAAATTTGGCTATGGCATAAACGGTTGGGTGACTCATCCTTCGAATATTTAAAGAAATTGTTTCCAAAACTCTTTACTCGATTATCTATTTCAAAATTTAAGTGTGATGTGTGTGAATTGGCTAAAAGGCACCATGTTCCATTTCAAATAATCATGAATAGGAGTCCAACACTCTTTATGATTATTCACTCTGATATGAGTCCAACAAATACCCCCTCTCTTAGTGATAAACGGTGGTTTGTTTCATTCATTGATGATCACACCCGTATGACTTGGATTTACTTAATGAAATCAAAGAGTAAAGTTAGTTCATTGTTCAAAAAATTCCACAAAATTATAGTCACTCAGTATCATTCTACAATACAAACCTTCCGCAGTGACAATGGTGGAGAATTTATTAATCAAGATTTGAAGGAATATCTAGATGATCATGGTATTACTCATCAAACTATTTTTCCTTACACCCCTCAGCAAAATGGGGTTACAGAGCACAAGAACCGTCACCTTTTTGAGGTTGTTCGTGCTTCCTTGTTTGAAGCTCATATGTTGGCTAGTTATTGGGGTGAAGTCATCACATCTGTAACTTATCTTATCAACCAAATACCCTTGAGTGCATTGCAATTTCAAACCCCTTTGATTGTTCTTCATGAAGTCGTGAGTTCACCTGCTGTGTTGAATCTATCACCTAGATTTTTGGGTGTGTAGCCTTTGTTCATCTTCATATGCTATTGAGAAATAGATTGAAACCCCAAACTCTCAAGTGTGTCTTTGTTGGTTATGCTCAACATAAGAAAGGCTATCGCTGTTATCATGCTCCCTCTCACAAATTGTATGTCACTCTTGATGTTGTATTTTATGAAGATAACATGTATTATACTCCCGAGTCTTCAATTCAAGGGAGAACATGATTGAATTGCAGACCCTTATCGTCATTTGGACACCTTGAATATTACAAGTGGTGAGTATTCAAATTACAACAATGAACATCAAAATGATACAAATGAGCATGATTCACATGATGGAAATAGTCAAGACTAGATGGAAGTGGTGCAACCAGAATCTCAGCCGAGATCTTCCCCCCTTGGAGTTTAAGGTCATCATGGTTGGGTATTTTAAGTCCATTGAGACTTATATATATACACCCGTGGGTCTTTTATTATCATCAGATCTTTTATTGCCATCTTGTGAATGATAGACACTTATCACATATCACGTCTTTTATCGCCGTCTTGTGAATGCTTATTACTACATATATGTTACCACCCTTAATTGGTATTTATTACTCCTACACTTTAGAGTCGTTGTCCTGTGGAGGGACAAGGTGATGGAGGAGTTTTTACTACACTTTTGAGCACTACGTATAGACCCACTACCTGAGAAAGATAGAAGTGCCACTACCTGAGAATGATAGGAGTGTGCCCACATCCAGCATGGGTTATGATTGGAGTATGGAGCGATGTCATACAGCTTGGAGTGATTTTACTCTCACTTATCTTATGCCAACTGGGCATCATGGAAGAGATTACCAACGTGACGAGGAGTGTTGGAAGATATGAAGATTGCCATTTTATATGAGAAGATCTTATATATCATTTGCATCAAGCTGGGAGTTCATGATGTTCTTTCACCCCTAGCTTGAAGGAGAGTGTTGGAAGATGGGCCCAAGCCCACAAGACCAAGGAAGGCCCACATATCCAAGTGTGTTGGAAGATGGGTCCAAGCCCATAAGATCAAGGAAGTCCAACATATCCAAGAGTGTTGGAAGATGGGTCCAAGCCCATAAGATATGCGACCCACCATGGTCACGTGAGGTGGCATACGAAGTCTTACACAATAAGAAGTCTAATAGAGCCACAATTATTATGGAAATAAGTCTCATAGAGAAGTTTTATTTTAAAAGTGTTTTAGTTATGTTAGCCTTCTATTTATATTAGGTTATTTAATTATGCTAGAACTAATCTTTAAGTATTAGAGTTTGGGTGTAATTGGGACAAGGGTAGTTTAATTGTAATTAGACTCTACTAATTTCCTCTATTATAATTAGAGGTTCATGTACTCTGATTATAAAAAAGTCCATGAAGTATTTATTTTTTTCATAAATTCAACATGGTATTAGAGCATGTTCTGTGAGTTGACTCGATCAACCCACAAAGGTAATGTGATCTTTTCTGATTTATTATCTCTAGCAGTTTAGGTTCGTATTTATCTTTTTTTTCCAGTCCCTATACCTGTTATTTGGTTTAAATTTTTACCTCTATATTGAGCTTTTCATATTGTATATCATATATTGAGGAAAATATATTCGAGTCTAATTTCCAAGGAAAAATTATTTTTGGAATCAAAGTTATCTACAAAGAGAAATCGATATATGAAGCTGCAAAGGTCAGATTGCAAAAGAGGTTCAAGCAGCAGCAAAAAGCTTCAACTTCCGAGCTATTTTTTGCTATCAAGAATGAGACTTTATATGGAGAATTATATATCAAAAGAATATCTATAAGTATATTTTCTTACCTATTCGACCAATTCTCGATCTGAGTTTTTTATATGGAGATATTGATTTTGGAAGAGTTAATGGTCATATTGGAAAAAGGGAAAAAAGTACTTAGTTCAGCAGAAACCAAAATATATCATATTATATAACTCAATATAAGTATATTTTATGAAGTAAATTTATACTTTTATGAAAAGTATTTAAGTGTAGTTTCATAAGGAGAAAATTTCATATCAATCTGGCCTATATTTAAGGATATATTTCCATTTGAAGATTCAAAGGTCATATTGGTATCCTGTTGCACTGAAAAAATTGAATTTAAGCCAATTGTTTTGCGTCACTTTTTGAGTTGCTGTTATTGATCAACTATATCAGGAAAATATCTCACTTACCCCTTTTTTGGTTACTATATCTATGTTATTTGGTTCAACCTTGAAACATTGCCATTACCTCCCAACTCGAGGGGGAGAAGTAGAAGAAGTATATGAAAGAGGTATTTTATTCCATATGTTGTGTTAAGATGTGACCAAAATAATAAAAAAAAAGGGGAGCACAAAAGATGAAGTTTTTGCATAGAAGGAGAAAAATTTTTCAGCAAAGAAAATTGAAGATCAAGAATCCTGACTCGCAGTAATAATTGTGGTAATTAATTATTCGTGATACCTGGCTGGACTCGATTCTATTTCTCCAGCTAGATTATTATTTTGAGGTATTCACAACATATTCCTTTGTCAACATATTATTTGGTACATATACTCGCATCGGATTATTTTATGGGTCCTTTACAAGGATTTTTATTATTTTGGTTCGTGTTATATGGGCTCAGGCCCATTTCAGTTGTGGCTATTGTGTCTCTTTGGATGATACATTATTATTGAAGAAGTAGTGGCCTCAACATCCTATCTTCCTCTTTACTCATTACCTATTGGTTATTTGACAACCCTACCCCTACCATCCTTTATTTGACTCTCACATACATCTTTGGGACAACCTTTTACGTGTTGCTTCAATTGGGAGTTTAAGTCCATCATGGTTGGGTGTTTTATCGTCGTCTTGACAGGAATTACCCACTTATCACGTCTTTTATCACCATCTTGTGAATGACAGATATTTATCACCCATTTCTACTATGAGAGTCAGTACCCGGGTTGGGACATCGTGATGGAGGAGCTTATTACTACATGTATGGTACCCCCCTTAATTGGCCTTTATTACTCCTACCACTTGAGAATCGTTGTCCTATGGAGGGACACGATGATGGAGTTTTTACTACACTTTTGAACACTACATATAGACCCACTATCTGAGAATGATAGGAGTGTGCCTTACATCGAACATGGGTTATGATTGGAGTATGGAGTGATGTCATACGACTTGGAGTAATTTTACTCTCACTTATCTTATACCAGTTGGGCCTCATGGAAGAGAGCACCAGCGTGAGGGGGAGTGTTGGAAGATATGGAGGACTGCCATTTTATACAAGAAGATCCTATACATCATTTGTAGCAAGCTGGGAGTTCATGATGTTCTCTCACCCCTAGCTTGAGGGGGAGTGTTTGAAGATGGGCCCAAGCCCACGTGACCAAGGAAGACCCATATATCCAAGTGTGTTGGAAGATGAGCCCAAGCCCATAAGATCAAGGAAGGCCCACATATCCAAGAGTGTTGAAAGATGGGCCCAAGCCCATAAGATATAGGACCCACCATGATCACGTGAGGTGGCATAAAAAGTCTTACACAATAAGAAGTTTAACAGAGCCACAATTATTATGGAAGTAGATCTCATAAAGGAGTTTCAATTTAAAGGTACTTTAGTCATGTTAGTCTTCTATTAATATTGGGCTATTTAATTATGCTAGGACTTGTCTTTAAGTGTTAGATTTTGGGTGTAATTGGGACAAGGGTAGTTTAAATTTAATTAGACTCTACTAATTTCCTCTATTATAAATAGAGGTTCATGTACTCTGATTATAAAAAGTTAATGAAGTATTTCTCTTTTCCATAAATTCAATATTTTCATCACTTTATTTCGAATGAAGTGGCAATCTACTTCTATATGTTTAGTCCTCTCATGGAAAACTGGGTTACTTGCAATAAAGATTGCAACCTAATTATCACAAAACATGCTCATTGCCTCATCCTGGTTGAAATCTAACTCTCGTGAGGCTGACCTAACCTACATCAACTGGCTCACTGTGTGAGCCATCGCCATGTATTCAGCTTTTGCACTAAACGGGGTTACAATATTTTGCTTTTTACTTCGCCAACAAACCAAATTTCCTCGTAGAAAGATACAATATCCAATGGTTGACTTTTTGCATAGTTTGGACCCTGCATAGTTTGCATATGAGAAAACTTCTATCTTCATATGATTGTTAGGTCTAACGAAAAGATCTTTTCCTGGTGCTCCTTTCAAATACCTCAAAATTCTTTGTGCAATTTCCAAGTGTACTTTCCGTGGACGTTCAATAAACTGACTCACAACACTTACTGCAAAAGAAATTTCAAGTCTAGTAACTATTGCATAAATTAATTTCGCCATTAACCTCTGATATTGTGTTCTGTCATTTAATTCATCACTCTGCTCCTCATGTCCCACTTCCATCGGGGTATTTGCTTGTTTGGCTCCCAACAAACCATTTACATTGTGTCATCGCAACACCTTCTTTACATTTCGCCACTTCAATGCCTTGAAAGTATTTCAACTGTACCAAGTCTCTAGTTTGAAAATGTGCAAACAAATGAGACTTGGTATCCTTTATACTAGAAATATCAGTCCTAGATAATATAATGACATCTACATAAACCAAAAAACCACAATTTTAGAGGACCTCTTCATCACAAACAAGGAGTTATCACAATGACTCCTCGAAAACCCCATAGATACCACAACCTGGGTGAATTTTTTAAACTAAGCACGTGGACTCTACTTCAGCCCATAAATCGCCTTCTTAAGTTTGCATACTTTATGTGTCTCCTCCTGAGTAACATATCCCGGAGGTTGCTCCATAGATATCTCTTCTTTCAAATCACCATATAAGAAGGCGTTTTTAATGTCCAATTGATGTAGGGACCACCCTTGATTTACTGCAACTGAGAGTAAAATATGGAGAGACGACAAACAAGCAACATGCAAAAAAGTTTCAAACACATCAATACCAAAGATTTGAGTATACCCTTTCGCAACCAATTGGGTTTTTTACCACTCAAAAGAACCGTCTGCATTATTCTTGATATTATAAACCAGCGACAACCAACAATTTTGTCCCCAAATGCTAGATCACACAGTTGTCAAATGTCCTGATCTATGAAAGCATCCATTTCAACATCCATAGCTTGCTTCCAATGAGGAAACGAGAAAGCCTCCTGAGCTGAAGAAAGGATAGTGCAGGTAGAAATGGACAAAACAATTTTTTTATAAGAGTCAGATAAGGAACAAAAAGACACAAACTGAGATAAGGGATATCGGGTACCTTTACCTTTCCTGACATCCTTCTTAAGTGCAATAGGTAGATGTAGATCATTACCTCTAGGATCTCAAGACGAAGCAGAGTCATGGGCCGGTGAGAGAGTCGGTGGTGATTCTTCTTTCCATCGTTTATATACATGTAATGGTTTCTCGACAGTGACAACTTGTGATGGTCCAATGGGTTCATCAACTAGTATAGGGATAAGTGTCGATTCAGGAGAGATAACAAGTATTAGGAATTAGATGCCCTAATTCTAAGCTAATAAGAGCAATAATAATAAACGCGGAAGAAGGAAAAACAAGCAAGCATGAAAAACATAACAAGATTTATACAGGTTCGCTTCAAGGTGAGACTATGTCCTGTCTTCTACTGTTGTAGTATTCCACTATGAAGATGAAATAGTTTACAAGAGAAATTGTACACTTACAGGTGTTTTATCTAACCTCTCGGGTTGCAACTTATGATGCTCCTAGGATGATTAATAATAAAACCCTAATAGTGGCGCCCCTCAATTATAAAGAGAAAATTAAGGCAACTGCGATACAAGAGTAAAATTCCTAAACTACCCTTAATAAAACAACAGTTAATAAATCTCCCACTTGAAAACTAATCCATCATCAATATCTCCTCTTCGTACTGACTCAACGTAGGGTGTTGATTAAGCTCCACAACTTAATAACAAGATCATAAGGTACAAACACAAAGGAAAAGAACGGTATATCCTCAAAAAAAGTAATGTCAGCTGACAAATATTTTTCTAGTGGACGAATTTATTTTTTTTTTGGACCCCTTTTGTATACTAGAGTACCCCAAAAATACAGACTTAATTGCTCGGGGAGATAACTTATCCCTAGAAGATCCAAATACATGAGCAAAACAGACACATCTAAACACGCGGGGAGAAATAGAAAATAATGGCGGGGATGGCAAAATAATCTGCATAAGAATTTTTCCTTCTAACACTAACGAGGGCATTCTATTAACCAAGAAACAGGATGTAAGCACAACATCACCTCAATAAGACTTGGGCACATGAATATGAATTGTCATTGTCCTAGCTATTTCCAATAAATGGTGATACTTATGTTCAGAGACGCCATTTTGTTGAAGGGTAAAGACTCACACTATCTAATGAATAATTCCTTGTTCTTGACAAAAAAAAAACTGGAATTTATGACTCATGAACTTGAGGCCATTATCAATATGTAAGATACGAAGCTATGCAAAAAACTAATTTTTAATTTCGCTGAAGAAAAGTTTGGATACATAAAAGGCCTTCGATTTTTCCTTAAGAAGGTAAATCCAAGTACACCTACTAAAATCTTTGATAAAGAAAATAAAATACTTATGACCAAACTGACTAGTCAAAGAACAAGGACCCCAAATGTCTGAGTGTACAATCTCAACTAGATGTTTGGTTTTATGAGATGAGATTGGAAACGAACTTCTAGATGTTTGCCCAGTTGACATGACTCGCACTGAAAAGAAGAACTCGAAGGAAGGTCTGGAAAGACTTGAGTCAATTTTGCTGCTGATGGACGACATAGCCGCTAGTGTTATTGTAGAGGAGAATCTGTGGTATGTAACGTCTGAATATTATTCTACCGATGTTTCTCTGGGTAGATTAGCCCATCTCTCTCATGAGCAGAACCAATCGTCTTCCTCGTCGCGAGATATTGAAAAACACAATGAGTAGGATAAGATGTGGGAGAGCAACTCATGGACTTGGCTAACTGACTAACCGACAACAAATTTAAAGGAAAAGTGGGAATAAAAAGTGTTGACTGAGGAGACAAAAAGGAAGCCGGAGTAACATTGCCTACTCCTTGAATAGGAGAGGTAGAACCATCTGCAAGATTAGCATGTTTGACACACAAAGACTCTTTTAAATCGGAAAACAATAACAACATACTTGACATGTGTCTGGAGATTCCTGAGTGAAGAACCCAGGACGATGACGAGTGAACATGATAAGTGTTGGAAGGTAGGCTCAAACCTACATGACCAAGGAAGACCCACATATCTAAGAGTATTATAAGATGGGTCAGACGACCAAGGAAGGCCCACAAGATGGGCCAAAGCACATTAGAAGTAGGACCCACCATGATTACCACAAGCTGGCATCCTTACCACATAAGTTTGAAGATAAATGACTCACAAATGCATCTTTATTTTATGGTCATGTCCTAGAAGAGTTCTAGTTTGAGTTAGGTTTGTCTTTTATCTATATTGAGTTATTTAATTATGCTAGGACTTATATTTAAGTGTTAAGAGTTTGGGTGTAATTGAGATTAAGGTAGTTTTATTGTAATTGGACTCTACAACCTTCATCTATTATAAATAGAGGTTCATGTACTTTGATTATAATAAGTTAATGATGTTAATAAAGTATTTATCTTTTTCATAAATTCAACAATAAGTTGTCATACCTGAGCCAACATTGGTAGAGTTCGGGACTGTGATATGTTGATTTTCAGGACTCCATGGATTTAGCTCATGGAGAAAAAGAGAAAGGGACTCACTGGAGGAAGAGCAGAGGAAGAAGAGGTTATGGACTTGATGTCCTAACCCTCTCCCTGAAGCTCAATTTATAGATTGATAAAACTACAGTATTAAAATAATACCCCTAAACTTAGGGTTTAGGGTTTTAACCCTGGAACTTTAACCTAAGTACATCAATCCCATCTCTATGAGATGACTCTTTAGTTACCATCCTGCCATCATTGTATGTCGGGTCTATGGGCCTTTTCCTTGATTTGTGGGCCTTTCTTGGTCGTGTGGACTTGGGCCCTATCTTCCAATACTCCCCCTCATGTTGGGGGTGAGAGAACAACATGAACTCCTAGCTTGCTGCAAATGATGTATAAAATATTTTTGTATAAAATGGCAAATCTTCTAATATGCCTTTATCTTCCAACACTCCCCATCACGCTGGTGCCCTGGTTCATGAGGCCCAACTGGCATAAGATAAGTGAGAGTAAAATCACTCTTAACCATTAAGACATTGATCTGTACTCCAGTCCTCATGCTAGATGTTGGGTTTACTCCTATCTTCTGATAGGTAGTTGGTTATAGGCATTGCTTTGAAGTGTAATAAAACTTAATAATCACTCCTAGCCACTAAGACATTGCTCCATACTCTAGTCCTCATGCTGGATGTTGGGGACACTCATTCTATAGATAGTGTGTCTATTGGCATTGCTCTAAAGTGTAAAAAAAAAATCCTCCATCACGGTGTCCCTCCACAAGACAACGACCCTCAAGTGGTAGGAGTAATATATGACATTAATGGGGGGGGGGGGGGGGGGGGGGGGGTGTAGTGGCTTATTTATGATGGGACATGGGCTTATTTATGATGGTGTCCCAATCCAGACACCGGCTCTCATGGTGTCCCAACCGTGATATTTTTGAGATTTAAATAAATGATGGTATCCCAATTCGGGCATTGACTCTCATGGATTCGCAACCGTGATATTTTTTAGAGTCAAATAAATTACGGTATGAGAAAAGGTATTGAGGCCACCTCTTCTTTAATAATAATGTCTCATCCAAAGAGACACAATAGCAATAGCTGAAATGGGCTTGGGCCCATATAACACGAACCAAAATAATCCTTGTAAAAATGACCTATGAAATAATCCAATACATGTATTTGTACCAAATAATATGCTGACCAAGGAATAATCTGTCAATACATCAAAATAATAATCCAACCACAGAAAAAATATCGAGTTGCGCCGAACCGGTCGGCATATTAAATTTTCTTTACGCTCTGGTTTTCAGATTTGTCGTCTAGATACGGCAATGAACTCGTTATGGAAGGCCAACGAAGAATAAGATTCTATCTTCGGCGATGCCGGCTTCCGAACAGAGCGGAAAACCAGAGAGGTGTAGCTGGCGATGAAAGGAGTTTCCAGAATAAGAAAAAAAATTGGAATATCATCACCACATTCATCCAAAAACGGCAACATAGAGGAAGGAATCCAGCGAGTCGATAGTTGGATAATTAGAAACTTTCATAATCGGCAGAAAATAATTTTTCGAAGATACGATGGGTGCTGGTTGTTGATTCCTGGAAATCAGATTGTTGTGCTGGAACTGCTCCGTCACCGTTTTCGAAGACGAGGAACTGAGAAGCCACCGATACAGCTGGTGCACTGAGCTGTGTTTGTTGACCCTAGATGAATTATTACGACGAGTTCCCCTGACTACTCAATTCTAGCAACTATTGTTGAAACTCGAAATACCGACATTGAGGAGTAGCGTCGAGCAGCAGAAAACAAGAAAGCCAAATGGTATTTCAGTCCAATGCTTCTTCCTCGAAGAGTAATTAAAGGCGACGGTCAGATGATTGTTTCTGTGCGGCGGAACTTTCAAGCTTTGTAATACTAATGCTGGCAGGCATGTGCAGCCACATATTCTCATTCAAGAGGCATCTTCCTGATGCTTTCTCGATTGACTGCTATTCAGTCGGTGAACATCTTATGAAGAGTTGATGGTGATTTGGGCCATTCTGGTACCAAGAGGCTGCCTGCCTACCACTTTGGATACGGCTGGGTAACGAGGAAAAGAGAAAAAAAATAACAACAGGATGATAGAAAAAAATTATGGGCTTTTTTTCTCCTAAAAAAACGATAGATGTGAATCCTGAAAATCAGTCCGTTGATACTATATTGATTTTCAGGACTCCATGGATTTAGCTCATGGAGAAAAAGAGAAAAATACTAATTGGGAGAAAAACAAAGGAAGAAGAGGTTATGGACATGTCCTAACCATCCCCCTGAAGCTCAATTTATAGATTTATAAAACTATTATATTAACCGGCCTGTCAGGAGCGGAAGACATAGGTACTTAACCCAGGACCAGGGGGTCACTGTAGCCCATAACTCCACATCGCCCCTTCGGGAGCCGACTACCCTGACGACACTGGCCCAACCCGGGTTCGTTACCTGGTGTTTCCCCCGGTCCTACCAGTATTTAAATCCAGCCTTTGCTTCGTGCCTTTGTACCCCGGAGGAGTGAATTCCCGCGTCCGTGGGAAATTGAACTCGCGACCTAGCCAAAGCTCTGATACCAATTTTTATGCACCTAGCCAAAGCTCTGATACCAATTGTTATGCACCTAGCCAATACTATCCAAAATACCGGCCTATCAGGTGAGGAAGACATAAGTACTTAACTCAGGACCAAGGGGTCACTATGGCCCATTACATTAGGGTTTTAACCTTGGAGCTTTAACCTAATTATATCAATGTCATCTCTATGAGATGAATCTTTATTTACCATCTTACCATCATTGTATGTGGGTCTATGGGTATTTTTCTTGGTCTTGTGGGCTTGGGCCCTATCTTCCAACAGGATGGAAGAATGAACTACAAATGCTGAGGTCGAGGCAACAAAGATCTATTCTATGTGCTGAGCAATCTGATGTTGTTGTTGTATTAGTTGCTACATCTCATATAGAGCACTCGTTGTAATCGACATTGAAGAATCTACACTCCCACTTCCGCTATCAGGAGTTGTAAAATTAGTCCATGCAGGATTCCCAAACTTAACTCAACATCTGTCAAAATAATGTTTATTTTTGTCATAATGAACACACTTCCTTTTTTACTTATCACCACATCCTCTACCTCTACCTCTACCTCTAAAGGAATCTGTAGGTTGTGATGTAGTGTTAGAATCATTAAGAGTAGTAGCTTCCATTATTTTACCTCTTTTACCTGTTCTAGGTACAATAGTCTTCTCATCCCTTCTAATCCGATTAAAAGTGGTAGAGAGTAGGAATTTCATCTAAAGCTAACACTTGGGCTTTAATAGCATAAAATTCAACACCTAAACCATCCAAATTTTTTGCAACAAGCAACTAATTTTGTTGTTTTCTCAACTCATTATCATCCGTATTAAAGGATAATACATTGATCTCCTGTCTTATGCCAAGAAATTCACTATAATATTCTATAATAATTCAATTTCCTCTTTTCAACCCAAAAAATTTTGTATACAGGTCATAAAATCGAGAGAGATTACTCTCCAGTGCATATAAAAATTTTAAAGACAGCCACATAGCCTTTGTTGCTCACAATTCATCACCTGATTTATAAGAGTAGAATCAATAATATTGACAATCCAGGTTATAACCAGACTATCCTCTTACTCCCAATCATCATCTGGAAGCATTGATAGATCATTTCGGATCAAATTTAACTTCTTTCTACCCTTAAGATACATTTTGATAGACTTAGCCCAATTAAGATAATTAGACCCTATCAACTTTTCTGAAGTAATCATGATGATATCCTTTCCATCAAACCCAAAATTTCCTTTAGCCATGGTATAAATTTCTCCGGTCTCAACCATAATAACCAATTTATGCTTCCAGACAATTTTCAGATTTATCACCAAGGTGGACCCCATTGACAAAATTAGGGTTAGGGCACAAAAATAGGATATGTGCACTTCAACTATCCAATAACCAGTAATTCACAGCTATTTCAACCAATATCTTGCAAAAGTAGTAGCAATTAGGGCTAACATCATCTATTGGGTGATGATGTAGGCATCCAACACTGGGTTGGGTGACACAAATCTTAAGAAACCCAATTACCCAATTAGGACAATCAAAGTGTAGAGAATCCTTCAATAATCCAAAAAGACCAATAACCCTAAGTTTATGGCAGAGAAAGGGGAAAAAAGTTTAACTTTGATGAACCATCATAAAAAACATGTAGTTTT
The DNA here is from genome assembly GCF_029961685.1 of Aristolochia californica. Taxonomy (NCBI): domain Eukaryota; kingdom Viridiplantae; phylum Streptophyta; class Magnoliopsida; order Piperales; family Aristolochiaceae; genus Aristolochia; species Aristolochia californica. The sequence continues at coordinate 27,421,245 of NW_027181771.1, forward strand.
TCTCCTTCTAGCAGGTTGCACTCTTAAAAAATGGCAAAATTTTGCAGTAGAATGTTCCCAACAACAATCTACTGCTCTTATAGCATGTAAAAATTAAGATTTGGGTGAAGGAAGAGAAGAAAAAGGATAAAAGAGAAGAAGAGGTTTCTGAAGAGCCTGAATAGCGTCATTGAGAATTGTGCACAAATTCCCAGACTCTTTAAATAAGTGTTTTGAGATGTAAATTACAAAAATGCCCTTATATATACTTAATAAACCTTAATCTCCTTATATCTCACGAACTATACATCCTATGTGAATGAAAATTTAACCACTTATATCTTTTAACATGCAGAACAAGATTACATAAATAAAATTAACCATTGAACTGGTAAAATAACCAAAATACCCCTGGATGTATTTTCTAACAACTAGAAACATATGGATATGGTTTTTTAGAGGTAAAAAATCTATCCATCTTGCACTACCAGCTTGGTCAAACCTGTTAGAAGATAGAAGAGGAAGTAACTTTTGGGGGAAGTCAACATCTGCAGAGAATAATAGTCTTGTACAGTGTCTAGGATCTGGTATGGTAGACTTCCTTTTTTTAATTTTTAAGTTAATTAAATAAATGCAAAAGATTTACTTGTTCGTAAGTTTTTTTCATGAAAGAAACATTCTTGAGATTATTGACAAGTATGTCCCAACAAGCAAGAGTCAATGAACTCAACAGAACTTGTTAGAATCTGTGATAATGACCATTTATTCTGATATGCTCCATTCAAATTACTTGTTACCTTATTGCCTTAGGCAGTTTACTTGTACCCTTAAAAGATTAACACTAACCGTTTTTAAAAAAATACATTGAGTTGGCTAGAGAAACCAGCAACAAGAGCAAGAAAAGCATTATGAAAAAACCAAAAAACAACTAAAAAAGAATATATGAATAACTGCTTTGTAGAAAATGATCCCTCACAAGCTAGTGATGCAAAAAACCTTGGGACGAGGCAGTTGGTTTGCTATCAAATTTTCACTTCTAGGAGTCTGTGTCCAAAAAATCTGGAGCCATCCAAAAATGTTATAAATCTCATCATAAAAATGAAGCAAATGCTAAAGTGGAAAAAATCCAACTAAGATTCCTGTGAATTCACCCTCCACCACTAGAAGGCAAGAGTACTACTCTCTAATAACTTTGAATCCATAATGGATATTTCGGAGCTCTGCCTTAGTACAAAATGCATGTCCAAAAGGAGTGGAATAGTCGTGGATGATTGAGCAAGAATGACCTCTGTTGATCCTTCCCCTCCTTATGGGGCCTAAGTTTACTTTTGAGCTATCATTGAAGTTCAATTTAAACTACCATTCTTGGGAAGGATACCACTAAGTCATGGTTGCAACTATCATGCCGAGATGAGGAAGATGCAGCCATGTCTATCCCATGCCTTCCCTAAACTGCACTATCAACTTGTTGAAAGAATGAGAAGTTACTAAACCAAAATTGCATGTAATGTATAATGTAGGAGTTGCACACAAACACACACACGCATGTGCAAATTATATATATATATATATATATATATATATATATATATATATATATAGAGAGAGAGAGAGAGAGAGAGAGAGAGAGAGAGAGAGAGAGAGAGAGAGAGAGTTGCCAAGTTTTGGTCCTCTGTCTGATCCTTAGGGATTAACTCACATAACTTTACAACAGGAAAAAGGCATTATCTTCTCATAAGAATATCATCCCTAATAACTCCATAGTACATAAAAATAGAAATATAACTAACTTAAACACTTTTCTAAGGTACATTTTCCCATCATCATGATATCTAAAATACCTTTGAAAGTTATTTTTTTTTACATATTATATGGTCAATACCCTGCCAATGCATCAGGATTTATGGCAAATAGTTCTACTATATATTTGATCCCTTGGAGCCTAGATGGTTGTCACTTCGGTAATCCTCCACAAAACTTTCTCTAGGGTTTTTTGAAAGCAAAGAAAAAAGGGGGCTCTATAGGGATTTGGCAAACGCTTTCGAAAAGTGAATCACTTTAGGAAATAAATATGTTGGGAAACAACAACTATGAGCCAAATTTATGTAACATGATACCATTGGCAACAAAAGAATAAGGCGATGGAGAAAAATATGGTCTTCTAAATCGCTTGAGACATTACAAAGTTTACATTTGTCAATTTTCACAGTTTGGCCTCTATGAATAAGCTGATAACTAGTTAGAAATTTTTCTTTGGAATCAAACCATTTTTTTGAAATGGTGATGATTTTATTACGAAGAAAAGCAAAAGAATACATCAACGGAGGCCTCCCCTAACAACAAGGGATTGCAGGGAGGGAACCAATTTAGCACACGAATCAGCAGCCGAATTGGCTAATCTAAAAACATGGGACCAAGTACAAGAGGTAGTGGAAACAATGTCTATAATATCAAGAAAAAGCTTCCAGTGACGCCATGGGGGGAAAGAGACGGTGGAGCACTAGCCAATGACCACTTTGGAAGCAAACCATTGAAGTAGGGATTGACCAAACAAGAGATGAAGTAGGATGAGAAACAAGGTTATTTTCTATAATGTGCAGATAGAAAGAAAAGACCATGAAAAAACCCTAAGATCATATTTCTGAACTAATTGACAGCTCATTGGCTCTTGATAGACATTGCTCTTTTTTTGGGTTCCCTTAGAAAAGTTATCTTATGCTGTGCAACCAATCACTGCCTTAAGCTGTCATGATGAATTACTTAGTAATGAGGGCATCGGATGGACTTTGCTACTTCTTTTTCCCTGTGACATGTTCCTATTTCTCAATGGAATCCCCTCAAGAAGGATGGTGGATTAATTGAACTTGATGATGGCTCAAGAGGCAATCCGGACCCTTTTGGAGGTGGAGGGTCTATAGAGATCATCAAGTTTGGTCATTTGAATGTAGTTCATACCTTTTGCCTGTGGGATTCTACTAACGAGGAACACTTTGCTCTTCTACATGGGGTTTAGAATTATTTTGTCAATTTTATTTCTGCTCTTTGATTGTGGAGGTGCATTCATTTGCCAATAGTTAATACCTTTGATTATCCCTATTTTTGAAAACCATTCAGTTGGTTCTGGATATCTTACTAGTTTTTGAAGGAGTCTTCTTGACATATGTTGGCACAATTTCCAGATGTCTGAATTCTTTTCAGCTTACAAACTCCCAAACATCCACAATGCTATGGAAGATATAATTCAAGGGGTTCTTTGTCTCAGACTTGGTCTTGTGTTGGATCCCCATTATCTGCTACTCAACCAATATCTTTCGGCTTAGCTACCTAGGATCATCTAGAAGCCCAAAACAAGACTGAAGTAGGTCCACTGAGGGTTGAGGGTCCTGGATTATACTAGAGTCATACCAATTCTCATGTTAGAAAGGGTTTGGTCAAGTTAGACCTCCTAAACTGAATCACTCAGGTCTAAATCCAGTTAACTTGCCAAGTCCAAATTGATTCATGGATACACAAAACCAAATATATTTGTTCTACTGCATGGAGTGGTATCTGAAGGAGTGTATGCAACCTCTCTGGAAGGAAAGATCTGTGTATATTGGCCAATTGACCACACTTTTTTGCATTAAGTTAAGGTAAATGATAAAAGAGAAAGCTTAGAGTAATTTTTGAAATAGTAACTAAGCCTATTAAGAGATGGCTGATTCATATTTTTTTGGAGAACATGATCGATTCATATTTTACCAAGAAAAATTATATCAGCACTTGATAATTTCATGGTGATTGTCTAGTCTAGATGTGGGGTTTTATAGGGTGTTACAGTTGGCACCAAGTTAAAATGGCTAGTCAAAGTTATGGGGTACTAATAACCACAAATTTGTTTGAACTTTTGACCTGTACAGAATTATTCTCACTTAAACTCTCCCTCATGCCCAGCTTAAACAAACAGAAGACAGGCTTGAGATGTAAGCAACATAAACCGGGCTCAAACTTAAGCAGCCACAAACTTGGCCTACGGGACTCAAATTGGAACACATGATCATGTGCCCAAAGGGAAAAATGGAGCAAAATGGCCCAACAGTTCCATTTATTCAAAGTGTTCCATATTTTGTAGCAAACTTTAAAATTCTGTAAGCACTCATTTAAAAACTGTTAATAAACGGGATTATGCCATTTATTAAATGTGTTTTATTAGGCCTCTTATTAACTCTAAAAGTTATTATAAATTTAGTGTTGTAGACTTTGGTTTTAACCAGCTTAGTTAGATTAGACTAATTGACTCTAAATTACTTAGATGAGCCCAACCTGGCCTAATTTAAGTTAGTGGTCTGATTTATTAACATTAGAATTCCTTATGTTCACCATTTAGCTAAAGTTTGTTCCTTTGATAAAAGCTTTATGACCTTATGTCTGTGTTCTGTTCCATTTATTCACTTAAAGATCTATTATTGAATTTTATTGTTCTGTTAGGCACTTTTTTTTTTTCTTGAAGTACTGTTAGGCACTTTTAAACACCGTATCATGCTTTCTTATTCAGAATCTAAAGCAGACTTTTGTGTGATATGTTTACAAAATCGGAGCAAAAGAATCTATTCTCAACAAGAGTTGCTATCCACATCACAATCTAGTTTTCATAACTAGTTTGTGGTAATGAGAAGGTTTACTCCTGTTGACAGTTGCACCTTTGGCGAACATGTGAAGGAGCAAAACTTTGAGCACCACAAGTCAACGAATGAGGACCAGTTTCTTCTGGTTTGCCAGAGCGTTGCTTCCAACATGCTCAGTCATGCTAATCTTTTCCTTGTATCTGTGGAAGTGCCAGTTTCTGTCAAAATTGGTGATGCCTCAGGTCTTTGCTTGCTATTTAGTGCTGAGATCCTGAGCAGCTCAATTCCTTGCCTAGTGACCATCATGGTTGTGGAAGGTAAGTGCACTGAATCATTGAAGCTCTCGGTCAAAGTCAACTGAGAGAATACAGTGTTCGGTTTGAACCTTCTGAACAGGATAGTGGGTTCTCTTGGTTGCACATTTTTAATCGGGTGTCTTGAATTCGATTACCCGACCCAACTTGGTTTGGATCCGCATTGGGAGCTCTGATTTAGGGTTTTTTGAGGAGAGGTCGAGACGACGAGGGTTTTGGGGATTCTCTGTGCAGAGAAAGAGGAGTTCGTTGAGGGAGAAATCGGATCTCGATTTTGTATGCTTGAAGCCGCAAAGCTTCATCCCTTTCCGATTTTAGTGGATTCTCATTTCCTCCCGTGGAGTAGGCTGTCGCCGAACCACGTAAGATTGTTCCCATTGTGCTGTTTCAGTTGATTTACTCATTTTCTGCTCATATTTGCTTTCTCTTAGATTATATGCTTCGTAGTTTGATATCCTTGATTATTATGCTCGGATTTGTGTCTTCGTTATAACAAGTGGTATCAGAGCAAGGTTTTTCCAGAGACGGCACCGGATTTCTATTTGTCCCTCTTTGTTTCCGCTGACGGGAAGAGAACTCTCTGTCCCGAGCTTCCGTTTGTTAGTTTTTGGAAGTGCCGAAGGGGAAGAAATTTTTTTTTTTGGCACTGGTTAGTGGTTTTTGGAAGTGCCGAGGGGGAAGAAGTTTTTTTTTGGCACTGGTTGGTGGTTTCTGGAAGTGCCTAGGGGGAAGAAATTTTTTTTTTTGGCATTGGTTGGTGGTTTCTGTCAGTGGCGAGGGGAAGAAATTTTTTTTTTTTAGCACTGTTCGGTGTTGGATTTTGGAAGTGACGAGAGAGAAGAAATTATGTTTATGAGAGACGTTAGAGTGAATATTTAAGCATCTGAGCATTTTTTCGTGATTGAGGGTATTTTGGTAATTATGACTATGAAGTATACATTAGAGAAATTTGATGGGTAGATGAGTTTCAGTTTGTGGTGCGTGAAGATGTGTGTCTTGTTAGTACAACAAGGATTCCACAGAACATTGAATGGAAAGGATAAGTTTCCAGCTACAATGTCAGAAGAAGCCAAGGAGGATCTTGACATCAAAGCTCTCAGTTCCATTCAGTTGTATTTGACCGATGAGGTTTTGCGGGAAGCTGCAGATGAGATGATTGAGGCTAAAGTTGGAGAGTATTTATATGACTAAATCTCTCACGAACAGGCTGTATTTGAAGCAACGCCTTTACACTCTTCGGATGAAGGAAGGTACATCTATCAAAGAACATCTTAATGAGTTCAATAAGATTGTAATAGATTTGAGAAATATAGATGTTACCATTGAAGATGAGAATCAAGCACTGATTGTGCTGTGTTCTTTACCCCCATCCTTTGAGCACTTCATTACGACTATGCTCCATGGGCACGATACCATCTCTATGGAGGATGTTAAGGCATCTTTATACTCTAACGAGTTGGGGAAGAAGGTATCTACCAGTGGGAGCGAGGAGCAAGCAAATGGTCTGTATGTTCGAGGGCAAACGAAGGAGAAGGATTCTGGAGGCAGTGGCCATTCTAGGCCGAAGTCAAAGGGGAAATGGGGCAAGTGCTGTTATTGTCATCAACCAGGTCATTTTGCAAAAGATTGTCCAAAACTCAAAGAGAAGGAGAAAAGAGAAGAAAAGGAAGAGGTTGTTGGGGTTGTTGAAGATCATTCTGATGGTTCAAAATATTGTCTCACAGTTGAGAGCTGAACACTCACAGGATGAGTGGATACTTGATTCGGGCCGCTCCTACCACATGTGTCCTGTCAAGGATTTTTCTACGACATATCAGTTGGTAGATGGTGGTACAGTTTTAATGAGGATATTTTGCTCTGTAATTCTGTTTGGGATTAGAATGGTTCAGATCAAGATGTATGGCGGTATAGTGAGGATTTTTTTAAGAAGTGCGGCATGTACCACTTTTTTTTTCTCTAGGTTCTCTTGTTTCCCTTGAATGCAGATATACAGTTAAAGGTGGAGTTTTTTGGAGGTCTGTATGGGTACACTAGTTGTGATGAAAGGGAAAAAGTTTGGTAACTTTTTTTTATGTGCTTCAGGGCAATACAGTCATAGGTACTGCAACAGGTTCCTTATCTTCAGATTCAGATATTGACACGACCCGTCTGTGGAATATTCGGTTAAGGCATATCAGTGAACATGTGGAGTTTGAGGGTGATGAGTACGGCTACGCCGACATGGTCGCTTATGCATTACCTGTGGCAGAGATCGTTCAGTTTCCAGAACCCTCTAATTACCGTGAAGCTATCACGGGTAGTAATGCTGCTCAATTCAGAAGTCCAAGTTCTACACTCAAGTTCAAGCATGGTTTGGACTTTCATTTGGTGTTTGAAGTACTTGAGGAAGATGCCCTAAGGGGCAAGGTGGAGAAGGCGATAGACAAGTTCAGTTTTTCAGAAAAGAGTAATCGAATTCAAACCAAGGTGGAGATTTGTTAATCGGGTGTTTTGAATCCGATTACCCGACCCGACCCGGTTCGGATCCGCGTTGGAACCTGATTAAGAAGTTAAATCGGGAGCTCTGATTTGGGGTTTTTTGAGGAGAGGTCGAGATGACGAGGGTTTTGGGGACCCAACACAAGACAAAGTCTGAGACAAAGAACCCCTTCATCTTTTTGTTTTTTTTTTAAAAGAATTTTCAGCCCCCATTCAGTGAAGTTGAAGGCCGTGTAGGACTTTAATGGTTCAAACGTTTTTTTATTTCATTGGATAGTTTGATCTGCATATTTGTTGAATGTGGAACCTGTTCATGGTATACCTTTCATGATATGCAACATTTTGTTTAATAAAGTGGACTTTTCCTTCATCTGCTTCAAATATCTAGTGACCGCCTTATTCGATAAAAGAGAAAAATAATATTGCTTTCATTACATAAATTTGTTTTGTATTATAGATAGGAGAAAGATAGAAGTAAAAAAAGGAAGAGAAAGGAATTGGGTCTTTGCATCAATGTGGAGGCCAGAGTTTGGGCGGTTTTTTGTTTTTGCCCTTTGGCCTTTTTCTTTGCCGCTTTTTTTTTTATTATTACTATCTTACTAAACTTTTCATATAGCAACTTATATATTGCCGGAAAGATCTTTGAGTTACTTTACAACAATACCCATAGACCTATTATCAGGAGTATGCATAACATCCACTTTAATTCAATATTTCTATTTTTTTATCCAAGAGGTATTTTGAGTTACCTTTCAAAAGTGAGTAGGCTCTTTTTATTTGCCTAAAATGGTATGGATTGCCTTTAAATTTCAGCGGCCATTTCCTACTGGAATTGGAGTTTTGTCATTGAGCTTGAGTTAATTTTTCTTCTCTCAACATTATTTTTGTACAAGTTAGTCCCTTGGCAAAGAACAAAGAGATCCCTGACTTAAAGGGGAGAAATAGAATAAGCAAATAACAAAGAGGTAACCAAAAATGAAGAATTTCACGGATTGTGGTAACCAAATTTATGTGACTAGAATATTCAAGTAATGGGAGGAACAAAATAAAGAGTACAAGTAAGATGTGAAAAAGAACAAGATGAATCAACCCACGACAATTAGAAATTTTTTTTTTCAAGCCATTCATGATTAATATTTTATTTTTCAGGCATAAGTTTTTTTATGAAGATTATTAGCAAATTAAAGTCACAAACACCAACTTGAGGGGGAGTGTCAAAGAAGCCAAATAAAGGAGTCTAAGGCTAGTCTTATGCAAAGTATATTCACAAGTTTCATGGAGTCTAAGCTCAATCTTATGCAAGACAAGTCTCACAAGAGAAGCGAACTCAAAGGAAAAAACTGAAACTTGGGGGGATGTTTCCTAGTTTTTTTTGTCTTTATGTTAGTTTAGCAAGTTATATTTTGGATATAATTAGGAACATCCTAAATATGCATGATAACATCAGCTTCTTTTTATTTTCATGACATTCCTCCAAGTACTCCAACATAGCTTTTTTTCCAACTCATGCACCCACTCCTTGTGCAGTATAAACCCTTACTTACAAATACTGTGCATGTCACACATTTGATGGTTGAAGTGTTTAAAGTTTCTTCCATAAGCATCCAAATCGAATTCAGCCAGTACTTTGGTACTAAGCATCTATGAGTAATTGTACTCTCCCCTATTTATGCATGCTTTAAAGAGGGTTCAAATTTTAGCTTGCTTGATCAAGACCTTCCATCATTTAGTAGTGGTGCAGATGTGTTATTGCACCATGTGTGGAATTTCTTGAAAAATATCTATTTTCTATAAAAGATTTTAGTTTGCCTGATTGGGCAAGACTTCAGTTCTCTCAGCTAAATCTGGATCCTGTTTAGTCTACACGTGTTCAGAATAGGCTCTTTTATAAATGCCTGCATCTATTTTAGTTCATTTATCCTCATGGACTAATTGGGTTCTAAAGTGAATCCAAGGGCATATTTGGTGCTCAGCTTTAATATTTTACTAGGAACAAGAGAAGCGTGTTTTTTTTGCCATTTTAGAGAAAACAAACTACGAGCAATTCTTAGTAAGAATAACTTGGTGAAAACACCTAAAAAGTGATTTTTCCAAGAACTGGTTTGTGAGGGACTGACTTTCTTAGAGACTTAGCATAACTTCATGTTATTTATAGAGAGTTATCAAATTTTTTTTATGTTATAGATGTTATCTTATTCAATTTAAGAATGTTTTAGGAATTATAATAGTTTAAGTGGGGAGGGGCATTATTGTAATTGTTTTTGGCTTGTCAATTAAGAGACTATATGTGCAACGGGAAGAAAGGAGAAAAGAGGATTTTTTTACGAGAAAACACTGGGGCTATTATCGATTTGGGAATTTATTGACATGGTATAGGAGCTGCGTTTGGAGATCATCGACGCTATCTGAGTAATCCTTCCATGCTTTCGGTGGTCTCAGAGGTGGTTTATCTTCCGCCTCTTTTTCAATTCGTCGGTTCTCAGTTCTATGTTCTTGGTTCTCGATTTGTAGTGGATTTCGGAGGCTCTTGCGGCGTCATCTGGGTTTTGCAGTGGATTTCGGAGGTTCCTTGTGGAGGTTCTCATCTTTGTGACTTTCAGTGCTTTCTATGCACGACCTTCCGGGAGCAATACCTTCTCAATTCTCAATTCGGCAGATATTAAGGGGTTAAGCGGGGGTCGGTTGGATTGGTGTTGGGGTGAGAGTGTCACTTGAGATTTTGTTTCATCCGTGATCCTTTCCGTTTATCAGGTCAGCAACAAAGTCTATTTCCATTTTTTTTTGTTTCAAAAGCATCAGTTATTGGCTCTATTTTGGATTTTTGGTTTTTTGTTGCTGAGACATAGCAAAGGGCTTCGGTGGAATCAAGTTATATAGATAACAATTGAGGTGTGAATTTTTTTTGTGGGTTTTTGTCCAGAGAGGTTTTGGGGTTATCTGGATTTTATCATGTCATCTGATAGGTTAGACTCATTCCCTATTCGTTTCACGGATAAAAATTACACTGCCTGGGAATTTCAGTCTTATTTATTTGTTATGGGAAAAGAGTTATGGGGTCATATAGATGGGAGTGATCGTGTACCTTGAGAGGCCGAGGCTTTGTCCAAATGGAAAGTCAAGGATGCTAGGGTCATGACATGGATCATTGGCTCCGTTGAGCCTCACTTTGTTCTCAATCTGAGGCCTTATAAAAATGCGGTTGACATGTGGAATTAGCTCAGCAAGGTTTACCATCAAGACAACACGGCTCGGCGTTTTCGATTGGAGTATGAGATGACTAAATTTACACAAGAAAGTCTCTCCATTGAGGAATAGTTTTTTGGTTTTCAAAATCTTTGGGCTGACTATGTAGACATTGTTTATGCTAATGTTCCCGTTGTAGCTCTCTCTACGATTCAAGTAGTGCATGAAAAAAGTAAGAGAGATCAATTCTTAATGAAACTTCATTCCAATTTTGACTTTGCACATTCTAATTTAATGAATCGTCATCTTGTACCATCTATAGATTCTTGTTTCAGTGAACTTCTTTGTGAGGAGCAACGTATAGTAACTCAGACTGGCATGGAACATCGGGCTAATGTTAGTACCCATGTTACTGTGGCTTATGCAGTACAGGGGAGGAATATGGGTAGAGACATGCGTGTTGTTCAGTGCTTTAGATGTAAAACCTTTGGTCATATTGCTCGGGATTGCCTTAAGAAGTTTTGTAACTACTGCAAGAAATAGGGTCATATCATCTCTGCTTGTCCCATTCGACCTAAAAGGAAGCATGAACTGCTTATCATGTCTCCGTTGGTACCTCTAGTTCTGCTGCATTGTCTGTTGCCTCACCGGTTATTCCTATTCTTGGATCTATAGCCTTAGCAAACCCGAATATACTCACCCCTGAAATGGTACAGCAAATGATCATTTCAGTTTTTTCTACTTTTGGGCTCTCAGGTAATCATAAAGTTTCTTCTAAGCCATGGTATTTTGACCCTGGAGCCTCTAACCATATGACCAATACTATTGTTTCTCATTCCAATGTCAGAAATTATGATGGAAATCTGAAAATTAACACTGCTGATGGTAGTTCTCTGCCTATCAGTGTTGTTGGTGATCTTTCCTCTTCCTTAATAGATGTTTTTGTGTCTCTTGACCTCTCCACAAATCATATTTTTGTTGGTCAATTGGTTGATAATAATTGTAATATCTATTTCTCTCGTTCTGGTTGTGTCATGTAGGATCAAGGGTCAGAGACGATGATCGCGAAGGGGAATAAAGTGGGACGAATTGTTCCTCTTTATGTGTGTCTTTTCCCCATTATTCCTAGTTTTCATTTACTTTCCTATGCATGTAATGTTGTTGGTTTTGGAACTAAGATGTGGCATAGACGTCTAGGCCACCCAAACTCTGATGGACTTCGTAAGTTGGTTCATTTTGGTTTACTGGGAGATAAAACATGTTCTTCTCTTGATCTTTCATTTGAATGTCCATCATGAAAACTTGGCAAAAGTAAAGTTCTACCTCTTCCTCATCATGCATCTCATGTCTTACAGTGTTGCAATATTATTCATACTGATTTTTGGGGGATTGCACCTGTTGTTTTTCATGCACATTACAAATGCTTTGTTACTTTTATTGATGACTGTAGTCTTTTTACTTGGATTTATTTTCTAGGGGCTAAGGCTGAAGTTTTTTTAGTATTTAAGCATTTTCTTGCGCTTCTTGAGACTCAATTCTCTGCTAGCATCATGGTCTTGTACTCTGATTCTAGCGACGAATACATGTCTAATGAGTTTCAAAATTTTCTTCAAAGCAAAGGGATCGTCTCTCGGCATTCTTGTCCTTCGACATCGCACAAAATAGTGTTGTTGAGAGAAAAAATCGTCACCTTCTTGATGTGGTAAGAACTCTTTTACTTGAATCATCTGTTCCTCCTCGTTTTTTGTGTGAAGTGCTTTCTACTTCGGTTCATTTGATCAATTGCTTACCCTCTCCTACGTTACATCATGTTTCTCCTTTTTTTAAGTTGTTTGGCCATTCTCTTTCATATTCTAATCTTCGAACATTTGGTTGTGTTTGTTTTGTGCATCTTCCTGCTCATGAACGACATAAACTTACAACTCAATATGTTAAGTGTGCTTTTCATGGTTATGTTATACCTCAAAAGGGTTATGTTTGTTATGATCCACATGCTCGTTGTATAAGTGTTTCTAGGAATGTGGTTTTCTTTGAAAATCAATATTTCTTTCCATCTCATGTTGAACTGCCATCTGCATCTTTCTCACTTATGCCTAGCTTTTATGATTCTACGACAATTGTGGAAAGGTTCAAACCTGGTTTTGTGTATGGAAGATGTAGTCGACATGAGTCTGGTTCCACTTCCTCTGTGCCCCTCACGATCTTGACCTGGCGCCTGCTCCTACTACTCATGCTCTGCTTCTACCACTCTTCCTTGGTCTACTCGCCCTTCTCAGCCCCTCTATTGGTATGGTTTCTCCTCCATTGTCTCTCTTGTGGCTACTTTATCATCTATTTCTATTCCCTCTTGCTATAAACAGGCCATGGAACATGAGTGTTACAATGTGGGATCCACCATGGTGCACAAGCTGGTGGGACCCACCATGAGGACATGGGACACTAAGAAGAGTCCTCACTCAAGCTAGCACGAGTTAAGAAGATAAGAAGCACAAACTGAAATGAGTAAGAAGACTTGAAGATCGTGTGGGACCCACAAAGATACCACGAGTTGGCACCTTATCAATATGAGTTGGAAGATCATGTGGGACCCACAAGGATAAGGCCATAAGCTGACCTCCTCCCTTATATTCACGTTATTGAAGAAGAGTTCTAGTTCAACTCATGTTAGACTTCTAGTAGATTGTATTGATAGACTTATCTTAGAGAGTTAGAGTTGGAATGTCATTAAGAGATTGAAAGGCTAATTCTATAAGGACTTTATCTCTTCCTCTACTATAAATAGAGGTGTTGTAATTCAGAATTAATCATGTTACACATCTCCTTCTTGAGTAAATCTCTCTCTCTTTGCTTGGTGCACATCTCTCTTTTCTTTTTTTCTTCTCTCTACCTGAGAGCTCTTCTTCCCTTTTCTTCTTTTTCTTTCTTCTTTTTCTTGCTCAGAATATTAGAAAAGTGATTCTAAATTCAACATGGTATCAGAGCATTAAATTTAGGATCCCTCGTCAAAAGGAATGCTCTAAAGAAATGATGATCAACACTACTCAAAGAAAGCTCTTTGGTGAAGAAAGATCACAAACCGTGAGATAAGTGCTTAATTTTTTTTCCTTCATGTTATTGGTTTCTGAATTTAGAAGATGATTTAAAGATGAGTATGTGAATGATTTTCATCTTAATATATTATGGATATGCATGCCTCTCCATCTAGAAGAAACTATCAAAACAGTTTTGTCGGTTTGGAAATTCTGTTAACCGAGACCAGTCCATGATCAGATTGTTGGAATTTTTTTGTGGAAACAAGCATCCCATGATATAGAAGATTGTTATTGAGTCTCTTATGATTTGTATTAGAGAAAAAAATTCAGAATAATAATTTAGCATTAATGTTAAAGTTCCCCATACATCGAGTTGTTTGAAGAATACTACTTGGTGTTATTGTTAGAATTTTTTTGAAGAAGAGCCTATCATGGCTGAAGAGAATATGAATATCAAAAGTATATCCTAAAAATTACCACTATACCCTTACATGGGGTATCAAATTTTATGAGTTGGTCCACATCGGTTCGGAGGTTTCTCATATCAAAAGACCTACTTGGTCACCTCACCACCCGAGGTCCATCAATATTTTTTATAAATGGTTGAAAAATGATACATTGGTCATTAGTTGGCTAATCAACAGCATGGAAGAACATATCTCCAACAATGTCATTCATCTTGAAACTGCTAAACAAATTTGGGAGACATGTACTAAACTGTACTCTTGCCCGGATACTCTACACAGACCATATGATATTCTTCAAGGAGAAAATATCCATGAGTACTTGGCCCGCTTTAGAGGCTTTCTTCAAGAGTGGAAGTTAGCTCAGCCTTCAACCACAGATATTTCTATCCAAGACAAGTAGAAAGAAGCCTTAATTACTGTTATTTGCCTTGCAAATATTAAACCCATCTTGAGATTGCCAAGAGTAAACTTCTGAGTGCTTCTGCTGTCCCCAAGTTTGATGATGTCTATGCAACATTACTCCATATTTCAGACACTTCTTCCTCCACTACTGAAGTATCATCCGCTATGTATTCAGATCATAGAGGACCATCATCTGACCGCGGCCGAGGCCGAGGCTGAGGTAGAGGTTATAGAGGAAGCCGAGGAAGAGGTGGAAGGACTGGTCCAGGCAGAGCAGATGAGAAAGAATGTACTTATTGTATAAAATTTGGCCACACTATAGATCAATGCTATGAAAAGGATTACAAGGCATGCAGTTATAATGGGCAATATGGTCACTATAAAGAAATATGCTATAAAGCCAATGGACAGTTAGAATTGACAAAGGCTAATCAAGCCTTTGTAAGTGATACAAAAGAAGAACATCCCACAAAATCAGTAACACAGAAATTTTTTACTGATGAAGAGTATGAGCTATTTTAGAAAATGAAGACAATGTTGGGTTCTTCTCCTACTTCCTCTGCAACTACTGCTCCCACTAATGCTTCAGGTAGGGGTGGCTTCGATTCGGTATACCTGGATCTCGAGCCAAGTTTGAGATCCAGGATCGGCTCATTTCCATTAACGAGCCAAGATCAACCAAATCAAAGTTTGGCTCGAAAGCTCGTGAGCTGGCTCGTTAATTTAACGAGCGGCACGGGATTCGGGCGATTTGGGGGAGTTGGGACAGGGGAGTGGGACCAAGAGTTGGAGCACCAAGCAGAGCGGGAGCGAGTGCGAGGGGGAAATAATTCTTCCTCCCCTCATCACCGCCGAGCCCCTCCGTCTGCTGCTGTGGCCCCCTCTGTCACCGTCGACAGCTCCCTCGCCGGCCGACAAGGAACTTTCGTGTTTCAACAAAAACACCCAGTTCCAACTCATCCAATTTGGGGTTGAGGTGATTGTCACCCACTTTAAGGATAATCACGAGGACCGTAGAGAGCTCCAGCAAGCAACGACATCAAGGTCTCTCTATTTTCCATTATTGTCCAAATCAGAGGTGATTCAGAGCTTACAGTTCAAAATTTGATATTCCTTCCTAGTGGGACAAGCCGAAGGAAAAACAGACAAAAGAAAAAAAAAAGAGAAGGAAAGATTAAAGAAGAGGAGCTGCGAGGGAAAACGAAAAGACGAGACACCCTCCTACCTCTCTATTTCTGTTATGTCTATGTGTTTGTAAAAAGCCCTGGGGAAGCCCAAGAAGATAAAAAGAAGAAGGTAAGAAAGATGCCTCGCCTAATGCTTTCTTTCTCATATAAAAATATTTTTTTATAAAAGCGTCTTGATTTAGCTCTTCCTGACACATTTCTTCGAGAAAAAACACAAACGCATAGGAGCAACGGAGGCTTTGCTTTTCCCTCCCACGAGAAGCAAGATCGTAAACAAGTGAAAAAAAAATTGAGGGACTATTAGTGGTGTTTTTAATAAATGTTAAAAAAATATGTTTAGTAGAAAAACGTTTCTAGGGACTATTAGTGCCTCATATTTTTTTGAAATATTTTTCTAATTGGAAATTCTTATTAAAAAAATCATATAATTTTCTAAGTAAGATTTTCCTACCAAAATCGTATAGAAAATTTTTGAACAAGTATTTGATAGTTGATGTTGTAATACTTTTAGCATGAGGCAATTTTCATAGTAATTTTGTGTTTGATATTTTATTTGATTAAAAATTTATCTATAAGTATAGTAATATATTAGATTAATTATTAATTTTTATTTATTTCCCTAGAAGAGGCAATAAGAGGTCCATTTAACTTTCCTAAGAAAATTTTAAAATATTTCTTGTAATTTTCTAATAAGTCACTAATAGTAATAGGATTTTATTTAAAGATTTTTTTTGGAAATATGTATCCCAGGAAAAATATTTCTAGTTTTTTCCTAGAATATAAATTTCAACCAGGGCACTAAGGAGGCCATAGTAATTTATGGCTAGATTCAAAAATTATAAAATAAGCTAGACAACATTTGGGGTAAAAAAGATTAATATTAGTGCGTTCTACTCCATTATCAAAATTTAATCCCGAACCTCCCCTATCATTCTTTTTATAAAATGTATGCATAATTTTATATATAATCTATTTGACATATATTTTATACAGAGTATTAAATGTAGGTTAAGATCGAACTCGGCTAGAGCTCGAGGTTGAACTCAGTTAAAATTATTATGCTCGAGGCTAGGGTCTACTCGAGCTCAATTTTGAAATATTTAAATCAAGCTCAGCTCGAACATAGGAAGGTTCGGGCTCAACTCAAGTCGATGCCACCTTTATGCCAAATTTTAAGTAGAGGTCATGCCCAATTTTATGTAGAGGTCATGGTCAATTTTATGTAAAATGTATGGATAATTTTATATACAATTTATTTAACTTGTATTTTTTGAAAATTTTTAAATGTATGTTGGAGCTCAAACTCGAGACATGTAATTTTTGAAAATTTTTAAATGAATGTTGAAGCTTGAGCTCGGCTCGAACTCGGTTAAAATTATTAGGCTCGAGCTCGAAAACAATTTTAGGCTCGAGGCTGGGCTGGGCTCGAGCTCGAGTTTGAAATATTTAAATCAAGCTCGGCTCGAACATAGGCAGTTTCGGGCTCAGCTCGGCTCGATGCCACCCCTAGCTTCAAGTATGCTATCTGCCTCATCTTCGTCCTAGATAATTGACTCAAGAGCCTCCGAGCATCTTACAGGTAACAAAAATTTATTACATTCTCTATATCTGAGTCTTTCACACAAGTTTGTTATCATAGTTGACTGTTCTCAAACCAAAGTCCAAGGGAAAGGATCCACTTCTGTCACACCATCACTTCCGCTCACTAGTATTCTTTTCGTTCCTACTTTTCCTTTGAATCTATTATCTGTTAGTTAGCTCACAAAATATTTTAATTGCTCTGTTACCTTCTCACCCACTTCATGTGTTTTTCATGATCTAACAATGAACCAGGTGATTGGTGGAGGTCATGAACTAGGGGGGTTTTACTACCTGGACGTGCCAAAAATGAATATGGTTTCCACTACTGAAAATGAGACAAGGTTATGGCACAATTGGTTGGGACATCCATCTGCACAATCTCTTCATTATATGTTTCCTTCTCTTAAAGTAAGGTCAAAATTTCATTGTGAGGTTTGACAATTGAGTAAACATCAAAGGAGTACATACTCTCCTCATCCAGAAGTCAAAAGTGTTACTCCATTTTCTTTAATTCATACTGATGTTTGGGGGCCTTAGAGTGTCTCCAACATTTCTCAAGCAAAATATTTTATTACATTTATTGATGATTTCACTCGTACAACTTGGTTGTTTATATTTAAGGAGCGTTCTGAGATACCATTTATTTTTTGTAAGTCATTTCATGCTATGGTACTCACACAGTTTGGTCAGAAAATAAAAAATCTCCGGTCTGATAATGCTAGAGAATATGTTTCCAAAGACCTTGACTCATTTTGTCAAGAAAATGACATTATCCATCAAACATCATGTGTCTACACTCCTTAACAAAACGGTGTAGCTGAATGAAAAAATCGTCATATTCTTGAGGTAGCTCGAGGTTTATAATATGCCATGAAAGTTCCATACTTTTATTGGTCTCATGCAGTCCTTACTGCTTGTTTTCTTATAAATCGTCTACCATCTTCCATTCTTGGTAATAAATCTCCTTACTCTAGATTATTATCAAATGATGATCCAATTTCACTACCTTTGAAAGTCATCAGATGTCAATGCTTTGTTCATAATTCATTTCCTAAGCACAACAAACTTGATCCTAAATCAATCAAGTGTATCTTCTTGGGATAATCTCGCACACAAAAGGGTAATGTTTGTTATAGTCTCACTCTTCAATGTTTATTTGTGTCCAAGGATGTAAAATTTTTTGAAGACTCCTCATTTTATTCTACTAGTGCTCCTCTTGGTCTATCATCAGTACCAAGTTCCCCTCGACCGGTTGTGCCCTGTGATACAGAGATTATTCAACCCCCAGAGCAAGTGGCCGACACCACACCTGCTGAGTTAATAGATCCAACTGAGGTAAGTCCTTCATCCCCAATTATTTTTGGCCCTCAATATGATACTCGTCCTATTGCTGTAAGGAAATAACCTAGAACATGCACTAGACCTTCTACTTCTCATCCCATTTCAAATTTTGTGTCTCATCATCGCCTCTCACCTTTATGTTGTTAGTTTCTATCTTCTATTTTCTCCATATCTATTCCACAGTCCTATCAAGAGGCTCTACAACATCCGTGGTGGAAGGTAGAAATGAATGAAGAAATGAAGGCACTTAATGACAATCAGACATGGTCACTGGTTCCTCTTCCAACAGATAAAAACCCCATTGGTTACAAGTGGGTTTATACTGTCAAACATAATCCGGATGGGTCAATTGCATGACTTAAGACTCGACTGGTTGCCAAAGGTTATACTCAGTGTTATGGAATTGATTATGAAGAAACCTTCTCTCCAGTAGCAAAAATGAACTCAGTACGTATATTATTATCTCGTGCAGCCAATTCATCATGGCCAACATATCAAATTAATGTAAAAAATACATTTCTGAATGGGGATATTAAAGAAGAAATTTATATGCAACAACCACCTAGGTATGTGGTTGAGGGAGAGTCAGTATGCCACCTAAAACAATCTTTGTATGGTCTAAAGTAGTACCCACGGGCATGGTTTGAAAATTTTAGTCAAGCCCTCATACCAGCCGGCTTTTACAGATGCTCCGGAGATCACTCAGTATTTATTGAAACACACCGAGAGGTAAGGTAATTCTGGTTGTATATGTTGATGATATCATTTTAACTGGTAGTGAGTCCGAGGGCATCCAGAAAACAAAGGAAAAAATATGTGCTGAATTCAAGACGAAGGATCTTGGACTACTCAAATATTTTGTGGGTATTAAAGTATTACATTCCAGACATGGGATTGTGCTATCCCAAAGGAAGTATGCCCTTGATCTACTAGAGGAGACAAGAATGATGGGATGCAAACTAGCAGACACTCCTGTGGACTCAAATAAAAAATTATGTGGAGGCACTAGAGAAGATGTAGATATTGGGAAATATCAAAGACTAGTGGGAAGACTTATTTACATGTGTGTAACAAGGCCGGTTATATCATGTGCAGTAAGTGTGGTAAGTCAATACATGCACAAGCCACAAATTAGTCATTGGCAAGCAATTGAAAGGATACTATGATATCTTAAATGAGCTCCAGGAAGAGGGCTTCTCTATAAAAACCATGGTCACTTCAACATCGAAGGATTCTCAGATGCAGACTGAGTCGGATCCCCAGATGACAAAAAATCTACTTCGAGATTTTGTACGATGGTCGGAGGGAATTTGGTTTCATGGAAATGCAAGAAGCAAAATGTAGTAGCATGGTCTAGTGCAGAAGTAGAATACAGAGCCATGGCATACACTATTAGTGAACTCCTATGGATAAGATCTCTTCTTACTAAATTGGGATTCTCCAAAGAAGCTCCGATAGATCTACATTGTGATAATCAAGCAACAATACACATTACATCAAGTCCAGTCTTCTATGAAAGAACATAGCTTATTAAAGTGGACTGCCATTTTATACGAGAAAAGTTCCAAGCGGGTTTTTTAACCCTAAGGCATATATCATCACAAAGTCAAGTTGTAGATATTCTCACTAAGCTGGTCACTCATAAGATTATGTCTACCATCTACAGCAAACTGGGCATTTATGATATTTTCTCACCCCCAGCTTGAGGGGGAGTATTAAATGTGGGACCCACCATGGTGCATGTACCAGTGGGACCTACCATGAGGATGTGGGACACCAAGAACAGTCCTCACACAAGCTAGCACAAGTTAAGAAGATAATAAGCACAAGCTAAAATGAGTTAGAAGAGTTGAAGATCAAGTGAGACCCACAAAGATACCACGAGCTGGCAACTTGATCTTTATGAGCTGGAAGATCATGTGGGAACCACAAGGATAAGGCCACGAGCCGGCCTTCTCCCTTATATTCACGTTATTGAAGAAGAGTTCTAGTTCAACTCATATTAGACTTCTAGTAGATTGTGTTGATAGACTTATCTTAGAGAGTTAAAGTTGGAATGTAATTGGGAGATTGAAAGGCTAATTGTATAAAGACTCTATCTCGTCCTATACTAAAAATACAAGTGTTGTAATTTGGAATTAATCAAGTTACACATCTCCTTCTTGAGTAAATCTCTCTCTCTTTGCTTGGCGCACATCTCTCTTTTCTTTTTTTCTTCTCTCTACCCAATAGCTTTTCTTCCCTTTTCTTTCCTCTTTCTCTTACTCAGAATATTGGAAAAAGGGATCCTAAATTCAACAATGAGTGTTGGAAAAATGCAATGCAAACAAAACTTCGAGCACTTGAGGAGAATTACACTTGGGATATTGTTCCTTGCCCCCCTACAATCAAACCTCTTGGGAGTAAATGGGTTTTCTCTATAAATCTTCGCTCTAATGGCTCTTTGGACTGACACAAAGGTTGCCTAGTAGCTCTGGCCAACAAACGAGAATATGGGATTGATTATGAGGATACATTTGCTTCTATTGCCAAAATGACCATGGTTCAAACCATCTTAGCTATTGCTGCTTCCTAGTCATGGCCACTACATCAGATGGATGTGAAGAACATCTTTCTTCATGGTGATCTTCAAGAAGAGATATACATGAAGCTTCCCTCTGGTATGACTACTTCTCCTCTTGATGTTTGTAAGCTAAGACGTTCTCTGTATGGACTCAAGCAAGCTCCCCTGGCTTACCTTCATGTTTACACAAAGTCAATATGATTCTTCACTCTTCTTCCACAAGTTTGCATCAGGTATACTCCTTCTCTTGGTTTATGTGGATGATATTATTATTACTGGCACTGACTATGGTTTAATTACTATGGTTCAGCAGCTATGGCATGCCACTTTCCATATAAAATATCTTGGCCAGCTCACATACTTATTAGGACTGGAAGTACATCATTGGGCCAATGGTATTTTCTTAAACCAGCATAAGTATATTCAAGATATTCTTAACTTGGCTGGTTTGGAGGACACTTCTTCTGTTGATACTCCTATGGAGGTAAATGTCAAATATAGGAAAGATGAAGGAGACCTTCTAGATGAGCCTACTCTCTATCGGTGCCTGGTTGAGAGTTTCATCTACTTGACCACTACTCGCCCCGATATCTCCTATGTCGTTCATCAGGTCAGTCAGTTTATGTCCTCTCCTCGACATCTCCATATTGTTGCAGTTCGACACATCATTTGCTATCTTCAAGGTTATCCTACTCGTGGGTTATTCTTTCCTACAGGCTCATCTCTTCAACTTATTGCTTATAGTGATGTTGATTGGGTTGGGTGTCTGGATACACGTCGATCTATTACGGGTTGGTATATGTTTTTAGGTTATGCCTTAATTTCTTGGAAATGTAAGAAACAAGATCGTATTTTTAAATCCTCTAATGAGGCCGAGTATTGTGCCATGTCTATTACGTGTTCTAAGATTTTACGTCTTCGCAATCTTCATGAGGAGCTAGAGTTTCCTCAGACTACTTCTACCCCTCTTCATGCTGATAACACTAGTGCTATTCAGATCGCCACCAATCCCGTTTTCTATGAACGCACCGAGCACATTGAGGTTGATTGTCATTGTATTCTAGATACCTTGGAAAGTCGGGTGATATCTCTTCCTCACATTTCTTCGGATCTCCAAGCAGTCGATGTCTTCACCAAAGCAATGACTTGACAACGACATCAATTTTTGGTTGGCAAATTGTTGTTGGTTGACTTACCAACATCAATTTGAGGGGGGATGTTATCATATTCAATTTAAAAATGTATTATAAATTATAATAGTTTAAGTGGGGAGGGGTATTATTGTAATTGTCTTTGGCTTGTCACTTAAGAGACTATATATGCAACAGGAAGAAAGGAGAAAAGAGGATTTTTTTACGGGAAAACACTAGGGTTATTATCGATTTGGGAATTTATTGACATGGTATCAGAGCTGCATTTGGAGATCATCGACGCCATCTGAGTAATCCTTCCACGCTATCGGTGCTCTCAGAAATTTTTTTGGGTTATTATAGATTTGGGAATTTATTGACAATAGAGACGTAGAATGAATCTTATTGAGAAGTAAAGTTATGAGAGAGAACACATGACAAACTTTTCTTTTCTTCCTTCTCTTAAATAATTCTCTATCATCTGTCGTGGAATGATAAGGACGGAAGAGAGTTGAGATATATGTACATAGTTAACATGTTTTGGTTGGAGAACTATACTCCTATAGACTACTTTTCCTCATTCCTTGATTTTGATGCACTTCAAAAGTAGATTTTATTGTAATTGAGTTTTTATGATTTTAAAAGTCAAATTCTTATGGCTGACTTGTGTATTCATTTGAGAACCTAATTTATTTGTTAGAAGGCTGATGTCCTTAAGGTAAATTTTAAGAGAAATTATTTCTATTTACTTGCAGATTTATACCTATATGTGCAGAAAAAGAAAGACAATGGAAGAAGTATGTTTTCAATTAGCAGTTGCTAGCTTACTTTTTCAGAGTCAGGGGAGTTGGAAGGATGTTGGAGTATGAAATGCTTAGTAGCTAGTGAATATAGTTTTATGCCCCCCACATTCACTACAACATGTGTCATGGTTTAACTTGTCTTAGTTACATGTTGTTGCAAATAAGTAATAAGTGGACAAGAAGTATGATGGAAAGCAGAATGGTTTGACTATCACTAATGAAAGTAGAAAATGTAAAGTTGCTCAAAAGGTTCTTCTTATATTAACTGCAAAAAGAAGTTTAGTACACCATGAAAAACACAAGGTGAAAACCTTTCTCCTTTGTTTTATTTTCTTTTCTTCTATTAGGTTTTTTTCTGCAGAATTTCTAATCTCACTATTACAATGTGGGACCCACCATGGTGCTCAAGTTGGTGGGACCCACCATGAGGACGTGGGACACCAAGAAGAGTCCTCACCCAAGCAAGCACGAGTCAAGGAATTAAGAAGCACAAGCTGAATTGAGTTAGAAGACTTGAAGATCAAGTGAGATCCACAAATATCTCATGAGTTGTCAAACTTATATTCACGTGAATGAAGCAAGAATCCCAGTTCAAGATAGGTTTGAATAGACTTATCTTAGAGAGTTAGAGTTGGAATGTAATTAGGATTGAAAGGCTAATTGTATAAGGACTCTACCTCCTCCTCTACTATAAATAGAGGTGTTGTAATTCAGAATAAATCAAGTTACACATCTCAATCTCGAGTTACTGTCTCTCTCTCTCCCTTTGCTTGGCGCAACCTCTCTTTGCTCTTTTATTTTTTCTTCTCTCTACCCGAGAGCTCTTCTTCCCTTCTCTTCTTTCTCTTGCTCGGAATTATGGAAAAGGGATCCTAAATTCAACATTCACCTAGTTATAATTGGTAACTTTTACTTATGAAAATAAAAGGTCTGCATTTGCACATATTTCATGTTTTGAACAAAACATTCTTAAGTCTAATGATATACATTACTTGATTTTCTCTCTGTAAATTACATTGTTAGATATGTTTCTATATGGGACTTGCCGAGATATAAACATTGAAACATTTATGTGAGCATTCCCGTACTAGAAGTGATGTACTAAAAAGGTCATCCAAAAAGCTTTATTTTGAGCTTGCAACTTTTGAAAGCTTAGAGTTGTGTCAAGCAGAGTAAAGAGTAAACAAAGCAAGGATTCAAAGAATAATTTTTTTCGATGATTCATTCTTCTCCCAGCGGAGGCTATTTAGTATACATTACATTCTAATTTTAGATCTAATTTAGATCCTAAAATCAAGAGAAAAAATCATGGAAACAATTTTTTTCCTACAATCACGTTACAATCACAAATTTACAATTACAACTTTGCACATACTCCCCCTCAAGTTGGTGCATGGAAATCAGTCATGTCCAACTTGTCAATTATGCCATGAAATGACTTCCCTGATACTGCCTTCGTGAGCATATCAGCCAGGTAACTCTCATATTGAATAAAAGGGAATTGTATAATCTTTGCATCAAGGTTCTCCTTGATGAAATGACGATCAACTTCAACATGTTTAGTGTGATCATGTTGAACAGGATTTTGTGCAATTGCGATGGCTGCCTTGTTATCACTGTGGAGATTCATAGGTTTAGTGTATTTAATCCCTAAGTCCCTTAGTATATTCTTTATCCATAACAACTCGCATAAACCATGAGTCATGCCTCAAAATTTAGCTTCAACACTTGATCTTGATACTATCTTCTTCTTTTTTGCTTTTCGAAGTGACAAGATTCTCTTCCACAAAAAACAAATGTTACAATGTGGGACCCATCATGGAGCTCGAGCAGGTGGGACCCACCATGAGGATGTGGTAAACCAAGAAGACTCATCACCCAAGCAAGGAGTTAAGGAATTAAGAAGCACAAGCTGAATTGAGTTAGAAGACTTGAAGATCAAGTGGGACCCACAAATATCTCACGAGTTGACAACCTTATCAAGATGAGCTGGAAGATCATGAGGGACCCACAAGGATAAGGCCACGAGCTGGCCTTCTCCCTTTATATTCACGTGAATGAAGAAAGAGTCCTAATTCAACTCATATTAGTCTTCTAGTAGATTGGTTTGGATAGATTTATCTTAGAGAGTTAGATTTGGAATGTAATTTGGATTGAAAGACTAATTGTATAAGGACTCTACCTCCTCCTCTACTATAAATAGAGGAGTTGTAATTCGGAATTCATCAAGTTACATATCTCATTCTCGAGTTACTTTCTCCCTTTCTCTCTTTGCTTGGCGCAACCTCTCTTTGCTCTTTTATTTTTTCTTCTCTCTACCCGAGAGTTCTTCTTCCCTTTTCTTCTTTTTCTTTCTTCTTTCTCTTGCTCGGAATTATGGAAAAGGGATCCTAAATTCAACATAAAGTAACCCGACGTGGATCTTCTGATTGTCCGATCACCTGCCCAATCAAAATCTGTATATCCTTCAATATTAGAAATACCTACTTTTTAGAATAACAAACCTTTTCCCGGAGCACTCTTTAAGTATCTCAAGATCCGATAGACCGCTTGGTGCATGCATGGACTGACTCACAATGCTCACTGCATATGCTATATCATGCCTTGTGTGTGATAGGTAGATTAATCTTCCAACTAATCGTTGATAACGCCCTTTGTCTGCTAGGGTTTGATCTGGGAGAATTTCAAGATTATGATTCATTTTACATGGGTGCCTCTACTGGTTTACAATCAAGCATTCCGATTTCGGCTAGAAGATCCAACACATATTTTCTCTGTGAAAGGAAGACTCCATGTTTCGATCTTGCAACTTGAATTCCCAAAAAATATTTTAAGTTGTCTGAGATCCTTCATTTCAAATTTAGTGGCTAAATACTCTTGTAAAGCTTGTATTTCACATGGGTTCTCCTATCATGACCATATCATTAACATACGCAATTAAAGTTGTTACTTTTCCTTTTTTGGGTTTTATAAATAAAGTATGATATGAGTTACTTTGCTTATAGCCAAACTCCTTCATTGTAGCCAAGAATCTGCCAAACCATGCTCTAAATGACTGTTTCAGCCCATACAATGAATTCTTCAATTTACAAACTTCACCTTGACATAAAGAACCACTTTTAACTCCGGGTGGTAGCTCCATGTAGACTTCTTCTTCTAAGTCTCCATTGAGAGAGACATTTTTAACAGCAAATTGTTGTAGAGGTCAGTCTCGATTTGTTGCTATAGATATAAGAATGTGAATTGTATTGATCTTAGCTACTAGTACAAATATATCCTGATAGTCAATCTCATACCTTTGCGTATATCCCTTTGCAACTAGTCGAGCTTTTTATCTTTCAATACTTCCATCCAGTTTGAGTTTCACCGTGAACACCCATCGACATCCAATTGTTTTCACTCCTTTAGGCTATGGAACAAGTTCCCAAGTGGCATTCTTTTGTAGAGCCTCTATCTCTTCGTTCATCACTTTTTTTTCTTTTTGGATCAGCTAATGCATCCTGCACATAACTAGGAACAAAAACCCTACACAATTGATCAAAAATAAATGCATACGATTTAGTCAACCTATGGGAGGACACATAGTTATTGATTGAGTATTTGGTCTTGGCTTCAAGATCAGGTTCATACTATTTCTTTGGAACTCCCCTATTCAATCTTTGTGGATATCTAGGAGTTACATTTTCTGAAGGAACACATGTTTTATTAGATTCATCACACACATGATTCGTATTTACTTGAGGAGGAACATTCTGGGTTGATTCTTCAATTGATGATGTAGACGGAGGCAACTTTGAGGATTCTTCAAGAGAAATTAATGATCCACTCTCGGCTTCATGGTTGGGATCATAATCTTGTCGCACATTATGATGACCTAGTTGCTTAAAAAATTCATTCATCGCTTCTAATTCATCACCTCTGCTATTCTCTTGTTGATAAAAAAATTCATTCACCGCTTCTAGCTCAATAAAATCAGGCCCTCCGCTATTCTCGTGTTGAACATTCTCTTCACTTGAGTTCTCCCCTGAAGAGAATTCAGAGAGAACCCCCCTAAATAATAAGGCTTTAATTCATGGAAAGAGGCATCTAGAGTTACATGGAGCTTTCGGGTGTGTGGATCATAGCACCGATATCCTTTTTGAAAATCAGAATAGCCAACAAAAACTACATCGTTTGACACATGGATCAAGTTTATTTTGCAAGACTTTTGGGATATGAACATATAGAGTACACCCAAAAATCCGGAGTTCAAGATTCAAAATATGAGGAATAGAAATGAGGGAGTGCAGTTTTTCTTGAGGAGTTTGAAAGTCTATAACTCGAGAAGGTGTTCGATTGATAAGGTAGGCTAAAAATTTGATAGCTTCACCCCAATAAAACTGAGGCATGTTCATGCCAAAGAGGGAGGCACACACTACTTCCAAAAGTTGTCTATTTTTTCTCTCTATCAATCCATTTTATTGGGGAGTATAGGTGCATGAGGTTCGATGACGAATTCCATGATTGATCAAAAAATTACCTAGAGACGTATCAACAAACTCAGTACCATTGTCAAATTGCAAAACACGAATCTGCTTCTGGTATTGAGTGTTTACCATTTGGTGAAATTTTTAAAAACTAGACACACATCACTCTTTTTTATAAGAAGGGATACCCAAGTCATTCTAGTGCATTCATCAATAAATGTCACAAAATACCAAGCTCAAGAAATAGAGGGAACCTTTGCAGGACCCCAAACATGAGAATGAATAACCTCAAAAGGTTCGAAACTCTTATTCAAAATCGATAAATAAGAGATACTATGGCTCTTAGCCAGTTCACAAGTGTCACAATGAAAATATAAATTATTTAAACCTGAAAAAAATTGTGGTCGCAATTTCTTAAGATAACCAAAGGAAAGATGGCCGAGTCTTCGGTGCCATAACCATATAGTTGCTTGAGCACTGTCTTCACTACTAGCTTGATTTGCCTGACTGATTTGCAATCCCCCATTCTCTGTCAACTCTAAATAGTAGAGTTTGCTTCGCCTAACACCATAACCAAGAATCTTTCGAGTTAGAATGTCCTGAAAGACACAATATGAGAGCCAGAAAGTTATAGTACAAGCAAGAGTTGAAGTAATTTGGCTAATAGACAACAAATTGTATTCAAGAGATGGAACAACAAGGACAGTATCTAATGTAAGATTATTCAACAAGATAACTGATCATTCCATAGTAATAGGAGAGGTACTACCATTGGCGGTGGAAATAGCGGATTGAGGAGAAGGTAGGACAAAGTTTAACTGAATGGAATCCCTCGACATGTGATCGGATACACCTATATCAATAATTCAAGTTCTATTCTTAGAATATGCAGAGAATATTGATGTTTTACCGATAATACCTGGATGGGAAACATTTGTTGTAGGCAGCAGATGATGTTCTTCCGTATATGTAATCATATCTTTCTCAACAATCTTTTTACAAGGATTTCTTGAGAAGTCCCACCACTCCAGATAGCCAATGATCTTGTAACAACACTGTTACGAATGACTTTTTTCCCCACAGTGAGTGCATACCCGGTTGTTAGCTTTTCCAAAAATTGGACGATAGCTCCCCATTATTTGTCTTTGGGTTGACCAAAATTTTTTTTTTGGTCTGATCCAGAAATTCGGTTTGATCTGGTTTTGGGTCTAGTCCGGTTCGTTTCGGTAGTTTGGTTCAGTTTCTACTTGCTGGCTTGACTCGATTTGAGCACGTGGTCCGGTCCGAGTCCAGGTCGGCAGAATAATCCAATTGACCTAAGTTAAAAAAATTCCTCGCTTACCTCGTCATCTTTGTCTTCGACGACGACAATGTTGCTGGTTTTGTCGGTGACGGTACGGTTTATTGGGAGGCCAAGGGGTGGCTCGGCATCGGCAGCTTTCAAAAATTCTGCTGGTCTTCTCTGACAGAGATTTTGTTCATGGATATGGCAAAGGAAGCTCTCCTTCTTCATCGAGCTGGTGAAGCACTGGAAAGCCGAGCGGTGATTCGGTAATGGTTTGGTGAGTTCTAGCGGAGTTCAGGTGGCAGAGTTCGGTGGTGTTATAGTTATGAATGAAGAAAGGAACACAACAGCTTCTTCCCCATTCATGGCGACAACAGAGCATCTTCGGTTTTGAGATGTGGTCGTCGGTGATGTTCGGGCTAATGGTGCAGTCGTCGGCGACCGAAGAAAAAAAATGAAACACACACAGTCTTCTTCGTTCACGGTGACGGCAGAGGAGACTTGCTCTATTTTTTTTCTCCTCCTGCGACAAAGTTGTTACTGTGGTCTTCGGCTATAGGATAGTTTCTTCGTCCACTGCGATGGCAAAAGCAGCCTTCTCCTTCTCTGATACCATGTCAAACAGAGTAAAGAGTAACCAAAGCAAGGATTCAAAGAATGATTTTTTTCCAATGATTCATTCTTCTCCTAGTTGAGGCTATTTAATATACATTACATTCTAATTTTAGATATAATTTAGATCCTAAAATCAGGAGAAAAAATCATGGAAACAATTTTTTCCTATAATCACGTTATAATCACAAATTTACAATTAAAGCTTTGCACACAAGTCCGATTAGAAGGGTTAAATGTGAGTCTACTATTTGTGGTTTGCTGCTAGTGGAGGGTTCTGGGTGATTAGTCTCTCTTGGACAGCAAAAACATCGCTCTGTCCCCTCCAATTCCATAGTTGCATGAGATTGTAAAATTTTTAGGTTTATACATGCCAAGGGAAACCAACAGTTGAGGAGATTCCTTGGCTAGCGGTGGAGTTTGGTGGTAACACTTTGCAGTCAATAACTCCTGTTAGACTTGATGTCTAATAATAATAAAATAAACATCATAGAAATAGATATTAAATCCTCCATAATTCCATTATCATGAAATTCATACATATATCATAAAATTGAAATAAGAGGAATAAAGAGAGTATACCTTTCATCTTGAATAATATAAATAGAACTTGAAGTGCACAAGATAACCTTTTATAATTCGTTTACAAGTGATAAGCTTGCTCCCGCTCAGCCAGACTAGGTGTGCAAATCGCCTTAGCCTCACTTGTAAGACCATAGAGGAATTTACAGATTTCCAAAGGGTGTGGCACTTATGACTATTCATAAGGATACATCCCCTTAGGAGAGATACATCCCCTAAGGAGAGATACATCCCCTAAGGAGAGATACATCCCCTCAAGAGAGATACATCTCCTTATGCCCAAGGGATGTGTCCAGTCAATGCACCCAATGAATCTACCTCTACAGGGGGATGTGCTGGCCATTATTCCCTATACTTAACATTCAATGACAAAATATCTAGAAGTGGGCCCCACACCTCTAATATCATGGTAATTTTATTTTATAAATAATATATTTGAAACCATAATTCCTACAAACTCCCACTTGGTTTCAAATCCATTTCAAATTCCAATTTTCAAAAAAATATGAAAAATCAATCTTGACACATAAAACCATACCATGACCATAGGCATTACCTTAAACACTTTAATATACATGAGTAGTTAACCCAGGCCTACACACTATATATCTTAGATATTCAAGGCTGGGGAATAAACCAAATCCATACTTGTCAAATTTGCCAGTTCAGCGGTCTTCATTCATAGCATACTCAGACCTGAACTCAGGGTAAAACTCTGTACCAGGTCGAGTATTAGCCACTAAGGTAATTGTGCCTAATCAGTACCATATGCCTGAATAATTTAGACATCCAACCCTACCTTCCTATTGAGACCCTTCCGTATATACATACAAGTATATACCTAATAAAAAAGTTGGACATCAAGGCATCTCATCGTCCATAGCATACTCAGTACCTAAGGATCTCAAGGTAAAGCTCTATACCAGCATGAGTATTAGCCGTAAAGGAAACTGTGCCTATGCAGTCCCATTGGCCTGGACAATTTAGAGACTCAACCATCATTCCCTATTGAGACCCTCATATATACACGTACAAGTGCATAACTAATAGGGAAGCTGAATCTCAAGGCATACACTGAGTACTCATATTATCACACAAAGCATATGCATTCTTTCAAAATCATTCCATGGAATATAAATAACAATGTCATGACATACATAGTATTACAAATCATTGAGGCCACAATGCATACAAAACAATGTTCTCCCACTTGGTCTCATCAATTATAAACAAATCAAACACATGTTTCCCATATGGAGAGTGAAACTGGTCACGGGAAGACACTTGATTAGTGGATCAGCTAAGTTATCCGGAGAAGATATCTTATAAATAACAACTTCCTCCTTCCTCAGCATGTCTCGTATGTAGTGGTATTTCCCTTCGATATGTTTAGCCTTGGAGTGACACTTCGAATCTTTCGTGATAGCAATAGCAGATTCATTATCACAAAAGAGAGGAATAGGTCGCTCCACACAGTCTACCACTAGAAGACTTCGCAAGAATTTGCGAAGATAGACAACCTCCCTTGTAGCTAAGTTCATAGCCACATATTCTGCCTCCATGGTTGATTGCGCGACACAGTCTTGCTTCTTGCTTTTCCAAGAAATGACACCTCCACCAAACATAAAGATAAAACCAGAAGTAGACTTTTGGGTATCAATACATCCTTGATAATTTGAGTCGGAATAACCAACCGATTCCAACTTATTTTCTTGATAAGTCAAAGCATATGACTTTGTTCGTTTTAGATAGCACATTACGCATTTTACCCCTTCTCAGTGAGTGAAACCTGGATTAGCCTGAAATCGGCTAAGAATCCCAACAGCATAAGCAAGATCAGGTCTTGTACATATAAGAGCATACATAAAACTCCCCACAACAAAAGCGTATGGATACTTAGATTCGTCCAACTTATCTTTGAAGCGAGAAAGACAATCCACCTGGTTCATCTTTTTAGTGCTATCATAAGGTACTTTACCTTATATACAGTTAGACATGTGAAACCGATCCAGACGAGTGTCGATATACTTCTCTTGATACAAACTCAATTTTCGCAAAGATCTATCCCGTAGAATTTTAATGCCAAGAATATAAGAAGCTTCCCCAAGGTCTTTCATATCAAATGTCTGAAACAACCATGTCTTTATACCTTGGAGTAACTGAATATCATTCCCGGCTAATAAAATATCATCTACGTATAAAGTAAGAAAAGCAATGCGATCTCCCACTGTTTTTATATAAACATAGTGATCTTCTGGATTCTGAGTAAAACCATACGCTGTAATTGCTTCATTGAACTTGATATTCCATAATCTTGAGGCTTGTTTCAAATCGTAAATAGACTTATCCAACTTACACACTTTTGCTTCAGTTCCAGGTCTAACAAATCCACGTGGTTGTTCCATATAAATCTTCTCATCCAAATTTCCATTTAGAAAAGCGGTTTTAACATCCATTTGGAACAACTCATAGTCATAGTATGCAACCAATGCCAGGAGAGCTCGAATAGACTATATTCGTGCAACAAAAAAGAATGTTTCATCATAATCAATCCCGTATTGTTGAGTAAAACCCTTGGCAACAAGACGAGCTTTGAATCTTTCAACTTTACCTTCAACATTTCTCTTCCTTGTAAAAATCCACTTACACTTAATGGGCTTAATCAATGTAGGAGGATCAACAAGTTTCCAAACTTTATTTTTATATATAGAGTCCATCTCTTCTTCCATTGCCGACTTCCACTTGTCGGAATCCACATCAAGGAGTGCTTCCTCGTAAGTGACAGGATCAGTAACATCTTCATTCAACATTGTTCTTTCATAAGTTTCTCCAACATAGGTATAAAAATCTAAAGATGATAGGAGTTGACTAGGTTTTCTTTCTCTAGTCCCTCTTCGAATATCCGTTTGGGTGGAATTCTCTATATTAGAAGGAGATTCAGAAGAAACATTTCAACATATTCTTCCAAGTGAGACTTTGTACCTAAATCTTCATCACAATCAAATCTGTCCTCAATGAATTTTACATGTCTACTTTCAAGAATCACCTTCTCCTTGGGATCATATAACCTATATCCTTTCGAATGTTCAGAGTACCCAAAGAATAAACATCTTCGAGTCTTAGCCTTCAATTTGTCCTTAGGATCAAGTTTTAAAACATGAGCAACACATCCCTATACTTTAAAAAGGTTAAGACTAGGAGTTTTCTCAACCGACTTTGAAGGCACTCTATTTGAGATATAGGTAGATGTTAATAGTGCTTCGCTCCAAAAGGATATTGGCAAATTTGCAAGTGCCATCATAGATCTTATCATCTCTAGTAATGTTCAATTTCTCCTTTCAGCAATACCATTCTGTTCAAGTGTATAAGGCATGCTAAACATATGGATAATCCCATTTGACTTGCAAAATTCAAAGAATAACTCCGAACAATACTCT
Organism: Aristolochia californica; assembly: GCF_029961685.1. Lineage (NCBI taxonomy): Eukaryota > Viridiplantae > Streptophyta > Magnoliopsida > Piperales > Aristolochiaceae > Aristolochia > Aristolochia californica. The sequence continues at coordinate 27,454,691 of NW_027181771.1, forward strand.
CCATCTCTGTCGGTGTGCAATGTTTTGATCTTCCTTCATGTGGCATTTTCTACCTCCAATTTGAAGGTTTTGAAATAATCTAAGGCCTTATTTTTTCTATGCAGTAAATATACTCTTCCATATCTTGAGAAATCATCTATAAATGTGATAAAATACGAATGACCATTACGAGTATTCACATTCATAGGTCCACATATATCAGAATGAATAATATCCAAAACATGAGAACTTCTTGAGCCTTTGGATGGAAAGGGTATCTTTGTCATTTTCCCATAAAAACAACACTCACAAATAGGAAAATCATTATTTGAAAGATTTTTTAATAATCCTTGTGTCACAAGTCTTGTAATTCTATCCTTGTTTATATGCCCTAGCCGTAAATACCACAAATACAATTCATTTTCTTTAATATCCGAAGAAGTAGAAACATTGAACACCATATTTCCACTAAGTTGCAATTGATATAGACCAGAATTTTGAAAACCTCTCAAAATAACTTTATCATCTTGTAACATAAGAAACTTTCCATTTTCAAAGTAAAATGTAAATCCAAGTTTCTCAAGACAAGATACAGATAATAGACTTCTTCTCATAGAAGGAGCATAAAGACAATCTTCTAAATCAAAAAACTTATTATCAACAAGCTTTAGCCGATAAGTTCCCACACCTTCCACAATGGCCTTTTCATCATTTCCCATGTAAATAAAGCTTGTTTGTCCTCAATCTTTCTTAGCTCCTTGAAGCCCTGCAACTCATTCGATACATGAACAGTTGCACCAGAATCAACCCCCCAACTAAAAGGCTTGATATAAATAGTACAAGTTTCAAGAGATAAGGACTCACTGGTGTTCTCCTATTGCCCTTCTTGCATGGTTTTCAAAGCCCTAAAATACTTCTTTATATGTCCTTGCTTATTACAGAAGAAGCAAACACGTTGATTTGCATGTACTTCAACCCTTTGTTGATTGACCTTTTTGTCCTTGAAGTTTTGAAATCGAAAGTTCTTTCCCTTCTTCTTAAAATTCTTTTTCTTTGGCTTCAAAACTACGTTAGCAATAGGTGAAGGTTTATCTAACTCAATACTTGGATTGAGTCTTTCGGACTGGTGGTCGATCATATTAACCAAATCAAATATAGTCCACTTTGTCTTGGACAAAGAATAAAAGTCTTGAATATATTTGAGAGATTTGGGTAAAGAGTTGATAATGGTGACCACTTTAGTTTCTTCATCCATTGGTCTACCATGATATTGTAACTCATCTGCCATGGCAAGTATGTCATTTACATGTTTTCTCACATCAGCATTTTCTTCCCATTTGGCACCAGTGAACTTTTGCCATAAGTTATTGATGTGAGTAGACGTCTTTTTACCATATTTAGCCTCAATCTGGTCGAGAATCTCTTTTATAGTGGGGACATGAAAATAAGTCATCAAGAGAGTCTCACTTAGAGCCCCAAGAATATGTGATCCTTGAATTCTCTAAGGTCCTTCTTATACTGTTTCAGATTATCTGGGTAGTTTATTCGGGAAGGTCTTTGAGGAGGAGTATCCACTTTGATAATCTTATCAAACCTATAGCCTCTTAGCATTAAGTCAACCCGTTGTGACCAGTTCACATAATTAGTCTCATCAAGTACATTTTTCTTTAGGGACTCAGCAAAATTATGTCCACTACTGGATATTTCTGTCTTCCAGAAAATATTTCAATATTTGGGAGAACATACATAATTATACAATCATTTCAGCCATCTAGTACTCCCATTTACCCTTTGGGGATTCATGAGAGTTACTAGGCAAATCATTCCACACATGATAAACAACCAACAATATCACAAACCAACCAACAAACCAATAAATTAATTCATACTTACCCTTTGGGGATTCATATGAATTAATTTACAACATACTAATCTAATTATACAATTCGCATTACCCTTTGGGGATTTTGCTAATCATATAATAAAATTAGTATAACTCATAAAACAAATTATACTCAAAATAAACACACATAAAATTAATTTAATCTATAAAAAATGCATTACCCTTTGGGGATTTTGCAAATTATATAATTAAGTTAATTTTCACATACAAATACATAAATATATAACAAGGCATGCAATAACACAAATTATAAATACTTCAAATAGCCAAATAACATGGAAATTCTATTCGAAATACAATTCTGGGTAAAAATAAACCCTTAAAACACATTAGGGCTCATTATATTAGCAAAACCCGGTTTGGTTCATGGTTCTGGGTCATTACAGACCCAGACCGCATAGGCCTGCACATTGGCAAGCCTGCACTAGCAGGCCCGTGGACCGTAGCCCGCACGCAGCAGACCGCGCATAGCAGGCCTGCATAGCAGGCCTGCACAGCAGCCCGCACACAGTAGCCTGCGCATAGCAGGCCCGCCTGCGGTGTCAGAACCCAATAAACCTAAACTAGGCTTATTTCCATTCACAAATAAATAGCCAAAAAAATCCAAAACAAATATGGAAAAAATATAGAAAATTAGAATCTATCTCTATGATACCAGCAAAGGCATTATTCACTTGTATTTGTTAGACTTGATGTCTAATAATAATAAAATAAACATCATAGAAATAGATATTAAATCCTCCATAATTCCATTATCATGAAAGTCATACATATATCATCGAATTGAAATAAGAAGAATAAAGAGAGCGTACCTTTCATCTTGAAGAATATAAATAGAACTTGAAGTGCACAAGATAACTTTTTATAATTCGTTTACAAGTGATAAGTTTGCTCCCGTTCAGCCAGACTAGTTGTGCAAATAGCCTTAGCCTCACTTGTAAGACCATGGAGGAATTTATAGATTTCCAAAGGGTGTGGCACATATGACTATTCATAAAGATACAACCCCTTAGGAGAGATACATCCTCTAAGGAGAGATATATCTCCTAAGGAGAGTTACATCCCCTCAAGAGAGATACATCTCCTTATGCCCAAGGGATGTGTCCAGTCAATGCACCCAATAAATCTACCTCTATAGGGGGATGTGCTGGCCATTATTCCTTATACTGAACATTCAATGACAAAACATCTAGAAGTGGGCCCCACGTCTCTAATATCATGGTAATTTTATTTTATAAATAATATATTTGAAGCCATAATTCCTACAACTCCATCCTTGTCAATCCTTCTTAGACCTTCTTCTATTGTGTTTTATTTACTTAGTTCTCTTTACAATTAAAACTTGCCCTCCTTTTACTGTCTTCTCTTAATAATATTTCATCTCTCACTAAACAAAAGAAAAAAAAATTGAAGATTTTCAGTCTTCCTAATAAAAAGGGACAACATGAGCCCAAATAACTGTAAAGCATGGATTGAGCAAAGTTGCATCTCCAAATATCTGATTGACATCAATAACCCAAGGACTACAGTTTTCTATATTAAATAGGTTGAAAGTCTGCAAGTAAGACCACAACCATTTTGAGATTGAACCAGCTGGTTTAACTCTCTACTCCGTGAATGTACTGAACTGGTGAATATTTGAGTAATTATATCCTGAGATCAGTTGTAGCAAACTTCTGTTGTCATATTTGTGTCTAGTCTATGATAAATGCATCAATGATTTAGATTGTGAGAAAATTTTTAAGATTAGTCTATCCATAGAGGCAATTAATCTTGTTTTAAGTAACATTTGCAATTAGAATATGATGGTGAAAAATTACCTTGTTCATTAATGCCAGCAGCTTGTCACAAGTAGAAGGCAGTCCCATGTTGGAGAAATGCCTGTGAGTTCTGAAACTGTAGGGTCCCATGTCTTGAATTATGAGATCAGAATATGTCAATATGCCGTAAGGACCTAGCCTTGATGCCAGCATCCGCGTCTTGCAATAGAGTGATGTCTTGGTGATGAAGCCTTTTGACCTAATGCAGAGAATTGCTAGCTTAGGAGCAGCTGTTGATGACTCACAAGCAATTTGAGCAGTCTGGTTCAGTTTGAGGAAGACGCTGATCAAGCATTTGATGTGCTCTTCTAGTCTATTAGTGCCATTTTTTTTTTCTGGTCTGGCATAACCTTCACAAAAGGCAACAAAGACTTAGCCATTGATGTACAAAGCTAATAACTAATTAGTCAAATTTCCGTCGTTCTTCGCTGTGACAGGTCGGACCGTTTGCGATATGGTGAGAAAAGTAGACCAAAACAATGCATGAATTATATGGCGTCTGAGTTCATTTGTGATCCTGGACTTGGATGATTATGTGCAAGTTCTTGGCACTTCTGGACTAATCCCTTCAATGCGCATCTCATTTGTCTGACTGCTACTACGTAATTACACCAAGTTCTCTTCTAGATATCTGGGAAGAAGTTCCAGTTATTTTCCGTAACGTTGATTACCATTCGACTTTGTGGAATGCAAGCGTCTCATTTCTGAAGTGGAGGCTACAAAAGAGTCTCTTTCTCTAGTCAGTCTTTGCCTTGACATGTCAACAGACTGGAATACTGGAGTTGGCTCAAAATCTCTTAGAGCTTTCCATCTTGTTCCTCGTTCACGTAGAACGTATAGTTGATCGAATCTGCATCGCTCATTCTCCCTTCTTTCATGATACAGACACGATTTAATCACTTGTAACTTTCTCTCCAGGCGTATGATCTCTTCCTCCATCATAGCTACTTCAGCAAGAAGTAGCCGTATCTGCATCCAGATGTATTTAAGACATTTTACATAGAATTTTGATTAGATGTATTTACGAGCTACTAATGTTTTCTCAAGATGCATTTAAGTTGAGAGCAAATAATGTTATGGGAATTGACATGGATTTAGATCTCTCATATCTTTGTCGAGTACCTGAAGTGGAATTAACGAAGAACGACATGAATAAGCATCCTGAGGGCTGTGCAGAGCACGTCGTAGAACTCGTTTCATTTCCTGCTCCACATCCAATACTCCTCGTAACTTGGCCACCTGAAAAGAAATAATCAAGCATCGTCACTTCCAGGAGATTACACGGAACGGAAGATTACAATGTGGGTTTTAGACGAAACCTCCTCCTCCAGATCAAGACGTTTCTTCTGCTCATTACTCGGCCGCGTCAGCAAGTCTTCGAATTTCATTATGCTGATCGATTACAGTTGTGGACGAATTTAAACGCGGAGAGCAGCGTATCGGTTTCCGGAAGTTGGATGATTCCTATTAAAGAAATAGAAAATGGAGCGTTTTTTTTTCCCTCTGATGCGGCCGTTGAAGTGGAAGTGATAGAGGGATGAGAGGAGGTCGTAGGCATGTCTGTGAGCGAGGCGAAAAAGTTCGGTTCGTGGCGGCAACTACGCGTCGCAAGACACATGAACCCAACTAAAATCACGGAGAGGCGGCTATGGAGACGTGAAGCCCATGAACATCATCGAACGACGTCGATGATGGCAACTTTGTTCACGTCGACCAACGTCTATTGGATAGAGAAACCAATTCTTTAGGTAGACAGATTTTCAAGCAAGTTATAGCCACGTAAGGGACCGAGTTTCTTATTAATTTCTCTTTGCCCTTCGTAAACATCAAAATTACTCTCATAGGGGGATTTTTCACTTTTTTTTTTTTTATATTTACCTCTAATTTCATTGATTATATTGTATTTGGAATTGCAATATCTAGTCACCTGGTCTAAACCCTTAACCCTATTTAGCCTACTTCGTGTTGCTCATGTTGCTTCGGATGACCAATTTGTTGATCTCCTGATAAAATTATTGTTATCTTCATAATTTTAGTTGCTAAGAGACAAGATTGGTTTCTCTAACCATGTTCTAAACCCTAAACCCTATTTGGTCTACTTCGTGTTACTCATTGCTTTTGCTGACCATTATGCTGATCTACTTACAAAGCCATTGTCACATTCAAAATTTCAATTGCTAAGAGATAAAATTTGTGTCTCTAACCGTGACCTATCTTAAGGGGGCATAAAGAGCAGATTATTGTCCCTTCGATTTAGGAGATAAGATTTATGTTGTAAATGTATTTATCTCTTGGGTGAAGGTAGTTCCACAACAGAATTTGTGTAAATTGACGACTTTCTTAGAAAATCTCTTAAAAAAATTGTAATTTGAAAACATGTATATAACTACTAGTTTAGGGCTAACCATGGCAGAAGAAAGAGTCCTCCCATTTGACTCCAGGTGTGTTTTACGACAAGACAATTCCTATTCCATCCAATGTTGCTTGATATTAGACAAATCTAAAATTTTCAATCGTAACACACATGACGCATGCAGATGAAATAGGAACATGACAAATAATTTCAATTTTCGCTGTGTCTCCAACCTCCGTATTCTTCGTTGTCCCCTGCATCATCAACCTGTTTGATAGCCACAAACTCTTAGTAGTTATTTCTGTTTATCACAATGTGGTAATTCTGTCAAGAATTTTAACAAGAGTTTCCCTTTATATTTTTTAGTTTTTCACTAATTTTGATTTCTGAGAAGCATTTCTTTCCGACAATTCCTATATTGTTGTGTGAAGGCAGTACCGTGCTCATACCTTCCGGGTGAAATTGAGGCCTACACGAATCTCTCCACAGTAAGTTCGATCAGCCAGAAGCACTCGTTGTTTGGTGGGGTGAAGCTCTGCTTTTCCTCGCTCCATTCCTAAGGCCAAAAGATCTTCTATGTATATCCTGCATTCATTTGTTCAATTCCTTTACAAACCACAACAATGAAGACAGCTCAATTTCAACAGTTTAACACTATCTAGAGCATTAAATTCTTACGATGCTTCGCCGATAAAATCATCTGCGGAGAAGGTATCTTTGTCCATGATTTTGAGTATGAGCTTGTATTGATTATCGACTCCTGGGTAATCCACCCGGAAGGTAAATCTCTCGTTCCAAACAGGATTTCCACCTGCCCCTGATCACCATTACAAAATTGCATCAGGTTGTTTAGATAATTTACTATCCTCTCCTGGTTAGGTTGAAATCCAAACCTGTCCTAGAACCTCGACCCCAAAACCAGAATTAGAAAAGACCTGTCCCTACCCATGTTATATTCACCCCCCCTGCCCCCTCCCAACTCGGGGTTAGGTTTAGGTTTATTTAAACCCAAACTTGACCCTGAACTAAAAAAACGAAAAAAAACACTTAAAACGTACCCCAACTCAATCACTGTCTCCATAAATCTGATTTAAACCCGACAAAAAAGTGTGAAGACTATGAGATCTCTGGTAGTCGATGGTGAAAGAGAGACAAATAATAAGATAAAGTTAACGATTATACCTCTTTTTGAACAGTTAAAATTGAGAGGATCATATTCAAAATCTGATCATCTTAAAAGTATGCGGGCATTCTAAAAATAATCTCAAACGGCTTCATTTGAAAATAAATCTTCGAATATCAAAAAAAAAAAAAAAATCTAAAAGATTGTTAGTTAAAATGACTGGTATATAAAGAAAAAGATAATCCTTTTAAAGTGGTTATGGATTAATATGGATTTGGATCTATAAGATATTTAGTATTGGTCTACACCAAACAATTGATTTGAAATTCTCCTAAAAACTATTTAGGTTTTGTTAGGTAAGCCTAATTGATGCAGGCCCCAATCAGGTTAGCCAAACTAATGCAAACCTCAATCAGGTCAGCCCAATTGCTAGGTAAGCCAAATTGTTCCAGGCCACAATTGATAGATCATCATCGTTTGAGGAGGTTCACATCACAGATTTCATCATTTTTATAATAATTTTTGTTTATTTCTGTAGCATATTTAGAATTAAAAAATGAGAAAATTAACGATATTCTATGTAACTTGCCCCTGTCCAACACACCTATATCGGGTTCATACAGGAGAGTTTATGGGCCGATACTTTTAATACATATTTGGATTTTAAGGTCTACAGGGAGAATCCCATACGCCCAATACTCCTTCCAACGGTGACGGTCTCTCGTATTCTCCGCTTCGAGTAGTTAACTAATTTTTGTAACAAAAAATATATATTTATAGTGGCCTGTAGGTGTAGTGACTGCAAAAGTAAACTGTATCTTACACGCACTCTTACTCTCAGACAGCTACATTTACGTTTTCCTCGAAGAAAAATATGGTATAAGTTTTGAAATTTAAACTGACCTCGAGCGACGCTGCTCTGGCGTTCTTGGCTTTTATACTGTATCAGCACATACGGATCCATTCTATCTGCAAATTGCAAAACAGAGTTACCAAACCATACGAAGGACTTTGACCATTGCAGAAAGCAAAAGAGACAGCGGTCCGCCATTAAAGCAACGGACAGATCAAACATTAACAGATAGCTGGTTTCTCAAGGGAAACAAAGACATTTGTACTTGGTAGATCTAAAAATACAGAGATTTTATTCCACATTAATTCATAGATATCCTGTAGAAAAATATAAAAATCATCCACATATATAAAGCGAACTAGCAAACAGAGGAATCAAATAGAGGCGATTAGGATTTGAACCGACAGGTGGATAGACGATAATCCTTCCAGAAAGAAAACCACAAAAGAAAGATGAATTTCCTCGAATCTCGACAAGATCGAAAAGGATCACAGCCAAATAGAGAGGAATAAATACCGAGAAAATCAGTTTCGCCGAGGCCCCGCGCATCGACGAGTTGAACCTCCAAGATCCCGCTCGGCATCTCTCCTCTTACTTTCGTTCTTTGTCTTCCTTCTACCTTGTTCGGGTCGTTTGACTCGTCTCCTTCGCAATGCGATACTTAAACATACAGAGAAGAAGAAAACAGACAGACGCAACGTCTTAAAATGTTAAATCTAAACGTGGTTTGCATCGTCAATATTTTCTTCTCCACGAGCGGCTGCTCCGAGTCATGGTATTCCTCGGTCTACCAAAAGTTTGTGAAAAAGACATGATTGTTATTTGGCACTCACGGACAGAATTGTGGACCGTCTCAATCGACGTGGAAGGATCACGAGAAAGTAAAGTCCCTAGTGGCAGCTACGAACTTTGGTAATCTCGCCTTAACAAACGAATATTAATTACCTACTTTTGGAATAAGCTTAATCAATATAAAAATTAAACTAAATTAATAATGACAGAAGTGTTGGCCTAGGTGGCTTCTCAAGAGGTGGGTGAATTGAGATTTTGCAATTAAAGTTTGTATATGTAAATTAAAAGAAATAATGCAAGCAACAAAAAAATCAATCATACAAAACAACAACACTGGATTTTTTATTATCAATGTTCCCATATTGGTTCTTCACCACCCAAGAACTAATATATTTTGGAAAAGGACTTTGACTCTATTTTAAACCACGTATATGTTCAAATACATGTTTAAAAATTAATCTTCTTTGAGATTGACTAGATTCTAGCTCTAACAAACCTTTCTATTTAGATCAAAAAAGTTTTAGATGAACCTATCAAGAAAAGTAAAAAAAAAAATACAAGTAAAGAAAAACTTACACTTACAAACCTTCTCCCTTGAAATATTCAGGCTTCCAACTTTGATGCACAATGTAGATGGTTTTAGAGCTTGATTAAATGAATGCAAGGAGTAGATTTTGAAAAGAGTGGAAAGAATTTGCAAAGAATATTTTTTTCTCTCTCAAAAATGAACTTAGGAGTAAGATTTACAAGATGGAGAACTTTGAATGTTGTAGGTATGCCAAAATGCATATTAATATATGAAAATAACGTTTGTTGGGGGTATTGATAAGTTTTCCTGGCCAAACTAGCCATCATTTGCCCTTTTACAAAAAAAGGTGACTTTACATTGATCGATTAGTGTAAGGTACTGATTGATCAATTGGGTATAACGACTATACTTTTGTCTGAAAAATGACTTATTGATTGATGGTATAATCGATCAATATCCTCTCGTTGGGTCTGACAAGTTGAGTTGATCAATCAATATCCAAGGAATGATCGATCAATCAAAATTCTTACTAGCTGTGCATTATAACTATGATTGATCATGTTTATGACCTTGATTAACAAAATTTTGTATGATCGATCAATGTCAAGTGGTTGATAAATCATTATTCTTAATTTTACCTTGTGTGGATATCATTGACTAATGAGTCTCTTTAATTATTGAATGATCGAATGATGTGTGTATGATCGAATGATGATTAAGGGTTTGCAATTCAATCCTGTTCTCCCCCTGAATTGAGCACTCGGGAGTAGAATAATACATGTGATCTTCATGAAATACAACATCAAGAGTTACATACAATTTGCGAGAGGGAGGATGATAACAATGATAACCTTTTTTTATGTTGAGCATAACCAACAAAGACACACTTGAGAGCTCGGGGTTCCAATTAATTTCTAAATGGTTTATGAAGATGAACAAAGGCTATACACCCAAATATTCTAGGTGACAGATTGGCACAACAGGTGAACTTACGACTTCATGAAGAACACTCAAGGGGGGCTGAAATTGTAAAGCACTCGAGGGTATTTGGTTGATAAGATGAGCTGCAATTGTGATGGCTTCACCCCATTAACTAGCCGACATATGAGCTTCAAACAAAGAAGTACAAACAACCTCAAGAAGGTGGCGGTTCTTTCGCTCTGCAATCCCATTTTGTTGAGGGGTGTACGAACAAGTAGTTTGATGAGTAATACCATGATCATCTAGATATTCTTTCAAACCTTGATTAACAAATTCTCCACGATTGTCATTGCTGAGATTTTGTATTGTAGAATAGTACTGAGTGGCTATCATTCTGTGAAATTGTTTGAACAACGAACTAACTTCACTTTTTGACTTCATTAAGCAAATCTAAGTCATATGGGTGTGATCATCAATAAAGAAACAAACCACCATTTATCACTGAGAGAGGCCATATTTTCTAGACCCAATGCATCATAGAGGATAATCATAAGGGGTGTTGGACTCCTATTCATGCTTATTTGAAATGGAACACGGTCGCTTTTAGCCAATTCACATACACCACACTTAAATTTTGAATCAGATAATCGAGTAGAGAGTTTTGGAAGCAATTTCTTTAAATATCCAAAGGATGAGTGACCCAACCATTTATGTCATAGCCAAATTTCAGAGTCTTTAGATATTATTCATGGAGAATGATTGAGCTAACTGATGAGAACTCTTTGGCATTAGATCAAGGTAATAGAGCTTCCCCCTTCTAGTACCATAACCAATTGTCTTTCGAGTTTGAATATCCTTAAAAACACAATGGTTAGGCCAAAAAATACAATACAATGCAAAGTGAGAGTTATTTGAGCCATTGATAATAAATTATGATTGAAGGTTGGAAAAACTAATACAGTATCAAGACTCAAATTTTCAGTGAGGTGATGGAACCTTCTCCTAAAACATGAGAGGGAGTACCATTTTTTGAGGACACAATATGTTGTTCACATGGTTTCATAAATTGAATATGATGATTGTCAAAAGTCATGTGATCAGTAGCACTAGAATCAATTATTCATTCACTATTACCGCTAGGATCGGAAGTAAGAAGAACCTTACCATATGTAGCAATTAAAGTTGATGCATACTCAATCGTGTTAGAGGTGGAAGGTTCTGCTACTATAACTGAAACATGATTATTTGGTTTAGAGTTCCGTTTGCGAGGTGTTTTGGTAGGATCCCACCATTCTGGATCGGAAGTAAGAAGAACCTTACCAGATGTAGCAATTAAAGTTGATGCATACTCAATCGTGTTGGAGGTGAAAGGTTCTACTACTATAACTGAAGCATGATTATTTGGTTTAGAGTTCCGTTTGCGAGGTGTTTTGATAGGATCCCACCATTCTGGATACCCAATCAGTTCATAGCATCGTGATTTTGTAGGCCCATTTTCACCATAGTGAGTACAAATACGCTTTGATTTTGCTGTTCTAATCTCGTAGTTGTGATTCTGAGATCCTGATGCCCAATTTTGATCACTGGTAGGACCAGTTGGTCAAAGTGTTTTAGGCTTAGCTCGACGTGCCACCATTGCAAATGACTAAACATGATCAACATCACCATTTAGAGTGGTTTTGTGAACAGAGTCACGATGTACGTAAGCATAGACTTCTTCAAGATTCAATATCGGGTCCTTTCTAAGAATCTCGCCTCGGATTTGTTTGAATTCTGCATCCAATCCATTTAAGAAAATGTGTGCACGTAATCTTTCAACAGATTTTCTATAGGCGATAACATCATCAGGATCTTTTATTATAATCCTATCATGATGATCAAGTTCTTGGAAAATTTCCACAAGATCACCATAATACGTTGATAGAGGGCTACCGGTCTGTTTGGTAGAGAAAACTCTTTGATTAAATGAAAAAAGTTGTGATTCATCTGACCCATCGTAGAAAGCTTTGGCCAGAGCATTCCAGATTCCGCGTGCGGTGCATGGTTGAATATAACACTTCATAATATCCGATGACATAGAGGTTAGCAACCACCCCTAATATTCGGTGACATAGAGGTTAGCAACCACCCCTAATATTCGGTGACATAGAGGTTAGCAACCACCCCTTGACCTTTTGATTTTCAGCATGCCACTTCGTATAGGAAACATCAGTTTCATGTGAGAGTGGTATTTTTCCCATAATATATTCAAGCTTCTCATGTCCTGCAATTTGCATCTCCATGATCTAGGACCATGCATCGTAGTTAACTACTGTAAGAATGACGTTGGTTGTAAAACCAGTTTTTGGATTGGACATGAATAATCGGTGTTGATTCATTTGACATGAGGCAATAAGATCGACAGTGATCAGAATTAAATAAACACCCAAAAATTGGTCTAGTCAACTTCCTACCACTGGGTTGACCTAATTTGGGTCTTTGATTCTGGTCCGGTCTGAGAACTAGTTCGGTCTATTTTCTGCACTAGGGTTTACCCGGTTTGGGTCTCTGATTCTGGTCCGATCCGAGTCCGGGTCGTTTGGCAGAAAAATAAAAACAATACCTAAGTTAAGAGAAAAATTAAATCGCACCTTCTTCTTCTCCGTCGGGATGCTAGTACAGGTTGTTGGAAGGCCGAGAGGTGGCTTGGCTGCAGTCATCGGCGACTTTTGGAAGTTCCGCCGGAGTAGGGTGACAATGGTACTATTCCTAGCGACGACATAGAAGGATATGGGAAATCTACGGTAGCTTCTTCTTCTCCATTGGAACCGTTGGTGCTGGTTGCTGGAAGATCGAGCGGTGGTTTGGCTGCAGTCGTCGGCAACTTTTGGAAGTTCCACCGGAGTAGGGTGACTGCAGTGCTGTTCACGGCAACGATAGAGATGAATATGGGAGCACTTTTGAACAATGCTATTTACAGCAACCACAAAGATGAATACGGAGAGCTACTGCTCTGTTCTTCTGTGACTAGAAGGAGAAGGAGAAGGGTTCTTCTGCTTTGATACCAAGTAAAAAATAAGGTATGAATTGTATTAATTTTCTATTCACATCGTCTGGCATAAATAATCATTTTATAGATCATAATAATCTATATGTGGTAAGATCTATCGTAATTACAGAGATTACAGGGATTACAATATATTCTATTCAAGGATAGAATATAATGTTGTACAAGGGAAAAAATCTCAATAATTGATCAACAGACTATGGTATCTCTCTGATTTATCTCTATGTGGTTTCTTTCTAGAAGCTTAGCCTAACACAGCTTGGAAAACTGCACCTGGAACAACTGTTCTCCTGGAATGTTGCCTCTAGTATCTCTTCTGCTATTTGTTCTTATTCTCATGATCTCGTGAGCTTAAACTGGCAATCCAAATCACCTAAGATTTGGGTTACTGCTGTCAACTCAAATTTCATAATAGGCTTACTATTGTTAATCCAAAAATATACTTTTGATTTACTGATTTATCCTAACTCTGTTAGGTTCAAATTCCATAACAGGCTTACTACTGTTCATTCAAAAAAAATACATCTGAGTTGCTGATTTATCCTCACTCAATTAACTCAAACCAGCAACCTGCTATTATTAATCTGAATCAAAATCGACAACTCGGTGATCTCTGGTTCTATAGACCAACGCTTCATTCATCTGACTTAGACTTGACTAGATCTTGACTCAGCAACTGCGTTTGTATTTAGTCTGCTGAGAGGTTTTCTTTCTTTGATGCTGAAGTTCATGATTTTTATCTTGGTATTCCATATGGGTTGTTTCTTTCTAAGAATCACTACATATTAACTTTTGGGACATTGTCGTTGTTTCGCTTTGACTAGTTTGTTAAATTCCGCACCACTCAAGAACTTACACGATGGTGTGATACTCTCATTCAGCTGGTGGAGAGAGAGAATCAAGAGTTTGATGAAAGGGAGAGACAAGCGACCATACCGATACTGTTCCACTCAGGTTAACTCGGATTCATGAGTGAGCCTAACTCGACCGACTTGCTCTCTACCTTTAGTATATAGGTCCTGATCCAGAGTTGTTGAGCTGGTTTATCAAGAGTTGGTGTGTCATACATACTAGACTGATAATTGCCTTTTGGTATTGGCTCGGTTTCATGGGTCTATCACCAACTCAGAACGTGACTCGATGTGACTTATTTTTTACTTGGATTCTTACCTTGGATTATCCTTAGCTTAATACTTGGTGCACAACTTCTTTATTCAAGGATGGACTCCCTATAGACTATTTCATATGTCCTTTTATCCGCTACTATATAATTGTATATTTGGTACGTGTTATTTGGGCATTGGATCATTACTACAATTACTATTGTGTCTCTTTAATTGAGATATTATTTTTGAAGAACTCATCGGTTGCTTACCTTAGGTTCATTATTTGATGACTGTTGTTGGCATTGGTTAATATGATGGAGATTTGAATTACTTCAGAAAATAAAGCACATGATGGCCCCACCTTCTTCACCTTATCTTCCTTTGATTACTCATTACCCTTCTATTATTTGGTAGTCTTTTTCCTATCGTCCTTTATTTGACTCTCGTTGACCTCCTTTGACCAACCCTTATGGTGTGTTGCTTTGGTTGGTCCCTTATATATATATGGGTGTTTTAAAGTCCTTTGAGACTTTTTATTTGTACCCTTGGGATTTTTTATCGCCATCTTGTGAATGACAGGCATTACTCACTTTAGTGATTATTATCATTATGCTTGTTCAAAATCATTTCAGGTTGGTTTCGACTTATCACCCATTTCTACCCTTTGAGAGTTTGTGCCCTTTTTCGTACTTATCCTAGGGACACAATGATGGAGGAGATTATTACTACATTTATGTTATTTGTTTCAAACTGGGTTAATTGCCATTACTTCCTAACTTTAGGGGGAGTGTTGGAAGATATGATGTAATTATAGTGTCATTGATGTACTTACTTTATGTTTTCTGTCTCTTTTTACTTTTACTAGAGTTAAGGGTATAATTATAATATTAGTTCTTTATTCATTTATAAATAGAGCTTAAGGGGGATGGTTTGGACTAAGTCCATAACCCTATTATTATCATTATGCTTGTTCAAAATCATTTTAGGTTGGTTTCGACTTATCACCCATTTCTACCATTTGAGAGTTTGTGCCCTGTTTTGTACTTATCCTCAGAACACAATGATGGAGGAGATTATTACTACATCTATGTTATTTGTTTCAAGCTAGGTTAACTGCCATTACTTCCTAACTTGAGGGGGAGTGTTAGAAAATATGATGTAATTAGAATGTCTATGATGTAATTTGAATGTCATTGATGTACTTACTTTATGTTTTTTGTCTCTTTTCACTTTTACTAGGGTGAAGGGTATAATTATAATATTAGTACTTTATTCATTTATAAATAGAGCTTAAGGGGGAGGGTTTGGACTAAGTCCATAACCCTATTTTTCCTCCCTTTTCTTCCTCACGTGCTCTCTCCTTTGTTCTTTCTTCTCTCCTCTTTTTCTCTCTTCTTCTTCCTTTTCCTCTTTACCCAAGAGATGATGATGCTTCTTCTATAGTTGTTTTTCAATTTTGCTTGAGGTCTTCATTTTGCTTTTGAAGCTTTAGACCTCGAGATTCTCTTGAATGTTATGTATTTGAAATACTAGATTTACACTTTATTAGGTCAATTAAGTTTTTTAATCATCAAAATCAATATGGGAGTCAACTTACGGTCAAAACATGCCACCCTTACACATGTGAGTATCTTTTAACACAAAATAAGTAAGTACCTCTGAAACGGTGAACATTTATTCTGAGGGGAGTAGGATTCATTTGTGAAGTTCGGTGTGAGGCCTATCCCAAAATGATTAACCAAGTTAGAAAATCTCCTTCCCAATTGATCAACTCATGATCTTCTTTTGTGGCTCTACAAGTGGACAATTTGGGTGAAGGTTTACATACAAGCACCTACTTTGAAACTATGTAAAGTTGGGTCCAAGGTTCATTCTAAAATGACTCTAAGTCAGAAAGTTTCTTTCCAAACTAATAAACCCAAGATCTTTACACTCATTAATCCATGTGAAACTATTCTTTAATACCATCACATGGTTGGGATTTGATCCTACTCCTCCGATGAATGAATCCATATTGTTTTCATTGGTGCACATTTATTGCTTATTAATTCTAAGAATTAACCCAAGTGAATTCAAGGTTTTAGCCAATCAATACACTAGAAATATAAGCTCTAATAAGTTAAATACAAAAGTATTAAAAATCAAACAAATCAACTTACAAGCTTAGTCAAAAGATGCATTCCTTTGAAAAATCACGTGAAGCTCTCCAAATTTAAGGGGACAAGTGAAGTAAATCGATTCAAATATCCCCCTCATGGATGATGTCAAGTGTCTCCCACTCAGGCAAGTCCACTTGCTCATATTGAAATCAGTTAAAATCAATTAAATCCAATTACATTTGAAAATTTCAATTCGATTCCCATGATACAAGTTGATTGCATTTTCATCACTAACTGTACAATGAGGCCAACTCAAATTTGGCCCTAACACTTGTGAAAATTAACTCAACCAATGAGCAAATCAACTACCTCTTCTCAAGATTTGACTCCCATGCAAGACTTGAAGTTACCCTCAAGTATTGAATTTGTGCGAGTCGACTCACATAATGCAAGCGTGGGCTTTGGCAGATTTAGGGGCCTATATGGAACAAATATAAAAAAGAAAGAAAAGAGAAGAAAAGGGGAGAGAAAGTTATTTTCTATTGTTTGGTAGTAGAGAATCATTGAGAGAATCACTTTTTTTTCTTAGTTTATAAAACTTCTCTAACAAAATGATGGAACTTGGGAAGGGGTGTTTAGGAAAGAAATAGAAACTTGAGAGAAAATTTTAATCATTATTTTTTTTAAAAAAATTTACTAATTTCTTTTTCTTTTTCATTTTTCCACTTGTATCCAAACAAGAGAAACTATATTTATTTTCTATTTTTCTCTCATTTTCCATGGGCATCCAAACAAGAAAAAAAAAAAACCTTTTTTCTTTCATTTTTTTCTTCTCTTTCTCTTTATCTTCTCTTCCTTTTCTTTTCTCTCCTCTTTCTGTGTTTCAAACACAACCTAAATGTTCTTGAAGATCAATTTTAGGCGACTCCAGCCTGGAGCTGCCAAATCAATTCCACTCATTAAAGTGAGAACAACTATGAAAAAATAATGTGTATTTACCTCAATCTAGACTGTATTCTAACTAAATAAAAACCTCTTGTCTTGAATCGAGAAAGCCACAATAGCTCATCACTTCTTTAATCGAGAGATTGATTCGTTAATTTTTATTTACTTTACAAAATTAGCTTTTAAGATGAATTCAATTTGCTTTAATGAGATGACATTTGCAAATACCAATTTAAACATTTAATAGTATTATTGTTTTATTACCGTGAAAACTAAGCTGATAATAGCACCTTCCAACCACAACAAGAGCTGTACACATTAGGTTCGGTCAGGACTTGAATGGAGCCTAATGGGTAATTGTGACCAACCAATCGAATATGGGAAACCTCTCCCAAACAATACAAACTCATAGCCTGTTAGATATATGTATACTCTTCTTTCTGACCTAATCCGTCAATAAAAAAAATTTCCTTTTTTTTTCTTCTTTACAACCCTTCACAAGACTTTGTCAAATTAGTCATCAGACCAAATCAGAGAGAATCAGACCACAACTGGCAAGTCCAAGGGCTGGACTCGGTGTGAATCTGTAAGCCTGACAGGGTCTCCCCGGGCCCGTGACCCCTACGCCCAAAACCAAATCAGCACAGTTGTCTGGTAGTGACTCAGCTGACTTCATCTTAATCTTAATCTTAATCATATTGGTGCATCGTTTTTTTACTGCTTATTACCCGTCTTCCGCACCGGCGACTGAGACATTTTTTAATTCAGACGTTGCAATTCAAGTTTAGAATTTTAGACTTTTTCAAGAAGAAGACGATGTCGTCTCCTGAGGGCAACTGATTCCAGAAACGAAAAGACCACTGCAGCCGTGTTGAATTGCATCTACAAGTCTACGTGACTGCGGCCACCTTGCCTGGTTTTTCTTGTGTTTTTTAATGGGGACTGTTGGAACTTCAACCCTTCTTCCCGTCAACGGTTGAATATAGCGCGGTAACGGGACTATACCCTTTCTTTTCAACGACTAAAGCAGCTTGACCAATTCCCTGGCGCTAGTACTCGGTCAGGCGGCCTCGACGATATAGAAATGTTCTTGGAAATTAAATGCTGAGTAGTTACTTTGTTGATCATTCGACATATTTATATGCCTAATAGGAGGGAGATTATTCGCACTGAACGACCAAGAAACACAAACAAGATCAAGAGCACGGAGGGGACTGAAAAGAAAGGACAGAGATGCCGAGCGGAATCTTGGAGGTTCAACTTGTCGATGCGCGGGGCCTCCGCAACACCGATTTTCTGAGTAATTACTTCCCTTCTCTGAATAATTTAAACTCTCGGCTTCACCAAGCATGGCAATCTTCTTTTTCTAGTGTGAGACAGGAGAGATTATAGGTTCTCCCTAGTCTGTCAATCAAATTGTTATCGCCTTTTCTTTGAACCTTTTCTGCTATGTCCGGTTGCATTTTTTTTCTTCAAAAATCCTCATTATATACATATAATTCATGGATAGTTTACAGAGGTGATCTTTATAATTGATAGAGAATCGAGTACTGAAATAATGATGGATGTCGAGGATGACCTCTTTCTCTTTCAGTTCGGTTTCATGAAATTGACTCTGTGATTGCCTTTTCAGACAAGATTGACGCTTACGTGCTGATGCAGTACAAAAGCCAAGAGCGAAAGAGCAGCGTTGCTCGAGGTGAGTTGCAGTCAAACCATCACGAACTATTTAAATGAATTATATGATGTTTTAGATTTTGCCCATCAGGGAGAGTCGAAGAACGTCTTCTACATGATCATCTGAAGACTTTCTACACTTCATTCTGAACCTCCTATTCTATGGTGAAGTAGGACAAGGTAGCAATCCTGTTTGGAACGAGAAGTTCACCTTTCGAGTAGATTATCCTGGAGCAGGCAATCAATACAAGATCTTATTCAAAATCATGGACAAGGATACCTTCTCCAGGGATGACTTCGTCGGCGAAGCTTCGTAAGGATTTAAACTTTCGCACATTATGTCGATCGATATACAAACGAAGTTTCCGGTTCATCGTTGTTGTGACAGTTAATCTGAAGCAGAGGAATGAATGAAATGCAGGATGTATATAGAAGAACTGTTGGCGCAAGGAGTGGAGCGGGGAAAGGCAGAGCTTCATCCTGCCAGACTTAGGGTAACTCTTGCCGATAAAACTTACTATGGGGAGATTCGGGTTGGCGTCTCCTTCACTCGAAAGGTACATCGATAATTCTCAGAGACAAAAAGAGGGAAAATTTTAGCAGTTATAATTTGGAAACATTTTTATTGATTTCTCCAGTTAAGATGGAAAAACCGAGGGTGATAATTTTCAAAACCCTTGTTGAAAAAATCTACCCAGTATTGTGATCGGTTCTGAACCCAGGTCTGATCTTGTTGAGATCTTTTTTCCTACAAAAAGGGAGTACGATAGCCGGAAAAGGCTGGGATTCCTTTCTCATCGGTGCATAAGGAGAGGAGATGGGGTGGTCGCCCCTTCCCTTCTTCATTAACCGAACTGTTACCTGAACAAATATTCAGGTCAACTAGCCCAAGCGGAATGGACCTATATTTGTATCAATAATTTTCTATTATGTAATGATGTAAAGCAACTTGGAGAATATTATATTTCTTAGTTTAGACTATTAAAATTCGGTCGTGGCTTTTGTGGTGAAAACCAGGTTGAAGTGACGGACGACCAAGAGGAATATGGAGGGTGGAAACACAGTGCTTGATCCGGAAGGTTGTCTTGAATTTTCTTCAATATATTCATTTGTAAAGAGATATCAAGAATCGAGATAGCATTTATATATTTACTTCAGCCTTGAATAAACAAATTCTTTTGTGATACACCGTGACATCATAACGGGACTTTTCTAAACCATTGGATACGAATTTATGAATAGTTCACTACTTCGCTGAGAGAAAATTGAGGATAATTAAAATTTCAAAATAGCTACAGGTCCTCACCTCCTTTCTACCATAAGGGCAATATTCTCTCGTTTGGGAAAAATTGTATTTTTGCGTTGGAAAATAGACTCAAAGATCTTTACGCCAATATATAATTTGAAATATAAAAAGTTTAGTATGGAAGTGTGAATGCCAAGAAAACTATGGTTACAGGGACAAAAAAGAAAAAAAAAAAAATACTAACCTATACAACTACATATGATAGATAAGAAAATGACTACATTATCTATGTGGGTTGATCGAATCAACTCAAAAAATCTACTCTGATACCATGTTAAATTTCTAGAAAATAGAAAAAACTTCATTGACTTGATATAATTTGAGTTCAATGAGCCTCTATTTATAATAGAGAAAACAAATAGAATCCAATTATAATTAAACTACCATTGTCCCAATTACACCCTAAGTGAAATACTAAAAGATAAGTTTTAGAACAATTGAATAATGAAACCTAAATAGAAGACTAACATAACTAAAACACCTTTAACTGAGACTCTTTTGTGGGGCCTCTTCCTGTGAGACTCTGTAAGACTCTTCCATCTCTGCCCTTCAATAAAAAGGAAACTGAATTAACGCCAATGCATGAAGAGATAATAAGAGAAAAAATAGGAAAAATGAGAGATTTTTTTACAGAACTTACCTTTAGTACTTATGATATCAATATCTCAAAAAATATAGATTAGAATTACAAATTGTTTGTTGCTTAAGAAACTAGACACAAAGAGCTTTAATTTGATACTAGATTTGATGTAAAAAATTTCGTTCTTGAATCTATTATTACCTCTTTATTTTCTTCATTTTGTAGTTTGACAGTTGCCAACTTCAATGTGAAAATACAACTAACAATTGTGTGAGATAAAAAGTTACTAGAACAACATTGGCTTCCTTTTCCTCTTTTGCCTTGCCTACATAAAGACCTCAATGGTCTTGTCAAATGTGGTTCTCACATATTGGCATATCATCATGAGATCCTAGAATGCATTCTTTAGTACTTCTTTTGTAGGATCATCTAAATGGAGTCTCAAGGGAAAAAAACTAACAAACAAGTGTTAAATTTCTGGAAAGAGAAATACTTCATTAACTTGTCCTAATTTTAGTACAAAGAACATCTATTTATCATAAAGAAAACAAGTAAAATCTAATTACAATTAAATTACCCTTATCCCAGTTACACCCAAAGTTAAATACTAAAAGATAATTCCTAGAACAATGGAACAATTAGATATAAATAGAAGACTAACATAACTAAAACACCTTTAAATAAAATCTTTTGTGAGACTTCCTCCTGTGAGACTCCTCATAAACTCCGCTATATTAATTCTTACTCTTATGAAACTTCTTGTTGTGAGAGTTATGTAAGGCTCTTTCATATTTTTTCTTCAACAACAAGCATACCTTGAAGCCATGACGGTCGACCCAATACTCGAATGCATCCACTAAAAATAAATATATTTAGACTTAATTTCTTGTCAAAGATTTTACATTATTTAAATGACCAAGTAATAAGAATACACATCTATGGTCTCATTAATGAAAAAGTGAAACATATATTTTGTACTATGTGGTTAGTGAATGTGCAATGGACTTGGGGATGGGAGTTAGAATAGAAACTAGTGAGTGTTAGAATTACCTTGTTTGTTTCATCCTCTTATATGTAAAACAAACATATGCATCCTTTTCGAACCACACCTACAACAATTAATACATATATTTTCCAAAACTAAAGGGAACCTTCATTTAGCTATGAACATATACCAAAAAAGTAGTACTTGAAACAACTTATGGTTAAACAACAATTAATACAACCACTTAATAGTCTCCTCCATTTCTTGCTAATGAAGCCTCATTTTCACATTTAACATAGTTGTTTATGCTATGTACAATGAATTTATGAATTGCATTCAACCAAAGAATAAACTTTTAGCTTATCTACATCTTCTATGAACTTAAAGAAGGGCAATTTGACTAGCCAATGGAATCTTCAAAAAATTATTCTTTAATATTGTCATGACAAATACTCAATATAATAACATCCCCCTCTTTCACTACTAATGTTCTAAAAGTATTCAATATTAGTGCATTGATTGTTTAGACTTGCCAAATAGCCCATCATGTGTCGCTTTTCAGAACTGTAAGTCATGGTAGTAGTCCACAATGTTCCTATAGTGTTTTAGTCCAGATACTAGAGCAACTTCCTAAGGTGTAAAATAAATAAACTTCTTGCTCAAACTAACTCTACTGTTCTACATCCCAATAATGAATTATGAAACCCATGATAAACCTACCTACTCCTATTTAGAGAGTGTTGTGTAAGTGACTCAATAGAGTTTGGTTAATTAATTTAATGTATTTAATAGGTTTATCTATATTGTCAAATTATTTTTATATGAAATGACTCATTTTCTTGCATTTCACTTGCTTTTCTTGTGATTATGCAACAAGAATATATAATAATTCATTTATTTTCACTAAAAATGTAAAAAAAATAAGTTGAATGCCTTTTTTTATGATGTGGGTTCATCCTTGGGCATTGGGTCAACTCTTTGTTGAGGGTTCAATAGCACACTAAGTCACCCAAAGGAGGCAGCAATGACTCATTGAGTTTATTAATTTTAAATTTCATATTTTATATTGCTTTAAGTATATTTTTAATTAATTATATAATGAGCAAGGTCGTACGGGCAGAATTGTCAGTTTTAGCCCTAAAACACTTATGATGTCAAACCCTATTTAGAGGGTAGAGAAATAGAGAAAAGGCAATAATTGAATTAGGTTAAACAAGATTTGGAGTTCTCCTTGACGAGATCTAGGGTTGGAAGGTCTCCTTGATGAGCTCCAGGTATGGTTCTCTTCATTTGGGTATTATTCTTTCTCTCTTTGAATTCGAGTTTGCATTGATATTATTCAAGCCAAGAGAAAAGGGTTGAATTACTGTTTTTGAAGTTCAAGTTGAGGTTGTAGCCTCTTCCACGTTCATAGCAGCAAGAGGGAATAATTCTCCTTCAATCCAAGCAAGATAAGGGAGGTTCTTGAGTCCCTACCCGAGCAATATATCTAAAAGAGGTAGATTTAGCCTCTAACCGAGCAAGGGAGGGTTAGGAAGTCCTGAATAGCATAAACCTTTCTAGAGGGTCCCTACCCTCTTTGACGTGAGCAACAAAAAGGGTTTAACCCTTCTTGGCCGAGAACAACAAGAGAAGTCTTCCCTTAACTGAGAAGATTAAGAAAAGGAAACTCCTTTTCAATCTTACCAAGAACAACTAAGGAAAGGAGGCTCCTTTCTTCATTACCGAGACCAACAACCCTATTACAGTGCTGGATTCACAATTCCCACACCGAGTTACTCGATCCATGGTTAGGGACCACAATAACTTTGTATCAAAGCAGGTAATATGGTGGAGAACAACATTAATGAGTTAAGCGAAGTGATGCTCAGAGGTCAGGCAGAGACTGACATAAAAATTACTCAAATCATGGAGTAGATGGTACAAATTCCGGATATGAATATTCAGATTGAGAGACTTTCTGGGATGATGGAAAATATGACGACTGGAAGGAACTCAATTTCGGAACAAAGAGGAGTGGACAACTCGCACAACAGAGGGGGAGACCAGTTTGCTGGGCACACTGGTTTTCTTGGCCAGACTGGAAATTTTAACCAGGGAAGAGGCACCGTACCAAGGTTTACGAAACTTGATTTTCCTACTTTTAATGGGTTAGAAGACCCCTTGATTTGGTTACATAGGTGCGAAAAAAATTTTATCCATCAAAGAACAACAACTAGTGATATGGTTGGTCTAGTCGCTTTCCACTTGCTTGGAGAAGCACAAATTTGGTTTCATCAAGTTGAGTTAGATAGATTAGTGCCGGATTGGGAAGAGTTTAAATAATTATATACTATACGATTCGGTCCTCCAGCCCACAACAAACCCTTAGGGGATTTGGTGTTGTTATGACAAACTGGTCCAGTGGTTATAAATAGTTCTAAGGAAAATTGGCAAGTGCTAGATAAATGGTTCGCGTAGACTTGCAGGTCAATTTATTTATAGTGGGCCTTAATGAATCATTAAGGTTAGAGGTGGAGCTACATGCACTTGCTAACTTAGCTCTAGCAATGAATCTAGCTTGCACACTGGAACTTCGACAAAAAGTTCAAAACAGGAGACCAGCTTGGCAAGGGGACCGGAACACTTCCACTAGCTGGCAAGGGAGGCGCAACACTAGCTCTCAGTTATCTTCTTCGGCAGAGTAACCATTCCAAAATTATCCCAGTATTACTCCTGCAACAGATACACCACCCAACAACCCACCCGCCCAGTTTATTTGGAAATTAACTAGTGGAGAGATGGTTGAGAGTAGGGCAAAGAACATAAGTTATAATTGTGATGAAACATACAGGGCAGGACATCAGTATAAAAGGTTGTTTTGGTTAGAGGTCGATGAAATCACGGAACCACTACAGATTGATGACACTATTAAGGAGGATCCCCCATAAATATCTTTGCATGCCACTACAGGACAAAAATCTGCCAAAACAATGTAAGTCCGCACTCGAGTGATGGGCCAGGACCTTCTAAACCTTGTGGATTCGAGAAGTACACATAATTTTTTCAGTTGGACTGCCGCTCAACACCTTCAACTACAGGTACTTCCACACTCAACAACAACTGTTTCGATTGCCAATGGAGAAAAATTTTCTAGCTACGACATCAGCAAAAAAAGTTAAGTTCTCAATCGGTACGACTTTCTTTCATTATGATTTTTTTGTCATACCTTTAGTTGGGTTCGATATGGTTTTGGGTATTAAATGGCTGTAAAAACTCGGCCCTATTTTATGGGATTTTACTGCTTTAACTATTAGTTTTGCAATGGGCAGACAACAAGCATTATTATTGGGCAATCACGTGGACAAGCCACATCATATTCATAAGATTTACTCACAAGACAATCAGGACAGCAATATAGATAAGCTTCTGGATGAATTCTCAGACTTGTTCTAAGAGCCCTCGGGGGTGCCTCCCTTGAGGCACTATGACCATCAGATATGTTTAAAATAGGGATCAGAAGTGGTGGTCATTCGACCTTATCGGTACCCACATCTCCAAAAAGATGAAATTGAATGACACTGCCAAACAATGCTACAACAAGGCCTTATTCGCAACAGTCGTTCCACATTCTCATCACTAGTCCTCCTCGTAAAAAAAATGATGGTACATGGCGTTTCTATGTTGATTATCGGGAATTGAATACCCAAACTGTGAAAGATAAGTTCCCTATTCCAATGGTGGAGGAGCTTTTAGATGAATTGCATGGTTCTCATATATTCACCAAATTGACCTACGCTCTGGATATCATCAGGTTCGTATGCACCCACACGGCATCGAGAAAATGACTTTTCGCACTCATCATGGCCACTTTGAATTTGTGGTTATGCCATTTGGGTTATCCAATGCCCCATCCACATTCCAGGCATTAATGAACGAGGTATTCCTCAACTATCTTCGCAAATTTGTACTTGTTTTCTTTGATGACATACTCATTTACAGCCAGTCTGGACATTATCATTTAGAGCATTTACAAGTGGTATTTAAATTGTTGCATGCCCATGAATTATATATAAATAAATCGAAATGCTCATTTGTGACATCACATGTGGCCTATCTCGGCCATATTATTTCACATGATGAAGTCACAGTGGATTTCGAGAAAATTCTGTCGATTGGCCACAACCTATGAATACCTCGGCTTGGAGATGATTTTTTGGATTGTCAAGTTATTACAGAAAATTTATCAGAAACTATGCACCGATTGTAGCACCATTGACAAATCTCCTCAAAAAAAACTCCATTATTTGGAATGAGCAAGCTACCCAATCCTTTTCAGATCTCAAATTAGCTCTTGCATCCGCACCAGTTCTGCAACTTCCCAATTTTGAAGAGTTATTTGAGGTTGAGTGTGACGCATCAGGTGGGGGCATTAGGGCCGTTCTACAACAACACTTTCACCCTATTGCATATTTCACTCGACAGCTGGCAGTACGACATCACAAATTGCCAGCATGTGAACGGGAGGTAATTAGGTTAGCCGAAGTTGTACAACATTGGCACCCGTATTTATGGGATCGTGTAGTTCTTATTCGGACTGATCATTACAGCCTCAAATATTTGCTGGAACAGCGCCTCACGACTTCTCCTCAACAACATTGGATAAGTAAATTGCTGGGACTCGACTTTATGTTGGAATACCGCACCGACAGATTAAACAAGGCGATTGATGCCTTGTCCATACGTTTGGAGACCCCACCACTTCTATATGCTATCAGGCAGCCTCGTTTTCTTCTTTTCGACTTTGTGAAGGAGGAAAATGCCAACAATCGGGTTCTTCTTGATATGCACAAGAAAATCATAGAGGGGGCCATGGACTCTAGATGGACCATTCAGGACTCTCTTATTTATTATCGCTCATGATTATATATCCTACACACTTCAAATTTTGTTTCAACCATCACCTCAGCATACCATGACAATACTCATGAAGGCATCCTGAAAGCCTTACATCGCATTCGAGCGGATTTCTATTGGTAGGGTATGAAGACCTCCATTGTAGCATATGTAACATCCTGTCTAGTGTGTCAACGTAACAAGGCCGAACACTTAAGTCCAACGGGTCTCCTGCAACCTTTGGCACTTCCTACACAGGTGTGGGCCGATATTTGTATGGACTTCGTCGAAGGTCTTCCACTATCTTCCGGCAAGTCGATATTATTTGTGGGGGTGGATCGATTCTCCAAGTATGCGCACTTCATACCATGGCTCACCCATAGACAACATCCAGAGTGGCACAAATATTTCTCGAGCATATTGTTCGTTTACATGATATTCCAGAATCAATTGTCAGTGATCGGGATGTGGTTTTTACCAGCACTTTTGGCGTGAACTGTTTCGTCTTTGCGGCACCAAGTTGAAGTTCTCATCATCATATCATCCTCAAACAGACGGACATACAGAGGTCGTTAAATGCACTGTGGAAATGTATCTCCGATGTCTTGTGGGTGATTGTCCTAAAACCTGGGTGCAATGGCTACTGTGGGCGGAATATTGTTACCACACCTCCTTCCACACCACTTTACAATCTACTCCCTTCAGCGTTCTCTATGGCAGAGATCCGCCTCAGCTTCTATTGTATACTCTGGGCTCCACCTGCGTGGACTCTATTGATCGAGCACTTATGGAATAGGACCAGGTGCTATAGAATATTTTGGATCGCCTCCTCAAAGCACAAGTTCGTATGAAGGACTTCTATGACAAGGGACACCGGGACATCGACTACAAGGATAGTGACTATGTCTGGTTATGACTCCATCCGTACTATCAACACTCACCAGCGGGCCAACAATGTCATAAAATTTTCCCAAAATACTTTGGGCCTTTCGTTATTATTCGGCATTTCGGGTCAGTAGCCTATCAATTGCAACTTCCCGCAACGGCTAAACTTCATGATGTGTTCCATGTTTCATTACTTAAACCCTTTAAGGGTCCACCTCCGTCGGCAATTCTGTCTCTTCCTTTGGTGGACAATGGACATGTTATTCTTACTCCAGCTACGGTATTGCGGACCCATCAGATTAATGACCAATGGGAGATTCTTGTACAATGGAAGGACACCGAAAAAGAAGATACGACATGGGTGCAGCTACCCAACTTCCAACAGGTCTACCCATCTTACAAGTTTGAGGATAAACTCTTTCTCCATGGGGGAGGAAGGGTGGGGTGGTTGATGTTGAGGGCTCAATAGCACACCGAGTCACCCAAAGGAGGCAGCAATAACTCACTGGGTTTATTACTTTTAAATTTCGCATTTTATATTGTTTTAAGTATATTTTTTCATTAATTATGTAATGAGCAAGGACGCAGAGGCAGAATTTTCAGTTTTAACCCTAAAATACTAATGACGTCAAACTCTATTTAGAGGGTAGAGAAATAGAGAAAAGGAAAATATTTAATTAGGTTAAACAGGGTTTGGAGTTATCCTTGATGAGCTTTAGGGTTAGGAGGTCTCCTTGAGGAGCTCCAGGTATGGTTCTCTTGATTTGGGTTTTATTCTTTCTCTCTTTGAATTCTGGTTTGCATTGATATTATTCAAGCCAAGAGAAAGGGTTGAATTACTATTTTCCGAGTTCAAAATGAGGTTGTAACCTCTTCCATGTTCACGACAGCAAGAGGAAATAATTCTCCTTCAATCCGAGCAAGAAAAGGGAGGTTCTTGAGTCCCTACTCGAGCAACACATCTAAAAGAGATAGCTTTACCCTCTAACCGAGCAAGGGAGGGTTAAGAAGTCCTAATCCCTCCTACGTGAATAGAAACAACCTTTCTAAAGGGTCCCTGCCCTTTTAGACATGAGTAGCAAAAATGGTTTAACCCTTCCTGGCCGAGAACAGCAAGAGAAGTCTACCCTTAACCGAGAAGATTAAGAAAAAGAAACTCCTTTTCAATCTTACCGAGAACAACTAAGGAAAGGAGGCTCATTTCTTCACTACCGAGACCAACAACCCTATTACAGTGTTGGATTCACATTTCCCACGCCGAGTTACTCGATCCATGGCTAGGGACCATAACACTCTTTTGGCCTTTGTTGGAAGATATGAATAAGTTAGAGGGTCATTGATGTAATTATTTTATATTATTTTGTCTCTTCCTCACTCTTACTAGGGTGAATGGTATAATTATAATATTGGTACTTTTAGCATCTAAAAATAGAACTTAAGGGGGAGGGTGTGGACAAAGTTCATAATCCTATTCTTCCTCTTCTTTTCTCCCCAACTTGTGCACTCTTCTCCCCTTTTCTCCTCTCTTATTCTTCCTCCACTTCTTTACCCAAGATGTAATCTATGAAGTCTTGAAAATCAATATGGTATAAGAGCTATGATTTCAGAGCTGCGATTTTTAGGACTCAATGAGTTTTTTTCCCTTTACGTGATTAATCTAAAGATGCTATTAGTCTTGGTTTGGTCGGGTTTAAACAAAGATCGAGGAAGATATAGTCGGGACTCCAGCCCTAATTAACCATGTCCTCTCGACATCTTTGTTGATTATTGGTTTATTTTGTAGATTATATCTCTTTAAAAAACCATGCTTTTTTCTCGTTGCTTTTTGAACGTTTAAGTTGGACGTCTTCACTATTTTTTCCATTTATCAAGGGTTGATTAAGAACACCAGAAACCATTGATTAAAGTTTTATTTGGATGTCAGAAGACTGAGTTAGAGATTGTCTACTACTTGGCTTGAGTCCCTTAACCAGAGATTGTCATTTAACTCGGATTGACTCAGCCTGAGTCTTCCACTTTGCTCGGATTGATTCAGTACCTAACTCGCCTTTACTCGGTCTCTTGACTCAACATGATTCGGTTTTTATACTTGGCTTAACTCAGGATCCTATGATAATTAACTCAACTTGACTCACACACTCACTATCAAAGTTGTTATCTGCTATATACAATCGACTTGTCTCTAGCTTGATTATTACCTTGGGTTATCCTTAGCTTATTACATGGTGCACAACTTCCTTAATTGTGGATTATTTTATGTGTCCTTATTACTCTTAAGGATTTTCAATATTTATCGGTTATCCGCTGCTATATAATTGCATATTTGGTACGGTATTTTGGCATTGGCTCATTAGCGGCTATTGTGTCTCCTTGATTGAGAGATTATTATTGAAGAAGAACTCTAAGTTGCTTGCTTTGGGTTCATTATTTGCTGATTATTGTCGGCATTGGTTCATATGATAAAGAAGTTGAACTACTTAGGAAAATAAATCACATGATGACCTAGACTTCTTCATTTTATCTTCCTTTTCATTACCCATTACCCTTTTATTATCCAGTAGCCTTTCTCTTATTGTCCTTTATTTGACTCTCATTTACCTCATTTGACTAACCTTTCTGGTGCATTACTTTGGTTGGTCATTTATTTATATATAGGGTGATTTTAAGTTCATTGATATTTTTTATTGGTACCATTGGGTTTTTTATTGTCGTCTTGTGAATAACAGGCATTACCTACTTTAGAGATTATTATCACAACTTTTATTTGAAATCTTTTGAGTTTGGTTTTGACTTATGTTTTATCACTCATTTCTACCTTTTGAGAGTATGCGTTCGGTTCCATACTTATCCTTGGGACATCGTGATGGAGGAGATTATTACTACATCTATGTTATTTGTTTCAAGTTGGGATCACTGCCATTACCTCCCAGCTTAAGGGGGAGTGTTGGAAGATATGAATAAGTTGGAGGGTCATTGATGTAATTAGTATATGTTTTTTGTATCTTCCTCACTCTTACTAAGTGAAAGGTATAATTATATTATTGGTACTTTTAGCATCTATAAATAGAGCTTAAAGGGGAGAGTTTGGACTAAGTCCATAACCCTATTATTCCTCCTCTTCTTTACCCACGAAGTAATCTATGGAGTCCTGAAAATCAACAACCTTTCATGTTAGGCCATTCTTCACTTTTTGCTGCTAAAAAAGAAGTAGACAAACAACTAAATGAAGCTCAAACTTACACTCATAGAGTAGTAATTGGAGAGTTGGATTCTTGTGCTCAATTGGAAAAAAATATTATAAGTTATCCATTCAGGTCCCTAGGAAACAACCTAGCACGAGTTAAATATTTCTTATGAAACATTTAAAATTCAAAAAATGAAAAATAAAATCAATTAAATCATTACCTGCATTTTAATTACGTATTCAACTCTCTCTCTCTCTCTCTCTATCTATATATATATATATATATATATATATATATATATATATATATATATATGTATGTATATTTAAACTATACTCTTTCTCATAATTACACATATGCCCATGTGAAACAAAATATAGCTAAAGGAAAACCTAAGTTCATAGATATATTTGTTGGCCCAGGTGGCTTCTCAAGAAAGGGTGAGTGGGGGGGGGGAGGGGTTGAATTGTGACTGTCAAATTAAAATCGAGTTGTGTGTGTGTAACTAAAAATCATGCATACAAGCAAATCAAAGTAAATCAAAACATACACACACCATAGGGACAAAGATGATTTTTATTATCAATGTTCCCCTTGTGGTAGTCACTGCCCAAGAACCCTTGCTTGGGAAATTCCACTATTTAAAAAGCTCTAATAGTTGGAATTAAGTAAAGAGATTTCACCTCTATTTGGCCACGTGTAGCTTAATACACACTTTTTACAATTCCAATCTTCCTAAGAGATTGCTACTAGATTCTAGCTCTACGTAGGTCTTTCTAACTAGATTTTATTGGTTCTAGGCGGACCTTTTACAAATTTAAGTAAACAAAAGGAAAAAATACACCCTTGGAGAGATGCTTCTCCTTGAGAGATTCAAGCTTCCTTTTCCTTTGTAGCATGATGTAAAATGATTAAAGGAGGTTTAACTATGTGAATGCAAGGATTGGATGAAAGAGATGTGGATTTTTTCAAACTATGAGACTCTCTCTTTCTCTCTAAACACTTTCAAACGAACTTGAAAGATTGAGAATAATGACTTGAACTATTTGCCAATAATTGATCATTAACTTATCAATACACGGTTTGGTGGGGTATTTATAGCTTCCCCAACTCCAACTAGCCATTATTTTCCCATTTTCAAAAATCAATACATTTATTTATCTGTCATTTTAAAGTGATTGATTGATCATTCGATCACAATAGCTACTTTTCTATCTAACAGTGACTTATTGATTGATGGACTGATCGATCAATATGTTACAAGTTGTCCAAAAAATTCAAGTTGATCTATCATTGACAAGGGAATAAACAATCAAATAAAATTCCCTCTAGTTGTGCAATACAAGTATGATCGATCAATGCATTTCCTATGATCGATAATGCTTTATGTCTTTTATTGGCAAGGTTCTATCTAATCGATCAATTAGGTGGGATGATTTATCATTCCATGTGAAATTTTCTAGCCTAGGAAAAATTAAGGATCGGTCCAAGTGGGATGATTGATTATGTTTTATAGCATGAAATGGCCATGTTCTAGGTGATTAGTCAATCAACTATGGTTGATCAATCATGCTTTATATTTCTGGCCTGCACAGTTCTGGATGATCGATCATTACCAACAACTGATAGATCATTCCAATGCGAGTTCAACTATGTTGACCTTTAAAGCATGTGGATATTTTTCTCTAAGTGCTCTAGCATGTTATAAATGATGTTTATGATGTTCCTAAACATGTCTATATGCATTTTATGACCTAACACTTTGATTCACATTTGTAATTGAAGAAAAGAGTTTAGAATGCTCTCCTACTTATGAAACTAAGTATGGACATTTGACTATTACACTTGAACTCTAGTCTTATCGTTGTCTTCTTCCTTCTGGGTGCTTCTTCCAGAGATTTCATTCAATGATGCTTGAGGTCTTGAGTTAGGGTTGATCGTATTGAAGACTTAGACCTTGAGATGCATTGACTCTTGAAGGTGAAGTATCTAAAATACTTAAGTTTGCAAATTGTTAGATCAATTAAGTTTTTTTGTCATCAAAAGCACCATGGGAGTCAACCTACTGTCAACAATATTTAGGGAGTTGTAGTACCTATTGTAGGCAAGTACAAGACAAGATGGTCGTAAATAAAGAATTGAGTAAAGTGGAAATCAATCATCACAAGTTTTTCCTACTTGGAAAACATGACATGAAAATGAACTATATAATAAAGAAACAAAGATTCATGCATGAAAGGGCCTATCTAAGTGAGCAAGGAAGTTGTCTAAGTAAAAAATACTAACATGTTGCTACTTTGAGAGGTGTAATAATTATCATGGACTACTAAGAGTTGTAGATTACATATAATAAATGAAGCCCTTGTTGAATTTAGGACCCTATGATTGAAACCTCAAGCAAGATGAGAGAGGGAGAAGAAAAAGAGCAAAGAGAGAGAGAGACAGAGAGAACTTAGGTAGAGAGGAGAGAAGAGAAAAGAAAGAAAAAGAGTTTAGGCCAGAGAGAGATTCTTCACGAGTTGAGAAGTGGAGAACTTCATTGACTTGATGTAATAAGAGTATTTGAACCCCTATTTAAAATAGAGGAAATTAGTAGAGTTCAATTAAAATTAAACTACCCTTGTCCCAATTACACCCAAACTCTAATACTTAAAGATAAGTCATAGCATAATTAAATAACTCAACATAAATAGAAGACTAACATAACTAAAACACCTTTAAACTCTAACTCTTTTGTGAGACCTGCTTTCATAATAATTTTCTCTTTGTAAGACTTCTTATTGTGAGAGTCATCATGCCATCTCACATCATCATGGTATGTCCCACCAGCTCGTCTGATCATGGTGGGTCCCACCTTGTCGCACTCCCCCTCAAGCCAAGGGTGAAAAAATATCATAAATGCCTAGCTTGTTGCAGATGGTGGACAGGATCTCATAAGTGACTAGTTTGGTATGAATGTTTGTAACTTGCCCTTGTGAGGAGATATGTTTGAGAGATAATATGCCAGCTTGGAATTTATCTCGTATAAAATGGCAATCTACCTAAATGTGCTTTGTTCTCTCATGGAGAACTGGATTTGAGATGAAATGTATTGCCGCCTGATTATCTCAATGTAGATTCATAGGGGCTTCTTTGTAGAATCCCAATTCAGTGAGAAAGGATCTAATCCATAGAAGCTCACTAACAATGTGTGTCATGACCCTATATTCTGCTTCTGCGCTAGACCTTGCAACTACATTCTGCTTCTTGCATCTCCATGTAACCAAGTTCCCTCCAACCATTGTACAATATCCTGAAGTAGATTTCTATCATCCAGGGATCCGGCCCAGTCTACATCTGAGAACCCTTCTATGTTGAATTGACCATGGTTCTTATAGAGAAGCTCACTTCCTGGAGCTCCTTTCAAATATCGCAATATTCTTTCTAGTGCTTGCCAGTGTGTAAGTTGTGATTTTTGCATGTATTGGCTCACCACACTTACTGCATATGATATATTCATCCTTGTTACACAAAGATAAATAAGTTTTCCCACAAGTCTTTGATATTTTCAGAAATCCACATCTTCTCCGATGCCTGTAGATAATTTTGTATTGGAATCCATAGGGGTTTCTACTGGTCTACTCCCCATCATTCCTATCTCCTCCAGTAGATCAAGGACATACTTCCTTTGAGATAGTATAATTCCATGTTTGGATTGTAGTACTTCAATACCCAGAAAGTATTTAAGTAGTCCAAGATCTTTTGTCATGAATTCTTCACATATCTTTTCCTTGGTTTCCTGAATGCCCTTGGGAACACTACCGGTTAAGACAATATCATCAACATATACGGCCAAAATTACCTTTCCTTTAGGTGTGTCTTTAAAAAATATGAAGTGATCTACAAAACATCTATGAAATACGGCCCGTATGAGTACTTGGCTAAATTTATCAAACCATGCACGAGGAGAATATTTCAGACCATAAAGGGATTTCTTCAATTGACATACCGACTCCCCCTCAACAACAAATCCAAGTGATTGTTGCATATAAATTTCTTCCTTTATATCCCCATTGAGAAAAGAATTTCTCACGTCAAGCTAATAGACCTGCTAGAAATAATTAGTAGCAACAGATAATAAAATACGTACCAAGTTCATTTTGGCCACTAGAGAGAATATTTTCTCATAACTGATCCCATAACACTGTGTATAGCCTTTAGTAATGAGGTGGGCATTAAGGCGAACAACTAACAGTAAAGACCCACTTACAGTTGACAAAATTTTTATTTGAGGGAAGAGGAACTAGAATCCATATTTGATTCTCATAGAGTGCATGCATTTCTTTGTC
Organism: Aristolochia californica; assembly: GCF_029961685.1. Classification (NCBI taxonomy): domain Eukaryota; kingdom Viridiplantae; phylum Streptophyta; class Magnoliopsida; order Piperales; family Aristolochiaceae; genus Aristolochia; species Aristolochia californica. The sequence continues at coordinate 27,489,981 of NW_027181771.1, forward strand.
CATTGTTGCCTTCCACCCTGGATGTTTTAGACCCTCCTAACAAGACTATGGGACTTAGATGGAGGAGATAGATGCAAGAAATTGACTTTATGAAGAGGACAAACGATGATGAAACACAAAATTTGGTATGTGGTGAGAAGTAGAGGGCCTAGTACAAGTTCTAAGTTCTTTTCTTAAGGCAATGCGTCAAGTATCATATTTTAGTCCAAAAAGAACAAGAGAAGATAGACTTACCTTGATGGGATCCACAAACTCTGCAGGTGTGGTGTCAGCTAGCGCTTCAGGGGGTTGAACTTTTTCTGTAGCGTGTGGCAAAACTAGTCGAGGAGAAGCTGGTACAGAAGAGAGACCTGGAGGAGCTTTGTCAGAGGAGTATAAAGAGTCTTCAAAAAAAGTTACATCCCTGGACACAAGTAATCTTTGGAGAGTTGGATTGTATCAAATATAACCCTTCTACGAGCGAGAGTATCCTAAGAAGATACGACATATTTTGGATCATGTTTACTATGTTGTGGGGAGGTAATATGAACAAAACATGTACAACCGAAGACTTTCAAGGGAAGCGAAAAATGATCACCATGTGGAAAAAAATAAGAAATATGGGGGTTTATGACAGAGAATGGAAGAGGGTACCCTATTTATAAGAAATCATGAAGTAAGGTTAGCAATCAGCCAATAAAAGTATGAGACTTTCATGGTATAAAATAAGTTGCGAGCTACCTCAAGAAGGTGACAATTCTTTTGTTATGCTATACCATTCTGTTGGGGGGTATAGGCACAAGATGTTTGATCGATAATGCCATTTTCTTGACAAAAATAGTCAAGATCTCTGGAATTATATTCTTTGGAATTATCAGACTAAGAACTTTGATTTTTTGACCAAATTGAGTGGCAACCATAGCATGAAAGGATTTAAAAATGAATGGTATTTCTGATCACTCTTTAAAATCATCAATAAATGTAATAAAGTACTTGAGTCAAAAAATGTTTGAGACGTTCAAGGGTCCCTATACATCTATGTAGATCAACAAAAAGGATCAACACTTTTAAGTTCTAGACAAGGTGAGTATGTGGTCCTCTAGTGTTTACTTAGTTGACACACTTCACAATTTAACTTTGACATACCCTTAAAGGTAGGAAAAAGAAGATGAAGAGATTGTGCGGATGGATGTCCCAACCGATTATGCCATAGACTTGTCTCAGTTTCCTAGACGACGTTTATTTGAGGCACGTCCAAGTATTAGAGCCCCCCTTATTCACGGCCTCCACCAATCACCTGCTTCGTTGTAAGATCATGAAACACAGGAAGTGGGAGGGAAGGTATTTGAGAAATTAAAATGTTGTGTTAAATAACTAACAAATAAAAGATTCAAGGAAAAAGTAGGAACAAAAAGAATATCTGTGAGTGGAAGTGATGGTGTAACAGAGGTGGATCCTTTCCTGAGAACTTTAGTTTGGGAATTGTCAGCTATGATAACCAATTTATTCGAGAGACAAGGAGAAACTGAGTGGAGTAGATTTTTGTTACCTGTTAGATGCTCGGAGGCCCTTGAGTCATTTATCTAGTGTGAAGAGGAGGAAGTGGCAGAGAGCATACCTGAAGAGGTGGTGGAAGAACCGGTTGAGGAGGAACTTGCAGGAGAGACCATAAGTGTTTTCATTTTCTGGAATAAGTCATACTCATCATCTGTAAGAGTTTTCTTTTCTACTGGTGGGGTAGACTGGTCCTCCTTTGTATCACTTACTGAGGCTTGATTTGCCTTAACCCAAATCGGTATGCCATGGATTTTAAAACATTGATCTATAGTGTGGCCATATTTCCCACAATGGGTGCATTCACTGCCATTTGTTTTGAAAAAACCAATCGTTCCACCTCTATAATTTCTTTCACGACTTTGACCTCGGTTGGTTTTTGTTCCCCTATACCCGGAGTACATAGCGGATGATACTTCAGTATGAGAAGGAGAAGAAGAGTCTACAATGCAGAGTAATGTGACAGATACATCATCAAAGGTGGGAATAGCAGAAGAGCTAAGGAGTTGACTTTTAGCAACTTCAAGATATGGCTTAATGTTTACTAGGCAAATGGATGTGGCTAAGTCATCCTTCTGCTTGTCTTGGATAGAAACATCGGTGGAGGTAGACTGAACTAGCTTCCATTTTTTAAGAATGCCTAAAAATTGAGCCAAATAGTCATGGATATTTTCTCTTTGTTTAGTGTTGTACATTCTTTGGAGAATATCATACGGCCTGTGTAAGTTGTCGAAGCTAGAGTACAACTTAGCACATGTCTCCCAAATTTTTTTGGCAGTGTCAAGATGAATAACATTGTTTTCTTCCATGCCGTTGATGAGCCAACTAATTACCAAAGTGTCATTTTTTAACCACTTAGCATAAGAAATATCTTCGTCATCAATGGGTAGCCCAAGTTTGGTGAGGTGACCAAGTAGATCCCTTGTTATAAGAAATCATCAAACTGATGTGGACCGACTCAAAAAATTTGATATCCCTCATGTTAAATTTATGGAAAAGAGAAAAACTTCATTGACTTGATGTCGCAGAGTACATGAACCCCTATTTATAATAGAGGAAAGTAGTAGAATCCAATTACAATTAAACTACCTTTGTCCCAACCCAAAATCTGACACTTAAAGAAAGTCCTAGCATAATTAAATTACTCAACATAAATAGAAGACTAACATAACTAAAACACCTTTAAACTGAAACTCTTCTATGAAACCTCCTTCCATAATAATCATGGCTCTAAAAGACTTCTTATTGTGAGAGTCATGTATGACTCTTCCATATTTGCTCTTCAACACTCCCTCTCAAGGTGAAGTTTATAACTTCAACTTGCAATGAAAATGATTCTTAGTCTTCAATTTTTATTTTTTTTTGAGAAAAAAATCTTGACAAATACAATTATTCATAGATGCAAAAACTTCGTCTTTTGTGTTCCCCCTTTCTTGAATATTTTTTTCACATGAACCTTACCATAACATATGGTATACAATACCTTTTTCTTGTACTTCTTCTTCTACTTCTATGTTAAGTTTCTCTATTAACCAAGTTATTTGAAGAACTCTACTTGGTTTTGTGTTTTTTGGAGAATTTTTTGAAAGCCACAAGGTGGCTGATTAATCTTGGAACTAAATATATATTGGTTTATCCCAAGCTGGAGTCAAATATATTTTTGTAATGATCTTGGAGAATTTTTTGAAAGCCACAAGGTGGCTGATTAATCTTGGAATTGAATATATATTGGTTTATCCCAAGCTGAAGTCAAATATATTTTTGTAATGATCTTGGAAAGATCTAATTTGGATTTGCTACCTTACCTTACTTGATCTCATGCTTATTGATAAATTTTTGTTATTCTCTTCAAGGAAGACTAGAGAATTAACTATATAAAATTTTGGCCACCAAGTTGACTGGCCTAAGATGGTTCCCTCCTTGTCTAAATACTTGGTAAACTCGGGTTCTTCTCCCATCTACCTGAGTTAGCCTTAGTTGGTCTTGAATCTCCAAGCAGCTTACATAGGCTACTTCAAATTTGAGTACATTATTACCCTTGAATTGCCTCTTATGGCTGAAGAATACATGAGTAACAAGAATAACATTCTCAAGATTACTATCATACCCTTGTGAGGGATATCAAATTTCTTGAGCTGGTCCACATCGGTTCAATGTTTCCTTATAACAAGGGATCTACTTGGTCACTTCACCAAACTTGGACCACCTATTGATGAAGAAAATATTGCTTACACTAAGTCGTTAAAAAATGATACTTTGGTAATTAGTTGGGTTATGAACAACATAGAAGAACCGGTCTCCAACAATGTTATTCATCTCGACACTGGAAACCAAATTTGGGAGACATGTGGTAAGTTGTACTCTAGCTCCGACAACTTACACATGCCATAATGATATTCTCCAAAGAATGTTCAACACTAAACAATGAGAAAATATTCATGAATATTTGGCTCATTTTAGTGGCCTTCTTCAAGAATGGAAGCTTGCTCAGCCTACCTCCATTGATGTTTTTGTCTAAGACAAGTAGAAGGAAGCCTTAGCCACAACCATTTGCCTAGCAAACATTAAGCCATATCTCGAAGTTGCTAAAAGTCAACTCCTTAGCGCTTATGCTATTCTTACTTTGATTATGTATGTGCCACATTACTCCGCATTCCAGACTCTTCTTCTCCTTCTCCTACTGAAGTATCATCCACTATGTACTCTGAACATCAATCGACTGTAGTCGAAGTTGTGGAAAAAATTATAGAGGTGGAAGGATTGGTTTTGTTAGAACAGACGGCAGGAAATGCACCCATTGTGGGAAATATGACCACACTAAAGATTAATATTTTAAAATCCATGGCATACCGGATTGGGTTAAGGCTAATCAAGCCTCAATAAGTGATACAAAGGAGGACCAATCTACCCCACCAAAAGAAAAAAAACCCAACAATGATGAGTATGACTTATTCCAAAAAATGAAAACAGTGTTGGTTTCTCCTCCAAGTTCCTTCTCAACTGCTGCTGCCACCACCGCTTCAGGTATGCTCTCTACCACTCCGTCCTCTTCATCTTGGATAATTGACTCAGATGTCTCCTAGCATCTCACAGGTAACAAAAATTTACTCCACTCAATTTCTCCTTGTCTCTCGAATAAATTGGTTACCATAGCTAACAGCTCCCAAACTAAAGTTCTCGGGAAAGGATCCACCTCTATTACACCATCAATTTCGCTCACATATATTCTTTTGTTCCTAATTTTTCCTTGAATATTTTATCTGTTAGTCAGCTAACACAACATTTTAATTGCTCAATTAACTTCTCACCCATTTCCTATGTGTTTCAAATATCTTACAATGAAGCAAGTGATTGGTGGAGGCCGTGAACAAGGGGCTCTACTACCTAGACGTGCCTCAGATAAATGTCGTCTCAACCAAGGAAACAGAGACAAGTCTATGGCACAATTGGTTGAGACATCCATCCACACAATCTCTTCATCTTCTTTTTCCTACCTTTAAGGATATTGTTGGAATATATGATGTAATTAGGGTGGCACTGATGTACATTTTCTGTCTCTTGTTCACTTTTATTAGGGTGAAGGGTAAACTTGTATTATTGGTAGTTTTGATACCTATAAATATACCGTATAGGGGAGGGTTTAGATCAAGTCCATAACCTCTTCTTCCTCTTGTTTTATCTCAATGAGTCCTTTCTCTTTTTCTCTATGAGCTAAATCCATGGAGTCCTGAAAATCAACATGGTATCAGAGCAAGTACTCATATGTATCTTCCTCATTACCCTTTACCCATTAGTTATTTGACAACCTTCCTCCTACCATCCTTTTATTTGACTCTCACTTACCCCTATTGGCCAACCCTATTGGAGCATTGCTTTGGTTTGTCCTTTTTATTTATATGGGTGTTTTAAGTCCATTGAAACCTTTTATTTGTACCCGTGGGTCTTTTATCGTCGTCTTGTGAATGATAGGTATTACCCACTTTAGTCATTATTTTTATTTTATTCATTCAAAATCCTTCGAGTTTGGTTTCGACTTATGTTTTATCACCCATTTTTACCTTTGGAGAGTTTGTGTCCAGTTTCGTACTTATCCTTGGGACACCGTGATGGAGGAGATTATTACTACATTTATGTTATTTGGTTCAAGCTAGGATCACTACCATTACCTCCCAGCTTGAGGAGGGGTGTCGGAATATATGATGTAATTAGTGGCAGTGATGTAATTTCTTTTTATTTTCTGTCTCTTCTTCACTCTTATTAGGGTGAAGGGTATACTTTTAAATTTTGATACCTATAAATATACCTTATGGGGGAGGGTTTGGATCAAGTCCATAACCTCTTATTCTTCTTGTTTTCTCTCAATGAGTCCTTTCTCTTTTTCTCCATGAGCTAAATCTATGGAGTCCTAAAAATCAATAGATATGTCAAAGTTAAATTGTGAAGTGTGTCAACTAAGTAAACATGAGAGGATCACATACTTACCTCATCCAGAACTTAAAAGTGTTGCTCCTTTTTTTTTATCCACACAAATGTACGGGGACCCTTGAGTGTCTCAAACATTTTAGGAGTCAAGTACTTTATTACGTTTATTGATGATTTTACTCGTACCACATGGCTTTTTTTTTAAAGAGCGGTATGAAATACCATCCATTTTTAAATCCTTTCATGTTATGGTTGTCACTCAATTTGGTCAGAAAATCAAAGTACTTAGGTCTGATAATGCCAAATAATATACTTCCAGAGATCTTGACTATTTTTATCAAGAGAATGGCATTATCCATCAAACATCTTGTGCCTACCTCCCAACAAAATGATGTAGCAAAATGGAAGAATCATCACCTTCTTGAGGTAGCTCGCAACTTATTGTATACCATGAAAGTCTCATACTTTTATTGGCTACATGTCATCCTTACTGCATGATTTCTTATAAATAGGCTATCGTCTTCCGTTCTCAATCATAAATCTCCATATTCCTTATTGTTTCCACATGGTGATCCTTTTTCGCTTCCCTTGAAAGTCTTCGGTTATACATGTTTTGTTCATATTATCTCCCCATAACATAGTAAACTTGATCCAAAATTTGTCAAGTGTATTTTCTTAGGATACTCTAGCACACAGAAGGGTTAAATTTGTTAAACTCCCACTCTCCAAAAGTTACTTGTGCCCAAAGAAGCAACTTTTTTTTTTAAGATTCTTCATACTACTCTGACAATGCTCCTTCAGGTCTCTATTATGTACCAGCCTCTCCTCGACCGGTTGTGCCACTTACTATGGAAACAGTTCACCCCCCTGAAGCGCTAGTTGACACCACACCTACAGAGTTTGTAGATCCTATCAAGATAAGTCCATCTTCTCTTGTTCTTTCTGGACCACAATATGATACTCGACCCATTGCCTTAAGAAAATAACCCAAAACTTGCACTAGGCCTTCTACTTCTTCCCCTCAAGGTGGGAGGTAATGGCAGTGATCTTAGCTTGAACCAAATAACATAGATGTAGTAATAAGCTCCTCCATCATGGTGTCTCAACCCGATCACCGACTCTCAAAGTTAGAAATGGGTGATAAAACATAAGTCGAAACCAAACTCAAAGGATTTTGAACAAATATAGTGATAATAATCACTAAAGTAGGTAATACCTGTCATTCACAAAACGACAATTAAAGACCCACGTGTATATATAAAAAGTTTCAATGGACTTTAAAACACACACACACACACACACACACACACACACACACACACACACAAACACACACACACACACACACAAACACACACACATATCTATATATATAGAAGTAAACCAACCGAAGCAACACACCAGAGGTTGGCGCAAAGGGGTATGTGAGAGTCAAATAAAGGATAGTAGGAGAAAATTTACCAAATAACCAATGGGTAATGGGTAAAGAAGAAGATAAGATGATGAGACCACAATGTGCTTTATTTTTCTAAGAAGTTCAAATTCTGCATCAGACAGTCAGTAAATAATGAACCCAAGGCAAATAGCCGAGGAGCTCTTCTTCAGAAATAATGTCTCAATCAAAGAGACCCTAAACCCTATAGCGGAAATGGGCCAATGCCCAAATAACTTGTACCAAATTTGCAGTAGTATAGCAGTAGATAACCGATAAATAATGAAAGTCCTTAAGAGTAATAAGGACACATGAAATAGTTTGCAGGGAGTCCATCAGTAAATAAGGAAGTTGCACAAAATAGTATGTTGGAACCGAGTAGTAATCCAAGATAATAATTCAGCCAGATATAGATAACCGAGTCACATAAGAAATATCTATAGAACACGGGACCTGAACACATATAACCGAGGCAGAAAACAAGTAGGCTGAGTCAGTTGACCCGAACCGAGTTAACTCGGCATAACATAAGCAACCTCGGTTCAATAGGTTCACTGGGTTAACTAGGCCCAGTCCGGGTTGGGCTGAATCAGCGCTGCATTAAATATTTCCTAATTTAAGAAAATATAATTCAGCTACAATGATCTTCTTCCCCTACTCTAAAGTTGTAATGGACTCGGTGGAAACAACCTTCGTCTTGAAACGACAACTCAGTGGTGCTGGTGATTGCTGAGCACAACACAGAACCAAGTCGTCTTCCAAAAACGACAACAAGATGGCAGAGAAATAATTCGGCCCAACTTGGTATGGAAGGGATAGCGAAGAACAACAACTTTTGAAAAATAGCAGAGATGACAACCTTCCGAGCAGAGATGACAGCCAACCTGACAAATCAGAGAAAAAAAATAGAAAGATACTCTCGAAGGCTCGACGGATTTATTAAAATGGAAATAGAGTCTTCTTCTTCCCCACGGCGTCGAATAGATCGGAATTAGAACCAGCTCAGTAAATCAGTTGGCCAAAACTCGGAATAGATAGCAACGCAGTAGCGAAACACCATGAAAATTCATTCAATCCATTTTTAGCAATGATACGAGCCAGATAAGGAAAAAACACCAACAAAGGATCAATTGTTCCAACTGTAGCTTGTTGTCATCGTGATACGATGATAATGGAAATTTTCCAGTTCAACGAAGATACGAGATTAATAGGCCAACTCAGGAATGCTCCTTCCAGAAATAAACTCGATGCCATTCCTTACTAGAATTGGAACTTTCTGTAATTAATAGCCATATTATTTTCGAAGATAGTAAGCAGACAGAGTCAAGCAACGAAGGTGACAGCATAACAAAGATTACAAAGATTAAATAGTAGAGTCATCTTCTTCGGCAACAACAACGAGAGTCTTCCAGGAAATAGAACAACTACAACAGATTTCTCGGAAGAGGCAACAGTGAGCGATTTCGAACTGCAATCACGGTAGTAGATTTTTGAGAAGATCGGAGACATCAATCAAGATTTCCAAAGTTGATTCTCAGAATAAAACTCCGTCAATATATAATATAGAATATTAAAAGCTCCGTATAGAGGTGAAAATGTAAAGTAAACAATGGGTATAGGGACTGAAAAGAGAAAGAAAAAAAATAGATACAAACCTAAACTGCTAGAGATAACAGATTAGAAAAGTATCACATTATCACTATGAGTTGACCGAGTCAACTCATGGAACCTGCTCTGATACCATGTTAAATTTATGAAAAAGAGAAAAACTTCATTGACTTGATGTAATCAAAGTACATGAACCCATATTTATAATAGAGGACAGAAGTAAATTCCAATTACAATTAAACTACCTTTGTCCCAATTACATCCAAACTCTAATACTTAAAGATAAGTCCTAGCATCATTAACTAACTCACCATAACTAAAACACCTTTAAACTGAAACTCTTCAGTGAGACCTCCTTCCATAATAATTTTGGCTCTGTAAGACTTCTTATTGTGAAAGTCATGTAAGACTCTTCCCTATTTGCTCTTCAACACGTCACAAGTGTATGGTAGTATTGTTATGGTCATGGGGTTAAGTGTTGACTTTTCACTACCTACCATGCCAGTTTTTTGAGTAGTATTGGCTGGGTGCTTAACATTTGGTATCAGAGCTATACCGCCATTGCGATTTCGAATCCATGAGGGGGCGACCTAGAGACCTGTGTAGTGCAAAAGGGCGGTCCGGGTCGCTAGAGTGGGCCACCGTGGACGTCGACTCATAACGGTGGGAGTATTGTTATGATCCTAGGGTTAAGTACTTGGCTTTCTGCTATCTACCAGGCCGGTCTTTTGGGTAGTATTGACTAGGTGCTTAATATTTGGTATCAAAGTTATACCGTTGTTGCGAGTTTGAATCCCTGAGGGGGCAAAATAGAGGGGGCGACCAAGAGACCTATGTAGCGTAAAAATGCAGTCTAGGTCGCTAGAGTGGGCCGCCGTGGTTGTTGGCTCATAACGGTGGGATTATTGTTATGGTCTTGGGGTTAAGTACTTGACTTTCTTCTACCTACCAGGTCGGTCTTATGGGTAGTATTGGCTAGGTGCTTAACATAGTAATCTTGAGAATATCATTCTTGTTACCCATATATTCTTCAGCCATAAGAGGCAATTCAAGGGTGATAAAGTACTCAAATTTGAAGTAGCCTAAGTAAGCTGCTTAGAGATTCAAGACCAGCCAAGGCTAGCTCAGTAGATGGGAGGAGACCCGAGCCTATCAAGTCTTTAGGCAAGGAGGGAACCCACTTAGGCCAATCAACTTGCTGGCCAAAAAATTATATAATTAATTCTCTAGTCTTCCTTGTAGAGAATAGCAAAAATCAATCAATAAGCATTAGATCAAGTAAGGTAAGGTAGAAATTTCGAATTAGATCTTTCCAAGATCATTCCAAAAATATATTTGACTCTAGCTTGGGGGTAAAGCAATATATATTCAGTTCCAAGACCAATCAGCCACCTCGTAGCTTTCAAAAAAATCTCCAAAAAAACACAAAACCGAGTTGAGTTCTTCAAATAACTCGAAAAATGGAGAAGCTTAGCATAGAAGCTAAGTAATTAGATTTATGAAATTCAATAGATAAAAACATCTCAAAATAGGCTCAAGAAATCTACTTCAGGATTTATTTCAACCATCGTACAAAATCTTGAAGTAGATTTCTTGTCATCCGAGGATTCGGCCCAGTCTGCATCTGAGAATCCTTCGATGTTGAAGTGACCATGATTTTTATAGAGAAGCCCTCTTCCTATAGCTCCTTTTAGATATCGTAATATCCTTTCAAGTGCTTGCCAATGACTAAGTTATGGTTTGTGCATGTATTGACTCACTACACTTATTGTATATGATATATTTGGCCTTGTTACACATAGGTAAATAAGTCTTCCCGCTAGTCTCTGATATTTCCTGATATCTACATCTTCTCTAGTACCTGCAGATAATTTTGTATTTGAGTCCATAGGAGTGTCTACTAGTTTGCATCCCAGTATTCATGTCTCCTCCTATAGATCAAGAGCATACTTCCTTTGGGATAGCACAATCCCATGTCTGGATTGTAATACTTCAATACCTAAAATATATTTGAGTAGTCCAAGATTCTTTATCGTGAATTCAGCACATATTTTTTATTTTGTTTCCTAGATGCCCTCGGAATCACTACCAGTTAAAATGATATCATCAACATATACTGCCAGAATTACCTTGCCTCTAGGTGCGTTTTTAATAAAAATTGAGTGATCTCCAGAGCATTTGTAAAATCCTGCCTGTATGACGGCTTGACTAAATTTCTCAAACCATGCAAGAGGGGATTTTTTTAGACCATACAAAGATTTTTTTAGTCGACATACTGACTCCCTCTCAACCACATACCCAGGTGGTTGTTGCATATAAATTTCTTCTTTGATGTCCCCATTAGGAAAGGCATTTTTCACATCAAGTTGATATACCTACCAGGAAGAGTTAGTTGCCAGAGATAATAACACACGTACCGAGTTCATTTTTGCCACTGGAGGGAAGGTCAATTCCATAACATTGTGTATAGCCCTTAGCCACGAGGCAAGCCTTCAGCCGAGTGATAGAGCCATTCGGATTGTGTTTCACAATAAACACCCATTTGTAACCGACGGGTTTCTTATCTAATGGAAGTGGGACTAGAGCCCATGTATGATTTTCATAAAGTGCCTGCATTTCTTCATCCATTGCTGCCTTCCAACTTGGATGTTTGAGAGTCTCCTGATAGGATTGTGGTACAAATATGGAAAGAATATCAGAGAGGAATTGACAACATGTAGGGGACAGACGATGATGAGACACAAAATTTGATATGGGATGAGAAGTAGAGGGTATGGTGCATGATCTGGGTTCTTTTCTTTGTGCGATAGGACGAGTATCATATTGTGGGCCAAAAACAACTGGAGAAGATGGACTTACCTCGGTGGGATCCATAAACTCAGTAGGTGTGGTGTCAGCCGGTATTTATGGGGGCTGAGAAGTTTTAGTAGCACAAGGCACAATCAGTCGTGGAGAACTTGGTACTGAAGATAAACCTGGAGGAGCATTGTCAGAATAGTATGGAGAGTCTTCAAAAAATGTGATATCCCTAGACACAAGTAAATACTGAAGAGTGGGATTATAATAAACATAACCCTTATGTGTACGAGAGTATCCTAGAAAGATACACTTGATAGATTTAGGATCAAGTTTACTGTGTTATGGGGAGGAAATATGGACAAAACATTGACACCCAAAGATTTTCAGGGGTAGTGAAAATGGATCATCATTTGGTAACAATATAAAGTAAGGAGATTTATTACCAAGAATGGAAGATGGAAGACGATTTATAAGAAAGCATGCGGTAAGGATTGCATGAGGCCAATAAAAGTATGAAACTTTCATGGCATATAATAAACCTCGAGCTACCTCATGAATATAATAATTTTTCCGTTCGGCTACACCATTTTTTTAAGAGTGTAGGCACATGATGTTTGATGGATAATGCCATTATCTTGACAAAAAAGAGTCAAGTTCTTTGGAAATGTATTCTTTGGCATTATCAGACCGGAGTATTTTTATGTTTTGACCAAACTGAGTGAGTACCATAACATGAAAAGACTTAAAAATCAATGGTATCTCATAACACTTCTTAAATAGAAACAACCAAGTGGTATGAGTGAAGTCATCAATAAATGTAATAAAATACCTGACTTGAGAAATATTTGAGATGCACAAGGGTCCCCATACATCGGTATGAATTAATGAAAATAGAGTAATAATTTTGACTTCTGGACGAGGTGAGTATGTACTCCTTTGATGTTTACTCAGTTGACAAACTTCACAATTAAACTCGAACCTGACTTTAAGAGTAGGAAACATATAATGAAGAGATTGTGAAGATGGATGTCCCAACCGGTTGTGCCATAGCCTTGTCTCATTTTCACTAAAGGAAATAATATTTATTTTTGGCACATCCAGGTAGTATGGCCCCCTTGTTCACGGTCTCCACCAATCACTTGCTTCGTTATAAGATCCTGAAATACACACGAAGTGGGTGAGAAGGTGATAGAGCAATTAAAATACTTTGTCAGTTGACTAACAGATAACAAATTCAAAGGGAAGATAGGAACAAATAGAATATCAGTGAGAGGAAGTGATGGTGTAACGAAAGTGGATCCTTTCCCTTGAACCTTGGTTTGAGAACCGTCAGCTATGGTAATAAACTTATGTGAAAGACACGGAAATACAGAATGTAATAAATGTCTGTTACCTGTAAGATGCTCGGAGGCTCCTGAGTCAATTATCCAGGATGAAGATGAGGCAGATAACATACCTGAAACAGTGGTGGTAGCGGTATTTAATGAGGAACTTGGATAAGAACCCATCATTTTCTTAAACAACTCATATTCTTCATCAGTAAAAATTTTCTTTTTAGTTGATTTTGTGGGCTGATCCTCCTTTGTATCACCTACCAAGGCTTGATTAGCGTTTGTCAAGTCTGAGTTGTCGATGTCATTATAACATATTTCTCCATAGTGACCATTTTTTCCACAGTAACTCCTTTCCTTGTAATAGCACGTATTGATAGTGTGGCCATATCTCCCACAATGAGTGCATTCTTTCCATAATTTTTCCATGCTTTTGATTAGCCAACTAATCACAATGGTATCATTTTTTAACCATTTGTTTAAAAAAATGTCTTCTTGATCAATAGGTGGTCCACGGTTGGTGAGATGACCAAGAAAGTCCTTTGTTATAAGAACCTCCAAACCGATGTGGACCAACTCATAAAATTTGATACCCTTCGTAAGCACGACTCGAAATTTTTTTATCTCCGGCTGGATTATTATTGAAAAATTGATAGATTATTCCTTGGTCAACATTTTATTTGGTCTAGATATGTGCATTGGATTATTTCATGGGTCATTTTACAAGGATTATTTTGGGTCGTGTTAAATGGGCCCAAGCCAAACCCATTTCAACTGCTGCTATTGTTTCTCTTTTGACGAGACATTATTATTGAAGAAGAAGTAGCCTCATACCATTATTTATTGTCAACCCCGTCAAAAATATCAAATTGTTTTTGGTTGGGAGTCCATGACGGAGGAACTTTATCCCCATAAAAATATCAAATTTATTTGTGGTTGGGAGTCCATGATGGAGGAAATTCACCCTCGTCAAAAATATCATATTTTTGTGGTTGGGCATCCATGACGGAGGAACTTCATCCCCGTCAAAAATATTAAAATTTTTGTGGTCAGAAGTCCATGACGAAGGAACTTCATCCCCATAAAAATATTAAATTTTTGTGGTTGAAAGTCCATGACGAAGGAACTAATTTATGTTACTTCCCCCATTAATATCATTTTTTACTCTCAAAACTCTACCACTTGAGAGTTGTTGTCCTGTGGAGGGACACAGTGGTGGAGGTGGACACTTCAGAGCAATATCTTAGCGGCTAGGAGTGATTTACTCTCACTAATATTATACCAACTGGGCCTCATGAACGAGAGCATCAGCGTGAGGGGGAGTGTTGGAAGATGAAGCCATATTACTCAAGAAAGATTTTATACATTATTTACAGCAAGCTCGGAGTTCATGCTGTTCTCTCACCCCCAACTTGAGGGGGAGTGTTGGAAGACAAGGCCCAAGCCCACACGACCAAGGAAGGCCGACATATCATAGTGTATAACAAGATGGGCCCAAACCCATAAGACCAAGAAAGACCCATGGATCCAAGAGAAATAGAAGATGGGCTCAAGGCCTACAAATCAAGGAGAAGGCCCATAGGCCCACATACATTGATGGCAGGATGGTAAATAAAGGGTCATCTCATAGAGATGGAATTCATGTAATTAAATTAAAGTTCTAGGGTTAAAACCCTAAACCATAAGTTCAGGGGTATTATTGTAATATAGTAGTTCCATAAATCTATAATAGAGCTTCAGGGGGAGGGTAAGGAATAATCAATTCCATGACCCTTCTACCTCATGTTTTCTCCTAATGGGTTTCTTTTCCTTTTTCTCCATGAGATAAATTCATGGAGTCCTGAAAATCAACAGTGGTAATTCTGAATATACCACCTTTGCTCCTCTCATTTTCTTTAGCCATAATAGTCACTTCAATAAAAATAATTCTCCAAAAAATGCTAATCAAAATATCCTAGTATTCTTTCAAACAACTTGGTGCATGGAGAAATTTAGCATTGACACTAAATAATCATTATTCTGATTTTTTTTTGAGTAAATAACCACTCATAATAGACTCAATATCAATCTTCTATATCAAGGTAATCTTGTTCCCACAAAAATTTTTTTTTCAACAATCTGATCATGGACTGGTCTCGGTTAACAAAAATTCCAAACCGACATAACTATTTTGATAGCTTCTTCTAGATCGAGAGGCATTCATATCCACAATCTCATAAGTTGAAAAACATTCACATACTCATCTTTAAATCATCTTCTAAGTTTGGAAACCATAAACATGAAGTAATAAAAAAATAATGAAGAAACTTATCTCACGTTGTTTTATCTTCCTTCACAAGTAGCCTTCTATGAGTGGTGTTGATCATATCTTCTTAGAGCATTCCTTATGATGTAGGGACCCTAAATTTAATACTTTGATACGATGTTGAATTTAAGATCCCTTTTCAAATATTCCGAACAAGGGAAGAGAGAAAGAAAAAGGAGAAAAAGGGAAAAAGGCTCAAGAGGAATAACGTGAGTGCCAAGCAAAGAGAGAGAGATTTACTCGAGAGAGAATTGTAGAACTTGATTAATTCCGAATTACAACACCTCTTTTTATAGTAGAGGAAGTGATAGAGTCCTTATATACTTAACCTTTAAATCTCCTAATTACATTCCAACTCTAACTCTTAAAGATAACTCTATCATGAAAGGATAACACAATCTAATAGAGTTCTAATATAAGTTGAACTATAGCTCTTCTTCAAGAACGTGGACATAAGGGAGGAGGTCAGCTCGTGGTCTTATCCTTGTGAGTCCCACGTGATCTTCTAGCTCATATTGATAAGATTCTAGCTCATGGTATCATTGTGGGTCTCACGTGATCTTCAAGTCTTATAACTCATTTCATTTTGTGTTTCTTATCTTCTTAACTCGTGCTAGCTTAGATGAGGACTCCTCTTGGCATCCCACATCCTCATGGTGGGTCCCACCAACTCGTGCACCATGGTGGGCCCACATTGTAATAGCTAATTTGGAGATATTATTAATAATGGTGTGGGACAATGTACCACCAAACTCATGTGGCTGAAAGAAGATCACATCCATTAATTGTAATCACTTTGTCTAGAACTTACATAATTACTCTACTAACCTCAAATTTGAATAATTCATGTGAAGAATAAAATCATAATGATGACAAAAAACTGGTTAGCGTTCTCCTAGATAAGGCAAAATCTTGTTAAAAGCAAAAAAAAAATCATATTGAAGCCATCTACCTGATTAATCAATGAGACCAAAGCAAAGAAACTCCACATTTTCTAACGAGTAAAATAAATAGATAGCCTAAAAATTGATTGAATAATTTCATATATACTTCTTCATCTAATAAGATTAACAAACCACTGGAGTAATAGAATCCCCTCAACCTTGAATTTAATTCTCTAAAATCAAATCAGAAAAATGAGAAAAAAATGGAGAGAGATTGGGAGATAAGAGTTTGTTCTTTCAAGGAAGGAGCTCTCACACGTAGGGTGAATAGAGATGATTGAACATGTTGAAGACTAATAAGGATTCACAAGAAGGGGAAGGGGAGGGGGGTTCCAAAGACATCATAACAGATAAATTTTCTTCGAGTACAAAAGATACTTATTAATGACACATATTTAAGCTATCCCGATACATCCCACAACTTATTTTCTAACAAAAATCACATATGTGTTATCCTTTTGATACTAAGGAAACAATAGGGGTATCCAAAAGATTTTTTTTTTATCATTTATCAAGTTGTGAGAGAAATGGTGATACATCTTGACATACAATATATAATGAAAAAATGTAACATGGACTTCATGAGTTAGTTCCACCCAAATCAGGTGTACATGTTTTCTAACTAACGAATAAATGCCCAAGGGCCAACATATAAACACAAGAGAGCTCAAGGGAAGAAGAGAAGAGAGGAACTTTAGCTCTTAGGAGGGATGAGAGTAGAAACCAAGGGAGAGAAACAAGAAGAAAAAAGAGAGAGTTATAAGGATGAATTTGAGCCCAAAGGAAGAGGCTTGAATGTTCTACCACATGCCTTGAGGTTGTATTTATTGTTGTAGGAAGGTGTTTATAATTACTATAATACCCTTAGGTCTACATGATTCAAAAGGAAAAAGACATAAGAAGACATACATCAGTTTGCATAATTATAATTCTAAGCCATGTCTTTGAAAATTCTCTTTATTTACTTTCCATGCCACCCCTACACATGGGAGTGTTGTTTAACACTCCTCTCAAGCTGGTGTTTGTAACTCCACTTAAAAAATAATTTTGGTAAAAAAACTTGTGTGCTTGAGAATAAATTCCAATCTTGTGTGGCTTAAAAAACATTGATCGCCTTGCTTTGATTCATCTTCTTCTTGTTCACATCTTTCTTGTAGTCTTCATCTTGTCTTCATCTTGTCTCTCCTTACTTGGATATTCTAGTCACATAAAATTTAATTACCACAACACATGGAATTTTTCGTTATTGGTTACCTCTTCCTTGTACGTCTTCTAAACATGGACAACAACACTAAATTTCTAATTTGAATTCTTACATATAAAGAAAATAAGAAGAGAACGTACATCAAATCAATAAAGTAATGAATGTGACTAAACTTCATTCAACTTGTAGAATCCTTCATGGCAGATTTTGTTACCTACCTCATCCTTCATACTTCTCCTTCTATTCTCCCCCTCAAGCTAGAGGTAATGGCAACGATCCCCAACTTGAAACAAAAAAATTAGTTGTAGTACTTATCTCCTTCATCAAGGTGTTCCAAGGATAAATACTCAATCAAACACAAACTCTCAAAAATTAAAAAAGCATGGGTGATAAAGCAAGATTCTAAATCAACCACAAAGGATTTAAAAAAATAGTAATAATAATCACTAAAAAGGGTAATGCCTATCATTCAAAAGATGACGACAAAAATCCAAAGAGTACCAATAAAAAAAGTCTCAATGGGCTTAAAAACACCCATATATAAAAAAAGAGAACCAACCAAAGCAATGCACCAAGGGGTTAGCCTAAGAGGGTAAATGAGAGTAAAAAAATGATGGTAGGAGAAAGACAACTAAGTAAAATGGTAATAGAGGATTAATGGAAGAGAAAATAACCACCACCATAATAAGGAGACTATAATGGTAGTACTGAAATAAGTTAAGAAATTTGACCAAGTATGATTCAAGAAGGAGATAAAAAATAATTCCTCTATTAACATGAAGATTGAGAAAACTTTTAAAAAATTCTCCAAAAAAAATATTTTGAGATGGAACATAATAATGAAAACTTTTTAAACGTAGACTTCTCTTTTAATACAACTTTACCATTTTGGAAAGAAAATATTAAAAAGATAAATTCTGGAATGAGGGAGATTTCGGACACTAATATTTGGAATCTAGAATTATGCAGACTTTCTAATTCAAAATTTTCAAACTTTGTCAAAAAAAGGAAACTAAACTCATATGGGGAAAAACTTCTCTTAAGGAAATTAATGTGATATGAGATCAAAGAAAGAAAACTTTTAGTAAGGTAATATACTCAAGTTGATAAAAATATTGATTAGATTTTGAAAATAAATATGAAACTTAACCAACATTAGCAACTCAAAAAGTGAAGAAAAAAATCAGCTTAAATTTGGATTTTTGCATCCAACAAGATACTAACATGACATTTGATTCTTCTAATGTGGATATCTCTCTACAAATATCAAATTGAGAAATAGTTTATTGTGATAGAAAGTAGACTTACATTGCTTTCTTTTGAGATATAATTTTCAATATAAGTTTTCAATCACATTTATACAAACCGTTCAGAAAGTTGAGGCTTCTTACTACTACATGAAACTTTTCTGTTACTTGACTTTTGCTGCTTCAGATATTGATTTATCTTTGTAGAAAAATCTGATTTTAACTATTCTTTTTGAGTTGGAAACTAGACCCAACTATATTTCCAGAGATATATAATTTTCTATATGAAACATAAGGTAAGAGAGTGAAACATCCAATAAAAAATAGGAATTGGGAAAGAAGACTAATGGGAAAAATGAGAAAGTCCCTTTTTTTCATTTTATTCGTCTTCCTCCTCCCTTTCTTCTCCATATTCTTCTCCTTTTTCCATCTCAAATCTTTGCCTACTCTGATTCCATGTTGATTTTTAGACAAGAGAGCTCAAGGGAAGAAGAGAAGAGAGGAACTCTAGCTCTCAAGAGAGAGGAGAGAAGAATCATAGGGAGAAAAATAAGATGAAAAATTAGAGAGGTGTAAGGACAAATTTGAGGTAAGAGGAAGAAACTTGAATGCTCTAACCCATGCCTTGAGGTTGTATTTATAGTTATAGGAAGGAGTTTACAATGACTTCAATAACCTTAGGGCTACACGATTGAAAAGAAAAAAGATATAAGAGGATATACACCAGCTTGCATAATTACAATTTTATGTCATCTCTATCAAAATTCTTCTTATTTACAAGTCATGTTACCCCTACACACGTGATTGTCCTATAACACAAATGAGTAAGTTCTTCTAAAATGGTGAACATTTATTCGTTAGGTGAGTAAAATCCATTTGTGAGTTGGTCTAATGCCCATCCCAAAATGATTAACCAAGTTTGGAAATCTCTTGCCCAACTTATCAACTCATGATCTTCTTTTGTAGATCTGCACGTGGACAGTTTGGGGTACCCACTCTGAAACTATGTAAAGGTTGGTCCAAGGTTCATCCCAAAATGACTCGATGTTAAAAAGTTTCTTTCTGAACTAATAAACTCAAGATCTTAGCTCTCATTAATCCACGTGTGACTATTCTTTACCATTCACATGGTTGGGATTGGAACCTACTCCCACGATGAATGAATCCATATTTTTTTCATAGGTGCACATTTATTGCTTGTTAATTCTAAGAATTAACCTAAGTGAATTCAAATACATTAGAAATATGATCTCTAATAAGTTAAATACAAAAAAATTAAAAATCAGAGAAGTCAACGTACGAGCTTATTGAAGAGGTGGATTCCTTTGAAAAATCACAAGGAGCTCTCCAAATTTAAGGGGAAAAGTCGAGTAAACTGATTCAAATATCCCCCTCGTGGCTGATTTCAACTGTCTCCCACTCGGGCAAGTCCACTTGCATGAATTGATATCAGTAAAACTAAGTTAAATTTAGTTATCATTGGAAATTGATTCCCGTGCTACTAGTTGATTGCATTTTCATCACTAACTGGACAATGAGGCCACCTCAAATTTGGCTCAAACACTTGTGCAAATTAACTCAACCAATAAGCAAATCAACTACCTCTTCTCATGATTTTACTCCCATGCAAGGCTTGAAGTTTCCCTCAATTATTGGACTTGTCCGAGTCAACTCACAAAATTTAAGAGTGGGCTGCCACCGTTTTAGAAGTCAATTTTGGCAGATTTACAGGTACAAGTCCACATGACTGCGGCCACCTTGCCTGTTTTTCTCGTGTTTTTTAATGGCTGCTGTTGGAACTGCACCCTTCTTCCCGTCAACTGTGTGAATATAGCGCGGTAACGGGACTACACTCTTTCTCTTCAACGACCAAAGCAGCTTGACCAATTCCCTGGCGCTAGTACTCGGTCAGGCGGCCTCGACATTAAGAAATGTTCTTGGAAATTAAATGATAAGTAGTTACGTCTGTCCTGTTGATCATTCGACATATTTATATGCCTAATAGGAAGGAGATTACTCGCACTGAACGACCAAGAAACACAGACAAGATCAAGAGCACGGTGGAGACTGAAAAGAAAGGACAGAGATGCCGACCGGAATCTTGGAGGTTCTACTCGTCGATGCGCAGGGCCTCGGAAACACCGATTTTCTAAGTAATTACTTCCCTTCTCTGAATAATTTGAACTCTCGGCTTCATCAAGAGTGAAAATCGACTTTTTCTAGTGTGAGATTATAGGTTCTCTCTAGTCTGTCAATCAAATTGTTATCGCCTTTTCTTTGAACCGTTTCTGTTATGTCCGGTTGCTTTTCTTTTCTTCAAAAATCTTCATAATATACATATAATTCATGGATAGTTTACAGAGATGATCTTTATAATTGAAAGAGAATCCAGTACAGAAATAATGATGGATGTCGAGGACGACCTCTTTCTCCTTCACTTCGGTTTTGTGAAATTGACTTTCTGCAATTGCATTTTCAGACAAGATGGACACTTACGTGCTGATGCAGTACAAAACCCAAGAGCGAAAGAGCAGCGTTGCTCGAGGTGAGTTGCGGTCAGATGAAAACAAATGTTTCAAGCTCGGGTGTCAAACCATCACGAACTATTTAAATGAATTATATGATGTTTTAGATTTTGCCCATCTGGGAGATTCGAAGAACGTCTTCTACATCATCATCTGCAGACTTTCTATAAATTCATTCTAAGCCTCCTATTCTACGATGATGTAGGACAAGGTAGAAATCCCGTTTGGAACGAGAAGTTCACCTTTCGAGTAGATTATCCTGGAGCTGGCAATCAATACAAGCTCTTATTCAAAATCATGGACAGGGACTCCTTCTCCAGGGATGACTTCGTCGGCGAAGCTTCGTAAGAATTTAAACTTTCGGACATTATGTCGATCAATAAAAAAAAAACAAAGTTTCCGGTTCATCGTTGTTGCGATATTTAATCTGAATCAGAGGAATGAATGAAATGCAGGATGTATATAGAAGAATTGTTGGCGCTAGGAGTGGAGCGGGGAAAAGCGGAGCTTCTTCCTGCCAGACTAAGGGTAACTCTTGCCGATAAAACTTACTATGGGGAGATTCGGGTCGGCGTCTCCTTCACTCGAAAGGTACATCGATAATTCTCAGAGACTCAAAGAGGGAATTTTTTAGCAGTTAGGATTTGGAAGCTATTTTATTGATTTCTTCAGTTGAGATAGAAAAACCGAGGGTGACATATTTTCAAAACCATTGTTCAAAAAATCTACCTAGTATTGTGATCGGTTCTGAACACAGTTCTGATCTTGATGAGCTCTTTTTCCTACAAAGAGGGAGTACGATTGCTGGAAAAGGCTGGGATTCCTTTCCCATCGGTGCATAAGGAGAGGAGACGGGGGTGGTCGCCCCTTCTCTTCTTCATTTACCGAACTGTGACATGAAAAAATGTTCAGTTCAACTAGCCGCTTTAATCCGGATTTTACACACTGGAATGGACCTATATTTGTATCAATAATTTTCTATTATGTAATGATATAAAGCAACTTGGAGAATATTATATTTCTTAGTTTAGACAAGTGCTAGTTTAATTATTAAAATTCGGTCGTGGCTTTTGTGGTGAAAACCAGGTTGAAGTAATGAACGATCAAGAGGAATATGGAGGGTGGAAACATAGCGCTTGATGCGGAAGGTTGTCTTGAATTTTCTTCTTTGTATTCATTTGTAAATAGATATCAAGAATCGAGATAGCATTTATATGTTTACTTTAGCCTTGAATAAACAAATTCTTTTGTGATACCCTGTGACATCATAACGGGCATTGGTAACAAATTGATGTAATAAAACATATTTCATGTATTTCATGTATTTTTTAAGAGAGGATAAAACATTATGTAAAGCGTGACATCGAGTATGCTCAAGCTTATTCGATGTAAAGCATGAAACGTTTGTCATTGTAACAAATTGATGTAAACATGTCCTTAGAATTACCACATGAAAAAGCATTGGTAGTCTCCCACTAGATATAGTTTTAACAAAACAAGGATAATCAATTAAAACAACAAACTTCTAAATGTTGTCACATGTCTCTCTCCCATTGCATATAGACCTAGTCAAGGGAAGAGGGAAAAGATAAAAGGAGAAAAAAAGGTGGGGTGGTTGAACCACCTCCACCATATTATAAATAGGGACCCACTGTAGGTGAGGTGGAGAACTTTTGGGAAGAAGAAAATTGTCTAGGAGACGAAAATTCCTAGGGAAGCTCTCCAAGTTTCACTTTATCAAAACTATGTTCATGCAAAAAGAAAAGGCTCTAACTGTGTTTCTAACACTTCAAATCCCAAATCAGCTTGAACCTTTTCAGATTCCTACAGTTAAGATTAATCATCTTTGCTACTACTATGGTATTATCCTTGGAGCCAGTACACATAGTACGAGATCAAACATTATCATCAAGCACCAAGTGGAGGCTAACTACAAAATTAAAGCAACTTAACCAAGGGAATTCAAATATATTCATCAAATTAAGCATGGCTCGAATCAAGTTTGTGCATGGAGATCAAATCAAGGCACTATTGAGAGATGAAACCTCACATTACTTAAATTCTTGCAACTTCTTGTTGTTGTTCTACTCACGATAGTGCCGCTTCACGAATTAGATCCCTCTATATTTTGGCATTTCTTACATACTTGGTGAGACCTCTCTACCTTTCACCTCCTTCTCCACTTGCACATTCTCAATTCAATGGCATCATCAGACGATGGTAAAAGAAATGGAGTTAACACCACTGGCTCAATCCCTACTCACCTAAACACAAGGCTCTTCGAGCCTATTGCTGCCTACCCACATGTATTCAAGCCAATCACTATGCATTTGAGTGCTCATTTATCTCAAAAGAGGGCTCTTGTAGGTGCTTCTTCCATTATCTATGTTGGACTAGTCACTCATGTGAAGACAAAGAATCTCTTCTCAACCAACCTTCTTTCAACCGAAGGAACAATAACTAAAGCATTATCTTCTCTCCAAAAAAGACTCAAGGACGACAAAATTATTCAATTGTAGTGGCAACGTGACTAAAGCATAGACCTCTCAACAACCCATCAAAGGTGAAATTTCATTTCTTAAGCACATCTCTAGTGCTTGCAATGATCAAGCATTTTGAGAAATGTTGCAATGTTGCTTCTCCAAGCAATGAATCGGATCTTTCATTCCCCTCAAAGGTTGTTTCACCCATTGTGTCACCTTTAGTCAAGGTTACTGCTGTTGACCCAGGTGGCTGCTCAAGGGGAGATGAATTGAGATTTTACAATTAAAATTAGGTGCTTATGTGCAAAATTAAAAGCCAATTAAATAATTAACAAGCACTTACCACTATAGAAGACAAAAAGTTTTTTTTTTGTTGTTCCTCTATTGGTAGTCACCACCTAGGAACCCTTGCTCCCGAAATTTTTATAATAACTCTATTAGCTTAAATTTTACATAAAAGAAATTTTAACTCTCTTTTAAGCCACGTATATGCTCTAATACACCATACAAATCTCTCATTGAGATTACATAGCTAGATTCTACCTCTAGCAAACTCTGCTATCTACATTTCTTGCCTCTAGATTAGCCTCTAGAAACAAAAAAAACAAAAATAAAAGGAAAACTTATAACCTTTGATGCACAAGAGATGAGTATTTGGAGCTTGAATTGCTAGTATGCATGGAGAATTTGAGAGAGATGGAAAGTTTTTGCAAGTTTGTGTCTCTATCCACCCAAAATAGATTTGTAAAAGGAATTTCAAATAAAAAATGATTTAATACAATAAATTGCCAATGTTTTGGAGGGGCATTAATAAGTTTCCCCATCAAACTAACTGATTTTTCCCATTTTCAAAAACCAACAAAAAGTGTTAAACGATCGATGGAAAGTTGTGATTGATCAACCATGTAGAACAACTATATTTTTGTGTTCCCCAAGCTTTCCGATCAATCAAGCCATCGATCAGTCAAATTCTCAACTTTTCAAAAATGATCAGTTGATTGATTCAAGTAGGTTGATCGATCATGCTTTATAGGGTTAGCTATGTAGTGTTCTAGATGATGGATCATAGAACAAGGTATGATTAATCATGTTTCATACTTCAATATGGAATTTCTCCATATGATCAATCTGTAAGTTATATTGATCGATCATGTTTTATGTGTTTATGCCAAACTACATTTTGTATGATTGATCAATCCCACCTAGGTTGATCGATAATGCTTTATGCAAGATTTAGAAAAAAAAAATTCAGCATGACCATGATGTAGCTCATGGGTTTTAGAAGTTTAAAATATCGTAGTGTAGTGATTGAACATGATTTTGATAAATGACATGCATTAAAGCTCCAAAGCTCTTATGTACCTTAAAATTAGAGCTTGGGGTTATCCTCTTACATGGCTAGAGTTCTTGAGATATTTCTTTGCAACCTAGACTCTAGTCTTCAAATCTTCATTTCTTTGCTTGCAGGTATTTCTTCA
Organism: Aristolochia californica; assembly: GCF_029961685.1. Classification (NCBI taxonomy): domain Eukaryota; kingdom Viridiplantae; phylum Streptophyta; class Magnoliopsida; order Piperales; family Aristolochiaceae; genus Aristolochia; species Aristolochia californica. The sequence continues at coordinate 27,515,292 of NW_027181771.1, forward strand.
AGATGACTTGACACACGATTGAGCTCGAGGTCATGCATTGATGTTTGTTGATTCTTTGTGCAAACTTTAGTCATTGTGGCTCTTGAAGGAATTGCATATGAAGTGCTTGATTGAAAGTAGTACATTCATGGTCAAGTTTTGTTATCATCAATTGCAATGATGACTCAAGCAAAACATAGTTGAGAGGTAGATCACTGAACTCCATCAAGTGATGAAGGAGTGAGAGGAACAAATCTTGGCCAAAGATGCCCAAACTCATAAGTTCATGAACAAGTTATAATTCCTTGTGGCTAATATGAGAGAACCTTCCCATGTGATAGATAAACACAAAGCATCCATGAATACTTCGGCTAATCCATTTCCTAACCATCACGAGATATCTGGAGGGTTTTAGCAAGTTGATGGCAGCACCATTACCATCGAAGCTCTCAGTGAAATCATAAAAAATGTTGTTCAGATTTATCCTCTAGTTGATAGGGGACAAGTATCTTAAGCGAACTTAAGACCCTATAATCAACATATCCAAGTACTCAAGATGTCACTTGGGTATGACCCACCAAAGTTTGAGCAATTCAATTATGATGGAAATCCCAAACAATACACCGCCCACTTCATCGAGAGTTGCAATAATGCCAACAACGATGGATATCTTCTCACGAAGTAGTTCAGGAGATCTATGAAAGAAAAATGCATTTGATTGTTTCATTGAACTTCCATAAAAATTGATTCAAAGTTGGGAGAAATTGTAGCTCAAGTTCTTGAGACAATTTTATGAAACGCAAAGAAAGTGTCCTGTGACTAAGATTGAAATTGACATGTGCATTGGAGAGAGGCATTAAAACTTACTTCACTTAATCAAAACCCAAAGATTTTAAAGTTTTGGCTACAAAGGCACATAACATGGAAATCCTCGTAGAGATCCTTGAAATAAGTCTTAAAGTGTTAAAGAAAGGCTCAACCCCCACATCTCCTCCCCCCACCCCACTATCTAAGGAATCCCATGCCACTAGTATTGTTGCACTTGCCAAAATCATATGTAAATGACAAAAATTAAAAGACATACATTGAAGGAAAGGAAGGAAAAATCTTATCAACTCCGATGTGTCAATGATACTAGAATAACTACTCAAAAATCAAATAGTACAACAACAAAAGCCAAAGAGGATATAGTTGATCAAGTGTTGACTCTCATCTTGATTTTGATGATAGAGGTCCACATTATTAAGTTGTTGAGCCTAATCAACACCTTACATTGAGTCGGTATGCGGATCGACCTTAAGGGTAGTTTGAGAATTTCACTCTTGTATTACGGTTGCCCTAATTTTTCTTTTATATTGGGGGCGCCGCTATTAGGGTTTTATCACCGGAGAAGGATCTTCAATTGCGGCCCAAGAGAGGTTAGAGAAAAAAACCTATAAGTGTGTGTGATTTCTCTTGTAAACTATTTCATCTTCATAGTGAATTACTATAGCGGCGGAAGATAAAACATAGTCTCACCTTGAGGTGAACCTGTATAAATCTTGTGTATTTTTCATGTTTGTTTTCTTCTTCTTCCATGATTATTATTATTGCTCTTGTTAGTTTAGAATTAGGGCATCTAATTCCTAACAAGTGGTATCAGAGTTTCGTTCATGAGTGAAAGCAGTGGCTGGTTGGAGAAGGATCGACACTTGGAATCAACAAGTTTGATGATATGAATTTTGCATTCTGGAGGATGCAGATCAAAGATTATCTATACAGTAAAAACTTGCATTCACCACTTCTGGATATGGAACCAGAAGGTATGAATGATGATTAATAGAATCTCCTTGATAGACAGGTGTTGGGAGTGGTCCGGTTAACACTGTCAAAGAATGTCGCTCATAACGTGACATCGGAGAAAACCACATCGAGGATGATGATGATTCTATCGAATACATATGAGAAGGTTTTCGCAAACAATAAGGTACTTCTCATGAAAAAACTCTTCAATTTAAATATGACAAAAAATACATTAATGGCAATACATTTGAATGAGTTTAGCATGATTGTTAATCAATTGACCTCCGTTCAAATTAAATTTGATGATGAGGTTCGTGCCTTAATTCTTTTGGTGTCTGTGCCAAATTGTTGGGAGCTTATGAGGGTTGTGTTCAACAATTCTGTAGGCAACAAGAAGTTGATATTTAATGATGTTCAGGATATCTTTCTTGCTGAGGAGGTTCGTAAAAAGGACTCCAGGGAATCGTCAACATTTAATTCTGGCTTAAATGTCAATACTTGGGGCAGGAACTTCAAGAGGAATTCCAATAAGGGCAACAATAGATGGAAGTCAAGGAAAGGTAGAAGTAAGTCCAAATTCGGAAGGAATATGGAATGCTGGAATTGTGGCAAGTCTTATCACATAAAGAAGAACTGCAATGCACCAAAGAATGATGAAAAGAAAAAAAATGTTGCAAATGGGGTGACTAAAGAAGTACAAGATGTTTTACTCTTGTCAGTTGATAGCCCTATTAAATCTTGGGTGCTAGATTCAGGAGTTTCTTTTTACACCACTGCGAACCGTGAGATCATGAAGAATTATATTGTTGGAGATCATGGGAAGGTGTATCTTACTGATGGAGAACCTTTGGATATTATCGATATTGGTAATATTAGTTTGAGGATGTCAAACGAGTCAAAGTGGAAAATTCACAAGGAGAGACATGTGCCAAAACTGATGAGTAATCTTATCTCAGTAGGATAGTTTGATGATGAAGGTCATAATGTGACTTTTAATGGTATTGTCTTGAAAGTCACAAAAGGAGTCATGGTTGTTGCATGAGGAGTTAAAATTAGAACTCTTTACATCACTTATAGTTGAAGAGATACGATTGTAGTTGTTGATGTTGTTACTAATTCTGATTTGTGGCATTATGAGCTTGGTCGCATGAGTGAGAAAGGAATGAATGTGCTTCAGTCCAAAGGAAGCTACCAGGGTTGAAAACTGTAAACAACAGTTGTGTGAAGGCTATATTTGGAAAGCAAAAAAAGGTTAGCTTTTCTGAGACTAGAAAGCATCAAAAGACATCAAAATTGGAGTCGATTCACACAGATGTGTGGGGGCCTTCAACTATTAGTTCCCTTGGTGGTTATACTTACTATGTGATATTTATTGATGATGCAAGTAGAAAGGGGTGGGTTTATTTCCTGAAAATGAAGTCTAATATTTTTTATACCTTTAAGAGATGGAGAACAATGGTTGAGAATGAGAAAGATTTGAAGGTGAAGTGTCTGCAATCAGATAATGAAGGAGAATGCATTGATGATGATTTCAAGCAATACTATGTTGATAATGGAATCAAGATGAAGAAGATTATTCCAGGAAAACCTCAACAGAATTGTGTGGTTGAAAGGATGAACATGACTTTGAACGAGCGTACTAGGAGCATGAGATTACATGCGAGAATTCCAAAGATGTTCTGGTCTGAGGCTATTAGCATCGCTCCCTATTTGATCAATAGAGATCCTTCAACACCATTGGATTGCAAACTTGATGTTAGATCTAAAATATATTTTTTTATTGGCTATGGTGTTATCGAGTTTGGTTATCGCTTTTGGGATGACCAAAGTCGTAAGGTATTCGGAACAAGGATGTGATCCTCAAAGAAGTTGTATTTTATACAGACAGGTTAAGAACAGATTCTGAAGCACAAGTAATGAAGTTAAGAAGTTTGAAGTGATTCAATTGAGAGATTTTCTAGTCATTGAGATGGAGAATATTGCTTAGGAAGACCAGGAAAACATACTCCCAGAAGTAAATCAAGACATTCTCGTGACAGAACTCAGAAGATCTACCAAAACTAGTAGACCACCACAGAGATACTGCCCTACATTGAATTATATTTTGTTGATTGATAAAGATGAACCAGAGAGTTATGAGGGAGTCGTGCAAGCTGATAAATGAACCAAGTGGGAGTTGGTCATACGAGATGAGATGGATTCATTGTTATCCAATCAGAAATGGTAGTTGACCAAGTTACTAAAAGGGAAGAAGGCCTTACAGAATAAATGGGTTTACTGAATCAAAGACGAACATGATGGCAACAAACGGTACAAAGAAAGTCTAGTTGAAAAGGGATTTTAACAAAAATAAGGCAATGACTACACTAAGATTTTCTCTTCGGTAGTGAAATTGACTACTATTATAACAATGCTTGGACAAGTGGCAGATGAAGAGCACTTGAGCAATTGGATGTAAAGACAACTTTTCTTCATGGTGATTTGGAGGAAGAAATTTACATGATGCAACCATAGGGTTTCAAAGCACAAGGAAAGAAGAAAATGGTGTGCAAACTTCAAAAGAGCTTGTATGGTCTTAAATAGGTTCCAAGACAGTGGTATAAGAAGTTTGACATCTTCATGAGTAGTATTGGTTTCTTGAGGTGCCAGGTGGATCATTGCCATCATGTGAAGAAGTTTGATGACTCCTACATCATTCTACTGCAATATGTTGATGGCATGTTGATGGTAGGTGATTACAAATAGGAAATAGATAAGTTGAAAAGGGAGTTGTCCATGAAGTTTGCAATGAAGGATTTGGGTACTGCAAAACAAATCCTTAGGATGAGGATTACGAGAGATATTGATGTCTTAGAATTGTCACAAGAAGAATATGTTAAGAAGGTGCTAAGTAGATTTAACATAAATGATGCAAAACCAGTGAGTACTCCTTTGGCTAGTCACTTTAGGCTATCTAAGGAGTAGTTACCTTCTAAAGAACAGGAACGAGCCTACATGGCCAATGTGCCTTATGCTTCTACTATTGGTAGTCTCATGTATGCTAAGGTGTGCACTAGAGCAGACATAGCTCATGCAGTGGGAGTTGTGAGCAGATATATGAGTAATCTAGGTAAACAACATTGGGAAGTAGTGAAGTGGATTCTCAGGTATTTGAGAGGCACTGCAGATTCATCCTTATGTTTCAAAAAGTCAGACTGAGGATTACAGGGTTATGTAGATGCTGACATAGCTGGAGACATTGATGGTAGGAAGAGTACCACTAGATATATATACACACTGGGTGGTACAACATTTAGATGGGTCTAAGTTACAGAAGATAGTTGCTCTTTCCACTATTGAGGCAAAATATGTCATCGTGACCAAAGCCAGTAAAGAGATGGTATGGTTGCAGTCTTTCTTGGAAGAATTAGGTATCAAGCAAGGAAAGAATGTGTTGTATAATGACAGTCAGAGTGCTATTTATTTAGCAAATAACCCTATTTATTATGCTAGAACAAAGCACATACATGTGTACGTTATCACTTCATCAGATCGACTTACTAGGACGGAGTCTTAGCACTTGAGAAGATTCAAGGGAGTCAAAATCCGGCTGATATGTTGACAAAGACTATTATGATCGAGAAATTGAAATTGTGTGCAACATCAGTTGGACTTCTCTCTAAGGTTTGAGAAGTTATTTCCACTGCGGATGAGGCATTGATGATGGATTAGTCTCCAAGTGGGAGATTGTTAATTTGTGGAGCCTATCAATGCCTTACACCGAGTCGGTATTAAGTTTTTATCATCAGAGAAAGATCTTCAATTGCGACCCAAGAGAGGTTAGATAAAAACACTTGTAAGTGTGTACAATTTTCCTTGTAAACTATTTTATCTTCATAGTGGATTAATGCAGCGGTGGAAGATAGGACGTAGTCTCACCTTAAGGCAAACCTGTATAAATCTTGTGTATTTTTCATGCTTGCTTTTTTCTTCTTCTAAGATTATTATTATTACTCTCGTTAGTTTGGAATTAGGGCGTCTAATTCCTAACACACATGACCAAGGAAATGGTCCACATGTCTAAGAGAGGTGCATGATGGTAAATAAGAAGTCATCTCATAAAGATGGTACAAGGATGTAATTAGCCAAGAAGAACATGTCTACTTATGTCTTTTCTTATGTAAAGTTTTTATCCCTAAGGGCATTATAGACATTGTAACACCCTCTAAAAACTATAAATAAAGGTCCTTGGCTTGGGTGTAAAGCATCAAGTTGTCTTCTCTTCTCTCAATTCGTTCAAGCATTCTCTCTTGTCTCTCTCTCTCTCTCCCTTTTCTGTCATCACTAGCCTAACTCTTGCTCTTTCTCTCCTCTCTTCTTCTCTTCTTCTCTTCTTTTCTTCTTCTCTTCTCCTTCTTCCCTCTCTCACTACCTTGATCGAGGTTCATATCAAGGGATCCTAAAATTAACATGGTATCAGAGTATAGGATTTAGAATCCCGACATTGAAGTGATGTTCAAGCTTTTTTAGCGATCAAAGTCTCATGAAGCAAGGAATCAAGTTAAGGGAAAGATAAGTTTTTCTTGATATACATCTTTTACACTCTTTTACAACAAGATTGTCGAGCCCTTGATCTATGTTTTTTGAGTCAAGAAGTGATGATTTTCATATAATGATCATGAAGTTATTCCTTGGTATTTGAAGAAGAAGTTATAATCTTGTTTACTCGGTGTAGAAGTTTTTTTTATCAAGTTTTGTTACTTTCAGGAAGGTTATCATTTTATGTGATGGAAAATTTTTAGAAGACTAAGTTGGTATTCGCATAAGACTAATCTCTATTTCCTATGGTTGAAGGACTGATTTTTGGTCTAGAAATATTTGCTTTAAATCCGGTTTATCCTACTCTTATCAATTTTCTCATATCAAACATGAAGGTTAGTTCTTCTGGTTTAAGGAATGGTTATTTTCAAGACTCCATGGATTTAACTCATGGAGAAATAGAGAGAGATACCCATTGAGAGAAAACAAGAAATAAAAGAGGTTATGGATTTGTTTCCTACCCTCCCCCTGAAGCTCAATTTATAGATCGATAAAATTATAATATTATAATAATACCCTTGGAACTTAAACTTATTACATCAATGCCATCTCTATGAGATAACTATTTATTTACCATCTTGTCATCACTATATGGGCCTATGGACCTTCTCCTTGATATGTGGGCCTTGATCCCATCTTCCACATCTCTTGGATGAGTGGGCATTCCTTGGTCTTATGGGCTTGAACCCCACTTGGATGTGTGGGCCTTCCTTGGTCGTGTGTGCTTGGGCCGATCTTCCAACAAGGAGCATGAACATAAATAATTGGTCATTTTTTGTTTTGAGAATTGCTCTCCTTTCTCTCCCTCTCACATTGGGAACAATAGAAAATGTACTTGCCCAAAGATTTCAAGAAAAAAAAAGGCAAGAAAAACTATTTTTTTTTACTACAAAGTTTGGCGCCATTCATGGAAGGAAACTTCGTTTTTAGAACTTCTTTGGCCAACCACGAATTTTGTGAGACTTTGTTTTTTATTTGGAAAGATTACAAGAGTCTAATTTGATATCTTTGACTATTAAATCAATTAAAGATTTATTTTTTGGGAACTGTTGCCATAATACAGGAAATTTCCCTTATTTATATTTCAAAGTAGTTGATTTGATGAAAGATCTTCTAAAAATCATGATTTGGTAGATAATTTGATGATCACTTTTTTATTAAGAAGGCATGATTTTTTGGCCACCCAAGAGTTTCCTTCATTAAGTGCATGATTAATTGACTAAAGTCAATAATTGAGTTCAAGTTGAAATTGGAAGATTGGGCTCAAATTCTCCCTTGAGCCGAGTTGGTTCAATTGATACTTATTTGAGCTCTTTGATTTGGTTTGGTTAGGCATGGAAATTACTTTCTTCCTTCATCCTTTAGAAGTTTTACTCGCCTCCCATGGCTTAAAAACATAGTGGGAGTAAGAATGATGTTCTTAGGATTACCACCATACCCTTTAGAGGGTTATCTAATTACCTGAGCTAGTCAAAATCGGTGAGGAGAGAGAATCCTTATTACGCGAGACCTGTTAGGTCACCTAACCAAGCTAGGACCACCTATTGAATGAAGAAGATATGAATTACAATAATTGGTTGAAAAATGATACCTTGGAGATTAGTTGGATTATAAACAACAAGGATGACCAAGTAGCTAATAATGCAATCCATTTAAAGACGGCTAAACAAATTTGGGATACATGTCTCAAACTATACTCAAGAACTGAAAGTCCCCAAAAGTTATATGATATTTTACAAAATATAATCATTACCAAACAAAGAGACAACTTACATGAGTACTTGGCAAGATTCAGAGGTCTCATTCTAGAGTGGAAGCTAGCATAGCCTTACTCCATTGATGTCACTATTCAAGAAAAATAAAGGGAGGCCTTAGCAACCTCTATTTGTCTAGCAAACATCAAGACTTACCTTGAGGTTGGCCAAACTTTAACTCTTTAGCTCCTCCGCTATTCCAACATTTGATGATGTATGTGCCACCTTACTCAAAATTCTAGATTCTTCTTTCACCTCTCATAATAAAGTATCATCAACCATGTACTCCGGTAGTAGGGGCATATCTTCCATGAACCGAGGTCGTGGTAGAAGTTTTAGAGGAGGCCGAGGAAGAGGTGGAAGGATTGGTCCATCTAGAACGGAAAACCAGAGATGCACACACTATGAGAAAAGTACTTTTAATTTATGGCTGAATTGATTTGAAACCATGGCATAAAATGATTTTAAAATAGAAAAGATTTCATATCTATCCTTGAATAAGAATACCCATCTTACTCTAGTAAAATCATCAACAAATGTAATAAATTACCAATTTTGAGAAAAGTTTAAAATACTCAAAGGTCCCTCATACATCAAATGAACAAAAGAAAAGGACCCTTGGCTTCAGCTCGAAGAGAGTAAGTAGTTTTTTGGTGTTTTCTCAATTGACACACTTCATAATTTAAACTAGAAAGAGACTTTAAGGAAGGAAACAGGTGTTGAAGTGATGATAATGATGGATGTCCTAATATGGTGTGCCATTGTTTTGCCTCTGTATGAGAGATAGAAGTCATAGTCACTTGAGGCAAATTCTAGTAGAGATCCCCTTTTAATGGCCTTCACCCATTACTTGTTTCATCGCTAGATCCTAAATAAGACATCATTAAGTTGAAGTGTAGGGGTAGTAGAGAAGGACCTCATCCCAAGAACCTTAGTATAGAATCTATTAGCTATGGTAACAAATTTATCTAGGTAGACCTAGAGACAAAGAATGTAAAATATTTTTATTAGATATGAGATGCTCGGAGACTCCAGAGTCAATTATCCAAGATGAAGGAGAGCTAGTGGCAAACATCATACTTGAGACATTAGTAGCAGCAATAGTAGTGGAGGAAGATGTGGATTTGGGCACCATCAAAGTTTTTCAGCCTTTGCAATAACTCAACATCATCATCTGAAATTGTGCATTTTTTCCTTTTTGTGTCTTAGTTTTTTCTTCAATACTTTTCAGTATTATTAACTGATGCCTGATTTACAATAGCCCAATTTGGCTTGCCATGAAGCTTCCAACAAGTATCAACCAGATGATTTAATCCTCCACAATGAGTGCATAATTGATTATCAGTCCTCGAGGAGCTTGAACCAACTCTACCACCTCGTCCTCTATCTCTTCTAGAGTTCTTACTATACCCACTATTGGTTGAAGTAGTACCTCAGTTACTAGAGTACATAACTGAAGATATCTCAGCCTGAGTAGGGGAAGAGGGGTTTGGGATCCGAAGTAATGTGGCACTTACATCACCAAAAGATGGAAGTGCAGTGGAACTGAGCTGTGATTTAGCCACCTCAAGGTATGGCTTAATATTAGCTAGACATATAGCCACCGCTAATGCCTCCACTATTTTTCTTGAACTGAAATATCAGTAAAATAAGGCTAACCAATTTTCCTCTCCTTAATAAGTGCAAATCGAGCTACATACTCAAGCAAATATTCCCTTTGTTTATTATTGAACATAGTCTGAAAGACATCATATAACTTTTGAAAGTTTTCGGTACTGGAATACAATTTGGCACAAGTGTCCCATATTTGCTTCACTATTTCAAGGTGGACCACATTATTTGCGACATGCTCTTCCATGCTTTTAATTAGCCAACTGATAACAAGAGTTTCATTCTTGAACTACTTAGTATAAGGGGTATATTCTTCAACAACGGGTGGAGATGGTCTAGTTAAGTGTCTTAAGAGATCCCGAGTGATAAGGAACCTCTTAATTGATTGAGACAACTTAAATAATTTCATAACCCTCTTAAGGGTATAGGAGTGATCTTATGTAGATCACTTTTACCCGCCATACAATCTTCAACTATCAAATAATAACTAGCCAATGATTATATGCATAATATCAACCAAAAGGATCAAACCAAGGCAATATAAATCAATATAAGTCAACTCGAGCTTAACTAATAAAGAACATCAATTATGTGCTTGATAAAGGGCTAATTAGTCCATGTGTTGGCCCACAACAACCAACCAGGTTTCAAAACTTCCTTAATCAAGAAAGAGTCTTAAAATCAAGTCACAACTCAAGATAACTTGGAAACATTCTAAAAAAGGAAATTTTCCTTCTATGTGCAAAGATCAATTTATGAAACTTTCACAACCTTTTTAATTATTTTTTCTCTTGAAAATTTAGGTAAAAAACTCCTAGAGTTTAAATCAAAATATGAAAGCCTTCAACAAGACAAAATAAGGCAGTTTCCTTTCTCAAAATAATAAAATAATAAAATAATAAAATAAAAATAAAAATTGTTCTCTTGCATCAAATCAAGAAAACAACTCGAGTTCAAAAAGCAAGAGCCAGCAACAACCTTCAATCCTCTAGGAATTTCAATGCATGAAGACTTGGCTATGATCATAAAATACCATGACTACAGTAAAAAAATACCAAACCTTGATCCAGAAACTGAATTTCCAAGGTTTCATAGCATTATCAAATATAGAACAGCATTATCTAACATAAAATTGCTTCTTTTATTGAAGCTTGAATCGATTTGAAGAAACCAAAACAAGTAGTCATAAGCTAATACATAAGATAGAATTAACACTTGATATTTATTCAATCTCAGATAAATCACCCTCGTTTATAGTCCTTCTTTTTGAGACACAAAATAGTAATCACCTCAAAGGAAAAATTAAAGAAAATCTTATATTTTCATGAGCACAAGATGCTCAACTTCGAACCTTGTTCAGCCACAAGACTCCACCAAGAAAATTGATGAATAACCTTGATTAATCAACAACTTAAGTTTGGGATCCTAAAACCATAGCTCTGATACCATATTGGATTTAGGATCCCATGATGTTAAAAGAAGAAAAACTAGATTAAGTAAAGATGGAGCCAAAGAGAAAAGAGAAGAGAAGAGAAAAGAAAGAGAGGAGGAGAAGAAAAAGTGGACGGCTAGGTGAGAGAGATTGACAGATAGAAGGAAGGAGGATTTAAGGTTGTGAGTTACATCCCTAATCCTCCCCTTTAACATCTATTTATCATATTAAAAGTCTTAAAAATTACATCAATGCCCTTTACCCTACGAAGGATAGAAAAGGGACAAGAATTGAAGAAATTTTACATTATCGCCACTATTAAGTAGATTACTTCGTCCAACAAGCAATATTATTTTAAAATAATAATCATTACTATTATAAAATTTATAAATAATTGATAATATTGGTTTTAATTGATAACAAAATTCTATCGATGATATTTTAATAATTTAGATGTTTTAGCTCTTAGTTCTTTTCTCTCCACTTTTATTATTCCAGACATAGCCTAAGTACTAGTGAGGCAGCAAGTGGATTGGTTTAATGCCAAACGACTCCTAATCACCAAATTCATTTAATATAAGTTAATGGATTATATTATTAAGTAGATAATTTTTTTTTACTTGGACTTAGTACGTAGGAAGGTTGGATGAGTCACAAGGAAAACTTAACTAGAATCAATAAATTAAAATAGACTATACTGGATTTTAAAATTTTAAACCCAATCATATCTATAAATATCCGACCTGATCCATAAATAATATATAAGAATTAATTAATTATACATGTAATATATTAAAGACTATGACTATATACCCAAGGTCACTAATATCCAACATTTTAACTAGGCATTTCCTTCCTAATTCAATCAATTTCTAGTTACAGATTGGATGGTTCCTTAGTTGTCTCAATCTCCAAGCCCTAATTAAAGATCTAAAAGCTTTAAAAGACTCCATGGATATGCCCCTACCCTCCAAAGTTGAATCTCCTGAACAACTTCTCTTTAAAGCCCTGGGGACAATCCTTGACGTAACTCTTCCAATAAATACAAAAATATTTATTTTTGTGCCCAGGACGACCTCATTAACCAAACACTAGAAATATTATGAGTGTCTTCTATGGTTCTTTGATCATCACTACTCAAGTTGTAATTAGATTATTTTGGCAACTCTTAGAAGGGTACAATTGCCTTTGTAATTAAATGGAATAGTATTTTATAACCGACTAATTTAAGAAGAAAATAAATCAAATAAACTGAAAAAATGCTTTGCTCCAATTCACATCCGATCTGATCTACATGGAAATTGATCAATTATGGATTCCAAAGTCACCCGATTTAATCTAAAACATCTGCAGATAGATAAAAATGTTAGTTCATAACCTGATTTAATTCACAATAATGAGTGGGTATCGTTTTTTTGCCACGTGTGATTCCATGATACGATGTACAAACCCGTTATGGATACCTAGGCATGTACCTCATTCACTCAGGAAGGAAACAAAGAAATGTCACATTTGGCAGGAAGAAGGATGGTAACGGTCCAAGTAAAAGGAAGATGCTAAAGTCAATTGAAGACCATTCTCTCGTGCTCCTCTTCACCTCTCTCTCCCCACCACCCTTCACATGTTTCTCAACCCTCCATCGTCCTCTCTCCTTTTTACCAAAATACCCTTCTTATTTTTCAGAGAAACATATCTCCCCCTACGTCATGCTATTAAACATAGGTAATCCGACCCTTATGATTTTGACGTGTAGAATTACAAGAATACCCGCATTCAGGTACTTCGTTAATTCCATCTGTAAGTTGTTTTCTCCTAATAATTCAGGGCTAGTTTTGGTATTTCGCTTGTTTACGTAGGCAAATCTTGTGGCCTCATTCAAAGATTCTCGTTTGGCAGTTCCACGCATTTGAACAAACGTATCCGACAGGCGTTTCTATCCGGACACATGATATGTCACGTCCGTACACCTCGCCAACCGAAACCGGAAAACCATGAGAGGGTTCTTCCGGTCATTTCGTGTCTCTCTAAGCCCCTTTCCTCCGCCCTAACTGTGCTATAAATCTCCTGCACCAGGATCTTCGTTTCCCTCACTCGCACTCGTACAGTGATACCCACTCCCGGAGCTGTTGAACGCAGTTCTGGGAACATTCCCATCTGATTCTTTCTCCGTCTCCTTGGTTTATTAATCTTTCCTACCTGAGGGAGATGTCCGGCGTATGGGTGTTCAAAAACGGCGTGGCTCGCCTCATCGCCGACCCATCTAAGGAGTCCCTTGACCAGCACCTGGTCGACTCCGCCCGTGTCCGCCGCCGCCGTGTTCTCGTCTACCTTCCGTGCAACCAAGTTATCTCCTCTTACGCGGAGCTGGAGCAGCGACTCCAGGAGCTTGGGTGGCAGCGCTACGAGGAGGCCGGCTGCCACCGTCCAGACCTCATACAGTTTCACCGCTCGCCATCCTCCATCCATCTCATCTCCCTTCCCAAAAACTTCTCCGAATTCCGCTCCACTCACATGTACGACATCGTCGTCAAGAACCGCTCCTTCTTTGAGGTCCGCGACCAGCCGGCTTAGGCTGCTCTTCTCCACCGTCTATGTTGAGAGAATGTATCACTTGGGGTGTTTGTGCTTGCAGTCTTGCTGCACTTGAAGTCTTAGAGTTTTTAGCCTGTCGTTCTGTTGCAGATTTTCAGTCGAGTTTCACTGTTAACCTACTAGTTCTATAGCTAGATGTTGTGCTCTCTTCTGACGTTATAGCTTGTCTCCAGTTTGTTGAATCTAAGTAACTTAATGAAACAGATCTTTCTATAGTGAATTTCAAGAGATGCATGTTTTCATGGTTTTACATTAATGTTTTTTATTGTCTGATTGCCGAACACTTTCCCTAGGGTCTTTGCTCGGAGAATGAGCACAACCACGTTAAGTACTGTTATTTCAAGCTGTACAAGATGGAAACAACAATCAAAGGGACTGTTTGAAAAAAAGCCAAAATTTCAAAGATATCACGTAAATAACAGAAGCGAAGGAAAAGAAAAAAGAAAAACTCTCGCTCACTGCTTGGTCTCCTTGCACTCCGCATGCAATAAAGAAAAAAGAAAAATTCTCGCTCACTGCTTGGTCTCCTTTCACTCCGCATGCAATCTCACTGACTCTTCCCATTTGATTGATCTGTCAGCGTCAGCACGAGCAAGCAGTTGGAGTACTATACTGATCCAAACAGTGGAAAAGAAAGACATTTCATGGCAATGGCGGAACTGAAAACTCTGAGAAAAGATCGAACGTACGCTAGAAACTGCGCAGGGTGGCAGAATTAGTAGAGAGTACGAAGAAGAAATGACTACTAGAAGACGAGCTGGGTGGGTTGGCAGAGTTAAAGAGTACCAAGCCGAAGATGATGGCTATGATTAGACATCACGAGCATCGTTAAGGTGTCAGTAACGTTGGACAGAAGTCAGTTGACCTGGTCAAACTTGACAAGATTATACTCTACGCGGAAAATAAGACTTGCACTGAACTGGACATTTCTAAACTCTAATGGTGAAACGAGCCGATCAGAAAAAAAAAGAAAAAAGTGTCCTGCGATTTCAGAGATTTTTGGAGTCAACCTAGATCAATCTGTCTGTCCATTGGTACATTGACTTTGATCGTTCGAGTCAGGTTTTTGTCACCCTTGAACATGGTTTCCCACTCGGTTGAGTCCACTCATGACTGGGCCATGTCAAGTTTATTTAAGAGGGGGTGAGTTAGACCAAGGGTCCAATTTGCCCCTTCTATTCAGGGCAAACTGTACCTTAGATAGTCAAGGAAAGTTTGCCTTAAACTACTATTTATGAATAAATACTTCTTCTGATTAACATAAAATAACGTATAGAAGAAGTCTTTTAACTGTTGTTGTCTATCCTTCTTGATAGGGATGGCTTCGAACCGAGCCAACTCGCGAGCGGCTCGAGTTCGGCTCGAGTTCGGATCGGTTCAATTCGTTATCTATCGAGCTCGATCGAAGCCAGATTCGGTTTGTCGGCTTGCGAGGCGGCTCGAGGTGAGTCAGATCGGTATCGGGATCGGGAGCGGGAGCGGGATCAAGAGCAAGGGGGGGAGGGGAATTTTCCTCTCGAAAAATTTAAAAATAAATTTTATATAAATAAGTTTCTATAAACTATTAGTGTTTCAGGTTTTTTTAAATATTTTTTTAATTAAATTTTTTTATTAAAAATCATATAATTTTCTAAGTAAGATTTTTGTACCAAGATGGGTAGAAAACTGTATAGAAAATTTTTGAATAAGTATTTAACAGTTGATGCTGTAATAATTTTAGTATGAAGCAATTTTCATTGCAATTTTGTGTTTTATTTTTTATTTAATTAAAATTTTATTGATAAGTATAATAATATATTAGATTGATTATTAATTTTTATTTATTTCCCTAGAAGAGACAATAAAAGGTCCATTTAACTTTCCTAAGAAAATTTTAAAATATTTCTTTTAATTTTCTAATAAGTCACTAATAGTAATAATATTTTATTTAAAGTTTTTTTTGGGAATATGTATCATAGGAAAAATATTTTTATTTTTTCCTAGCATATAAATTTTCATCTAGGGGCACTAAGAAGGCCATAATAAATTATGGCCAGATTCAAAAATTACAAAACAAGCTAGACAACAATTGGAGTAAAAAAAATTAATATTGGTGCATTTTAATCCATTATTGAAATTCAATCCTGAACCTCCCCTATCATTATATTTTTTAAAAATTTATGCATAATTTTATATATAATTTATTCAAAGCCACCCCTACGTGCGAGATCATAAACAAGGAAAAAAAAAACTCTTTGTCCCTTCCTCATGGCTCTTAAAGAAATTGAAAATATATTTTAGTAGAAATACATTTCTAGAGACTATTAGTGGTTTTTTTAATAAATGTTTGAAAGACATTTTTAGTAGAAATATAGGGACCATTAGTGCCTCATGTTTTTTCAAAATATTTTTCTAATTATAAATTATTTTTAAAAAATCATATAATTT
The DNA here is from genome assembly GCF_029961685.1 of Aristolochia californica. NCBI lineage: Eukaryota > Viridiplantae > Streptophyta > Magnoliopsida > Piperales > Aristolochiaceae > Aristolochia > Aristolochia californica. The sequence goes on from NW_027181771.1 coordinate 27,531,447, forward strand.
TCTAAGTAAGATTTTCTTGCCAAGATGGGTTAGAAAACCATATAGAAAAATTTTGAATAAGTATTTGACAGTTAATGATATAATACTTTGAGCATGAGGCAATTTTCATAGCAATTTTGTGTTTGACATTTTATGTGATTAAAAATTTATCGATAAATATAATAATATATTAGATTAATTATTAATTTTTATTTATTTCCTTAGAAAAGGCAATAAGAGGTCCATTTAACTTTCCTAAGAAAAATTTAAAATATTTCTTGTAATTTTCTAGTAACTCTCTAATAGTATTAGGATTTTATTTAAAGGATTTTATAGTTTTTATTTGGGTGATTGTAAATTGATAGTGATATTTCATTTAATTTTTTTGTGTTTGATTATTGTATGGAGTTTGTTTATAATGTTATGCAGTGTATGGAGTGTATAAACAATTTCATGGAGTGGTTATGAAATGTATAGACAATTTTATAGAGTGTTTATGCAGGTATTATGTATATTGATTATGCCCAATTTTAAGTAGAGGTCATGCCGAATTTTATACAAGTATTATATATATAGATTATGCTCAATTTTAAGTAGATGTTATGCTCAATCTTATACACGTATTATATATATAGGTTATGCCCAATTTTATGTAGAGGTCATGCCCAATTTTATGTAAAATGTATGCATAATTTTATATACATTTTATTTGATATATTTTTTTTGAAAAGTTTTAAATGTATGTTGAGGCTCGAGCTCGACTCAAACTCGTTGGGCTCGAGTTCGATAACAATTTTAGGCTAGAAGTGAGGCTCGGCTCGAAATATTTAAATCAAGATCGGCTCGAACATAAGCAGGTTCGGGCTTGGCTCGGCTCGACTCGGCTAGGCTCGATGCCACCCCTACTTCTTGACTATGACTAGCTAACTAAAAGGTGTGAATTTCACTAGAAATGTTTGCACGACGGGCATGCAAAACGCAGCTTTTTCATGCGTTGGCTTCTTCTCTATTCCGAGTTAATATACTATCTTTTCACTAAAGGCTTGATTTCTTGTGTTTTTTTTTTTGCAGAACTTCCGCTCCCTGTCTCCATTTGTCTCCCTCTCCCTTGAAAGCCACCAGCCTTTTGAAAAAAAAAATCTCTGTTGATGAAATTACTATAGGGCACACTCAGGGGGTTAGTCCCCCAAATGGATTTTTGAAGTTCAAATTCATGTCCAACATGAAGATCTTGTTAGTCATGTACATGAAGATCATCTTCGCACTTGGTGTTAGCGTTGATGCCTTCATGTGCATTGGAAAACAGTTTTCAGTGTTAGTGTCCCAACATGAGAAAAACATAAAAAACAAGAGAATCCCTAAACCTTTACAGTATACTTATAATTACACCATAATCTTTGAACGCCAAATTAGGTAAAACAATCATTATTACTACACAAATAACTTATTTAATGTATAATTAAAATATATTAATATATTTATTAATTGAATTAGATATGTTATTGTGCATTAATAATAAATAATAAAGTTAAAAATAACATAAACGAATATAATAAATTAAGTTATTAATTTATTAATAACATAAGATATACTTTAACATAAAAATGAATGATTAAACAAAAAGAATTGATCAAATGTTTACTTTAACACACTATATATTTTTATGTATTATTAATTAATAATATTTTTGTTAAATTTAAACCATTGGTTTTATTAATTATAAAATGGGTTAATTAAACCAAAATAATTGATCAAATGTTTGATTTAACAATATTTTAATTACCACTATTAAATCACTAAAATAATACAGTAATTAAAAATATATATATATATATAATGAATAAATAAATCACTAATATAATACAATAATTTTAATTTCCTCCTGCGAGCTCGATTGCATCATCCTCCATTGTTGATTTACTTATTCTGAAACCCTAAAACCCCAATTTGAGACGGCAGAGTTTTCTGTCTGTACTTTCATGGTGCAAGATACGGTGTTGCTGAGGGAAATTGCCTCATTCTCATGCTCTTTTGACGTTGTTCATGGTCATGGGAGTCGCAAGCTCAAAACTAGAGAAAGCACTCGGTGACCAGTTTCCCGAAGGCGAGAGCTATTTCGGGTTGGAGAAGGGAGAGGTTGGCCGAGAGAGAGAAGGGAGAAGCGAGAGGGAGAAGAGAGAAGGGAAAAGGGAGAAGAAAATGTGAGAGGAAGAAGGTGACCGAGACAGGAAGAAGGAGACCGAGAGAGAAGAGAGCAGGAGAGAAAGGAACCAAATGAAAGGACATTCGCAGAGAGAGATTGGCGCCGTAGAGAGGGAGACCGGAGAGGGACGGTGGAGAAGAGAGAGGGCTGTGGGAACGAAACGACAGAAAATGAGCGAGGGTGTGCGGCAGAGAGAGCACCACAATAGTGTCATGTACATGATTCTCAAAATCGGGCGGAAAGTACTTTCCGCCGTTTACTTTTGGGACATGAACTCCTGAGTCATGGATGATCATGTACATGACATGAAGTTTGGCGCTCCCTAACGATATCAGGACATGAACTGAGTAATGTGCCTGAAGTTCATGTCTTGAGTCATGTTGACTAACCCCCCCCCTCAATGTCATTCCTTTAGAACGTTGATTTCTAATGAAAGAGTTGGGATTTCTTTTGTTATAACATTTAACAAATGTTTAATGACTTTTACCTTAATTTCATCATGAATTCCACAATGAAAGCATATATATTTTATTGTACTTATTCCAGGAAAGAATGGACTTGACTGTCAAGAGATTTCACTCATTTAATTAATTTGATCTCTAGTCATTGCAAAATGCTGGTTTAAAAATCTAAATAGAGAAGAAGGATCAAGCAAGAAAAAAAAAGACCAAAATTTTTCTCTGCATCTGAGGACACCTATGCTTTGCCATTTTTAGGGTTTTTATTAAAAGAAAACATTACAACTAATTTATAGGCAACGCTACATGTCCAATCGAACTATGAACTAGAGGTCTTTTTACTTTTGTTTGGGCCATGGCGGCTAGTGGTCCTAAGATCATAGAAGCAATGCTGCAGAAAAAGAAGATTTGTTGCAATGTAACTCCATCGGAACCATAAATAAAAACATGTGACATATTTGCAGAAATAGAGATTTTAGGGGCACTACTAAGGAATGATGTAATCGGGGTGTCTTACGGGAATCATATTTCTAATTAAACTAGAAGTCCTATTTTTAAACTTGAAAATCAATCTCCTTTACCTTAATCTAAAATCAATGTATTACAATTTTATTTTATTTTTTTTATGCATCCTCAGTTGGCTTCCTACTACAACTACAACTATGTGGTGGCAAGCCTAGTTTAACTTGGATTCTATAACCCTCCCTTAAACTAAGCATGTTGTGCAATTTAGGATTCCATTGTGGAAGACTTCGATCAAGGTGGTGGAGAAAGAGAGGAGGAAGAAGAAGAGAAGAAAAGGGAAAGAGAGGAGAAAGAGAGGGATGGCTGGTAGACAAAAAAGGAGTGAGCTCTTGGGAAAATAGAGAATAGGCTAGGGACTAAATCTGAGAAGCGAACTTGATGCTCTATCCCATGCCTTGAAGCTCTTATTTATAGTTGTTAGAGGAGATTTACAACGACTATAATACCCCTAGGGCTACAAGCTTCATGAAAGAAATGACATAAATGGACATACATCATCTTACATAATTACATGCTTATGTCATCCTTATGAAGATCACTTTATTTACCTCCCTTGCCACCTCTAGACGTGGCGGAGGAGTTCTCTCTCTCTCTTTTTACCCTTTGTACCACCCTTCATGGGTGTCTTCTAAAACTCCCCCTCAAGCTGGTGGTGAAAAGACATCATATAACCCCAGCTTGGTGATCATAGTGGAGAGAACTTTTGAGTTAACTGATTTTGTAAGTACATCCAGAAGTTGGTTGTGAAATGAGATATGTTTAAAACTTATAATGTCTGCTTGCAGTTTCTCTCTGACAAAGTGATAGTCAACTTCGATATGCTTAGTTCTTTCATGAAAGACTGGATTGGAAGCAATATGAATTTCACCTTGATTATCGTAGTGAAGTTCCATCGGGCCATTTTTGTTAAATCCCATTTCTGCTAGTAGGTATTTAATCCCATTACTGTGGGGCACATTCAATGTCATTCCTCCATAACATTGATTTCTATTGAAAGAGTTGGGATTTCTTCTGTCATAACATTTAACAAATGTTTAATGACTTTTACCTTAATTTCATCACTAATTCCACAATGGAAGAATATATATTTTATTGTGCTTATTCCAGGAAAGAATGGGCTTGGGTGTCAAGATATTTCACTCATTTAATTAATTTGATCTCTAATCATTTCAAAATGCTAGTTTAAACATCTAAATAGAGAAGAAGGATCAAGCAAGAAAAAAAAGAGCGAAATTTTTCTCTGCATTTGAGCACACGTATGCTCTACCATTTTAAGGTTTTTATTAAAAGAAAACATTACTACTAATTTATAGGCAAAGCAACATGTCCAATCGAACTATGAGCTAGAGGTCGTTTTACTTTTGTTTGGGCTATGGCGACCAGTGCTCGTACGATCAAGAAACAATGCTACAAAAAAAGAAGATTTTTTGCAATGTAGCTCCATAGGAACCATAAATACAAAAATGTGACATATTTGAAAAAATAGAGATTTTGGACTCACTAGTAAGAAGTGTTGTAACCAGTGGGTGGGTGGAGGGGGCATGTTGAAACTTTCTCTTATTTTTGTCCATTCTCACCCTTCTTATGGTTAAGGGTAATGATTTAATTGTAACTCTTCTCATTGTTATAAATATACATTGAGGGAGAGCATTTGGCACATCACCTAACCTTAATCCTCCTTCCCACCTTCTCTCACTCTCACTCTTTTATCCGATCTCTCTCCTTCTCCTTGCTCTCTCACTATATTGTCTCCTCCTCCTCTCTTCTTTCTCTCTTCCTCTTGTATCTCTCTTCTCCCTAAACTAGATATGTTATTACTCACTACATGGGATCCTAAATCTTACATGTTATCCGAACATTATGTTTAGGATCCTGAAGTTATGATGCTTATGATCAAGGTTTTTTAATCTTTTGGGTAGAATAGAAGTGTTGAGCAAATGATCAATCTTGAGTGTATTTTTGCTCGATGAAAGATAAGTATTCTCTTTAAATTTTCTTTTTTAAAAATGGTTGATGATGCATGACTCAAAAAGTTAGAGTTATTTAGCATTCTTTGCTCAGAAAATTTCAGAATTATTGTTCTCTATATGCTAGTTTTAGCCTAGAAGTTGTCTCTTCGATATGATCACTTCATGCTCTCTTCAAAGTTGGCTTAAGTTTGTTTATGATTATCAAATGATGGATATTATTGATTGAAGCCATGCTCGGTTATTGATGATTTCATGAGTTTATGAGTTATTCATGAGGCTATAAGTGCACAATTAAAACCTATCAAGGTTCATTGCTTTGGTGATAAGTTGATAACTTGAAGAAGATTGTTTTGTTTGAACTGGTGAAAGTTTTTTTAAGCGCCAAATATGTTTTTTTTTTTGGTTGATAGAGAATATGCCGTTTTGTTCTTCTCATTGGGTAGTATCCCAAAAAAATGAAAGAGAAGAAAAAAAAGGAAGCAAAGGCTGGTGTTTTGGGATGGTAGTTGGCACCAAAATCTTAGAAGGAAAGTTTTCTTCTTAAAGGAATCTCTAGCTTATTCAAGATCCACTTCTTTGTTATGATTACTAATTGTCTTGCTTAATTCTCTCCTTACCTAATGATGGAAGATAGGGCCCAAGCCCACACGACCAAGGAAGGCCCACATATCTAAGAGTATTGTAAGATGGGCCACATGACCAAGGAAGGTCACATATCTAAGAATATTGTAAGATGGGCCCAATCACATAAGAAGTAGGACCCACCATGATTACCACGAGTTGGCATCCTTATCACATAAGTTGGAAGATAAAAAAGGACTCACAAATATAACCATAAGCTAGTTGGAAGATCAAGAAGAACTCACAAAGATAACCACGAGCTGACATCTTTATCTTATGGGCACGTTCTAGAAGAGTTCTAGTTTGAGTTATGTTTGTATTTTATTTATATTGAGTTATTTAATTATTCTAGGGCTTATCCTTAAGTGTTAGAGTTTGGGTGTAATTGGGACAAAGGTAGTTTTATTGTAATTGGACTCTACTACCTTCCTCTATTATAAATAGAGGTTCATGTACTCTGATTATAATAAGTCAATGAATAAGTCAATGAAGTATTTCTCTTTTCTATAAATTCAATATGGTATCAGAGCTAGGTTATGTGAGTTGACATGGTCAAACCAAAGAGGTAATGAGATTCTCTTTTTTGGTCTATCACCTTTAGCAGTTAGGGTTCGTAGATATTTTTTTAGTCCCTACACCCATTAGGTTTTTTATGTTTTTTACATCTATAATAAGCGTTTCATATTCAAATTTTATATTTAAGGAAATATATTCGAGTCTACTTTCCAAGGAAAATATAATTTTTCCAATCGGAGTTATCTACAAAGAGAAATCGATATTTGAAGTAGCAAAGGTCAAATTGCAAAAGAGGTTCGAGTAGCAGCATAAATTTTCAAATTTCGAGGTATTGTTTGCTATCAAGAAATAGAATTTATATGGAAAAATATATATAAAAAGAAATATTTGTAAGTCTATTTTCTTACTTATTCAACAAATTTTTTATCTGAGTTATCTACAAAGAAAAATCGATATTTAAAGCAGTAAAGGTCAGATTGCAAAAAAATTTCGAGCAACAGTAGAAAGCTTCAACTTTCGAGGTATTTTATGCTATCAAGAACAAGACTTTATATGGAGAATTATATATGAAAAAAAATATCTATAAATCTATTTTCTTACCTATTCAACCAATTCTCGATCTGAGATTTTTATAAGGATATATTGATCTTGAAAGAGTCAATGTTCATGCTGGAAAAAAAGAGAAACAATACTTAGTTCGACCAGATGACAAAAACCAAAATCTATCACATTATTTGTCTTCTGATAATTATAATTTATGAAGAGAAGTTATACTTGGATGAAATATATTTAATTCTAATTTCAAAAGGAAAAATTTTCATGTCAATCTGATCTATATTTTAAGATATATTCGCATTGGAATAATCGAAGGTCATGTTGTTATCCTATTGCATAGAAAAATCCGAATTTAAGCCAATTGTTTTGCATTAAAAAATTTACACACCACACAGATAATATAAGATTTTTTTTATCGATGTTCTCCTATTGGTATTCACACCCAAAAGCTATGCTTTGGAAATTCCACTATTTCAACTTTGATAGCTGCAATTGACATCAAAGAGATTTTGACTCTCTTTAAGCCACATATAGCTCAAATACACACTTCTATAATCAATCACCCCAAGAGATTGGCAAGATTCTAGCTTTAGCTAGGCCCTTTCTATCTAGATTACAATAGGTTCTAAATGAACATTTTCACAAAAGAAAAATAGAAAGAAAGGATAAAACAACTTACACCCTTTGATACTTGGAGAGTAGATTCTCCTTGAGAAATTCAACCCTACAACTTTGTAGCACAATGTAAATGTAGGAGTTTGTCAAATGCATATGCAAAGGAGAAGAATAGAGAAACGAGTGTGGGAATTTCGAGAAAGTACACCCACTCTTTCTTTCAAAAGCACTTTGAGAAGATTTTTAAGGATTTTAGAATAAAGGCTTAAGATTATATCAATAAATATTCATTAACTTCTTAATGGGAGGTTTGTCGGGGTATTTATAAGTTCCCCGAGCCAAACTAGCCATTTTTTGCCCGTTTGCAAATATTAGTGTTTACATCGATTGATCACTATAAAGTGAATGATCGATCAATCAAGTGTAATGACTATTTTCTATCAGAATATGTCTTATTGATCAATGGTATTATCGATCAATCAGAATTGCTTTGGCAATGCAATGAAATTATAATCGATCAATGAACTTCCCATGATTGATCACGCTTTATGTCACTCAAAGGCAAAGTTTTGTATGATCAGTCAGTCATGTAGGTTGATCGATCAGTATATAATTCACTAGCCTAGATAGTATTAATCGATCACTCCAAGTGGGATGATTGATCATGCTTTATAACACAGTTTGGCCATGTTCTGGATGATCTATCAATTGGCTTAGGTTGATTGACCATGTTTTATAGCATGGTTTGACCATGTTCTAGATGATCTATTAATTGACTTAGGTTGATTGATCATGCTTTATAATTTGGGCATGTGCATTTTTGGATGATCGATTATTGGTAGATGTTGATCGATCATTCCAATGCCAATTCAACTAATTTGACTTTGAAAGCATGAGAATGAATGATCTTAAGTGCTTCTAACGTGTTTGAAGTGTATATATGATGATTTTAAAACATGTACAAATGTAAAGCATGTTCTAAAGCTCTGAGTTTGTATTGTACCTCAAATCGAAGGAGTTGGACAATTCTCTTCTAAATAGACTGAGTTTTGACATATCTCAGTAAATCCTAAACTCTAGTCTTCACTTTTTCTTCATCTTCCAAGGGTGCTTCTTCAAGATTTGACTTCCATGATGTTTGAGATCTTCGAGAAGCTTGATTCGTTTTGTTGTCTTAGACTTTGAAATGCATATCTCTTGATGGAAAAATATTTAAAATACTTAATTTACAATTTTCAGCTCTATTAATTTTTGTTATCATCAAAATCAAGAATGGAGTCAACATACAATCAAGAACAAAAACTTAATCAGTGAATATTGAAATTCATTGCAACAACCATCTTCCTCCAAAGAATTGGAAAATTCGTGGGTATTTTTTTCAAACAAAAGTCTTATCCAATGAAAGAATTCATTTTGCTAGAAAAAAATGTTTTTGAGGACCAAGAAAATTTCACCAAAAAAATATAAAATTTGTTGGTATATTTTAACATTTTGCCAATTAATTTCTAAATTTGTTGGTTGTGGCTCTTTTGATAAAAAAATATGAATTTTCTGGTAGTTTTATTTGTTTTCATAACAAATTTTTCTTGAAGTCTTTGTTGGTGGAATCTTACAGCGAAAAATTACTAGAAGAGTACTTTGGTGCATTTATGTTACTGTAGGTTCTACCAGTGAATTTTAAAATACACTGTTCAATTTTAAATCTCTACCAGTGAAAGTAGTTTTTGCTAGTAGAAATTTCAAAACATTTGCCAACAAAACAGTAATTAATTGCCATAATCTTTTTGTATGTAAACGCCACCAGTGAATACCATTTCATTAGAAAATATTTAAAAAATCTCTGCCAACAAATTTTTTATTTTTCTTAGTAGAATAAATTATTAAATAATTTTTATATTTTTGGGTTTTACCCTATTTAATAATTCAATAAAAATAGTGATCAAATTTTAAAAAATATAAATAATTGAATTTTACTAAAATGTACAAGTAAAAAAAACATTAAAAATGTAGTAGTGTAAACAACCAATCTATATCAAGATATACACCATATCAAAATATAATTTACATCACTTTGGGGTGGATCCCATGAACGATGACTCCATGCTCTCCTCACATCTATGAAAAAAGTGATGCATCTTATTATGCAACTGAAACTGCTCACTGGCCTCTCCTGCCTCTTGCACCAGTCCTTGTATGGTATCCTATTAAAGATAGCATAACAAAATAATAATACTACTGTCCTTTAAAATAGAACATATAAATAAATAAATTTTGAACTCATAATTATTCTTATGTATTATTTTTTAGGTCCTCCATTCTCCCGTGTGGTGACTGATGACTAATCATAAATTGCTCAATTTCGAAAATATTTTCACCCATAAATTTCAATATACAATAGTGAGTGTGTTACATTAATATAAAATAAAATAAAATATAATTCTACTTCAATACTTATGATCTACTCGCGAATATGCATGAATGACTTTAGTCCATAGTATGTCAAATTGTTTCTTTTCTATCTTTTTTGACATTTACTTAGGAAAGTATCTGTAATTTAGAATTAATCAATATTATTAATACTTTATGTAATTGAAACTTTTATACTTGACCCTGTAATTTCAATTACCTAAAATCTTTCTCCCTAAAAAATATGCTGACACAACTACTATCATCCTCGAGGGAAACCCCTCTATAAGGTGTGGATAATACTATAGGGTGACACTTATTCTCCCTATATCAGAGACACATACTAGTATGTTTTTATTGAAATGCAACACTCCATATCAAATACATAATGGCACGTGCCTCCATGTTACTCCTAAATTTGACATCAAAATTTTCTTTAAGAAAAGAAATAACACAAAACAAAAACATGATCCAAATTAACAATAGAAGCAACTATAAAAAGAAATTTCTAATTGTCAATTTTTTAATATTTACCTCAAGATGAGGGTATCCATGTGATAACTACTCATCGATGTAGGCCCTGAAACTATCCACCCTTACATTCGTATGGTTCATAAGGATATGGCCCACCCAATGGAAGAAGAGTGTAATGTGAATTACCGATGTCCTCCTATGTGAATCATTGAACTCCTTTAGGATCTTCCCACTCAACTCCCTCATAATTTCAACCACTCTAGAGCCTTCCAACGGGCTACATCCTCACTTTAGCATTCATGTGGATGGAGATGCATTTATATACATAGAAATTATATGCAATGTAAGTAAATAAATTACAACCAAAAGTTATTTTACTTAAAGAAATAAACTTGTGTTAACTTTAATACGTTAGGTTTCTAAAACATGATTATCCTCCCCAAGTACAGCATCATGCATCTCCATTAGTGGCTTTTTCGAGGTACTATCCTTGGATGATGCAAGACATGCAGGTAGTACACTAGGTGGATGAGAATGCATGATATAAGATAACTGGTTTACTTTTTTATAATATCAATAATGTTAGTAATAAATAGACAGTAACTCCAGTTAATTTGAAATAAACCATTAGACATAAACTAGCATCGTTAACTATGGAAAACTATTCAAACTCATCATTATCTAATAGAGTTTCTTCATTGTCACCTTTCACCTCCACTTCTTCTTCTTCCTTGTGTTCTCCTTCTGCCTATATTTTTTTTCACTCTTTACCATTTGAATTGGCACAAGAATACATTCTAGAGGAATACCCAACCTAACCAGTGGATCACATTGTTGTCCCTTTGGACAACATAAAGATTATCATTTGACAACTTATGTCCGTAAACATTGATTTCATTAATTGTGGTTAGATGTTGCCCTCACACATGAAACATAGTTTTTATAACTACGTTCTAAACTATGTATCATGAGCCACAATTTTTAGGATCCCCCATGTAAAAAACCTATTCCCCTTGAAAGACCAATGCTTGATCCATTGTACCATGTCTATGAAAATTTTACATTGGTGAACCAATCATCAATCTTGATATTTTGTTTTCTATTGCTTACATCAAACCATTTGCACTTGAGCACATAAACATAATTATTACCTAAGTACTGTAGTTTGATTCTATCAATTACAACACCATAATAGTCAAGGTAATTGTCTTTGTAACACCCTTTTACAACAAACCCACTATTTTGACTCCTACGATTTTTCTCAAGTTACTTAGTGTGAATATGCATGCAATTAATGATGCTAATCGAGTATCCGGTGCTTGATACAAGACAAATACCTAAGCAGTAGATATCACTATTTAATTCAACTTGGATATAGGCTACAAAATTTTAACTTGTAATAGATTAGATGACATCAAGGATACTAACACGTAGCTAACCTTATATTTAAAATCATATATACTTGATAGATACAACTAACCTTATGTTTAAACCAATCAACAAAGTCTTCTTCATGTCGTTGGTCTCGATTGGTTGTACCCTCTCTTTGCAAAAAAATCTTTTTATTTATTGTTTAACATAAGTACTAAATAATTAGAAGGACAATCTCATAATGAAACTTACAGGAAAAAATCTATAAATACTTAAAAGAGATAATCTTCAATATCATTGTAGGTTTTTAGTACAACTCACAATTTGTTTTATGCAACAACAAGTTAGGAATCAATTTAGTTCTTCCACTCAGCTCATGGGTCGTGTGCATAAAAACTAATATTTTGTCTTTGGGGTAATCAACATTTCTATCATAAGTCTAATCCATTTGGTTAAATCTTATTTCAGGTTTATTGTCAATATATCCCTCGATGATGCTCTAATTTATCATCAAACTTCCTATCTATTTGCCACTTATCGTCCATGGGTAAAAAATGTTGATGATCCATATAGCATTCTTGTCCTCCATATTTCAACCTCACAACTTATGTTTGGTTCATACATGTTGATCATGCCAACTTTCCTTTATACTACAACCAGAAAATGACTCGTAAGCAGATATTCATTTATGGTATAAAAAAGTGTAACATACATCGTAAAAATTTCTCATTTATACGCTTCAAAAGTCTACACTTCCACTTTTCAAAACTTTGTCAACTCATCTACAAATAGTTGAAAATAGGCATCGATATTTTTGTTTGGAATCTTTGGCCCTAAAATAAGTTCATCATAAAATAATAATCTTCCATACATTTTATATGGGGGCAAAATTATACGAAATCAATTCTACTAACCATATGCTATAAGACATACTCATATTGTCAATTAGGTTGAAACCATCACTTGCAAGGCCTAAACATATATCCATGAGTTCGCAACATACCACTAAGTACTTTTATCAAATTCATGCCAAAGTTTTAAATCAGTCTTATGTATCATCATATAGGTTACATCTACACACACTTCGACAGGTCACTTCATATCCTCAGTTGTTTCTTTTGATGTAAAAAGTCGTTGAAGTTGTGGCTTTAGTGGGAAATAGTATAAAACTTTGTAAGAGACCGACTTGCATTTGTTTCTTGATTGTACATACCTCAGTTTATTACATTGTAGGCACTTGCCTTCCTTATCATATTCCTTCCAAAATAAGACAATCATTTTTACATGCATGTTTATAGTCATAATGGAATCCCAACTTTGGATAAAAGAGTTTTAGCCACGTAATAGAAGCAAGGTCATTACTCGTCGGGTTTCATAAGAAAGTGTAAATATTTTAATTTGTCTTATTACTCATCCTGCATGTTGTCTTGATATGAAGCAAGCGAATAAGAAACTTCATCGTAGAAAAACTCTGACAACTAAGATATAACTCCCTATCGTCATCCATGAATAGGTAAATAAATTTTGTAACCCCATTTATTTCAACTTGAATATTTGGTATGACTACTACACCATGGTTGACTATCATTGAGAAAGGTTTGTTAAACTTATACATCATGGATGAGATCATGGATTCCATCATGCATACTACTTTCACTTTCTATTCAATGATAGGCCTAAGCTATAGAATGTCAACATTGATGAGTTCCCTCATAGCTATCAATCTGTTACTCGTGAAATATCCATTAGGTATAACTCAATAATATTCCATGAAATGTCCATTAGGTATAACTCAATAATATTCCAAGAAATGTCCATTAGGTATAAATGGTCCTCTATTTGGCATCCTGAAAATCCTTATTAGCATACAATTTGCAATGATAATCTATATTATTACCTGAACCTACGACAATGTTTTGGTATGCCATTCGTATAAAACCCACAACCTCTTTCTTATATTCTTCCCTCAAGAGCTTATTGCGAACAATCTTCGTCCAACTCTTGACCATTTTCTACTTAACACTAATATGTTTCACACATAAATTAGACACTGATAAAAACTTCCATATAAATACTTTGAAATTCCTAATTTTAGATGGGAGAAGTCCTAAACTATTGCTCCTAGATCACAACTTCTTTATTCTCTTGAATTTGTAACTCCATTTCACTCATTCCGAACTTGAAATTATTTACTATTGTATAGTTACAATTTAAAACACTTGTCATTTTAGAAAAATAGCATGACTTTATGTGCAATTCCTCAATTTATCTTATCTTGTAGCATTAAGGATAGTTTGGTTAATATGTATGTTAAATACTATAAACACTAATAAAATTAAATGACCTACAAGGAACCTTAAGTGAGGGGGTTCATCTCCTTGAATGGGCTCTCTTCTTTCTCTTCCTTTTTTTTTTTCTTTCTAATTCTTACTTCTTCTCTTTCTTTTTTTATTTGCTCAATTTATTGTTCTTACATAACAAAGCTTCAACTTAATTAATATAATGGTTCATTATTCAAAGTTTCATGGTATCAAAGCAGGACAGTTGGGAGAAGCATTTGGTGTTTTTGTTTTTTCAATTTGAAACCCTATTGAATTTCATTCAGAGTAGAGAAGTCGAGTAAGCTATTAAACTCATTTTGGTTAGTTCAATTGAAGTTTCTTTTTACTTGTGGGGAGTACATGATCTAGTGCAAGGGAGGAGCTTGCTTTTACCAAACTCTACAACTCATACATAATGATTCTTGAGGAGAGAATCAGTTGTTAATTTTGTAAGTTATGGATCACGTGGAAGAGATCATGTTGTTACCTGCTATCACATCGCAAAGTTGCCATATATGAGAGGTTAAAATGATGGTAGAGAGTCCACTGTAGTCTCATGTGTTTCAGGTTGATTGAGTTCTTATACAAGAGAAAGACAAGAATTTAGTCTTCATGCAAATCTATTATTTTACGTGGAAAAGTTTTAACATTGTGTTTATGTAGAAGAGTTTGAATATGAATTAAAAGCTCATCTTAGTTTACGAGAGTTATTGCTCTTGAAAGATTTTACCAGACTCCTGTTAAAAAAACACTAATAACATATCTTGTAATTAAGAGGTTGAGTAGCATACCTTATAATTACTAAGGATTTTAAGTTTTGTTAATCTTTGTTAGGTATTAGGGTTTCTACCCAACTCTATAAATAATATCTCTAGAGGAGCTAAACTCATACTGAGGAACCTCTCTTTTTTTTGCCTAAGTCTGTCCTTCATCTCACAAGAGCATCTCTCTTCCCTCTCTTCTTCTCTTTTTCTCTCTTCCTATTCTCTTTAACCCTATACTTCTCAAGTTTGAATTCCTTCCCGTAATATACTCTTTTAAAATAGTTGTAATTAATCAACAATTCCTTTCCGAAAGGAACTACTTTAAGGAAGCCAAACGCAACATTAGATTCGGATTTGAGTGGAATCGTTAACTTCTCGACACGTGGCAGGTGTATTAAGTATGACACTATTTCACATGGAGATCGCTCTTGCCCTTTTGTAAAGAAACCCCCTGCGCCCGTGAGTCAACCTTTTTAACTCGATTAGCGGCTAAATCCCTTGCTGGGACCAACAATGTACAAGAATGATCTGTACCGTTGACTATTTTTAAGCGGATGGCGCTCGATCAGTGATCTAGTTCGTGCGTCGGGGCTTTCGTTATAATCGATAATTCGATATAGAGACTTCGTGTTTGTGTCCCTGTTGAGGGGTTTCGGTCGAAGTTGATTGAGATAGCTTCTTGCCCTACGTTGATAATCCGCAGGTTGCAGCCTTTATCAGAGGTAGAGACGATACGGTGCAAAATTTCCTCCATTTTTTTTTGTGTGCTCTGAATCTTTAATGCTTGAATAGCTCTTCCGTCTCGACTACTTGTTTTGGGTGTTCCAGACTTTCAGGACCTCTCCTTGATCTGTATTCGTTATTTCGGGTGATTTGTAGCGTTTTTATTTTTTTTCTTTGGTACCTTATGGTACTACGATTTTGGTCTGCAGATGGGTGGCTTAGGGTTTTCTAAGTTCGCCTGTACTTTAGGTGGCTTTTTTAGGGCAGGTACTTTTTAGTTCCTTTTTTGTTCAATGGAGAGTCTGGTGGACTGGTGGTATACGGGATTTTAGTTTTAATGGCTCTTTAAGCTTTCCTTGGTTATCGTAACTCAACGATTGGATGAATGGTTTTTGAAGAGTGGTTCTGGGGTCGCATAACCCTAATCGTTTTTCTCTTCGAAGCTGGTTTGTGAAAACTAGAATGACCTATGAATTTCACATGCCTTAACCGTTTGGCTTTTTGGTTTTCTCTTTTCTAGTGGAAATTTAGTAGTGGCTGAATCCAAGCCAGAGCTGGAACTTATTGCTTATAAGCTGCAAATGCTAAATAGTCTGCGTCACTTGATTACAAAATTTGTTATGTTTATCTGTTATAGTTTGTAGTTGGTGGAAGAAAATGTGTTCATGTCACAGAATATGCCTGTGACCTCTCCTTGGAACTGCATAGGTTTCTGCTGCTAGAACAATGTAATCTGATTATTTTACGCTCAATTATCCAATGAAGGTCATGTACAAACTGACTGCCTGCAAGTTGGTAATCCAGAAACCTCCTGTTGCTGTGATTCCTGATGGTGGACTTAGAATTGTTTTTGTTTTTCATATGAGAAAAATGTTATCTTCTAGTAACAAGTTTTGGCACACTAAATTAGGGCTAACCATCTGTAAGATCATGACTGGAGAAACTGATTTGGTGATATTCATTACAGCCCTTCTGATCATGATGTCTCTTAATCCTTTTGATCTGCTTTCATTTTTAGTTGGTCTGTTTTAATTGGTAATTGGTTTTGCTAGTTTCAGCATGCTAAACAAAGCTGATGTTTATCTTATGCATTTGCTTTATTCAGTTGTACCATGAGGAGGTATAGCCCACCCTACTACAGCCCTCCTAGGAGGGGTTGCGGTGGCAGAGCAAGAAGTCCCCCGAGAAGAGGTTACGGTGGATATGGAGGGCGTAAGGAGCAGAATCACGGCAGTCTTTTGGTTCGCAATGTTCCCTTGAATTGCAGGTAGTCTTGTGTTGAATTGACGAGTGCTGTTTTACTTTGTATTCTGACCTTTTCTTCAGCTTTCCTTTGCTCATTGATCAGGATATATTTTTTTGCATTGTCTTTAATGTTTGCAGGCCAGAGGACCTGAGAGTCCCATTTGAAAGGTTTGGACCAGTAAGAGATGTTTATCTACCTAAAGACTATTACTCTGGGTGAGCTTAGGAAATGCAGTATTTTTTTCTTTTACTTATTTTATTTCAATGTTTTGGATGGATTTTACTTCTTTCATGATTCTAGTGTTTGTTATTTTTTATACTTTCTAAATCATTCAGAACAAAAAAATATCTTATTATTGTTGCAGCTTAATTTCCTGAGATATTTTTTATATTTTCAAACAAAGTCGGGCAACCAGTTTCTGAGGGACTTGAGAGAATAATTCATGTTCTCTAATACTTGATAAATATTTTCTTTTGTCTGTCAATTTCATCATATTGGAGATAATCCTTCCTCCATCAATGAATATTTTTTCTCCCTTCTTTGTCTTGCTTTTGTTCGGACTTGTATCAGGTGCAGAATACTGGTGCTTTTTAGCAAGAGGCTTGCTCTTTGCTATTACATCCATTGGTTGTTTTCTCTGGTTGTTAGTTACTTTTTCAACTGGTTCTCAGGCAGTGTCTTGGTTTGAAGTTAAAACAAGCCTTTCTTTTTGCATTGCCTAACAATTTACTTGGCCCAAGGCTGTACTTATGTTCTATATGGAAGAAGTTATGAAGAGAAATTATATAAATTCACCTCAAATAGAAGTTTGATGTGGAGAAGATAGAAGTTGACCCTTGAATTGTTTCATTATTTACAAGAATGTGAAGAAGTTGGCATTGAAGTGCTTCATTTATTTTCAAGAATGAGAAGATTGGAGCAACGTTGATTTCAAGTGCTTCATGTATTTACAAGATTGTGAAGATTTTGAAGTTTCATACATTTTTTCAAGTTCCTTCCTACTGATTGTAGAAGAAAGGTCAGCCGCTAAAGCTTATAAGACTGGTAGGTGCATTTTATATTATGTTTGCACTCCTTGCGCAAGTACTCTAAACCTGGTGTCATATTCAGATTACAAATATCCAGGGGCATACATTTGATTGCCATGTAGTATGCTATTTTGGTTTCTGAACCTCTGTTAGCTATATTTCAGGTGGTTGTACCTTTTGATTTAAATTTTGGCACGAAGTTTTGATTCTCCTCCTATGCAGGGAGCCTCGAGGGTTTGCATTTGTTCAGTTTGTTGATGCTTATGATGCTTCTGAGGCTCAATATCACATGAATGGTCAACTCTTTGGTGGAAGGGAGATAACTGTGGTCGTCGCTGCAGAGACCAGAAAAAGACCGGAGGAAATGCGTACTAGGTCTAGTACAAGGTCTGTACAGTTATTTCCTTCTTTCTAATTTTTAATTTTGCAACATTTGGCATGTATACATTTCTGTTGTTGTGTCATCTTTGTACAGAGGACCTGGCAATGGAGCAAGACGATCATCATATTATGGTGAGCCTTGCTGAATTGTTTGAACACAATATTGTGTTTCTTTTTCTGTTTTTGAGCTGGAATTATATTCCAATAGTTGTTTAAATATTTTCTATATCTTAGTTATTAGACATACTCTTGAGTTCATGCCTAAGATAAAATGGGTTCTCCCTTAACCGTCTTGTTTCTTATTAATTTTTGGATGAATATCCAGGTCATTCACGCTCTCGTTCTGTTTCTCGTTCACGCTCTCCTCGGTACCCTTCACGTTCTAGAGCTCGATACCGGTCAAGGTTTGCTCTTTAAAGTTTCTAGATTCCTTGTGTATCTGGCAAATTTGGGATGAGATTAATCAATTGTTTTCATTGATGAATCAGCAGTGATTTTACATGTTATGAATGTGATCCCCAGATCCTACTCTCCTGCTCCTCGGAGGCCTGAGTACTCCCCGTCCCCTGAGAGAAGGCATGCTAGATCTCCACGTGATCGCTCTACTGTACGAGATGAGGACCACCGTGTTCGTAACAGATCTTATTCCCCTGATTATGAGGGTGGTAACCGTGATGAAGCTGGCAATGGCTACATCGAGTAAGTTCCCATGCTCCGTGTGCCCATATGAATGTGAGCTTTCTTCTGTTGAAAATTTATTTCCGAATTGATGTTAACTGAAAATTTTGCTTCTCAAATTCATCACATTTATTGCTCTTTATGGTCCTTGTTGTGCAGGAGAGGTTCTTATGACCGCAAAGAGGAGGGACGAGCCCATTGGAAATCTTCTCCAGGTCGTGCATCAGCAGGGTCGCCTCCTGGATCACGTTCTAGGTCAGCTGATTTATCTCCCAGGAGACGTGGTAGTAGATGATAAATAAGGTAATTTTTCTTTTTTGTTTCTGTTCAAAGCTGCTCACAGTCTTTGGCAAAAATAAATAAATAATGATATATTAACTGGAATTTATATTACGTTTCTTGCAGTTGGAGACTGTCCTTTAATGAGTAGGGATTTCTGCACAGGGACAGTTGTAAGAAAGAAGAACGGAGGCATGAGATTTACCTGCTGTGAGTTAACTCCGTGATAGATTCTGACAGAAAAGCTGGAATAGGGTTTCTTTGTTGTTTCATCATTCGTAGCCTAAATCATGTTTGATAGACTGAACTGCTCTATTGAAGTGCAGTTATCTCTGTATGGTTTCAGAATATATCATTCCTTGTGAGAATTTGCAGTTTGATCGTGGTAGAAGACAAGGTTTTTTTCCGAATATATCAATATTTGGATTCCTCTGGTAAGGTTAATATCAATGTTAGCTACTTGTAGGATGTTCTTCATTAACTATTACACAGGCAGGTGTGGTTAAAACTGGGGCATTTGGGTTGGGTAGCTTAAGATGTGTTAGTGTACATGGAAATTATGAGAAGAATTACATGTGGGACCCACTCTTAGCCCACCCTCCCCTTAAAAAAACAGCTGCCTGAGCAACCTAACAGTGAGGCCGCTTGATTGCTATGTGGGTGATCCTTCTTGTCGTATATAAGAGTAATTTGGTTTTTCAACCTAACAGCTAGAAGCCTAAATATTTTCAAGAGTTGGAGATGGAAACCCGTAACATGGAAATCCTCATCGAACAAGAAGATAAAGGAAATACTCCTATTGATGACCCTGAAGAAAAGGTTAAGTCGCAATGAAAGAATACTCAAAACCTCCCTCAAACGATTCATCTACAGAATCTCATGCAACTAGTGTCACCAAACCAACCAAAATTGCGGATAGACCCAAGAACAATGGCAACCAAAAAGAAGTCAATGGAGATAGAAGTCAGAAATTCTTACATTAAAAGAAAGACAAACAAAATCTTATCTCTTCCCTAAGTCCAATGTACCTATGATGTTGGAACTAAAAGGTATAAAAGATGTTGGGAAGACTAATGATTCGAATTATTGTAAATTTCATCGAGTAATTGGACATCCCATACAAAGATGATTTGTATTGAAAGACAACATCCTGGAATTGGCAACACAGATGTATCATTATCTATCTTGAAGATGTGTCGGTTGCTTTAATTTTTTTGTTTGCCAAGGTGCCGAAAAAGAGTTACGAATAAAATGATGCTAACCAAAAGCTCAGATTATTGAGAAGTGAGTCTCTTCTTATTCAAGTTCAAATTATTTGATGTATTAATCCTTAGAATTGAATAGGAAGTTCCCACCTTTATACAAGCTGAAATTCCAAGAACATCTCTTTCAAGGAGAGATGTGGATGTAGGATGGACACTAGTGATGAGAAAAAAGAGGGTTACAAGGAAGCAATTGCATCAAAGTCCCACAAAGTAAGGCAACCACCAAGAAGCGTTGAAAAATAAAGATACAACGGATAAAAGCGTTGTGAAAATGAGACAATAACACCACCTTGAACAAAAAGAGAAGCATATGCATAGAAGAAGAATCACACTTGCAGACTATATGTGTGGATAGTTCATGATGCAAGACCAGTATTCATAACCTCATATTAACAACCATCTTTGGATGAAGTAAACCAACAAAGTAACTTATCTATCTAGATTTTATAGGTTCTGAATGAAACTTTCACAAATTTACACAAAAAAATGAAAAATATACTCCCACATTGGTTAGAAGTGGGGAAGATCTTGGATATATAAGTGTGAACACTATCTCTATTGATATGATGTCTTTTGGGGGTAAAGCTCAAGAGCAAATCCATGAGGGCTTAGGCCCAAATTGGACAATATCATACCAATGTGGAGATAAGTGGTGTCCATAGTCCTTATAACTGGTATCAGAGCTGAGGTTTGGGTCTGAGGGAAAATGATGGCTGGAGACGAAGTGAAGGTATCGGGGATCGAGAAGTTCGATGACAAAGACTTTGGATTTTGGAGGAAGCAGATAGAGGACTACCTCCATGGGAGGAAACTCCATCTTCCACTATTGGGGAAGAAACCAGAAAAAATGGAGGAAGACAATTGGAATCAGTTGGATCAACAGGTTTTGGGGATTATTCGGCTAACCCTGTCGAGATCCATTGCACACAACGTCAGTATGGTGAAGACGAATGTGGGTCTCATAGAGACTTTGTCAGGTATGTACGAAAAACCTTCAACGAATAACAAAGTTTATTTTATGAAAAAGTTATTCAATTTGAAGATGGTAGAAGGTACATCTGTTGCATAACATCTAAATACTTTTAATACTATCACAAATCAATTGTCATCTGTTGAAATTAAATTTGACGATGAGATACATGCACTGATACTATTGGCTTCGTTGCCAAATAGTTGGGAAGCCATGAGAATGGTTGTGAGTAATTCTGCTGGTAAATCAAAGTTGAAATATGATGATATTCATGATTTGATTTTGGCTGAGGAGGTGCGCAGGAGAGATTCAGGCGAGACCCCGGGTTCGAGTTCAGCATTGAATGTTGATTATCGGGGGAGATCACATGACAGGAACTCAAACAGAAACAAATCAAAATCAAAGTACAGGGGCAAGAGCAAGTCAAGGCCTGGCCAGCAGGCAACTTGCTGGAATTGTTGCAAAGCTGGTCACTTAAGGAAAAACTGTAGAAACCCTAAGAAGACTGAGAGTGATAGTGCTAATGTAGTAACTGAAGAAGTACATGACGCACTATTGCTTGCAGTTCATAATCCAGTTGATGACTGGATACTTGATTCAGGGGCTTCCTTCCATACATCTTACCTTCGGGAGATAATGCAAAACTATGTTGCAGGTGACTTTGGAAAGGTGTATCTGGCTGATGGAGAGGCTTTGAACGTAGTGGGGATGGGAGACATTGACATTGCACTCCCTAACAAGAACAAATGGACCTTACAAAAGGTCAGGCACATTCCTGAGTTGAAGAAGAACCTCATTTTTGTTGGGCAGCTTGATGACTATGGCCATTCAGTGGTGTTCTCAAATAACACCTGGAAGGTCACCAAAGGGGTATTGGTACTGGCTCGGGGTAAGAAAATCGGTACCCTCTATTCAACTACTGGTTTGATTAACACTATTGCTACTACTGTTTCAGAAAGCAAAGCAGATTTATGGCATTGCAGGCTTGGTCATATAGTCAGAGGGGCATGACAGAACTGTTGTCTAGAGGCAAGTTACCAGAACTAAAATCAGTTGATCTCAGTATGTGTGAGAGTTACATTATGGGGAAACAGAAGAAGGTCAGTTTCTTGAAAAGTGGTAGAACACTGAAGAAAGGAAAACTGGACCTTATGCACACAGATGTGTGGGGACCTTCCCTAGTGGCATCCCTTGGAGGTTCTTGTTACTATGTCACGTTCATTGATGATCATAGTAGGAAGGTATGGGTTTATTTTTTGAAGCATAAATCTGAGGTATTCAATGTGTTCAAAATTTGGAAGGCCATGGTTGAAACAAAGACAGGCTTAAAACTGAAATGTGTGAGGTCTAATAATAGCGGTGAGTATATTGATGGCGGGTTCAAGGAATATTGTGCAACTCAAGGTATCAGAATGGAGAAGACCATTCCTGGGACACCGCAACAAAATGGAGTTGCTAAACGTATGAGCAGAACCATCAATGAGCGTGCTAGAAGCATGAGGTTGCACGCTGGATTACCACCTACTTTCTGGGCAGATGCAGTTAGTATTGTAGTTTACTTGAGCAATAGCGTCAAAGAGGTCAAATTTTCTCTTCTTAAACTTTTTGGTTGTCTTTCTTATGTTCTTGTTGATTTTGATGCTCGTAGTAAACTTGAGGCCAAGTCAAAGAAATGTTATTTCATTGACTATGGAGACAAGGCATTTGGCTATCGTTTCTGGGATGATCAGGGTTGGAAGATTATAAGAAGAAGGAATGTGATTTTCAATGAGAAGATTGTATACAAGGACAAGTCCAGTACAATTGCTGAAATAGCTCCTCAGGAGTCCGAGTTCGTGAGATTGGATGACCTACCAGAGGCCATAGTGCAGTGCAGAGATGCGAGTGACGGGGAGAGTAGTTCCAGTGCCCCCACTCCTATTATTCCACAGTCAGATCCAGAGTCGTCCACTCCTATTGTTGCAGTTCGTAGGTCAGTCAGGACTATTCGACCTCCACAGCGTTTCTCACCTATTTTGAATTATATTATGTTGATCGATAGTGGAGAACCGCAAAGCTACGAAGAAACCTTGCAAGATGAAAATTCTAGCAAGTAGCAGCTGGCAATGAAGGATGAGATGGATTCCCTTTTAGAGAATCAGACATGGGAGTTGACAGAACTTCCACCAGGGAAGAAGGCATTGCACAACAAGTGGGTGTACTGGGTGAAAACTGAGCATGATGGCAGTAAGAGGTACAAGGATAGACTTGTTGTAAAGGGCTTTTAGCAGAAGCAGGGTATTGATTACTCTGAGATTTTCTCTCTTGTGGTGAAGATCACAACCATCAGGTTAGTACTGTCCATGTTTGCTACTGAAGATTTATTTCTTGAGCAGTTAGATGTGAAAACAACTTTTCTTCATGGAGACCTTGAAGAAGACATCTACATGCACCAACATGAGGGGTTTGCAATACAGGGAAAAGAAGGTTTAGTTTGCAAACTGAAGAAGAGCTTGTATGGCCTGAAGCAAGCTCTGAGACAGTGGTACAAGAAATTTGACAGTTTTATATCCAGTGCAAGTTACATCAGATTTCAGGCAGATCACTATTGCTATGTCAGGTATTTTGACAATTCTTACATCATTCTGTTACTGTATGTGGATGACATGTTTATTGCAGGGGCTAGTATTGATGAGATCAATAATCTGAAGAAGCAGATGTCAGAGCACTTTGCAATGAAGGATTTGGGAGCTACGAATCAAATCCTTGGTATGAGAATTGTCAGAGACAGAGCCAGAGGCACGTTGAGACTCTTGCAGGCTGAGTATATGAAAAAGTACTCAGCAGGTTCAATATGGATAAGGCCAAACCAGTTGGCACACCCTTGGTCAGTCACTTCAGACTCAGCAAGGATCAGTCACCTAAGTCAGAGGAGGAACTAGATTACATGAGTAAGGTTCCTTATAACTCAACCATTGGTTCACTTATGTATGCTATGGTTTGTACTTGACTGGATATTGCCCATGTAGTGGGAGTTGTGAGTAGATATATGAGTAACCCAGGAAAACAACATTGGGAAATTGTGAAGTGGATTCTGAGGTACTTAAAAGGCTCCTCAGATATGTGCTATTGTTTTTCAAGAAAGAGCTTAGAGGTGAGGGGCTATGTTGATGCTGATCTAGCTGGAGATATTGATAGCAGAAAAAGTACCACATGGTTTGTTTACACTTTGGGTGGTACTGCAGTTTCATGGGGCTTAAATCTATAGAAAACAGTTTCTTTGTCTACCACAGAAGCTGAGTACATTGCTATTAGAAGCTGCAAAGGAGATGATCTGGCTATAGGGCTTCTTGGAGGAATTAGGCACTCTCTACAGCGATAGTCAAAGTGCCATATTCCTTGCCAAGAACCCAACACTTCATTCCAGGACAAAGCACATTCACATCAGTTATCATTTTATACGATCATTGTTAGATGATGGATAATTGGTACTTGAGAAAATTTGTGGAAGTAAGAACCATGTTGATATGTTGACAAAGGGTGTTACACTTGAGAAACTGAAGTTGTGCGCAACTTCAGTTGGTCTTCTAACATGAAGACAAGAGCAGTGAGTTGCAAAGGGAGTGGAAAATCCGAGTTGGGAGAGAGTGAACGGATGGATAATTGTTTGAGGGGAGGCTCGGTGGTCCTTTGTTGGAGGGTATACGACCAAAGTCCCACATCGGATAGAAGTGGGGAGGATCTTGGATATATAAGTACGGACACTATCTCCATTGGTATGAGGCTTTTTGGGGTAAAGCCCGAGAGTAAATCCATGAGGGTTTAGGCCCAAAGTGGATAATATCATTCCAATGTCAAGATAGGTTGTGTCCATAGTCCTTACAAATGGTATCAGAGCTATGCCCCAGAGTTAGCTATGGTGGATGAATCCTCTGAATGCAGAACGAAGGTGGTGGGCCTCGAATTAGATAGCAAAGGGATTCGTGGATGTGATCCATTGGATAGGTGGTGTGCTATGGATTTTTCATGGATGTGTCTTGGTCCCAACACGGTGAAGAGAAGTTGATTTGGATAGAGCATGCTCTCGAGACAGGTGGTACTCCATGTAAGGCGTGTGCTTCCAACGCATTGGAGTGGAAAATCTGGGTTGGTAGAGAGTGGACGGATGGATGATTGTTTGAGGAGAGGCTCGATGGTCCTTTGTTCGAGGGGATGATTGTTGGGTATACGACCAAAAGTCCCACATTGGTTAGAAGTGGGGAGGATCTTGGATATATAAGTGTGGACACTATCTCTATTGGTATGAGGCCTTTTAGGGGTAAAACCCAAGAGTAAATCCATGAGGGCTTAGGCCCAAAGTGGACAATATCATACCAATGTGGAGATAAGTGGTATCTATAGTCCTTACAGGATGGACACTAGTGATGAGAAAAAAGAGGGTTACAAGGAAGCAATTTTATAAAGTCCCACAAAGTAAGGCAACCCCCTCTTGGGAAGTCACCTAAGCCAACATTTTCATCTAACGACTATGATCAACTTCATCCCCATAATTATAGTATTCTAATAATTTTTTAAAAGATTGTACTTACTTGGCTCTACACATGTTGTTAAATTGGGTCTAAGGCCTATCCCAAAATGACTAGCCACTTAGGAAACCTTTTTTGCCAACTAATAAACTCAAGATTTTTTATCTCACGAATCCATGTGGGATTATTCCTTAACATTCCCCCTCACATGTAGGCTCGTAGATAATTTGGGCAGGATGCCCACATAAGAGTACTTGTTATGATACCATGTTAAATTGGATCTAAGGCCTATCCAAAAATGACTAGCCACTTAGGAAACCTTTTCTATCAACTAATAAACTCAAGATCTTTGATCTCACTAATCCATGTGGGACTAATCCTTAACACTCCCTCATGTGTATGCAGGTGGATAATTTGGGTGGAGGCCTTCATGTGTAGGTACGTGGATAATTTGGGTGGAATACCCACATACGAGTACTTGCTTTGATATTAATCCAGTCTATATGAGTGTTTGGCTAAATTTATCAAACCATGCACGAGGAGATTATTTTAGACCATAAAGGGATTTCATCAATCGACAAATTGACTCCCCCTCAACTACAAATCCAGGTGGATGTTGCATATAAATTTCTTCCTTTATCTCCCCATTGAGAAAAAAAAATTCCCATCAAACTTATAGACAAGCCAGGAAGAATTAGCATCAAGAGATAATAAAATACGTACCGAGTTCATTTTGGCCACCAGAGAGAATGTTTCTTCATAATCGATCCCATAACACTACGTATAGCCTTTGGCAAAGAGGCAGGCCTTAAGGCGAGCAACAGGCCCATCCAAATTGTTTTTAACTGTAAAGACCCACTTATAGCCAATAGGTTTTTTTCCTGATGGAAGATGAACTAGAGCCCATGTTTGATTCTCATAGAGTGCTTGCATTTCTTCATCCATTGCTGCCTTCCACCCTGGATGTTTCAGAGCCTCCTGATAGGACCATGGGACTAAGATGGAGGAGATAGACGCAAGAAATTGACAACATGAAGAAGATAAACGATGTCGAGACACAAAATTGGATATGGGGTAAGAAGAAGAGGGCCTAGTGCAAGTTTTGGGTTCTTTTCTTAAGGCAATGGGTAGAGTATCATATTGTGGTAAAAAAAGAACAAGAGAAGATGGACTTACTTCGATGGGACCGTAAAGTCTGCAGATGTAGTGTCAACCAGTGCTTCAGGGGGTTGAACAGTTTTTGTAGTACGGGGCACAACCGGTCGAGGAGAAGCTGGTATAGAAGAGAGACCTGGAGGAACATTGTCAGAGTAATATGAAGAGTCTTCAAAAAAAGTTACATCCCTGGACACAAGTAACCTTTGGAGAGTGAGATTGTAGCAAATATAACATTTCTACGTGCGAGAGTATCCTAATAAGATACACTTGATAGATTTTGGATCAAGTTTACTATGTTTTTAGGGAGGTAACATGAACAAAGCATGTACAACCAAAGACTTTCAAGGGAGGCAAAAAATAATCACCATGTGGAAACAATAAGAAATATGGAGATTTATGACCGAGAACGGAAGAGGGTAGCCTATTTATAAGAAAGAATGCATTAAGGATGGTATGTGGCCAATAAAAGTATAGGACTTTCATGGTATACAATAAGTTGCGAGCTACCTCAACAAGGTGACGGTTCTTCTGCTCTGCTACATTTTTTTTTTGGGGGGGGGGGGGGGGGGGGGGTAGGCACAAGATGTTTGATGGATAATGTCATTCTCTTGACAAAAATAGTCAAGATCTCTGGAAGTATATTCTTTGGCATTATCAGACCTAAGTACTTTGATTTTCTAACCTAATTGAGTGACAACCATAGCATGAAAGGATTTAAATATGGATTGTATTTCATATGACTCTTTAAAAATAAATAGCCATGTGGTACGAGTAAAATCATCAATAAAGGTAATAAAGTACTTAACTCGGGAAATGTTTGAGATGCTCAATGGTCCACATACATTTATGTGGATCAATAAAAAAGGAGTAACACTTTTAAGTTCTGGACGAGGTGAGTAGGTGATCCTCTGGTGGTTGCTTAGTTGACATACTTCACCATTTAAATTTGACATATCCTTAAAGGTAAGGGAAAAAATGAAGCGATTGTGTGGATGGATGTCCTAATCGATTGTGCCATAGACTTGTCTCAGTTTCCTTGGTTGAGATGGCACTTATTTGAGGCACATCCAGGTAGTAGAGTTTGTACTTACTTGGCTCCACACATGTTGTTAAATTATATCTAAGGCCTATCTCAAAATGACTAATCACTTAGGAAACCTCTTTTGCCAACTAATAAACTCAAAATCTTTGATATCACTAATACATGTGAGAATATTCCTTAACCCATGTCATTGTGTACGCACAAGTGTATGTGCATATGCGTGTGGAAGCCAAAGTCATGTGCGAGACCACACGCACATATGTACATGGGTGTCTCACGTGCATGGACGCTTGTGTCTCACACGTGATCGAGCAAGGGGAAGTGTTTTTGTATTTAAGTTTCAAAGTCCCTATTTCTTTTAGGGACTACACTCTAAGAAAAACGACAAGTGCGCACATGACTTTCATGCATGAACATGTTTTAAAATTTTGAAAAACGTTCAACATATGATACATCTAAAAAAGTTGTACCAAATTTTATAGTAAATATAAAATAAAAGTATAGTTGTCATTGTAGAGGTCTCTCATCTTTGATGCTCGTAAGGAAGATTATGATGTTCATTTAATGGTGTCTTGAGTTATTATCTCAACATTTCAAACGAGGGAATGATAGAAGAATCATCTTTTATGTATCCCATAATAGTCAACTTGGATTTGGCCTTAGGCAATCAGGTTGCAAGACCAACGCCCCCCCTCCCTCATGTCATCTCTACACTTGAGTTGAATTAGTGAATTCATTGCTGCAAAATGTCTTGAGCAAAGTCAATTCAGTTTTTGAGGCTCTTTGGAAAATCTGTCTCTACTCATCCATGTTGAATTTTCAACTCGTCTCAAAACCATGCCTCTCTCGTGTCCTTGCATACCCCACCTCGTCCGCTTTGGATTTGCTGCGAGCCCATGAAGCATCCGCCAGTACGTCAATGCTTTATTAGCCCCCACACGACCCATACCATACGTTATGCTTCACCACAAATCTATAAAATTTATTTTAGAAATAAATTAAATTATGTGGCTACCCTAAAGTTTAAGGTTAGTAGGTTTCTAAGCTGATATTACGATATGATAATTTAATATGCAATATTGATTATGAAAAAAATAAAACTAATTATTGATTACATATACATAATAAATTAAGTTTGATTAAAATTGATTAATTAATTAATACATATAGTTTTTACAATTTATAGTAATATACATAGTATGAAATATTTTACTATGAAGTTATTATTATAGGAAGCATTTGAACACGCATAGGCTACCCAAATGAACCAAAACATTATTGACCTAGGTTGACTCAAGTCCTAATTTTGATGCTAATAAAATTTAAGCTAGTGAGTTGATATTGTAAATTAAGCATTTCGGGATAAAGAAATATGCATTACCTTCAAGAGACTCATACACAAGGTCTATGAGAAATTTTAAAGAGCAAATATGGAAGAGTCTTACATAACTCAAGCCCTAGAACAGTCAGAAGTCTCACAACGTAAGAATTAATATAGAGGAGTTTTATAGGAGTCTCATAGAAAAGTCTCAGTTAAAGGTATTTTAGTTATGTTAGTTTTCTATATGTGTTCAGTTGTTTAATTGTTGTAGGACTTATCTTTTAGTGTTTAACTTTGGGTGTAACTGGAATAAGGTTAGTTTGAATTGTAATTGAATTTTATTAATTTCTTCTATTATAAATAGAGGCTCATTGTACTCAAATTACATCAAGTCAGTGATGTTTTTATTTTTTCCAAAAATTCAACATGGTATAAGAGCGGGTTTTGTAAGTTGACTCGATCAACCAACAAAGATTGTTATCCTTTTCTGATCTATCATCTCTAGTAGTTTAGGTTCGTATTTTATCTTTTTTCATTCTTTTCCTGTCCCAATACCCGTTTTCTTCTTGGCATTTGCAACTCCATAATGACCTTTTCATATTACAAATTATATATTTAAAGAAATATCTTCAATTTTACTTTTGAATACAAAAAGAATTGTGGCAAGCGGAGTTTTCTTCAAAGAGAAATCAATATATAAAGCAACAAAGTTTAGACTACAAGAGAGGTTCGAGTAGCAGCAGAAAGCTTCAACTTTCTAGCCATTTTATACCATCAAGAATGAGAATTTATATAGAGAATTATATATATAAAAAAATATTTGTAAGTCTATTTTCTTACCTATCCAACCAATTCTCAATATGATTTTTCTAGTTTGAGTCTAGTTTCTTAAGAAACAAACCTTTTGTGATTATGTTATATATTTTTGGAGATATCTATATTAGAAGTACAAAAGGTTAGTTCTATGGAAAATCTCTATTTTTTTCCTATTTTCTCTCCTATTACCTGTCCATGCATTAACATGAATTGAGTTTCTTTTTCTCCTAAAATTTAATTTTTTAGCCAAATTTCTCTTCTAATTAAAGAATTTTAGTCAAACTTAATCACTCTATGATGTGTTTATTCATGGTATGCAATATCATGCTTCGATGTTGTTTTCAAGTCTTACGTTTTTGTTACTTTGTTGTGTATCTTACGTATAGTTAACTACAAAAAATTGAGGTCACCTAAAAAAAGATATATTTAGTCAAATTTATTTTGTTCTACCATTATAGTTTCATCTAGTCTTTTTTTAAAGGGTTACTATGGAAGTATGAATGTTGCATAGATGCCTCCTTTTGGTTAAAGTTGTTTTCTTCTAGTATTTTTTTAGTTTATCATCTTGTGTTTTTATCACTTCATAGCAATGCATAGACCTACATCTAGCTTGAGTCAAGACTTTTATTCTTTACCCAAAAGGTAATTTGTGTTTGAGCTACCCTTAAAAATTGAGTAGTCACTTTGTTGTATCCTAAAGTTGGGCTATTTTTTCGCCTTTAAAATTGAGCGGAGTGTGTTTCAGACTATGACCATTTTTTACTAGTCTATGGAGCTTTGTCGTATGACTAGGAGTGATTTTCTTCTCCCATATTGTGTCTTGTCCAAGCTCGGTCTCTATGTCCTTTTTATTCCCAACTTGAGGGAGAAAAGTAGAAGAAGAAGTACAAGAAAAATATATTTTGTTTAAAATATTGTGGTAATTTTTATGTGACCAAAATATATGAAGATTTTATTTTTAGCAAGAGAAAATTGAAGACCCAAAATCGTTTTCATTGCAAGTTGAAGTTATGAACTCCAACATGAGGGAGAGTATTGAAAAGAAAATATGGAAGAGTTTTATATGAGTCTCATAGTAAGAAGTTTCAAAGAGCAATAACTAATATGGTGGAGTCTTATAGATGTCTCACAGGAAGAGGTCCCATAGAAAAGTTTCAATTAAAGGTGTTTTAATTATGTTAGTCTTCTATTTATGTTCAGTTGTTCAATTGTTATAGGACTTATCTTTTAGTGTTTAACTTTGGGCCTAACTGGGATAAGGGAAGTTTAATAGTAACTGAATTCTACTAGTTTACTCTATTACAAATAGAGACTCATTGTATTCAAATTACATCAATTCAGTGAAGTTTTTCTCTTTTTCAGAAATTCAACATTGAAGAGCTGGTCAAATCAATACAAAAGACTTCAAGCTAAAGGAAGAACAAGTGCTCTTAAAGAAGCACCTACAAACAAATAAATATGAAGACTTGAAGATCTAAAGTCTAAATTTCATAAAAAAATAATTTAAAGAACTTTTGCTATGTAAAAGGATAGCCAACTAAATTACAATTCTTTAGTAAAAGTATGTTTTGGAGCATTAGAGTGTAAAATGTTTTATAAAACCGTGTTTTAAAATCTCATACAAATGTTTTGGAAATAGTTAATTCCTTATTTGGCCTTACCCATGCTTAGAGCCTAATTTCATACGTTGTTAAAACGTATGATTGAACATTGACTTGGACATATGATTGATCATCCAAAATGCTGCAAGACAGGAATTATAAAGTATGATTCATTATCATTTATATGCATGAACAATCATCCAGAATGTTACTATGTAGGTCTATAAAACATGATTATTCATTGGGTATAAAACATGATCTATCATTTGGATTTTCCTAACTTTGAAAAAGATCCAATCAATGGTTGATCGACTATTATGCCTCAAGGAATAAAAAATAATATAGTTGTTGGAGCCGAATGATCGATCGATGAAAATTTATAATTGATCATCTTTCCAAAGTAGCTTTTTCTACAATGGTAAAAATAACCCAAACTCATTCGAGAACATTGAATGAACCTTTGTTGCAATATCAAAGTCTTCCAATATTTTAGTGCCAAAAATGTTTTTTATCCTTTGCATGAGAAAAAACCTAAATCTGTCATATTTTTTAAATTCTCTACATATCTATTGGCATTCCTAGTTCCAACAAGCTCCACATACTTCATTGTTTGCTAAGGGGGGGTTAGTGCCCCAAAGTGGATTCTTGAAGATCAAGTCATGTCCAACATGAAGATCATGTCATGTCATGTACATGAAGATCAGGTAAGAATTTGTGTTAGTGTTGATGACTTCATGTGCACTGAAAAACAGTTTCCAGTGTTAGTGCCCCAACATGAGAAAAACATAAAAAACAAGAGAATTTCTAAACCTTTACAGTGTACTTAATTACAACATAATCCTTAAACCCCAAATTACGTAAAACAACCATTATTACTACACGAATAAGTTATTGAATGTATAATTAAATATACTAATATATTTATTAATTGAATTAGATATTTTATTGTACATTAATATGGTAATTACATGAGCCAATGAAATACGTATATGATTAATTACAAATAATAAATAAATAACATTATAAATAAAAAAACAAAAGTAATACATTAAGTTATTAATTTATTAATAACATATGATATATTTTAACCTAAAAATGAATAATTTAAGAGAAAAAATTGATCTAATCATAACTTTAACACACTATATATTTTTACATAATATATTTTATGTATTATTAATTAATAATATATTATCACAAAATTTAAAACCATTGGTTTAATTAACTATAACAATCGGATAATTATGCCAAAATAATTTATCAAATATTTATTTTAACAATATTTTAATTATAACTATTAAATCACTATTTTAATATAGTAATTGTAAAATAAAAATAATTATTTTATAAATAAAAATAATTATTTTATAAATAAAAATTATAAATTAATAATTTTTATGAAGATAGTTTAATTTTTCCTAACTTAGGAAAAATTAAACATCTTCGTCTTCCTCAGCAGCGAGCCAGCGGGGCGATGGCGACGGGGACGGCTAGGCAAAGGCAATGGCCGGCGACGGCGGCGGGCAATGCCGACAGAGGCGGCGCTCCGACGGTACACCGAGAGGGAGAAGAGAGGGAGGCCGAGAAGCTCTGCAAATGCTCGACCTCCCGTGCTCTGTGGGAATGAGAGAGGGCTGCGGAAATGAGAGAGGGAGCAGAGAATGAGAGAGGGCTGCGGGAATGGAGACGAGAGAGGGTTGCGGAGATGAGAGAGGGCTGCGGGAACGGAGATGAGAGAGGGAGCAGAGAAAGAGAGAGGGCTGCGGGAACGGAGACGAGAGAGGGCTGCAGGAACGGAGACGAGAGAGGGAGTAGAGAAAGAGAGAGGGCTACGGGAATGCAATGGCAAAGAGGGTGTGCGGCAGAGAGAGCCCCGAGAGACAGCCCCGCGCGAGAGTCATGTAGATGATTCTCAAAATCGGGCGGAAAGCACTTTCCACCCGTTACTCTTGAGACATGAACTCTTAATTCATGTATATTCATGTATATGACATGAATTTGGGCGCTCCCTAACGACATCAGGACATGACCTGCGTAATGCGCATGAAGATCATGTCCTGAGTCATGTGCACTAACCCCCCCTAAAGGATTGAAAGTTTAGATCTCACTAGGAGTTGGTTATCTCTTCGAAACAAAGGTGCAAGTTTCACCTGTTTTGTATTTTCACCTTCTTTTAAAAATGTTCTCAGGAACCTTGAGTCTAGAAAGGGAGAACCTAGAGCTAGAATCCAGTTATAGAAAATCTCTTGGGGAAAGATTGGGATAAGTATAATTGGGTATTATACTTGACTTTAATAGAGCAAGATAGTGAGTTTTTCGGAGTAAGGGTTATTGGGCAATGATTTCTACTACGAGAACAAGAAGAATAAAAAATATTTGCCTCTTTTGTGATTGTGTGCATGTGCTTTTAAGTTTTCCCTTTTTTTTATTTTGACTTCATCTTCAAGCACTTCATTTTTAATTTAATTCTCAATTTAGACCCTTGAGACACTACCTGGGCCAACACACACAAAATTAAATAGAAGTCTTTTACAAAGCACTGTAAATATCCTGTATTCTTCTTCATGGCAGTATGTCGGAGTTTAGCACATGAAACCTGCGGGCCAAGCCTAGCACTTCAGAGACAAGGTTAAACTAAATGGGCTGTAGCCATGAGTTTCCAGTTTGCCTATAGATTGGAAATTAATTTAAACTTGTGGAAGGAAGATAAGGTGCATGGAAGGATTAGAATGTTCTCATGTGAAAGATACAGTCTCTAATAAGACTGCTTTCCTTGAAAAGGAAAGAAAGCTAAGCTTGAGTTCTGCAGGTGTAGTCAAATAATGCACAGCTCGTATTAAAACAAAAATGGAAAAAGCCTTTTAAGAATCTTGACTGAAAAGGGTTACTAGTCATATAATAAAGAGGATAATCGACGTGTTATGAAAGTTCTAAACTGTTCCAGATTGGAAAGAAAGATTGTAAGATTTGCAGGCAATACTCGAGCAGGTTAAAAGAAAAAAGGATCCAGACGTGTAGGAAGAGTAGATGAGAGGCTGGGTACAGTTTGCTTTCACATTCCTTGTTGCATAATTCGAGGAAGAAATTCTTCCAAATTCCGGTCTTCTTCAATTCAGTAGGCGGAGCACTTTAGACAGAACCACCTTTCTGGCTTTTGAAGTTTGAAAGTGGGAACGAAAATGAAGCAAAGAAAAACGGTTGGAGTGCTCCGAGGATCGCAGGAGGGAGGTGCAATTCCTCTTCCAGTTTTCTTTTAGGAAGGATTTTAAAGAGACAATACACGATAATTTAACTCCGGGCTGGGTGTCCGGAGACAGCCGCCCAAGGTGCAGGATATACCCAAAGCTATGAAAAGGAAGCAAAACCCATTTAATTAATGCAAGAAAGCATTCCATCATACAACAAGTACAAACAGGAAGAAATTGAAGAAACAACCAACACCAATGGGTCTCCCCTGACCCCTTCCAATCTCCCGTCTCCATCCTATTGTTTTTTTCTTTTTTTTCTCTTTTTGGCCGAGAAGCGTGTCGTCTAAGATAGAAACTGTACAGCGATCATACATGTGGAAGCTCGCAATCTCTGAAAATTTTAGAAGAGAAAACAAACAAAAAACAGCATTTCTCCGTCTCAACCTAATCAAGAATAAAGCGGAGAAGCTGATGGCCTTGGGTACGCTGATGCTTTGACGTTACTGCCAGTTTCGTCCAAACTTCTCCTGCGAGAACGCTGCCCACTGCTACCAACGCTGTGAACTTTGGAATTCGGTTCGCATAGTGGGCTCTTAACCACGTCCTTGGATTCTTGCATCTGTTCTAATGTCTTCACCACATCGTCCATGGTAGGCCTGAACTTGGATTCAGTTGAGAGGCATTGGAGTGCTAGCAATGCAGCTTTTTGTGCCCCCACCTGTGAATATTGACCCTCCAGACGGCTGTCCAGTATTCGGAAAACTCTGCGTTTATGGGTCAGGTATGGTTTAGCCCACTCCACAAGATTGTGTTCACCTGAAGGCCGGTTCTTGTCAACGGCTCTCCGTCCCGTGAGCATTTCCAGAAGAACAACTCCGAAACTATACACATCACTCTTGCTAGTTAAGTGACCTTCAAAATTATCAAACATATGGATTTTAGAACAAAGAACAAAGAACCAATAGCAGACAATATAACCGCATTCAAAATCAAGTGAAGGGTTCAAATGAGGAAAATTTGACAAGGAAATTACCTGTAGCAAGATACTCTGGAGCAGCATACCCGTAGGTTCCCATGACCCTCGTGGAGACATGGCTCTTGTCACCGGTCGGGCCATCCTTAGCCAATCCAAAATCAGAAAGCTTGGCGTTGTAATTCTGTAGAGTTGTAGAAAGGTAAGTGAACAACAGCTCATGAAAGAAAAATGGACAAGGCAAATCCAATGCAACAGCGGTTGCGGGTTCAATCTAAGACAACAAATCACTTACTGAATCTAATAGGACATTTGAGGTTTTAAAGTCCCTGTAAATAACTTTAATCTCCGAACTGTGGAGAAAAGCAACACCCTTTGCAGCACCTAGAGCTACTTTCATCCGGAGGTTCCATGAGAGTGGTTGGAAGTAAGAGCCCCCTGCGTTAAGAAACTAACACCTTCAGAAAAAAGATTTCTTAAGTATGACCAGGCATTCAAATGCAGAGAGGACAAGGAATTTACTTCGAAAGAGATGATGTTCCAAACTTCCTCGAGGCATGAATTCATATACCAGTAGCCTGTGGTCATCCTCCAAGCAATAGCCTATCAATTTCACAAGATTGGGATGGTAAAGTTGCCCAAGATAATTCACTTCCGCCTGTTGAATCACACAAATGACATCTCATTAATGTGTAAAATGCCTATAAGAATTACCAGCATTTAAGCAAAACCAGATCAGCCTTCTCGCAGGAGAAGTTAAAGGCGAATACATATCTAGTGAAATTGTATCTCAAATGTTCTCCAACTAGATCACAAGTAACAGAACTCCCATGAATGCCAAAAATACCAGTAGCACGCTAATATATTTGAAACAACAAATCCTAAAAGTAAACAGAAAGTGATGATAGAAACATTAAAAGGAAGAGCGAGGAAATGGATACTCACCAACCATTCTTTATGACCCTGGTAACCTTCCTGGTTCAGCTTTTTCACGGCAATCACCATCCCCGTACCCGGCTTTGTCGCCGCAAAAGAATGCTCATCAATCCAACCTTTGAATACGGAACCAAATCCACCTTCTCCCAAGACACTATCGGGGCGGAAGTTCCTCGTAGCATTTTTAAGTTCGTTAAAGCTGAAGCTCTTCAAATTGGAAGAATTCAGGATCTCACCCTCGCTACGTGGGGTAGGGGGAGCAGATGCTGAAGAGACCTTGCTGCTTGAGCTGCTAAGCGCATTTCTATCTCCGCTAACGTATTTGGAATTCGCCCCTAAACAACCCAAGCAGGATTCTTCTATCATCAGGAAGAATCAAAAGGAAAAAATTTAATTATCATATATGCAGTAGCAACAAATCATGAATAGCAGAAATAAATCCGTAACAGGAAAGTAGTCTAAGAAACAGAGACAAAAACTAAAAATTTTGGATATTTTAAAGCTGAATAGCAAACAGTGCAAGAAACTAAAATTTCTGGATATTTTCCAGCTGAATAGCAAACAGAACAAATTATCAAGCTTAACTCCCATTTACGACATCAAGCCACTGCTTATAAAATCTAAAATAAAGAAACAAGAAACCTCGCACATTGTCCGAATGGCAGAACTCAAAAGGGGTTTAGCAGCTAGAAAATCGACAACGAAACAGATGTAACAACAAGTAGAAAACATGCGCAAACTGTACTCAGAGGATTAAAAAAAGAACAGAATGAAACAATTTACAATGGAAACGCTGATCCAATAGCATCGGAACCAACAAAGTTCACAGATTGAAAGAAAAAAAACACCAAAAATGCCAGAAGAACAACCAAAGTAGTACAGACGAACACTAAAAATGCGTCAGAGCTCATACCTGAAGTTGACGAACTATGAAATGGGCTCTCGGTAATTCGAGCACTCCAACAAATCCCCATTCAAACACCCCCAAAAAACAATTCTGATTGTTTGCCCCTCCTAAAAACCTCAGAAGACCGAGGCTTCAGTCACACTTAACTCGAAAAGTAAACTAGATCCGTGAAGACTATCGCGCCACCGTAGATCCGGCAAAAAAACACCAGCTTTTTCCCTGTAAAGCGGAGTTCCATAAACCCACTGAATTGAATGCTTTTCGACACGATACCCAATAAGAAAAGGGGGCAACAGAAAAAAAAAAAAAAAAAGTACAATCTCGGAGACGAAAATCACCTCTTAGGGAAGATTCTCCGGTGAGGTAGGTGAGTGTCAGCTTCGGACTCGAGGATTACACCGCGAGAGCTTCAAAGGATTCAAAGAGAGAGAGAGAGAGCGAGGGGGGATGGGAAGGGAAAAGAGGTAGGGTACCTTGAGGGTGTTTTAATCCTCCACCCCACGGAAAGCTGTTTCAGATCTCCATGAAGACGAGAAGATTGACCAGGCTCCGCAAGTTGAAGAAAAAGTTAGACAGAGAAAGTGTCCATTAATGGCGGGCGACTGCTGCCCTTCTCATCTTATCCTTTTATACCTTGAAAGCCTTTTTCTCCTTTTTCCCCATTTATCTTTCCATGTATTTTAACTCTACTTTTAGTTTCCCGAGCCTCTCCAACACAGTTTTTGACGTAGACAGATTAGACGCCGGCTGAAAAATACACCATCACAGCCTTTCGATCATGATCCAACGGACAGAACTTTCCCCATAATTTTATGTAGGAGCCGGCTGCGGCTCGGCTTCTCTCTGGACTCGCTTTCTGTCTACTAGCCTTACTTCTTATCCTCATTTTCTCTCTAGAAACACGCACACACGTGTTTCAAACAGTCGGTGCGAGTATTTTGCTCCTCATTGGATGGTTCTTTGACCGAGTGTATCCTGCCCCCACATGGCTGACGCATCACATCTAACCCAATGACGTCATCAATTATTGGAGGCATTTCGCTACTTCAGCGGTCAAAGATTAGGCATCCGCCCTATCCATTTAATGGACCACAGAGACGACCGGAACAGCGTAAACGATCCCGCATCCTGCACCGCCGTGTCCAACCATGACGTGACGTGACGCCGTTTGGAATCCTACTCCTTCCGCAGCTTGGACTACTGTCCAAACGGCTCCAAAGGACAGCCACAAAAGTGGTTTTGTGGTTTTTATTGAGAGATGCAATGAACCTTCCCCCAGGTCAAAGAGTTCTTAGTGTGGGTCCACTTGACCTTTCTTAAGATATACTGACTTGACCATCGATTTTGATCTACTAATTCGGCTAATTAATCTTTCCCAACACCGACCCTGCTTGCGCATTAAATAAGAGGTTTAGTTAAATAATAAAAAATTTCAGTTAATTAAGGATGTGGGTCCTTCGCCAGCAAGCCTTCGGCAGACGGCGCCGCGCTAAACGGCTCTTCAGGTGTCATGCCCTGGGCGAGGCACCAGCGGCTTCTCACTTCGCACCTTCATGATACCATGACACGTGTGTCTTGCCGTACCTCGCTTCGTCTCCGGGGGACACGTTAATGGAAACTATTGCTGATTTGGTAATTAATCATTGTTTAAAGATGGAAACCACCACACGCGTAAAAGCAAGACGATGAAAAGGTCAAAGCCGACGAAGAGAGAAAGAGTGATGGAGATCGTTCACCTTTTTTTTCTACAGTAGATTGCCTGATAAATTTGTTCGAATATTTTAGAAAATGGCTCGTTTTCTTGCCATAAATGTGAAGCAAGCTGCAAGCAGGAGTCGCCCAGAAGAAAAAGAAAAAAAAAAAAAAATTCCTGGAAACGAAATCTGGAGATGGACTCAACTCTCAACTGTTTGAACCTTGCTCTTCCCGTGAAAGGAAAGGCTACATGGATCTTGAATTTCTTTTCTTCCTCTGATCGGCAAAAAATTGCGCTCAGTCCCTATCTGAAGCAGGTGTCTTCGACGAAGCAACCAGGTGTGAAGTGTCAATTAGTGTGAACCCTCTCTTTTTGCTAATCGGGAGCGTAAGAAAACTGTCTTTGATCATCATTTTGCCTTTCTGGACCCAAAAAAACGGGTGGTTGGTGTTGTTTTTAATTAATTTCTCTGGTATTGGGATGCCATCAAGTTGAGAGGGATAAGCGGCATCCACCTACGACACCCATGAGTGTTGACTTTGTTGGAGTTTGGAGCTTTGATTGCAGGGTTTCTAGATGGGTGGAAGTCATGGCAGACGTAAAAGGGGTCTGGTGTTGAAACCTTTTGAGTTTGATCGTTATTTATTTTTTGTATTTTTGCTTCTTTGTTAGGCAGAGGCAGCAGCAACACTTTTTGACTATTCGCTACTTTACGACTCTTAATCCCATTGAAGGGGAGAGCTTGTAAGGCGATCCTGACCCTTAAATAGCAGCAGGCGCCATTGATTCTTGTCATTGATAACCTTGATAGAAAGATACGGCGCGTTACCTGCTTTTCTTCCTGTTAATTTCTCCAGGCTTATATTATCATGTTAATGGAGATCCATCCGAAGTCAGTTTGTATGTTTGATCCCACTAAAACACTCCGTCCAAATCCTATTTGTGAAAATGTGAAATCTGCCAAATGCAGCAGCAAGTCGGTCGATTTGCACTCAGAGCAAGAAACTAGCTCTCTTCTTCTTTACGCAGTCCTGACCGCTCAGACTTTTATTGCGTACTTACGTTCCCTGAACCGGTGAGCAAAGAATCTTCTTCAAATCTGTTTATCTTCTTAACAGTCCCGGATATTTTAAAAATCATGTTCATTCTGACAGTGCATTCGAACATCCCACGCGGACAACTGATGGTAGAACGAATAATTAATTCGTTTCTTTCACAATCCCACCATTTCAATCTCTGTAAATACCTTTGCCTCGTGCTGTTGTTCGACAGGGATGTAATGATGGAAACCGAAAATGCATTTCTTTATTTGTTTTTCATAAGAAACAGGGTTTTAAATGGTCAGAATCAAAATGGATGAGGTCAAAACAATGGCTGGAACCAGACGAAACAAACCCTAACAACGTCGTCTCTTCCGAATTAGTAGCGGTTAGGCGATTCAGAGATTAAAGAAAACAAAAAAAAACAAAAACTTGGATTAAAATTGCTTGTTGCCATCAAGCAAACTGTGTTTTCTTTGAAAGCAAGCTGAGACAGTAATGACTAGTGTTAGACCCTTGAGGAAATTCAGGTTTTTCTTGTCAATCTCTTTCAGTGTCCGGTGTAGAAAGTGAAACCAGCTACGGTGGTTTGGTTGGTGAAGGGGTGTAGAAAATGCATGAAATTGGGAAAAAGATATTAAGATTTGGCAGAGAAATTTGGTTTCAAGCCTGGCATTAGGAATTGGCTGAAAAAGTCGGCAACCACACAACAATTTATTAGGATAGTCGAGATGCATGAGGCTGACGGCTGACGCCCTCCATGCCCATCTTCAATTTAGATTGGTGGATAACATCGTTGTATCGTCTCTTGGGAACATTAATGTATGCCTTTTTTATATTAAAAAACGATTGATGGCAGCAAGGAATTCTCTTTCGGCTCTCTTCTCCAAGTCGGGGATACCAAATTGAACGTCTTTGGTTTAATAAACAGTGGCGTTGCCAAGAAGTAAGGGCGCTGACAGCTAGTTTTTCACGTGCCCGAATGAATTACTGAATCTGCAAATTGTTCAAATTTCGTTTATTTTCTCTAGTGGTCTCATTCTGATTTCTTTCTTTCCAGGTAAGCTTGCAGATGAAATGCTACAGTGTTCCTGATAACCTCGTACGGAGTTATCTTCACCGGGGGGAGTCATGCCCGCTCGGTGAAGAAGGTGAGAAAAATTGCATTTCGGTTTTGAAATATTCATTAAGGCGTGTGATTCGAGACAAACTCTTTGACTACGGAGAGCAAGTGTGTATATGTGCTGATCAAATAAGAACTCACTCTATGGTGACTCTGAAGGCTCCGAATCTACTTTGGTAACTTGGGATCCTCAGTTAGCAGTACCTACTTTACACAATAACCCATCTCTTTTTATGAGATTACATTCTCTGATTTTTATGGATGACCCATTATCCCTTAATGTAGAGAAGATAGGTATTTTGCAACTTCTCTTTTTTTATTAAAAAAAATAGATTTAAGAACTACGGATCTGGTCTAGCAGAGTGCATGCGACTTTTCCAAATAAACGAGTCGATCTTCTGCTTCGGGAATTTGATCGACATGGCTAGAGGTAAGCGTTCTTTCACACTTCCGTTTAATTCTATTTTTATGAATTTCATAATGATATAGAAATTCATATTTAGGCTTATATTTGGTATCAGAGCGATACCTCTAGCCTGCCTTTCAATTTCTATAAATTTCATTATAGAAATTGAGCAAGCTCTCTTTGCAACGCTATTCTAGGCACAACATGCGACTAGTTTGCCATACCAATCGACCTTGGTAGCGCAAGTCAAACCCTCGGCAGTGAGACATCGATGGAGGCACCAATGCACCGTTGATTGCAAATAAGACGCACACCTATCACACAGTTGCGCCAAAGAAAAAGAAGTGGCGCAATGACGCTTTACGGAGGCACACCGGTTCAATGCACCAGTGTGCGAAGCTGACTGGCATTGTGTGCGCCAACATTAGGTAGGCTCTCGGAAGAGCGAAACTAGGCCGGGAGCACCGATTTTTGCATTCTACAACAATCCTAACCGTGCTCTCTACCATCGTCATGCATCGGAGGAAGCAGGTGCGACAACGTCACCATCATGAAGGACGTCGGTGCGCTGGGTTCTAGCCAATCCATCGAGGGTCAGATGGCTAAGGATGTGCATTTGATCATGAGGTTCCAAGTTCAAGGATTGGTGAGGCAAAGAGGCTAGCATTGAGATCGATCGCTACCTTCTTTGCGTTGAAGCCGACCAATGTTGGGTGGCACTGGCTGGCACGGGATGCACAGGTGTCATGCGTCAGAGATAGCCATCACACCAACATCGAGGTTGGAATGGAGGCCAGCGAGGGCTCTCCCTCTCTACATGTGGTTGGAGGTTGAAGACAACCTCCAATGCATAGGAACATAAAAAAAATCGAAATCATATGGTAAAATCGACATTTAAATGGCAAGTCCATTTTGATGGGTTGAGTCAATTCTCATAAAAGAAATTTATTGAGGGCATGATTTGAACCCGCAAACTCAACTTAAAGTTCAGTAAAATGACCATTAAGTCATCTCACCCTTATGTGTTATCATTGGATACACTTGATTGATGCTTAAATCACTAGAAAATCAATATAATTATTTTTCATGCAATTTTTTCTTTTAATTCATATGAATTAAATCATTATGCATGCATATATAGTCGTATAATGTGCATATATTTTAAAATTTTCAATTGTGAAAATTTTATTTAGGTTTTATGCATACTTAATTTTCATGCATATTTTAGGTTAACCTAAATATAAGGAATTAATAATTGACATCAATTTTAGTCAATTATTTTGATGTCATAATTTTGGTTTACATTTAAATAATTGAGTAATTGCCACAACATTCTTAATTATGAAAATGTCTAGTGACATTAAGCTTAGTCACATAAAGTTAATAACATTAAAAATTGCGATTAATCATGGAGATATAATAATTTAACCCCATTGGGTAAATATTATATTTAAGTGATTAATCAGGATATGGTAGAAATATTCAAAAAAAATATAGTTGCCCGCAACCCTAGAATGTTCCTTTACGAACAAATTTTTTATCCCCACATAAAGTAACATAAATAGCATATATGTTATAATCTAAGCCCATAGGACATATTATAATGACACGCTGATTTATTTGTTTGAATTTAATTACATAGGTAAATATTCAAAAATTGGCTTTATTGCATGTTTTAGTAAGCTTGTTGTTTACTTTCTAGTTCTTCAAACTTTGTCTGTCCTAAAATTTGATTCGTCTATTATTCCTCTGAATGGAGAAAATTATATTGAGTGGAAGGAAAATATTTTCCTATCATTTGGGTGCATGGACCTTGTCTTGGTATTTCGACTGGATAGACCTCCAAGGCCCATGGAATCCAGTACCCAAATTAAGAAAACATCATTTAATCTTTGGGAACGATCCAATCGCTTAAGTTTGATGTTTATCAAGTCTCATATTGGGAAGAATATCTGTGGATCCATCCCCGATTGTGCCAAAATAAATGAATATCTTCAAGCTGTTAAGGATCATTTTGAATCTAATATGACTCATGCTTCTTATAACACTTGGTGGATTGATTCTGGTACTACAATCCTTGATGCCATCACCATGCAATGTTTCCTAAACCAATGAAAACCGACAAAAAGTGAATCTTCCATCTATTCAATAAAT
The DNA here is from genome assembly GCF_029961685.1 of Aristolochia californica. NCBI lineage: Eukaryota > Viridiplantae > Streptophyta > Magnoliopsida > Piperales > Aristolochiaceae > Aristolochia > Aristolochia californica. The sequence continues at coordinate 27,575,661 of NW_027181771.1, forward strand.
AAGATGGGTTCACATGTGGAGGCGGTTGGAACTTACAAACTTGTCCTCAATACTAGTTTTGTTTTAGACATTGAAAGAACCTTTTATGTTCCATCCTTTTCTAGAAACCTTATCTTAGATTCTAGACGTTTACCTTTTGGATTCAGCTTCAATTTCCTTGGAAATTCCCTTCAATTGTATAAAGACAATATTTTTGTTGGAAATGAAATTTTGGATGAAGGATTATTTAAATTTCTTTTAAACACTACCATCGATTGTAGTCTTACAACTATGCATGGTTCAAATGTTGGCATTAAGCATAGTGTTATAATTGAAAAATCCTCCATGTCATGGCATAGGAGATTAAGTCATATCTTCATTGATAAAATTAAAACTTCAGTAAATGATGGAGTCTTCGAGGCACTTGACTTTGCTTATTTTAGTATTTGTGTAGATTGCATTAAGGGAAAGCAAACTAACAAATACAAGAAAGGTCCCAGGAAAACTTCTGAAATTATACATATTGATATTTCGGGTGTTTATGATGCATATTTAAATGGTCAAAAATATTTCATTACTTTTACTGATGACTATACACAATATACACAATATATGCATCTTTATGCAATGATGTAGATTTCGATTCAATGGCTAAACCAAGTTTGGGATCTTGTTCAATTGCCTAAAGGGGGGGAGGTCATTTGTTGTAAGTGGGTTTTTAAAACCAAAAGAGACTCTTTAGGCAATATTGAAAGATATTATCCAAATGATTTACTAAAAAAAAAGGAATTGATTATCACAATAACTTATCTCCTGTTTCAAATAAGGATTCATTTCGGATTATCATGGCATTAGTAGCTCATTTTGATATGGAGTTACATCAAATGGATGCGAAAACCACTTTCCTTGTTGGAACCTAGAATAAGATGTTTACATGAAACAACTTGAAGGTTTCATTTAAGAGGGGGAATGATCACTTGGTCTTTAACTTAAAAAATCTATATATGGACTGAAACAAGCTTCCCGTCAGTGATATTTAAAATCTCATGATGTTATTTCTTCATTTGTTTTTATGAAGAATATCATGGATCAATTTATATGTCATAAGGTCAGTGGGAGTAGAATCATTTTCTTAGTTCTGTATATAAATGATATTCTACTTACTTCAAGTGATTTATGATTACTTCATGAGGTTAAACGATTTCTCGATTCAATTTGATATGAAAGATATGGGTGAAGTTTCTTATGTCATAGGCATAAAAATTGATAGAGACAGATCCCAAGGGACATTATGATTGTATGTCTCAAGAAACCTATATCCACAAAATTTTAGAGAGATTTCGTAGGAAGAATTGTTCATCTGGTGTTGCACTTATTGTCAAAGGTGACAAATTAATATTGGAACAAAGTCCAAGAAATGAATTAGAAATGGAATAAATGAAAAACATTATATATTATTCTGCAGTTGGGAGTTTAGTGTATGCTCAGGTTTGCACAAGACCTGACATAGCATATACATTGGAAATGTTGGGCAGATATCAAAGTAACCCTGGTTTGGACTATTGGAAAACTGTAAAGAAAGTCACGTGATACCTTCAAGGGATTAAAGACTACAATCTTATATACAATCGATCTAATCATCTGGAAGTGATTGGATATTTAGACTCTGATTTTACTGGCTGCCTTGATTCAAGAAAGTCAACATCAAGATATGTATTCTTATTAGCTGGAGGGGTCATTTATTGGAGAAGTGCAAAACAATCCTTCATTGCTACTTCTACCACAGTGGCAGAGTTTGTAACATGTTTTGAAGCGACATCATATGCTATGTGGTTGAGGAGTTTTATTTTTGGACTTGAAATTGTTGACACAATTTCCAAGTCATTGATGATCTATTGCGAAAATTCTACTATAGTGTTTTGAGCCAAGAACAATAAGAGTGGAAGTCATATTAAACATAATGACATCAAGTATTTGGCTACTCGGGAACATGTCAAAACAAACAAAGTGGTTGTGCATCACATCAACACTAGATTAATGATTGTTGATCTGTTGACAAAAGGTCTACCACCCATTGCTTATAAGGGATATATTGAACACATGTGACTCAGTTTTACTAGGTAATTGAAATTCCCTTTATGTTATGTATTGCATTTTTGGTCAATCGAAAAATTGCATTAATTTTATATTTGTCTTATCTCATTTACTTGCATACATATAGTTGAGAGAATGACAATTTAAATTTAATGATCTTTAATGAGAATTTGAAAGTTTATTCATAAATATATATGGCACATATGGTTCTCATTCAAAAAAACAAAAAAATTGTTGCATTGTGATACTGGAAAGTAATACTTGCTCTAAATGACTTACTATCACGAATCATGCAATTTAAATTCTTTTGTTTGGGTATGAGAATATTATGTCTATGGGAAAAGGTGTTAAAAATGTATCAATATTAAATAATATATATAAAGTATTAAATGGATCAAGTGGAAGAATGTTAGCGGTTCATTGTTTTTCAAGGATAACCCTTATCCCTTTAAGAGATAACAGTTCTGCTTTTCATAAATGACCCATTATCTCTTGTAGATAAGATAGGCATTTTGTGACCTCTCTCTTTTAATGGAAAAAATGGGAACAACGGATCCGGTAAAGCATTCGTGACTTTTCCATCGAGGAGTCTCTGAATATACGGGATGATCTTTTGCTTGTGCCATAGGTTAATATTTATCATGCACTAACTGATGCCATAGAGAGCTTCTTTACATGTACGTGTCCTCCGTAATCGCTTGGGAAGGAAGGTGAGTTTGGTCTGAGAAGCTACAAGAATGCTTAGGCCGCACATGATGTCATTTGATTAGATGCAATTAGTGGGCGCTGATCATTGATGAGAAGAAAGAGTAGTGAAGCTTATCTGATGAGGGGTCGTTTTAAGCAATCAAACAAACACTTTGAAAAAGAAGAGAGACCAGTAAAAATTGGCCTAATTGGGGGTGTGCAGAAGGAACGATAATGTCTTTTGAGAAGAGACATGTGCTTTTGTGGATGAAATATCTATCTCTTTGCATATTAAATGAGGATATCATATGAAGACCCCAAAAGATGGAGTTATCACCTAGGCCATGTGTGATGGTGGATTAGCATTTCTACAACCCTTATAAAAGTATATCGTAAAAAGCATTGAAAAGATAGATGGGAGTCGTGCTGAAGATTGGAAAATCAAAACAAGGCAGATGTAGACAAAAGCAAACAAAGACTATCATAACCTTACTAAAACTTATCCAAACACTCTCATTACTTTTGTAACTTAGCTAAGAATGCACTTAGAAAGACATTGTTATCATTTTCAGCTTGTCTCCCTATATGTATTAAGGCATATAATTGACCTAAGAGACAATACAAAGGTTTGAATGTACAAGAGAGTGTCTCATAGTCCTGATTAAATGAAATAATTTGGTATTTGCATGACCCTTTTTGGGCTGCTTAGACCAAGCATATAGTTTACTTCTATTTAGGGTATATTTGGAACCCCAAGGAAAAGAAAATAAAATAAAAAATTAAATATTATTATTCCCAAAAAATAATTCTTAAAAATGAGATAATGATCGAATTCTTCTTTTCACTAATTATTTTTTAGAATAATAATGGTCAAATTTTCAGTGTGTTTTCTTTCCTTTTCCATAGGGTTCCAAACAGACCCTTTGTAATTTGTAGAGTCAATGAGGTGTAGAAGCAAATGAACAATTGATCACGAGTGAAAACCCAAAAGCCGTTTCAGTGGGACTATAATAGAGGAGTTTATATCATTAAGGCACAAATTTAGTCATGCAACACCAAGCTCATTCAATGAATTTTAAAATACAATCTCATATCTACTTGGATTTTGATATGCAACCCAAGGAGCCAATTAACATGTAAATGGCAACGTAAATTATCCTTTCCAAGAATGCATGAAATATTTTTCAAATAAAAAAGAAATAATTCTAGCACAAGATAAAGCTAATCAAACATGGGTTTCAAAATAAAGTCATTCAAGCACTTAGTTCTTTCTAACAATATAATATAGGTCCTTCAAATCTCAAATCCAACCTCCAAGATTGATTTTAAAGTGAGAGAAAGCTTGGGAGTAGTCTTAGGCAACTTGGCAATAGATCTACCTTTCATTTGGGGTGAGAATGACTAAATTAGGGGCGATCGAAACTTAGAAGTTCCTTCTACAATGTTCTAGATTGCACAATTCCAACCAAGTCACTATTTGAACCATTTCTCTATTTGGATCACCTTGCGTTGGAACTAGGGTTGGACACGGGATGGGTGTCACAAACCTGAACTCGAACTAGGGTTGGGCCCTTGTTCCCCTAGCCTTCAATCCTGTCCCCATCCCACTCCCATAAAAAAATCACAACATCAAACTCTATGAACCTATAAAAATTATAAAAATTTCAATACACCATACAAATATCACAACATCAAACTCTTTTTATTTAAGCCATTAGGCATTATTCTTAGGGTACAAAATACTTTAAAATATTTAATTTTTTCTTAATTATTCTTAAGTAACCTATAAACCGAATCATCAAAATATATGTCATTCATATATTCTCTAAAAGACATTTGGGTATAAAACCCTATTAGTCGGATTCAGCACAAGTCGGGCTTGGGAAAGTCATCCCCCACCCAAAACCCAATAGAGTTTTTTTCTCCGCCCTATCCCCAACCCATAGGGTAAAATGTAAAACCCATCTCCACATTTTTTGGGTCAGGTCATGTTGGCTTCCCCATGAAACCCAACCAAGTGCCCACCTCTAGTTAAAACACAAGGGTTCAAACATAATGATGTATATAAACAAAATGGAATCAAATATTATGTATATCATTCCAATTATATTTGATTATATGAGTATATGAATATGTTGTTTTATAACTATTTATATACCTATTTATTTAACAATATAATGAATAGTTGGTTAAATAGATGAAATTAAAATTTTGTAAAATCATAAAAATATTACTGTGAAGTTGGGTCCAATGCCCATCCCAAAATTACTAAGCTAAACATAGACAAATCTAGTTTCTTCTTCATCTTCCTAAAATGAGAACTTGTAATGCATGCAAAGACTGTAAACCTGCCCAAGCCTCACAATCTATGTTGGGAAGTTGAGGTGATTTACAGATTCTGGGTACCCCTGAGTCTCCAAGCACATTCCATTGTTAGGGGTGGCATCGAGCCGAGCCAAGACCGAACTTGCCTATGTTCAAGTCGAGCTTGATTTAAAATTTTCGAACTCGAGCTCTAGCCGAGCCCATCCTTGAGCCTAAAATTTTATCAAGCTCGAGCCCAATAATTTTGATCGAGTTCGAGCTTGAGCTTGAGCCGAGTTCGAGCTTCAACATACATTTAAAATTTTTCAAAAAAATACATGTCAAATAAATTGTATATAAAATTATGCATACATTGTACATAAAATTGGGCATATGTTTTACATAAAGTTGGGCATGATCTCTATATAAAATTGGGCACAACCTCTATATAAAATTGAGCATGACCTATATATATATAATACCCGCTTAAAATTGGGCATGACCTCTACTTAAAATTGGCATAACCTACGTACATAATATATGCATAAAATTGTCTATACACACCATAAACGCTACATAATATTATGAATAAACTCCATACAATAATAAAATACAAAAATTTTAAATGAAATATCATTATCAATTTACAATCACTTAAATAAAAACTATAAATCCATTATAAATTTATAAATTATAGCTCTTTCTCTTCATGCTAGAAAACGATATACTAAGACCCCGCATGAGCAAAATCTCCACCTATGAAAAAAATAAAAAAATAAAACTTATTATTATCAGGTAAAAAAATACTGTTCCACTACTAGTTACTTAATGTAGTTAAAAATATTAAAATTACCATGACGAGAAAAACATGAGAAATCATGTAACTGGTAGCATTATCTCCACAATCTTCTTCTCAGGCTATAATCATAAAACAAAATTTTAATAAATAAAACTAAAAAATATCATAATAAATAATTATTCAAAATAAATTCACCTTTTGATTTTTCTTGACACCGTGAAGAGCCCGAACACAATCAGTGTCACAAATCAAAGCTTGAACTGTATTTGGTGCCAAGGAAGAATTATATGAGTCTATTACTCTACCACCAGCACTAAAGGTAGACTCTGAAGCTACTGTGGATAGGGGAATTATAAGGATGTCTACTATCATTGTAGATAATGCCCGAAATTTCATATGATTCACTTTCCACCATTCTAAAACATCAAAATCATATTGTGAAGTTTCCTCACAAATATACACACATTCTTGAAGATAATTTTCCAATTCTGACCTTGGTGAATTAACTATTTCTACTTGTTTCACATAAGTCATTAACTTTGACCAACCTAAACTTGATGAAGAATAAGACCTACAACTTGTGGAAACACCCATAGAGCTAGTTCTTGAAGCAATCCCTTCATTTCTAATATCCACATTATATAAGGATACATATTCATCATAAATCTCATATACGGTGTGTTGAACTAAGTTTATATTTGTCATAACTTCGTCCTTAGAATATATCTCTGAAAAACACATTTCAATCAACCTTAATTTGACCCTTGGATCCAAAACTAAAGCAACAACCATCAACAAATTGCATTCACCCCAGTACGTTTCAAATTTCTCTTTCATTCTACTAACCATTGTCCTAATGAAAATATTTTCATTTGTAGAATGAAAATTCGGAACTTCTTTTACCCTATATACCTCAATAAGGAACAAATTAGAAGTAAGGTAGTCACTCCTAGAAATTATATTAGTAACTACATTAAAAACTTCTAGAATCTCACACACCATTTCAACCTTTTTCCATTCATCAAGACTTGGTAAACAATTATAAATTGGTTCTCTAACTTGAAATCTAGGGAATGCATCTTTGAATTTTAATGCAGAAGACAACATTGCATAAGTGGACTTCCAACGAGTTGGACAATCAATAACCAACCTATTTTCACCTAGTTCTAGTTGTTGTACAATTTCAGAAAAAGTGCAAAGTCTAGTCTCAGAGAGATTTATGAATTTGACATTCTCACACTCATTCTCAATGATATCCTTAATCTGAACAAGACCATCTTAGACTAATTAGTTCAGAATATGAGTACAATAAAGCACATGAAATAACTTCCCACCATAAACTAATTTCTTTTTTCTCGAAAAATCTTCTTTCAAAACTCTCAGACAAACATCTTTATTTGCAGCGTTATCAACTGAGATACTAAATACTTTATTTTTTTCCAAATCTTTCAAACACTTGTAAACAACATCAGCTATGTCAATGCCATGAGGAGGAGGAGGTACATGCACCAAACTCAAGACTCATTTTTGTAGCTTCCAATTACTGTCAATAAATGCCTAGTAATAACCATGTATTCAATCTTTTGATTCTGGAACTTCCAAAGATCCGTGGTTAGACTAATCTTGTTAATCTCTTTTAATAAAATTTTCAATTTTTTTTCTCTGCCTCGTACACCTCCATACACTCCTTCTTAATGGTCTTACAAAATATTTTCTCATAATTCACATTTGCTATCTTCATTAAGAAATTAAATCCCTCCTCTTCTACTATCATGAATGGATGCTCATGCATAAGAATCCAATGAGCAATGAATACTCTCATTTTAGCTTGATCATATTTGCCTCCAAAATCCATAAAAGGAAGTCCAGATGGACTCTAATTAACATTAAACCACCCTGGTTGAAAGTTTTTGTTTTTTGTTTTCTCATTACCACTTTTCTACCAGGACAACGTTTGAAATGTCGACTCATATGAGTGGTCACTCCACTACTAATAACACTCAGATGGGTTTTACAATAAACACATTGAACCTTTTTTGTACCATTAAGTGAGACTTCTTTGAATTCCAACCACACATGAGACATTTTTCTTGTCTTTTTGAACTATGGGTAGAGTCACCTTCATCCTCAGCTAGGGTACCTTCATCTGGGCTCACTTCTATTACATTAATAGTTCTAGAGGGTAGTGACTCTAGTGGAGCTGAGTCACTATTTATGGCCACACTAGAACTAGAGTTAATTGTTGATGTCAATTGATAAGGAGATGTTGATATTCTTACTTCTATAAAAAAATTACAAATTAAAAACATAAAGAAAAAAAAGCAATCCAAACAACAAAGATCCTACACATAATCTAAGATACTTATCAACAATAAGGAGAACAGTGTGTACGAAGATTAACAGTTCTAAGGGGAACACTTTAAAGACATTGAAAAGAAAAGACAAAGCAAGATTATCAAAAGTGTTCAAGTAGGAACTTGTATGTACCTCCTTAGGGAGGTTTCTTCATTAACTATAACTTCAGAACACAATATCCTAAAATGAAATTAACCAAATACCCTTGACCTTAACATTCGTATATCTCTAAAAAAAATCATATTAGATAGTCATTATTTTGTTATTTCTAGATGATTTATTTTTCAATGACTATTTTTACCTTTAAGTGAGTAAGTCTAGGGTATTTTAGTTAATTGTAGTTACTACCTTTTAATAGTGAATTAGGGAAAGAGATCTCATTATGCTCGATCCACCTTTCTAATCTCTCTCTCTCTCTCTCTCTCACACACACACTTCTCATTTCCCTCTTCTTTCTTCTCAATCTCACTTTTTCTCTTAGTCTTCTCTTCTCAGAAAGAGTAATAGGAATTCATGGGGTTAATGTAGAAAGTTCATGAGTTTGATACTGACTTTAGAAAATTTTAGAGAAGGTAGAGTCCAAACTATAGGAATAAAAGGAAAATTCAGACAGAAGGGAGAGTTTCTTACCGAAGTCTTGATGGATCTTAGCTTCAAACAATATGATTTGAGAAAGAGCTCTCCAAACCTTTTAATTTGCTGGGAAAAGGTCTAATGAAACATGCACAGTGCCGAATCTAAGGAGCGACAGAGAGATGGTGAGTTAAAACATTAATACAAAACATTTAAAACGAAAAACACAACAAAACAGTAGCTAAAAACATAAAAATCAAGAGGCTGAGAGGTGAGAGTCATTACCTTTGAGAAATGAGTAGGAAGGAGCTCCTAAAACAGCATCAGCAGGAGGCATTCATCTGATCGAAGATAAATAATGGAATACAGAAGATAAAAATAAAAAAAAATCAAGTGTTAGGTCGGTGATGAAAAAAGAAACAGAAGATTAAGATAAAAAAACTTAGCTCTTTCCATCGGACCGTTACTTTCGTCGGCGAGGAAGAACTTCAGATGAAGAAATTGCAGATAAAATTATCGAAGATGACTGAGATAGAGAGTGAGGAATCGAAGAGGGAGAATGAGGGATAAGAAGACCAAAATCTCCCATTTCTGACAAAAGGCGTTTCTGATCCCTAATCCCTGATTCCCAAGAGAAAAGTGTGCTTCCAGTGCCAGAGATGAAATGGAAAAGAGGATGAAACCCCTACTCTCGAGTCCCAACTCCCCCAAATCCCGAGCTACTTGTTAAGTTAATTAGCCGGCTCATGAGCTTTCAACTAAACCATGGTTCAGTCGAGCTTGGCTCATTAACTTAAATGAGTTATCTCAGATATCGAACCGAATCGAACCAAGCTGGAACCGAGTTGAGCTCGAGTTGCTCTCAAACCGGCTCAATTCGATGCCACCCCTATCCATCATCGGGCATGTTTGTCCAGAGCTTCATTTTCCTTTTGGACTTGTTCTCTTTCAACAACAAGACCTTCCTGACGGCGAGTGTGTCGGTCGTAGAAGAATCGAGGAGGTAGTTAACATTGTACCCGGGTTTAATCTGGTTAATCCACCTGTGTCTGTCTTGCTTACTCCTGAGTTAACAATGGCAAAGGCCTTTCTTCTTGTCATTATGTATCTCTCTGCATTTGCGATGTTTGATGTTTATGTTGCGACCGGAAAGCCCAACAAAATATACATGATTAAGAAGGGCGATTTTTGGATGAAAATTACTAATTGGGGACCCACAAAAGAGGGCCTACATGTGAGGGTAAGTGTTATGGAATAGTCCCACATATATTTGTGAGTACAAAGATCTTGAGTTTATTAGTTAGGAAATAGGCTTCCTAAGTTGGCTAGTCATTTTGGGATGGACCTTGGATCACAACTTTACATAGTATCAGAGCCGGTACTCATATGTGAGCCTACACCTAAATTATCCACTAGTAGAGCCACAAAAGAAGGCCTACACCTAAATTATCCACTTGTAGAGCCACAAAAAGAGGTTTATACCTAAAAATTATCCATTTGTAGATCTACACAAGAGGGCCTACACCTAAAATTATCCACTTGTAAAGCCACAAAAGAGGGCATACACCTAAATTATCCACTTGTAGAGCCACAAAAGAGGGCCTACATGTGAGGGAGTGTTAAGGAATAGTCCCACATGGATTAGTGGGTACAAAGATCTTGAGTTTAGTTGGGAAAGAGGTTTCCTAAGTTGGTTAGGCATTTTGGGATGGGCCTTGGACCCATCTTTCCCAAAATGAGAACTTCCCCTCATGTGTAGGCCCTCTTTTGTGGTTCTACAAGTGGATAATTTAGGTGTAGGCCCTCTTTTGTGGCTCTACAAGTGGATAATTTAGGTATAGGCCCACATATGAGTAACCACTCTGATACCATGTGAAGTTGGGTCCAAGGCCCGTCCCAAAATTACTAGCCAACTTAGGAAGCCTATTTCCCAACTAATGAACTCAAAATCTTTGTACTCACTAATCCATGTGGGACTATTCTTTAACACTCTCCCTCACATGTAGGCCCTTTTTTTGGCTCTACAAGTGAATAATTTAGGTGTAAGCCCTCTTTTTTGCCTTTAGGTGTAGGCCCCTCTCTGTGGCTCTACAAGCGGATAATTTAGGTGTAAGCCCTCATTAGTTGCTTTACAAGTGAATAGTTTAGTTGTAGACCCCTTTGTGGCTCTACAAGTCGATAATTTAGGTGTAGGCCCTCTTTTGTGGTTCTATAAGTAGATAATTTAGGTGTATACCCTCTTTTGTGGCTTTACAAGCGGATAATTTAGGTGTATGCCCTCATATGAATACCTGCTCTGATACCATGTTAAGTTGGGTCCAATGCCCATCCCAAAATGACTAGCCAACTTAGGAAAAAAAAATTCTCAACTAATAAACTCTAGATCTTTGTAGTCACTGTTGAATTTATGGAAAAGATAAAAACTTCATTGACTTATTGTAATCAGAGTACATAACCCCCTTTTTATAATAGAGGAAAGTAGTAGAGTCCAATTACAATTAAACTACCCTTGTCCCAATTACACCCAAATTCTAACACTTAAAGATAACTTCTAGCATAATTAAATAACTTAACATAAATAGAAGACTAACATAACTAAAACACCTTTAAATGAAACTCTTCTGTGAGACTTTCCATAATAATTGTGGCTCTGTAAGACTTCTTATTGTGAGAGTAATGTAAGACTATTCCATATTTTCTCTTCAACACGCCCCCTCGAGGTGGAGTTGATAACTTCAGCTTGCAATGAAAAGATTCTTGGTCTTCAATTTTATTTTGTTGGAAAAAAATTCTTGACAAATACAATCTTCATAGATTCAAAAACTTCATCTTTTGTTCTCTCCCTTTCTTGAATATTTTGGTCACATAAAACTTTCCACAATATATGGAATAAAATACCTCTTTCTTGTACTTCTTTTTCTACTTCTCCACCTCAAACTGGGGGGTAATGATAGTGATCTTAGCTCGAACCAAATAACATAGATGTAGTAATAAGCTCCTCCAAAATGGTGTCCTAACCCGAGCACCGACTCTCAAAGGTAGAAACGGGTGATAAGTGGGTAATGCCTGTCATTCACAAGATGGCGATAAAAGACTCACGGATACATATGAAAAGTCTCAATGGACTTAAAAAACCTATCTATCTATCTATCTATCTATCTATATATATATATATATATATATGTGTGTGTGTGTGTGTGTGTGTGTGTATGTATATAAAGGTAAACCAACCAAGGCAATATACAAGAGGTTGGCCCAAAGGGGTATTTGAGAGTCAAATAAAGGATGATAAGAGAAAGACTACCAAAGAGGTAAGTGAGATATTTTCTTGATATTTTTTTATCAATAATAAAAACTCAAAAAGTGATGCAAAAAATTGGCTTAAATTCGGATTTTTCAATGCAACAGGATACCAGCATGACCTTTGGTTTTTCCAATGCGAATATATCCTTAAATATAAATCAGATTGATATGATATTTTCTCCTTATGAAACTAGACTTAAATAAATTTTATCCAAGTATAACTTATCTTCATAAAATATACTACTTTTGAGATAAATTTTGGTCTTTGTAGTCTGGCCGAACTAAGTACTCTTTCTCCTTTTACCAGTTTGTCCATTGACTCTTCCAAGATCAATATTTTCATATAAAAAATTTAGATCGAGAATTGGTTGAATAGGTAAGAAAATAGACTTATATATCTTTCTTTTCATATATAATTCTTCATATAAAGTTTCTTTCTTGATGGCATAAGCCAGCTCGAAAGTTGAAGCTTTCTACTGCTACTCAAACCTCTCCGGCAATCTGACCTTTTCTGCTTCAAATATTAATTTCTCTTTGTAGAAAATTCCGATTGCCAAAATTCATTTTTTTTGGATATTAGTCTCGAATATCTTTCCGTCAATATATAATATGCAATAAGAAAAAGCTCAGTATAGAGGTGAAAACGTAAAGTAAACAATGGGTATAGGGACTAAAAAGAGAAAAACAAAAAGTAGATACGAACCTAAATTGTTAGAGATAATAGATCAGAAAAATGATCACATTATCTTAGTGGGTTGACCGAGTCAACTTGTAGATCCTGCTTTGATACCAAGTTGAATTTATGGAAAATAAAAAAACTTCATTGACTTGTTGTAATCAGAGAACATGAAGCCCTATTTATAATAGAGGAAAGTAGTAGAGTCCAATTACAATTTAACTACCCTTGTCCCAATTACACCCAAAGTCTAACACTTAAAGTTAACTCCGAGCATAATTAAATAACTCAACATAAATAGAAGACTAGCATAACTAAAACACCGTTAAATTGAAACTCTTCTGTGAGACCTCCTTCCATAATAATTGTGGCTTTATAAGACTTCTTATTGTGAGAGTCATGTAAGACTCTTCCATATTTGTTCTTCAACACTCACTAATCCATGTGGGACTATTCCTTAATGATTACAAATGACGTTGTTATATATACAAAAACCTAAGGATAATGTCATTATAAAGAATAATTTTAAAAAAATATTAGGAAATGATCCAAAATGTTTTCAATTTTTTTTCCATTTAAAAATTAAAAGAGCTAAAAAAAAACTAATAGAGAGCAATGGACCCAAGTTCTTCAAAAAGGAAAAAATCTCTAAATGAAGAAGTACTACAAATCCTAAGGATTCAATGTATCAATGCTAAACGAAGAAGTAGTACAACTCTGTAGGATTCAAATAGTTAGACAAAACATTATAAAATTTGAGAATAAGAGCTTAAAATTCTTTCACACCTATGCACTTGTAATCTCATAAATGGAATTCAAAAATCAAAGCCAGAGGACGAGACTTGGGGCCACACCCAGGAGGAAATATTGGGAGAAGCAATCAAGTAGTTTCACAAGCTCCCATCCCAAAGGAATGTTGATTACTCGAGCCCTAAACTAATAAAAAACTTAGCATGCCTCTTCTTCGTCATGACAACAAGAAGCAATCCAAACCAATTTATCATAGAAAGATCTATCGGGCTATCTTCGCCATGTACTCGCATAGAGCCCTAAGGCTGGATTTGTCAATCAGGTTTCTTCCAACAAAATGGGTTGAGATTTAGGACTTCATAGAAGTTGTCTGAAGGCGTTTCTCTTGACATCACACTAAAGAAACCATAGGGCCTGTTAGTGCACTGAGTAAATGTTGGAAGATGGGCCCAAGCCCACACGACCAAGGAAGACCCACACATCCAAGTATGTTAGAAGATGAGCTCAAGCCCATAAGGCCAAGGAAGGCCCACTCATCTAAGAAATGTGGAAGATGGACTCAAGGTCCACATATCAAGGAGAAGGCCCATAGGCCCACACAATGATGGTAGGATGGTAAATAAAGAGTTATCGCATAGAGATGACATTGATGTAATTATTTTAAGTTTTAGGGTATTATTATAATATTATAGTTTTATCAATTTATAAATTGAGCTACAAGGGGAGGGTTAGGACATAAGTCCATAACTTCTTCTTCTTCCTATTTTCTCCCAATGGGTGTTTATCTCTTTTTCTCTGTGAACTAAATCCATAGAGTCCTGAAAATTAATATGGTATTAGAGCATTGATTTTTATGACTCATAATATGGTTTTCAGGATTCCAGAAACCCATTATTTTTCTTTTCTCATATTGATGTTCTTTTTTTTTTTATAGTTGCTAGAATTCAGTTTTTAAATTTTGTTGCTTGTGTTTCATTGCTTTCGATTCAACATCATGAATAATGTCCTCGATTATATAGAAATCAACATCTGCATTTGAGACAATCTTTCTATCGGTTTCAATTGCATGTTTTTTATGCTTGTAAGTTTTTAGAATTGTGGTTTCGTCCACTTCCATCTAGAACCAAATGCAACTGAGTTTACCCAGCTCATCGGATACGGTGGCGGTGGTGTCGTTCTCTCAGGAACTAGCGTTTTGGTTGATATGCTCCATTGACGAAGAAGAGCAACGAAAGATCGTTGCAGAGGTCGAATAGAAAGCATAGAGAAGCAGGAAGTACCAGAACAGAAAATCAAGTCCACTTTCACAGCCCTGTCGGTAGGAGATGGCGAGTTTCTCCGGACTCTTGAATTAGCTCGGCATTCCTGATCATCGGAAAACATACTAATCGCCATGAGAGGTGGCATGGGGTTCTCTTCATGACTTAAAACAACCTTCGGAAGTGTAACAGCAGAGAAGCTTTGATAAAATGTAAAAACAAAGACGACTTCATAAGCATAAAAACAGAGATCTTCGGAAAACCAACCTCTTCATTCATATTTTTGAGTAGTGTACATGACTCCATTTATAGACAGGACTTGCCGACAATGGATGAGGTGAAATAACAACCAAATATCGGTATGATTTTAGTGCTGTCAGCATGAGGTTGTTACAACAGAAAGCACGTCTTTTGTACAAGTATTATTTCCAGAAAGTTCTTCTTCTTACATGAATGATTATGAATCTTCATTAGATGTTGAGTTGGAACTAGAAGCTGATATCACCCTCCCGCAAGTCCAACAGGGGAATCATGGTGAAACTCAAATGTAGAGTATTGAACCTAGATGATAATAATGGCTTAGTAAGTATGTCAGCCACTTGATCCCGAGAGGAAATGAAGGCAACATGTATGGTTTTGGAAGCAACCCTATCACGTACAACGCGAAAATCCATCTCCATATGTTTTGTACATGAATGGAGAACTAGATTGGCAGAGAGATATGTGGCTCCCAAATTAGAGTGGGAGCCTTAGGAAGAAATACACCTAGTTCATGAAGAAGAGATTGAAGCCATACTAGCTTAGTTGTGGTATTAGCAAGAGCTTTATACTCTGCTTCTGTGCTGGAACGAGCAACCGTTTGTTGTTTCTTGGAAACCCATGAAATTATGTTTGAACCAAGAAAAATACAATGACCTCCTACAGACCGCCGATCATCAGGGCGTCCTGCCCAATTGGCATCATAAAAAGCTTGAAGATGAAAAGAGGAAGATGGTGTAATAAGGAGACCATAGTGAGTTGTATATTTGAGATAACGTAGTATCCACTTAACTGCTTGTCAGTGATTGATGGTAGGTGCATGCATAAATTGGCAAGTTTTGTTCACAGCAAAGGCCACATCCGGGCGAGTAAGAGACATATACTGTAAACTGCCAACAATGTTTCGATATAGAGTAGGATCGTTGAAAGCAACTCCATCAGCATGAAAAAGGTTTATATTGGAGGCCATGGGAGTTTTAATAGGCTTAGCTAGGTCCATAGTGGTCCGTTTAAGAAGATCACAAATGTATTTTGTTTGTGAGAGATGAAATCCTTTTGACAAATTGTGAATTTCTATGCCAAGAAAAAAATGAAGGGGACCCAAGTTCTTAACTGGAAAGGACTGACCGAGTGTTTTGAGAACAGATGCAATTGCCTTTGGACAAGATCCCGTAAGGATAATGTCATCGACATACACAAGAAAATACAGAGTAATGGAAGTGTGTATAAATGAAAAGAGAAGAATCAGAAACAGATTGGACAAAACCAATTTCAAGAAGCCGTGTGCTCAGTTTTGAGAACCATGTTTTGGGTGCTTGTTTAAGGCCATAGATGGTTTTATTTAAGTGACAGACATGAGATAAATAATCTGTGTTTGGTGTGTTGATTTGGTAAGAAAAGAGGAGGTGGCGCTATTGTCCTGTCGACAAACTGAAACAGCCGATGGCCTTTCAAATATGGAACCATTTGAGCTCGCCAAAGGAGATAGTTGTTGTGTGTGAGTTTAACATAAACAAGATGATTGAGATGAGGTAAAAGAGGGAGGGAGGAGGGGGATTTTGAGTGAGGAAGAGATGCATCATCGATGATGGATGACGTTTGTCTATTGATAGCTCCTGATACCATGTAAGATTAAAGAAGCTCTGATAAAATGTAAAAACAGAGATGACTTCATAAGAAGAGAAACAGAGATCTTCAGAAAACCAACCTCTTCATTCATATTTTTTAGTAGTGTGTAGGACTCTTTTTATAGACCGGACTTGCTGACAATGGATAAGGTGAAATAACAACCAAATATCGGGTATGAATTTAGTGTTTTTTGCGTGAGGTTGTTACAATAGAAAGCATGTCTTTTGTACAAGTATTATTTCCAGAAAGTTCTTCTTGCGTGGATGATTCTAAATCTTCAAGAGCTGCTAAGTTGGAGTTGGAAGCTGACTTGGCTTGATCACTAATAGAAAGGAAGGTTGCCGACATCTCATGCTGGCAAGGCTCTTTCACGACTACCCTGTGTCGTCTAGTCCGTGTTATTCATCCATGCTGTAACTCTTCCTCTGTTGTTGCCAATTGCTTGTCGATTTCTTCTAGTCTCGGATTTGCTGTTATGAACTCAATAGCAGGTTGAGTCATGCAAAGGCGCAATGGTTGAGTCATTTAGTATTAAGTTTATTTCTTTTCTTTCTATTTATATTTACTTCATTTTTATTTCAATCGATGAATTAGTATGTCGTAGGGGCATTATTGTAATTCTTTTTCTTGAACCCTTGTTAGCGTAAACCCTACTTAAGGGCTGAAAGGAATGAGAAAAGGTAAGTCTGAATTTATGTTAAACAAAATGTTTTGAGTTCTCCTAAATGACCTCAGGGGTGTGTGTTCTCCTTAACGAACCTCGGGTTTTCAAGCTCCCCTTTGACTTGATTCTTCTCTTATCTTCTTCTTTCCTACGAATCACCTATGTTAGATCAGGGACCATAACAACTGGTATTAGAGCTATACCGCTGTTGCGAGTTTGAATCCTAGAGGGGCAACCTAGAGGGGGACGACCTAGAGGTCAGATTAAAATTACTGGTAGGCTCAAAAAGTGGGTAGGGCCAGTGTTGCTAGAGTGGGCCACCATGGACGTCGGCTCATAATGGTGGGAGTATTGTTATGATCTTGGGTTAAGTACTTGGCTTTTTGCTACCAATTAGGCCAATCTTTTGGGTTGTATTGGTTAGGTACATAACATTTGGTATCAGACCAAGAACATAATTCTTCAACCCTAGAGGAAATGCCAGCCATACTCTTGGATATGCACAAAACAATATGTGTGAGGCATCAGGATATGAATCAGTCTTTCGTTATAATGTCTGAGGAATTGGCCGCAATCGAGACGCTTCTTGCTGAGGCTGCAGAGAGGAAGGTCATTCGACCTCAAATCTCAAAGCTTGGAAATCCAGAGCCGAAGCCCAGAGTTTCGAAATCCGAAGTCGGGGAGACTGAAAATTTTCGAGCTGAGAAGTTCCACAATAAATTTCAGCTAGATGCCTCACCTATTCACCGTTGGGGAAAGCTTCCTAAGGTCATTCTTCTCGGCGACGACGGTGTTGGGAACAGGAAAGAACAAAAACCCAAAACATTTGATTTCGCAGTGGAAATTGTTGCCTTGGTAGAAGAAGAGACTTCAGGAACAACAAGCTTCTATCTGAAATTGCTACCATCATGTTGCACAGCCTCTCACTCTCGGCCTCCAAGCTGGAAACTAACTTGAAAAAAATTGTGGTAAGTTTTTTAACCGATTTTCTCCGAATTTTAGCTTGTCCGTTCTCTTGTCCCTCAATTTTGTAAGAAAAAAACTCTACAATGGTGTTGAGAGTGTTCAGTTGGGCTGAGAACCAGAAAGGTTACTCGCACGGTTATGCAAAGTGGGATAATATGGCATCTGCAAGGGAGCTGTTCGAATTAATGCCTACATGAGATGTTGTTGCTTGGTCGGCCATGCTATTGGGTTATAGCCAATCAAATAGAATAATTCATCTTTTTGGAAAAATTGACAAATTAAGTTTCAAACTGAAGAGGGCCTTTGGTATGGCTACAATCAATTTTTGTTTTCAGCACTGGACACTGTTTCAATAGTATTGAAGGTCAATCTGCCCGAAAACTACATTTTCTGATTCAGACCCTTAGCAGAGATGTGTCTCTTAGACAACCTAAGAAATTTAGAGATACATCGGATAAAACATCGCAGCCAGTGGCATTACATGACCAGAAAGAAATTTTCTTGCTTCCCATAGTTCAAATAACCAATCTCTTGCAGTGGGCTAATCTTATACTTGATGAAATGCCAACAAAAGAGGTGGAGTCCTGGAATTCTATAATTAGAGGTTATGTGGAAAAGAGAATGTGATGATTGCTGGATATTTAAATGGCAGACAGTCCTAGCATTCTATAATAAGAGGTTATGTTGAAAAGGGGAATGTGATGATTACTGGATATTTACACGGAATACACCCAGACCATAGGCTGAAGTTGGGTGTTCCAGGACCAGATACTACGATAGGTTCTAGAAATTCTATTGTGGACGATTATGAAATGTGTGGTGATGTTGTTGTGGGCAATTCATATAGTCTTGTGCCAGCCTTAATTCTGGGTTTGGCCATTATTATAGGCATGCTCTCTACTGGTAGTCCCATGGGTTTGGCTGATGAAGTTACAATTATTGATCTGTTATGTGCTTGTGTTCATGCAAGATTAATGTCAGAGGGCCAATAATACTTTAATGACATGTTGACCATGTATGACAGCAGTCCCAAGTTTGTACATTTCTGGTGCATGGCTAATCGTTGTGCTCACCTTGGTGCTTTGGAGCAAGGGAGAAAGATGCACCAGTTTGTTGTCCACAATGTCTTGGAGTTGTGTTTGGCCTTGAGATACTCCATGATTGACATGTATCCTACGTGTGGATCCATAGAGGAAGCTGTTGGTTTTGCAACACATGGGTTATGCAGAGATTCACTTGAATTGTTTAGTAAAATGCAAACTCCATTGGACTAGATGAGGTAACTTGGGTCTCTTCAGTGCTTACGTTCATGGTATTTTAGTAAAGAATGTTGGGCAATTTGATGAACATGCACTGGTTCCAAAGACTGAAAACTATGCCTTCAGGGTGGCTATTCTCAGTCGAGCAGGTCAGTTCCATGAGGTGCTTGATTTTAGTGACCAGTTCACTCCAAACTCTTCCAACAAACCAAAGATGTGGACTAGTATGATTGTCGGGTATGCCCAACACAGACCACCTGAAGAGGCTATTGGGTTCTTCAAAAAATTATGTCTACAGTTGTTAAGCTAGATGGTGTTGTTGTTATTTCAGTCCTCTCAGCTTGTGCCCAGTTGAAGGACTTAGATACTAGTCTTTGGATTCATGACTTGGTTCATAGAGATAATATTCCTATGAGTAGCAAGTTGGTAGTGACCTTAGTTGACATGTATGCCAAATATAGAGAAATCAAAGCTGCTCATTATGTTTTTGATTGCAGGTACCAGCAAGTTCTACTGGCATGGAATGCTCTCATTGCTTGTTACTGAAAATTGGGGAAGCTTACCAGTGCTCGCTCAATCTTTTATCAAAGGGACAAGAAAAAAATACTGATCTCTGCCTTGTGTTGGAATTTTTGTGGAGCCATAGCAGCTATGTATTTTTCAGCTAGTGTGCTAAATCTTCATGCAGGTGCAAGGTTACTCATCTTCTTTGTGGCTGTTCTCATGGTAGTTACGTTGACATGGCACTATGGAACCATGAAAGAGTATGAGTTTGATTCACACAACAGGGTTTGCCTGGACCGGCTAACTGATCTCGGTCCAAGTCTTGAAGTTGCTCATGTCCTAGAAATTGGATTTATATACACAGAATTAGTCAGGGCCATAACCAGTACTGTTGCAGCTGCTTGTGGAGTTCAAAACTATATGCAGAGTTATCCTAGAGCAGCAGAGTATGCACAAAAAAGTGAGGGTACACTGGAAGAACTTGGGTAAACAGTAGTAATTATGAATGTTTGGATTTCAAAAATCAGAGTTGTGTCTCAAATCGAAACTGCCCAACCACTGGTATGTAGGGTGTATGATGTTGCTCCCCAGTTACATGACACGCCTGTGAATTCACTTCAGGTGGATGATACTAGAAGAGTTTTTGACCAAATCTCCCAGAGGAATTTAATTTGTTGGAATGCAATGATGGGTGGACACTGTATTCCTGGATGTCTTGCAGCAATGGTGGGTTTATTCTCACATGGGTTTCAGAAGATTATGGTGGAACGTCTTGTTGGCCAATCATGGTCTTGCCAAAATGGAGCAGGTGATAGTTCAGATTGTTGTTTGGTTGTTTGACCGTGTGGTGGGTTGCTGCAGCGAGTGATGTTGGCAGTGTTGGATTCTCACCAAAAAAAATTCTGGTGGAACATTCTGCAAACGGGAGCAACTAGTGGAGGGTTTCAGATACCACAATCTCTCCGTCCGGGGAGTTACATTGGACCACTTACACCGCTTGTGTCACCCAGTGGGTTGACACAGATGCCACATATGTTACTTGGGAAGATGTAGAGACGTTTCGGCATGCATAGCCTACCTTTGAACTTGAGGACAATCTCTTTCTCCAAGGGGGAAGTGATGTTATGAACTCAATAGCAGGCCGAGTCATGCAAAGGCGCAGTGGCTGAGTCATTTAGTATTAAGTTAATTGCTTTTATTTCTATTTACATTAACTTCATTTTTATTTCAATTGATGAGTTAGTATGTCGTAGGGGCATTATTGTAATTCTTTCTCTTGAACCCTTGTTAGCGTAAACCCTACTTAAGGGGTGAAAGGAATGAGAAAAGGTAAGTCTAAGTTTAAATTAAACAAAAGGTTTTGAGTTCTCCTAAACGAGTTCAGGGGTGTGCGTTCTCCTTAAAGAACCTAGGGTTTTCAAGCTTCCCTTCGGCTTTTCTTCTTCTCTTTTCTTCTTTTTCCCTACAAATCATTGTGTTAGATCAGGGACCGTAACATTTGCCAAATGATTATGCATGTTGATTATTCGAGTTTATTAGAGTAGAAAAAATCGAAGTTGTTGAACTGATTCCCGTTGCTGATTCTACGTGATTAGCTTTTGGACAACAGGATACAATAGCTAGAAATTATTTTTGGAAGATATCTCCTCTGTTGGATTGATTTTTTTTTTCGGAAAATTTCTTGGAAACTCTCTGTTGGCCATCTTACCTCTTCGCCAAGCTGCCATTTCCATATCCGAGCCTTCGGGAGTATCTTTAAGTTTCTAGTTCTGTCCTTTTCCTCTCTGTTCGGAAGTGGGGAAGAAGATGCTGAATTATTTTTTCCCAAGTTGGGAAGAAGTGGATTAAATCCGGGTCGCGCCTATTCTGCCCAACTCAGGTTGGCCAAGCTAACCCAACGAACTTGCTGACCAGAGCATTGCTTTTGTTCTGCCAAGTTAACTCATGCCAACTCGGACCGAGTCAACCCGATTGGGCCCACTTTTTTTTTGCCTCGATTATACGTTTATGTGCCGAGTTCTATACATATTTCTTCCATGACTCGGCTATATTGGTGATTCCTGAATTGGCTCGACTCAGACCCTTTTCTTTTGCTGGATTATTATCTTGGATTATTACTCGATTCCGACATACTATTTGGTGCAGCTTCTTTATTTAGTGATGGACTATTTGCGAATTATTTTATGGGTCATTTTTAAGGATTATTTGGTATATGTTATTGGGCCCAGGCCCATTTCAGTTGTTGCTATTGTGTCTCTTTGGCTGAGACATTATTATTGAAGAAGAACTTCTCAATTGCTGATTGTTGTCAGCATTGGTTATTCTGATGAAGAAGAAAGCACATGGGGACACAAAATATTATCTTTCGGGTGATTATCTGTTACCCCCTTAATTGGTATTTATAACTCCTACCATTTGATTGTCGGTGTCCTATGGAGGGACACGGTGATGGAGTTTTATCACACTTGTAAACAATGCCTATAGACCTACTACCTATAGAAGATAGGAGTGTGTCCAACATCCAACATGAGTTATTTGATTGGATTATGGAACGATATTTTATGGCTAGGAGCAATTTTATTCTCACTTATATTATGCCAGTTGGGCCTATTGGAAGAGACCACTAGCTTGAGGGGGAGTATTGGACGATATAGTGGATTGCCATTTTATACGGGAAGATCCTATACACTATTTGCAGCAAGTTGTGCGTTCATAATATTCTCTCACCCCCAACTTGAGGGGGAGTGTTGGAAGATGGGCCTAAGCCCACATGACCAAGGAAGGTTCACACATCTAAGCGTGTTAGAAGATGGGCTCAAGCCCATAAGACCAAGGAAGGCCCACACATCCAAGAGATGTGGAAGATGGACTCAAGGCCCACAGATCAAGGAGAACACCCATATGCCCACACAATGATGGCAAGATGGTAAATAAAGAGTTATCTCATAGAGATGGCATTAAAGTAATTAGTTTAAGTTTCAAGGGTATTATTATAATATTATAATTTTATCGATCTATAAATTGAGCTTCAAGGGGAGGGTTAGGACATAAGTCCATAACCTTTTCTTCATCTTATTTTCTCCCAATAGATGTCTCTCTCTGTTTCTCCATGAGCTAAATCCATGGAATCCAGAAAATCAACAATAAATTCACTTTTACTTAAGAAAGTGGCTCCAAAAACATTAAAACACTGCGTAAGTGGAGAGTGAAAGAGAATTACACTCATTCTAAGTGGAGAGTGAAAGACCCCTAATGGACAGGCTCATCTTGATGACTTACGCAGCATTTATGCCGAAGTAGACAACAGCTTAATTGCCCGTGAAAATCTCATGCAACTGAGTTTTTTTTAAAAAAAAAAACGAAGTTCTTGGGCATTCAAAAATATGATCAGAAGGCTCTAAATAGTCATGGACTGGGATTTCCTGTGAAAAGCCCTAAAGCAATTCGGTTTCTCTCAACACGTCCAAAGGGCAGTCAAGGACTCAAGGGGACTCGCTTTAACCTCTTCTATTCACCTCGTGCATGGAAGCATTGACTGAAAGCCTTACTGTTAGGAGTCAAATGAGAATTTAATCGCGCTGTGAAAGGTCCAAAGTTACTCGACAAAGTGGTTTCGTTTGATATACTCCATATTAACGCCCTAGATAACTTTCCGTTTCTGTAGTGAACAAATTGTTTGAATTTATTGCCTTTCTTTTCTGCAAATATTTGACAAGTGTACCTTACCCACATAATCCTCCATCCTTGACCTGTTCCTAAATTTATTGAACTAATTGAATTACCTCATAAATTGAATGGCCAATAGTTTGTTTCTTTTCTGGATGACGAGAGAACAACAGGATTCCTCTCAGATATTCTTGATTTCCAGAAATGATTTAATGTTGACATATGGTAGATAAATTTTGGCTCTGCCGTTAGCAGCTGTCTTACAGGAGAAATTTGAGAGCTTTTCGGGCATCAACCACTCAATTTAGTAATACCATTCATGAAAGAAAGAAAGAAGGAAGGAAAGAAATCAAGAAAAAAGTTATTCATAACTTCATGGGATTACGCATGACCAAAAGGTAAATAGACGTCTATGTAACTAAACATTGCAAAATTTCAGTATTTGGACAATTTATTTGCGCTCCAGGATTATATCATTAGATCAGATCTCCGCAAATACAAAAGATTAATCATCAGAAGTCTAGAGCGCTACCAATTCTGAGTACGCAAGCAGCTCACACAACTCCTAGCTCCCGCCCATTTATGAAGCTTTCTTCACTGTGGCAGACTTGATGATATCCACAAATTCAGGCTGACAAGAAGAGATAGTAGCATCACTTAACACCGAGAACCACAAAATAGCAATAAGCCCTACTAAACCATTTGGACACAGCAAATTTTGATCTCAAAAACATTGTAAAATAGCAATAAGCCCTACTAAACCATTTGGACACAGCAGATTTTGATCTCAAAAACATTGCAAGTTCCTTGACGTCAGGATGTACTAACGTACCTTAAGAGAAGCCCCCCCAACCAGGAATCCATCAACATCAGTCTGTCCTGCCAGTTCCTTGCAGTTTGCACCGGTAACAGAACCTGTCAAATTTATTTTTTTAATACAAGTGTTTACGATCACATTATAGAGAACCACAAAATTTGCCTACAGAAATAATAGTGATCTAACCAATTAAATGTGTAATTGCTTTCATAATAAAGTGCATATTATCCATCAGAGCTACCTTTAACTTTTGCAGTTTAATGAAAAGATGGTGGTTTACCCATGTGTAATTATGTGTTAGATCTAGCTTTTGTTTTTGAGTACTGATGACACTGACAAAAAACCTATTAAGTTTATTAGAAAAGAGACCATAAATGGGACCCATTCAAGTCAACTTAAAAACCAAACAAAATTTCAGCAGCCATTCATCAATTTTTCCCTCTAGACCCAAGGAGAAAAGAGACAAAAAAAACACTTCCAAAGAATTTACTTCTCTTTTTAGTGAAGTTCTCTGTGATAACTGAAAAACCTAGTAAAAATAATCTCTTATCGGTCAATATCAAGATTATTAAATAGGGAACAAACCCTCTTTAACTTCAGCTAGTCATATTAGGATGGACCCCAACCCAATTTTAAAATGGTATAGAGCAAATTAATTTATGCCTCATTTACTTTGTAACTTGTGTGTGCTGTTCAAGTCTCAGGTTTATTGTCCAGTTAAAACCTCCCTAACTTTGGCATGTCATTTGGGATGGACCTAGACCTAACTTCAACAAAAATTAATGCAACAAGTCCAAATAAACAAGAACATGATTCAGTCACAGGTAGCACTCATAATTTGAGGTAACAATTGGAAGTTCTCACTCCAATAAGAATGAAAATATACCTCCATAAATAATCCTGGTCGTTGCTGCCACATCAGGACTAACATTTTCATGAAGCCATTTCCTTAATTCATAGTGCACCTGATGGAAGAAATTAAATGCGACAACATAAGGCAAGATGAACAAGCATCGGCACTTTGATGCAACTCTCTTAACCTTATAATTCACACTTCAAATCAAAAGATGTGTTCAAATAAAAATCAGAAGCTAGGCTTTTCGCTACTCACTTCCTGAGCTTGGGCAGGAGTGGCAACCTTGCCGGTTCCAATCGCCCAAACAGGCTCATAAGCTATAACAACATTAGTCCAGTCCTTCACACTATCTGGACATAGAAAAAAAAACAATAAAAGGGAGAAAATGTCAGAAAAACAGAAACAATAAAAGGGGGAACATGTCAGAATAACAGAAACAATAAAAGAGGGGGAACATGTCAGAATAACAGAAACAATAAAAGAGCGGGGGGGGGGGGGGCGGGGGGGGGGGCGGGGGGGTGAGGAGTCAGATAGGCAGTTACTACCAGAGATATAATAGGAACACTGCATGACAAATAGGCTTCATATACCGTTCAAACTAAAGAACCTACTCTAAGATGGCCCCTAATTTTCCGACTTTTCCGCAAATGAGTCACCAATTGTCAAGTAAACTTTGCAGAAAGAAGACAATGTCATAACAAATTATCCCATAATGTTGTAACTCCCATGCAATATATAATTCACTAATTCACTGAAAATAACAGACATGCTTAATTTTATACCAGGCTGATTTTTGTCGTATCGAATTTGCACAACAAACCATACCCTGTCCTATGACTATTTCTTGACCTCATGGCAATTATTACAGGCAGGGCAGGCAGGATCCCAGTGTACTTCCAACCATGGCCTGTCCTAGGACTATTTTTTGAACTCGTTGCAGATTATTACAAGCAGGGCAGGCAGGATCCCAGTGTACTTCCTCTGTGGCGTCACTGGCTATGATCCTTGCCTAGACAAAGCTTCTATTTTAGTATATTGCTTTTTTAACTCATTGTACTGCAACAAAAGAATGGCTTTACAATAGACTAATAGTTCAAAAAGTGTGTGCTTCAAGATACACTGAAGTTCAAAATTTTATATCAGGCTGGGTCCATGCAAGGAAACTTCCCTTGCAGATTTCCCCTAGTAATTGAATTTTTTTTTTAATGATCGAGTTATTGATACGAAAAGAAATATAAAGAAAGAAGAAAAAGAACAGACATCACAAAGAAGGTTTTAAAATAAGCAATTAACGACCTGCAATAGCCTTTGTTTGTGCAGCTACCACCTCCATGGTGGATCCTGACTCTCGCTGCTCAAGTGTCTCCCCAACACAAGCAATCACCTTTATACCTTGAGAAAGGGCATAAGCAACCTTGTCTCCAACAAACTGCCATTACATGTATGAAAAAGAAAGGAAAATATTCAGTAACTATATGATTATTCTGCAAAAGGCTCCAAAGAAAGCATGTTTTTTCACTAACCACATTTATTCAATTGGGTTTAAGTCAGCACAATGAAGAGTTCAGTATACAAAGTCAGGCTGACTGATGAAAAAAACCTGTGGGAGCCTCAATCCAGTGGCACATACAGAGGGCCCCCACTTAAACTGTTAGATGTTTTAAGCACTCAAAATGCATGGTACCAATCAAATAAAAAACTAGCTTTCCCAGAATAACATGACTTTTAAGGAGGAAATAAGTCAAACTAGCTTTCCCAAAACAACATGACTTTTAACGAGGAAATAAATCATATGCAAGAAACCAAGGTTTGCATTACACTAAATCCCTTCAAAGCAATTGAAAGTGACTTACTTCATTGGATTCATTCAGGAGACTTCTTCTCTCTGAATGGCCAATAATGACCCATGGAATTCCCAAATTGACAAGCATCTCAGCACTGCATTCACAACAGATAACATATGAATATGAATATGAATGAATGTGCTAGTATTTACACAAAATATGAATGAACAAATGTATATATGTCATCAAAGTCTTGTCCCAACTATGCCGAACTCGCTCCATAACCTTCAGTTTCACTCTCCTCAATTTTTTTATTATGAACCTGCTGAATGGCTAATCCAGAGCCTCTTCTCCATAATTTATTAATATCATTGGGTGGTGGTCTTTCTTCAAATGCTTCGGTGCCAATTACTTCTGTATGTAGATACACATATCTTCCTGATTTTCTTTAGCATTTCACCAATCAACATTACCCTTTGTTTCTTCAATTATTTTTTAGCTAATAGGCATTTTTTTCAATAGAAGCTTTTCATAATGTGTACATGCCTATGTGAGTCGGGAGTTATACAATCCATTACACCAGTGAGAATACAAATAAAACCCATTAATGGAGAATTTTTATTTGCCTCAGTAGAGCCTTATGATTACAATCTCATTCATGCCCTGACAAGTGGCAGCTACTTCCTCAACATGAAGGAAACACACACACACACTCACATTCACTCAGTTGCAGCTACATAGATCTTCCTCTTTAACTCTTCTTTCTTCATCTCTCTCTCTTCTTTTTTAACGGATCCTCCCCTAATTTGCTTGTTCAACTGCTGGTTTGGACTTCTATCAAAACTTTTGTCACACATCCATCCATTTCATGTTTGGCATTTCTCTCATTATTACCAATTTCCAAACAAACAATCAGCTAATACCCAGAAACATTAATTACATATATTTTCAGTGGTATGAAACAAATTCCTTTTATATCTACGAGCAAATTGTGCACCAGAGTTAGGATAGGCTTCAAAATCATACCTAACTTCTCCAGTGAATGCACCCCCTTTCCTCACCCAACAGTTTTGTGCAGCAACATGAAAATCAGAACGCAGTAAATTTTTTACAAGGGTAAGGAACACAAAAGGAGGGCTTACCACCACCTCTGCAAACATGAAGACAATGTTTAGAATCATGCAAAAACAGCCATCAATATCAACCAGTTTGTGTTAATGAATGTTTTTTAGAGAATTAAAACTAACATTTAAAGAAGGGAAAGATTACCCACGAATATTTGCAATATATTGTAAAATTCAGAGTGCAATCAAAGTGGACAATAAGAAAACTTCTTCCGACTGACAGCACACGGTTTTATGATATTAGTGCTAGAATAGAGAAAACTAAGCAACTTGCTTTTAAGTATCAATAACAAATATTCCAACTTAGAGGCAGCTAAATCAGCACAATAATAAAGCAACCATTGCTAATAAGTGTGTAAAGTTATATAAATTGAACGGAATAATTTATTTTGTACATTCCATTTATATTTGACAATCGCTGTACAGTATTATCAGTATAAAGAATCAGCTATTCCATATACCATTTATTTACTTATTTATTTAACGGTAGAATGAGTAATGAGTAAAAAAACAGAATAATAACAAAGACAATTTAAATTTTTATAAATCATAAAAAGTGTAAAAAATCAGATCATCACATTGACAAAACCCTAAGAAAATTTCATTCTAATAAATAAAATATCCTAAAAGAATATGACAATATCCTTAGAAAAAAGGCACTTTAGTCATGTTTTATCTTAAAGATACATTCACTCAAATAAAAATTTATTGAATTACTCTAATTATATAATCAGGTACATAAAAACCCTTATCCACTTCAGTTCCATTTAATAAACAGTAAACAGGTAATTCAGTAAAATTATCTAAATGGCTAATCAGGTAAAAAAAAATTATTCTGTTTTCATTCCATTTAAAAAGGGTAAACAGAAAATCAGGCAAACGGGTGAAATTAAAATCCCTAATTGCTATCATAGAAATATGAAGAAGGTACTCTGTGGTGCTCTTGGAGAGAACAAGTAAATATTTTGAATTTGAACAAGTATACAAAAGCTATAAACTCTACGAACCCACGACATCTTCTGAAGGAACTTCAGCCTCATTCAGAGTACTGACGATCTTCTTCACTTCCTCTGTAGTCCCATTCTGCACAAAGAATTAAGCCAGTGGAGACAGTTACTAGGTAATTCAATAGTTATATCATTGACACTTACTAAAATATGCTATAGACAAAATGAATCATGTACTACAATTAAAAGGAAATGGTTATAGGCTGATTTTTTATGATTCTTTTTAAAACTATCCTCTTACATAGAGACAGTAAAATGCTTAAATCATTAGTAGCTGGTAAAAAATGAAGCTTGAAAACCTCTATCTTTCCCTTTTCAAGAGAAAGTTAAAAACTAAAACCCAATAAATGGTACCTTTCCTTGTCCTGAATCCAAGAGCTAGAACCTAATCAAACCGGAGATCCAGAAGACAACTTTGCAGCGGCAACAACCGTCACAGGTAAAGGGACAACAAAAAAAAAAAAAAATACAATCGCCATAGCAGCTGTTACCATCCAGTACACAGGAAAGGAAGAGATGAAAGGTAATTGGAAATTTACAAAGAGGGCGGCGACCAAGAGCTGATGCTCGAGAAGCGGGACCTTTAGATTATTCAGAAAAAAATAAAAAACCTGACGGCCAACATCAATTGCCCATTTTATTTCGAATCTAACAGTAAACGGACTACTACTAAGAACAGTTCGAAGTATCGGAGAAAATCAGATCCAAACCAAAGAGTACAATGGTAACGCGTCAGGTAATTAGGAGATACAACATGTAGGGATCGTATTTGCCTATAAGATAGAGATCGAGTTCAAAGAAGTATTACAGGGACGGATCATCAAAACAACTCCACTATCTCGATTGCATACAAAACATCGATAAACATTACGAAACGACAGATCGAAACTTAAGATCTAAACTTACGCATTTCCAGTTGCCGCCGACGAAGAACTTTCTGCTCATTTTGTCTCAGCAATACAAACCACGAGTCGAGCTATCCGCTAGTCTGAGATGGTTACGAGGTTATGCTCTACAAAAAGACGAGAGAACGGAACAGAAAGGCCGAGGCCAATAAAATTACCTAAATCTCAAGCCGCATGAACATATTCACGAACGAGCCCCTCAAACGATATCCTTATTTTTGGTCCTTGGAGTTGGTGCTCTAAGCTTACAACAGCAGATATTTCGGTTCTTTCAGAAAAAATTTATATTAATTTAAAAAAAAAACTTCGGATTCATTGGTTAATAATATAATAATTTATATAGATTTGAATATATTTTTCTTGTTAAAGCTCTTGGGCTGAATTCAGTCACTTCACAAATAAAATCACCAAAGGAAAGTTTCATTGTATATTTTTTTCAGCTCAATTTTTTAAGTTTTATAAGAAAAGTGACTTTGATTATTAGAAGATTCAAATGAAAGTACTCCTATTATTACTAGGATCTTTTAAACATCATCAAAGATGAGTTTCAAGATGTAGAGACTTTGATGCTCTACCCCAGGAGGAATGGAAGGCAAGATCAGAGAATTGAAAGAAGGATAGTAAAACTCTCTTCTTTATTATGCAAGTAGTTGATTGGAAATTTTTTTAGACAATGGCCTTTGCCAAATTAGTAAAGAAAACATGAGATACCCATATTAAAGTCTACACAGGTATAGAGAAAATCCATGAGCTTCGCCTTCCAAATCTTAAAACGTAATGCGAGCTCTTGTTGCAAGAAAAGACAAAGTTTATCTCTCTAACTTCTTCAATCATGTGTGTTGGCTCAGGTGGCTTCTCAAGAGAGGGGTGAATTGAGATTATAAATTAAAATTTCAATGTGCATATAAAAGCAATATAGACAAACACATTCAACACATATGCACACACCATAGGACACAAGATTTTTTGTTATCAATATTCCCCTATTGGTAATCACCGCCCTAGAACCATTGCTTGGGACATTTCCACTATATACTCTATTAGCTAGAAATTACAAAAAGTTTCTAACATTCTTAAGCCACGTGTAATCCCAATTACACGATTTCTAATCACCCAAAAGATTCGATACCAGGGACTAGATTCCGGCTCTAGCCAAGCACTCCCCTTCTAAATTCTTGGTTCCAGAAACCAATTCTTCTAGCTTTTTAGGCACTAGAGAACCTATAAAAGAATAAACGAAAGTACAAAAGTAAAATAAAAACTTACAATTTTTTTTTAATATGGGAGACAACCCTTGTCCAAATGAGAACCAAGCTTCCAAATGTTTAAGTACAAATGATTGAAGTGAAGGAGCTTAATGGAACTAAATATGCTTTGGAAATTTTGAGAGAAGAAAGAAGATATGAGAAAAATGAAGGTTTTTCCTCTAAAAAAAAGGTAAAAATGGAACTTTGACGATCAAATTAATTTTGAAGAGTTTTGTTATGAAAGTAAAAGCACAACTCTTGTTCCTCAAGATATTTGGAGGGGTATTTATAACTTCTTTAACTCAAACTAGTTGTTTTTTGCCTGTTTGTAACAATCAGACTATTGATTGATCGATCATTATAAAGTGATTGATATATCAATCAATCATAAATGACTACTTTCTATCAGAAAGTGACCAGTTGATCAATATGATACCGTTGGTCCAGACAAAGTTAAGTTGATCAATCATTATCAATGGATGATCGATCAATCGAAATTCCCCCTGACTGTGCAATACAAGTATGATCGATCAATGAACTACCTATGATCGATCATGTTTTATGTTTATGTCCCTGACTGGCAAGATTCTATCTGATTGATCAATTGTGTAGGATGATCGATCATTCTATGTAACTTTTGCTTTCCTAGACAACATTGATCGATCAATCCAAATGGGATGATCGACCATGCGTTATAGCATGACATAGTCGTGTGCTAGATTATTGATTAATCAACTAAGGTTGATCAATCATGTTTTACAATCTTGGCCTGCACACTTCTAGATGATCGATCATAGACAGAAGCTGATAGATCATTCCAGTACTAGTTCAACTAAATTGACTTTTAAAGCATGAGAATGAATTACTCTAAGTAATTTTTGCTTGCCTGGACAACATTGATCGATCAATCCAAATGGGATAATCGACCAAGCATTATAGCATGAAATAGTCATGTTCTAGATTATTGATTAATCAACTAAGGTTGATCAATCATGTTTTACAATCTTGGCCTGCACACTTCTAGATGATAGATCATTGACAGAAGCCGATAGATCATTCCAGTACTAGTTCAACTAAATTGACTTTTAAAGTATGACAATGAATTAATCTAAGTGCTCTAACATGTTTGAAAAGATGTATAAGATATTTTTAAAACATGTATGAAAGTAAAGTACATCCTAAAACCTTTTTATGAGTTCAAGTGATATTTTAGTTTTGGGAAAAAGCTAAAGCATTTTTTATGATTTCAAAACCTTTGTATGTGATGATTTTGAGCATGGTTTTGAAAACATGAGGTATCCTAAAGCTCCCAATGTAGATATGTGCTTAAATATAAGAACTTTGGATGACTACGTACATACATGACTAGAGTTTTTGAGATTTATAATTTGGACTTGACTCTAGGTCTTCGATTCTTCACTCGACTTTGTTTAATAAGTTCTTTTCTCAACAACAATCTTCAAGGTTGTTTTACTTTGGGTCTTGACTTGGTGACTTGATTTCATTCTCTTTGTTTGAGCTTAGCCATAGACCAAATAGTGAAAAGTTAATAGTAAAACGTGACCAGTGAAAATAAACAGTAAAAAGTGAACAGTGTAAAACTCTTACTGTAGAGATTTAAATTTTGTTCATACAAAAAAAAATACAACTTACAATCATGCTGAAATGTAACTTACTATCATGCTAAAATTTAAATAAAAATTACATAACTCCCGAAGTTACTGACCGTGCTATCGATCAACTCCCTCTTTACTACTCAGCCATTACGACTATTTTGCACATACCGTGCTTAAGGAACGTTGTTGGAGGATGCTCATCAGAAATCGCCTTCTTTTCTTTGGTCGTCTTCTTTCTTCTGGAAAACTCGGAGTGATTTTTCAAATACCTTGAACTTCATCTGGGCTTCGATTTTATAGGTAGAAGTTGGAAAATCTTTCCTTTTCTGCCCTTGAACAAATGATTCTAGTTTAAAGATGAAGGGTAGCTTTCGTCTTTGTTTTCTTTTTCTTACCATTACTTTATCGCCTTTTGGCACCGAAAGAGGGGGTAAATGAGTCTTTTCTGCTTCTAATGTCATTTTGCTAACATAAGAGAATCTTTTGGTAGATAGGTCGCCATCATTCTGACATATTGTCATCGGACAACTGCTTTTTCTTGCACAGTTGACACGTGCTTTTTCTGGAAGGTTTTTTGAGCCATTTTACAAAAACCTTCTTTTGCCAATTTGCTGAATGGAATATTACCATTATGTAATTTCTTTAGCTTTTCTTCAAGATTCTTCTGAACTGTTGTAGGAGTCTCTTTATAACTTAGAGCTACAATTGTCAGCTGGACCGTGGTTTTGTAGACGAAACATTTTTTCTTCAGTACCAGTTGTTCTACATACTGGATCATCATTTTGAGTCCATGTACTCATCTGGTTTGCTAGGCTGACTCAGGGCAAGGCTTTGCTTTCAGAATGTGAGTGGGTCATATCCGCTTGCTTCACCTTCTTTGATTGATTCAAGTGAGATAACCACAATACTCGAAAATGATTATATTAGCAATACAAGAAATGATTTTTAGTCGGATCCAATTGTATTTAGTTATGGTAATAAAGCTTTTACAGGCTTCCATAACTTCTTTTAGAATTCTCTCAAGCATCGATAAATCGATAGGTTGCTATAGAATTTGCCCTATGAATCCATATGTAGAAAGTATGGATACATATTTCAAGTCAACTTCCTAACTCAGTATCACTTGATTATAGCTATTGCTAGAATCTATAATGAAAAAGGGAGTATTCATCCCTTGTCCAATTTGTTCATTCCATCACTGAAATTGAACAATGTGACCGGATGTAGTTTTTTAACGTACGTTGTCCACCTTTTGAGGGTGTAGTGAAAGTTTTTCAGACATGATGTCTGTTAGCTTTATAGGTATGATTTTCTTAAGAAATTTGTACTCATTAAACTCAATTTTATCCATTTTTCCCAGGATTTTCAACCTAGTGAATTCGGATGGGGTAACTAACCTTGCCTTCAAAGAAGTATCTTTCTTTGGCTTATCTGTCTCCTTCGGTTCTGGAGTCGTTATGGCTTCCTTTCCAGTTCTGGCCTGGTAGGTAGAAGTCCCTAATTCCTATGTCTTACAAGAAGATTGAGTTATGATTTTTTTTTTTATGTTGAGCATAATCGGTAGAAATCCCAATTAGATTTGTATTCATTAGAATACTATAGTTTTTCGTATGTTGTGAGGCGGACATTAAGGCTTTCCCGTGAAGGGGATCTAGTAGAAGTCCCGAAAGAACTTGGTAGGCTTCGCCTTTTTTGGAGTTCTTGTAGCTCATTGGTTAATTGTTTAACCTTAAGCTGTAGATCTTCTCTGTTTAACCCAAAATGGGCACAGTTCTCTGATAGTTCTCCTTGTTCAGAATGAACTAAGAGGTTGTCGAAAAAATATTGTAAGGTTGAGAGAAATACCGTAAGCGTGGTGATTGTTGTTGCTAGATCCATCAACGTGCTACTGAGGGGATCCATTTTCTTTACCTATCTGTAATACAAGAAAATTATCGAGTAAGAGTATCAGGTAAATAATTTTTGTCACCTTTAACGTGTTTGACAGTAAAAGAGAATTGAAAGAACCACTGCTGCGGAGTAATCTACAACAACAAAGTGAATCTTCTAAATTTCTTGTCATAAAACCGACAAAATTCTTATAGTCAGTTTTAACTAGAAATTCTTTCGGGGCAAGATATATATAAATTTTTTTTATCCCGTTCTTTAGTGCTAAGATTTCGTTTTCATAAGAATGATAGTTTATTTTAGCAGAGGTAAATGTTCCTAAGGTATATTTACATATTCTCTCAGAATCATTGTTTTTACATTTGAGTACCGCTGCCCACGTATGATCTGAGGCGTCAGCTTCTAAGATTAGTTTTGCATCTGGATCTGGTAGAGTTAACGTCGGGAGGTGTTTCATCATTTGTTTGATCCTGATTACTTTTGAAATGTCGTTGGGAGTCCATTCCCATTTGACATCCTTTTTAACTTTTGTTGAAAGGGTTTTCTAATTTATGCTAAATTCTTTATGAATTGCTCAGCATACGTTAGACAACCTACGAAAAGTTGAAATTGTTTTACGTCTTCTATTTCATTCGGGAAAGCTGCAAGTTTTTTAGGATATGAGTTTGGAGAATGATTTCTCCCTTAGAGATGTTTAAACCTAAGAAATCTATCTTAGTTTTAAACAATTTCGACTTCTTTTTGCTGAGGGTTATCCCAAATTTTTTTAAGGCATTTAATACCTTAAGTAATTGCTCTTTATGTTGTTCCTGATTTTTAGAGAAAACTAGGATATCGTCAACATAAACTAAGCAAAATCTAAAGAACATTTTGAAGATATCGTCCATTCTTCTTTGAAATATATTGGGTGCTTGTTTTAACCCGACGGGCATAACAAGTCACTCATAATGTCCAGAAGTACAACTGAATGCAGTAAGGGGAATAATTCTTTCGGTTAGACGAATTTGCCAAAACCCTGATTTGCAATCAAACTTGGAAAACCATTGTTTTCCTCTTATTGCGGCTATTAACCTTTTTTTTTAGGAAGATAGTAGTCAAACATTTATGTGGTTTCATTAACCTTTTTATTGTTAATGACAATTCTAGTTTTTCCACGTTTTATCTCTGCATGATTCCGTACAAGGAAAGCAAGAGATGTGTGTGGAGAATAACTTGCTCGAATTAAACCTAGGGTTAGCAAGTCATTTATCTGAGTTGAAAATTCTTAAACATCAAATGGAGTGTAAACCATGGGTTTTTTCTCGAATCTCTTTTCAGGATCAAGAAGTTCGAGGTCTGCATATGGTTTTTGTTTATTCCACCATTCTAAGGGTTTCTCAGAACAAGTGGATACCAGAAGTTGTAAAACTTCTGTATCGCAGGATTCTACGAGGAGGAGAGATTCTAGTGGGGGAACCTCATCACCACGCTTGCTGTGTTTTTTGAAGACCTAATGGAGAATTTCTCCATTGCCAGATATGGCAAAAGCTTTAGGGTTTTACTATGTATACATATATGGCAGAATTGTCTATTTCGCGTCGAGTGCGACAGTGAAGTTAATAATAATCGGGGGTTTGTTCGATAGAGGCGTGAAACATTAACCATTCATTTCCTAGAACTAAGTCTTGTCCTAAGTTTATGTTTGGTCCTAAACTTATTAGTTTTGGGATCAGAAATTTTTCACCTCCAATGTCGATATGAACATTTCTGGCTTCTGCAGGAAGGGAAATGTGTTCTCCTAACCCAACTGTTACTTGAAGTGGTACTTCAAGTATTTTCATAAATTGATAGGAAGTAGATTTTGTATAGCTAGACATTAAGAACTTCATGTATCTACAAGAGCATGTATAAGGAATTTTATATATCCCAGAAGTTTTAGCATGACTGTGATATATGAATTTCCATAGGGTACATGCTCTGAATTTATGCGGATACTCATTCGGAAAATGTTCCTGATGAGTCCGATATGTTTTCAGAGTTTTCTTATGTAGAAAACTCTGTCTCGAGATGAAGTTCATATACTTCATCGTTTGACTGGATTTCATCACGATGAATAATTTCTAGACCTTTTCTTCGGCTAATACCATATAAGTATTATATTGCCGTTTTTTCTTATCATTAGGACAATCGCGAGCAAAGTATCCTTCCTTCTGGCTTATCCAACATTTACATTTGCTCGAGGGTTTTCGCTTCGGGCAATATGCATTTGACCCTTTACTGGATGTGGTGGGGCCAAAATTTGTTCTTTTCCTAAAGTATCTTTTTTTAGGAGTATACCTAAATTTTGAACTTTTTTGTATCCTGAAATTTTTCTTATGAAATTTCTTAGGATATTGTCTTTGCTTCAGGTTGTGGTTTTTGCAACCATAAGCTCCTACATTATTTTTCTGGTTAGAACAACATAATGTTTGTTTATAAGTTTTACTACCTTTTTTTTGTAGTCTTTGAGTTTCACAGAGGTTTGCAAGCAAGTCTTGTACAAACTTGTGTCTTCTTACAAGAGTGTCAAAACCTAGGAAAACGTCCATGATTAAAACTGGAAACTCTGGGTTTTTTTGCCAATATTTTGCAATGTAGTCTTTTTCGACAACAGTCGCAAAAGGTTCTGACAATTTTGAATAAAAGATGGGCAGATAAGGTTTCTGGTCATATTTTTTGTAGTGTAACTTGCAAATTCGCAATAATATTTCTCATAAAAATAGATGTTACAAATTTGTAACTTGTTTAGTTTTAAAAGAGTTTCTAAACATTTTCTTTGTTTAGTAGACTCATTGTGAGCATCTAGGGTTGGATGTATTCCTAGATTTTTTTTTGATATCTTAGTCACTAATCCTTTTAGTATTGAGGCTATAGACGTTGATGTTATGGTCTTCGAGAAGGTTGTCCCACCTATGCACTACGTTACTCTGTAAAACATGGGTAAAGAAATTAAATGTTGAATCTTTATCCCAAGATTCGTGCATATTGGCAACATTATTCATGCATCTTTCCAATTCTTTGAGGACTTTTTCTACTTCCTTGGGGAATTCCAAGTTGAGATAAAATCCAAAAGGGTTAATGCTATCTATGGATTGGTGTCCCTTAGTAGCATGTGATGGATCGACATTAGTGTATTTTGTCGAATACCTTTGTCCTCCCAAAGATATTTTGGAGTGGGAGTAATTTTCTCTTTCGCGAGAGTTATCTGCTATGCGGTCTCGATAGTTGTCTTCCATGTAGGTATCTCATAACCTTGAAGTTTCTGCTTCATGTTGGTTGGTGTTGCCGCCTCGAAGTATTCTGAATCTTTTACCAAGATCATCTGCCTTTTTGTCTTTAGCAGAGTGGTCTTTTTTCTTGGTATTTTCTATGGCAACTTCATCAAAGTCCCATGCCTCTAGTTCACTGTCTTGTTGCTCTTTTTGTTTACTAGAGGATGGTTTTTCCTCTTGAACATAATAAATCAGTTGTCGATCGAAAGTATTATATTCTGCGTAAACTTCATCATCTGTGGATGATGATGCTTTAGAAGCGATCCTAAAAGCTGATGGTTCTGGATCTTTCTTTCTAGATGCCATGCATGGAGCAATATACACTAGTTTTTAAGCCATCCAGTAAAGTCAGGAAGGCCTAAAGGTAATGGAGTTTCCATTTCAATTAAATAGAAAAAACTCATTCATTCTAGAGAACTATGTCTTCTAGTTTACTTTATAATTTCCAAATTATGCATTGTAGGGTCCATGCTCTGTTATTTAATCTCATCCATTCAGAATGATACTTAATGTGAGCTACAATAGTATCATTTACTAGTCTAAGATTATTTTTGTTTTGCAGAGCGAGAATTCTTGCTACTCGTGCCATTCTTAGTTGATCTAATAGACGTTCTCTATAGATCATTTTATAAAGCTATGGCATTTAGCTTTCTTTTTATTCTTTTGATCTTGCACCTTATTTTGTAGGCTCGATCATTATGTCTGTTCCACCAATAATTATACATTATTTGGGATGGGATTGTGTCATCTTCTGGTTGAAGAGTGTCTCTTTGTTGTAGAGCAAGAGCTAGATTTTCTCTACAAAATTCTAAACGATCGAATAGTTACAAAATTTTAAACGATCTAATATTTTCCACCTATAGATCATTCTGGTGTCCTTGTAAAAGGGGTTTTATACCTTGATGGACTGGAAGATGAACTTAAATGTTATTTTAATGCTAAGACATATATTAGAAGTTCTTGCATTTTATCTTTGTTTAAGTTTTCTAAACTTTTTTTTTACTTCTGTTAGTTCTTTGAAAAAAACAAGACTATTTTCATGGTCAATTTTTTCTAGAATATTTTCTAGGATAGTTTGACATTTTATTATTTCTCTATGTTTATGTTCATCATAGAGGAAATTTACTTTTTGCTGTAGATTTTCAACAACATTTTCTAACCTGGATGGGTCTTTCCATAAGCCTCTAAGGTTTGGTTGGAATAGGTGACTATGTCATAGTTTCCTATTGATGGGCCTAAGGCTTTGTATGGGCTATGTGCCATCATCGATGTGAAGTGGAACATAGGCGTTGAGCCTTGAGTTGCTTATTCCTTCGAATTTAGAACTCGTGGAGGCTCTATTGGAAGAAGTAGAGGGCCTATCCTGTTCGAGGGAAAAGCTAGGCCTAGTGTTGATAATCACTAGTTTTCCTTCTATCTCTTTTATGCTTTTTCAGGAGAGGGGAAGGTGTCTAGGAGCCATAGGTTGGACTACCCATTCTGTTGGCCATGTTAACTCTCTAGGGTCGAGTTTTTCGATGGTCAAAATTTCAAAATATCCAATATTCCGTGATTTTCTTTGAATCCTTAACTGGAACCTTTCCAATATTGATTCCTCTTGCAACTACGCATATGAGTATGCGCATTACTCTTCTTCCTGGTTAAATGTCATTTTTGACCAGTTGTCTGTATAGATTTTTAAGGACAAAGTATTCCGGATATGTTTATCGTCTAAATCTATTTGTAGATAGGGCCGGTTGTAAAGGAGACTGGGCCTAATCCTAAGTTTGCTCTAACTCCTCCAAGTAGGGCCTTTTCAATATTATTCCTCACTGAGTTATCTACGATAGCTGCTATGAAGGGTAAATTTTGGTTGATTCGTATCAAGGGATCTAATCCTATATGCACTCATCCATAATGGACGTATTTGAATATTTTTTAGCTTAGCTAAATCTAATTCACTTAATAATCTGTAGCAGAAAGTACCTGAGTTAGTATTCTGTATTTCTACAGATAGTTCCTTCTGGAAAACAAAGGATTTCTTCTAGAACTCAATCCAGTCTTTATTGTAGACTTCAGTTATCCGAGGGACACTAATTGTCCACTTTTGTCCATCCTGCATAAGATTAAGATATTTTTTGTATTCTCCCTGTGTTTCATGATGTACATGAATACTATTTTGAAGAGAAGTACATTCTATTCCTATTTGTTCAGACATTGATGAATTTTAGTTGAGACGTTATCTCTTCTAATTTTTGGAACAAAATCTGGAGAAGACGTTCCAATTGATATAAAGTTATGAACAGAGAGGTATGTTGAACAACAAGTTCTCTTAGTTCATTGTTTTGAGTTAAAGCGTAGATGTCTCGTATAAGAGGATCTTTATCTACACTTTGTTGGTTTTTTATTGAAGCTATTTTAAAAATAACTTCTTGTAATTCTTTTCAACTTGGTTTGTTATTAACCAATTTAGTTTTCATCTCTCGGACATGTTCTAATATCCTAGAGTGTTGAATTTCATAATCCACAAAACTTTATAGGTCTGTAAGGAGTTTTACTATTGATTGAGTATATCCTCCTTTGAGTATCTCAAGATGGGTATTTATTCTTCTCTTGAGCTTTTGTACTTGTTCGTTAACGTCGCTTTCTATTCCAAGGCATAGGAAGACAACGTATTTTGTAGTGTATTTCTCACAACAACTTTTCATAAAGAAAATGTGATGAATATCACCAACTAAATCCATTATATTGTTCAATATTGGATTATGTTTGTCATGCCATCCATGTGGATAGCCTATTATTGGACAAATATGAGTCTATCCAGTTTTTAACACTGTGTCATATGAAGGACGTTAAGTTCCTTCTGACTGACCGATTGAGGTCTTTGGTATATTTGTAATTTATAAATGTTGTTTGGGATGTGACTGATTTTGGGTTGTAACTGTTTTGGGAGTATGTAAACCTAAACAGAAATAACTAAAGCTAATCCTTGGCTCTGATACCATTTTTTCACACTACCATTTTGAACACAATGTAGTATCTGATAGGCTCAACATGACTTCTACTGCTACTTAGTCCTATTCGGGGTTTGACCCTATTCATGTCGGCTAACCACCAAGTGGGCTAAATCATCATACCACCGGTGATGGAAGACTTTGTGTCTAATCACATTGATAACACCATTAGTAGCACAATTTTAAACTACCCATTTTGTTATCATCAAAATACTGGCGACCAATCATGATTTGTCCATTCTAACTATCTCCCCCTTTTTTATGATGACAAAATCCCTAGCTTAAAGTATAAAAATAATCAAAGTACCTGTTGATAATTTTGAAAAATGGTATGAGATTACCAAATGAGCATATCCAAAATTCATCAACCATATGATGTAAGGTCCTAAAAGGTCTAGCATTATAACTCATGGACTTAACTTCCTTAGGGTGGGCTTCCCTAGTTTTAAACATGCATTGGAACTTTACTCCCCCTAAATTTGAACATGTAATGTATTCTTCTGTGAACCAACCTAACTACATGAGGTGTGGAGTCCCCTTAATTTATGCTAAAATTTATCTCCTAGATATGTCATTTTCTATCCCTCTTGAATAAATATTTTCTCTCCCTTTTTGTCATCCATAATGTTGAAGAGCAGATATGGAAGAGTTTTACATAACTCTCACAAGAAGAAGTCTTAGATAGCCAGAATTATTATGGAAGGAGGTTTCATAGAAGAGTTTCAGTTAAAAGGTGTTTTAGGTATGTTAGTCTTCTATTTATGTTCAGTTGTTTAATTATGTTAGGACTTATCTTTAAGTGTTAGACTTTGGGTGTAATCGGGACAGGGTAGTTTAATTGTAATTAGACCCTACTACTTTCCTCTATTATAAATAGGGGTTCATGTACTCATATTACAAGAAATTAGTGAAGTTTTTCTCTTTTCGAGAAAATCAACACATAAAAAAAGTATGAACAAAGAAGGTTCAAGTAGAGATAAAGGTAGAGAAAATAAGAAATTTTAATTTGTTTTCATGACAAAGGAGATAGATGGGATGTGCAGATATTCTCCAATGATACCAATTGTTATGTAGATGTTCCAATTATTAAGGTATTGATATTGCTATACCAGTTGTTAGATATACAAACATCATCTAATATATTTTATACCAATTTCTAAATGTTTAATTGTTTAAAAGTACCATCTAGTATCAAAGTATGGGGGCCTAATCGGATATGAAGGTTATACATGTAAGTGTTCATCCTAGGCTACATATGGGATACCCATTATTCTAATCTTGAGTTGGCTAGTCAATAAGGATTGTTCATGCCTAATTTGCTACCTAGCTTAGAAAACCGATCAACTCCTATGGGCAATAAAAATATCCGCTCATTGTTCTTTTCGATAGGAATTTTTTTTGTTGGCCTAATTCTCGAGAAAGTGGTTGATATCAATTGTTGATAGTAGATGTTCCCAATTCTGTTTATATCGAGAATAAGGAGTCAGGTTCTTCCTTAAGTTAATGACTTTCGAGTATCATAATAGATAAGAGTTTTGTCTTTGATTCAATCCATAGATTAAGATGTTCATTTATAGGAGTTGTATATGACAACTGCCAATTGTTGTGTACTAAATTGGAAAAGGAGCCATACAATGTTGTTTCTTAGAAAACCAAGAAATTGATATCAATAGTTATTACATGATACCAATAGTTGGTTCAAGAAATTTGCATGTTTTCTATTGTAGAATTTAGGACTCTTTCATAATGATCTCGAGCCAAAGAGGGAGAGGAGAAGAAGAGAAGAAGAGAAAAAGAGAGAAAGGAGAGAGAGTTTAGAGATCGACTTCAAAGAGAAGGGAGAGGAGAGTTTGGATGCATTAAAGAAGAGAGGAGAGAATTAAAGCTCTACGCTTAGCCAAGGGCCTCTATTTATAGTTTTTACAATACCTTAGGGCTATAACATTACAAGAGAAGAGACATAACTAGACAAGTAATTACATTTTCATACCATCTTTATGAGAAGTCTTCTTATTTACCAATATGCCACACCTCTTGGATGTGTGGGCTTTCTTCTTTGGACATGTGGACTTGAGCCCATCTTCTAACATCTATCATTTAGCAACTATTGCATCTACTCTTTCTATCAAATAGTAGCTTGCAAGAATTTGAGTACCCAATTAAGTTTATGATTGAATGTTGAATACCAAATAAAGTACGAAAAAGTCTTCTTATAGCCTCTAGGTATGATTATCTAGGTTCTTATTGGATTTTAGTGGATAGGCAAAATTGTAAGCATAATGTGCTAACTGCCAAGAATGGTAGTGTTGAATTTAGGATCCCGTGACAAGGCCCTCGACCAAGGTAGTAAAAGAGTAGAGGAAGAAAAGGAGGAGAGGAGAGAAAGAAGAGAGAACCTGACTAGAGAGATGGAGAGAGAGAGTTTGGGAGATGAGACAATTCTAGGAACGAATTTGAGAGAGAAGAGCAGAGACTCAATGATCTACCTCATGCCTTGAGTCTCTATTTATAGTTGTGGAAGGAGGTTTACAATGACCACAATGCCCTTATGGATACAAACTTTGTAAAAGAAAAGATATATCTAAACATATATCATCTTCTTTAATTACACCCTTGTGTCATCCTTATGAGAAGACCTTCAAATTACCTCATTTGCTGCCTCCTTGACACGGGAGAAGTATTTACTTTGATGCTACTTCAAGATGTCTTCCAATACCCCCTCAGGCTGGGGGAGAGAAAACATTATAGATACCCACCTTGATGTATATAGTAGTTAAAATATTGAATGTGACTAATTTCGTAAGAATGTCTACCACCTGCCCTTATGATTAAACATGTTTGAGATATAAGATACTAGCCTGAAATTTCTCTTGTATAAAGTCGCAATCTACCTCAAAGTGTTTTGTCCTCTTATGGAGGACATGATTTGAAGTAATATAAATAGTTGCTTGGTTGTCACAATATAATTCCATAGAAACTCCTTTATAGAATCCCAATTCAGTAAGAATGGATCTGATCCATAGAAGCTCATTGATTGTGTGGATCATAGCTCTATATTTTGCTTTTGCACTAGACCTCGCAATAACATTGCTTTTTGCTTCTCCATGTAACCAGGTTACCTCCAACTAGGGGTGACATCGAGCCAAACCGAGCTCAAACCTGCATATATTTGAGCTGGGTTTGATATAAATACTTC
Source organism: Aristolochia californica (assembly GCF_029961685.1). Taxonomy (NCBI): domain Eukaryota; kingdom Viridiplantae; phylum Streptophyta; class Magnoliopsida; order Piperales; family Aristolochiaceae; genus Aristolochia; species Aristolochia californica. Next base: position 27,620,108 of record NW_027181771.1, read on the forward strand.
GAATTCGAGCTTGAGTTGATCCTAGTCTTAAGCCTAAAATTATAATCGAGCTCCAACCCAAGAATTTTAACCGATTTTGAGCTCAAGATCGAGTCGGGTTTGAGCTCCAACCAATATTTAAAACTTTGCATAAAATATATGTCAAATAAATTATATATAAAATAATACATAAATTTGGGCATGGCCTCTGTACATAAACCCTACACAAATTTGTCTATACACTACATGTAAAATAGTTCATAAATAATGCTAAATATTATGCATAAACTTTATTCAATAATCAAAATAGAATAATTTAAATAAAATATCAATATCAAATTTACAATCACCCAAAAAAAAAATTATAAATCCATTAAAAATTTATAAACTCCAGCTCTTTTTCTTTGTGCTAGAAAAAAATATGTTAAGTCCCCGTTCGCATGAGCAAAATTCCCACCTATGACAAAAACAAGAGAATAAAATTTATTATTGTCTGATAAAAAAAATACTTGTCTAAACTTATTGTGCCAATGTGACTTATTTAAAAACATGACTTATACACAAAACATCACTTTTATACACTCTTGAGCTTAGCCAAGTTCAAACCTGCATATATTTGAGTTTTGCTTGATTTAAATATTGAGAACTTGAACTCAACCTCGAGACTAAAATTGGCATCGAGCTCAAGCCCAAGAATGTTAGCCTTTGAGCTCAATCTCGAGCCGCGTCCAAAGTTTAACCCACATTTAAAACTTTTCATAAAAAATATTTAATATTAAGTTTGAAGAATCCTAAAAGCATACATCAAACCTCTTGTGTCTACACACCACAACAAAATGGTGGGGTTGAAAGAAAAAATAGACACCTTGAGGTTACTCGGGCCTTCCTTCAACATATGCATGCACCCCACTTCTATTGGCCCCATGCTATCCTTATTGCATATTTTCTTATCAATAGATTACCATCATCCATTTTTAATGATCAATCACCATTCTCCTGTTTGGGGTACTCTTGTACTAAAAAAGAATGTGTGTTATAATCTTTCACTCAAGAAAATGTTTGTATCCAAAGATATGACTTTTTTAAGAGCAACCTTTTTATTCGTCCACACGTGCCCCACCTGGTTTCTCTCTTGTGAATGAGTTTCCTAAGCCAGTTGTGTCCATCGACAACTCCGCGATTCATAGCTGAGATTACTGATCTTTTCAACTCCCTAAAGCATTTGCTGACACCTCACTTGTAGAGTCTCCAACTCCTTTAGATGTAATTTCTCCAGCTTCCCCTCATTTTGTTGTCCTCCATTTAATACTCGACCAATTGGCTCTTTGAAAAGAGCTGAGGTCTAGTACCAGACCTCTCACCCCATATCCATTTTTTTATGAACTCATCAATTATCACTATCTTGTCATCTGTATCATCTTCCTCTATTTTTCACCTCGAAGGAGTCAAACGAGTGTCATTTTGCTTATACCACCCCTCATCTCGGTCAAAACTACAGCCATTTGTTTGGCCAAATTCTATGAATTACATACGATGTTGTATTCTATGAATAGAAGGACATCGTTAGTTGTCAACACAGCCGCTCAAAAGTGGCACATATATACTAAAGCAATACAAACATAACTGAAAAACTAATCATATTCAACGTAGTAATTATTGACATGAGGAAAAACAATGTGACAATTTTTCATGAACATAACAGATAGCTGCACGGACAAGACTTCCATCCTCTCAAAAACAGGCAAGGCTGCACGGACAAGACTTCCATCCTCTCAAAAACAGCCAAAGCTGCACGGACAAAACTTCCATCTTCTCAAAAACAGGCAAAGCCTTTTTCACACTACTTATCGCTTGTGGTAGAACACATACCTGTACGCAGCAATCTCAAGCAAAGCACAGGAACCAACCAGTGTATACACCACAGAATATGGGCCAATGCCATGCCACCAACAAAAAGAAATGAATTACTATTTACTTCTGTGGGATTAATGGGAATCTGACTTTCTTTTTCAGTTCCCAGCTTATTAGGTACCCAAAAAAATGTGTTATTCTGCAATTAAGAAGCCCGAACGATGTTCTTGATACTACAGTAAGAAAAATTGAATACTTCTGTTTCCGCTCCATCAACGATTGTACAAGTCTACAGGCTGCCTCCATCTGTCAATCTTCACTCTGCGGTTGTTACTACTGTCACGCACTGCGGGTCTCAGAAATCTGTCTGCCTCGATCTCAGCCAGGAGAGCAGATTTTAATCTCCTCAGATGCCCAATACATTGTCTATGGCAAGAACCAGTTATAATATCGATGTGGGGGTTGCTCCAGGTTTCCTGGCTCAGCTTTCTCTCATATTCTGAATGCCACTTTGCTTGCAAATAAGCCAATGACCTCCAAGGAGGGAGAGGCATGGAGTTCTGCTCCAGTGAGTTCCTTGCAGCTTCTGCCATGACTTGAAGGTACTGTCTGAGTTTGGTCAGAGTGCCAACATACACAACAGGAAGAGATTTCAATAACCTGGCATATGATTGGACCGCTCTGGCTATCTCAAAGTGACTTCTGAAGTCGATATCAATAATCATGCGTTCAGTGTTGCTAGTTCCATCAATGACTACATCAATGTATTCATGATCACCTTAAAAAAATACAGCATATAATCAGGATATGAGAAAGAGAGAGAGAGAGAGAGAGAGAGAGAGAGAGAGAGAGGGAGAGGGAGGGGTACCTCCTGGGACCTTGCCGAAACCATGCCACTTTGATGAACATACAGCAGCATCATAACCAGAAAATTGGAGATGCTTGACAACAGAATTCCGAATGCACCTTGCATTGCAAGTGCCACTCTGAATATACTGAAGGTCTTTCTCATTGATTGAAAGTATTAGAGACTGGACCATCGCGAGCAAGTCATTCTCAAACTGACCTGCATCCTTGTGAAACTGCACACGACCAACAGTCTGTTAGATGTAATCGTGACAAGCTATAAACAAGAAAGCATTAAAAAAAGTGCTGCAAGACAAGATTACGATATAGCCGCTTCCCCCGGCAGGAGAGAAGCTCTTACATGAATAATTACTAACACTTTCAGTGATAGGTAACTATCAAAATACTGGCAAGAAAACTACCTTGCCTACTGGTTTTAGTTGCTAAACAAATCCAATCAATATAACACCTCAGTGGTGCCTAGAAACCATGTTTACTTTATGTGCGTGTTAAGCACCACCAAAGCATATAGAGTACAGAAAAATTCATCTTTACCCCCACCGATTAGAGAAACCTTCTACTGTTAAAAAAGCTAGGCATTCTACAAATTCATCAATCTCAGACACCTACGGTGCTCAAGAAAACCAGACTCTTGACTTAAGTTAAGCACAGGACTGAGCATATGAAAATCAGAGAGCTGGTCACAGAAGGAGATGAACCAGCACGCACTAAACCTTAGATTGCAAGGTAAAAATTGATGATTGGAACATCTAGCTTTCTTCTCAAGGTAAGTTTAGATACATCTAAATGAACAACATTAATCAACAACAAATGCTTTACATGAGACCTAGAGATCTAATTGCATAAAGTAAAAACAATCAAATTTACTAATCAAGTCAAAATTTTCAACCCTTCAAAAAACATTTCATTTGAATATTTAAGCATAATCCGGGCACTGGCTAATGATTTCAGCCAAAAAAGATCACTACCGCAATCTACAAACCAAATCTTGAAGTAGAAAATGAAAAATTTTGTTCTTCTTGTTCCACAAGTAAAGTAACAAGTACAACAACAATAACTATAAAAATAAATAAATAAATAAATAAATAAATAAATTATAGAAAGATAGAGAAACGAATTAAACATTCCAAACAGAACAAAACCGTCTACCAAGAACTTCCCAAAAGAGTAACAGAAAGCAGCAAAAGGAAAGAAAGAAATAGAACCTTACCGATATCTTCTCAGCCAGATGGGTTAAATCAGAATACTCAGAATCGCTATCACTACAGGACCTAGACTCTGCTCCCGAACTGCTGCTCTCCAAAAATTCACTCACCATAGCTGCCAGGTCATGCTCACTCTCGTGGCTGAAACCCCCAATCTGACCAACAAACTGCTCGCCTCCTCCGGCTAACCTAAGCAAAAGATCCCCTGCAGCGGCACAGATTCGGCAATCCGGTTCAACATGATTTCGGGCATTTACGGCGACCGCCATAGTATGCGTGACATCCCCGCGCTCAAAAGCCCACTCGAACCTCGTTCTGGTTCTTGGCGCAGACTCCAGTTTCGCCATTAAAAGCATGGAAAACTCGAAATTCAGGCTAAAGACGGCATGTACGCAAATATAAATGTTGCCACAAGAAGGATATCAACTTTAGAGCAAAAGAATGCAGACGAAAGATTCAGTCCGAAACGAATTACAAAAAAACGATAACAGCTTCAGTTTTTATAACGGAAATGGAAGGTCTTCAAATTTTCGGGAAGAATCAAAGAAACCACAAAATTTCTCCCGCAATTCTATGAAAACCGTGCACTCGAAAAACCTAACTCCCCTATCGAATCACGATTCCAAAACTGATCAAAATTATTCGAAGATCCCCATTCTTGCCAATATTCGAAACCCTAATTCCCTCAAAGATAGCCACAATCCCAGTCTATTTCATCAGCCAACCCGCAATTCAGAACCATAAACCCTTTGGTCATCCAAAATTACAACCGAAGAAGGAAATCGAAATGGAAAACAATTCAAATCACTGGACTTTTGCAATGCAACCCTCTGATCCAAAGGGAGGAAGAAGGATGAAATGCCCGCTGCAACCCAAAGGATGGAGCGCAAGATACCCCGAGACGGACTTAAATGAAAAAAAATGAAAAGCAATGTAGATGTGAAATACCTAAAATGCTCCCAACGATAATTTAAATGAAGGTAATTATTTCATGACCAGTTGCTCAGAACTTGGTCTCGTAACGAGGCTAGGTTCATGGTTAAAGCATCAAGAGATTTAATTTTTCGACAAGTTCACACGTGTCATAAAGAAAAGGATAACGACGCGTGGAAGGCCCTTACACGGCACATAAAGAGGATACCCGCCTCAACCTCGATTCACGGTCTAGATTGCCTCGAAGATTTCATATCTTCGAATCAACGCGTAAAATTTAAATGCCTTGCCGTGAAAAAGGCGAGGGCAGTTTTGGTAAACTCCCCCTTACCTTGGAGCGGAAGAAATAAGGTCCGGCAGCCAATTCGTAACACTAAATAGACAGAATCGGCGGCTGAAGCGCGTGACACGGCGGCAGCGGTGATCACGTGAGCCTGGAGTGTCTTTGTGAGCAGACGCTCGATTGACTGGCAGCCGCGGCTAGGGGTCGTCACGGAGTATAGCCAAGTTTGAATATGATTGGAGTACTTCGAATTCAGGCACAGTTTTTAGCCTAAATTTAGAATCGAATTTGAGCTTAAATTTTTTAATCAAATTTGAACCAGAACTCGAGTCTAAAGGAAAAAAAGAATACCTCAATTAATTATATTTATTTTATTAAAAAATAATAATATTAGATATTAAGGGACAAAAAAGGATAAGTCCTCCGGAATTAATCGTTGGCTTGACTACGATTTTGAAAGCGTCGGCGCAGGGCCTCCAAAGAGGACCGAGGCGCAAGCACCGGGCCAATAAATTACCAGACGCCGGGGGACCAATTTGACGGGATGATCAAACTTGTTACACACGTTGCAACGTAATTCGGTTTCAAGTTTCTCTCTCCGAATCCCACTTATGCCAATGGGGCGCTACAGGCCAAAAGCGTCAGAGTTAGATTACCTAAGCCAAGCCGTCCCTGAGATTTTCCAATTCGGAAAAATCCGTTCCCGACTCAAAACCCAGTGAATTTTTTCTTCTCTCCACATGTATACCCTAAAATGAACGAACTTTTGAGAGAGGATAGCGGATACAGGAAAGGATCAATTGAAAATCCGTTTCTTTCCCTCTGACCCTGTTTTCGTTTTGTACGAAAAGGTCAGCCTCTCTGGTTCGTCTTTGCCGGGAATCCACTAACCTTCTGCCGTCACTTCACAATTATTGGAGTATCTTTAGTTGTTGGCAACCCAATACTCTGTCATCGAACATGGCTGTCCCTCATTCTCTATTTAAAAGCAACGATCTTATCCAGATTTTCCTCTTTTTCCTCCTCATAACCATTGTTATCTCCGAAGAAGAAGAAGAAGAATAAATTAAAACTTGAAGAATCGCCACTGCAAATGGCAGCAGAAGCGTTTATTTATCCGAATTTGCACATGCAGCAACACGACGATCACCAGACAGTGCTGCTTCAATTATTTTCCAACGAAATAAGACCGAAAGAGTTGGCTTCGCCTTTTATTAAATGACCAAACACCTAAAAGTTTCATTCGGTAGCTTACAACCAGTTCTTAAGAACCTTTAATTAAAGAGGGAAAGACCCGTCTCTCCCGTTTTCGGCGAAAAAGGGAGCTTCACGTGAAGGAAACAAAAGGGGAAGTGCAGGCTGCTGTTATGTTTTGGTTCTAGTTAGCTAAAGAAGTACAAATGGCGGAGCAGAGAATGAGGATTCATGGGGAAGAGGAAGTCTAAGATGTTTTTATAGTCTTGGGCTGCTTTCGGCTTCATTATTGGAAGTCCTTTTTGTGAAGAAAAATACCAAACAATTAGTTATTCAACTTAAGTTGTCACTGCAATGTTGGGGGATTCATGGATGACGTATCCAAGCTCCATCCAATTAAAAACAAATTCATGCATAGAAATTGTAAAGATAAGAACTTTGTACAATCCGAAAAGAAAACGACGTTTTTGGATGTTTCTTCATTGTTTCTGCAAATCAAAAGTGGTTTAACTGTTGAAGCAGCAGAGCAGAGCGACTAGACAGGACTTCTGGGTCCCTGAGACAACAAATTTGCTTTGACAGGGCGGACAGAGATCATCTGCTCTTATGAGTACTCTCTCTTATGAGACATATGGCCTACAGAAATTGGTTTTGTTCTTGTTGTAGAAGAGAGTCTGAGAGTTCTTGTCATTTGCTTCCTATGTGTTTTAGCGAAGGCGTCTCCTTGGTGGAGACTCTCTCGTCTTTCCTTTCCAAGAAAGAGAGACTCCTTCCAATCACCGGGGTGGAAAAGATGGGCAGCGGCAGAGTAAAGCTCGCGCTGCCAAGTATAGCACAAGATGTGGTATGCGAGCGGAAGCAATGTGACTACCTCCCTCGTCCATATAAGCTCTTCATTTGTCTCCTCTAAGTCAATTAGCTAGGTTGCAATGATGGCACCTAAACATTAAGTTGTAGAAAGTGCGAGCATGAAGACTTATCCCTTTCTCATAGCCAATCCGAACACCCATCATTGGATCAAATATTGCCTCATAGCTAGGCTCCACACTTGCAACCCGTGCCTCCTACACTAAAATGTCCATCTATTCTTGTTAAAGTTGTACATTTTTATAAATAATTTATTTAAATTTAATTCAATAAATAAATAAATTATGTAAATAATAAATATTAACATTGTAACTCTATTATCCTCATGTGCTCATCCATTGGCCTATGTAGAGTGGGTGTTCTTGAAGAAATCAACTTTATTATCTCCCTGAAGTGGCATTGATGTAGGCTCAAGTGCAACATCAATCCTAAGCAACACCACTTCTTCGTATTTGTTGGACACTATGAAACCATCTAGAGGACAAATTCTTTTGGTAAACTTTTGTTTCTGTTGAATTTTAGGATTCCATTATTAGTGCATGACAAACCTTTGAGTGTGAGGAAGGTGAGAAGAGAAGAAGAGTAGAAAAGGGATTAAAGGAAAGAACAAAAGACGAGGTTGTGAGAGAGAAAGAGAGGAACTCGAGTGGAGAGAAACGTGGAGTGATTAGGGTTTTGAATGAATCCCTAATCCTCCCCTTAACTATATATATTGATTCATACTACAAAAATATAAAAGTATCCTTTATCCTAAGGCTATAAAATACAGGACATAAAAAATAAGATTAATTATATAATATGCCACCCTTGTTTAACACTGTCTTTCAAGCCAGTGGTGGAAACACATCATACACTCTCAGCATGGAGCATGTAGTAGTCAAGTTCCTCAAAACAATCGGTTTTGTAAACATTTCAACAACCTATCTTTGAGATGAGACATACTCAAAGCTTATTACTTCTGCTTGTAACTTATCCCTGACAAAGTGACAATCAACCTTAATATGTTTTTGTCTACTCATGGAAGGCTAGATTGGAGACAATGTGAATAGTTGTTTGGTTATCAAAATGAAGTTTCATTGGAGTGTCTCGTTTGAATATTAATTTCTATGAGGAATGATTTTATCTATATTAGTTTACTTTTCACATGTGCCATAACTCTGTATTCAGCCTCTACATTGGATCTAACAACAACATTCTGCTTTTTGCTTTTACACATTACTAGGCTTCCTCCAACCAATGTACAATAGTCAAAAGTAGATTTTCGGTTATCCAAAGATCCTGCCCAATTAGCATCGGCAAAACCTTCGACATCAATATCACCATGATATTTTTATAAGCATCCTGGACCAAGAGCCTTTTTTAAGTAGTGAAGGATTTGTTCTAGGGCTTGTCAATGAGATATCGGGTCTAGTAACAGTGATATATATAATTTCCCTACTAGCTTTTGATACTTCTCTCCATATACATCTTCCCCAAAACCATCACATAATTTTACATTAGCGTCCATAGGGGTGATCTATCAAGACGACATTCCAACATACTTGTCTCATTAAGCAGATCAAGTACATATTTTGTTGTGATAAAACAATACCATGCCTGGATTACAATACTTTTGTTTCAATTCCAAGGAAGGATTTGAGGAATCCCAAGTCTTTGGTCTTGAATTCCTTGCATTGATTTTATTTTGATGTGGTTAATACTTTCTGTGTCACTTCCTATAATGACAATATCATCGACATACAGAACTACGAGAACAACACCCTTGTTAGTATTTTTGACAAAAACTGAGTGGTCTATGCCACATCTTGTAAACCCAAATTAGAGCATGACTCACCTAAAGTTATCAAACCAAGCTCTTGGGGATTGTTTCAACTGATATAAAGAATTTTATAATCTGTAGAAACCACAAATCCAGGTGGTTGATTCATATAAATTTTTTCCTTAATGTCACCATTAAAAAACACATTCTTGACATCATCAAGTTAATATAAGGACCAACGAGAATTTTTTGTAAGAGAGAAAAGAATGTGTACAAAATTTTACTTTCCCACAAGAGAGAATGTCTCCTCATAATCAATGCCATCACATTGAATGTATCATTTAGTCACAAGTTAAGATTTATCCCTTGCCATAGAGCCATCTAGGTTATGTTTAACTATCAACGTCCTTCCTCCATGGCTGCTCTCCATTCTGGATGCTGAAGGGACTCATGGTAAGACATAAGAAGTGGAATATAAGAAAGAGAGGCAAGAAATGTGTAACAAGTAGAAGACAATCAATGAGTAGATAAAAAAATAGACATAGGGTGAGAAGTAGACAGTTGAGTGCACGACCAAGGCTCCTTTTGAATTGCAATAGGCCTAGTGTCATATGGAGGACCAAACACAATGGTAGATGAAGGAGGATAACTCATCTCAAGAGGATTTATGGACTCCATAGGAGGATGGTTAGCCGATGTCATAGGGGTATGGATAGGAATGTTGTTAGTGCTGGAACAAGGTGGATCCTTCAATGCCACAAGAGGCTTGGGAAAATCTGTAGAGGGTGAGAAACCACCCAATGGGTAAGACAATTGCTTCTCAGTCAAGGACACATCTGCATACACAAATATTCTCTTTGAAGAGGTTGAAAACATTCATACCCCTTTTGGTATGAGAGTATCCCAAAAAAATACATTTGAGAAATCAAAGTTGCAACTTATTTGCATGGGGAGATGTTTCATGCACAAAACAAGTACAACCAAAAACCTTCAAGGGAAGGGAAAAACATTATCATGTGGAAATAATATAGAGTGTGGGGACTTGTTTTGTAGAATCAAAGATAGCAATCAGTGGATAAGAAAGCATGCAGTTAGAAATGCATGTGGCCAATAAAAATGAAGTATATTCGTACACTATAGTAGAGCCCTGACAACTTCAACTAAGTGCTTATTTTTCTGTTCACCCACCCTATTTTGTTATGGAGTTTAAGCACATGACGTTTAATGAATAATGCCGTGAGCACTACAAAAAGATTGAAACTCACCAGACATATATTCTTTGGCATAGTTTGACCAAATAATATTCATCATCAAACCAAATGAGTGGAACTCATAGCACGGAATGATTGAAAAATAGGTAAAACTTCAAACCTATCTTTCATCAAGAATAACCATGTTGCTCGAGAATAGTCATAAAAAATAAAGTATTTTGATTGAGTAATATTTGAAACATTTATGGTCCCTAGACATTGGTATAAACCAACGAAAAGGAAGCAACACTTAATTCTAGACCATAGAATGTTTGTACTATTTAGTCAATTGACAAACTCCACATTGTAAATCAAAAATAGACTTAAAAGACACAAACAATGATTACATGGAAAAGGAAGAAGAAGAATGTTGTTTCAAACTCCAATACAGAAGCAAAGTATAGAGTTATGGCCTACACAATCATTGAACTTCTATGGATCAAATCCCTTCTTACTAAATTGGGATTCTATAAAGGAGCTTTTATGGAATTATATTGCGACAACCAGGCGGTCATTCATATCACTTCAAATCATATCTTCTATGATAGGACAAAATACATTGAGGTAAATTGCCACTTTATACGGGAAATTTTTTTGGCTAGTATCTTATCTCTCAATATTGTTTCATGACAAGAGCCAAGTGGCAAACATTCTTACACATTCAAGATCTTAACCAATATATTTGGAAAGCTGGGTATCTACGATATTTTATCTCCACTAGCTTGAGGGGGTTAGAAGACTCCTTAAGTGACATTAAGGTAAATATCTTACCCACGTCAAGGAGGTGGCACAAAACATAATTTAATGATCCTCATAAGGATGACACAAGGGTATAATTAAAAAAGATGATGTATGTATACTTATGTCTTTTCTTTTTGAGAGTTTGTAGCCCTAAGGGCATTGTAGTCATTGTCACCTTCCTTCATAAACTATAAATAGAGGCTCAAGGCAAGGGGTAGATCATTCAAGTCTCCCCTCTTCTCTCAAATTCATCCCTAGCCTTTCTCTCTTCTCGCGAGCTCTCTCTCTCTCTCCATCTCTCTCTAGTCGTCTTTCTCTTTCTCTCTTTTCTTCTTTCTTCCTCTCCTTTCCTCTCCTCCTCTTCTTCCTCTCCTTTCTCACCACCTTGGTCAAAGACCTTGTCATGGGATTCTAAATCCAACATCACAAAAAAACTTTCGGCAATTCACAAATCCTTCATGAGTTCAACAAACTGAAACTCATCTTGTAGCCATACCTTCGATCTTTAAGGAAAAAATAACACACATATGCACCACCTTCGATCACAAAGCATGGACGAAGCAAGAGAATAACATGCCTTGATCAATAAAAAAAATTAACCAAGCTTCACAATAGCATTAATCATAACAAATTGATTCTTTTTATAAAGAAGCATGAGTTGAGCATACTGAAGATAACCAACCAAGAACTTAATTCATAAGGTGAGATAATTGAAAAAAATTATGAACTAATCATATCAAGAACCATCCTCTTTTCCAAGAACCATAACAATAGTTATCTCAAGAAAAAAATAGAGGAAAAAAACTTATCTCTTATGAGCCAAAAAGACTCAATATTGAACCTTTGTTCAACATCACACTTTTATCGAAAGAACTTGATTGTTGGAAGATGAACCCAAGCCCACATGACCAAGGAAGGCCCACATATCCAAGTGTGTTAGAAGATGGGTCCATGCCCATAGGATCAAGGAAGACCCACATATCCAAGAGTATTAGAAGATGGGTCCAAGCCCATATGATATAGGACAAAGTTGGTTCTGTGAGTTGACTCTTTTCTGATCTATTATCTCAAGCAGTGTAGGTTCGTATTTATCTTTTTTTCAGTCCCTATACCAGTTATTTGCTTTATGTTTTCCACCTCTATACTACTATTGTATTTCTGGGAATTTTTGGTTCATGACCACCGACCGCGAAGATCCTTCTCTGTCTCTTGAAGTTGCACCACGCTGATTGCTCTGTAGTTGGCATCGCTATCTCCAACATTATTTTTGGAAGGAAGATCGTATTTCTAGCAGCCTTCAATCTCATCCAGTAAATTGTCTTCAGCCTAGAAGATCGTATTTTTGGATTTTATTCTCGCTCTATTATTCTAGTACTGGTTCTTATTTCGGAGAGCTCTCAGCTGGAATTCTTATTTTCCTGGAAGGTCACTTATGGATTGAATTATTTTTGGAAAGCCCTCTCTGTTTGGACATGCATTGCTATTCCGCTCTGTTTGGCTGACAGGGAAAGACAACCCACTGTTGCCGATTTAAATTATTTCCAGAGACAACGGACTTTGCACGGTTCTGCTCTACTCGGAAATCACCAACACTGAGTTGTCGTCTCTGTTTTTCTACTGCGGCTGGCATATCCATACTGAGATACAGATCCCGTGAGCTTCCAAATTTTTTTTTATCTTCCTCTTCTGGAAGTCGTATTGCTCCGATTCGTAAATTACTCTATTTGCTCGGTTGGAACTTGATTAGTAGATCGTGGTTGATTTTCCTAGATTTTTGTTGTTCGTCACTTTCTTTGGTTTGGTTTGATGTCGTGGGGAAGAAGCACCGTTACCAAATTAATATTTCTTCCTACGTTTGGAAGCGTTGATTAAATCCGGGCAAAGCTAGTTTTGCCCAACCCGAACCAGGCCAAGTTAACCCAGCAACCCGAGGCTACTTATTGGTTTTGTTCATGTTTGGGTCAACTTGGACCAACCCAACTCGGCCCACTGATTTTTCTACCTCGGTATACAAGTCCAGGTCCCAAGGTTTACATATATTTCTGCCTCAAGTTGGCTATATTGATCTACTATTTGACTCGGTGCAACTCAACATTTTTTCCAACTGGATTATTATTTTGAGGTATTCGCAACATATTCGTTGGTCAACATATTGCATCGGATTATTTCATGGGTTCTTTTTACAAGGATTTTTATTATTTTGGTTCGTGATATATGGGCCCAGACCCATTTCAGCTGCAACTATTGTGTCTCTTTGGATGAGACATTATTATTGAAGAAGTGGTGGCCTCAACATCCTGTCTTCCTACTTAACCATTACCTATTGGTTATTTGACAACCTTACTCCTACCATCCTTTATTTGACTCTCACATACATCTTTGGCCAACCTTTTGCGTGTTGCTTCGGTTGGGAGTTTAAGTCCATCATGGTTGGGTGTTTTAAGTCCATTGAGACTTATATATATATATATATACTCATGACTCTTTTATCGTCGTCTTGTGAACGACAGGCATTTATCACGTATCACATCTTTTATCACCGTTTTGGGAATGACAAGCATTTATCACCCATTTCTACCTATGAGAATCGGTGACCAGGTTGAGATCCCATGATGGAGGAACTTATTACTACATATATGTTATCCCCATTAATTGGCATTTATTACTCCTACCACTTGAGAGTCATTGTCCTGTGGAGGGACACGGTGATGGAAGAGTTTTTACTACACTTCTGAGCACTACATATAGATCCACTACTTGCGAAAGATAGGAGTGCTCCTACTTGAGAATGATAGGAGTGTGCCCTACATCCAGCATGGGTTATGACTGGAGTATGGAGCGATGTCATACGGCTTGGAGTAATTTTACTCTCACTTATCTTATGCCATTTGGGCCTCATAGAACAGAGCACCAACGTGAGGGGGAGTGTTGGAAGATATGGAGGATTGATATTTTATACAAGAAGATCCTATACATCATTTACAGCAAGAAGGAAGTTCATGATGTTCTCTCACTCCCAGCTTGAGGGGGAGTGTTGGAAGATGAGCCCAAGCCCACATGACCAAGGAAGGCCCACATATCCAAGTATGTTGGAAGATGGGCCCAAGCCCATAAGATATGGGACCCACCATGATCACGTGAGGTGGCATAAGAAGTCTTACAAACTCAGAATTATTATGGAAGTAGGTCTCACTAAGGAGTTTCAGTTTAAAGGTGTTTTAGTCGTGTTAGTCTTCTATTTATATTGGGTTATATAATTATGCTAGGACTTATCTGTAAGTGTTAGAGTTTGGGTGTAATTGGAACAAAGGTAGTTTAATTATAGTTGGACTCTACCACCTTCCTCTATTATAAATAGAGGTTCATGTACTTTGATTATAATAAGTCAATGAAGTATTTCTCTTTTCCATAAATTCAACATTGATGAAGAGCTTGGTTAATCCAACAACATAATTTTGGGATCCTAAACCTAATGCTCTAATAACATGTTAGATTTAGGATCCCACGAAGAGTATAGTACAAGAATTAGGTTAATAGAGAAGAAGGCAATGAGTGAGAGAAAGAGAGAGAACGAGTGGGAGAAGAAAAAGAAGAAGAAGAAGAAGAAGGAGAAAATGAGGAGAGGGAGTTCGATTAAGAAAGTGAGAGAGGAGGGAAGAAAGATTAGGTTAAGTGATGTCCTAATCATCCCCCTCAATTTATTTAGAATAATGAAAAAGTCAAGAATTACATCATTACCCTTTACCCTAAAGAAGGAGAAAATTGGACAAGAATAAAAAAATAATTTACATCATGCCACTACTCCGAGCTTATCTTTTGTTGATTTTCAGGATTCCATAGATAATAACTTAAGGAAAAAGACAGAAGGAAGATGGAAGAAGAAATAAGAGAAAGAGAAAGAGAGGAGAATATGATACACGTCCAAGAGAGGAGGAAATTAGGGTTTTGGACTTATGCCAAACCCTCCCCCGTAAGTCATATTTATAGGTATCAAAAGTATCAATATTACATGTATACCCTTCACCCTAATAAGAGTAAATAAGAGACAGAAAATTTAAACTAATTACATCAGTGTCATCCTAATTACATCATATCTTTTAACTCTCCCCCTCAAGCTAGGAGGTAATGGCAGTGATCCCAGCTTGAACTAAATAATATAGATGGAGTAATAAGCTCCTCCATCACGGTGTCCCAAGGATAAGTACGACACCGGGTACGAACTCTCAAAGAGTAGAAACGGGTAATAAAACATAAATTGAAACCAACCTCAAAGGATTTCAAACAAAAATAGTGATAATACTCACTAAAGTGGCTAATGCCTATCATTCACAAGACGACTATAAAAGACCCACGGGTACCAATAAAAAGTTTCAATGGACTTAAAACACCCATATAAATAAAAGGAACCAACCAAAGCAATGCTCCAACAAGGTTGGCCAATAAGGTAAGTGAGAGTTAAATAAAAGACGATAAGAGAGGTTGCTAAATAACCAATGGGTAATGGGTAAAGATGAAGATAAGATGCTGAGGCTACCATGTACTTTATTTTTTTAGGAAATTCAAATTCTGCATCAGAGGAACCATTGCCAACAACAGTCAGCAAATAATGAACCCAAGGCAAGCAACTGAGGAGTTCTTCTTCAGAAACAATGTCTCAATTAAAGAGACACAATAGTAGTAGTTAAAATGAGCCAACACTCAAATAAAATATACCAACTATGCAGATATATAGTAGTGGATAAACCAATAAATAGTGAAAGTCCTTAAGAATAGTAATGACTCATAAGATAACTTGTAGTGAGTACATCCTCAAGTAATAAGCTCAATCCGAGCAATAGACTACCAATAATAAGTTGAACCAAGTGTTGCTGGATTCAAGAGCTACTGAAAGGACTTCTCAAAAGAAGGTAAAATGTCTAATTGCTAGCAGAATGATAATTCTCTTCTACTATAATAAAAAAACTCAAATCGAGTTACAAGGTCTGCATCTTCCCCTCAGCAATGCAAGGACTTAACCAATGACATCAGCTAAATCCAAAGAGAACTCAAGAGAGCTAGAACCAGAGAGCTAGCCATATTAATTCATATGATTAGCAGCCAATGATATCACAAGAGAAATCAACAACTGTTCAAGATAACTGAAGACCAGATTTCAAAGAAATTTCTGCTTGAAATTGCTACTGCAAAGAAATACATCGGGCTATAGTAAGACAAGCCCATAAAGTACTCAATTCATGATTAGAGATACCAAAGATATTGATAACATGAAGTATTAGCAAGGCATGCCCATAACATATTCAATTCATGATTAGCAACGTGACTTGTTGCTGATTCACTAGCTAGTTAAAATAAACCACGAGTAATTAGTTCCAATTGTTGGAACTTTGCTGAATAATCAGCAACGTGATGGAGTCTCCTGTCCCACTTTTGAACAGAGTGGGACAACAGTGAGAGCAGAGAGGGATCGTCACGGTCGTTGGTGATGAACCAACGATCCCATAGAAGCAACTATGGAGAGAATTGGAAATTTCCTAAAAATAGCAGTAAGATCTTCCAAAGAAGCAGTAATGATGAACTTGGAAGAACTAGTAGAACCAACAACTATAATCAACAAGTCGGCAATATTTTCTTCAGATTAAATAAAAGTAGGTGATGATACAAAATCAAGATAACTTCCATAATAGTAATAAGCCAGATGGGATGATTTAGTATGAATCCATAAATAAAAGCCAAGCAGTAACAATCCGGCAAAGATAGAGTCAACTAGAAACTTTGTAGTTTGAGTTTCCGAAATCAATAAGTCGCTATCTTCTAGAAAGATAGGATCAGTAATACTGAAAAAACACCAATCAACTAGCAACTTGGTATCTTCTGCCGAAGCTCAAAGCAACAATCAAGGAAAATGACTCAACAATTAATCAAGCGAAGATATCAATCATCAATTATAGGACATCAGTAGCAATCAGACAACATCTAGCAATTCTGCCAAAAATAAGTGGAGATAGAGATAAGCCACTTAAGAAAAAAACAACAAAGAAATAATCACCCAGTAAAGGAGACATCTATTAAAGGAGGACATATCTTCTGGATTAATAGCCGTAATATCTTGGAGAAGGAGCAGGAAACAAATAGAGAAGAGGATCCTTCTTAGAATAAGACTCCATAAGATTTCATCAAAATAACGACACCTTCATGACGCATAATCCAGAAGAGAAAAATAATTTGAATCCTGAGAATCATAGCTCTGACACCATGTTGATTTTTAATATTCCATGGGTAATAACTGTAGAAAAAAGAGAGAAGGAAGAAGAAAGAAGAGAAAGAGAAAGATAGGAGAATATGATACACGTCCAAGAGAGGAGGAAATTAGGGTTTTGGACTTATGCCAAACCGTCCTCCATAAGTCATATTTATAGGTATCAAAAGTATCAATATTACATGTATACCCTTCACCCTAATAAGAGTGAATAAGGGACAGAAAATATAAATTAATTACATCAGTGTCATCCTAATTACATCATATCTTCCAAAATCTTCCGAGCTATACTCAATGCTATGGGTTAGATTATGAAGAAACTATTTCTTTGGTGGAAAAATGGAACTCAGTACGTATCTTATTATCCCTTGCTGCTAATTCTTCCCGGTCGATCTATCAACTTGATATGAAGAATATTTTCTACAAAATTATAAATTTATATGCAAAACCACCTGGATTTGTGGTTGAGGGGGAGTCGATATGTCAATTGAAAAAATCCCTTTATGATATGAAATAATCTCTATTAAGTTGTGGAGCGTAATCAACGCCTTAGGCTGGGGGGGGGGGGGGGGGGGGGGGGGGGGGGGGGGGGGTGGCGCTGGCTATTAGGGTTTAATCATTGTGGAGATTCATCTGTTGTGGCCCTAGAAGACAAGATGTAGTCTCACCTTGAGGCGAACCTATATAAATTTTGTGTATTATTTGATATTTGGTTTCCTTCTTCCACGATTATTATTATTGTTCTTGTTAGTTTGGAATTAGGGTGTCTAATTCCTAACAGTCTCCTCATGCATGGTTTGATAAATTTAGCAATGCATTGATACGGGCCGGATTTCACTGACGTTTCGTAGATCACTCCCTGTTTCTTAAAGACACTCTTAAAGGGAAGTACTTCTTTTTGTCTATGTTGATGATATTATCTTAATCAGTAGTGATTTCGAGGACATTCAAAAAACCAAAGATAAGATATGTGAAGAGTTCAAAAAAAAATAGCTTGGACTACTTAAATACTTTCTGGGTATTGGGGTGCTATAGTCCAATCATGGGATTATACTATCTTAGAGGAAGTATGTCCTTGAACTACTGGAAGAGACAAGAATGATGGGGTGTAGACCAGCAGAAACTCCTATGGATTTTGATAAAAAATTATCTGCATGTACTGAAGAAGATGTGGATATCGGGAAATATCAAAGACTTGTGGGAAATTTATTTACCTCTATGAGGTCGGATATCTCACGTGCAATAAGAGTGGTAAGTGAATACATACATAAACCACAACTTAATCATTGGCAAGCACTGGAAAGAATATTGTGATACTTGAAAAAAGCTCTAGGAAGAGGGCTTCTCTGCAAGAACCATGCTCACTTCAATATTGAAGGGTTCTCAAATGCAGACTGGGTTGGATCCTCAAAGGACAGAAAATCTGCTTCGGGATACTGTACAAGGGTTGGAGAAAACTTGGTTACATGGAGAAGTAAGAAGTAGAATGTAGTTACAAGGTCCAGTGCAGAAGTAAGGACCATGACACACACAGTTAGTGAGCTTCTATGGATAAGGTCCCTTCTCAATAAATTGGGATTCTATAAAGGAGCTTTTATAGATCTATATTGCGATAATCAAGCAACAAGTCATATTATCTCATATACGGTCTTCCGTGAAAGAAAAAAATACATTGAGGTTGACTGCCACTTTATATGAAAAAAATTCTAAGCCAACATATTATCTCTAAGACATATCTCCTCACAAGGACAAGTTGTAGACATCATCAATAAACCAATCACTCATAAAATCATGTTCACCATTTGAGGGGGAGTGTTAGAAGATGGGCTCAAGCCCACACCAGTATGGAGGAAGCCCACACGTCCAAGAGGGATGGCACAAGGATGTAATTAGTCAAGGTGAACATGTCTACATATGTCTTTTCTCATGTAAAGCTATTAGCCCTAAGGGCATTGTAGGCATTGCAAATTTATCTAAAAAAACTCTAAATAGAGGCCTTTGGCTAGAGGTAGAGTATTAGGCTCTCTCCTCACAATTCATGGAACACTCTCTCCCTTAGCGCAATGGCATTCTTTATCTTTTTGTCTTCTCTCTTCTCTCTACGAGTTCCCTCTTGGCTCTTCTCTTTTCTTCTCTTTTCCCTCTCTTATTATGCTCAAGGTTCTTAGCATGAGACATCCATTTGGTACAACTTGAAGTTTTTTTTACAAGCATAGGCTAAAAGAATGATAATTGTTTCAAATCATGCCACAATATTAGGAATTAGACGCCCTAATTCCAAACTAATGAGAGCAATAATAATAATCGTAGAAGAAAGGAAAAACAAGCAAGGAAAAACACAACAATATCTCCTTTGCACACAACTTCAGTTTCTCAATCGTAACAATCTTTGTGAACATATCAGCCGGATTCTGACTCCCTTGAATCTTTTCAAGTGCTAATACTCCATCCTCAAATGAAGTGGTAACACACTTGTATGTCCTTTGTTATGGCATGATAAACATGATTCTTTGCTAAATGAATAGCACTTTGATTGTCACAATACAACACATTCTTCCCATGTTTGAGACCTAATTCTTCCCAGAAAGACTTCAACCATATCATCACTGTACTGGCTTCGGTTACGGTAACATATTCTACCTCAGTAGTGGAAAGAGCGACTATCTTCTACAACTTAAGAGTCCCAACGAACTGCTATACCACCCTATGTGAATACATAACTATTGAATTTACGGAAAAGAGAAATATTTCATTGACTGCATTAACTTTTTTATAATCATAGTACATGAACCTCTATTTATAATAGAGGAAGCTAGTAGAGTACAATTACTATAAAACTACTTTTGTCCCAATTACACACAAACTCTAACACTTAAATATAAGTCCTAGCATAATTAAATAACTCAATCTAGATAAAAGACAAACATAACTCAAACTAGAACTCTTCTAGGACGTGACCATAAGATATAGATGCCTTTGTGAGTCCTTTTTTATCTTCCAACTTATGTGATAAGGATGCTAGCTTGTTGTAATCATGGTAGGTCCTACATCTTACGTGTGTAGGCCCATCTTGTGGGCCTTCCTTGGTCATGTGGCCCATTTTATAATACTTTTAGATATGTGGGTCTTCCTTGGTCGTGTGAGCTTGGGCCAATCTTCCAACAATAACCCTGTAATCCCAAGTCTGACTTTCTGAAACATAAGGCAGAGTCTGTAGTGCCTCTCAATTACCTGAGAATCCACTTTACTGCTTCCCAATTACTCATATATCTATTCACAACTCTCACTGCATGAGCTATGTGTAGTCTAGAGCACACCATGACATATAGGAGACTGACAATAGAAGAAGCATAAGGCACATTGTCCATGTTAGATCGCTCCTGCTCTGTAGAAGGTGGCTGGTCCTTAGATAGCCTAAAGTGACTAGCCAAAGGAGTACTCACTAGTTTTGCATCATTCATGTTGAATCTGTTCAGTACCTTCTTCACATATTCTTCTTGTGACAGTTTCAAGATATCAGTATCTCTAGTATTCCTCATCCAAGGGTAAGTGCAGCTTTTTACTGTATAGATAATCTTCTATTTGCATCCTCTAGAACACAAAATCTATATAATCAAACTAGTTGATTCCTAGTGCCAATCCTTCTCCTCCTGCTATTGCTCCTAATCACGAACCAAAGCTCTGATACCACTTGTTAGGAATTAGATGACTAATTTCAAACTAACGAGAACAATAATAATAATTACGGAAGAAAGGAAAAACAAGCACATAAAAACACAACAAGATTTATACAGGTTTGCCTCAAGGTGAGACTACGTCCTTTCTTCCACCGTTGCAGTAATCCACTATGAAGATGAAATAGTTTTTAAGAGAAATTGCTGGCCGCAACTGGTGATGCTCCGATGATAATACTTTGGGTGATAAAAACCCTAACAATGGCGGCCCCAAATATAAAGAAAAAATTAGGGCAACCGGATTACAAGTGTAAAATCCCCAAAGTATCCTTAATAAAACAATAGTCAATATATCGACCCACATACCGATTCAGTGCAAGGCGTTAATTAGACTTCACAAATTAACACACAATACATAAGTTTCCTCAAAGTCTCATTCTTTCTTGATTATAACCCTTGGCTAGTAGTATAGGTTGTTTCTTACATTTCTATTTGACTTGACAGTCTTGTTCCTAAAAACCTATTTTGTACCTATGACTTGCTGGTTTTGGGGTCTAGGGACTATAGTCTAAAATTGATTTCTTTTAAATTGGTTAAGTTCTTCTTGCATTGCTATAATCCAAAATTCACATTTTTTCAACTTCAACATAATTTTCTAATTAGGAAACAAAGGCACTATTTGGCATGCGTTCATGAGTTGCCCTTCAAACTTCTATTTTACCCATTGGGTCACCAATGATTTGTTCCAGGGGGGGGAGGGGGGGGGGGGGGGGTTGTGTCGGTGATGAACGTATAGTTCTTAGCCCCTTTAGGTGGTTCCACTTGGTTATCCAAGTTTTGTGGTTTCTCCTTAGGATTTGAATTTTTAGATTTAGATCCCTTAGATGATTCACCACCCAAAATTGGGCTTGGTGCTAAATTTGGTGAATCAAACTAAACAAATTCAACAAGCACAGACTCCAAAATTCTCCTTGCAGACTTGTTATATACTATAAGCTTTTATATGGGATGAATAACCAAGAAAAATACTTACACTAGCCCTTGAGTCAAATTTCCCTAACGTTTCCTTTGGTTATTTGAGTATGAAAACTTTGCATCCAAACGTTCTAAAGTAGTTAATAGTGGGAGAGTTAACCGTATACAACTCATAAGGTGTTTTATTGAGAATGCGCCTAATGCTAACTCAGTTTACTACTTAACAAGTTGTATTTACATTTTCAGCCAAAATTAGTGATTCAAGTCATATGCAAGTAGCATGGCTCTTGCCATTTCAATTAAGTTTCTAATTTTCCTCTCAACAACTCCATTTTATTGAGAAGTTCTAGGTGTAGAAAATGTATGGTTTATACCATGTTGAGTGTACAATACTCCTCAAATTGTGAGTTTTCAAATTCTCCTACATGATCACTTCTAATTTTCATAATGATATAACCTTGCTCTTTTTGTACTTTTTCACATAGCTTTGTGAAGGATGAAAAAGCATCTTCCTTGTGACATAGGAAACCTATCCAAGTAAACCTGAAATAGCCATCCACAACCACCAAGGTGTGGTTTTGTCCATTTAAACTTAATGTCTGAGCTACTCCAACTGAATCCATGTAGATTAGTTGAAGTTTATTAGAGGTTGAGACTACATTTTTTTATTTAAAGGAGGTTTTGTCTCTCTTTCCAAGTAGGCTAGCAACACTAGGTTGGCACCAGTATTGCTAGTTTGTTCAATGAATTCAATACCAATGTGGCAATCCCCATTTAAATTAGCTTTTCTAATCTTCTAAGTAAAATTTCCTTAAACTTTAGAAATTTTAATAATAAAAATACTTAATGAAAATTTAAAACATTCATCATGTTTAGATCTTAATTGGAAATTATTTCAAAGAAATCAATGATGTTTTATTACTAAGAAAACTATAAAATTTTAAGGATACTAAAACTATTGTTTGGTAAATTAGGTATTCTCTCTTAATTCTTGCCATGTAGGGGAGTTTCGTGTTTTAGTGAGTTAGGATGTAATAAAGAAGGAGAGGTTTTCTACTAACTAATACATTCCTCAAAGCCCCCAAACCCTTCGCTCACCCCCTTGGTCTACATCTACTTGTGCAAGCACCAAATCCTATGTCTCCCCATAACTGGCCATGTGAAGCTATGGTTGTTACCCACCCATCACCATCTAACTCTATTTGTAGATGTCTTCGATTCCGATTCAACCAAGTTTGACATCCAATTGTTTTATTTTTAATATATTTTTATCAAGAAAAATGTTAGGTATTTTAAAAAGAAGTATTGAATTAGTAGATTACTTCTTTTTGACACACTTTTTAAAGAAGTAGGAGCCTTGGCCCTCCCCTTTCCTTTCATCTATTGTAAGGAACCCTTATATCCCCTTTACTCATGTGGAGTTTTCAATGGCAAAGTCGAGGGCATTGGCTCCTCCCCTGCCAACAAAAGAAAGGGGGAAAAGACCTAGGTTGACTTTTCCAATATTTTGATGATAACAAAACTCAAGCTAAGTAAACTGATAAATTTAGGTTGCAAGGGCTTTGGTGCGTTTGTCTTCTATCAGTCTTTTTTTAACTTGTCATGTTGATTTGATAGACAATTTTGAACGGGTATAATTTTGGTCTAGTATTTGTAGTTTACATAGAAACATATAGATGAATGACCTTCCCTTAGAAAAGGTTAACAGACAAAATTTTAGGGTATAGTTTGATTGTTAGCTACACTAACAGGGTAGAGAGCTGCCATATATGAGTGATGGAGGCACTGGTTACATTGTGCAAGGAATGCCTGGCAACAACTGGGGAACATGAATCCAGACTTGGCAATGGAGCAGTATATAACTCTTGTTTTGGAGAGTATTCCTGACTGGAAAGAGTCTATCTGTGCAGTAAGTTCGAACTTTATGAGTGTTGAAATTCCATGTTCTAATTTCTATAATGAATATGAGACTTTGATTTCATGTTTTCTTGATTTTATTCTTGTCAGAAGTGAGAGGAACAAATTGTTTCTCCAAAGAAAGTAAGTAGAATGGAAGACCTGGGTTTGTGCTCATCCCAGCACCATCACTTGGATTCTGGAATTGAAAGGTTCTACAGGAATTATGCTTTTTTTTTCAGTTTGTGAACTGGTCGAGATCTCCTGTTGGCTAAGGCTTTACTGTTTTACTAGCAGAAGTCCAGATAATCTTCATGGAGCCATAACTAGTGATTGTGCTAAATTCTCTGAACATGGTATGATTTTGGACCACTTCTTACTGTATTTTTTTTCTCATGAATTTGTTCCTCGGTATGTGCACTTGGATAAGATCCATATATTGGGTATTCTCCCAGTGCTGAAGATCGGACAGATTCTTCTGAGTTTTGTGGGCATTGTTCGTTTGTTCTCTCTGGCTTAAAGTTACTTAACCAGTACAAGCAAATTCATGTCCTTTAGAGGGTGAGAAAGTAGATTCTGTCTTTATACTTAAAGCAACTGATGTTGTGTAGGAATTTTTCAGGACATGCATCTTGATCATCCTGCTTTTTCGACCACGTAGGCTCCTGTATGTCAGCTCTAGTTTCGTTGCAGATGACAGGAGTAAGCTAAGTAAGCTAAGTAAGGAAGATGTGCTTCCTTCAAGTGACGTAACCACAAGGTCTGTGAGGAAGATCTAGCACACCTGACACACTACCTCGAGCCAAAATAAAGACTCAAATCATTTTAAAGAAACACCTCGGAGACGAATGAATATTTGAAGACCTAAGGTCTAGGTAAAATCAGTAAAATCTCAAGAACTCTAGCTTTGTAAGGAGGATACCATCAAATTTCCAAACCTTAGGTATGAATTTGTTTTGGAGCATAAGACATGCATACTCTTTCAAAAATCATCTTTTCAAAGTTGATTCAAATGTTTTGGAACCTTTAAATCAACAATTTCTGGCCTTAGTCATGTTTTGCATTTAATTGTATACACAACAAAACAACACGATCAATAAACCCTTCTTTTCAAATACAAGTCTATCACATGATAGCTTGTCTATGAATCTACTTTGTCTTGAAGCATTGGTCCTATGACTTTCATTAGCTTTCGTCAAGACACTAAACTCTTCTTTGAGCTTTTCAATCTCATGTAATTGAGCATTGCATTTTTCCTTATATTTGTTAAGACTATGAATTAATTTCTCTAATAACAATTCAAGCTGAGTTTTATAGTTTGAGTGACTTACCTCTTTGTCTTGAAGCATTGGTCATATGACTTTCATTAGCTTTCGTCAAGACACTAAACTCTTCTTTGAGCTTTTCAATCTCATGTAATTGAGCATTGCATTTTTCCTTATATTTGTTAAGACTATGAATTAATTTCTCTAATAACAATTCAAGCTGAGTTTTATAGTTTGAGTGACTTACCTCTTGAAAAGTAGAAGACTCATCATCATCTTCAATCGCAACGAGTCAAACATCACTTTCTTCTTCTTTTGAATGGCTACAGTCTTCATCCATATCATCCCAATCTGAGATCAAGACCTTCTTTTTCTTGTTTTTGGGATCTTTGCTTGTGGATGGGGTTCTTCCTTCAATGTTTGGGCATTTTCTCCTTCTATGCCCTGCTTTTCCACACTCAAAACAAACATTAGTTTTTCTAAATGATTTTTCATTTTGAGTTTTGTTTTGGCCTTTCTAAAATTTGTCTTTTTCCTATAAATCCTTTGTAAATGATTTGTTAATTTATTTGTGCCCTAAAATTGGGTTTCTTTTCTGCCTCTGAAATTAAGCAAAGTTTTTTTGTTTTTAAACTTTGGCCTTTTTTAAGAATGGTGTATGGAGTTTTTTCTACTAAGAGTGATTTTTATTTCCCATATTTATTTTGTACAAGTTGAGTCTCTTTGAAAAGAAAGAGTGCTCCCTAGCTAGAGGAGATAAGTAAAAGAAAAACTACGAAGAAATAGTATTTTATTCTACATGTTATGGTAAATTTTTATGTGACCAGAATATCCAAGTATGGTGGCAAAAAAAGTAAAGAATGTGCATCAATGAAGAATTCTTTCAATTAAAGAAGAATGAAGACTAATTTTTTTATTTTTTTATTTTACAAATGAAGTTATAAAGTTCAGTTTCAGGGAGTGTGCTGAAGAACAAATATGGAAGAGTCTTATATGACTCTCATAGAAATGAATCTTACGTGAAAGGACCTTTAGAGGAGGAAGAGTTTTAGTATATTAAACTTCTATTTATGTTAGAGTTGTTAATTCTTTTAGGACTTATATTTTAGAGTTGTACATTGGATGTAATTAGGATAAGGGTAGTTTAATTCAATTCAAGTTAGATGTATTCACACTATTATAAACAAAGACTTATTGTATTCAATTACAATAGTTGATGAATTATTTTCTTCTCCTAAAGCTTCAACTAAAAGAAAGTGCCTCTTGAGTTGTACTCATAGTTGTCTATATTGGTGAGACTAATTCAATATCGGTTGATACATCTTGGGTTTGGGCATAATGTTACACGTGGAGTAATTTCAGCCTCCCTCTTGTGTTTCAGCCTAATTTCATAGTCCTTTTTGAAAGTGGAGTATCATGTGTTACACATTATATATTGATTAGTACAATTGATACGTATTATGCTAAAAATGAGGTCTAATAGTTTTTTTCCCTCATATCTTACCAACGCATTCAAATCTCGTTATCAAATTTTACGAGAGGCTTCTTGAGGAGAGTTAATTTTTAGGACTCCAAGAATTTAGATCATAGAGAAAAAGGGAGAGAGACCCATTGGGAGAAAATCAGAGGAAGAAGAGGTTATGGACTCATGTCTTAACCCTCCCCCTGAAGCTCTATTTATAGATTAATAAAACCACTGTATTACAATAATACCCCTGAACTTAGATTTTAGGGTTTTAACCCTAGAACTTTAATCTAATTACATCAATGTCATCTCTATGAGATGACCCTTTATTTACTATCCCGCCATCATTGTATGTGGGCCTATGGGTTTTTTCCTTGATCTATGGGCCTTGAGCATGTCTTCTATATCTCTTGGATGCATGGTCTTCCATGGTATTATGGGCTTGGGCCCATCTTCCAACACTCTTGGATATGTGGGCCTTCATTGGTCGTCTGGGTTTGGGCCCTATCTTCTAACACCCCCTCAGTTGAGGGTGAGAAAATAGTATGAACTCCCAGCTTGCTACAAATGGTGTATAAAATTTTTTTTTGTATAAAATGATACATCTTCCAATATGCATTCATCTTCCAATATTCCCCCTCACGCTGGTGCTCTCGTTCATGAGGCCCACCTGGCATAATATAAGTTAGAATAAATCACTCCTAGCTTCTAAGACATTGCTCCATACTCCAATCTTAACTCATGCTCGATGTAGGACACACTCCATCTTCTGTAGATAGTGTGTCTATTGGCATTCCTCTGAAGTGTCTATCTCTACCACCATGTCCCTCCACAGGACAACGACTCTCAAGTGTATAATAATAAATGACATTAATGGGGGAAAGTGGGCTTATTTATCATGGTGTCCCAATCCAGACACCGATTCTCATGGTGTCCCAACCATGATATTTTTTAGAGTTAAATAATTGATGGTGTCCCAATCTAGGCACCAACTCTTATGGTGTCCCAACCGTGATATTTTTGAGAGTCAAATAAATTATGGTATGAGAAAAGGTACTGAGGCCACCTTTTCTTTAATAACAATGTCTCATCCAAAGAGACACAATAGCAGTAGCTGAAATGGGCTTGGGCCCATATAACACGAACATAAAATCCTTGTAAAATTGACCCATGAAATAATCTAATACAAATATATGTACCAAATAATATGCTGACCAAGGAATAATCTATCAATTCTTCAAAATAATAATCCAGCCAGATAAAAAATACCGAGTCACATCGAGTCAATTTGTAGACCAATATATTTGAGTCATGGAAGAAATATGTATAAACTTTGGACACGTATACTGAGAAAAAAAATAAGTGGACCATGTTTAAGTTGACTCACTGAGTTGACCCAAGCCTGGTTGACTCGGTCCGAGTTAACTTGGAATACTGGTGCAGAAGCGCTCGGGTTGCTAGTTTGACTCGAGAACGAAGCCAGTCCGAGTTGGGCTGGAACGGGCATGGGCTGAGCTGAATCAGCACTGATTAATTCTGGTTTCCTAACTAAGGAAACATATAATTTTTCTATAGAGTCTTCTTCCTCCTCTCGGTGTCGAACAGAGCGGCGGTTCAAAATTGTTTTCTAGATTCTGGACTCTCAGAAAGGAAACGAAAAACGGAAAGGATCCAGCAACTTCATTCCAGAAATAAGTGGAGAGTTTTCCGAAATAAGAACAACAACGGATTTTAATCTTCTGCCGCAAATATTTTTCTGCCCGGATTTTTGGAAGAGATAAAATGGAACCAGCAACTTACCAGATGACGCAGAGAACCGTGAAGATGCGGATTTGCTCTGTGTTTCCTTCA
Source organism: Aristolochia californica (assembly GCF_029961685.1). Classification (NCBI taxonomy): domain Eukaryota; kingdom Viridiplantae; phylum Streptophyta; class Magnoliopsida; order Piperales; family Aristolochiaceae; genus Aristolochia; species Aristolochia californica. The sequence goes on from NW_027181771.1 coordinate 27,648,419, forward strand.
TCTGTACTAGAATGATTATCGGGGGAGAATAATAATAACCAAAAAATAAATTACATTCTAATACTCCCCCTCAAGGTGGCTTGTAAATGTCCTTGACAGCCATCTTGGACAACAAATAAAAAAGTTGGGTGGAAGAGGTTTAGTGAACATGTCGGCTAACTGGTACTGAGAACAAATGGGAAGTAACTTGAGGACGCCCGAAGTAACCCGTTCACGAACAAAATGATAATTTATCTCAATATGTTTTGTACGCTCATGAAATATGGGTTAGAAGGAATATGTATCGCAACTTGATTGTCGCAGTATAGCAGCGCAGGAGAGTCAACCTTGACCTGAAAATCTTGAAGAAGCTGTTGTAACCAAATAAGTTCACCGGCAGTAGAAGAAAGAGCTCTATATTCAGCCTCGGCAGAGGAGCGAGAGACGGTGGTTTGCTTTTTGGCCTTCCAAGAGACTAAATAATCACCAATAAATATGCAAAAAGCGGTAGTAGATCGGCGAGAATCAAGACATGATCCCCAATCAGCATCAGAAAAAGCCTTTAAATGAACTGGAGCACAAGCATTAGAGTAAGCTCACATCTTCAAGGAAGAAGTAGAGGAAAACAACAACCCTTGACTAGGACTATTATTGAGATAACGAAGCAGGTGATGCACTACCTTGAGATGAGGAAGATGGGGTTGGGCCACGAATTGAGTAAGCTTGTGAACAGCAAAAGTAATATCAGAGTGAGATAAAGTGAGTAAAGAAGTTTCCCAAAAAGCCACCTATAGTGAGTTATATCAGGAAGGAGGTTACCTTCAGTGGCATTTAAACGAAGTATGGGATCCATTGGAATAGAAGTTGGTTTACAAGCCAAGTAACCTGTGTCTTCAAGTAATTGTAATGTGTAATGGCATTGGGAAAGCACTATGTCTTGCTTGGAATGAGCAATCTCAAGACCAAGGAAGTGACTTGAGACAACCAAGATCCTTGAGCTTAAACTGAGTATGCAGAAAGTTTTTGAGTCTCAGTAATAACGTGAGAGGAAGGACCAGTAAGGATGATATCATCCACATAAACTAATAGTGTGACAAAGGAGGAGCCATGACCTTTTGTAAAAAGAGAGTAATCGGATTTCGATTGAAGAAAACCAAAAGTGATTAAAACCTAAGAAAATTTGGAATACCATTGTAACGAAGCCTTTTTGAGACCATAAATGGACTTGTGAAGCTTGCAAACTAGTTTGTTGTGAGGAGAAGAGGATTCCCCCTATCTAAGGTAACCAGGAGGGAGATCCATATTGATTTCTTCAAAAAGATCACCATTTAAAAATGCATTGTTGACATCAAGTTGAGCTAGATGCCAACTATGGGAGGCAACAAGAGCAAGAAGAACCTTCACAGTTACCAATTTGACCACTAGAGAAAAAGTGTCAAAAAAATCCAAACCTTCTTGTTGGGTATAGCCTTTAGCTACCAAACGAGCCTTATATCGCTCTAGGGAACCATCAGAGTTAAGCTTGATTTTATAAACCCATTTGCATCCAATGTTATGTTTATCAGGAGGCAGAGGAGTGACGATCCAAGTGTTGTTTGCTTCCAGACCGTCTAACTTGCCACGCATGGCCAACCTCCATTCAGGACACTTCACTGCTTGGTGATAGTATTGAGGTTCAACCTGAGAAAATAAACTGAGCGCAAAATGTCGGTGCGAATCAGAAAGGGCATGGTAAGAAATGGAGTTAGAGAATGGATAAGAGGGAGAGGGTGAAGTAGATGGAGGAGAACCAACAAGTAAATTGCAGTGATAATCCTGTAAGTAATGAGGTGTATGAGTCTTCCGAGTAGATTTTTGAAGAATATCACCAGCGAATGAGGAAGGAACAAGTGTGGGAAGATCACGAGGTGGAAGATCATCAACTAAAACATCATAAATAACTGGTGAATCATGAATAGGTGAAGAATCAAGTTCGGGAAGAGGATGAGCTTGGATGGAGGAGTGGAGCAGAACCAAATCAGGAAAGGGATCAGTAACTTGATTTGAACCTGTAATAGTATGAAAAGGGAAAACATCCTCATGGAACACGACATATCTTGAAAGAAAAACTTGTTTGGTCTCCACATCATATAATTTATAACCTTTCACACCAACTGGATAACCAAGAAACAATCAAACCTGAGCACGAGGGTGGAACTTGGTGCAATGAGCAGCTAAGGTGGAAACGAAAGCTAAACAGCCAAAGACTCGAAAGAGAGAATAATCAGGAGATGTGTTGTAGAACAAATAAAAGGGTGTGTTGTGTTGCAAGAGAGGAGAAGGATTTCTATTAATCAAGAAAGTCGCAGTAAGAATACACTCAGTCCAAAAAGAGACTGAAATGCGGGATTGAAAAAACAATGACTGAGCCATATTCAAAAGGTGTTGATGTTTTCTTTCAACAACCGAGTTTTGCTGAGGCCGTTCAACAAATGAAAATTGGTGAAAAACGCCTTGAGCTTGAAAAAAATCAACAAAAGATAACTCAGGTGCACTATTAGATCGAAAAACTTTGATTTTGGCATTAAACCGGGTAGCAAACCATGTTAAAAAACCGCGGTATCACAGAAACAACATCAGATTAATCTTCAATAGATAAATCTAAGTAAATCTAGTACAATCATTAACAAGAGTTAAGAAAAAAATGATGACCAGTATAAGAAATAGTTTGATATGGTCCCCAAATATCACAGTGCACAAGAGCAAAAAGAAATTTTGACAAATGATTATGGGATTCAAAAGATAGTCTACGTTCTTTAGCCAAAGTACAAATATAACAACGATCTGATTTATGTAATCTAGTTACATCACAGTTCAACCGATCTTTCAAGAAATCAAGTCTCTTGAAAGAAATGTGTCCTAGCCTATTATGTCAAACATGGGCAGAAACATTGTTTACAAAAGCATGAGAAACAGAATTCAAACTTTGAGCGTTGAGGACATAGAGTCTTGGACTTTGTCACCCTGCGAATCGTCCTCTGGGTGGATAGATCCTGGAGAATAAAACAATTAGGAAGGACAATTACTATAAGGCCAGAGTCAATAACTAAAGCACTAACAGATATCAAGTTGAATTTGAATTGAGGAACAAACAATACGTCTTTAAGCACAAGGTGAGAATGCAATTTAATATCACCAGCAAAGAGGACCAAAAGTTGAGAATTATTGGGCAAAGTAACTGTAGTGTGAGGGATAACATGCAAGGAAACGAAAACATGAGCTTGAGAGCAAATATGTCAAGTAGCTCGTGAGTCGACAATCCAGAATTGAGGTGAAGAAATTAGAGGATTTAAGGACACAAAAAAACAAATACCTGCCAAGTAGTTGGATGTAGAAGATTTTGGAGCAGTGGTGACCTTTGTTGAGCTACTCAAGTGTGTAGAAAGCATTAATATGAGTTGCTGATATTGATTTGAATCCAGATTCTAAACAAAACTCCCAACAGAAGTAGAACCTTGGTTATCAGCGATAGTAGAAACTTGATGAGCAGCAGCATGAGAATTGTGGTTGGCTTTGGATGTAGATCCATGCGAATAGCCATGGAACTTGTAGCAACGAGCAATAGTATGACCAACATTCTTGTAATGAGTACAATACCGGTCCTTGTTCTGATTCCGGGGAGCACTATAATCCTAATTCCGGGAAGCATTGTATGTTGGATTCCGTGGAGCATTGTAATTTGAATGAAATTTCTGAGAGGTTTGTGAGCCAAGTTTAGTAACTTCTGTCTTCCCAGATTTAACCACAAATGCCATCGTGTCAATGGGAGTGTTCGAACTCGAGGCATGAGTAGTCCTCCTTTGTTGTTCCTCTTGGTCAACCAGAGAAAAAACACAATTAATAAGGGGCATCAGATCCATAAGGAGCAACTAACCTCGAACTTGGGAGAAAGAATCATCAAGGCCCATTAAGAATGACATGATATACTCCATAAGGTGGTAATCAGTAAGATTTTTAACGCCACCACAAGAGCATTTCCCATAAGAGCAATTAGGATGTTAATTGCTCAGTTCTTCCCAAATGGTTTTCAGCTTGGTGAAATAAGTGCTAACGGAATCCTTATCTTGACGCAAGTTCACCAATTCTCGTTTAAGCTGAAAAATGCGACGATCTTTTCGCTGTTGAAAACGATCCCGAAGGTCGAGCCAAATTTCTCGGGTAGAAGCAGCAAAAATAACACTCGCAGAAATTTCTTTAGAAATCGAGTTTAAGATCCAAGAGATGACCATATTATTATTCCAGGTCCAGGAGTTGAGCAAAATAGGATCAACACTTTGAGGTTCAGGGATGGAACCATTGACGAAGCCCACTTTGTTCTTCACGGATAGGGCAATTAACATCGCACGACTCCAACTAATGTAATTTTCATTGGTAAACAGCTGGGAGACAAGAACTTGCCCGGGGCTGTCCGAATGGTGAATATAATAGGGGTTCGATGGTTCTTAAAAAATAAAACGAGTCGAACTGGTACAAAGACCAGAATCAGAAGCACCCGTCGATGAATAAGTCTCCATGGAGCACTGACCGAAGCTGACTACCAATGTAGCTCCAAAAAAAAAAAATTCTCCACCAAATCCTCCACCAAATCTCTCCAAAAAAATCAAATCCTTATACACAACCTTAGAATTCAACAACAAGCTCGAAAAATAAAATCGAGCGGGAATAATCTAGAGAACGAACCAAAATATTCACTGTCCTCGAGACTTCAACGTGAACACCTAAAAAAAATGTTAACCTCTTGGCCAACAAGAAATCTAACTAATCGCATGAACAAGGCCAACCTCTCGGTCAACAGTAAAATCCAGAGATCTGATAACTCTTGAAAGAAAATGCCTAAAATCCAGAGAACGAACGCAGCAAGCATATCCAACCTCTCGGCAACAGAATCTAGATGAAAAATAAATGAGGGGTGAAATCTAACCTCTTTGCCGGAAATAACCAACGGAGTGAGGAACCTAACATCTACAGAACGTCGAAAACATCAGAAATAGCCTCCCGACAGCTTGAATCGCGGAGCCCCTTCCGAATAGAGATGAAAAAGAAGACAGAAACCCCTCTGCCGAAAATAATGGGCTGGTCGACGATCGTTGCCGGAAATAATCACCGAAAATAGGCGAGAGAGAAAGAGGAATGTCTGTCGTCTGAAAAAATCAGAGAAGGTGGATCATCCGCTCTGATACCATGTTAGAAAATCAGATGAGCAGAGAGCCGTTGAGCTCTATCGTAGGGGAGGCATAACCGAGAAGACGAAAAACCGATTGATTTTTTATTTTCTGATTTTGTTCCAGTTTACAAGTTACAACGGAAGTTTTATACAATAGAGGGGTAAAATAGTAAATTTACAAACTTACATAATAACGAAATAACCAAAAAATAAATTACATTCTAATATGGCAGGAGTAGCAACGGATGTCTTGGCAAACTAGTGCTGCTCGGTTTCAAGTGGCAGCAAAACAATCCAAAAAAAAAAAAAAATCTTCAAGATGGAAACGAAAACTTTTCAAACAGGAAATTTCCAAAATCTGCTATTAACTAGCAAAGCGGCAGACACTTTCGGAAATAGCAAAGAGATATGATTTTCTTCAGCTTGACAGAAATCGGGACCTTTTGAAAATAAACGGAGCGTCATCGGATGGCAACCTTCCAGACAGCAATGCAAAATAATTTATCTAATATAGATGGCAGCTGTGTTCGTCCATAAACGGCAACACAATTCGTCCAAAAAAAATGAGATGACAACTCGGAAAATAAATTCCGAAAGAGCGTCCAAAATAGAGATACGAATTCATGGAGTCCGCAGTACAAGGTGGTATTTGTGCTTTGTTTCCTAAAATAATTAAGATAGAGAAGGCAGCAGCAAATATATTCTCTGACGGCGTGGCTGGAATGCTCGGCAACTTCCTCACCGTGAGAAGTCATCGTCTTCAGCACAAATAACGTCTCTGGTTTTTCCAGTGAGCACAAGGTTGCCGGCAAAATATTCAGAGGATAACTTCAGAATTCTAGGAAGAGGAGAGGTAGCAGCAAAGAAATTCCTGGTTGCTAGCTTGATGAAGGAGATACCGGCTTTGGTGATTGATAAATAGTGGCAGTAGAAAACCAAGTAAAAACTAACAAGATGACAGAAATAAAAAAAGTAAGCAACAGTTGAACAAAGAAAAAAAATATTGGTTTTTTAATCCCAAAAAACCATAGATGTGAGTCCTGAAAATCAATACTCTAATACCATGTTGATTTTCAAGACTCCTTGAATTTAGCTCATGGAGAAAGAGAGAGAGACCCATTGCGAGAAAACCAACGGAAGAAGAGGTTATCGACTTAATGTCCTAACCCTCCCCCTGAAGCTCTATTTATAGATTAATGAAACTACTGAATTACAATAATACCCCTAAACTTAGGGTTTAGGGTTTTAACCTTGGAACTTTAATCTGTTACTAACCATTGCGCCAAAAGACCGGTCTGTTAGTGAAGGCGCAAAATGCATATTAAAGATAAGCCATTCCAACACTCCCCCACACGGGGAACACCGTCTTTTGGCGAAGGCGCAACATGCATATTAAAGACAAGCCATTCTAACACTCCCCCGCACGGGGAACACCCGGGTACAAATTCAAATGCACAATCCCACCTATACGGGGACGGCCAAAGACAAAGTCCCACCTATGCGGGGACAAAACAAACGGGGGGAGCGGGACTCGAACTCGAGACCACCTGCTCTGATACCATGTTACTAACCATTGCGCCAAAAGACCGGTCTTTTGGCACAATGGGTAGTAACATAATCTAATTACATCAATGTTATCTCTATGAGATGACCCTTTATTTACTATACTACCATCATTGTATGTGGGCGTATGGGCCTTCTACCTGATCTATAGGCCTTGAGCCCGTCTTCTATATCTCTTGGATGCATGGGTCTTCCTTGGTCTTATGGGATTTGGCCCATCTTCCAACACACTTAAATATATGGTTCTTCCTTGATCGTGTGAGTTTGGACCCTATCTTCCAACATAGTGGAGTATCATGTGTTACACATTATGTATTGATTAGTAAAACTGATACATATTATGCTAAAAATGAGATATAATAGTTTTTTTCCTTCATATCTTACCAACGCATTCAAATCTCGTCATCAAATTTTATGAGAGGCTTCTTGAGTATTGAATTCTAGTGTTTAATCCTTGGATAACTTGGTTTGGGAAGAAGAAAGAAGGAAGAAGAGAAGATAAGAGGAGAAGGAGAAGGCAAGAGCATGAGTTTTACCTCCTCCCCCTCTCTTTCTTATTTATATAGGTGGGGCATGGATACCCTAATACATAAGAATAAAAAAATACTTAAAATAACCACTAATATCAACTTATGTCACTCACTCTCATAATTACATAGAATACCACTCAAACTACTTCAATACTCCCTCACAAGTTGGGTCGAAAACATCAAATATGCCCAGCTTGAAGCATGTATATGTGAGTGGCTTTGACGCAATAGCCTTTGTGAAGTTGACGCCAATTGATTTTTTGAAGGGATATATTGCATAGCTATCATTCCAACTTGAAGTTTTTCTTGCATGAAATGATAGTCTATCTCAATGTGTTTGGTGCTCTAATGAAGACTGGATTGGTTGCAATATGGATATTTGTTTGATTACCCTAGTGAAGTTGTATAGGCTTGGTTATCCAAATCCCAAACTCAGTCATGAATGGTTTTAACCATAACAATTCACTTACTACAAGTGTCATAGCTCGATATTCTACTTCAGTACTCGTTCTAGCCACTACATTTTATTTTTTTGCTTCTCCAAGTGACAAGAATACCTCCAATAGTTGTACAGTAACTAGAGGTGGAATTTTTTCACCAGGGTACCCAGTCAGTCAGCATAAGAAAAACCTTCAATTTCTGAATGTCCATGAAATTTATAAAGCAACCCTTATCTAGACTTTTCTTCAGATACCGAAGGATTCTTTCCAAGGTTTTCCAATGTCATTGTTGTTGTTGATGCATATACTGGCTGATAACACTGACTGAATAGGAAATATCTGATTTTATGACTATGAGATAGATCAGCTTCCCAACTGACCATTGAAACCAACCAATATCAACATCACTACCAGTTCCTTCACACAACTTAACATTAGGTTCCATAGGTGTGTCCGTAACCTTAAATCCAAGCATCTTAATCTCTTTCAAATAATTAAGTACGCACTTCCTTTGTGAAACATAAGGTGAAACTTATCTGATTAAGGAGAGAACTTGTTGAATTCAGTTCAGACTTTTGGTCCTCTTCAAAACTAGCCAAACCCTTTGTTGCTTGAAAGCTGAATTGAGTTTCCTTTCCACTAAACTTTCATAAATTGATAAAATTTACTTTAAACTCTAGAATTCCTGTTCTAATACCATGTGGAATTCTAGAGTTTAATCCATGAATAACTTGGTCTGAGAAGAAGAAGAAGAAGAAATAAGAAAAAAACAAAGGAAGAAGAGAAGAGAAGATGAGAAGGATAATGCAAGAGCACGAGTTTTAGTTCCTCCCCTTGTCTTTCTTATTTATATAGGTGGGGCATGGATGACCAAATATATAAGAATTAAAAAGAACAATTAAACTACTAACTAGTAATTACAGCTTATGTCACTCACTCTCATTATTACATAGAAACCCACTCAAACGACTTCAACAAGGAGATCCCAAACATTTCACCTATACTTGTCATTGTCCATTGTCGGACAAAAGAGGAATGAGCCATCAAAAGTCTGATCTGGCAAGGCATTCATTAGAAAGCTGTTTTGTTTCCATTTTCAAAAAAATGATGCTCTAAATCCAAGATTTTTTTTTTGTAGATTTGAGTAGACGGGGTCAAAATCTAGAACAAATTGAGAAATCTTGTCAAAATTATCCTAAAAAGTCAAGATTGAAATATCTAAAGTTTCAATTTCTAAAGCACAAATAAGTGGGTCTATTAATTGGATATATTAGAGACTTAGGTCCACTTTATTTTACTAGTAACTCTCTTTTATTTTAAGTTTACTTTGTTCTTTCGCCCACGTTAAGGGTATTCTTATTATTTTGAAACTTAGTGGAAATTATAAATCTGAGTCATGAGGGCAAGGGCATGTACTTAAACTCAAACCCTAATTCCTGCCTTCTTGCACTCCATTTTCTCTCTTGTTTCTTTTTATTCCCTTCTCTCTTAGATTGAGCTCTCTTTCCTTTCTTTCTCGATATCTATTATCACCTTCTTTAAACGAATAAGTAAAGTTCTTTCCAGGTGTGTTTATATGGTGGAACCTTAGAAAAAATCAAACAAATCTTTGTTTTTGTTAAATTTGAAGGTTTAATCCATAGGTAGTTGTTTGAGAAGAAAAAGAAGGAAGAAGATACTGTGAAGAGATGAGAGCAAGGGCACGAGTTCGAGAAGAGAAGTTTAAGGTTCAGCCACCTCCCCTCCCCCTCCCCCCCCCCCCCCCCCCCCCCACACACACACACACACACATGTTATTTATATATGTGGGGAAACTCTCAAGCTTCTAACTAACTACAACTAATACCACTTACTCTCTTAATTACATGATAAGCCACTTGAATTTCTTCAAAACTCCCCCTCAAACTAGTGAAAAAAACATCAAATATTACCAGCATGGTGCATGTATCTGTGAGTGACTTCGTAACAATAGCTATTGCAAAAATATTTTCCAATTGATTTTTCGAACATATATACTGTATAGATATTAATCCAAATAAGAGTTTTTCCCGAATGAAATGACAGTTTATCTTAATATGCTTGGTTCTTTCATGAAACACTGGATTGGTTGCAATATGGATAACTACCTGATTATCGCAATGAAGTTACATAGGCTTGGTTATCCAAAATCCAAGCTCAGTCAAGAATGATCTTAGCCACAATAACTCACTCACTGTAAGTGTCATAGCCTGGTACTCAGCCTTAGCACTCGATCTTGCTACCACATTTTTTTTCTAGCTCTTCCAAGTGACTAGATTGCCTCCAACAGTCGAGCAGTAAGCTGAAGTGGACTTTCTATCATTGGGAGACCCGACTCAATCTGCATCAGCAAAGCCTTCAATTTCAGTGTGTCCATGACATTTGTATAGTAATCACTGTCTAGGACTCTTCTTCAAGTATCGAAGAATTCTTTCCAATACTTACCAATGTGATTGTTGCGGTTTATGCATATATTGACTGTTAACACTGACTGAACATGATATACTATGAGACAGATCAACTTCCAAACTAACCATTGAAACCGACCAAAATCAACATCACTCCTTGTTCCACCGCACAACTTAACATTTGGTTCCATGGGTGTATCAATTGTCGTACATCCAAGCATCCTAGTTTCCTTTAATAGATCAAGTACATACTTCCTTTGTGATAAGATTTTACCATGCCTAGATTGAAGAATTCCAATCCCAGGGAAGTACTTGAAAAGCCCGACATCCTTGGTTTGGAACCCTTATTAATGTCCTTCTTAGCCTATTGAATACGACTACGATAACTGCCCAGAATAACAATGTCATCCATATATACAACTAAAAGAATATTTTCCTTAGTGTTGTTTTTGGTAAACATTGAGTGCTTACTTTCACACCTCTTGAACCCAAATTATGTGACCACAGTGGTAAATTTATCAAACCAAACATGTGGAGACTGATGCAACCTATAGACTGCCTTATTTAGTTGATATACTTTCTCCCCCTCAACCACATAACTAGGTGGTTGGGTCATGTAAACTTCCTCAGAGAGTACTATTCATAAAAAACATTCTTGATATCTAACTGATGTAACTCACATTGTAAATTGGTTGTTAGAGAAATAAGAACTCTAACAAAATTCATCTTGGCAATGAGTGAAAAAGTTTCATCATAATCAACATTATAGGACTGTGTATAACCTTTAACAAATAATCAAGCCTAGTATCTGGCAAGAGAACCATCTAGATTATACTTGAGGTAGAAGACCCATTTGCACCCAACTGCTTTTATCTTGGTGGCCAAATTCCAAGTTGAATTGTGGTAGATAGCCTGAATCTCTTCATCCACAACAGGTTTCCACCTCGAATAAGTTAAAGCCTCCTCATAGTAGGTAGGAATGGTGAAAGAAGACACTTCAAACCAAAAAAAGACACAACTCAAAGACAAATGCTAAGTAGAAACACAATGAGAGATAGGTTGTGAGGTGGATGGAGGTCTAACTACAGTGGAGTGGGGCTCTTTGCAAAGAGCATTGGGCATAGTATCATAATGGTCCATAAACTACCAAAGAGGAAGGAGGAGAACAAACCAGAGAGCTCGGATGAGCCTCCTCTCCCTCTCTATTTTATTTATATATGTGGGGTTTGAATTGTTAAAGTCCTAGGCAAGAGTACTTCCCAGGAGGTCACTCATCCTAGAATTGCTCTTGACCAAGCTCGCTTAACTTCGGAGTTCTGAGTTAGCTTTGATACCATGTTAAAGTCCTAGGCACCAAGAGGTCACCCATCCTAGAATCACTCTTGCCCAAGCTCGCTTAACTTCGGAGTTCTGAGTCAGATACCTAGCCAATACAACCCGAAAAGACTAGCTGTTTCAGGTGCAGAAAGCCAAGTACCTAACTCAGACCACAAAGGGGGGGTTAGTGCCCCAAATGGATTCTTGAATATCAAGTTCATGTCCAACATGAAGATCATGTCCGTCATGTACATGAAAATCATCTTCGCATTTGGTGTTAGTGTTGACGACTTCATGTGCACTAGAAAACAGTTTCCAGTGTTAGTGCCCCAATATGAGAAAAACATAAAAAACAAGAGAATCTCTAAACCTTTACAATACACTTAATTACAACATAATCTTTAAACCCCAAATTAGGTAAAACAACCATTATTACTACACGAATAAATTATTTAATGTATGATTAAATATATTAATATATTTATTAATTGAATTAGATATATTATTATGCATTAATATGGTAATTACATGAGCCAATGAAATACGCACATGATTAATTACAAATAATAAATAAATAACGTGGAGTTAATAATAACATATGATATACTTTAACCTAAAAATGAATAATTTAAGAGAAAAAATTAATCTAATCATAAATTTAACACACTATATATTTGTACATAATATATTTTATGTATTATTAATTAATAATATATTTTCACAAAATTTAAAACCATTGGTTTAATTAACTATAGTAATTGGATAATTATGCCAAGATAATTTATCAAATATTTATTTTAAAAATATTTTAATTATGACTATTAAATCACTATTTTTAATATAGTAATTATAAAACAAATGTATTAAATAAATAAAAATAATTATTTTATAAATAAATTTTATAAATTAATGACGATAGTTTTAAACTATCGTCGTCTTCCTCAGGGTCGTCGTCTTCGTCAGGGGCGAGCCAGCGGGCAACGGCGACGACAACGGGCCAGTGGGCAACGGCGACGGCGGCGGGCAACGCCGATAGAGGCGGCGCTCCGACGGTACACAAAGAGGGAGAAGAGAGGGAGGTCGAGAAGTCCAAATGTCAAAATCGAAGAAAAACGAAACTGAAATAGGGGAAATCGCAAGAAATTGGAAGGTCTTTTGGGGGAAAAAATGATAGCGTGAGGGAGAAGGGAGTGAGATGCCAAAAGGGAGAAGAGAGGGAGAAGAGACAGAGAGATAAGAGAGAGGGAGAAGCGAGCGGGAGGTTCAGAGGGAGAGCGAATCCGAGAAAGAGAAAGACGCTGGAAGAACGTTTGTAGCGAGAGATGGAGGCAGTAGAGAGGGAGACTGGAGAGGGACGACGGAGACAAGAGAGGGAGCAGAGAGCTCGGGCTTCAGGGAGACGACAGCGGGGTTGCGGGAACGAGAGCGAGGTGCGGGAACGGTTTGAGCCAGAGAGAGCCCGCGCGAGAGTCATGTAGATGATTCTCAAAATCGCTTTCTGCCCTTTACTCTTGAGACATGAACTCTTGAGTCATGTATGTTCATGTACATGACATGAATTTCGGCGCTCCCTAACAACATCAGGACATGAACTGCGTAATGCGCATGAAGATCATGTCCTGAGTCATGTGCACTAACCCCCCCAAACTCTAACAAGAGTGGACGGAACCACTCTGACATAAATGCCCAAGTATATGAGGAAAAAAAAACTCACAAGCTTCTAACTATTTATAGCTTATACCACTCACTCTCTTAATTACATGATATGCCACTTGAATTTTTTAACAGTTTTTTTATATATATTAATTTATGTTTGCAATAGATGATAGTTATCAAAATATGATATTTATTTGAGAAGATATTACTTACACTTTTTTTAGATAAATTAATTTTTTTGAATATGTGGCTAACATAATGTTTAGATCTTCGGGGTTATGTATATTGTAGTTCTTTTTTCATAATTAGTTGATTTCCAAATTGATATTATAATACATAATTCAATATGTCACAATGATTATGATTAAAAAATTAATTATAAATTATTTAATTGTGATAAACTAATGTGTAATATTAGGTATTAAATATTGTACTAGGCTATGAACTTAACATTACTTAATATAATATTATATTATAAAATTTCTATTACATGTGAAAATGTAAGTTAGTATTATGTTATGAAATCATAATTTCATACTATGATAAATTAATATTATAATAAATATTTAATAACATAGAATTTTATAATAATAATAATAATGATAATAATTAAGTGTAATTATGATTATGAAATGTCTTAAAAATAATGAAGAATTAAGTAACTTATACTAAAATTATATGTTAAATGTAGGTAAAGATATTTTATTAAAATTATGAAGAAACTTTATTATAGATTTAATTAAATTTATTTTTCAAAGGGCTTTCTGTCAGTAGATGATAACGACCTTGATATATTTGTTGGATATCTCAAAGTACTTTATTAGGAAATTCTTGAAAATAAAATTAGAAATCATATTATAATATGGAATAAATATTGATAATATACTAAAATTATGTCATAAATTAGAATAACTATGGTTATATACTATTATACTATATTATATAATTTAATATTATTTCATGATTTATGCTTTATATCCTGTTAATTATTTATACCTAATTGGTATTATACATAAATTATTTTGTTATAAAATATTAATAGTAAATATACAAAGGAGCTATAATTCATTGATGATAAAGTCAAATTTTCACTTATTTCTAATTCTTCCTCGCAAGAAATGACATTTTATGGTTTTTCTCAATGTAAATATAGCCTAAACCATTAAAAGTATAAGACATGTATATCTCATATATTTTCTTTTTTTCAGTATTTCTCTTAAAATAACACCGTAGGATGGTGTATAACCTTTAGCAGCCATCAGATCCTTGTATCTGCCAATAGAACCATCTAGATTATACTTGATGGAGAAAACCCATTTGCACCCTACTGCCTTTTTTCCTAGTGGAAGAGTGGCCAAATTCCAAGTTAAATTGTGGTACATAGCCTGAATTTCTTCATCCATGGCAAATTTCCTCCTCGATTCAATTAAAGCCTCCAAACAAAAAGGAGACACAAATCAAAGACAAATGGTGAGTGGAAACATAATGAAAGATACAGAGTGAGGTGGAGTGGGGCTCTTTGCGAAGAGCAATAGATATAGTATCATAATCGTCCATAAACTACCAGAGAGGAAGGAAGAGAACGTACCTTTGGATCATTTGAAGACTCTCTAGGTGACTGATCAACATGTGAAAAGAGAGGGTCTTCGAAAGGCTGGTCCCTAGTCTGAAAATCATAATGCACCAAAGTAAGTGGCTTTGGCATCCCTTTAGATGGTGGAAACCTAGGAGGAGAGCTAATTGAAAATAGGGTTGATTAGAAAAAAAGGAAACATCGACTGAGATAAAGTTTTTCTTCAAGGATGGAAATTAATACACATAACCTTTTTGGTTTTTGGAAAACCCTAGGAAGATGCACTTAAAGGTCAAACGAAGAAACTTACTTTGGGGAGGTCGTAAGTGATGAACAAAAGATGAACATCCAAATACCCTAGGTGGTAAAGGAAAAACAACTGAATCGAGAAGTAGTTCTGAGAAGGGGGTGACACCTTTTAGGACACTTGAGGGCATACAGTTAATAAAAAACATATGCATCGAGGACTACATTTGGCCAATAAAACTGGGAAACATTCATTGTTGATTTTTCATGACTCCATGGATTGAGCTCAAGGAGAAAAAAAAAGACACCTATTGAGAAAAATAGAAGGAAGAAAAAGGTTATAGACTTATATCCTAACCCTCCCTCTGAGGCTCAATTTATAGATGAATAAAATTATAATACAATAATACCCTTAAAACTTAAACTAATTACATAAATGTCATCTTTATTAGTTGACTCTTTATTTACCATAATGCCACCATTGTATGGGCTTGTGGGCCTTCTCCTTGGTCTGTGGGCCTTGAACCCATCTTCCACCTCTCTCAGATGTGTCGGCCTTCCTTGGTCGTGTGGGCTTGGACCAATCTTGCAACACTTCCCCTCAAGTTGGGGGTGAGAGAACATCATGAACGTCCAACTTGCTACAAATGGTGTATGGGATATTCCCGTATAATATGGCAGTCCACCATATCTTCCAACACTCTCCCTCAAGTTGGTAGTCCCTTTGTTCTTTTCTAAAAGACCCAACTGGCATAATATAAGAGAGTGATTTCACTGCTAGCAATAAGACATCGTTCCATATTCTAATCAAATGGTCATAGTCAAAAATATTTTTCACTCAATTTCACAGGCAGGAAAGTAGCTCTACTGTGGGACATAGAGTCTACCCACTTTTTCAGGGTAGCTAAAAAAATTACCTCTTTGGTGAATAACAGATATCATTCCATTCTCAGCATTGCTCAAAAGTGTAGTAATAAACTCCTTCATCACAGTGTCCCTCCATAGGGCACCAACTCTTAAATGGTAAGAGTAATAATGCCAAATAAGGGGGTTCATTATAATCACTAGAAGATAATATTTTGGGGCGACCATGTGTTTTCTTCATCAGAATAACCAATACTGATAACAATCAGCAACAAAAAAGTCCTTCAATAATAATGTATCAGTCGAAGATACACAATAGTAGCAATGGATATGGACCAATGCCAAATTAATACGTACCAAATAATGAAAGTCTTTAATAAAGACACATGAAGTATTTCACTATGAGTCCATCCTTGAATAAGGATTCGAGTAAAAAACTTCCACAAAATCCAAGATAATAATCCAACTGAGACAAGGAACCGACTCCAGTCGAGTCAAGTATCAGACCACTATAGCCGAGTTGCGAAAGAATTGGTACAGAACTCAAGACTCGGACCCTTACAACAAAGGCTGAAAACAAGTGGACCAAGTCAGGTTGACAGGACCGAGTTGACTCGGGTTTGAGTTGACACGGGCCGAGTTGATTCAGTCCGGTTTGGTCTGAGTTGACTCGGTAAAATGAAATTCTTCTTCTCAACTCCCTTAAAGACTGTAATGGACTCCTATGTTCGCTGGTTCGAACTAGCACCTCTCTTCTCGACAGACTCAGTATTCACTGCGGAAAGTATTCTGGCTTCCTTCCTGTTTCTGCGTCGGAGAAAAATAAACCAGTGAAGAATCAACAACTTCCGTCAGCGATGAACCAGCGGAGAGGCAGTCAGCCAGCAGTGCGGAAGATAAAACAGCGATGATATCCCGAAGAAGCAGCGAATGGAAGATCAGAACAGGAAATAACAGTAGCAACGACAGTTTTAGCAACAGCTGGAGATGCTTCCGAACATAGATGACAGCCGACGAAAAAACAAACTTCCGATGAAAGCAGAAAATCACGACGATTCAGCTGGTTTCCGGCTGAGTTTCCTTGGAAGTCTTCTATATCCGATAATGTTGATTCTGCGGCGAACAATTCGGGTAGTTGCTCAGCCTCTTCTGGCCTCCGGAAGGTCGCCGTTAGTTAAGAGGATGTCATCAGCTGTTTTTCCGGAACAGAGGATCCAACGAGCGATGAAGGAAATACAATCTGGCGATAAATTGAGACAGCCAATCCTGCAGAGAAGAGACTGCAATTTTTCGACAATAGGAACACCCGACTTCCAGTAAGTTTGAATTTAATCTGTTGGATCGTCGGTCGTCGTCGTCACCAACAATTGCAGCAAGAGCATCTGAAGTGGCAATCCTCTAGTTTATAGAACCCATGAAAGTGTTTGCAGAATATTCTCATTTCTGCGCGTCTTCCTCTCGCTGTTATCCATCTTCAACATCTCATTTATCATTGAATCTAGAATCCTCTCGAACCAGTCCCCAGGAAGTGTGACAGAGGGACCGGTGGGGGAATCGGCTTAGGACACCAGGACCGCCGTGGGTCAACTTTTTTTCTCTGTTATTACTTTTCGTGAGAGAGACTGACGGAGACGCCAACGGTCATTGGTGGATGATGTAATCTTTTTTGTTTTGAAACTCTTTTCAAAACCTGTGACACATTCAATACAAGGCTGGGTCCGGGAGAGAGACGAAGAGAAAAAAAATGACTGAAAATATCAAAACCACTAAAAATCTAGGTGAAAATCTTAGAGCCGCCATTCTGGCTCTCTCTCTCTCTCCTCCGTCGAGGGATAAAAAAAACAGATAGAGATCTCTCAATAAAAATGCGACCAACTTCTACAAGGTGGCCGTGTTTTATTTCGTATACAATATTTTACTGAGGTGTATAAATACATGATGATTGATGATTCATCATTTCTTCTTTGAAAAATTTTTAAAAGGTAGTGGAAAAATACTCTTTCACATTATTAGACAGAAATAGTTTTAGCTTGGTTGTAAATTGATTTTCCACCATAGCACAAAAAGAGGTAAACATAGGACATGTTTCATCCCGGTCCTTCGTCAAATATAACCATATAACTCACGTGTAATTATCCATAAATATAAAAAAAATACTAAATTGAAAAATATTTGGAACATTAATAGGTCCCCAAACATCCGAATGAATTAAGACACAAGGACTAGAAGCAATATTATTTTGCTAGGGTTGAAAAAACAGATCTATTAGTGTTTCCCAAACTGACAAAATTCACTTGACAACTATGAAACCAAAGGAAGGGAGGGAACCAAACATTTTAAAATTGCTAATGAGCGATGGCCTAGCCTTTTATTCCATTTTAAGTCCTCTTCTGTATTGGTTGTTGCTAATGTTGTTAATGTGGTAGGATCCATACAGTAAAGGCCCCCTCTTTCATGGTCGTCACCAATCACTTATTTTGTCTTGATGTCCTAAAACACATAATGAGAGGGAAAAAAGGTAAAAAATAATTTAATTTTGTGGTTAATTGATTCACTGACATAAGACTCAATAGAAATTGAGGAACAAACAAAACATAAGTGAAAACAATGGTGAAATGGTTGATATACCAGTACACTAAATTCTTGTTTGAGATCCATCTGCAATAGAGACAAATCAGTCTAAAGTGCATAGTGTCACAAAAGACAAATTTTTAATTTTATGCATGAGATGCTCAAAGGCTCAGGAATGAATGATCCAAGGTGAATTGCTGAAACAAAAGAGAAAAGAATATGTATTAGTAGTAGCAACTATGGCAGTTGTGTTACTTTGGGTTATAGCCATCATTCTTTTAAAATTTTGAACAATTCATGATCCTCTTTTGATAGAGTTATCTTCCTTTGGAAGAATCTAAGGGTGTTTCACTATGGGTAGATATAGTAGAGGTTGATGTTTGATTAACTTTGAAGTGTAGTGGTTTGCCACATAGGTTCCAAAAATTCTCCAGTAGATGATTGTTGACACAAAAGGTACACTTCCTTTGTTGACCACTGGTGTTAGAGGTAGGTGCATTCCCACGCCCATTTCTTCCTTTCCAAAAAGTCTTTCCACCTCTTCCTTTACCTCTAGCATTACTGTTATTCCCTCTTCCTTCGGAGAACATAGTTGAGTTTTCCACTTGTTGTAGCTGATTGTTGGACTTCTTAACTGGAATATGTAGGATAGTTGCACATACATCATTAAAAGAAGCTTTTACAATAGAGCTAAGTACCTATGACTTGGCAACATCCAAGTAGGATGGTAGATTTGCAAGACATATAGCTGAAACAAGGCCTTTTGTCTGCTTTTCTTGTGTGGCAATATAAATTGCATATGATTGTGTAATTTTCCATTCTTGTACCAACCCTCTAAATTTGACAAAGTACTTATGAAGATTGTCTTTACACTTTGTATTGCACATCTCCTAAAAATGTCATAAATCTTTTGTAGATTGTCAGGAGTATAATGTAATTCAAAACATGTGTCCCAAACTTCTTTGGCTATCTCTAACTGTACCTATTATGTACACAATAATATTATTATTTTAATTATTTTTATTTAATTTACTTTATTTTATTTCAGTTAAAGTAGTAATAGGCCACAAGGGCATTTTTGGAATATTTTATTTATAGGGGTATTTTTTTAATATTTTATCTTAAGCCTTGTAAGGGTGACTATTTAAGGGGTAAGAGTAATGAGAAAGGGAAGCATTGATTTTAGGTTAAACAGGGTTTTGAGTTATCCTCAACTAGCTCAGGGGTGTGTGTTCTCCTTAACGAACTTAGGGTTTTCAAACTTCCCTTTGGCTTGATTTTTGTCTTCCTCTTCTTCCTCCTTACAAATCCATGTGTTAGATCCAGGACCATAACAAATGGTATCAGAGCGGGAACACAATGAGCGATTCTTAGTTCTAAGAAGAATGTATTGCCATACTCAATTTATCGGAAGAAATACAAGAGAGAATGCATAGAGAACACAATTTATTGGAAGAAATACAGGAGAGAAGGTGTAGAGAACATACTGCAATGAAGAGGTTTCTCGAGGCAGCAGACGCTATTTTGCAGAAGGGCCAAGGGCCAGTCCAACGGGAAATTAGATTTGTCTGGCCCGTCGTTGGACTTCCATGCTCGGGAATATTGAAATTTTCTGGCCCTTGGCCCTTCTGCAAAACAACGTCTGCTGCCTCAAGAAACCTCTTCATTGCAGTATGTTCTCTACAATGAGACGACATTGACGCTAGAAATCCGAAATCGGAGGGGTATGCTGCCAAATCCTCGTCGGTAAGGGTTGATTTGGGTTTGACCTCAAAAAATCACTTCTCACGGCTAGCAGAATGTCTCCCAGAACAGCAGACGGAAGAATTCCGATATGCCTCTATCTCGACGAATCAGTTCGGTCGTCCCTCCAATGTCTCGAAAAATATACAAGCAACGAAGCCACAAAGGGCTGCTATTCGTCATCGAAAAAAGAGGAGGCGCCGACGAAAACATATTTGGTGGGCTTTGACTTTCGGATTCGTACTCTCAGTCTCAATCTCTCTCTCGGCAGGCCAGCAGGAACCCACAACAACGTAATTTTGGGTAATCTGGCCTGCCCTCAATTGATATGTATAAATGATTTTCCATGGGGGTGAAGGAGCTCCAAGGGGCTAAACAGCAGCGACGCTGCTCGAATTTTTGGCCTAGTGGGTTTCTATTCCGGGAGGCAGAGAAACATAACCATTTTGACGCATTTTCGGCTTGAGTGTATGAATTCCGAGAGGGAATTTTTCTTGGGATGCTGGGAATGATAGAAATATTTTTTTGGATGTTGTTTTATCCTTCTGTTGCCAAGAACAACAACAGTATGCATGTCCCATATCAATTTGGGGACCTTGTATTTAGTCTTTTGAATGACTTGTATACTGCTTGCCCACCGGTTGTCAAAATTCTTCAACCAGGTGTGAAATGTGGTGATAAAATTTTGTTGGGTATTCAGGTCTGAGGTGAGATAATTCTGTGAATGAAGGATTTTTCTATTGATGGGACCGTAACAGATGATCGTGATTTTAGGGGCTTGATCTCTCGTGAAATATTTGATGAACTTGGTGCTAATCTGTGGGAGCAAGCTCTTGTACCTGTCAAAGAAGTGCTTACACATTCTGGATTGAGAGTTGATGAACTATATGCTATAGAGCTGATAGGGGGTGCAACTCGGGTGCATAAGTTGCAGGCTAACCTTCAACCATCAGAGTGGGTTGATGTTCCAATTAAAAATTTTACTATGGAGAATTCAACCAGTACTACACCAGACATATCACTTGAAGTAAGCCCTGACAATAGGACAATTGTTGGCAATGAAACCCTGAGCGCAAAATCTGTGGTAGATAGTTCCTCTAATCCTATCCTAGAGCCACTTATTGTTGGCAATGCAACCTTAATCTAGACATTGGCATGGAGGGTGGAAGAACTATGAAAGGATAAGTTGCAGAGCTCGGCTTTATCAACAATCCAAGATTGGGATGGGGTAACAGATAGTTCCTTATCCAAGCAAGATCAAGGCATGATTCAAATGGTAGGTGCACTTGTAACTGTTGGTGGCCATGCTAGGGCTATGACAGCTTCCACTTCACAAAATTGGTCTGAGGTGCAGCAGCAACCAGCAACAAATGTCCTCGATGGCCTCACATTGGGCAACAAGTCTGTTATAATTCCAATTTTTGCTAGTGTCGTAGCCATCGACGTGGGTTTCAGTCTTGCTTCCATATATGGACTTTCTGTGGCAGTTTTGGGAATGCTTAGCACAATTACAACCAGGCTTGCGCTTGACATATATGGACTCAAGGGCTTGCGCTTGACACCTATGCACTTGACACTTATTGACAAGTATTATGCATGATTTCTTGGGAGGAGAGATTTGGACACCTTGATGCAGATGAAGCAATCGTACTTGGAGCAGCTCTTCATGCTGCAAATTCAAGTGATGGAATCAAGCTAAACCGTAAACTAGGGATAATTGATGGTTCTTTTTATGCGATCATAATGAAATTGGATGGTCCAGATCTCTTAAAAGATGAGAACTCGAAACAGCTACTGGTACCAAGCATGAAAACACTCCCCAGTAAGATGTTTAGGTCTATTAAGCCCAACAAGGAATCTAGTAAGATGTTCTGGGCTGCGTCTAAATAGTGTATTAGTGCTGCTGCTGTGGCACTGCCGCAACCAGTGCAGCCAGCCAGCCAAGAAAACAAGGCTGCTGTGGTAGTCTAGCATACACTGCTGCTAGCCAGCCCAACCAAGGTGCTTCTAGAGGATGCAGATGGCTATTTGCATGCAATCAATGGCACTAACCTAGAGTACTAGAAAAGGGAAGTATGATTCTAGTAGTGCTGAATTTAGTGGTGCTCAATCTCTTGGCCTTGAGAATGAGAAAATTGAGAATTGCATGGGCGACTCTAATGCTGAGGCTGACAATCCTGTGCTGGCGACAGAGCAAGTTGGTAAGGGAACCAGGGGAGATGTTATTGTACATCCTACACTTGTTGTTCATAATTGACAGTATCAAGGGCAGTTAAGAGAAAGGTGTTGTACTGAAGGCTATTTGTGCTGGTTTTAAGGAAACTACTAAACCTGCTGTTTGTTTGAGTGCTGATATTGAGACAAATGAATGCTTGAGCAATAATGGTGGTTGTTGGCGAGATAAAATTGTGCATATAACAGCTTGCAAGGACATATTCCGTGGTAGAATCTGTGAGTGTCCCTTGGGAGAAGGCGTGCAGTTCAAGGGGGATGGTTATAGCCATTGTGTAGCACGTGGGCCTGGACAAGGCAAGCTAAACAATGAAGGTTGTTGGCATGCTACTCAAGATGGACTTTCCTTCGCAACTTGTTGGTTGCTATCTAGAATTTTAAGAAGGAACAACTGGTTGGATTCATACAAAGCTGGGTTTTCTACTGATGATGGTGATGAGGAAAAAGCTTGCAGTGGGCTTCTTAGTGTTGTTCAGTTACCTACCTGTTCAGTTCCACAAACCATACAACGTCACCATGCTGATCCTATTGTCCGTGATGGTTTCAGGCCTCTAAGTGTTTCAAGGTGCAGCAAATGGAGGGGGGTCAGTGCTGCTGAGTCTTTTCAATCATAGGGGGCTGGTCATGATGTTGTTGCTGCCATACTGGCAAAGTGTAGGCAATGCAACCTTGCCAATGGGGGGCTGTCGTGAGGTGCTGTTTCGCACCAGACCAGGATTGAGGGAGGGCAGCGATGCTATTTGGAGAGATGTAGCGAGGTTCGGCACGCTTCCCTACATTCGACCGGAGAATCAAAAAAGAAAAAAAAATTGCTTCTTTAGTTGGATGCTCCAATTTTGTCGTCCAAAGGGCTGGCACAAATACCGCGGTTAATACATGCGAACGAATGGAGACGTCGGCACGGACAAACAGACTCTACCTTCGAGCTCGAAGACAAGCTCTTTCTTCCAGGGGGGTAATGTTATGCACACAATAACATTGTTATTTTAATTATTTTTATTTAATTTACTTTATTTTATTTCAGTTACAGTAGTAATAGGCCACAAGGGTATTTTTGGAATATTTTATTTATAGGGGTATTTTTGTAATATTTTATCTTGAGCCTTGTAAGGGTGAACCCTATTTAAGGGGTAAGAGTAATGAGAAAGGGAAGCATTGATTTTAGGTTAAACAAGGTTTTGAGTTCTCCTCAACGATCTCAGGGGTGTACGTTGTCTTTAACGAATTTAGGGTTTTCATGCTTCCCTTTAGCTTGATTTTCGTCTTCCTCTTCTTCCTCCCTACGAATCCATGTGTCAGCTCCGGGACCATAACAACACCACATTGTTTGCCACATTAAAAGAATTTTTTACAATAGAGCTAAGTACCTGTGACTTGGCAACATCCAAGTAGGACGGTAGATTTGGAAGACATAGTTGAAACAAGGCCTTTTGTCTGCTTTTCTTGTGTGACAATATCAATTGTATATGGTTGTGTAACTTTTCATTCTTTTACGAACCCTCTAAATCTGACAAAGTACTTATGAAGATAGTCTTTACACTTTGTATTGCACATCTCCTAAAAATGTCATAAATCTTTAGTAGATTGTTAGGAGTATAATGCAATTCAAAACATGTGTCCCAAACTGCTTTGGCTGCCTCTAACTGCACCACATTGTTTGCCACATGTTCTTATCAACCAGTGGATAACTAGGGTGTCTTTCATCAACCATTTATGGTAAGAGGGCTGATCCACATGCAAAGATGACAAAGTTATGTGTTCAACAAGGTCTCTAGTAATCAGAAAAAATTTCACACATTGGACCAAGACAAGTAATTACTCAAACCTTTAAGTGAAATTATAGTAATCCTCATAGGATCACTTTTACTGAAATCAGCATATGAGAGGAATATGATATATTTGATAATTCAGACATGATGACTCACAAAAGAATTTTGTTTTCTTCAAAAAACCAGTTCTTTTAAGTTGAACATACAAGCATCCAAACAAGGTAAGAAACCAGCCTATAGAGTATACAAGCATGACCTTTTTTGTGAGTTTTTTCCTCTGAGAGTCTAAAACAGAACTCTAATCAACCAATAACCAATGGTAAGTAGGAAAGAAAAAACCGAATTAAGTGAGAAGCCACTCCAAAAAAAAAAAAACTCAAGTAGGCCTTCAAGATGAGTTTTCAAATTCCTACGAAGAAATTTTTGGCATAGAATTCAAATAAAAACACAAGAGATTAAAGAAGCTCATGTGCATGAGAAAAACTGATTTCAGCAATTCAACTTGAAGAAAAAATAATTTTTTTGAAGTGATAACTAGGCTTGAGTAAAAATTAGTTTATGACTTCCACAAAAGCATGAACTGAATACCTCATAATGTGAAACATAAGATGTAACTTAGATGATTAAGGAGAGAAGTAGCTGAATTGACTTTAGCCTTTTCTTCTCTTCAAGTATTGCGCCAACCCTTTGTTGCTTGAAGGCTGAATTGAGTATCATCCTTTTCACTAGACTTTCATAACTTGAACAACTTCACTTCAAACCCTAGAATTCCTCATCTGATATCATGTTAAATTCTAGGGTTTAATCCACAAGTAACTTAGTTTGAGAAGAAGAAGAAAGGAAAAAAAGAAGGTGAAGAAATGAGAGCAAGGACACAAGTTGGAATGCCCTAGAATATGAGAAAAAAAAAAAAAAACTCTCAAGCTTCTAACTAATCATAGCTTATACCACTCACTCTTTTAATTACATGATATGCCACTTGAATTTTTTAATATGTTTTATGTATTTTATTGTAAGTTTGTAATAGATGATAGTTATCAAAGTATGGTATTTATTTGAGAAGATATCACTTACTTTTTTTAAAATAAATTAATATTTCAAAATATGTGGCTAACGTTAATATTATAAATTGATATTATAATACATAATTCAGTATGTCACAACGATTATGATACAAAAAAATTAATTATGATTTATTTAATTCTAATAAATTAATGTGTAATATTAGGTATAAAATATTGTACTAGGCTACAAACTTAACATTAATTACTATTATAAAATTGCTATTACATATAAAATGTAACTTAGCATTATGTTATGAAATCATAATTTCAGTTTACTATGCTAAAATAATATTATAATAAATATGTAATAACATAGAATTTGTATAGTATAATAATAATAATTATGAAAATGTCTTAAAAATAAGGAAGAATTAAGTAACTTATACTAAAATTATATGTTAAATGTAGGTAAAGATATTTTATTAAAATTATGAAGAAACTTTATTATAGATTTAATTAAATTTATTTTTTAAAAGGGTGGAGGATTTGATACATTTGTTGGACATCTCAAAGTACTTTTTTTTTTAAAAAGCAATTCTTGAAAATAAAATTAAAAATCATATTATAATATGGAATAAATATTTATAATATACTAAAAAGTATGTCCTAAGTTAGAATAAATTAAAATTACTACATTAATATACTAATTTAGTGAGAGAATTTACCGATAAAACATAAATTACCCCAAACGTCGCGAGACGACTGCAGAAACTAAAAGAGTATGTTTTCAAGTCCAAATTCACCTTTTCAGTTTCAGTCGCGTCACAAGAGAGATTTTTCTCATGGGTACAGTATACATGATAATCGACCGGAGAAACGAAAACGCGACTTCTTTTCACCAGCTCTGCGGCTCTGCAGCTGGCGTCCTGCACCCTATTTGCTCCAGAAACTTGGCTACCTGGAGGTGTTTGGAACTCCACTGTTCCACCAGTTTCTGCTCCTTTGCTTCCGCATTCCTCCTTAAACCAAGGATTTGTTCTTTGTAATCCGCTTCAATTCTCTCCAACGCCATTTTCTGTTCCTCCCTAAGTGCTTTCACTTTCGATTCAATCTCCTCCATCAATTCCTTTCTTTTGGTTGCCTTTTCTGACTCTAATTGCAGCTCCACCCTTCTCAGCCTCCACGCTGTTTCCTTCTTATGTGCCATCCATGCTCGGTGTCCATCTTCCAACTCTCGGAAACATTCCGCTAGCTCCGACGCCATCAACCCATCAACTGATGATATCTGATGATTAAGAGTACCCAATACCAAGTTGCTGTTGTTGTTATCAGACGACGACCTCTCTGGCTGCGGCAGCCATGGCGAAGTTGCAGCTGATGGAACGCTAGAGGGTGAGAGAGTAAGGGTAACTGAAGGAGAGGGGGGTCTGATGGGGTTGGCAGGGCCATTTGAGGAACTGGAAAGCCAGGGAGGAAGCAATGCAGGTGGGTCTGAAGAAAGGAAGCCATTCGAAGTGACCATGAGAGGTGAGTTTGACCGCTGCTTGACAAGCTTCTCAGCGAATGTCTCCAGGATCTGATCGTACTTGTGCTGTTCAGTAGGATCAACGATGGCTTTGTTCTCCTTGAGTTCTTCCCGCAGCTGCCTTTCTTTATAGACTTCCCACCACTTACCAAGCCTCTTGGCAGTTCGACCAGGGACTTCACCAGCAATTCTTTTCCACTTGTTGCCGTGCTTGGCCTGAAGGCGTATTACGAGGCTCTTTTCCTCGTCAGTGAGTGACCCCTTCTTGATGCCCGGCTTCAGGTAGTTCTTCCACCTTTCAAGGCAGGATTTTGCATCTCGGTTGAGGGAAACGTTCATGCGCTGGCATACAAGATGCCACTCACGAGCTCCATATTCCTGAACGTACGCACATAAAACAGCATCCTCTTCAGGTCTCCACCGCTGCCTTTCATTCATTTCCAGGAACACAAACCCATTGCGCCGGGCTATCCATTTTTTTCTCTGTATGGAATAAAAAACTGGAATCTATAACTACTTCAAAATCTAATAAAGCGAATCTCATCAATTTAAATAACAAATAGAAGCTGCTAATTTGGAGTATCTCATTAACATCGAAAATGTTTCACTATTATCCATGCGACTCTGTTCTCACACTAACATGGTAGATTCCTGAAAAGAAATACTCACTTATTGATTGAATGTCCTCACAAAATCAACACCCAAACGCTGAAATCCAGAAGGACATGTTTACGTAATATAGTCCACAATAAACAAATTTTGAGACCATTACCTATATATTCGAGTAGAGAACAGAAACAGAGTCTCATAAGCTCTTCTTCAAAGGCAAGTTTCATAAAATAACATCATTCAAACAAAATCTACACCATGAAATATATGTTTTCCACAAGGATTAATCGGTATGAGTCAAAGCCTCTTACAGGAAGAACATCTACATCTGAGCCATCAACAGGGGAGAGATTGTTGAGTAATTTTTGAAGCAACACAGTCTTAGCAGTAAAAATTTTTAAAGAGTTCAAATTAGAAGGGATCAGTCCAATGTACTAGCAGGACTCATAAACGCATCAGTTGAGATTTGTCAGAAGGTGTACTAGCAAAGGGGTTAGTCCCCTCTAATCATAGAGGAAGGACAAATGATAAGCTCCCATTTACATGGAAAGATGGGTCTCCTTTTATCCTCATATAGGAGGAGGCAAACCCAAGCGTACTAAGCAAATCTGACCCACAACACAAAATAAAATTGTCAGCGAAATGTTCAAGATTTTAACCTGTAAAACATTAATAAATACAGGAACCGACACAGAAAAAGACAACCTTGAAATTACACTTCGACATGACTAGATGCTTGTCATGGATCCCCAAACCCTCTTCCCATGAGCACTTCAAATCTTTCGAAGTCTTTGAGAATGCACTTACAATTGGCATATCTTTTGAGCTGTTTTGCTTACGACTACAGTGTGCAACAAACGCTTATAGGAGATTATTTAAACAGGAAATTTTAATACCCTGTAATTTAAATGATAAATCAGCTAAAAACTCATTGTCCATGATTATCACATACCAGAAATTTGCCCAAGAACAGAAACTCCCAGGGTTTAATGTAACTCACCAATTGAGAAACAAAACACAAGCACAAGACACAAGCAGAACAGGAAAATTGCACAGCTTCGAAAAGAAAAAGAGGAGTTCGAACAAAAGAGGTAAAGGAGATTGGGGATCTACCCTAGCAATGCCTATCAAGATAGACTACCAAAAAAAAAAAAAAACTGCAACTTGAAACGGAATGGGTGAGACTCGACAAATCAATAGGAGAACATTTCGCTGGCAGGCTTACATAGGACCTTCAAAATGTTAAGAGTTAGAAAATTTTACTGAAGTAATACAGGGGTATACTAGATGAAACAGCTTTATAGGAAGACAACTTCAGACACTAGAATCGGTTCCTGTTCTCGATGGGAGTAGAAATGAATTTGTCGAACCGCAGCAGAAAAAGCTAAAAATATAGGAAACATGTAGTACACATCTCCCTCGCACAGTGATATCAATCATCATGAATTTTACTTATAACACATAATGGTCCACCAAAAATTAAACGGATTGTACAACATTCATTTCCCAACCTTGACTCGCACCTCTCCGTGCTATTCCACCAAACACCAATGCAAAAGAGAAAGAGATGGGCAGAGAGAGAGAGAGAGGAAGAAGAAAAACCAGTGCATCTATCGGTAAACAGCTTACGATTATCAACTAGCCTCTCGTGAAGGAGTCACTTCTCGGACGGTGCAACTCGATCTCGAAGTCATCAAAAGAGAGTCGGCGGCCAGACCAGATGGCAAGAGCAAGGGCGGTGAAGAATGCTTCGAGACACGAGAGAGCAGAGGGGAGTTCAGGGATTCGAAGGGTTCTGGACTTCGAGAAAGGGAAGCGGTGCGTGATTTATAAGTGACGAACAGAAAAAAGGTCATCTGACAGCGGCGGAAAAGAAGGGCACGCGACGGGAGCGTCGACATGTCAAGGCCGTGTGTGATGACGTCCAAGTGGAATTTGCTAACGTAAGCCTGAAGGAGACGAAAATAAAGTTGCAGAGATTGTGGAGAGTAAAGCGACGGCATTGATGGCCGAGATAAAAGAGTCCTGTCAGAGGGTGCGTAGCTCGATTTCAGCGCTTAAAATGCGCACCCTCCCTCCGCTGCGTCCTTTCTCCGCCTCTTTTCTCCGTTCTTATTATCACGGCGGACGTTTCAAATTCTCCCCGACGCGTATGTATATATTCGTAATCATCGCCGCCGCAATTGCCAGAGGAGGTATCTCGGTACCGTAACGGCGTTTCGAATATTTTAAAGGAGACGAGGGTAATCAGAAGAGGACGACGTGACTTACGGAGAAAAACCATTTTACCTTGAATCTGCTCGAAGGAACGACAGTACAGGTTAATTCCCATTTTGTCAACGCAGGTCCTCCGCGGCGGAGATCAACGGCGAGTAGTGTCGCCTGACGGTCATCACCGGAGGAGAAGTTGAACAGTTTAAGCGACTCTCCCTACCGAACAGAAAAAAAGAAAAAGACCGCAGTGACTCCTCACACGTCACCACGCATGGCATCATTGGCGGCGCGCCTTCTGAGGGGAGGGATCACAGAGGTGGACCCGAGAAAGGACTATAGTCCGCGTTTCGCGGCGCAAAGAGATGAGTCGATGCGGACTACACATTCCAGATGTCAGCGAGACGTAACGTCGCTTTCCCGAGTCAGACCGGCCCTACCTCCGACGCTAACGTACAAACAAATCGCGGACTCTTTTGCCCATCCAAGCATGGGTGGTGAGGTCATATCGGGGGTGGGGTATTAGAGGAAAAGAACCGAGACATGACGTATCGGATGTCTGCTTTATAAAATTGAGGGGGAAGATTCGAGTGTCTCAAAAAGCTAAAGCCGGGGGTGGAGCCCTAAATCCTAATGATTCGGTTTTGAACAAAGCAAGTGAACATCGGGATCGGTGTGAGGCCTAAATCCTTCGCTGTTCGCTTGTCAAAGCCAAAGTCTGTTTGGGGAAGAAGCGAGCCTTCCACTCGGGACAGCGCCCTTTTTTGGGAGTTTAGACTGGTGAGAAAAACACCTCTTTAGCGATTCGTGGAAAGTGGAAACCACAAACGAAGGTTGCCCTTCTCGGAATTCTGTTGTACATAGGCTTCATTATTTCAGTAGTTATTTTTTTATTCTTATTTTTATTAAATATCTCAATTTTTCTTTTTTTACAGTTAATTAATTTTTAATATTTTTATTTTTTATTTATTTACATAATTTTATCTTATTCAATAAAAACTAATAAAATTTACTCTATTTTTCGTTATTTGGTTCTGATTTTTATTTTCTATTTCTGTTCTTATTTATTTAATCTATTTTAATCTAATTTTAGTCTTATTTTAATTTTATATTTTATTTGGAAAATTCTTTATAAATATTTTTAATTTATTTTCTATTTAGTTTCTCTTTTTTCTATTTTTGTGTTAAATACTTAAACATTTTTTTTGTTTTAAACTATTTTACATTCTTTTTAATTAGTTATTCAAAAAACCTATTAATTTATCTTTTGCTTAATTATGTGTTTGTAATCTTCCCTTAAGTGTTTTTCAAAGCTATCTTCAATGCAGGGCTTTACAATTAAAGTGATTATTTCATTATCTTAATAAAAGTTAATTTTTCTTCTTTCCTA
Organism: Aristolochia californica; assembly: GCF_029961685.1. Taxonomy (NCBI): domain Eukaryota; kingdom Viridiplantae; phylum Streptophyta; class Magnoliopsida; order Piperales; family Aristolochiaceae; genus Aristolochia; species Aristolochia californica. The sequence goes on from NW_027181771.1 coordinate 27,679,270, forward strand.
CATCTCGCTCTTATCTAAAATTTTCTACCAAATATGTAAATAGATAAAAAAATTCAACTAAGTAGTAAAATAGGAAATTCTATTGAGATGACAAGGGGGCATATCTAATGAAAAACAATACACAAAATTGGGAGCACAAGAGGGCAGGAGTAGGATAGTTTGTCTGTATTTACTCAAATACAAATTTTTTATAAGTAATTACTCAAATAAAATACATATATTATTAATTAGGTGACGTATCCTTTTTTTTTTTTTGTAATTGTTAGAAGATGGGCTCAAGCTTACACACGTCCAAGAAAAGTGGCATGATAGTAAATAAGAAGTTATCTCATAAGGATGACACAAAAGGTATAATTAGTCAAGGAAGACATGTCTATTTATGTCTTTTTTATGTAAAATTTGTAGTCTTAAGAGTATTATATACATTGTAACATCCTCTTAAAAATCATAAATAAAAGTCCCTCTTAAGAGCATCAAACTCTCTTCTCTTTTCTCAATTTATTCAAGCTCTCTTATCCTAAAGGTTGTCTCTCTCTCTCTCTCTCTCTCTCTCTCTCTCTCTCCCTTTTCTCATCTCTCGTTGCCTTCTCTTCCCTTCTTCTCTTATTTTTTTTTCTTCTCCTCTCCTTTTCTTACTTTGTTTGAGGTTCTAATCATAGGATCCTAAATTCAACATGGTATCAGAGCATTAAATTTAATGCTAAATAAGAAGACAATTTACATGAGTATTTGGGAAGATTCAGATACCTCATTTAAGAATGGAAGCCAACCCAGCCTAACTCCACCAATGTCTCTGTTCAAGACAAGCAAAAAGAAGCCTTAACAACAACTATCTGTTTAACAAATATTAAGGTTTATCTTGAGGTTGCTAAAATCCAACTCCTGAGCTCCTCTTCTATTCCAAAATTTGATGATGTATGGGCTAATTTACTCAAAATTCCAGATTCTTCTCCCACCTCTCCTAATGAAGTATCATCAACCATGTACTTTGGTAATAGGGGTACATCTTATACCAACTGAGGTTGTGGCAGAAGTTATAGAGGAGGCCAAGGAAGAGGTGGAAGGCCTGGTCCACCTAGGACAGATAACCAGGGATGCACTCACTGTGGGAGGTTCAACCATACTATAGAAAATTATAGAAAACTCCATGGAAAGCCCGAATGGTCCATTGCTAATCAGACCTATGCAACAACAAAAAGGAGGACAAGTTTGCACCGCAATTAGACAAAAACACCCTCACCGATGATGAGTATGAACTATTCCAGAAAATGAAAAGTCTAATGGTATCTCCTCCAACATCTTCCACCACTGCTACTGCAACCATTGCTTCAGGTATGCTTTCTACCACTACCTCCTTTTTATCCTAGATTATTGACTCAGGAGCCTCAAAGCATCTTACAAGTAAGAAAGGTCTACTACATTCTTTATCTCCATGCCTCTTATATAAATTTGTTACTATAACTGATGGATCCCAAACCAAAGTTCTCTAGAAAGGATCCACTTTTGTTACACCATCACTTTTACACAAAGATATCCTCTTTGTTCCAACTTTTCCTTTAACCCATTGTTTGTCAGTCAACTTATTAAACATTTTAATTCCTTCATCACCTTCTCACCCTTTTCTTTTGTGTTTCATGATCTAACGACAAATCGAATGATTGGTGGAGGTTGTGAACAAGAGGGGCTTTACTACCTAGACTTGCCTAAAATAAATGTAATCTCAACCAAGCAAACTGAGGTAAGATTATGGCATAATCGATTGAGATACCCCTCATCACCATCTCTTCAACATCTCTTTCCAGCATTTAAAAAATTGTCAGCTTTGAACTATGTAGTGTGTCAACTAAGCAAATATTAGAGGACCACATAGTCTCCTTAGACTGAACTTATAGGTGTTGCTCCTTTTTTCTTGATCCACGTTGATGTATGCGAACCCTCGAGTGTTTCAAATATTGCAGAATTAAGTACTTTATCACTTTTATTGATGATTTTACTCGTATCACATGGATATTCCTCTTTAAAGAGAGATGGAATTTTATCCATTTTTAAGTCCTTCCAAGCTATGGTGGCCACTCAATTTGGTAAGAAAATAAAAATATTTCACTCTGATAATGGCAAAAAGTTTCTCTCTAGTGATCTTGACTATTTTTTTTCATGAAAATGGCATTATCCATCAAACATCTTGTGTCTACACCCCTCAAACGGTGTAACCGAACGAAAGAACCGACATTTCCTTGAGGTAGCAAGCGGCTTACTATACTCCATGAAAGTACCATACTTCTACTGGCCACATGCCATACTTATTGCGTGCTTTCTCATTAATGGGCTACCCTCATCCATCCTTGATCATAAATTCCCATACTCTTTACTGTTTCCAAATGATGAACTTTTTCGCTTCCTTTACGAGTCTTCGGGTGTATATGTTTTGTTAATGTTACATCACCTTAGAGAAGTAAACTTAATCTAAAATCTATCAAGTTTATCTTCTTAGGATACTCTCGCACATAGAAGGGTTATGTTTGTTATAATCCTACTCTTTGAAGGCTACCTGTGTTTAGGGATGTGACCTTCTTTGAAGACACTTCATACTACTCGGCCAAAAATGCCTCTCCTTTGCACAAACCTCTCCTCGACCAGTTGTGCCCCATGCTGCGGAGACTCTTCAACCCCTTGAAGCATTAACTGATATCACAACTACAGAGTTTACTAATCCTGCCGAGGTAAGTCCATCTCCACCTACTCTTGTTCTATTTAGAGCATAATATGATACTCGACCTATCTCCTTAAGGAAAGAACCTAGGACTTGTACTAGGCCCTCTACTTCCCACCCCATATCTAATTTTGTGTCTCACTATCGTTTGTCTTCTTCATGTTGTCAACTTCTTGCATCTATCTCTTCCATCTCTATACCATAGTATGAGAATTAGACATGGGCTCAAGAAACCCATTGGTTGTAAGTGGGTATATACCGTTAAACATAATCCAAATGGATCAGTTGCTCGCCTTAAGGCACACCTCGTTGCCAAAGGCTATACTTGGTGCTATGAAATCTATCATGAAGAAACATTCTCTCTGGTGGCCAAATTAAACTCGGTACGCATATTGTTATCCTTTCTTGCTAATTCCTCTTGGTTGGTATATCAGCTTGATGTAAACCATATTTTATTGAATGAGGATATTAAAGAATAAATATATATGCAACAACCACCTGGATTTGTGGTTGAGGGGGAGCGATATGCAAATTGAGAAAATCTCTATATGGTCTGAAACAATCTCCTTGTGCATGGTTTGATAAATTTAGTCAAACACTGATACGGGTTGGATTTCACCGATGTTCAGTAAATCACTCCATATTTATTAAAGATACTCTCAAAGGGAAAGTACTTCTAGCAGTCTATGTAAATGTTATTGTCTTAACTAGCTATGATTTTGATGGCATTCAAGAGGCCAAAAACAAGATATGTGAAAAGTTCAAGACAAAAGACCTTGAACTACTTACATACTTTCTAGGATATTAAGGTGTTACAGTCCAAACATGGGGTTATACTATATCAGAGAAAATATGTTTTTGATCTACTTGAGGAGATGAGAATAATGGAGTGTAGACCATCAAGTACCCCCATGGATTTAAATACCAAGTTATTTGCAAGCTCTAGAGAAGATGTGGATATCAGAAAATATTAAATACTTGTGGGAAAACTTATTTACCTTTGTGTAACAAGACCGGATGTCATATGCAGTAAGTGTAGTAAGTCAATACATATACAAACCACAACTCATTCATTGACAAACTTTGGAAAGAATATTAAGATATTTGAAAGGAGATCCAGGAAGAGAGTTTATCTATACAAACCTTGGTCACTTCAACATAGAAGGGTTCTCAGATGCAGATTGGGCCGGATCCCCGGATGATAAAAAATCCACCTCTGGGTACTATACAATGGTTAGAGGAATCTTGGTTATATAGAGAAGCAAGAAGAAAATGTGGTTGCAAGGTCCAGATGATTGAACAACAATCTATATCACTTCAAATCCGGTTTTCCATGAAAAAACTAAACACATTGAGGGAGGCTGCCACTTTATACGAGAAAAATTTCAAACCGGCATATTATCTCTCAGACATATCTTATCACATGGACAAATTGCAGACTTCCTCACAAAGCCAATCACTCACAAAATCCTATCCACTATATACAACAAGTTGGACATTTATGATGTTTTCTCACCCCAGCTTGAGGGGGAGTGTTAGAATATGGGCTCAAGTTCACACGAGTATGGAAAAGTCCACACGTCTAGAAGAGGTGACATGATGGTAAATAAGAAGTTATCTCATAGAGATGGCATAAGGGTGTAATTAGTACGAGAAAACATATCTACTTATGTTTTTTCTTATATAAATCTTGTAGCCTAAGACAGAGCTTCAAATTCTCTCTTCTTCTCTCAATTCATCCAAGTTATCTCTTGGCTAGGGGTGGCTTCGAACCGAGTTGGCTCGAGCTCGGCTTGGTTCGATTCGGTATACCTGGATCTCAAACAGAGTTCGAGATCCAGCTACGGCTCATTTGAGTTAACAAGCCGAGCTCGACCGAATCAAGGTTCGGCTTGAAAGCTTGCGAGCCGGCTCTTTAACTGGCTCATGAGTCGCGGGTGTCCCCCCCCACCCCTCCTGTGTGAAAATGATTTCACACGTGTGAAAGTCACACGTGCGAGATCATAAACAAGTAAAACAAAAAGAACTCTTTGTCCCTTTCTCATGGTTCTTGAGGAAATTGAAAAGACATTTTAGTAGAAATATGTTTCTGGAGACTATTACTAGTTTTTTCAATAAATGTTGAAAATAAATTTATAGTAGAAATATAGGGACTCTTAGTGCCTCATATTTTTTTGGAAACATTTTCTAATTAGAAATTATTATTAAAAAATTATATCATTTTCTAAGTAAGATTTTCTTGCCAATATGGGCTAGAAAACAGTATAAAATTTTTTTGAATAAATATTTGATAGTTGATGCTATAATACTTTTAGCATGAGGCAATTTTCATAACAATTTTATGTTTGACATTTTATTTGATTAAAAATTTATCGATAAGTATAGTAATATATTAGATTGATTATTATTTTTTATTTATTTGCCTAGAAGAGGCAATAAGAGGTCCATTTAACTTTCCTAATAAAATTTAAAAATATTTCTTGTAATTTTCTAGTAAGTCTCTAAAAGTAATAGGATTTTATTTAAAGTTTTTTTTTGAAAATATGTATCCTAGGAAAAACATTTCTAGTTTTTCATATAATATAAATTTTCAATCAAATGCACAAAGGAGGCCATGGTAAATTTATGGCCAAATTAAAAAATTAAAAAATAAGCTAGACAACATTTGGGGTAAAAAAGATTAATATTGGTGGGTTCTAATCCATTATCGAGATTCAATCCCGAACCTCCCCTATCATTCTCTTTTTAAAAATGTATGCATTATTTTATAGATAATTTTTTTGACATATATTTTATGTAGAGTATTAAATGTAGGTTAACCTTGAACTCGGCTAAAGCTCGAGCTCGAACTCGGTTAAAATTATTAGGCTCGAGCTCGATTACAATTTTAGGCTCGAGGCTAGGTTAACTAGAGCTTGAGTTAGAAATCTTTAAATCAAGCTCGGCTTGAATATAGGAAGGTTCAGACTCAACTGGATTCGATGCCACCCTTATGCCCAATTTTATGTAGAGGTCATGCCAAATTTTATGTAAAATATATGTATAATTTTATATACAATTTAATTGATATATATTTTTTGAAAAGTTTTAGATGCATAATGGAGCTCGAACTCGAGACATGTAATTTTTTAAAAATTTTAAATGAATGTTGAAGGAACTCGGCTTGAACTTAGTTAAAATTATTGAGCTTGAGGTCGATAACAAATTTAGGCTCGAGGCTAGGTTCTACTCGGCTCGATGCCACCCCTTTTGGTGAAAAGGCTTCCAAAATTTAAGAGTAATTACATTTTGCGCTGGGTTGTTATCTAATACGGATAGTAAGGAACGAGGTTTGAGTTTTTGCTCGAATCAAAATTGAGAAAAATAAAACGGGATTGGCCAACCATAAATGGGTTCAAATGGGACGCGAAAATTTGCAAGTGGGAGTGGAAATCGAGATTCAGTGACTTATCGTAAGCATTAAATCTCTGCTTAAATTGTTTATCTGTGTTCGTTCCTCTGTTAGCCATGCCCAATCTCTGCTTCACTCAGGTAAGCCTTCTCCTCTCTTTTCTTTTTATCTTCTTTTCTTCCTATTCTTCCTATTTTCTGATTTTTTTCGTTTCTAACTTTCGGTTTTCAGTGCTCTTTCGTTTCGCATTTAGTTCAGTTCTTCCCTCAAGTAAGTCATCTCCTTTGATCAAAGGTTACATCTCCCAAATTTCTTCGTCAGGGGCGAACCTTGCATGCCAAAAGAGTAATGATGGCTCAAAATGTCTGGATATAGCTTCAGCGCGATGCGTGTTCGACGAAATGCCTCATACGGATAGATGTCTGACCTTACCCAAGTTGCTTGGACTGAATTGATCGACAAGTTTGCAAGGAGTGGAGACACTGCAACAGCAACTTTGCAACAGAAATTCTAAGCACATTACATGCTTAACATGATTTTCTTCTCATTTTTCTTCATCTCATGCCACCGATGACGTATGACGTAAATCCATCGATTTGTTGTTGGAGTTGGAGCTCACGACAAAGAATCCAGTTTGGTCTTCTGTTATTTGATGGAAACTTAATCTTTTTACACAGGCTTTACGTGTTTGCAACTCAAGTTGGACGAAGGAAATTGAAGGCTGGATAATAGGGGGATCAACTGACTATATTTCAAGTACTGGAGTCAGATACATGAAATTTCAACGTGACTTGGTGGACAAGATAAGCCACATTACAGAGAATTTCAATCATTGCCAAAGAAATTTTGAACATTTACATGTTTAACATGATTTTCATTTCGTTCTTCCTCATCTCGTGAAGATGTGGCATGAGAAAAAATTTCGTCTTCATTTCCATTTCCGAAATCAAAATGAAGAAATCCCATAAAATAACTCACTAGAATTTTTTGAAGTATGATTCTCATGTAGAGATATGCACTAATCTATTGTTGGAGTTGTAAGGAAAAAACTACTTAGCTACATAACTCCCGAAGTTACCGACCGTGGCACCGGTCGGTTCCCTCTTTTTTACTCAGCCATTACGGCTGTTAAGCACATAACGTGCTTGAGGAACTTGCCGGAGAAAGATCGCCTGAAATCGCCTTCGTCGAGTCGCTCCAAGTGTCTCTCAGTTCGAATTTAGTGGCTCCGAATTCGAATCTCTCAACCTCTGGAGGAGCATTGTATTTATAGCTGAAGATTTTTCAGCTCTTCCACCTTTACCCTTGATTGAAAGGTGTGTGTTTAAAAACAAAGGGTAACTTTTGTCTTTTTGGCAGTCTTTTTTGCCCTTGCATTATTACCTTTCGGCGTCGAAAGCAGGGGTAGAAATGTCGTTTCTGCTTGTGACATCATGATGATGACGTGCAGGAATCTTTTTTAGCCATCTTTGTTGACTTGATGTAGCCGTCATTGATAACATTTGTAGCCGCCTTTGCGGACTTTTGAGCCGCCTTTGCTGACTTTGTTTTTCGTCGTGGGCCTAGTCTGCTGACTTGGCTGCTGACTAGTCTGTTGACGTGGCTGCTGACTGCTCATTCGGACAACTGCCTTTCTGTGCACAATTTACAGGTGTGCTCCTTCGGAAAAGTCTTCTGGGCCATCTGGCAGAAGCTTTCCTTTGTTGTATTGCTGAAGGGGATGTTTCCTCCGAGGAGTTTCTTCAGCGTAGCTTCGAGACTGGTCTGGATGGATGCCAGAGTCTCTTTATAGCTTTTCGAGACGATCGTCAGTGGGATGGAGATCTTGTAGACGAAACTTCTCTTTTTCTGAATCAGCTATTGTATGAGCTGTATCAGCTTCTTGAGCCCGTGGATACACCTGGTTGGCCAGACTGCTTCTGGGCAAGGTTTGGCTTTTGGAACATGTCTGGGATCATATTCCATATTTGCGTCACCTTCTTTGATGCCTTCAATAGTCACGACAGAAATACTTGGAAACATCTTTGTGTCAGTAACAATTTCAGCAATACAGGAAATGAAATGAAGTCGAATTCCTTTACTCTTGGTTATGGAGATGAAACTTTTGCAAGCCTCCATAATTTCCTTTGGCATTTTCTCCAATACAGATAAGTCGGTGGAGGGCAATACCATCTGTTTTATGAATCCATATGCATAAAGCATGGATGCATATTTTGAGTCTATTTCATGACTCAGCTTCACTTGATTCCAACTGTTGCTGGGCTCAGTGGTGAAGAAGGGAGTGTTCATCCCTTGTCCAATTTGTTCATTCCATCTCTGGAATTGAATAGTATGATCGGATTCGATCTTTGAACGAACACTGTCCACCTTTTGAGGGTGTAGCGAGGGTTCCTCAGACATAATGTCCGAAAGTTTTAAAGGTTTAAATTTCTTTAAAAACTCAAACTCATTAAAACTAGTTTTATCTGGTTTATTTAGGCTTTTCAACCTTGTAAACTCAGACGGGGTAACCAATTTTGTCTTGAATGATTTCTCATTACTACACAAGTCCATTTCCATCTGGGATGGATCCGTTAAGACTTCCTTTTCAGCTCTAGACTGACAGGTAGAAGTCCCTGATTCCGATTTCAACGAAATCGTTAAGGTTTCCTTTCCAGCTCTTGACTGGCAAGTAGAAATCCCTGATTCCCCTATCTTCAGAGAAGATTGGGTTGTGATTTCCTTCTCATGCCTGGCATGACCGGTAGAAATCCCGGGTCGACCTGTGTTTATCAAAACACTAAAGTCATCCGTCTGCTGATTAGCCGACGTTGTGGCTTCCTTTTCTCGCGATGAAGATCCGGTAGAAGTCCCGGAGGAGCTTGACATTTCATGCCGTTGAGTGAGTTCTTTTAACTCTTCGGTTAATTCTTTAACCTTGAGTTGTAAGACTTCTCCACTTAACCCATAACGGGCACAATTCTCATGAATGTCTCCTCGTTCTGAGAGAACTAAAAGACTGTCGAATAGTGACTGTAGGGTTGAGAGCAATACCATGAGTGTGGCAATTGCTACTGCTAGGTCCGTCAGGGTGCTGCTGAGGGGATCCAATTTACCTATCTGTAACACCAGAAAATTCTCGAGTGGTAAGAGTATCAGGTTAATTATAAAGTTCTCTATAATGCATGATGCAGGAGTAGAGAAAGTAATTTATGACAATAGTGGGACATAAATCACCACGTTGGCTGCCATATGTATGACGGGAAGGCAAAAGCATAACCGAATATTAGGCAAAGGTTGTGCCTGAAGAGTCACTCATATTTTCTGAGTTTTTCGAGGAGGAAGACTCAGTTTCGAGATGAAGTTCATATACTTCATCTTCCGACTGGATGTCATCGTAATGGATGAGTTCCAATCCATTTTCTTCGGCTAGTAACATGTACGTACTATACTGCCGTTGTTGTTTCTCATTTGGATAATCGCTGGCGAAATGTCCTTCTTTCTGGCATATCCAGCATTTGCATTTGCTTGGGGTTTTCCCCTTTGGACAGTATGCATTTGACCCTTTACTGGATGTGGTGGGGCCAGAATTTGTTCTTTTCTTAAAGTATCTCTTTTTAGGAGTATACCTTGTTGTAGAACTTTTTTGTATCCTAAATTTTTTCTGTTGAAATTTCTTAGGATATTTTCGTTACTTATGGGAGGTGGTTTTGCAACCATAAGCTCCTACATTTTTGTTTTGGTTTGAACAACATAATGTTTGTTTATTTGCCTTACTACTTTTCTTTTGTAGTTGTTGGGCTTCACAAAGATTTGCCAACATGTCTTGTACAAATCTATGTCTTCTTCCTAAAGTATCAATGTTTAGGAATATATCCATGGTTAATGTACCATGCTCTGGGTTGTTTTGCCAATATTTTGTAATGTAGTCTTTTTCTGCTACATGTGCAAATGGTTCTGGCAATTTTGCATAAAAGATAGACAGATAAGGTTTCTGATCTTCTTTTTTCAGTTTATAGAAGTAACTTGCAAACTCGCAGTAATACTTCTCATAAAAACAAATATTACAGATTTGTAACTTGTTTAATTTCTGAAGAGTTTCTAAACGTTTTCTTTGTTTAGTACTCTCATTGTAGGCTTCTAGGGTTGGATGTATTCCTAGAAATTCCTTTGATATCTTAGCCACTAATCCTTTCAAGATATTGGCTATCGATATTGGCTTCGGGAAGGTTGTCCCACCAAAGAGCTACATTACCCTGTAAAGCATGGGTAAAGAAGTTAAATGATGATTCTTGGTTCCAAGATTCATGCATATTTGCAGCATTGCTCATGCTTCTTTCCCAATCTTTAAGGACTTTTTCTCCATCCTTGGGGCAATCCAAGTTGAGGTAAAATCCAAAAGGGTTTATGCTATCTATGGTTTGGTGTCCCTTAGTAGCATTTGAAGGATCGACATTTGTGTATTTTGTCGAATACCTTTGTCCTCCTAGGGATATTTTGGAGTGGGAGAAACTTTCTCGTTCTTGCGGATGAACCCAGTACGGTTTTGGAAGTTATCTTGAAAGCAATCTTCCATGTGGGTATCTCGTACCCTTGAAGTTTTTGCTTCAAAATGGTCGCTACCACAAAGCATTCGAAATCTTTTACCAAGATCATCTGCCTTTTTGTCTTTAGCAAAGTAGTCTGTTTTCTTGGTATTTTCTTCTGCAACTTCATCAGATTCCTAGGCTTCTGTGTCACTGTCGTGTTGCTCTTGTTGTTTACTAGAAGAAGGTTTTTCTTCTTGAACATAATAAATCGATTGGCGACCGAAGGTATTATATTCTGCGTAAACTTCATCATCGGTGGAGGATGATGCTTTTGAAGCGATCCTAAAAGCAGGTGGAGCTGGATCCTTTCTTCTAGGTGCTATGCAAGGTGTTGCAAAGTACACTAGGTTTTTAAGCCATCCGGTGATGTCAGGAAGGCCTAATGGTAATGGAGTTTCCATATCCATTAAATAGAAAAACTCTATCATAGAACTAATTCTTGAAGCTTCCGTTGAACCTTTTTGATCAAATACCGTAGTAGAATTTCTCTACGGGTTAATCTCCACCATTCATTCAGATATGCTTGATAAGCTATATCGGTGTCATTTACTGGTGTGAGAGTTTCTCTAGCTTGCCAATTTTGGGCTTGCATTGACCGTACCAGACAAAGTTGATCTAGTAGTCTGGCTCTACTGATCATTTTACAAAACTAAAAGGTTTAGCTTTCTTTTGATTTTCTTGATCTTGCATCTAAGGTTGTAGATGCGATCAGAATCTCTTTCCCAAAAATAATAATACCATACCATTGCTGGGATTGTATTATCTTCTGGCTGAAGAGTATTTCTTTGGAGTAAAGCGAGGTCAAGACTTTCTCTTTTTAATTTTAAATGATCTAAAAGTTTCCTTTTATAGATCATTCTGGTGTCCAAGGTGTAAAAGGTGTTTTATACCTTGATGGACTTAGAGAACCTAGACATTCTTTTGAACCTAGATGTTCTTTTAATGCTAAGACTTCTGTCAAAATTTCTTGCATTTTATCTTTGTTTAAATTATCTAAACTTTGTTTAAGTTCTATTAACTCTTTGAAGAAAACAGGACTATTTCCATAGTCAATCTTTTCTAGAATATTTTCTAGGATGTTTTGACACTTTATTATTTCTCTATGTTTATGTTCATCATAGAGGAAATCTATTTTCTGTTGGAGTTTTTCAATAGTGTTTTCTAACCTATTAAGGGTCTTACCATAAGACTCTAAGGTTTGAATGGAATTGCTGACAATATCACTATTTCCTATAGGTGGACCTAAGGCTATGTATGGGTTATGTGCCATCATCTATGTGAAGAGGAACATAAGCATTGGACCTTGGATTTCCTATTCCTTCGAAACGGGAACTGTTTGAAGTTCTACTTGTTGAGGTAGAGGGTATGTCCTGTTCGAGGGAAAAACTGGATCTAGTGTTTGCGATCACTAGTTTTCCTTCTATCTCTTTTATGGTTTTTCGAGAGAGAGGAAGGTGTCTGGGTGCCAAAGGTTGAACTACCCATTTTGTTGGTCATGTTAACTCTCTAGGGTCGAGTTCTTCTATGGTCAAGTTTTCAGAATAACCAATGTTTTTGGCTAATTCTGTGAGTTTCTTTGAATCTTTAACTGGAACCTTTCCAGTGTTGATTCCTCGGGCTACTATGCATACAAGTATGCGCATAACTCTTCTTCCTGGTTGAATTCCATTTTTCGACCAGTTGTCTGTATAGATTTTTAGGAACAAGTTATCTTGTATGTGCTTGTCTTCTAAATCTATTTGTAGATTGGGCCATGTTGTAAATGATACTGGGCCTAATCCTAAGTTTGCTCTAACTCCTCCGAGTAGGGCTTTTTCAAAATTATTTTTCACAGAGTTATCTACTATAGCTGCTATGAAGGGTAAATTCTGATTGATTCGTATTAACCGGTCTAATCCTATACGAACTAGTCCATAATGGAGATATTTGAATCTTTTTAGCTTAGCTAAGTCAGATTCACTTAATAATCTGTAGCAGAAAGTACCTGAGTCGGTATCCTGTATTTCTACAGATAGTTCCTTCTGGAAGACGAAGGATTTCTTTTGGAATTCAATCCAATCTTTGTTATAGACTTCAGTTATCCGAGGGATACTGATTGTCCACTTTTGTCCATCTTGCATTAGATTAGGATGTTCATCGTATTCTCCCTGTATTTCATGATGTATATGAACACTGTTTTGGAGAGAAGTACATTCTATTCCTATTTGTTCAGACGTTTAGGAATTTTAGATGAGTTGAGGTCTCTTGTAATTTTTGGAACAAGATTTCAATCAATCGTTCCAGTTGCTACAAAGTGATGAAAGGAGAGATGTGTAGTTCTCTCAATTCTTCATTTTGAGTTAAGGCGCAGATGTCTCGTATAAGACGATCTCTATCTGTTCCATGATGAGTTTTTACAGAAGATATTTTGCAAATCACTTCCTGTAACTCCTTTTTGGATGGTTTATTATTAACCATCTTTATATTCGCTTCTCGGATTGGTGCTAAGATCCTAGAAGGATTTATTTCTTGATCCACATATCTTTGTAGATCTGTAAGGAAACGTACTGTTTCTTCAGTATTGCCTGTTTTAAGTACCTCAAGATGGGCATTAATTCTTCTCTTGAGTTTCTGTACTTGTTCATTAACGTCACTTTCTATTCCTACGCATAGGAAAGCAACGCTTTCTGGGGTGTATTTTTCCCAGCATCTTTTCATAAAGAAGCTGTGATGCATATCACCAACTAAATCCATTATATTATTTAATATTGGATTATTCTTGTCATGCCATCCATTTGTATGTCCAGTTTTCAACACGGAGTCGTAAGAAGGACCGTTGAGTTCCTTCTGACCTACCAGTTGCGATCTTTGATACATTAGTACATTTGTTCCTTACAAATGTTACTTGGGATGTGACCGGTATGGGTCGTAACTGTTTGGGAGTATGTATACCTAAACAGAAAGAATCAAAGTTAAGCTTTGACTTCTTTGACACATACAAAACCAAGTCTAATACTTGGCTCTGATACCATTTAAACAACGACGACGGGTTTACAAACGACAACGGGTCTACAGCAGACCCTGACGGCGGAATACTGATATCAAAGCACTATTGCTATGATATCGACACAAAGTCTCTAATAGACTTGAACACACAGCGGAAGACAACCTAGGGAAAAGGGCAGCGGAACTAGAATCCTAGGGACTTCTACCTGCCAGTCTCGAGCTACAGGCAGTGGACAAAACATCTACGGGCAGCAAAAAACATCGATGACTCTCACAATACTATTCCTACAATCATACTTCGTCAGTCTTATCATTTTACCATCACATCCTCTCCTGCTTCCTACACATGTCACCGTTATGTACTCGTTTGTGTCTATTTCATAGCTATCTAGTAGGCCCAACATGACTTCTGCTGCTACCTAGAACTTCTTCGGGGTTTGACCCTATTCCTGCCGACTTACCACCATGTGGGCAATTCCGTCGATGCGGTCCTCACGGTCTTCAGAGGGCCCCGAGCCGTTCCTATTAACCGTTGCGGCTCCATGGCTGCTTCAGTAGGGTAGAGCACATCTCCGTTTCGTTTTCTACCTCAGAGCGTAGTCGAATAATTCCAAGTCTCTAGCTTCTGTCCTATTTGGCACTATTTCGATACTATCTCTTTTTGACGAGTGGACAGTAAACTTGAATAGTAATCATGAATAGTAACCATGAATAGTAAAAATGAACAGTACTTTTGAACAGTAACTTTGGAACAGTAAAAATAAACACTGTGGAGATCATATATATAGATGCGGAACATGAACAGTAATAATAACTACTGTAAAAATCACAATATTACAAACATGCGGAAATAGAAAAACATTGTTCAAAACATAAAAACATAACTAAATACATACCCTTAAAAAAGGGAAATAGCCAAAGTGCTGAAGATGGGAAAACCAAGAATAATCCACTTCAGTCTTTATTCTTTTGATGGGATACTTCAGCTTTTCAACATCAAAATTTTAGTATTGGGTGTATTTGATAAACAAATCAAAATTTTCAGAGGTGGGTTTTATTAAAATTTATTTTTTAATTCTATGGAATTTAGTTGGTGTCTCGATCAATATATTGTCTTGATATGTTATTATTTGGTATTAGAATAAAAGTGATGGGGGGAGCTGCCAGAGCTAGGTGGTTCCGGTCCACCTGGGTTAAGTTCCGTCCACCCCTGGTCTACTAATGGGTTAGGTACTTGGCTTTCCGCACTTAACAAATCGGTCTGTTAGGGAGTGGAAAACCAAGTACTTAACCCAGACCACTAGCTTTGACACCCACCGTTCCCGTTCCCTACCGCTTCACCCGGGATTCGAACGTGGAACGTGGTGCCCAACTCTGATAGGAGCACCTACAAGATCTCGAGTAAGCTCATTCTTTAGAAAATAATGGACGGGAACTGAGAGAATTTGAATAAGAAGAATTGAGAAGAGGACTGTGAAGAAGAATTGACGTGATGAAGAAGATGAAAGCACATGGGAGGAAGAGCACAAGAAGAAAAAGAGATAAGTAGAAATATTATTCATCTATCAATGCCTCTAATCTTGATTAAAATGCATTAATAATAAAAATTCTGAATTCAAATTCAAACAACGAGTTAAAAAATTTCTCGTTAAACCAGGAAGAGATAAAATACAAATAAAAAAAATAAAAATAAATGAACTAAAAAAATTGGATAATCACCCAACCACAATGTGGTGGGTCTTGGTGGGGCCCTATGCCTTTGAGTATACACTCGGGTGATTGGCGGTATATCGGTGTCCCCACCGACTATCTTGGGGTGGGCGAATCTCGTCCATGTCGAGTATAAGTCCTGATGGCTCTGATAATACTTGAACAAATCTAGGTTCAACAGCTACGAAGTCTGTTGAGAAATCCCTGTCCTATCAGAATCTAGAAGCCCTCCGCCCAACGTACTTAGAAATATTGAATGTCACCGCTCCTGGTTACTTATTCATTTACAATAGTATCAATATAATCTTTTTGTGTCAGTGAGAGGGAAAGGACTGCAAGATTCATAGGGATTTCAAAGGAAGGAATAGATGTTGTATCGGTTGATGGGGTAGAGTCAGAAGGTGTAAGACAAAAGGATCATCGGGAATGTTTGAATGGCCCCTACATGCTATCAAATGTTTAATGTTAAAAGTGGAGCTAATTCTAGAATCAGGTGGCAAATTGACAAGATAAGCATTATAACCTACTATTTTCAACACCTTAAATGGTCCTACACTATGAGAGTCCAACTTTTGAGCGGGGCTTGAAGCAAGTTGCTCTGGTCGAATTTGAACCACGACAGAGTCACCTACATCAAATTGTTTATCATGTTTTCAAATATTGACATGAAGTTTGTATTGGGCATCACTTACTTGAAAACATTGATTAACTTCAACATGCAATTCCTGAACTCTACGTGCAAATGCAGTGGTAGACTCGGAAACCCTAGCATGGGATGATATAGGTATGAGATCTAAAGGATTTTGAGGTTGATACCCATGGACAAGTTGAAATGGACTCATATCTATTGATCTATTCACTGAGTTGTTATATGCAAATGGAGCACTTGAAGAATTAACTCCCAAGTTCGATGATGATCACCAACGAGGCATCGAAGTAGGTTCCTAAGCTTCAGTTACTGAGTTCAGTCTGGCCATCAGTCAATGGATGGTAGACAGTAGAAAATTTTAATCGTGTACCCATTAAATGCCATAGAGTTTTCCAAAAGTAGCTCGTGAAGAGAACAACCATGTCAGAAACTACGGTTTGAGGAAGACCATATAGATTGACAAGCTCGTTATAGAAAAGTCAAGTGACTTTAGATGCATAAAAGTTTGAGCACATGAGATAAAATGAACCATCTTGAAAAAATGATCCACCACAACAAAGATAGAGTCGTGTTTCCAAAAGGTATGGGGAAGACCTAAGACAAAGTTGATGGTGAGGTCTTGCCAAGGGCATGTAGGGATTGGTAGGGGGTGTAGAAGCCAGAGCTGTGTTTCTTATATTTGGTCAATTAACATGTCCTATACAGTCATACTAATTTGGTAATGCCCCTTTTCAAGCTAGTTTAGTAAAATCGACACTACACTTCCTCAATGGTCTTATTGCGCTCAAAATATCCCCCATCCTCTTGCATAGAGTTTTCAAATAAAATTTTTTTGCATTGACTTACGAGGAACACATAGCTTATCTACCCGAAATAAATAATTATCCTGGAGATGAAAGTAATTGAAGAGATGACATTGTCCTTCTCTCAACTTAGAATACACGCAGCCAAAGTCGGGGCACGAAGTGTAGTCATCGATGAACTTTTCAAAGCAAGTAACTTGAATACTTAATGTAGAGAACAATCTAATTCTGTACTTGAGGACATTTGGCACCTTATTCACACTCCATGATTGGTGCTTTAAGACGAAAGAGTAATCCTGCAAGTACTTGATCCATCATCCATGCCTATAGTTAAATTTCTTTTGAGAATTGAAACCAAGGAATGCTTGTCTGTCCACTTCTAGTCCTTTTCCTAGGAAAAATGCATCATTCACCAAACCTCTTGTGGACATACACTACAGAAAATGGTGTGGCTAAAAGAAAAAAATAGACACTCTCTTTAGGTTGCTTGTGCTCTATTTCATCAGATGCATGTGCCTCATTTCTACTGGCCCCATGCTATCCTCACACCTTGTTATCTTATTAATAGGTTACCTTCTTCAGTGTTTGGTAATTAGACACCATACTCTCATCTTTTTCCTAGTGATTAGTTGATCTCTCTTCCTTTGAGATTTTTTGGGTGTACTAGTTTTGTTCATGTTACTTCCCCCCATACTACTAAATTGGATCCTAGGGAAATTAAATGCATTTTTTGGGGTACTCTCGTACTCAGAAAGGGTATGTGTGTTACAAGTCGTCCCTTCGGAAAAAAATTTCTTCAAGTGATGTCACATTCTTTGAGGAGCAGCCCTTTCATCCATTCGCGGTGCCTCCACCTGGTGTTTCTACTGAAAATTAGTTTCCTAAACCTATTGTGCTAATTGATGACTCAGTAGCTCATGGTGTATTGATGTACCTGCCCCACCCCCTAAAGCATTGGTCGACACTATTAGGAAATAAACACCCTAATTCAAAACTAACGAGAACAATAATAATCACAGAAGAAGAAAAAGCAAGCACGAAGAACACAAGATTTATATAGGTTCGCCTCAAGGTGAGACTATGTCCTATCTTCCGTCACTGCAGTAATCCACTATGAAGATGAAATAGTTTACAAGAGAAATCGCACACAACTTTTTTTTTCCTACAACCTCCCTCAGCCACAACTGTTGATCTTTCTCCATGTGATAAACCTTAACAACGACGCCCCCAAATGTAAAGAGAAAATTAAGGCAACCAGATTACAAGTGTGAAATCCCCAAACTATCCTTAATGAAACATCAGTCAATATATCATGGATTCGCATACCGACTCTATGTAAGGAGTTAATTAGGCTCCACAACTTAACAAGCACTACACCTGTAGCGTCTCCAAACCCATATGAGGTAAGTTCTCCTTCTCCACCCCTTATTTTTGGTCCCCCATTTGATACCCAACCGGTTTCTCTTCTAAAAAATCTAGGGCGTGCACCCAACCTTTTACCTCTCACCCTATTGCTCATTTTTTTATCCACCCATAAGACTTATGTCCTAGCCCTTCCCCTGAAACTCAATTTATAGATTACTAAAACTACAATATTATACTTATGCCTCTAGAACTTTACCTAATTACATCAATGCCATACCTTATGAGAAGACTCTTTATTTACCATCTTACCATTACTATGTGGGCCTAGGGGCCTTTTCTTTGGTCTATGCACCTTGAGCCTATCTTCCACATCTCTTGGATGTGTGGGCCTTCCTTGGTCTTATGGGCTTGAGCCCATCTTCTAACACACTTGGATGTGTGGGCCTTTCGTGGTCGTTGGCTTGGACCCATCTTCCAACACTCCCCCTCAAGTTGGGGGTGAGAGAACATCATGAATGCCCAACTTGCAACAAATGGTGTATATGATCTTCTCGTATAAATTGGCAGTCCACCTTATCTTCCAGCATTCTCCCTTAAGCTGGTGGTCTCTTCCAAGAGGCCCAACTGGCATAATATAAGTGAGAGCAAAATAACTCCAAGTCGTAAGACATCGGTCTATACTCCAGTCAAATAATTTTTGCTAGATGTAGGACACAATCCTATTTCTGTAGGTAGTGGGTCTATACACATTGCTTAGAAGTGTAATAAAACTCCTCCATCAGCTTGCCCCTCCCGAAAGATAATATACTAGGGCCACCTTGGCTTTCATCATCATCAAAATAGCCAATGCTGATAAAAATCAACAATTGAGAAGTCCTTCTTGAATGATAATGTCTAGTCCAAATAAACACAATAGCAGCAACTAAAATGGGCCTGGGCCCAATGACATATACCAAATAATAAAAATTCTTGTAAAATGACCCATAAAATAATCAAATGCGAGTATCTGCACCAAATAATATGCTGTCAATACTTCAAAATAATAATCCAACTGAAGACAGAGGACCGAGTCGAGCTGACTCAAATATCTGAGCAATATAGCCGAGTCACAAAAAAATATGTATAGAACTCGGGACTTAGACCCATATAACTGAGGCAGAAAAAAAGAGGGCCAAGTCAGTTTGACCCGGACCCAAGTTGATCCGACTGAGATGAGTTGGTCCGAGTTGGACCGAGTTGATTCGGTCATGCTAGTGCTGCTCAACAATTGTTAGATGGGTCAAAACCGAGTTGGGTTGACTCTAGCGGGTCTGGTCCGAGACTCGGGCAGATCCAATCTAGATTAAATTTTTCCTAACTTTGGAAAATTAAATTTGGCAACAATGTCTTCATCTTCCCCATGGCGCCGAATAGAGCGGAATCAGAACCACCTCAATAAATCAATGGGCCAAAACTCGGAATAGATAGCAACACAGTACCGAAACACCATGAAAATCCATTCAATCCATTTCCAGCAAAGATACAAGCCAGATAAGTAAGGATGCCAACAAAGGATCAGTTGTTCCAGCCGTAGACTACTATCGTCGTGATACAATGATAATGGAAATTTTCCAGTTCGACGAAGATACGGGATTAATGGGCCACAAGAATGCTGGTTCTAGAAATAAACTCAATGCCATTCCATACTGGAATTGGAAATTTTTGTAATTAATAGCTGTAATATTTTTGAAGATAGTCAGCAGACAAAGTCAAGCAACGAAGGTGATGGCATACCAAAGATTACCAAGATTAAATAGTAGAGTCATCTTTTCTGACAACAGCAACGGGAGTCTTCCTGAAAATAAAATAGCTACAACAGATTTCTCATAAGAGGAGAAGCACCTTTCTCCTCTTGCACCATTGCCGAATCGTCATTCTCCGAAGTAGCAGTAGTAGATATGATTCTATCTTTGGAATCGCAGGAGACGAGCCGACAAAGAGTAATGTTCATGAAAGCAATTCTATCCGAAACATGGGATACCAGCTTGAATTCAGCACAACAGATAAAAAAAATCCATAGGATGAGATCGCGTAAGTGATGATACGATAAACCGAGCTGATTTTCAGGCAGAAATAGAACCGAAGAAAACACTCTGGCTGGCAATGTTTTGCTGTTATCGATTAGTTTCAGAAGAAACAATTAGAAGGAAGAATCCAACTTGAGCAAAAAAAAAAACCCTTCCAGAGATAAGTGAGATCCCATTGTGAGTCCAGTTCGGATCACAACAAATCACCATGGATCACCGTTGACGGGTAAGAATGTCGGGGAAGAGAGCAGTGTTGGCATTCTAGAATGTAAACAAAGGGTAAGGCAATCAACGACAAAACAACATGAAGCAGTTTATCGAGGTGATGATCAGGAAACAGTAGTTTAAAAATAAAAAAAATTGATTGACTCCCTTTGTAAGAGACAGAGATGCAAATGTAATTTTGTTGGCAACAAGCTTATGCAACTGTAGACAAAGATGACTCACTGCTGTTTGTAAGAAAACTCATAGAATCTTCAGAGTCTATCCTCTTATCTGTAGATGATATCTTCCTAAGTTCATTGCTGTGTTGACGAGGTAAATCCTCAACAAGTGTTGAAGTAAGAAGAAGATGTTGTAAACCAAAAAAAAAAAAAAACTCCTAGATCTCATTAGGCTCAACCAGAAAAAAAAATTGAAGAAAGAAAAATCCATGTGATAATATAAAGAAAGGAAAAAAATAAGGAAACACGTGGAGTGACGTGCCCAATATAAAAAACTGGGAATTCTAAAAACCATAGCTACAAGTTCTGAAAATCAATGCTTTGATATCATGTTGATTTTCAGGACTCCATGGATTTAGCTCATGGAGTAAAAAAAAGAGACACCCATTGAGAGAAAACAAGAGGAAGAAAAGGTTATGGACTTATGTCCTAACCCTTCCCCTGAAGATCAATTTATAGATTAATGAAACTATAATTATCAAAAGATAGGCTCAAGCCCACACGACCAAGGAAGGCCACCATATCTAAGAATATTATAAGATGGGCCACACGACCAAGGAAGGCCCACAAGATGGGCCGAAGCACATAAGTAGGACCCACCATGATTACCATGAGTTGACATCCTTATCACATAAGTTAGAAGATCAAGAAGGACTCACAAATGCATCTTTATCTTATGGTCACGTCCTAGATGAGTTTTAGTTTGAGTTATGTTTGTCTTTTATCTATATTGAGTTATTTAATTATGCTATGACTTATCTTTAAGTGTTAGAGTTTGGGTGTAATTGGGACAAAGATAGTTTTATTGTAATTGGACTCTACTGCCTTCTTTTATTATAAATAGAGGTTCATGTACTCTGGTTACAACAAGTCAATGAAGTATTTCTCTTTTCCATAAATTCAACAATAGTATTACACTTATGCCCATGGAACTTAACCTAATTACATATGTAGAAGTTAGGACCCCATGAGAATGACTCTAGGTTAACGTGGAAGAAGAAGGAGAGAAGAGAGAGAATAGGGAAAAAAGAGTAGGATGTTAGAGACGAGAGTTTGGATTAAGGGAAGGAGAGAATGCGTCAAAGGAGAAGAGAGGGTGGCGGAATGTTTTCTCAAAGAGAGAAGAAGGCTTGGATGTCTTACCTCTTAGCCAATGTTCTTATTTATAGTGTTACAAAGCCCTTAGGGTCACAACTCAATAGATTAAAAGACATACTAAGATAATGTATTTACATCTTCATGCCATCCTTATGGAACATACCATAAATAACCACTTTACCACTCCTTTGACGTGTGGACTTCTAGCGTTGAGCTTGTGGGCTTGAGCCTATCTTCCGACACTCTCCCCTCAAGCAGGAGGAGAAAATACATCATAAATACCCAGCTTGCCACCTATATAAGATAGAATTTTGGATGTAACCGGTTTGGTGAGGATATTAGCCAATTGCTCTTGAGATGAAACATACTTAAGAGAAATTATTCCTGTTTGAAACTTTTCCTGTATAAAATGACAATCCACTTCAATATGTTTAGTTCTTTCATGGAAGACTAGATTTGACGTAATGTGAAGAGTTGCTTGATTATGACAATGTAGTCCCATAGAGCCTCCTTTATAAAATCCCAATTCTGTAAGAAGAGTCTTTATCCATAAAAGTTCACTTACAATGTGGGCCATAACTTGGTATTCTGCTTCAACACTAGATCTTGCAACCACGTTTTTCTTTTTGCTTTTTCATGTGACCAAGTTCCCCCCAACAAGGGTAAAATACCCAGACGTAGATTATTTATCATCGGGTGATCCAACCCAATCTGCATATGAAAAGCCTTCTATATTGAAGTGACCATGTTTTTTGTACAACAATCCTCTTTCTGGAGCACCTTTTAAGTATCGTAGTATTCTCTCCAACGCTTGCCAATGAGTAATTTGTGGTTTGTGCATGAATTGACTTACCACGCTCACAACATATGATATATCTAACTTGGTTACCGTGAGATAGATCAATTTTCCCACAAGTCTTTGATATTTGCCAGTGTCAACATCTTCTCTAGTTGTGGCACACAATTTTTCATTCGCATCCATAGGTGTATCAGCTAGTCTACAACCCTTCATACCTGTTTCTTCAAGAAGATCCAAGACATATTTTCTTCGAGACAATACTATTCCATGGTTTGACTAAAGTACTTCTATACCAAGAAAATATTTGAGCTTACCCAAATCTTTAGTCTTGAACTCTTGACATATCATATTCTTCACTTCTTGTATACTATGAGCATCATTCCCAGTCAAGATAATATCATCAACAAACACGACCAATAATATCTTCCCTTTGATAGTATCTTTAACATATACTGAGTGATCAACCAAGCACCTATGAAAGCCAATTGTAGAAGCGCTTGACTAAATTTATCAAACCAGGCCTGAGGGGACTGTTTAAACCCATATAAAGATTTCTTTAACCGGCATACGTACTCCCCCTCAACCACATATCCTGGTGGTTGGACCATATAAATTTCTTTGTATATATCACCATTTAAAAATGCATTTTTGACATCGAGCTGATATACTGGCCAGGATGAGTTAGCAACAATAGAAAGGATGATATGTACCAAGTTTAGTTTTGCAACTAGAGAGAAAGTCTCTTCATAATCTATCCCATAGCACTGAGTATAAATTTTTGCAACTAGGCGTGCTTTAAGGCGAGTAACCGACCCATCTAGGTTTGTTTCACTGAAAAAACCCAACTGCAACCAACCAATCTTTTCCATTTTGGGAGCTATGCCAATGTCCATGTTTGATTTTCATATAATGCATGTATTTCTTCATCCATACCCGGCCTCCATCCTTGATGCTTCAGAGCCTCCTAATAGGATTGTGGTATGGAAACAGATGAAAGAGAAGCAAGAAACTGAACACACTCAGAAGATAAGCGATGAGAAGACATAAAATTGGCAATTGGATGAGACGTAGTACAAGAACGGGTTTCCTTTTATAACGCAATAGGCCGAGTATCAAATTTATGCCCAAACATAGGAGAAGGAGAAAGGCTTACCTTAGGTGGATCAGACAACTCCACAGGTGAGGGGACAACCAGTGCTTTAGGGGGTTGAGTAATATCTTCATTAAATGGCACAAGCGGGCATGGAGTGGTTGGAGAAATGTAAACCTTGGAGGAGCCTCATGTGAGGAGTAGAAGGAAGTGTCTTCAAAGAAAGTCACATCCTGAGATATCATCAACCTTTGAAGTGTAAGGGTATAACAAACATATCGTTTTTGAGTTCAAGAATACCCCAAAAAAAATACACCTCAGACACCGAGGATCAAGTTTACTTTTATGTGGTGAAGTATCTTGAACAAAACATGTGCAACCAAATACTTTAAGAGGAAGAGAAAATAGATCTTCATCATGAAACAAAACAAAATACGGAGTTTGATTTCTAAGTATTGATGAAGGTAACCTATTGATGAGAAAACATGTTGTAAGAATAGCATGAGGCCAATAAAAGTAGGGTACCTTCATGGAGTAGATGAGGCCCCGAGCAACTTCAATGAGGTGACGATTCTTTCTTCCAGCAACACCATTTTTTTGAGCGGTATAGGCACATGATGTTTGATGAAGAAGCCCATTACCCTCACAAAACGATTTAAACTCATTAGAAAAATATTCCTTAGCATTATCGAAGGATTTGAATTTTTTTCCAAATTGCGTTAGAACCATTGCATGAAATTTTTTTAAAATAGAAATAATTTCTTATCGGTCTTTAAACAAAAAAAACCAAGTCACTCTAGTAAAATAGTCCACAAAAGTAATAAAATATTGAGCCTGAGAAATGTTAGAGACCTTTAAATGGCCCTATACATCAGAATATATTAATGCAAACGAAGCAGTACTAGTAGTTGTAAGACGATGAGAATATGTACTCCTAACATGCTTACTTAATTGACATACCTCACAATTGAAATTAAACAAAGATTTAAGAGATGGAACTAAAAAATGAAGTGACGAGGTAGATGGATGACCAAGCCGGTTGTGCCACAGTTGGGCCTCGAATGTAGTGGATGAAATTGTAACTACTGGTGGAAGAGTAAAATAGTATAAACCCCCTTTTCCATAGCCGCCACCAATCATCTATTTCGTAGTTAGATCCTGAAATATATACAAAGATGGTGAGAAGGTGACAAAAAAATTCAATTGTTTGGGAACCATTAGCAATAGTGACAAATTTATAAGGAAGACATGAAGACAATGAATGAAGCATGTGTTTGTTACCTGATAAGTGTTCAGAAGCCCTAGAGTCAATGATCCAAGAGGAAGGGGTTGAAGTGGAAGAAAGCATACCTGAGGCAATGGTGGTGGCAACAGTAGGGCTTGGTAGAGTAGAGGACTGATCCAATAAGGATTTCAACTTTTGAATTGCAGCATAGTCTTTGCAGAAATAGTCACATTCCCGGAATGAGAATCAGTAGTATCCTCATTTTTCTCAACATTAACTGAGGCTGGATTGGCTGTTGCCCAATTAGGCTTCCCATGGAGTTTCCAGCTTGAATCCACAAGGTGGTTCTGACCACCACAGTAAGTGCACAATCGAGGCTTAGTGTGGGAATGGGTCGGACCCGTTCGATCACCTCTATTGCTATCTCCTCTTGTATTTCTGCCACGTCCTCAAAATGAGGATGATGACCCTGATTACCAAAGAACATAGCCGATGGAGCATCAATCGGAGATGGATCAGGAATCCATAACAACATAGGACTGATGTCATCAAAAGAGGGAAGGGCAGTGGAACTAAGAAGCTGAGTCTTAGCCACCTCTGGATACGGCTTAATATTGTTAAGGCAAATAGCCGTTGCCAGGGCCTTGTGTTGTTTTTCTTGAACAACAATGCCGGTAGAGTATAGTTGAGAAATTTTTCATTCTTAGAGAAGGCCACGAAATCGGGCCATAAACCCATGAATATTATATCCTTGTTTGGTAGCCAGCATACTTTGGAAAACATCATATACACTTTGCAAGGAGGCGGTAATGGAATAGAGTTTAGCACATGTGTCCCAAATATCCTTGGAAGTTTCCAAGTGGACCACATTGTTAGCGACATGCTTTTCCATGCTGTTAATAACCAAATTGATAACCATGTTATCGGTTATAACATGACTGAGAAGGTCACGAGTAATGGGAACCCTCCGTACCGATGTAATTTGAAGGGGCTCAATTAACAATTACACGATGTAATTTGAAGCACCCGTAGACCAAATTAGCCACAAAAAATAAGTAGAAAATATTGTAACGAAAATAAGCACCAAATCATGGAAAAATCGGTGTTTTTGTCAAGTGATAACAAGAACCAGCTACTACTCAACTTCTCATATATTTATACAAAAAATTGCTGAAGTTCAAATACAAAAATAATAGGCATAAGTGAGTGCTGGAATTTCATCAAACATA
The DNA here is from genome assembly GCF_029961685.1 of Aristolochia californica. Taxonomy (NCBI): domain Eukaryota; kingdom Viridiplantae; phylum Streptophyta; class Magnoliopsida; order Piperales; family Aristolochiaceae; genus Aristolochia; species Aristolochia californica. The sequence continues at coordinate 27,705,401 of NW_027181771.1, forward strand.
TAAAGGTCATCTAACAACATAACACACTCAAGTGAATAATGTTTGATTATAGAATTGACAAAAACATATGCTAGAATCCCATATCAATAATGTTTGATTCCCGTTACATAAGGTAACTGAATCCAAATAACCAACAAAAAAAACAACCTTTGATCAATCATGTAATATTTCTACAAGATGATCAAGACTTATAATTTTGTTTCTTCTTCACTTTAGGGTGAAGGGTATACTTATAATTTATGTACTCTTGACATGTATAAATAAAGACTAAGGGGGAGGGTTTGGATAAGTCCACAACCCTAATTCTCCCTCAACATGCTCACTTTCTTCTCTTCTCCTCTTGCTCGTCATGTTTCCTCTTTTCTTCTCTTCTTTTCATCTTTTTCCTTCTTTCTTTCATCGAAAATTGCAACATATGGAGTCCTAAAAATTAACATGTTGAAAATAGTAGTAGAATAAGGTCATAATGGCTATAGAAAGCACAACATGAAGAAAAAGATTAATCAAAAGTGGAGTTATCTGCATTGTTGGGTTGACTTTAAGCTCTATGTGCCCATAGAACTGACTCAAGAGCCATGATAGCCAAACAAATAGCCAAACACTCACTCATGTCCTAATGCAAGAAGCAACATCAAAATGGTAAAAGCTATGACTCTTCAATAGGCTTGATTCATCCAGAAACAATGGCAAACAAGCCATTCAGTAGAAGAACAAAACTGATTCAGGTGCCTTGGAGGGAGGGTAGATTTTGTTGAAAGTTTTTCGAGGTAAGTAGGTTGCAGGAATTAGGTTTTCAAGGGTTTTTTGTTTTTTGTTTTTTTTTGTTTGGCCCATTAGCACGAGCTAACTCTCTTTCTTAGTGACAAATCAGATACACCCGTTATATAAAACAGTAATAGATTAGTATGAGATAAGTGAAATATCTTGTAATGTTTAGTGCAAACACCACTAGTCAGGCCAAATTTAAAATTCTAATGTGACTTTATAAAATAAATTTAAATATATAATGTAATGTGGATAGATCAAGTGATAAAGTAATGTCGATAGGCTGCCAAATACATATTAAACCTTGATATTATGGGGACTCTCAGTGTTACCCAAAGATACCATCAATTAGAATTAATTTTAATATTAATTTACACTGGAGAACCCACATTTATTGCACAAATTTATCTAGGTCAGGTCCCGATACAAATGTACACATCTAACATTGTTTTACTGACAAGAAGTTCTTTCATTACATTACGTGCCCTACCCTTATTATATCCTTTTTGAAAGAGAAAAAGTGTTTTCCATGGGTAGCAAAAAGAAAAAGAAAAGAAAACTCTTTCCAATGGATTGAAAAAAGTCTTTTCCATCAGACTAATCTAGTTTGGATTTATTCCAAAAAATGTGCCTTTACAACAAAAAATTTAACATAAAAAATAATTAATGACCATGACATAAAGTGGCATGGCTTACCTTGACCTTTGTTATTCAATGAATTCATATATTCTCATAAATATAAAAAAATATATAAACATTACAAGAAAAATGATTTCTGCAAACAAATATTTCTACTAGCAAACTTCAATTCATTGATTGAAATACTTCTTTGAGTGTATTGCAAAAGTCGTTGAGAAAAATGATACCTTTCCTAGAGAATTATAAATTCATTACCACGGATGACTTTCTTTCAACGAAATTAAAATTGTGCTAGGAGAAGTAATTCCAAAGAAAATTTTCCACTCACGGGGAATAGTTTTCCCGGTGAAAATTTTAATTCGTGGGAGAAAAGACACTTTTCTAATATAAAACTGGGGGAAATTTGTGGGAAAATGGTTTTTATCAAACCATGGTTATTGTCCTATGTGATTATTATGGTAAGATCACCAACAATTATTCATTAACCGATGACTATTAGTCAATACAGCTGATTTTTTTCCTCATAATCGTAGGTTTTGGAGTATTTCTACTAGTGTGATAAATTTATGTATAAATTACGATTCTTTGATGAAAAGAAATCATGATTCTCCCTCAACGTGTTCACTTTCTTCTCTTCTCCTCTTGGTCGTCATTTTTCCTCTTTTCTTCTCTTCTTTTCTTCTTTTTCCTCCTTTATTTCATCGAAAATTGCAACATATGGAGTCCTAAAAATTAACATGATGAAATAGTAGTAGAATAAGGTCTTAATGGCTATAGAAAGTACAACAAAAAGAAAAAGATTAATCAAAAGTGAAGTTACCTGCATTGCTGGGTTGACTTTAAGCTCTATGTGCCATAGAACTGACTCAAGAGCCATGATAGCCAAACAAATAGCCAAACACTCACTCATGTCCTAATGCAAGAAGCTACATCATAATGGTAAAAGCTATGACTCTTCAATAGGCTTGATTCATCCAGAAACAATAGCAAACAAGCCATTCGGGAGAAGAAAAAACTGATTCAGGTTTCTCGGAGGGAGGGTAGATTTTGTTGAAAGTTTTTCAAGGTAAGTAGGTTGCAGGAATTAGGTTTTCAAGGGTTTTTTTTTTGTTTTGGCCAATTAGCACGAGCTAACTCTCTTTCTTAGTGACAAATCAGATACAACCTTTATATAAAACACTAATAGATTAGTATGAGATAAGTGAAATATCTTGTAATGTTTAGTGCAACCACCACAACGATACAGGTAACATTGATGAAGACATTATCCAGCCCAAATTTAAATTCTAATGTGACTTTATAAAATAAATTTAAATATATAATGTAATGTTGATAGATCAAGTGATAAAGTAATGTCGATAGGCTGCCAAATACATCCTAAACCTCGAATACATGGGGACTCTCGGTGTTACCCAAAGATACCACCAATCAGAATTAATGTTAATATTAATTTACACTGGAGAACCCACATTTATTGCACAAATTTATCTAGGTCAGGTCCCGATACAAATGTACATATCTAACATTGTTTTACTGACAAGAAGTTCTTTCATTACATTACATGCCCTACCCTTATTATATCCTTTTTGAAAGAGTAAAAGTGTTTCCCATGGGTAGAAAAAAAAAAAAAAAATTCTTTCCAATGGGTTGAAAAAAGTCTTTTCCATCAGACTAATCTAGTTTGGATTGATTCCAAAAAATGTGCCATTACAACTCAAAATCTAACATAAAAAATAATTAATGACCATGATATAAAGTGGCATGTCTTACCTAGACCTTTGTTATTCAACGGATTCATATATTCTCATAAATATATAAAAATAAATAAACATTACAAGAAAAGTGATTTATGCTAGAAAACTTCAATTCATTGACTGAAATACTTCTCTGAGCGTATCGCAAAAGTCGTTGAGAAAAATGTTACCTTTCCTAGAGAATTATAAATGCATTACCACAGATGACATTCTTTCAACGAATTTAAAATTATGCTAGGAGAAGTAATTCCCAAGAAAATTTTCCGCTCAAAGGGAATAGTTTTCCCGGTGAAAACTTTAATTCATGGGGAGAAAAGACACTTTTATATTATGAAACTGGGGAAATTTGTGGGAAAATGGTTTTTATCAAACCATGACTATTTTCCCATACCACGATGATTTTTCGAAACTGTGATTATTATGGTAGTATCACCGACAATTATTCATTAACCGTTAACTATTGGTCAATACATCCAATGGTTTTCGTCATAATTCGTAGGTTTTGGAGTATTTCTACTAGTGTGATAAATTTGTGTATAAATTACGATTCTTTGATGAAAAGATGTAAAATCACGATTCTTACATAAAAATGCCTCGACATAAAATGCAATAAATATACAAAGCAATTGGTTGCTTCAATAAGAAGCAATTTTTTTTTTTTAATTTTTGCAGATTTTAGCTCCTAACCGGTGACTTTTCAGTGCCAGAAGTAGCTAATAGTCATCAGCTCGAATGCAGTAAAAGTCAAGATAAGAGTTAATTTGCCACTTATTTAAAGGCACTGTTGGCTGCTCGTCGAAATCTGAATTTTATATCTTTTAGCCCAAGTTAAAGCTACAGAGGATTGGCTATTGAAACCAACCGGTAGGTCACTAAAGCAGAGGTTCGTCTTCCGTAATTTAGAAAATTATTAGCCCTTGTAAAAACAATTGAAGAAACAAGCTTGGAGACTTGCCAAAGCTTCATTGTCCATGAAATATTTCGACCATATTTGTTAAAAAGTTCCTCTCCCAGAGTGATAATTGCTTCGAGTGTAGGCGTTTGTGAAACACTTTCTTTGAAACACTTCTTTGCTTTTGAACAAAGAAAATCAGAAACACAGGAGCTGGAATGAAGAAACGATTCATCTTTTATTAACATAAGAGACGTAAGAAAAAATTGAGTTACATTCATCATCAAATATGACGTAAAGATTACTCTCTTCCAGAATGTTATGCACAGCCGCAGCACGTTTAGTAATTCCTCGTCAGCAACTTCTCCTCTTCTCTTCTCTTCTAACCGAACAAGGGCCATAAAACAAGCTAGCAGAACTGCAAATCAAGAAATAAGTTAAAAATCAATCCAATTACTACTGTCTCTCAACCTTTCAACACTTGGGAAGATCGGCAGGAGGAGGTGGCAGTTTCTGGTTCGGCAGTTCTCCGTCCAAAACCAGCCATGCCATCTTCAAGCCCCAGCTGGTGTGAACCTCCAGATGACAATGCATGAACCATACACCTGTAGTCATTCCAGCAAAGCTTTAATAGAGTTATGTCATACTTCCTTGAAGACACCACACCCATGAAGAAGATCGGTCGCTTGTTAATACTAACCTGGATTGTCTGCTCGGAAGCGAATAGCTAGCCAACCGCCCGAAGGAATTCCAACAGTGTTCCGTTCAACAGGGTCGACGAGATTGTACTTGGAAGGGTCCTTCCTAGGGTCGAAGTTTCCGAAGCCTTGCCCCACTACGAAGAAATTGAAACCGTGGAGATGGAGAGGATGGCTCTCAGCACCCAGAATACTGGTGTCTTGAAGCACCAACTCAACGCTTGTGTTGAAAGAAAGCACCACCACTTTAGTGCCATTGTTGACCATGGTGTTGTTGGGTGGTGTACCTGTGTAGTTGAAGGGAGTCGTTGGGTCCTTAGGGAAGTCTGTCTTGTACACTCCGAAAGATTGGCCAAAGAAATGAGATTGCAGGAGTGCAGTTGTTGGTTGGACGAACGAGATGTTGTTGATAGAAGCTGCAAATTTGGTGCCATTGGGTCCTTGACAGGTCTGGTTTTTAGGGCAAGGATCTGTGCCTAGGCCGATGGTGAAGAAGAACTTCTTGTCAACTGTCTGGGGCACGTTGGCCGGGAACTGGGCATTGGCTAGGCTACGAAACTTTCTGCTAAAGTTGGCAGCAAAGGTAGTATCGTTAAGAGCCGGTAGTGTAGGTTTGAAGAGGGGAAGTTTCTTCATCCTAACGCCCACAGAAGAGTGAGGGTGCTTATATTCGAGCAGTCCGGCGGTCGTTGAATTATCAAAGGTGCCTTGTCCAGTCACATAGGGTTTGGCAGCCATTAGAAAGGTAGCATTTGGGTACTCCGACTTTGTATTTAGGAGCACATTGGTGGTTTGACCAGGAGTTAAGAGGAGGGTCTCCGTCTCAAATGGCTTCACATAAACTGCGTCAGCTTCTACAACTGTAAGGCTATGGTTTGCGATGCTAAAGAAGAGCTCGTCGTTGAGTGCAGCATTGATGAAGCGAAGAAGATAAGTTTTTCCTGGCTCGACACTGAGCTTGAAAGTATCTGGATGCAGAAGCCAACAAAAGGAAACACAGTCATTATTATGGTGGAAAACACAAGAAAACATTTTCCGAGAACATGAGTTGCCATTGCAGCAGTTAGGAAACCTAACCTTTAGCTGAGCAGTTGTAGGTAGGCCCAGGAAGTCCATTGATTGTGTAAGCTTCAGAGACATTAGGACCTCCACCTGTCTGGAGAGCCTGCTTGATTATAGCTTCAGTGTCCGCCTTGAACCATTCTCCTGAAAGTAATCCAATTTGGGTAGCACAATTGATTAACCGGTTCATATTTCCTGCCATCTACATTTAAATGTAGTTTTCCTTACCAAAGATGATGGGAATCTCCTTGTGTGGCTTAGTAAACGGGTAAGGAACACCGCGCGCAGGAAGAATGAGAATGGGGCCATAGATGGTGGAACGGAGCCACGAGATGTGGGCATGCCAAAAGAGAGTTCCTCTTTGGCCCGTAACAGTGAAGTTGTAGACATAGGTTTGACCAGTTTGTATAGGGCATTGCGTTATATAAGCAGGGCCATCTGCCCATCCAGTTTGAAGTTGCCGTATCCCATGCCTGTCATAAAAACTCAACTCAGAAGCTTAGACAGGATTGGAAAGAAAAACTAACGATGGAGGAGATTGAAAAGGTTAAAAGAGTTTCATACCAATGGATGGACATATTGCTCTGAATATGGTTTACCACCTTAATAACCACATTATCTCCCTCCCTAGCTACGATTTTAGGTCCCGGGAACTGGCCATTAATGGTGGGTATCGTCTTGGTACGGCACAGGCGTGTCACATTCTGCAGTTGAATCTGCACAGAACGAAAGTGAACGAATTCAGCACAACACTATCCGTAGAGCTACATTAGCAAAAGGAATTGCCTCCTTCAGAAACAAAAATTCGATTACGTTGAACTTGTAATGTCGCGTAATGCCTGCTTCAGCACACAGAAGGTCCGACAACAGGCACAAACTAGTAAGAGCAAGCAGAAGAATGCCGCCCATTTCTTCCTTCTCTACTTTGTTGAACAAAGAGAAGAACTAATGGGTGGCAACGAAGCTCTCCCCTGTGTGTAATGTTTATATAGAAAAGAGGGTCGAGTTGGTCGAACGGATGTTTGATTAAAAAACTGATGAGGGGTTTTTGTGTTCGTGAGGTTGTTGGTCATGTGTTAACTGTAGAGTGCTATTAAAGTCAAATATTTTATTTTTCTGCTCCAGCCTCCTTTTCTGATTTCTTGAGGTAATCCTTGAACCAAAAATGATTTTTTTTTCGGTTACCAAGTTATCATCTCGCAAGATCGCAGGATGAATAGGACTTGGAACTGGTTGATCGTCCTACTACTCTTACTCTACTCTAAAAAATGTATAATTTACATTTCCTGTTAAGACGAAGGAACCAACGGGCAACTACTTCCTCCATCTACCAGCCGAAAAAATGCTTTTTTTCGGCAATTCCAACCCATGATGTAACTGCAGAAGACGTTTACATCTCACAGTACATGTCCACAATTTTACTTCAGTTCGGTTCCAACAATCTGGTGGTTGTTAGTTAACTAATTTCTTAAATTAACTAATTTTTAAAATTAATTTTAAAAATACCTAGCTTTGACCAGTCAACTACCAACTTGTAAGTCCAACTTGCCTTGTCATATTTGACCGCCTATGTGGTGCCACATCATCACTCGAAGGAACTAATGCCATGTCATTTTACACATCATCAGCCATATAGTCTGGCACGTAAACTCGCCTTTTTTCCCCTTTCATTATTGATTTAAGTTCATTTTTAATTTACCGTGAGATAGATCAATTTTCCCACAAGTCTTTGATATTTGCAAGTGTCAACTTCTTCTCCAGTTGTGGCACACAATTTTTCATTCGCATCCATAGGTGTTTCAATTGGTCTACAACTGATGCAGGCGGGAATATCTGATGTGGGTACATATTCGGATTTTTAATCGGATCTTGTGTAAATAGTCAGATCCTTAATCAGATCTTTATTCGTAGTCGGTCTTTAGTCGGATCCTTATTCGGATCTTTTGTATTGAACCCGGGTTGGACCATAATTTTTAGGGTTAGGGTTTGTTTTATTTTGAGTTGTAGCCCGGGCTTGTTAGGGGCGTTGAGTTTGTTTAAAACGCTGTTTAGGGCTTAGGGATGGAGGTTGTTGAATATTGAAGTTGTAAATTTATTTAGAGAGGTTTTCTCTACGATTTCAAAGCGGATTTCTTGCGTTCCTTCCTTGATTCTCAGCTTGATTTGCATATAGGATGATCGCTATCCTGTCTTGCGTCAGTTGGTATCAAAGCTTCAGGCTAGGGAAGAAGCTAGGTCTCGCCAGAGACGCTGCAACGAGCAGTTAAATGATCGACGAAGACAACGTCGTCGCCGTTGAGCTACCGCTCAACGTTGCTGTCGGAAAAACTCAGGATTCGATCGAGCAGTTACAAAAATAGAGTATTGACTCTGGATTTGCTGGAAGATAGGGGTTTGGCAGGGAAAGGGTTCGGTATTGACGTCATCACCGCCGAAACAGTCGTGCGGCGTTGTCGTTGCCGGCGCCGTAGTCGGATCTGCCATCAACAGAGCTGGACGAACAGATAAGGTTCGAAACTTACCAAAAAAAGAGGACTGAAATAGGGGTTTCGTCCGAGACGTCAACGCCGGGAAAGGGTTAGCATCGCCGGGGACGACAGCCGGAGAGGGCTGCCGGAGCGTCGCGATTTTGGGACAGAGGGCTCCAAAATCCTGAGTTCATAAAAATTGTTCTTTTTGAGCTCTGAAATCCCGATTTCTGGAGGATCATCAACGTCGAGGTATTTTGCATTTGGGGGAAAACCCTAACTTATTTTATTTTATTTTATTTTATTTTATTAAAAAAGAATGAAAAAAAAATCGCCAATTTCAATGGCTGGTGGTTATGGTCGTAGCCATCATGTTCAGGTGGAGATACTTGAAGATTTGTAGAGGCAAGTAGCAGAGTTGGTGATACTTGAAGATTTGCAGAGGCAAGTCACGAGTTAACCCAATGTCTAACGATGCAGGATTTCGGTTCTCGTGAGATGGAAGATCACGATTCCAATGTCAGGTTCGAAAACCCATATCCCCATCCTGCTCGATACGGGAAGCACCGTGGGATTGACCTGTAGACCTCGGTTTTAAAGTAACGCTACCCGAGTTTTTTGGTACATTACAGGCCGGAGGATTCATCGACTGGTTACCTGCCAATGAGGATCTTGGTGACCCTATGTATGATGCTAATGATGTTGAGGAAGACATGATCGATGAGATTGAGGAGTTTGGTGACCCTGTGTATGATGATGATGATGATGATGTTGAGGAAGATGTGGTTGATGAGATTGAGTTTGGTAACTTTGTGTATGATGATGATGATGAAGGAGATATGTTGTGTGGTGATGGCCATCCGACTCTGGTTGTTCGTCAGAGTCTGGTGCCTCTCCAGGGGGCTTCAGGGGATGATTGGCTGCAGACCAATCTTTTCCACACGACCTGCACAGTTGCAGATACAGTCTACAATAAGCTCATTGACAGTGGTATTTGTGCAAATGTGTTGTCCAACAAGCCTGTCCAGCAATTGCAGTTGACGACAGATCGGCATCCCCAACCATACAACTTGTCGTGGCTGACTCACGGCAGTGAGGTATCGGTAGATAGGCGTTTCCTCGTCTCTTTTTCCATGGGCCGGAAATATTTTGATCATGCTTGGTGTGACATTGCCTCTATGGATGCGTCCTTGTCTTCTGGGTTCTGCTGAAGCTATTATGAACTCGAGGGCGATTTCTTTCCAACCCGAGGAGATTGATGTAGGCGGGAATATCTGATGCGGGTACATATTCAGATATTTAATCGGATCCGTAGTAAATAAGCGAATCCTTAATCGTATCTTTAGTTGAAGTCAGATCCTTAGTCGAATCTTTTGTATAAAACTTGGGTTGGACCATAATTTTTAGGGTTAGGGTTTGTTTTATTTTGAGCTGCAACTCGAGCTTGTCGGGGGCGTTGAGTTTAGGGATGGAGGTTGTTGAATATTAAAATTGTAAATCGTTTTGGAGAAGTTTTCTCTACGATTTCAAGGCGGATGTCTTGCGTTCCTCCCGTGATTATCAACTTGATTTGTGTACAGGATAATCGCGATCTTGTCCTGCGTCAACAACCCTTCATACCTGTTTCTTCAAGAAGATCCAAGACGTATTTTCTTTGAGACAATACTATTCCATGGTTTGACTAAAGGACTTCTATACCAAGAAAATATTTAAACTTACCCAAATCTTTAGTCTTGAACTCTTGACATATCATATTCTTCACTTCTTGTATACTATGAGCATCATTCCCAGTGAAGATAATATCATCAACATACACGACCAATAATATCTTCCCTTTGATAGTATCTTTAACATATACTGAGTGATCAACCAAGCACATATGAAAGCCAAATCGTAGAAGCGCATGACTGAATTTATCAAACCAGGTCCGAGGGGACTGTTTAAGCCCATATAAAGATTTATTTAACTGGAATACGAACTCCCCCTCAACCACATATCCTGGTGGTTGGACCATATAAATTTCTTTGTGTATATCGCCATTTAAAAATGCTTTTTTGACATCGAGCCGATATACTGGCCAGGATGAGTTAGCAACAATAAAGAGGATGATACGTACCGAGTTTAGTTTTACAACTAGAGAGAAAGTCTCTTCATAATCTATCCCATAGCACTGAGTATTACCTTTTGCAACCAGGCATGCTTTAAGGCGAGCAATCGACTCTTCTGGATTGTGGTTCACCGAAAAAACCCATCTGCAACCAACCGGTCTTTTCCCTTTTGGGAGCGATGCCAATGTCGATGTTTGATATTCATATAATCCATGCATTTCTTCATCCATAGCCGGCTTCCATCATTGATGCTTCAGGGCCTCCTAATAGGATTATGGGATGGAAACACATGAAAGAGAAGCAAGAAATTGAACATACTCAGAAGATAAGCGATGAGAAGACATAACATTGGCAATTGGATGAGACATAGTACAAGAACGGGTTTCCTTTCTTAACGCAAATTGATCGAGTATCAAATTTAGGCCCAAACATAAGAGGAGGAGAAAGACTTACCTCAGGTGGATCAGACAACTTCACATGTGAGGGGACGACCAGTGCTTTAGGGGGGTGAGTAATATCTTCATTAAATGGCACAATCAGGCATGGAGTGGTAGGAGGAAATGTAAACCCTGGAGGAGCCTCATGTGAGGAGTAGAAGAAAGTGTCTTCAAAGAAAGTCACATCCCGTGATACCATCAACCTCCGAAGTGTAGGAGTATAACAAATATATCCTTTCAGAGTTCAAGAATACCCCAAAAAAAATACACCTCAGAGACCGCGGATCAAGTTTACTTTTATGCGGTGAAGTATCATGAACAAAACATGTGCAACCAAATACTTTAAGAGGAAAATAAAATGGATCTTCTCCATGAAACAAAACAAAATATGGAGTTTGATTTCTAAGTATCGATGAAGGTAACCTATTGATGAGAAAACATGTTGTAAGAATAGCATGAGGCCAATAAAAGTAGGGTACCTTGATGGACTAGAGGAGGCCCCGAGCAACTTCAATGAGGTGAAGATTCTTTCTTTCAGCAACACCATTTTGTTGAGGGGTATAGACACATGATGTTTGATGAAGAAACCCATTACCCTCACAAAACGATTTAAACTCATTAAAAAAATATTTGTTAGCATTATCGGATCTAAGGATTTGAATTTTTTTTCCAAATTGCGTTAAAACCATTGCATGAAAGTTTTTTAAAATAGAAAGAATTTTTTATCTATCTTTAAGCAAAAACAACCAAGTCACTCGGGTAAAATAGTCGACTAAAGTAACAAAATATTGAGCCTGAGAAATGTTAGAGACCTTTAAAGGGCCCTATACATCAGAATGTATTAATGCAAACGGAGCAGTACTAGTAGTTGTAAGACGAGAAAAATATATACTCCTAACATGCTTACTTAATTGATATACCTCACAATTGAAATTAGACAAGGATTTAAGAGATGGAACTATAGAATGAAGTGACGAGGTATATGGATGACCAAGCCGGTTGTGCCATAATTGGGCCTCGGATGTAGTGGATGAAATATCAGCTACTGGTGGAAGAGTAAAATAGTATAAACCCCCTTTTTCATGGCCACCACCAATCATCTGTTTTGTAGTTAGATCCTGAAATATATACGAAGTTGGTGAGAAGGTGACAAAACAATTCAATTGTTAGGTTAATTGACTAACGGAGAGCAAATTTAACAGAAATTGAGGAACAAATAACACATCTTGGAGAGGAATAGATGTGATAAGAGAGGAGGAACCCTTGCCAAGCACCTTAGTTTGGGAACCATTAGCAATAGTGAAAAATTTATGAGAAAGGCATGGAGACAATGAATGAAACATGTGTTTGTTACCTGATAAGTGTTTAGAAGCCCCAAAGTCAATGATCCAAAAAGAAGGGGTTGAGGCGAAAGAAAGCTTACCTGAGGCAATGGTAGTGGCTGCAGTAGGGTGTTATGGTCCTAGGGTTAACTACCTATGTCTTCCGCTCCTAACAGGCCGGTCTTTTGGGTAGTATTGGCTAGGTGCTTAACATTTGGTATCAGAGCAGGCTCCCATGTCGCGAGTTTAAATCCCCGATGGAATTCCCGGCGTGGGTGATCGCGATTCCCAGATGCGGGCTTCGTAAGGGAGTATGGGCTCCTGACCCAGACCCCGCCGCTAAGTGTTAAGCTGCCGTGGATATCGTCTCGCGAAGGTGGGGTGTACTATTATGGTCCTGTTGTTTACCTATGCCTTCTGCTCCTAACAGGCCGGCCTTTTGGGTAGTATTGGCTAGGTGCTTAACATAGCGCCTGGTGTAGTAGAGAACCGATCCAATAAGGATTTCAACATCTGAATTGCAGCATAGTCTTCCGCAGAAATGGTCACATTCTCGGAATGAGAATAAGTCTTATCCTCATTTTTCTGACCACCATCGTAAGTGCACAATCAAGGCTCAATGCGGGAATGGGTCGGACCCATTCAACAACCTCTATTGCAGCCTCCTCTTGTATTTCTGCCACGTCCTCGAAATGGGGATGTTGTACCCCAATTACCAAAGAACATAGCTGACGGGGCATCAATCGGAGACAGAGAAAATGGATCAGGAATCCGTAAAAATGTAGCACATATGTCATCAAAAGAGGGAAGGTAGAAGAACTAAGAAGCTTAGTCTTAGCCACCTCTAGATACGGCTTAATATTGGCAAGGCAAATAGCCGTTGCCAGGGCCTCGCACTATTTTTTGAACAACAATGCCAAAAGAGTATAGTTGAGCAATTTTCCATTCTTAGAGAAGGTCACGAAATCGGACCATTAACTCATGAATATTATCTCCTTGTTTGGTAGCCAGCATACTTTGGAAAACATCGTATACTCTTTGCAAGTAGGTGGTACTAGAATAGAGTTTAGCACATATGTCCCAAATATCCATGGAAGTTTCCAAGTGGACCACATTGTTAGCAACATGTTCTTCCATGCTGTTAATAAGCCAACTCATAACCATGTTATCGTTTTTTACCCATTTATGGTAGACTTCATCTTCTTCATTAATCGGAGGAGGGATTTTGATAACATGACTCAGAAGGTCATGAATAATGAGAACCCTCTGTACCGATTGAGACCAGTTGAGGTAATTGGAAATACCTCTTAGTGGAATTGTAGTAATTCGGAGTATGTCACTCTTAATATTACCACTCTCCATGTTGACACAAATCAACTAGTGAGCTCAATTGTCAAAGGGGCTCAAATAACAATTACACAACATAATTTGAAGCACTCGAAGACCAAATTATCCACCAAAAATAAGTAGAGAATATTTTCACGAAAATAAGCACCAAATCATGGAAAAATTGGTGTTTTTCTCAAGTGATAACAAGAACCAGCCACTATTCAACTTCTCTTATATTTATAAAAAAAATAGAGAGAAGAGAATAGATGCAACTCTTATCCTTAATCCAAACTCAACCACAAAGCCGAGAGCAACTTTAGACAAAGTCTTTCTTGGCGAACCAAGAGCAATTTCGTGGCAAAATAAATTCCAACTCATGGTAACACTTCAACACAAAAAAAAAAAAAAAAAAATATTCAATGCCTGAAGTTCAAATACAAAAATAATAGGCATAAGTGAGTGCTGGAATTTCATCAAACATAAAATGGTCATCTAACGACATAACACACTCCCATGATTAATGTTAGATTGTAGAATTGACAACAATATATGTTGGAGTCCCATATCAAAAATGTTTGATTCCGGTTACATAAAGGTAACTGAATCCAAATAACCAACAAAAAAAAAACAACCTTTTAGCAATCATGTAATTTTGCTACAAGATGATCAAGACTTATAATTTTGTCTCTTCTTCACTTTAGGGTGAAGGGTATACTTATAATTTATGTACTCTTGACATGTATAAATAAATACTAAGGGGGAGGGTTTGGCTAAGTCCACAACCCTAATTCTCCCTCAACGTGCTCACTTTCTTCTCTTCTCCTCTTGGTCGTCATTTTTCCTCTTTTCTTCTCTTCTTTTCATCTTCTTCGTCCTTTCTTTCATCGAAAATTGCAACATATGGAGTCTTAAAAATTAACATGATGAAATAGTAGTAGAATAAGGTCATAATGGCTATAGAAAGCACAACATGAAGAAAAAGATTAATCAAAAGTGGAGTTACCTGCATTGTTGGATTGACTGTAAGCTCTATGTACCCATAGAATTGACTCAAGAGCCATGATAGCCAAACAAATAGCCAAACACTCACTCATGTCCTAATGCAAGATGCTACATCATAATGGTAAAAGCTATGACTCTTCAATAGGCCTGATTCATCCAGAACTATAGCAAACAAGATATTCGGGAGAAGCAAAAAACTGATTCAGGTGCCTTGGAGGGAGGGTAGATTTTGTTGAAGGTTTTTCGAGGTAAGTAGGTTGCAGGAATTAGGTTTTCAAGGGTTTTTTGTTTTTTGCTTTTTGTTTGGCCAATTAGCACGAGCTAATTCTCTTTCTTAGTGACAAATCAGATACAACCTTTATATAAAACAGTAATAGATTAGTATGAGATAAGTGAAATATCTTGTAATGTTTAGTGCAACCACCACAATGACACATGTAACATTGAAGAAGACATTAGCTAGCCCAAATTTAAATACTAATGTGACATTATAAAATAAATTTAAATATATAATGTAATGTTGATAGATCAAGTGATAAAGTAATGTCGATGGGCTGCCAAATACATACTAAACCTCGATATCATGGGGACTCTCGGTGTTACCCAAAGATATCACCAATCAGAATTAATGTTAATATTAATTTACACCGGAGAACCCACATTTATTGCACAAATTTATCTAGGTCAGGTCCCGATACAAATGTACACATCTAACATTGTTTTACTGACAAGTTCTTTCATTACATTACATACCCTACCCTTATTATATCCTCTTTGAAAGAGTAAAAGCGTTTTCCATGGGTAGAAAAAATGAAAACACTTTCCAATGGGTTGAAAAAAGTCTTTTCCATCACACCAATCTAGTTTGGATTGATTCCAAAAAATGTGCCATTACAACTCAAAATCCAACATAAAAAAATAATTAATGACCATGATATAAAGTGGCATGTCTTACCTAGACCTTTGTTATTCAACAGATTCATATATTCTTATAAATATATAAAAATATATAAACATTACAAGAAAAATGATTTCTGCTAGATACTTCTCTGAGTGTATCGTAAAAGTCATTGAGAAAAATGATACCTTTCCTAGAAAATTATAAATTCATTAACACAAATGACTTTCTTTCAACGAATTTAAAATTATGCTAGGAGAAGTAATTCCCAAGAAAATTTTCCGCTCACCGGGAATAGTTTTCCCAGTGAAAATTTTAATTCGTGGGAGAAAATACACTTTTATATTATGAAACTGGGGGAAATTTGTGGGAAAATGGTTTTTATCAAACCATGGCTATTTTCCCATACCAATATGATTTTTTGAAACTGTGATTATTATGGTAGTATCACTGACAATTATTCATTAACCGTTAACTATTGGTCAATACAGCCAATAGTTTTCCTAATAATCATAGATTTTGGAGTATTTCTACTAGTGTGATAAATTTATGTATAAATTACGATTCTTTGATGAAAAGATGTTAAATCACGATTGTTAGATAAAAATGCCTCGACATAAAATGCAATAACTATACAAAGCAATTGGTTGCTTCAATAAGAAGCAATCCATTAATGGTTTCTATGTTGAAGCAATTGACTGTTTTTCGTAGCTGGCTGCTTCTTATATAGGGCTGTTTTCATCTAAAGATAAAAAAAAATCATCATTTTAGATTTTCTATCAAATAATCAAAACTTATGTATAAACTTATCAAAAAATTATAAATTTTTCAATAACTGGTGTATTTGTTCATGAAAATCTAATAGACAAAACTTTTGATCCCAACTCATGACACTGGGATTCGCAAAAGCTTCGAAATAATTTTTATTTTTTATTTTTTCAGATTTTAGCTCCTAACTGGTCTCTCTCTCTCTCTCTCTATCTCTCTCTCTCTCTCTCTCTCTCTCTCTCCCTTTCTCATCTCTCTTTGCCTTCACTTCCCTTCTTCTCTTATTTTTTTTTCTTCTCCTCTCCTTCTCTTACTTTGCTTGAGGTTCTAATCATAGGATCCTAAATTCAACATGGTTTAAAATCCTTACGTCAAGAAGATGCTCTAAAGAGGTTATGATCAAAACTACACATGAAAGACTTTTGTGATGCAAGATTGAAGATTGTTGAGATAAGTTTTTTGTTCCTGTTATTATCACCTATTTATGGCTTCATGCTATCAGTTTTTTTTAATCTCTGGAAGATGATTTAGATATGATTTTCTTTATCCTATGAAAGTATTAAGATCTATATATCTCGGATTGGAAGAAGCTTGTCAAAAGCTGGATTTTCAATCGATTTGCATATTTTTGGCAGAAAATTTGTTTATGTTGAAATCTTTTGCATGGTACGTTATTGTATGTGGATGCAAGTGTATTTTAATGAAGAAAAATTCTCTTGAGCCAATTGTGAGTTTAGATTCATTAGATTTTGAAAAGTTAATCACCTTGGTTACTATGCTAATCTTTTCACTTGTCGATTCTTTACTATTTGAGGAGTTGAAACTCCACTTGTTTAAGTTTGAAGGAGATTATTTTTCTTCGTGATCTTGGATTTCTTATGATTTTATAGTGATATTAATAATCTCATGCATGAATGATTAATCATGCCAAGATTCATCAGTTCTTTTGATAAGAGCATAAGTTGAAAAAAAAAAATTTAAAAAAAAAAAACTTGTGGAAGAGCTTTTTAGAAAAAGGCCGAAACTCTTGTTTTGATTCAGAGCCACAAGTTGGTTCCTTCTTCTTGCATGAATCTATATGTGAAATCAAGGTTGGAAGATTCTTTTACAAAAGAAGAAAGTAGAAAAAAAGGAACTAAGGAAGTGGTTTTTGGAAAAGTTAAGGTGGCGCCAACATATTTGAGGAAAATTTCTCTTTTTTTAGAGATCTAAAACCACCTCAAGATCTCTTTTATTAGGCTTGATTTATTTATTCTCAATCAATCATATCTTGCCTAAATCAAATAGGATTGAATCTAGAGTGGTTTTTACAAGTTGGCGTCAATAATTATTTTTGGAAAGATTTTGAAGATCTTAGTCTATCGTCAAGAGAGAAAAAATTGATTCTTTGATGATTTAGTGTTTTTGATTGATTTTTTTTCCTCTTAATTTAAAAGGAAGATAAGAGGTCTGATTAAAGAATCTTTTGGCCACCACTCCTTCTTGCCTAGTGAATATTTTACTTGGTTAAAGGGCTAGTTAAGCTCGAGTTCTTCCTTATTTTACCCAAATTGGTTTACCATGTCAATTATATTGATTTTTAGCTAGGTTTGATTCACAGTTATTGAAGCTTATTCCTAAGGCTATATCATTTCTTTTGTTGAGGAAATTATCATTCTCGACTTGGCTCTAATGGGTGAAGAGCACATTGGTGGTAAGAGTGATATCATCAAGATTATCACTATGCCCTTGAGAGGGTTATCAAATTACTCGAGTTGGTCAAAATCGGTTAAGAGGTTTGTTATTACCCAAGACCTACTAGGTCACTTAACCAAACTCGGACCACCTATTGATGAGAAAGATAATGCTTACAATAAGTGGTTGAAAAATGACACCTTAGTGATTAGTTGGTTCATAAACATCATGGATGAGAATGTAACCAATAATGTAGTCAACTAAATATAGCTAAACAAATTTGGGATACATGCGTCAAATTGTACTCTAGAATAGATAACCTACACAAATTGTATGTTGTTTTCCAAAGTATGTTTAATACTAAACAAGAAGACAAATTACATGAGTATTTGGGAAGATTCAGAGGCCTCATTTAAGAATGGAAGCTAGCCCAGCCTAACTCTACCGATGTCTCTATTCAAGACAAGCAAAAAGAAGCCTTAGCAACAACTATCTGTTTAACAAATATTAAGGTTTATCTTGAGGTTGCTAAAACCCAACTCCTGAGCTCCTCTTCTATTCCAAAATTTGATGATGTATGGGCTACTTTACTCAAAATTCTAGATTCTTCTCCCACCTCTCCTAATGAAGTATCATCAACCATGTGCTCTGGTAATAGGGGTACATCTTATACCAACCAAGGTTGTGGCAGAAGTTATAGAGGAGGCCGAGGAAGAGGTGGAAGGCCTGGTCCACCTAGAATAGATAACCAGGGATGCACTCACTGTGGAGGTTCAACCATACTATAGAAAATTATTGAAAACTTCATGGAAAGCCCGAATGGTCCATGGCTAATCAGACCTTTTGCACCACAGTTAGACAAAAACATCCTCACTGATGATGAGTATGAACTATTCTAGAAAATGAAAACTCTAATGGTATCTCCTTCAACATCTTCCACTACTGCTACTGCAACCATTGCTTTAGATATGCTTTCTACCACTACCTCCTTTTTATCCTAGATTATTGACTCAGGAGCCTCAAAGCATCTTACAGGTAACAAAGGTCTACTACATTCTTTATCTCCATGCCTCTTATATAAATTTGTAACTATAACTGATGGATCCCAAACCAAAGTTCTCTAGAAAGGATCCACTTTTGTTACACCATCACTTTTGCACAAAGATATCCGCTTTGTTCCAGCTTTTCCTTTAACCCATTGTTTGTCAGTCAACTTAGTAAACATTTTAATTGCTTCATCACCTTCTCACCCTTTTCTTGTGTGTTTCACGATCTAACGACAAATCGAATGATTGGTAGAGGTTGTGAACAAGAGGGGTTTTACTACCTGGACTTGCCTAAAATAAATGCAATCTCAACCAAGCAAACTGAGGCAAGATTATGGCATAATCGATTGGGATACCCCTCAGCACCATCTCTTCAACATCTCTTTCCAGCATTTAAAAAATTGTCAGCTTTGAGCTATGTAGTGTGTCAACTAAGCAAATAATAGAGGACCACATAGTCTCCTTAGACTGAACTTATAGGTGTTGCTCCTTTTTTCTTGATCCACGTTGATGTATGTGAACCCTTGAGTGTTTCAAATATTGCAGAATTAAGTACTTTATCACTTTTATTGATGATTTTACTCGTATCACATGGAAATTCCTCTTTAAAGAGAGATGAAATTTTATCCATTTTTAAGTCCTTCCATGCTATGGTGGCCACTCAATTTGGTTAGAAAATAAAAATATTTCATTCTGATAATGGCAAAAAAGTTTCACTCTAGTGATCTTGACTACTTTTTTTCATGAAAATGGCATTGTCTATCAGATGTCTTGTGTCTACACCCCTCAAACGGTGTAATCGAACGAAAGAACCGACATTTCCTTAAGGTAGCAAGCGGCTTACTATACTCCATGAAAGTACCATACTTCTATTGGCCACATGCCATACTTATTTTGTGCTTTCTCATTAATGGGCTACCCTCAGCCGTCCTTGATCATAAATTCCCATACTCTTTACTGTTTCCAATTGATGAACTTTTACGCTTCCTTTACGAGTCTTCGGGTGTATATGTTTTGTTAATGTTACATCACCTTAGAGAAGTAAACTTAATCTAAAATCTATCAAGTTTATCTTCTTAGGATACTCTCGCACATAGAAGGGTTATGTTTGCTATAATCCTACTCTTTGAAGGCTACTTGTGTCTAGGGATGTGACCTTCTTTGAAGACACTTCATACTACTCAGCCAAAAATGCCTCTCCTTTGCACAAACCTCTCCTCGACTAGTTGTGCCTCGTGCCGCGGATACTCTTCAACCCTTGAAGCATTGACTGATATCACAACTACAGAGTTTACTGATTCCATTGAGGTAAGTCCATCTCCATCTACTCATGTTCTATTTGGACCATAATATGATACTCGACCTATCTCCTTAAGGAAAGAACCTAGGACTTGTACTAGGCCCTCTACTTCCCTCCCCATATGTAATTTTGTGTCTCACTATCGTTTGTCTTCTTCATGTTGTCAACTTCTTGCATCTATCTCTTCCATCTCTATACCACAATATGAGAATTAGACATGGGCTCAAGAAACCCATTGGTTGTAAGTGGGTATATACCGTTAAACATAATCCAAATGGATCAGTTGCTCGCCTTAAGGCACACCGCGTTGCCAAAGGCTATACTCGGTGCTATGAAATCGATCATGAAGAAACATTCTCTTTGGTGGCCAAATTAAACTCAGTACGCATATTGTTATCTCTTCTTGCTAATTCCTCGTGGCTGATCTATCAGCTTGATGTAAAGCATATTTTATTGAATGGGGATATTAAAGAATAAATATATATGCAACAGCCACCTGGATTTGTGGTTGAGGGGGAGTCGATATGCAAATTGAGGAAATCTCTATATGGTCTGAAACAATCTCCT
Organism: Aristolochia californica; assembly: GCF_029961685.1. Taxonomy (NCBI): domain Eukaryota; kingdom Viridiplantae; phylum Streptophyta; class Magnoliopsida; order Piperales; family Aristolochiaceae; genus Aristolochia; species Aristolochia californica. The sequence goes on from NW_027181771.1 coordinate 27,726,130, forward strand.
TGTGCATGGTTTGATAAATTTAGTCAAACACTGATACGGGTTGGATTTCTCCGATGTTCAGTAAATCACTCCATATTTATTAAAGATACTCTCAAAGGGAAAGTACTTCTAGCAGTCTATGTAAATGATATTGTCTTAACTGGCTATGATTTTGATGGCATTCAAGAGGCCAAAAATAAGATATGTGAAAAGTGCGAGACAAAAGACCTTGAACTCTTACATACTTTCTAGGTATTGAGGTGTTACAGTCCAAACATGGGGTTATACTATCTCAGAGAAAATATGTCTTTGATCTACTTGAGGAGATGAGAATAATGGAGTGAAGACCATCAAGTACCCCCATGGATTTAAATACCAAGTTATCTGCAAGCTCTAGAGAAGAAGTGGATATCGAAAAATATTAAATACTTGTGGTGAAACTTATTTACCTTTGTGTAACAAAACCGGATGTCATATGCAGTAAGTGTAGTAAGTCAATACATATACAAACCACAACTCATTCATTGGCAAACTTTGGAAAGAATATTACGATATTTGAAAGGCGATCCAGGAAGAGAGTTTATCTATACAAACCTTGGTCACTTCAACATAGAAGGGTTCTTAGATGCAGATTGGGCCGGATCCCCAGATGATAAAAAAATCCACCTCTGGGTACTGTACAATGGTTAGAGAAATCTTGGTTGGAGAAGCAAGAAGAGAATGTGGTTGCAAGGTCCAAATAATCAAACAACAATCTATATCACTTAAAATCCGGTCTTCTATGAAAGAACTAACTACCACTTTATACGAGAAAACTTCCAAACCAACATATTATCCCTCAGACATATCTCATCACATGGACAAATTGCAAACTTCCTCACAAAGCCAATAACTCACAAAATCCTATCCACTATTTACTAAGAGTTGGGCATTTATGATGTTTTCTCACCCCAGCTTGAGGGGGAGTGTTAGAATATGGGCTCAAGTTCACACGAGTATGGAGAAGTCCACACGTCCAAAAGAGGTGACATGATGGTAAATAAGAAATTATCTCATAGAGATGGCATAAGGGTGTAATTATTCACGGAAAACATATCTACTTATGTTTTTTCTTATATAAATCTTGTAGCCTAAGGTAGAGTTTCAAATTCTCTCTTCTTCTCTCAATTCATCCAAGTTATCTCTTGGCTAGGGGTGGCTCGAGCTCAGCTCAGTTTGATTTGGTATACCTGGATCTCGAACCGAGTTCGAGATCCAACTACGGCTCATTATACCTGGATCTCGAACCGAGTTCAAGATCCAAAGATCCAAACGGGTTCCCCCCCGGTTCGAGATCCAACTACGGCTCATTATACCTTGATCTCGAACCGAGTTCAAGATCCAAAGATCCAAACGGGTTTCCACCCCCCCCCCCCCCCCCCCCCCCCCCCCCCCCCTCCTCCCCCTCTGTGTGAAGACAATTTCGCATGTGTGAGATCATAAACAAGTAAAAAAAAAAAACTTTGTCCCTTTCTCATGGTTCTTGAAGAAATTGAAAAGACATTTTAGTAGAAATACGTTTCTAGAGACTATTAGTATTTTTTTCAATAAATTTTAAAAATAAATTTTTAGTAGAAATATAGGGAATCTTAGTGCCTCATATTTTTTTTGGAAACATTTTCTAAGTAGAAATTATTATTAAAAAATTATATAATTTTTTAAGTAAGATTTTCTTGCTATGATGGGCTAGAAAACGGTATAGAAAATTTTTGAATAAGTATTTGACAGTTGATGTTGTAATACTTTTAGCATGAGGCAATTTTCATAGCAATTTTATGTTTGACATTTTATTTGATTAAAAATTTATCGATAAGTATAGTAATATATTAGATTGATTATTATTTTTTATTTATTTCCCTAGAAGAGGCAATAAGAGGTCCATTTAACTTTCCTAATAAAATTTAAAAATATTTCTTGTAATTTTCTAGTAAGTCTCTAATAGTAATAGGATTTTATTTAAAGGTTTTTTTTTTTGAAAATATGTATCCTAGGAAAAAAAATTTCTAGTTTTTCATAGAATATAAATTTTCAATCAGAGGCACTAAGGAGGCCATGGTAAATTTATGGCTAAATTAAAAAATTAAAAAATAAGCTAGACAACATTTGGGGTAAAAAAAATTAATATTGGTGGGTTCTAATCCATTTTCAAGATTCAATCCCGAACCTACCCTATCATTCTTTTTTTTTTAAAATGTATGTATTATTTTATAGATAATTTTTTTGACATATATTTTATGTAGAGTATTAAATGTAGGTTAACCTTGAACTCGGCTAGAGCTCGAGCTTGAACTTGGTTAGAGCTCGAGCTTGAACTCGGTTAAAATTATTAGGCTCGAGCTCGATTACAATTTTAAGCTCGAGGCTAAGTCGGCTAGAGTTTGAGTTAGAAATCTTTAAATCAAGCTCGGCTTGAACATAGGAAGGTTCAGACTCAGTTGGATTCGATGCTACCCTTATGCCCAATTTTAAGTGGAGGTCATGCCCAATTTTACGTAGAGGTCATGCCCAATTTTATGTAAAATGTATGTATAATTTTATATACAAATTATTTGATATATATTTTTTGAAAAGTTTTAAATGCATGATGGAGTTCGAACTTGAGACATGTAATTTTTTAAAAGTTTTAAATGAATGTTGAAGCTCGAGCTCGACTCGAACTCAGTTAAAATTATTAAAACTCAAGTTGATAACAATTTTAGGCTCGAAGTTAAGCTCGGCTCGGCTCGGCTCCGTGCCACCTGGGTGGGTTGTTATCAAATACGGATAGTAAGGAACGAGGGTTGATTTTTTCTCGCAACCTCTCTCTGTGAATCAAAATTGAGAAAAATAAAAGGGGATTGGGCAACCATAAATGGGTTCAAATGGGAGGCGAAAATTTCCAAGTGGGAGTGGAAATCGGGATTCAGTGACTTATCGTAAGCATTAAATCTCTGCTTAAATTGTTTATCTGTTTCGTTCCTCTGTTGGCCATGCTCAATCTCTGCTCAATCTCTGTTGGCCATGCCCTCTCCTCTCTTTTCTTTTTATCTTCTTTTCTTCCTATTCTTCCTATTTTCTGATTTTTTTCGTTTCCTAACTTTCGGTTTTCAGTGCTCTTTCGTTTCGCATTTGGTTCAGTTCTTCCCTCAAGTAAGTCATCTAATGTGCAACCTACTCTCTTTGTTCGTTCTCCTTTGATCAAAGGTTACATCTCCCAAATTTCTTCGTCAGGGGCGAACCTTGCATGCCAAAAGGGCAATGATGACTCAAAATGTCTGGATATAGCTTCGGCGCGATGCGTGTTCGACGAAATGCCTCATACGGATAGATGTCTGAGCTTACCCAAGTTACTTGGACTGAATTGATCGACAAGTTTGCAAGGAGTGGAGACACTGCAACAGCAACTTTGCAAGAGAAATTCTAAGCACATTACATGCTTAACATGATTTTCTTCTCATTTTCTTCATCTCATGCCACCGATGACGTATGACGTAAATCCATCGATTTGTTCTTGGAGTTGGAGCTCACGACGAAGAATCCAGTTTGGTCTTCTGTTATTTGATGGAAACTTAATCTTTTTACACATCATTTTCCTTTTATTAGTGCCTGTAATTGATAAACAAATTGAAATTTTCTAAGGTGGGTTTTGTTGAAAGATGCTGAAGAAAGATTAATACAAAGTAATCTGGGGTGAGATTGGCTTTACAGGCTTTACGTGTTTGCAACTCAAGTTGGATGAAGGAAATTGAAGGCTGGATTGAAACGGGCAATAGGCGGATCAACTGACTATATTTCAAGTACTGGAGTCAGATACTTGAAATTTAGAAATCCCATAAAATGACTCACTAGAATTTTTTGAAGTATGATTCTCATGTAGAGATATGCACTAATCTATTGCTGGAGTTCTAACTAATGGCATAGCCGAAGTGCTGAAGATGGGAAAACCTAGAATAATCCACTTCAGTCTTTGTTCTTTTGATGGGATACTTCAGCTTTTCAACATCATTTCCCTTTCAGTATTGGGTGTATTTGATAAACAAACCAAAATTTTCAGAGGTGGGTTTTATTAAAATTTATTTTTTAATTCTACGGATGTTGGGAATTTAGTTGGTGTCTCGATCAATATATCGTCTTGATATGTTATTATTTGGTATGAAAATAAAAGTGATCGGGGGAGCTGCCAGAGCTAGGTGGTTCCGGTCCACCTGGGTTAGGTTCAGTCCACCCCTGGTTCACTAATGGGTTAGGTACTTGGTTTTCCGCACTTAACAGACCGGTCTATTAGAGAGTGGAAAGCCAAGTACTTAACCCAGACCACTAGCTTTGACACCCACCGTTCCCATTCCCTACCGCTTCACCTGGGATTCGAACGTGGAACATGGTGCCCAACTTTGATAAGAGCACTTACGAGATCTCGAGTAAGCTCATTCTTTAGAAAATAATGGACGGGAACTCAAAGAATTTGAATAAGAAGAATTGAGAAGAGGATTGTGAAGAAGAATAGATGTGATGAAGAAGATGAAAGAACATGGGAGGAAGAGCACAAGAAGAAAAAGAGATAAGTAGAAATATTATTCATCTATCAATGCCTCTAATCTTGATTAAAGTGCATTAATAATAAAAATTCTGAATTCAAATTCAAACAACGAGATAAAAAATTTCTCGTTAAACCAAGAAGAGACAAAATACAAATAAAAAATAAAAATAAATGAACTAAAAAAAGTGGATAATCACCCAACCACAATGTGGTGGGTCTTGGTGGGGCCCTATGCCTTCGAGTATACACTCGGGTGATCGGTGGTATATTGGAGTCCCCACCAACTATCTTGGGGTGGGCAAATCTCGTCCATGTCGAGTATAAGTCCTGATGGCTCTGATAATACTTGAACAAATCTAGGTTCAACAGCTACAAAGTCTGTCGAGAAATCCCTGTCCTATTAGAATCTAGAAGCCCTCCGCCCAATGTGCTAAGAAATATTGAATTCACCGCTCCTGGTAAAAACCACTTATTCATTTACAATAGTATCAATATAATCTTTTTGTGTCAGTGAGAGGGGAAGGACTGCAGGATTCATAGGGATTTCAAAGGAAGGAATAGACGTTGTATCGGTTGATGGGGTAGAGTCAGAAGGTGTAAGACAAAAAAGATCATCGGGAATGTTTAAATGGCCCCTACATGCTATCAAATGTTTAATGTTAAAAGTGGAGCTAATTCTAGAATTAGGTGGCAAATTGACAAGATAAGCATTATAACCTACTATTTTCAACACCTTAAATGGTCCTACACTATGAGCTTCCAACTTTTGAGCGGGGCTTCAAGCAAGTTGCTCTGGTCGAATTTGAACCACGATAGAGTCAACTACATCAAATTGTTTATCATGTTTTCAAATATTGACATGAAGTTTGTATTGGGCATTACTTACTTGAACACGTTGATTAACTTCAACATGCAATTCCTGGACTCTACGTGCAAACGCAGTGGTAGGCTCGAAAACCCTAGCATGGGATGACATAGGTATGAGAATGAGATCTAAAGGATTCTGAGGCTGATACCCATGGACAAGTTGAAATGGACTCATACCTATTGATCTATTCACTGAGTTGTTATATGCAAATGGAGCACTTGGAAGAATTAAGTCCCAAGTTCGATGATGATCACCAACGAGGCAACGAAGTAGGTTCCCTAAGCTCTAATTACTGAGTTCAATATGGCCATCAGTCAATGGATGGTAAACAATAGAAAATTTTAATCGTGTACTCATTAAGTGCCATAGATTTTTCCAAAAGTAGCTCATGAAGAGAACATCCTTGTCAGAAACTACAGTTTGAGGAAGACCATATAGGTTGACAAGCTCATTAAAGAAAAGTCAAGCGACTTTGGATGCATAAAAGTTTTAGTACATGGGATAAAATGAACCATCTTGAAAAAATGATCCACCACAACAAAGACAGAGTCGTGTTTCCAAAAGGTATGGAGAAGACCTAAGACAAAGTTGATGGTGAGGTCTTGCCAAGGGCATGTAGGGATTGGTAGGGGGTGTAGAAGCCAGAGCTGTGTTTCTTGGTCAATTAACATGTCCTATACAGTCATACTAATTTGGCAATGTCCCTTTTCAAGCTAGTTTACTAAAATCGACATTGCACTTCCTCAATGGTCTTATTGCGCTCAAAATATCCCCCGTCCTCCCGCATAGAGTTTTCAAATAAAAAAATTTCGCACTGACTTACGAGGAACACATAGCTTATCTACCCGAAATAAATAATTATCCTGGAGATGAAAGTAATTGATGAGATGACATTGTCCTTCTCTCAACTTAGTATACATGCTGCCAAAGTCGGGGCACGAAGTGTACTAATTGATGAGCTTTTCAAAGCTAGTAACTTGAATACTTAATGTAGAGAACAATCTAATTCTGTAACTGAGGACGTTTGGCACCTTATTCACACTCCATGATTGGTGCTTTAAGACGAAAGGGTAATCCTGCAAGTACTTGACCCATCATCCATGCCTATAGTTAAATTTCTTCTGAGAATTGAAACCAAGGAATGCTTATCTATCCACTTCTAGTCCTTTTGCTAGGAAAAATGCATCATTCACCAAACCTCTTGTGTCTATACACTAAAAAAAAATGGTGTGGTTGAAAGAAAAAATAGACACTCTCTTTAGGTTGCTTGTGCTCTATTTCATCAGATGGATGTACCTCATTTCTACTGGCCCCATGCTATCCTCACACCTTGTTATCTTATTAATAGGTTACCTTCTTTGGTGTTTGGTAATCAGACACCATACTCTCATCTTTTTCCTGGTGATTAGTTGATCTCTCTTCCTTTGAGATGTTTTAGGTGTACTAGTTTTGTTCATGATACTTCCCTCCATACTACTAAATTGGATCCTAGGGCAATTAAATGCACTTTTTGGGGTACTCTCGTACTCAGAAAGGGTATGTGTGTTACAAGTCGTCTCTTAGAAAAATGTTTTCTTCAAGTGATGTCACATTCTTTGAGGAGCAGCCCTTTCATCCATCCACGGTGCCCCCACCTATTCTTTCTACCGAAAATTAGTTTCCTAAGCCTATTGTGCCGATTGATGACTCAATAGCCCATGGTGTATTGATGTACCTGCCCCACCCCCTAAAGCATTGGTCAACACTATTAGGAAATAAACACCTTAATTCAAAACTAAAAAACACAATAATAATCACAGAAGAAGAAAAAGCAAGCACGAAGAACACAAGATTAATATACGTTCACCTCAAGGTGAGACTATGTCCTATCTTTCGTCATTGCAGTAATCCACTATGAAGATGAAATAGTTTACAAGAGAAATCACACACAACTATTGTTTTTCTATAACCTCTCTTAGCCACAACTGTTGATCTTTGTCCATGTGATAAAACCCAAACAACGACACCCAAAAATTTAAAGAGAAAATTAAGGCAACCAGATTACAAGTGTGAAATCCCCAAACTATCCTTAATGAAACAACAGTCAATATATCATGGATTCGCATACCGACTCTACGTAAGGAGTTAATTAAGCTCCACAACTTAACAAACACTACACCTGTAGCGTCTCCAAACCCATATGAGGTAAGTTCTCCTTCGCCACCCTTATTTTTGGTCCCCCATTTTATACCCAACTGATTTCTCCTCGAAAAGAACCTAGGGCATGCACCCAACCTTTTACCTCTCACCCCATTGCTCAATTTTTTATCCACCCCATTGGTTTTCAGGACTCTATGGATTTAGCTTATGGAGAAAAAGAGAGAGACACCCATTGGGAGAAAATATGAGGAAGGAGAGGTTACGGACTTATGTCCTAACCCTTCCCCTAAAACTCAATTTATAGATTAATAAAACTACAATATTACACTTATGCCTCTAGAACTTTACCTAATTACATCAATGTCATATCTTATGAGAAGACTCTTTATTTACCATCCTACCATTACTATGTGGGCCTAGGGGCCTTTTCTTTGGTCTATGCACCTTGAGCCTATCTTCCACATCTCTTGGATGTGTGGGCCTTCCTTGGTCTTATGGGCTTGAGCCCATCTTCTAACACACTTGGATGTGTGGGCCTTTCTTGGTTGTTGGCTTGGACCCATCTTCCAACACTCCCCCTCAAGTTGGTGGTGAGAGAACATCATGAATGCCCAACTTGCAACAAATGTTGTATATGATCTTCTCGTATAAATTGGCAGTCCACCTTATCTTCCAACATTCTCCCTTAAGCTGGTGGTCTCTTCCAAGAGGCCCAACTGGCATAATATAAGTGAGAGCAAAATAACTCCAAGTTGTAAGACATCGGTCCATACTCCAGTCAAATAATTTATGATGGATGTAGGACACATTCCTATTTCTGTAGGTAGTGGGTCTATACACAATGCTTAGAAGTGTAATAAAACTCCTCCATCAGCTTGTCCCTCCACAGGACACCAACTCTCAAATGGTATGAGTAATAAATACCAATTAAGGAAGTTAACAGGTAAGTACCCAAAAGATAATATTTTGGGGCCACCTTGGCTTTCCTCATCATCAAAATAGCCAATGCTGATAAAAATCAGCAATTGAGAAGTCTTTCTTGAATGATAATGTCTCATCCAAATAGACACAATAGCAGCAACTAAAATGGGCATGGGCCCAATGACATATACCAAATAATAAAAATTCTTGTAAAATGACCCATGAAATAATCAAATGCGAGTATCTACACCAAATAATATGCTGCCAATACTTCAAAATAATAATCCAGCTGAAGAGAGAGGATCGAGTCGAGCTGACTCAAATATCTGACCAATATAGTTGAATCACAAAAAAAATATGTATAGAACTCGGGACCCGGACCCATATAGCAGAGGCAGAAAAAAAGAGGGCCGAGTCAGTTTGACCCGGACCCAAGTTGACCCAACTGAGATGAGTTGGTCTGAGTTGGACCAAGTTGATTCGGTCATGCTAGTGCTGCTCAACAATTGTGAGATGGGTCAAAACCGAGTTGGGTTGACTCTAGCGGGTCTGGTCCAAGACTCAACAGATCCAGTGCTAGATTAAATTTTTCCTATCTTTGGAAAATTAAATTTGGCAACAATGCCTTCATCTTCCCTTGGCACCGAATAGAGCAGAATCAGAACCACCTCAATAAATCAATGGGCCAAAACTCGGAATAGATAGCAACACAGTACCAAAACACCATGAAAATCCATTCAATCCATTTCCAGCAAAGATACAAGTCAGATAAGTAAAAATACCAGCGCAAGGATTAGTTGTTCCAGCCATAGCCTGCTATCGTCGTGATACGATGATAATGGAAATTTTCCAGTTCGACGAAGATACGGGATTAATGGGCCACAAGAATGCTGGTGCTAGAAATAAACTCGATGTCATTCCATACTGAAATTGGAAATTTTTGTAATTAATAGCTGTAATATTTCTGAAGATAGTCAGCAGACAAAGTCAAGCAACGAAGGTGATGGCATACCAAAGATTACCAAGATTAAATAGCAGAGTCATCTTCTCTGACAACAGCAACGGGAGTCTTCCCGAAATTAAAATAGCTACAACAAATTTCTCGTAAGAGGAGAAGCACCTTTCTCCTCTTGCGCCATTGTCGAATCGTCATTCTCCGAAATAGCAGTAGTAGATATGATTCTATCTTTGGAATCGTAGGAGATGAGCCGACAAAGAGTAACGTTCAAAAAAAGGACTTGTTGAGTTAGGCAAGATGAAAGCAATTCTATCCGAAACATGGGATACCAGCTCGAATTCAGCACAACAGATAAAAAAATCCAAAGGATGAGATCACGTCAGTGATGATACGATAAACCAAGCTGATTTTTCAGGCAAAAACAAAACCGAAGAAAACAATCTGGCTGGGAATGTTTTGTTGTTACCGATTAGTTTAAGAAGAAACAATTAGTAGCCATGAGGAAGAATCCAACTTGAGCAAAAAAAAAAACCCTTCCAAAGATAAGTGAGATCCCATTGTGAGTCTAGTTTAGATCACGACAGATCACCATGGATCACCGTTGACGGGTAAGAATGTCGGGGAAGAGAGCAGTGCTGGCATTCTAGAATGTAAACAGAGGGTAAGGCATTCAATGACAAAACAACATGTAACAGTTTATCGAGGTGATGATTAGGAAACAGTAGTTTAAAAATAACAAAAATTGACTAACTCCCTCAGTAAGAGACAGAGATGCAAATGTAATTTTGTTGGCAACAAGCTTATGCAACTGTAGACAAAGATGACTCACTGTTGTTTGTAAGAAAACTCATAGAATCGTCATAGAATTCTTAGTTCCTAAGTTCATGGCTGTGTCGACGAGGTAAATTCTCAACAAGTGTTGAAGTAAGAAGAAGATGTAGTAAAACAAAAAAAAACAAAAAAACTCCTCAATCTCATCAGGCTCGACCATAAAAAAAAACTGAAGAAAGAAAAATCCATGTGATAATATAAAGAAAGGAAAAAAATAAGGAAACATGTGGAGCGATGTGCCCAGTATAAAAAATTGGGAATTCTAAAAACCATAGCTACAAGTTCTGAAAATCAATGCTCTGATACCATGTTGATTTTCAGGACTCTATGGATTTAGCTCATGGAGAAAAAAAAAAGAGACACCCATTGAGAGAAAACAAGAAGAAGAAAAGGTTAGGGACTTATGTCTTAACCCTTCCCCTGAAGATCAATTTATAGATTAATGAAACTATAATTATCGGAAGATAGGCTCAAGCCCACATGACCAAGGAAGGCCACCATATCTAAGAATAGTATTAGATGGGTCACATGACCAAGGAAGGCCTACAAGATGGGCCGAAGCACATAAGAATATTATATGAAGGACTCACAAATGCATCTTTATCTTATGGTCACATCCTAGATGAGTTCTAGTTTGAGTTATGTTTGTCTTTTATCTATATTGAGTTATTTAATTATGCTAGGACTTATCTTTAAGTGTTAGAGTTTGGGTGTAATTGGGACAAAGATAGTTTTATTGTAATTGGACTCTACTGTCTTCCTTTATTATAAATAGAGGTTCATATACTCTGGTTATAACAAGTGAATAAAGTATTTCTCTTTTCCATAAATTCAACAATAATATTACACTTATGCCCATGGAACTTAACCTAATTACATCTGTAGAAGTTAGGACCCCATGAGAATAACTCTAGGTTAACGTGGAAGAAGAAGGAGAGAAGAGAGAGAATAAGGAGAAAAGAGAAGGACATTAGAGACGAGAGTTTGGATTAAGGGAAGGAGAGAATGTGTCAAGGGAGAAGAGAGGGTGGTGGGACGTTTTCTCAAAGAGAGGAGAAGGTTTGAATGTCTTACTTCTTAGCCAATGTTTTTATTTATAGTGTTACAAAACCCTTAGGGTTACAACTCAATAGATTAAAAGACATACTAAGACAATGTATTTACATCTTCATGCCATCCTTATGGAACATACCATAAATAACCACTTTGCTACTCCTTTGACGTGTGGGCTTCTAGCGTTGAGCTTGTGGGCTTGAGCCCATCTTCCAACACTCCCCCCTCAAGCAGGAGGAGAAAATACATCATAAATACCCAACTTGCCACCTATATAAGATAATATTTTGGATGTAACTGTTTTGGTGAGGATACTATCCAATTTCTCTTGAGATGAAACATACTTAGGAGAAATTATTCCTGTTTGAAACTTTTCCTGTAAAAAATGACAACCACTTCAATATGTTTAGTTCTTTCATGGAAGACTGGATTTGACGTAATGTGACTAGTTGCTTGATTATGACAATGTAGGCCCATAGAGCCTCTTTTATAAAATCCCAATTCTGTAAGAACAGTCTTTATCCATAAAAGTTCACTTACAGTATGGGCCATAGCTTGGTATTCTGCTTCAACACTAGATCTTGCAACCACGTTTTTCTTTTTGCTTTTTCATGTGACCAAGTTCCCCCCAACAAGGGTACAATACCCAGACATAGATTATTTATCATCGGGTGATCTAGCCCAATCTGCATATGAGAAGCCTTCTATATTGAAGTGATCATGTTTTTTATACAACAATCCTCTTCTTGGTGCACCTTTTAAGTATCGTAGTATTCTCTCCAACGCTTGCCAATGAGTAATTTGTGGTTTGTGCATGAATTGACTTACCACGCTCGCAACATATGATATATCTAAGTTGGTTACCGTGAGATAGATCAATTTTCCCACAAGTCTTTGATATTTTCTAGTGTCAACATCTTCTCCAGTTGTAGCACACAAGTTTTCATTCGCATCCATAGGTGTATCAACTGGTCTATAACCCTTCATACCTGTTTCTTCAAGAACATCCAAGACATATTTTCTTTGAGACAATACTATTCCATGGTTTGACTAAAGCACTTCTATACCAAGAAAATATTTGAGCTTACCCAAATTTTTAGTCTTGAACTCTTGACATATCATAACTCTTGACATATCATATTCTTCACTTCTTGTATACTATGAGCATCATTCCCAGTCAAGATAATATCATCAACATACACGACCAATAATATCTTCCCTTTGATAGTATCTTTAACATATACTGAGTGATCAACCAAGCACCTATGAAAGTCAAATCGTAGAAGCGCTTGACTAAATATATCAAACCAGGCCTGAGGAGACTGTTTAAGCCCATATAAAGATTTCTTTAACCGGCATACGGACTCCCCCTCAACCACATATCCTAGTGGTTGGACCATATAAATTTCTTTTTGTATATCACCATTTAAAAATGCATTTTTGACATCGAGCTAATACATCGGCCAGGATGAGTTAGCAGCAATAGAAAGGATAATATGTACAGAGTTTAGTTTTGAAACTAGAGAGAAAGTCTTTTCATAATCTATCCCATAGCATTGAGTATAAATTTTTTAAACCAGGCGTTCTTTAAAGTGAGCAACCGACCCATCTAGGTTTGTTTCACCAAAAAAACCCATCTGAACCCAATTGATCTTTTCCCTTTTGGGAGCGATGCCAATGTCCATGTTTGATTTTCATATAATGCATGTATTTCTTCATCCATAGCCGGCTTCCATCCTTGATGATTCAGGGCCTCCTAATAGGATTGTGGTATGGAAACAGATGAAAGAGAAGCAAGAAACTGAACACACTAAGAAGATAAGCGATGAGAAGACATAAAATTGGCAATTGGATGAGACGTAGTACAAGAACGGGTTTCCTTTCATAACGCAATAGGCCAAGTATCAAATTTATGCCCAAACAAAGGAGGAGGAAAAAGACTTACCTTAGGTGGATCAGACAACTCCACAGGTGAGGGGACAACCAGTGCTTTAGGGGGTTGAGTAATATCTTCATTAAATAGCACAACCGGGCAGGGAGTGGTAGGAGAAATGTAAACCTTGGAGGAGCCTCATGTGAGGAGTAGAAGGAAGTGTCTTCAAAGAAAGTCACATCCTGAGATACCATCAACCTCCGAAGTGCAGGGGTATAACAAATATATCATTTCTGAGTTCAAGAATACCCCAAAAAAATACACCTCAAAGACCGAGGATCAAGTATACTTTTATCTGGTGAAGTCTCATGAACAAAACATGTGCAAACAAATACTTTAAGAGGAAGAGAAAATGGATCTTCACCATGAAACAAAACAAAATATGGAGTTTGATTCTAAGTATTGATGAAGGTAACCTATTGATGAGAAAACATGTTGTAAGAATAGCATGAGGCCAATAAAAGTAGATTACCTTCATGGAGTAGATGAGGCCCCAAGTAACTTCAATGAGGTGACGATTCTTTCTTCCAGCAACACCATTTTTTGAGGGGTATAAGTACATGATGTTTGATGAAGAAGCCCATTACCCTCACAAAACGATTTAAACTCATTAGAAAAATATTCCTTAGTATTATCGGATCTAAGGATTTCAATTTTTTTTTCCAAATTACGTTAGAACCATTGCATGAAAATTTTTAAAAATAGAAATAATTTCTTATCGGTCTTTAAACAAAAAAAACCAAGTCACTCAGGTAAAATAGTCCACAAAAGTAATAAAAATTTGAACCTAAGAAATATTAGAGACCTTTAAATGGCCCTATACATCAGAATATATTAATGCAAATGGAGCAGTACTAGTAGTTGTAAGACGAGGAGAATATGTACTCCTAACATGCTTACTTAATTGACATACCTCACAATTGAAATTAGACAAAGATTTAAGAGATGGAACTAAAAAATGAAGTGACGAGGTAGATGGATGACCAAGCCGATTGTGCCACAGTTGGGCCTCGAATGTAGTGGATGAAATTGAAGCTACTGGTGGAAGAGTAAAATAGTATAAACCCCCTTTTTCATGGCCGCTACCAATCATCTATTTCGTAGTTAGATCCTGAAATATATACGAATATGGTGAGAAGGTGACAAAACAATTCAATTGTTTGGGAACCATTAGCAATAGTGACAAATTTATGAGGAAGACATGGAGACAATGAATGAAGCATGTGTTTGTTACTTGATAAGTGTTCAGAAGCCCCAGAGTCAATGATCCAAGAGGATGGGGTTGAAGTGGAAGAAAGCATACCTGAGGCAATGGTAGTGGCAGCAGTAGGGCCTGGTGGAGAAGAGGATTGATCCAATAAGGATTTCAGCTTCTGAATTGTAGCATAGTCTTCTGCAGAAATAGTCACATTCCCGGAATGAGAATCAGTATTATCCTCATTTTTCTCAACATTAACTGGGACTGGATTGGCTGTCGTCCAATTAGGCTTGCCATGGAGTTTCCAACATGAATCCACATGGTGGTTGGACCATATAAATTTCTTTGTGTATATCACCATTTAAAAATGCATTTTTGACATCTAGCTGATATACTGGCCAGGATGAGTTAGCAGTGATAAAGAGGATGATACGTATCGAGTTTAGTTTTGCAACTAGAGAGAAAATCTCTTCATAATCTATCCCATAGCACTGAGTATTACCTTTGGCAACCAGGTGTGCTTTAAGGCGAGCAACCGACCCATCTAGGTTGTGTTTCAGTGAAAAAACCCATCTGCAACCAACCGGTCTTTTCCCTTTTGGGAGCGATGCCAATGTCCATGTTTGATTTTTATATAATGCATGCATTTCTTCATCCATAGCCGGCTTCCATCCTTGATGCTTCAGGGCCTCCTAATAGGATTGTGGTATGGAAACAGATGAAAGAGAAGCAAGAAATTGAACACACTCAAAAGATAAGCGATGAGAAGACATAAAATTGGCAATTGGATGAGACGTAGTACAAGAACGGGTTTCCTTTCGTAACGCAATAGCCTGAGTATCAAATTTAGGCCCAAACATAGGAGGAGAAAGACTTACCTCAGGTGTATCGGACAACTCCACAGGTGAGGGGACGACCAGTGCTTTAGGGGGGAGAGTAATATCTTCATTAAATGGCACAAGCGGGCATGGAGTGGTAGGAGGAAATGTAAACCCTAGAGGAGCCTCATGTGACGAGTAGAAGGAAGTGTCTTCAAAGAAAGTCACATCCCGAGATACCATCAACCTCCGAAGTGTAGGAGTATAAAAAATATATCCTTTAAGAGTTCAAGAATACCCCAAAAAAATACACCTCAGAGACCAAGGATCAAGTTTACTTTTATGTGGTGAAGTATCATGAACAAAACATGTGCAACCAAATACTTTAAGAGGAAAAGAAAATGGATCTTCTCCATGAAAAAAATAAATACGGAGTTTGATTTCTAAGTATTAATGAAGGTAACCTATTGATGAGAAAACATGTTGTAAGAATAGCATGAGGCCAATAAAACTAGGGTACCTTCATGGAGTAGAGGAGGCCCCGAGCTACTTCAATGAGGTGAAGATTTTTCTTTAAGCAAAACCATTTTGTTGAGGGGTATAGGCACATGATGTTTAATGAAGAAACCCATTACCCTCACAAAACTATTTAAACTCATTAGAAAAATATTTCATAGCATTATCAGATCTAAGGATTTGAATTTTTTTTTCCAAATTACGTTAGAACCATTGCATGAAAGTTTTTTAAAATAGAAAGAATTTTTGATCGGTCTTTAAACAAAAACAACCAAGTCATTCGGGTAAAATAGTCCACAAAAGTAAGAAAATATTGAGCCTGAGAAATGTTAGAGACCTTTAAAGGGCCCTATACATCAGAATGTATTAATGCAAACAGAGCAGTACTAGTAATTGTAAGACGAGGAGAATATGTACTCCTAACATGCTGACTTAATTGACATACCTCATAATTGAAATTAGACAAAGATTTAAGATATGAAACTAAAGAACGAAGTGACAAGGTAGATGGATGACCAAGCCGGTTGTGCCACAGTTGGGCCTCAGATGTAGTGGATGAAATAGCAGCTACTGGTGGAAGAGTAAAATAGTATAAACCCCCTATTTCATGGCTGATAACCATGTTATCATTTTTTACCCATTTATGGTAGACTTCATCTTCTTCATTAATCGAAGGAGGGATTTTGATAACATGACTCAGAAGGTCACGAGTAATGAGAACCCTCCGTACCGATTGAGACCAATTAAGGTAATTGGAAATACTTCTTAGTGGAATTGTAGTAATTCAGAGTATGTCACTCTTAATATGACTACTCTCCATGTTGACACAAATCAACTAGTGAGCTCAATTGTCAAAGGGGCTCAAATAACAATTACACAACGTAATTTGAAGCACCCGAAGACCAAATTAGCCACCAAAAATAAGTAGAGAATATTTTCACGAAAATAAGCACCAAATCATGGAAAAATCGATGCTTTTGTCAAGTGATAACAAGAACCAGCCACTACTCAACTTCACTTATATTTATCAAAAAAATAGAGAGAAGAGAATAGATGCAACTCTTATCCTTAATCCAAACTCAACCACAAAACCGAGAGCAACATTAGACAAGGTCTTTCTTGGCAAACCAAGAGCAATTTCTTGGTAAAATAAATTCCAACTCATGGGAATACTTCAACAAAAAAAAAAAAAGATTCAATAGCTGAAGTTCAAACACAAAAAATAATAGGCATAAGTGAGTGCTAGAATTTCATCAAACATATAATGGTCATCTAATAACATAACGTACTCCCAAGAATAACGTTAGATTATAGAATTGACAACAAAATATGCTGGAATCCCATATCAACAATGTTTGATTCTCGTTAAATAAAGGTAACTGAATCCAAATAACCAACAAAAAAAATAACCTTTGATCAATCATGTAATTTTTCTACAAGATGATCAAGACTTATAATTTTGTTTCTTCTTCACTTTAAGGTGAAGGGTATACTTATAATTTATGTACTTTTGACTTGTACAAATAAAGACAAAGGGGGAGGGTTTGGATAAGTCCACAACCCTAATTCTCCCTCAACGTGCTCACTATCTTATCTTCTCCTCTTGGTCGTCATTTTTCCTCTTTTCTTCTTTTCTTTTCGTCTTCTTCCTCCTTTCTTTCATCGAAAATTGCAACATATGGAGTCCGAAAAATTAACATGATAAAATGGAAGTAGAATAAGGTCATAATGGCTATAGAAAGCACAACACAAAGAAAAAGATTAATCAAAAGTGGAGTTACCTGCATTGCTGGGTTGACTTTCAGCTCTATGTGCTCATATAACTCACTCAAGAGCCTTGATAGCCAAACAATTAGCCAAACACTCACTTGATGTCCTAATGCAAGAAGCTACATCATAATGGTAAAAACTATGACTCTTCAACAGGCTTAATTCATCCAAAAACAATAGCAAACAAGCCATTCGGGAGAAGAAAAAAATTGATTCAGGTGCCTTGGAGGGAGGGTAGATTTTGTTGAAGGTTTTTCGAGGTAAGTAGGTTGCAGGAATTCGGTTTTCAAGGGTTTTTTTTTTTTTTTTTGGCCAATTAGCACGAGCTAACTCTCTTTCTTAGTGACAAATCAGATACAGCCTTTATATAAAACAGTACTAGATTAGTATGAGATAAGTGAAATATCTTGTAATGTTTAGTGCAACCACCACAACGACACAGGTAACATTGATGAAGACATTAGCTAGCCCAAATTTAAATTCTAATGTGACTTTATATAATAAATTTAAATATATAATGTAATGTTAATAGATCAAGTGATAAAGTAATGTCGATAGGCTGCCAATTACATACTAAACCTCGATATCATGGGGACTCTCGGTGTTACCCAAAGATACCACCAATCAGAATTAATGTTAATATTAATTTACACTGGAGAACCCACATTTATTACACAAATTTATCTAAGTCAGGTCCCGATACAAATGTACACATCTAACATTGTTTTACTGACAAGAAGTTCTTTCGTGACATTACATACCCTACCCTTATTATATCCTTTTTGAAAGAGTAAAAGTGTTTTCCATGGGTAGAAAAAAAAAACTCTTTCCAATGGGTTGAAAAGAGTCTTTTCCATTAGACTAATCTAATTTGGATTGATTCCAAAAAATGTGCCATTACAACTCAAAATCTAACATAAAAAATAATTAATGACCATGATATAAAGTGGCATGTCTTACCTACACCTTTGTTATTCAACAGATTCATATATTCTCATAAATATATAAAAATATATAAACATTACAAGAAAAATGATTTCTGCTAGCAAACTTCAATTCATTGACTAAAATACTTCTTTGAGTGTATTGCAAAAGTCGTTGAGAAAAATGATACCTTTCCTAGAGAATTATAAATTCATTACCACGGATGACTTTCTTTCAACGAAATTAAAATTATGCTAGGAGAAGTAATTCCAAAGAAAATTTTTCCACTCACGGGGAATAGTTTTCCCGGTGAAAATTTTAATTCGTGGGAGAAAAGACACTTTTCTATTATAAAACTGGGGGAAATTTGTGGGAAAATGGTTTTTATCAAACCATGGCTATTGTCCTATACCACGATGATTTTTCAAAACTGTGATTATTATGGTAGTATCACCGACAATTATTCACTAACCGATGACTATTAGTCAATAAAGCCGATTTTTTTCCTCATAATCGTAGGTTTTGGAGTATTTCAACTAGTGTGATAAATTTATGTATAAATTACGATTCTTTGATGAAAAGAAATCATGATTCTCCCTCAACGTGCTCACTTTCTTCTCTTCTCCTCTTGGTCGTCATTTTTCCTCTTTTCTTCTCTTCTTTTCTTCTCTTCTTTTCTTCTCTTCTTTTCATCTTTTTCCTCCTTTATTTCATCAAAAATTGCAACATATGGAGTCCTAAAAATTAACATGATGAAATAGTAGTAGAATAAGGTCTTAATGGCTATAGAAAGTACAACATGAAGAAAAAGATTAATCAAAAGTGGAGTTACCTGCATTGCTGGGTTGACTTTAAGCTCTATGTGCCATAGAACTGACTCAAGAGCCATGATAGCCAAACAAATAGCCAAACACTCACTCATGTCCTAATGCAAGAAGCTACATCATAATGGTAAAAGCTATGACTCTTCAATAGGCTTGATTCATCTAGAAACAATAGCAAACAAGCCATTCGGGAGAAGAAAAAAACTGATTCAGGTTCCTCGGAGGGAGGGTAGATTTTGTTGAAAGTTTTTCAAGGTAAGTAGGTTGCAGGAATTAGGTTTTCAAGGGTTTTTTTTTTTTTTTTTTTGGCCAATTAGCACGAGCTAACTCTCTTTCTTAGTGACAAATCAGATACAACCTTTATATAAAACACAAATAGATTAGTATGAGATAAGTGAAATATCTTGTAATGTTTAGTGCAACCACCACAACGATACAGGTAACATTGATGAAGACATTATCCAGCCCAAATTTAAATTCTAATGTGACTTTATAAAATAAATTTAAATATATAATGTAATGTTGATAGATCAAGTCATAAAGTAATGTCGATAGGCTGCCAAATACATACTAAACCTCGATATCATGGGGACTCTCGGTGTTACCCAAAGATACTACCAATCAGGATTAATGTTAATATTAATTTACATCGGAGAACCCACATTTATTCCACAAATTTATCTAGGTCAGGTCCTGATACAAATGTACACATCTAACATTGTTTTACTGACAAGAAGTTCTTTCATTACATTACATGCCCTACCCTTATTACATCCTTTTTGAAAGAGTAAAAGTGTTTTCCATGGGTAGAAAAAAAAAAACTCTTTCCAATGGGTTGAAAAAAGTCTTTTCCATCAGACTAATCTAGTTTGGATTGATTCCAAAAAATGTGCCATTACAACTCAAAATCTAACATAAAAGAACAATTAATGACCATGATATAAAGTGGCATGTCTTACCTAGACCTTTGTTATTCAACGGATTCATATATTCTCATAAATATATAAAAATATATAAACATTACAAGAAAAGTGATTTCTGCTAGAAAACTTCAATTCATTGACTGAAATACTTCTCTGAGCGTATCGCAAAAGTCGTTGAGAAAAATGTTACCTTTCCTAGAGAATTATAAATGCATTACCACAGATGACATTCTTTCAACGAATTTAAAATTATGCTAGGAGAAGTAATTCCCAAGAAAATTTTCCGCTCAAAGGGAGTAGTTTTCCCGGTGAAAACTTTAATTCATGGGGAGAAAAGACACTTTTATATTATGAAACTGGGGAAATTTGTGGGAAAATGGTTTTTATCAAACCATGACTATTTTCCCATACCACGATGATTTTTCGAAACTGTGATTATTATGGTAGTATCACCGACAATTATTCATTAACCGTTAACTATTGGTCAATACATCCAATGGTTTTCCTCATAATCGTAGGTTTTGGAGTATTTCTACTAGTGTGATAAATTTGTGTATAAATTACGATTCTTTGATGAAAAGATGTAAAATCACGATTCTTACATAAAAATGCCTCGACATAAAATGCAATAAATATACAAAGCAATTGGTTGCTTCAATAAGAAGCAATTTTTTTTTTTTAATTTTTGCAGATTTTAGCTCCTAACCGGTGACTTTTCAGTGCCAGAAGTAGCTAATAGTCATCAGCTCGAATGTAGTAAAAGTCAAGATAAGAATTAATTTGCCACTTATTTAAAGGCACTGTTGGCTGCTCGTCGAAATCTGAATTTTATATCTTTTAGCCCAAGTTAAAGCTACAGAGGATTGGCTATTGAAACCAACCGGTAGGTCACTAAAGCAGAGGTTCGTCTTCCGTAATTTAGAAAATTATTAGCCCTTGTAAAAACAATTGAAGAAACAAGCTTGGAGACTTGCCAAAGCTTCATTGTCCATGAAATATTTCGACCATATTTGTTAAAAAGTTCCTCTCCCAGAGTGATAATTGCTTCGAGTGTAGGCGTTTGTGAAACACTTTCTTTGAAACACTTCTTTGCTTTTGAACAAAGAAAATCAGAAACACAGGAGCTGGAATGAAGAAACGATTCATCTTTTATTAACATAAGAGACGTAAGAAAAAATTGAGTTACATTCATCATCAAATATGACGTAAAGATTACTCTCTTCCAGAATGTTATGCACAGCCGCAGCACGTTTAGGAATTCCTCGTCAGCAACTTCTCCTCTTCTCTTCTCTTCTAACCGAACAAGGGCCATAAAACAAGCTAGCAGAACTGCAAATCAAGAAATAAGTTAAAAATCAATCCAATTACTACTGTCTCTCAACCTTTCAACACTTGGGAAGATCGGCAGGAGGAGGTGGCAGTTTCTGGTTCGGCAGTTCTCCGTCCAAAACCAGCCATGCCATCTTCAAGCCCCAGCTGGTGTGAACCTCCAGATGACAATGCATGAACCATACACCTGTAGTCATTCCAGCGAAGCTTTAATAGAGTTATGTCATACTTCCTTGAAGACACCACACCCATGAAGAAGATCGGTCGCTTGTTAATACTAACCTGGATTGTCTGCTCGGAAGCGAATAGCTAGCCAACCGCCCGAAGGAATTCCAACAGTGTTCCGTTCAACAGGGTCGACGAGATTGTACTTGGAAGGGTCCTTCCTAGGGTCGAAGTTTCCGAAGCCTTGCCCCACTACGAAGAAATTGAAACCGTGGAGATGGAGAGGATGGCTCTCAGCACCCAGAATACTGGTGTCTTGAAGCACCAACTCAACGCTTGTGTTGAAAGAAAGCACCACCACTTTAGTGCCATTGTTGACCATGGTGTTGTTGGGTGGTGTACCCGTGTAGTTGAAGGGAGTCGTTGGGTCCTTAGGGAAGTCTGTCTTGTACACTCCGAAAGATTGGCCAAAGAAATGAGATTGCAGGAGTGCAGTTGTTGGTTGGACGAACGAGATGTTGTTGATAGAAGCTGCAAATTTGGTGCCATTGGGTCCTTGACAGGTCTGGTTTTTAGGGCAAGGATCTGTGCCTAGGCCGATGGTGAAGAAGAACTTCTTGTCAACTGTCTGGGGCACGTTGGCCGGGAACTGGGCATTGGCTAGGCTACGAAACTTTCTGCTAAAGTTGGCAGCAAAGGTAGTATCGTTAAGAGCCGGTAGTGTAGGTTTGAAGAGGGGAAGTTTCTTCATCCTAACGCCCACAGAAGAGTGAGGGTGCTTATATTCGAGCAGTCCGGCGGTCGTTGAATTATCAAAGGTGCCTTGTCCAGTCACATAGGGTTTGGCAGCCATTAGAAAGGTAGCATTTGGGTACTCCGACTTTGTATTTAGGAGCACATTGGTGGTTTGACCAGGAGTTAAGAGGAGGGTCTCCGTCTCAAATGGCTTCACATAAACTGCGTCAGCTTCTACAACTGTAAGGCTATGGTTTGCGATGCTAAAGAAGAGCTCGTCGTTGAGTGCAGCATTGATGAAGCGAAGAAGATAAGTTTTTCCTGGCTCGACACTGAGCTTGAAAGTATCTGGATGCAGAAGCCAACAAAAGGAAACACAGTCATTATTATGGTGGAAAACACAAGAAAACATTTTCCGAGAACATGAGTTGCCATTGCAGCAGTTAGGAAACCTAACCTTTAGCTGAGCAGTTGTAGGTAGGCCCAGGAAGTCCATTGATTGTGTAAGCTTCAGAGACATTAGGACCTCCACCTGTCTGGAGAGCCTGCTTGATTATAGCTTCAGTGTCCGCCTTGAACCATTCTCCTGAAAGTAATCCAATTTGGGTAGCACAATTGATTAACCGGTTCATATTTCCTGCCATCTACATTTAAATGTAGTTTTCCTTACCAAAGATGATGGGAATCTCCTTGTGTGGCTTAGTAAACGGGTAAGGAACACCGCGCGCAGGAAGAATGAGAATGGGGCCATAGATGGTGGAACGGAGCCACGAGATGTGGGCATGCCAAAAGAGAGTTCCTCTTTGGCCTGTAACAGTGAAGTTGTAGACATAGGTTTGACCAGTTTGTATAGGGCATTGCGTTATATAAGCAGGGCCATCTGCCCATCCAGTTTGAAGTTGCCGTATCCCATGCCTGTCATAAAAACTCAACTCAGAAGCTTAGACAGGATTGGAAAGAAAAACTAACGATGGAGGAGATTGAAAAGGTTAAAAGAGTTTCATACCAATGGATGGACATATTGCTCTGAATATGGTTTACCACCTTAATAACCACATTATCTCCCTCCCTAGCTACGATTTTAGGTCCCGGGAACTGGCCATTAATGGTGGGTATCGTCTTGGTACGGCACAGGCGTGTCACATTCTGCAGTTGAATCTGCACAGAACGAAAGTGAACGAATTCAGCACAACACTATCCGTAGAGCTACATTAGCAAAAGGAATTGCCTCCTTCATAAACAAAAATTCGATTACGTTGAACTTGTAATGTCGCGTAATGCCTGCTTCAGCACACAGAAGCTCCGACAACAGGCACAAACTAGTAAGAGCAAGCAGAAGAATGCCGCCCATTTCTTCCTTCTCTACTTTGTTGAACAAAGAGAAGAACTAATGGGTGGCAACGAAGCTCTCCCCTGTGTGTAATGTTTATATAGAAAAGAGGGTCGAGTTGGTCGAACGGATGTTTGATTAAAAAACTGATGAGGGGTTTTTGTGTTCGTGAGGTTGTTGGTCATGTGTTAACTGTAGAGTGCCATTAAAGTCAAATATTTTATTTTTCTGCTCCAGCTTCCTTTTCTGATTTCTTGAGGTAATCCTTGAACCAAAAATGATTTCTTTTTTCGGTTACCAAGTTATCATCTAGCAAGATCGCAGGATGAATAGGACTTGAAACTGGTTGATCGTCCTACTACTCTTACTCTTACTCTAAAAAATGTATAATTTACATTTCCTATTAAGATGAAGGAACCAACGGGCAACTACTTCCTCCATCTACCAGCCGAAAAAATGCTTTTTTTTCTGCAATTCCAACCCCTGATGTAACTGCAGAAGACGTTTACATCTCACAGTACATGTCCACAATTTTACTTCAGTTCCAGGTTCCAACAATCTGGTGGTAGTTAACCAATTTCTTAAATTAACCAATTTTTAAATTAATTTTAAAAATACCCCAACTTTGACCAGTCAATTGCCAACTTGTAAGTCCAGCTTGCCTTGTCATATTTGACCGCCTATGTGGTGCCACCTCATCACTCGAAGGAACTAATTCCATGTCATTTTACACATCATCGGCCATCTAGTCTGGCACGTAAGCTCGCCTTTTTCCCCCTTTTATTATTGATTTAAGTTCTTTTTTAATTTTCCATGAGATAGATCAATTTTCCCACAAGTCTTTGATATTTTCCAGTGTCAACATCTTCTCTAGTTGTGGCACACAATTTTTCATTCGCATCCATAGGTGTATCAACTTGTCTACAACCCTTCATACCCGTTTCTTCAAGAAGATCCAACGTATTTTATTTGAGACAATACTATTCCATGGTTTAACTAAAGGACTTTTATACCAAGAAAATATTTGAGCTTACCCAAATCTTTAGTCTTGAACTCTTAACATATCATATTCTTCACTTCTTGTATACTATGAGTATCATTCCAAGTCAATATAATATCATCAACATACACGACCAATAATATCTTCCCTTTGATAATATCTTTAACATATACTGAGTGATCAACCAAACACCCATGAAACCCAAATCGTAGAAGCGTTTGATTAAATTTATCAAACCAGGCCCGAGGGGAATTTTTAAGCCCATATAAAGATTTATTTAACCGGCAAACGGACTCCCCCTCGACCACATATCCTGGTGGTTGGACCATATGAATTTCTTTGTGTATATCACCATTTAAAGATGTATTTTTGACATCTAGCTGATATACTGGCCAGGATGAGTTAACAACAATAAAGAAGATGATACGTACCGAGTTTAGTTTTGAAACTAGAGAGAAAGTCTCTTTATAATCTGTCTCATAGCACTGAGTATTACTTTTTGCAACCCCCAAGTCTCTGATATTTGCAAATATCAACATCCTCTTTGATATTTTTTTTTAAATAGATAGTTTAATAAAATTCCCTAAAATAAAACTGGAGTTCGTCGGAAGGCAAGATGCCCTCGTCGGAAGGGACGTTCATGTGTTACCTCAACAGTAAGCCTTTCTAACCAAGCCATGAACACGCTCAATGACCGTCTCATCTCCAAGTTTGGTAGCTCGAAAAAAATATAGACAGGAGTGCGACGTGTCGGTTGGCGTGGGCCAGTATTCTAGAGATCCTCCGAGGTCAGAGAACGACTTAGCAACTCACTTCATCCAGATGAACCCACAATCCTTTTCCTCAACCTCAACTTCCCCTCAATCACATTATTACTCGTGTATTGCTTCTTAAGTCTGTCAGTTACATGTAGTAGGTGTGTACTCCTGGATATTACACGTCATCCTCTCCGCTAGTATTAAGTGGCCCTCTTTTATAAGGCTGAGATTACTTGTAGGTTTGCCGTACATACTTGGGAAGCTTCTATTCAGGCGATGAATGACAACCGTTGATCTGGCCCCAAAGCATTTGTATCCATGTTCACATGTTGTCATACAGAGCACATCAATATAAAACTTATGGTATAGTATATTCTCACAGCATCCATGCTCATAGCATGATGGTCATATCATCATCATAAATGGGAAGAAGAGAGGGATCAGCACTTGGGAAGATCCGAGGGGGGAGGCAGCAGTTTCTGATGAGGCAGCTCCCCATCCATCACAATCCACGCCATATCCAATCCCCAGCTCGTGTGGCCGTCCAAGTGGCAATGCATAAACCAAACACCTGTAAATTAATCCACGGTAGTCAATAAAGTCTTCGGTCAACCGTCTACGAAGATCAAATCAACTGGATTCGTTACTCGTGACTAACCTGGATTATCCGCACGGAAGCGGATGGCCACCCAACCTCCGGCGGGGACTCCAGCGGTATTTCTCTCCGCCGGGTCGACCAGTTTGAAGTTGGGTGGGTCCCTTTCTGGGTCGTAGTTACCGACGCCTTCCCCAACCACAAAGAAGTTGAAACCATGAAGATGGATAGGGTGGCTTCCGCTCCAATGATGCCAGTATCCTGCAACACCACCTGCACATTGCAATTGAACGGAAGCAGTATCGCCTTTGTGCCGCTGCTCACCTGTGTGTTGTTTGGAGGGGAACCCATATAATTGAACGGGAAGGGAGGGTCAGTTGGGAAATCCACGGTGTAGACCCCCTTCGATTTCCCAAAAAAGTAGGCCTCCAGCAGCGATATTGTTGGCTGCATGTACGAGACGTTGTTCATGGAAGCTGCGAATTTGGTGCCATTTGGCCCTTGACAAGTCTGGTTACTTGGGCACTTGGCCGTGCCAAGGCTTACCGTCATGAAGAATTCTTTGTCCACATGTTGGGGGACATTACAGGGGTACTCAGCTGTGGCCAGGCTGCGATGCTTCTTTGATATTGTCGAAGCCAAGAAAGTGTCATTGAAAGCTGGAAGAGTTGGCTTGATGAGGGATGCTTTGTTGATACCAAAACTACACTGGGAGAAGAAGGATTTATGTACTCCAGAGTTCCGGTGGTCGTTAAGTTGTTGAAGATGCCGGGAAGGGTTGAATAAGGTCCTGCCATCATGAGAAAGGTGGCATTTTTAGGGTTGTCGGTTTTTGTGTTAAGGAGACCATCATTGGTGGTCTGGCCTGGCGCTAAGAGAATGGTTTCTGTATCGAATGGCTTCATGTAGATAGCATCAGCTTCTACAACTCTCAAGGTATGGCCGGCTATACGGAAGAAGAGATCTTCGTTGAGTGCAGCGTTGACGATACGGAGCAGGTAAGTCTTCCCGGGCTTCACTCTCAGCCTGAACGTATCTGAACGATGGACCAGGTAGAATATTAAGAATACCAAACCACATATTTCAATAGGGCTTTTTACTAAAATACCAGTTTGAAAAAACTTATTTATGAAAACAACGACGACCTCAACTTATTTGCAAAACTACCGAACTTTAACCAGTCCACTGTACATGTGGACAG
Source organism: Aristolochia californica (assembly GCF_029961685.1). NCBI lineage: Eukaryota > Viridiplantae > Streptophyta > Magnoliopsida > Piperales > Aristolochiaceae > Aristolochia > Aristolochia californica. Next base: position 27,753,453 of record NW_027181771.1, read on the forward strand.
TCAAAAGCGACACGTAAGCTTTGACTGCTTATGTGTCGATACCTCATCCGTGCGGTATGGTAGTTGAACACATGGGCTGCCACATCATTATTTTTACACTTCATTTGACATGTCATCTGACACATCATTATCAATTTCCCTCTTTGCCCCATCATCTCTCGGCATGTCAGCTCACTCCACGTAAGCCCTCCTTTATATTTTTTTTGTTCTAATGTTTCTTCCTCGATCTATCTCCTCTCCTCTCCTCTCGCCCTCGCTCTTGTTGCCGCCGCTCGGCCTCGCCCTCGACGCCCCCCTCTCAACCGCTCTCTCTTCGTCTTAGCCTCATCTCTCGTTCTTCTTCTCTGTTCCCCTCTGTTCATCCTCTCACCGCCCCCTCTCTTAATACCCTATCATTTCACTCTCTCGCCGCCCTTTCTCTCAAAATCGAAGCCCTACTCACCCTCCAAACCCGAATTTGAATTTCAGAAGCCGATTTAGGAGGGTTATTTTTTAGGGTTTTTGTTAATTGAATCTAATTGTTGTATTTAATTATAATGTTGATTTGTATTTAGGTGTTTAATTACTGTATTGATTTTTTTGTGATTTACTGTTTAATTTCTGATTTTATGTTAATGAAATTTCTGTCAAATTAAAATTATTGTAAAGTTTTGTAAGATTTTTAATTAAATAATATATTTTAATAATTTATTATTTTTATAAATAAGGTGATTAAAAATATACAAATAAATTATATTTTTAAACACTAAAACAACTTTTTTGTATATTTTTTTAATTTATAAATGATTTAAATGGATAATATATGGGTAAGAGTTAAAAGTAAAAATTTTTATATTTATAAATATTTTAAATCCATAGTAAATGGGTAAGAGTTAGATTATTTATATTTATAAATATTTAAAATTTTTAAATATTATTATTTTGTAAATAAGGTGATAAAAAAGTATACAAATAAATTGTATTTTTAAACTCTAAAATAACTTTTTTGTATATTTTTTAATTTTTTAAATATTTTAAATCGATAATATATGGGTAAGACTTAAGAGTAAGATTTTTTAAATTTATAAATATTTTAAATCCATAATAAATGGGTAAGAGTTAGATTTTTTCTATTTATAAATATTTAAAATTTTTAAACATTATTATTGTGTAAATAAGGTGATAAAAGTTATACAAATAAATTGTATTTTTAAACTCCAAAATAATTTTTTTTGTATTTTTTTTAATTTATAAATATTTAAAATCTAATTTACTTATTTTATTTTATTTTTTAAAATATGAAGAAATAAAAAGTGTAACGATAATTTTTTTAATTAATAAATATTTTAATTGATATTAAATGGTGTTAAATAAGTAAGAGTTAATTTTTTAATTATTTATTAATTTTTTAAATAATTTATTATTTTAGATATAAGGTAATAAAAAGTGTATTTGATTTTTTTAAAATTTATTCAAAATTTTATCATGTAATGACGTGGCAGCTGACATGGCAGAATATGTGTCAACTATAATGACGTGGCAGCGATGTGTTAATCTACGGTATCACACTGATGACATGGTGACGTGTAAACAGTCAAAGCTTACATGTTGCATTTGACTCTCCACATATACAGTGGACTGGTCAAAGTTCAGTATTTTTGTAAATAAGTTGATACCGTCGTTGTTTTCAGAAATAAGTTATTTCAAATTGTTATTTTGGTAAAATTCCCATTTCAATATGCAGGAACAAGAATATGAATTTTATCTTGTAGGAAGCATATATGCCTTTCTCTGAACAGTTGTACGAAAGCCCCGGCAGTCCATTAATGGTGTACGCATTGGAGACATTAGGTGCCCCACCTGTCTGGAGAGCTTGGCGAACCACAGCTTCAGGGTCTGCATGCCACCACTCCCCTGCGATTCATTATTCATATCCAACAAAAAAATTGGTACTTGGTGGGAGAAACCCAAAGGTCATCTTGATCTTGCAAAGATGTGATCTTTATTATCTAAGAAGATGGTAACTCCCCTGTAGGGGGTCGGGAAAGGGGTAAGGAACGCCGATCTTAAGAGGTCCATACACAGTGGAGCGCAGCCAGGAGGTGTGTGCATGCCAAAATAGAGTTCCTCGTTGGCCGATGATGGTGAAGTTGTAGACGAAGCTCTGCCCAGTTCGAATGGGCACTGAGTCACAAACGAAGGTCCATCATACCATGCCGTTCGCAGCTGCCGAATGCCGTGCCTGTTCTCTCCCAACAAATCTCCCCGTCATTTCAGAAAAACAACACAGATTGGTATGATACATAAGAGACTTTCGAGCAACATTACAGACTAGAGGAAGGGAGAATGACGGGTTTTGTACCAGTGTAGGCTGATATTGTTTTTGACGGAGTTAGTGACTTTGACAACAACTCTATCACCCTCTCTGGCGAAGATTGGCGGCCCAGGGAACTTCCCGTTGACTGTAATTAAAGTCTTGGTTCGGCACAACCTTGTCAAGTTTTGGAACCCAATCTACAGCAAACAAATCACAAAATTAAAGAAAAAGAAGAAGAAGAAGAAGAGGAGAAGAAAGAAAGGATAGAATTTCCTTGATGCTGCAAGTGATTATTAACAAATGACATTCATACGTAAAAGTCGTAGTGCCAGGTGAAGTTAGCAGGCTCTGCACATAGGAGCTTAGGGGAAATGAGTAAGAGGCACAGTAGTGCAAATGGTAGAGCAGTGGTAGCCATGGAAACTGAGCAAGGTGAACCACCGAATCAACCTTCCAAGATTTTGAAATGCTGGTTGTGGTTGGAGAGACATCTGCGTCCGCAGCAGATACAAAAGAAGACCGCTGCAGAAAATAACATCTGGGTTTACCCTGGAGTTCGTGAATTCGTCAAATCTTGCAAGCAAGCAACATTTTTGTGATAAACAGCAAAATAGGTTCAAGGATCATAATAAACATCGGACAGTTATAGGAGATAGATTACGTTTGTTTTGGATTTACTATTCCTAATCTGATAGATTTTGAGCCATATACAGTTTCTTGTTAATGGCAAACATGCAAACGATGGCCCTACACAGGAAACGTCGAGGCTGTTCTGCTGATCTAAGTATCTGGTCTCTTTTACTTGCACGAAACTAACATAAAGAAAAGGACAAGTTGAACGACATATGGAGCAATCACTTGTTGTTTCCAATGAAGATAAGAACTGCTGAACCAGAAGCAGTCACTTCACGGAAACATTGGTCTTGCAGGTCTAATTTGTAGAAGAAGATGGATTTCAAAAGCAGTAAAAACGATTGCTTAATTAGGACTCTTTCATCTTTCAAGAGTTTGAAAGATCCGTATCTGAGACTATTCAAAATAAAACATTAATGACGAGCCAACTACTCTGGCCACAATGTTAAGTAACCTTGTATTTCAGTGCGAATCCGTCATTTTGCCTAAATAGCAGTGCGAACCAAACACGATAGTAAAATGAATCAACTTACATGAGGTAACATTTTTGTTTTCTCTTTTACCAAACCCTGGTAAGACGATGATAAGTCATTAGAACATCTTAAATGTCTTCAATACCGACATCGAGTACGTCCGGATCAAAACCAGTTCTGATCTGAGCCAATCAGCGACCATTAAAGACATTCTGACGTTTAGGATTTATTTGTCAAATGTAGACCGACTTTTAAAATACTTTAATTTTTCTGCACACTAATGCTTTCAACTTTTAGCTTGTATTTGTCATAATGTCTAGACACTCCTAAAATGTGTAAGACCAAGAAGCTGATCAAAACTAGGTTGACCATGTTGGGTTGGCTGGTTCAACCGGTGATCTAGTCAACTAGTCTGATCAACTGGGTTGTACACCAGGGGAGAGTTTTAGCTCTCACAATCCAGAGAGGAGAGGGGGATGGCACCACCTTGCCCTCCTCCCCTCGTAGGGGTGACATCGAATCGAGTCGAGCTTGAACCTACGTATGTTCGAATTAGGTTTGATTTAAATATTTCAAAATTGAGCTCGAACTGAACCAAACCCCAAACCTAAAATTAATCGAGCTTGAGTCCAATAATTTTAACTGACTTCGAGCTCCAACCTACATTTAAAATTTTACATAAAATACATGTCAAATGAACTGTATATAAAATTATGCATAAATTTTACTTAAAATTGGGGATGACCTCTGTACATAAACCCTGCATAAAATTGTTCATAAACACTGCATAGTATTATGCAAAAAGAGAACACAAAAATTTAAATAAAATATCAATATCAATTTACAATCACCCAAATAAAAACTATAAATCTAATATAAATTTATAAATTCTAACTCTTTCTCTTCTTGCTAGAAAAGAATATATTAAGTTCTCGTTTGCATGAGGAAAATCATAGTTTGATCTGTATTTGGTGCCAAAGAAGAAAGATATGGGTCTATTACTCTACCACTAGCACTAAAGGTAGATTTTGAAGCTACTATAGATATGGGAATTACAAGAATATTTGTTACCATCTTAGATAATACCTGAAATTTCAAATTATTCACTTTCAACCGTTCTAAACCATAAAAAACATATTGTGAAGTTTCCTCACAAATACACACCTTCTTCAAGATAATTTTCCTATTCTGACTTTGGTGAATTTACTACTTCCACTTGTTTCACATAAGTCATAAACTTTGACCAAACTGAACTTGATGAAGAATGTGACCTACGACTTGTGGAAACACCTGTAGAGCTAATACTTGAAGCAATCTCTTCATTACTAATCTCCACATTATATATGGATATATATTCATCATAAATCTCACATAAGGTCCGTCGAACTAATTTTATATCTATTGTAATTTCCTCCTCGAAATATATCTCTGGAAAACACATTTCGATCAATCTTAATTTGACCATTGGATCCACAACCGAAGCAACATCCATCAACAAGTTGCATTCACCCCAATTCTTCTCAAATTTCTCTTTCATTCTACTAACCATTGTCCTAATGAAAATATTTTCATTTGTAGAATGAAAATTAAAAACTTCTTTTACCCTATATACCTCACTAAAGTGCAAATTAGAAGTAGGGTAGTCTCTCCCAGAAATTATATTAGTGACTACATTAAAAAATTCTATAATCCACACACTATTTCAACCTTTTCCCATTCATCAAGACTTGGCAAAAACAATAAGTTGGTTCTTTATCTTGAAATCTAGGAAATGCATATTTGAATTTTAATGCAAAAGACAACATGTTATATGTGAAGTTCCAACGAGTTGGACAATCAATAACTAACCTTTTTGCAACTAGTTGTAGTTGTTGTACAATTTCAGAAAAAAGTGTGAAGTCTAGCCTTAGATAGATTTATGAATTCGATATTTTCACACACATTCTCAATGATATCCTTAATTTGAACAAAACCATCTTAGACTAATAAGTTCAGAATATGAGAACAACAACACACATGAAATAACTTCACACCACAAAACAATTTCCTATTTCTTAAAAAATCATCTTTAAAAACTTTCAAACTAACTTCACTATATGTAGCATTATCAATTGAGATACTAAATACTTTATTTCTTATTTTCCAATATTTCAAACACTTGTAAATAATATATGCTATGTCAACACTACAAAAAGGATACAAACATGCACAAAACTCAAGACTCGTTTTTGTAGTTTCCAATTACTATCAATAAAATGCCCATTAATAACCATGTATTCAATATTTTGATTTTGGGACTTCCAAATATCCATGGTAAGACTAACCTTGTTAATCTCTTTTAATAAAGTTTTTAATTTATTTTTCTTTGCCTCGTACACCTCCTTACAGTCCTTCTTAATGGTATTACAAGATATATTTTCATAATTCATATTTGCCATCTTCATTATAAAATTAAATTCCTCCTCTTCTACTATTATGAATGGATGTTCATGCATAAGAATCCAATGAGCAATGAGTATTCTCATTCTAGCTTGATTATATTTGCCTCCAAAATCCTTAAAAGAAAGGCTAGATGGACTTTGGTCAACATTAGACCCCACTGGTTGAAATTTTATGGTTTTTTGTTTTCTCGTTGCCACTTTTTTACTAGGACAACATTTCAAATGACAACTCATATGTGTGGTAACTCCACTACTAATAATACTCAAATTGGTTTTACAATGAACACATTGAACCTTGTTTGTATCATCTATAAGTGGGACTACTAATAATTCCTCATTTAGAGTACCTTCATCTAGGCCCACTTCTATTACATTAGTAGTTCTAGGGGGATATGATTCTGGTGGATTTGAGTCATTATCTATGGCCACACTAAAAATAATCCAAACAACAAAGATAAATAAAAAAAAAGATTAACAAATAAACATATAGATAAGAGAGGAGATAGAAACAATTTCTATTATGTAAATTATATAGAGAGAGTGACACAGAGTGAGAATATACGGTCAACATTTAATATGCAGTCTGAATTAAATGAGATTCAAAGAACTATTCTCTCTCCCATGAATTGAATTATTCTATTTTGCCTCATTATGATTTTAAAAAAAAAGTTAAAATGAATCATAATGGGATTCATAGGACTAGGGCATTCTTATCAACCAAGAAAGAAAAGGGGATGCACCCTTTCAAACCATGTCTCTCAGAGAGGTTTTTTCACGACTCTCTCCTCGATATACGGTTTGAGTCTTGGTTAAAACTCAGAAAAGAGAGAAATTCTTCCTCAGGTGAGAGCTTTTAATAAGGTAGATGTACCTACCCTTCTCCTTACATAATATTAATTTACATAAATCAGGCCAAACATTTTGAACCCGGATGTAATGCACTACTAAGTAAGTGCCAAGTGGCTCTCAAATCAACTCAAAACACTGCGTTGAAGGCACAAAACATCTTTATCATTCCAAAGTTCCGGTTTAAGTTGCACATTAACAAGTAATTTCAGGAATGGAACAATTTTATTAATAGAAAATACTCATTGACAACCAACTAATATCTAAAAGTCTAATTAAGAAACGACTACATACAATAATAAATTTAGTAAAAATAACAACAGTCATATAGAGCATTGCTAACCATATAGACTTGTTTAATAAAAAAGTTGAGAAAGAAAACAAAAACATCCTGGCGATGAGAGAAACTGCTCTTGAAACTAGTATAGATCGGCTTCATATACAACATAAAGAATTGAATTTCAAGATGTCATATGAACAAATATCGTTGCAAAAGAAGACTAGTTGATTATTCCAAGTCGAAACATATATAGGATTTCAATGCAATCAATCAGAGAACAGAAGCCAACACGAGAGAGAAAGGGGAGAGAGGGGGCAGATTAGCTTACCTCTATTCCGTCACTTCCGTTGGCAACGCCAAATATCGGTTACAAAAATCGATTGAGCGACGAAGATCAAAGAGATTGAGGAAGAACATAGTAGAAATAGAGGATGCAATCAAATAAAAAACCAAAACTTCCCTTAAGGGCAAGATTGCAATCTGATTCTTTCTCTATTTAAACTTGGGAAAGATCGGATAATCATGGCCAAACGAACTTCACATCGCCAACACCCGATTTCTTTCGATTTTCCCAAGCCTCGAATCCCGATTCACTGATTTCCCGAAGGTTGCCAAACTTTGTAGTCCGAAGCCTCGTTAAGTAACGAGAGTTGGCTCACAAGCTTCTGAACCGAACCAGGGTTTGCTCTAGCTTGGCTCGTTTACTTAAATGAGCCCAATTCTAAGCTCGAATTTTATTCAAGATCGAGATAACTCGAACCAAACCGAGCTCAAGTTACTCGCGTATCGGCTCAATTCGATGCCACCCCTACCTATTACCGATATCAACCCAGAATGATTGATCCCACTAACACTTCCACACATATCTTGGCCTATTCAAACAGATAATAGGCTTTGAGATATGAACAACACCAATAAGGTCTAAAGTAAATGAAACACAAATTAGACCCAACAATGCAGACATTATGCTTTGATACTATGTTACGAAACTTTAATGTTAGTGCTTAATGTAATGGACAAGAAGAAACAATGAAAAACTCCGAATTTAACATAGTTAGGTTTATAGAAGCCTTACTCCATAGTAGTGTTTGACTTCTAGTGATAACACAACTAGAACGTCTTGCAAGAATCATTTATGCAACTACAACGTTTTTGTTACAAATTAATGTAATGCCCTTCAAGAGACTCAACTACATGAAGTAGTTCCTTCGTATTGCACTACTTGTAATGTGTCATACATATGACTACAAGTCCTGGTTGCACGTCAACAACATCTCCAACCTGCTGGTGTTCGTCATCCTCAACACATTTATGGTTTCTAATAACGAACCCTTTCTGTATTTTTCTCATCTAATTGTGCATACCAACTGACCAGCTGATTATGTGTACAGAGTCCTGAGTTCTTCTATAGCACAAGCTTTAACAATCTCACCAGAAGAAGAAAAAGAAAAGAAAAGGTTCCAGAGTTCACAGAAAAAAGATATGAGATTAATCCCATGTCATAACAACTGCAATGACTCCCACTCCAACAAGTACTGCGAAGAACTTACAGAAGGGCGTATCAAAGTAGCAGGGCTTAAGTGGCTTGAAGCCCTTGGCGATAAGATGATTGATGGCCACATAAATGAAGACTCCAGTGGAAATACCCATGGAGATTGCAAAAATCCAATCGGCAACAGAACCTTGCGTGGTCGCATCAATGGCGATGCCAATTCCTACGCCGATCGGGCTCGAGATTGCAAAAGCAAAAGAGTAGGCAATACTTGTTAGAAAAGGTCTATCTGGAAGCATCCTGAGTAGCGCAATCCCCATCGCAATGGCAGCGAATACCTTGTGCAAGCTAATAGTCCACAAGTTCCTCCACGCACCTCCTTTCGTATCTGGAGAATTTCTAATCTTGTTAGCAAACAACTGCCAATATATTTTTCTGATAGTTAATTTGATCCTTCCGTTTGAATGTCTCAAATGGGGATATTCAAGATAAAGATGGTTTCGGGTTTTCGTATTATTGCCAGAAAGAATACGAATTCCTTCAATCCATCCTTTTTTCCAGTTTTAATCGACATTTATTTTCAAGGTAAAGATGGTTTCGGATTATAATCAGGATCAAGAAGGCAGAGAACCGAAGGCTTCATTTCTGTTATTGGCGATTTACTCGGTAGTAGTATTTGATCGTCTCCTTGAGTTGGTTCAAATTTGGGGATTGTTTCCGGTTTTCGATTTCTCTGGCTAAACTTTATTTCTTTTCTCCATTAGAGCAGAATCCAGAGCTCTTAAAATAGTACCAAATACCCAGGCAATCGCTGACAAAGAGGAGCTTAAAAATTAGGCCAGAATTTTTACCTGCAATTCCAACGGCTATCCCTTCGAAGACAGAGTGAAAGCAAAGAGCAAGGATGAGCAACAGCGTATCTCCAAAAGATGAAGTCTTAACAAGCATCGGGTGGACCTCGGCAGCCGTCTTTCCTCCGTTCTCTTCATCCCTTCTCCCTTCTTCCACCTCCACTTTCTTCTCTGTCACTCCACCCGTTGTAACCAGAGTCACCACGCAGTCCGCCAGCATGGTGAAAAGATAACCGGCTGATGCGAGCATGAACGCAAAAGGGTAATCCTTGCTGCTGATATCCTTGAAAGTTTCGTTGGCATCGCTCAAGAAATGCATAAGAGCAGTAGCCAAAAATACCCCGCCGGCGAACTGGGTGCCCAATAGGAGGAAGCTCTCGTTCCATCTGTAAAAGTAAGGGGAGACGCCGGCGACGAACGTACTGAACAGAAGGATTATAAGGCACCAAATTTTGACGAGGATTAGACCCTTGGAACGCAAATTGGGGGCGTGGTCGGCAGAGTCTTCGTCATGGTCTGAACCTCCGTGAGCTCTGGCTTGAAAGATTTGGAGAGAGAACGATAAAACGAGTATCAAGAAGAGGCAAGAGGATCTAAGAGCTTTAGGGGGGATCGCCATGGAAAGGAAGCGGCCGTCTGTGTCTGTGACTTGCCTTGAAGAGAAAGAATAGTTTCTTGGAAGGTTAATTTATCTCTCCTCGTTTTCTCCAACTGTCTGTAGTACAGTGTTGACTTCCTAACAATTGTACTACACACCAGACGACCCGATCATAAGAAGAAACTATTGGATTAACGTAGAGAAGCAGCTCTATATCTCCACCAAAAATCAAAAAGTAATAGTCGAGATGTCTGCGTATATCGCCATCAAGAGAAAATTTCAATTCCAAACAGGGCAATTATTTGCTTAATTAAAGCCATTCCAGTTGCCAATCCATAAACAAAATAATAATAATTATGATGGAACGAAGCAGGAAGACGGTTTCCGTTTGGGCAGCAGTCAAAACAGGAAAACGAAAAACCATTACATTGTTAGCCGTTGGGAACGAACTCGGTAGTACTAGATGCAGTACATTACTACGTTCCATTATTTTGCGTCAAGAAGGCGTATGCTTTTGTGGCTGCTTATCTTTGTTGCTCGGCGGCGAAGCATTCACCGTTCACGGTTCATTGGGCAGGGCGCCTTAAATGGAGCGCAAAATTTGCTTCGACAGCCTGACTCATGAACGATCGGTGAAAACAAACGGGCCTCCTCTGATCCAGACAGGTAATGGTTGTTCAGAAGTCTCTAGGGTGTGCAAGCCTATATGCAGTATTTAAGAGAAAAAAAATGTCCATGAAAGATTCAAACGGGACATGTGGCGATAATTTATAACTAATAACCGGACTGGTTCTTTAATAACCTCTCCTTGGAATTTCCCTTTTCCCAAGTGAGATTTTTTTTTCTTTTTGTCTTATGTGAAAACACGTGGAACTAAAGTGTGGAAGGTTAAAAAAAGGAGTTTTAAAGGGACCCACAACGGAAATGTACCTCATAAATTATGATAAAGATCTTCAATGCTTAAAAAGAAGCACCCCGAATGAAGAAGATAATGAGAAAATTAGAGTATAAATGTTCAAGTCATATGTCAAAACTTAGTCACAAATGTAAGAGAGTATTCCTAAACTCCTTTTCTTTGAGTACAATAGTGAATATAGAGTTTTAGGTCACATATTGAATGACATTTTTAAGAACATCATATACATCCCTTAGAACATGTTAGAGCACTTAGATAAAATCATTCTCATACTTTTAAAGTCAACTTAATTGAACTGGCATTAGAGTGATCGATCCACCTTTGCAAATGATTTATCATCCAGGAGTGTGCAGATCAAAACTATAAAGCATGACCAATCAACCATAATCGATTGATCAATGATCCAGATCCTATCCATATCATGCTATAAAGCATTATCGATCATCCCATTTGGATTAATCTATCAATACTATCTAGGCAAGCAAATTTAACATGGAATGATCGATCATCACACATGATTGATCTATTAGACAAAATCTTCCTAGTCAGAGACATAAAGCATGATGAACACATGAAGCTCATTGATCAATCATACTTTCATTGCACAACCAGAAAGAATTTTTGATTGATCTATCATCTCCTTACAATGATCGATCAACTTATCTTTTAAAGACCAATGGTAACATATTGATGAATTAGTCTATCAATTAATAAGTCCCATTCTGACATAAAAAAGAGTCGTTATGATCGATCAATCACTTTGTAGTGACCAATCAATCAATGTACTGATTTTACAAATGGGCAAAAAATGGATAGTTTGGCATGGGAAAGTTATAAATGCCCCCACCAAACTACACAGAGAAGTTAATGAGCATTTATTCGCAAATCTTTTGAGAATTTACTCTCAATCTTGAAAAACTTCTCAAAAGTGCTTAAGAGAGAGAGAGAGCCTCAACCTTGTAAAATCATTTTCTCTTTCTATTATTTTCCTTCCATTGCATTCTAGACAAACTTCATCACTCTATAATGAGCTGCTAAAAAAGTGGAAGTTTGGATCTCTCAAGAAGAAGGAACTCTCCCAGTAAAGGGTGTAAGTTTATCTAGAACCTATTCAATCTAGATAGAAAGGGACAGCTAGAGCAAGAATTTATCATCAGTCTCTATTAAGAATTAGACGCCCTAATTCCAAACTAAATGAGAACAATAATAATAATCGCAAAAGAGAGGAAAAACAAACACAAAAATACAACAAGATTTATACAGGTTCACCTCAAGGAGAGACTACGTCCTGTCTTCCGCCATTGCAGTAATCTACGATAAAGATGAAATAGTTTACATGAGACATCACACACACTTACAAGTGTTTTTCTCTAACCCTCGGGATATAACTTAAGATGCTCCTCAGATGGTGATAAAACCCTAATAACGGCACCCCTCAATTATAAAGAGAAAATTAGGGCAACTAACATACAAGAGTAAAATTCCCAAACAGCCCTTAGTGAAACAACAGTTAATATATAGTGGACTAAGCAGAGGCTCCGACCCCCCCCCCCCCCCTCTTCTTACCCCCATAGTGACCGTACCATGAAGGTCAATCCATGTACCGACTCAGCATAGGCCGTTGATTAGGTTCCACAACTTAACAGTCTCTTGGGGAGATTGTTATTGTAAAAGAGTGTATTGAGTTATATGTTGCTTAAAGATAACCAAAATTTCTTTGTGTAAATTCCAGCTATTAGGGCTTTGAAATAGTGCAATTTTTCAAGCAAGGGTCTTCAGCGGTGAATACTATTAGAGGAACATCGATAACAAAAAATCTCCTTGTTGTGGTGTGTAAATGTTTAATTTTTATTGAATTTGTAAACTTGTGTGATTCTTAATTTACATGCCTTACATAGCTTTTAATACACCACAACTTTAACCGGAAGGAGACGACTATGCAACACATACTTCCAAAGTGATATTTTTAAAAAAAAATTAAGGGAGACTATAACGGTAAAATTTAATAGACTTGATCAAGTATCATTTTTTTGGGAGACCACAATTTTTTAAAGTTAACTGTGTGGAAGATACACAACCAAGTAACAAAAATGCAAAACTTGAAAACAACATTGAAGGAAGATATTGCATACCTTGAATGACCACATCATGGAGTGATTAAGTTTGATAAAAAATTTCTGATTAGAAGAGCAATTTGGCTAAAAAATATGATTTAGGAAAAAAGGAAACTCAATTCATGTCAATGCACGGAGAGATAATAAGAGAAAATAGGGGAAAAAAAGATTTTTGGTAGAACTAACCTTTAGCACTTATGATATTGATATCTCCAAAAATATAGCTCATAATTATAAACGGCTTGTTCTTCAAGAAACTAGACTCAAATATCTTTAAATTTATATTTAATTTGACATAAAAAACATTCTTTCTTGGATCTTTTATGAGATCTTTATTTTCTTCGTTTTGTTGCTTAACCCTTTCTGATTCCAATGCAAATATCTCCTTAAATATAAATTAGATTGACACGCAATTTTATCCTTCTGAAATTATAAATTTTTTTCATAAAATATACTTCTTTTGAATGAAAGAATTTGATATATTTCGAACTTTGAAAATCTGACCGAACTGAGTACTCTCTCTTCATTGATCATCTCCCTGTAGAAAACTCAGATTGAGAATTGGTTTGATAAGGTAGAAAATAAACTTATAGATATTTATTTTAAAATATAAATCTCCTTATAAAGTCTCATTCCCGATGGCTTAAACAACTCGAAAAGTGAACTTGTCTACTGCTGCTCGAAATCCTCTTTCAATCTGACCTTTGCTGTTTCAAATATCGATTCCTCTTTGTAGAAAACTCCAATTGTCAAAATTACTTTCGCATTCGAAAGTAGACTCGAAGATATTTCTTTCAACATATAATTTTGAATATGAAAAGTTCATTATGGAGATGCGAATGCCAAGAAACCAACATATACTGGGACATAAAAGAAAGGAAAAAGATAAAATACAAATCTAAACTACTAGAGATGATATATCAGAAAAGGCTCACATTATCCTTGTGGGTTGACTGAGTCAACTCATAGAACCTACTTCGTTACCATGTTGAATTTCTGTAAAAGAGAAAAACTTCACTGACTTGATGTAATTTGAGTACATGAGTTCTATTAACAATAGAGGAAACAAGTAAATTCCAATTACAATTAATTTACCCTTATCCCAGTAACACCCAAAGTTAAACACTAAAATATAAGCCCTAAAATAATTGAACAACTGAACATAAATAAAAGAATAACATAACTAAAATACCTTTAATTAGGGCTCTTTTGTGAAACCTCTTCCTTTGAGACTTTTATAAGACTTCACCATATTAATTTTGACTCTGTGAGACTTCTTACTGTAAGAGTCATGTAAGACTCTTCCAATAAAGCTCTTCAACAACAAAACAAACTCTAATGTATGAATGTTTTATTAATTCACCCCCTCTTGAGAAGCTACCTGGGCTAACAATCCTCATTTTGCATAGTGAAGAAGACACTCTGAACTCAGGTTTTTCAGGCTGGGTTATAACTCCTCTATGCCCTAGACTATTGAAAACTAAGATTCATGTTACCATGCATATGTTAAATATCTATGCATAAATAGAGAACAATGAAAGACTTTGAAGGAGGGCCCTCTGCTCCAAATAATACTCTAAATTAACCTAATTTATATAAATAAATAAAAACTAAGGGGAAAGGCTACAAACCAGAGAACTATCATTCATTAGTGTTAAGGGGATACATTTATATATGTTGAATGAGTCTTCCTTATGTTTAGGGGCTCTTATTTTTCTGTTTCAATGAATCCCACCCTCATTGAATGTCCATGCAGCATGATGTGGACCCAAATTAAAAGTTTAGCATTAGATTGCTGCTCACACCTTCATATTCCCTTTGCTGGGAAGGGATGCAGTGGATCACCTTACATTATACACGAGGAAGTTCCTCACAGCTAAGGGTTCCCTCTAGTTGGATTATGGTACCATATGAGGGAAGCACCTTGCCTTGAAAACGGCAGCTCCTGTAGAGAATGACACAGACGAGGTGATGGGTTGATTCCAGTTTCTAACCTTGATGCTTTCTCACCAAAGTCCATGGAAATTTCGGAAATTGATATAAGACCGATTTACCAGTTTGCCGAGCCCCCTTTGACATTCATTTTGCTGAAAAGGGTCGCACCAACCGGTTGCGAGAAAAGCTTTCAATGTCTGTGCACTCATAATCCAAAATTCCCTAGTTCACCCAGTGTGCAATAAGACCACCAAAAAGTTTTCTGCTGAACAGAATAGCATTTCGGCAACAATTTCAGAGGTCTCAGCTGAACAGAAGAATCAAGGACAAAAAAAAAAAAAAAAAAATCTCAAATACAAGTTTATATCACTTCTGAATATAGGATATCCTCTTGTAGTCTGCCTTCCTCTCAAAAGCCAATGTGACACTGTTGAAACAGACAAGTTCCCTCTCCTGCTTAATGGAACTCCACTGGTTAACTCCTGTGATCTATTTTTCTACTTTGTACATTTCAGCAGTTAAGTGCTATAAGCCAGATTCCCCTCCTACGTTTAAAAAGTTACAATAGTAGAATTTTATATATTTGTGTCAATCTACAACTCTATCCATGTATTATATGCTCTCGTTTCATGTACTTACACAGACCCTCTAACCAACTAAAAGGTTCCCCAACACATCCAACTTACGTCTACCAGTGAACAGTTCGTTGCAAGAACTAAACCAAGAACGAGCCTGCCACTCCGCTCTCTGGGTTTTCCTGCCACCCAGATGCTGCTTTGAATTTGCAGACTGGGCATGTGCCCTGTTGCCGCAACCATGGATCAATGCAGTTTGCGTGAAACTGAAAAAGAATTTGACAGTACAAGGTAAATAACTAATCAACAAATCCAGTAGAACACTTGAGCAACAGAGTAAATAGGCATCTACAAAAATATTCGACAGTCAACAAGCAATTGATACTAGTTGTTAAAAAAACCTGATGTAAGCATGGTAGACTACGAATCAGCTCCCCAACATTGACTTGTTCCAAGCAAACACTACAAGTGAGCTCATCTTTGGGATTTTTGGTATTCCCATCCAACTTAGATAAGTCCTGTCTCCTCTGCATAACAGAAATAGACAACAATGAAAGAACTGAGAGAAGGAAACATAATGACCCATACGGACAAGTGGAACTTTCCTGCCTCATTGATACTCTGGCTAGCACACTAGAAGTGTTTCAAGTATTAAGGCATGGGTGCTGTAACCATTAGGCAGCATGTTTCTCCTATTGGCCTTAGGGTCTGTACCCTAGCTGCACCATTGAAATTTCAACATCCCCTATATCTTTGAATATGACCACTGAGAAGAACAGGGAAGCAATAATAAATTTGAACAGGAAAGCAGTATAAAAAACTATCGAAGAGTGAACAAAGAGACAAGAGCTTGGAATGCCCAAGACAACAAGTGCTCTATGATTTGTGCATGTCATCTCAATAGAAATGACATTAAACCACCAAGCTAAAAAATGCCAGACGGACCACTGACTACATGATATCAAAATGTTTTTCAGTTTATTCAATCATCTGCCAGTGGAGTTGCCACCAAAGGAAATTTTTAACTGGCGTCCAGCCATCTACCTGCATATATACAGATAATACACCTTTCTGTACTGTTCTGCATTTGCGTCCTTTTAGTTACCCCAAGATGAGGCAGTTCAACACTCGATGTTGTTGACATAATCATGAAAGTCAATCACTGTAGGCAATACCAGGAGATCCATTATAGAGATGCGAGAAAAGTCTTAGTCATCAAATGTGAACACAATACTGATATGAACATCCATTAAATGACCAACAATAAAGGCTAAATGCAGGGTTGAGGACCATTGTTGGTCAATGAACAGAAACTGAAAAGCAAGACTATGTGCCATAATTTAAGAAGAAGAAGAAGAAAAGAACAAAAAGCAACCAGTAAGGATCTGCCCATTCCTGCAATAATGGATACTTGTCGAGATAAGGGTTTTCTGTCCCCCTTCAGAGAGAGAGAGAGAGAGTTGCCATTCTTTCCATGTCTAAATAATGAAGTATAGGTGCTAGACAATACCTCTGTCATGGATGCAGAAGAAGACGCTTGCAGAAGTGATGAGCCCTCACTGCAGATGAGAAAGATATTGCATTAGTTCCTCAAAATTTATCAGAGCATCTCATCCGTGAGAGAAAAAATAAATTTCATTGTTAAACCCTAGTTCATGAATAGTGTACAAGAAGAGACCAATAGAGTGACCAAGCAAACATAAATAAATAACATACGAAGACCTATTATTACAGACAAATATTGCAAACATAAGACCATTTTACTGACAAACTTCTAACTTACTTTTGCGGACTTGATGACTGATGAGACAGAACTTTGTATTTGTGAACTGGAAGGGCATTAATCTCCTCCTCACTCATTGATGGAGCACCAGGAGAATTATCATTTTCAAGTGCTCTTAAAGCATCATAATCTGCAATGAAGTAAATGATCCAGTTTAACCACAGAAGCCTCCAAAAACCTCCCATCTAGCTGATATGAACTAAAATAGACTTCTAATAAGCAAGAGCCACTTGTTCTCCACCAAATCTCTTAAAATGTTTTAAATGCAAATAATTGCATCCTTGCATAATTACACATATTCATACCTAAGTGAATTCTAATAAGCAATAGCCACTAGTTCTCCACCAAATCTCTTAAAATGTTTATAATGCAAAACAATTGCATCCTTGCATAACTACACATATTCATACCTAAGTCATCGAATTCACGGTCAAGCAGTGCGAGTTGGAGCCTCAGTCCTTGCAATCTTCCTCTTGTTGCAAAAGCAATAGAAGGGGGCATATGAAGCCGCAACTCAGTGTGACCAAGCAGGCCACTGGCTGCTGCAGCATGAGCCTGGGCCTGGGCTTGAAGTTGTTGACAAGTTGCATACATCCTGAGGCTTGTGGCCATAAGAAAAACACCCAAAACTAACCAAAGCTACAACAAAAAAAGAAACGTGTCTTCTTATAAGATAATATAAAATGCTGCATGTATCTTCTTAGCAGGCAAAGTAGTTTCTATAGGGAACATACTAATTTAAGACTAGGAATACCAGAAAATTTGGTGACATCTGATGTGAGTTCAGTATCATGAACAGCAACAGAACTGCTGGAATAATCAGATTCAACAAGGATTAGAGTTGAGAGATATAAAGGGGAGATCATCTCCATCATGGTTTTGTGCACATAAGGAGATCAATGAAAGAAATTAATCCTAGTAAGGGACCATAAAAAATGGAAACAAAAGAAAAGGTGAGGAAAGTGAGAGAAAGGAAACAGTACCTGTGACAAGAAAAGCCATTGAATTGGCATTCACAGGCCTACCCCCAGGATGCACACGCTGGATGTTAGAACATAAGTGAGACATAACCAACAAAATAAGCTTACAGGTGCAATTTATATATATATATATATATATATGTGTGTGTGTGTGTGTGTGTGTGTGTGTGTAAAACACTTATCAACAAAAATGATCACATCAAGAATGTACCACAGCACGCCTTTCCGGGATGAATCCAGGGAATCCACTCTCCAGGTCTGCTCGAGTCCCCCGGAAAACAAAACTCATCTTGCTGGAGTTAAATGAAATAATCTCCACTATCAGAGTATAAAATTACCAGAATATCTCCAAATCTGACCCCACTGCAAAACTAGTTAAAAAAAAAAAAAAAAAAAAAAGCTAGTAAACCTGGGAAATGGTAACATATTAGTAGAAATAACAATGGAAAAGGTTCACTTGACAGCAAGTGAACATGAGTTGCTTTTATCAGATATGCATTAAAAACAAGTGAAAATGAGTTGCTTTACCAGATATCCATTAAAAATAAAAATAAAAGAATAAAAGGATAAAAAAACTTAAACATACATCCTTGTGTGGGAAAGAAATAGGATTTTGACAAACATGAAGAATCAAAATCATTCCATCTTTTTTGCTTTTTAGAAATAACGAGCCAAGAAAACAGAAAATGTTTTTCTTTTAAAAATAGTGAATAACTTTGAAATTTGATTCTACACATGCCTAAGCCTTCAATAACATATTGATTGACAAGGGACAAACCAAAAACATCTTCCAGAAGTGACTTCCTATTTGCTGATGTTTAATTTATTCCAATTTTACTTGAGAGAATATGTTGCTGGACACTACATTTAGCATTCCTCCAAGTGAGTCCCACCATATACCAAGAGACTAGTGCTATTTATCCTATAAATTATAAAGCTATTATCATAAGGGTCCAAGTCCACAACAAACTGACTAGCCGAGAATAACCATTTAGCATTCTTCCAAGCGAGTCTTGCTAATGCCACTTCCCATTTGATCATCTCAGGATAGCTCCTAGCATTAACTGATGGGGGATTATTTACATTAACAGACCGTCACAACCCTATCTAAACAAACAGACAACAACCCTCACATATAGGCAACACAAACAGGGTAAAAACTAATCATGGCACAAACTAGGGGCAATAGAACAAACACTCTGCTCTAATACTAAGTTAAGAATCAGTCTAGGTTCACACCAAAATGACTAGCTGAAGGAAATCTTTTTTCTTAATCAATAACCACAGGATTTTTCATCACATGAACCAAGATGGGATTATTCCCACTAACAATAATGCTTTACTCATGGAGAAGTTTCTCTTTCATTTCATGGGCTATTTTGCTCGCTAACATGACATTATCTTAAGCACAATTTCACTTCCCATTGAAAATTTGGTAATCATTCATGTACATGACACTCACCTCTCAAAGGTTATCAGTTTGCCACATCACTAATATTCAATCCAGGTAATCCTTTGAAATTATGAAAAGTGCAACTCAACAAAATAAACAAAAAACTGGGCCAATGTAGTAAAGAAATTACTTTACATCAAAACGTCACTACTTGGCCTCGATATTTTTTATTGTTATTATTTGAAAACAAACTATTTGGCCTAGTTTCATCATCTTGCCTATACAAGTCCAGATCATTCCGTTTATTGTATTTCAAACCAAAAATCAGACCCTGTCTTTATTTTAACGCACCGGAAGTTCTTCAGTACGACTAAGCTGAACTGTCCCAATGAATTGGTTCGGGGGGAGATGTCCTGATCCATAAATCAACAGCAAATAGAACAATTAACTAAAAAGAAAACACCATTTTTTCTAGTATTAGCGTTTCAAAACCAAATTTGAAGCAGAAACAAGCGCAGTTGCCGAATTCAACTTCCCATAGATTCATCTTTATATCCTTACGAGAGATCCTAACTAATTGACCGTAATCCCAGAAGCGCAACAGCAACCCAAAAAGAAACGAAGACGAGAAAACAGAACTCTTGCAGCGCATAACACCCATAAGAACAAAATGAGAACATCAAATTTCTAAAACCCAAGTAATCATCCAACCCTAGCACCAGAAATGAAGTGGGGAAGAACATGAAACGATGCAATAGTACTTACAAGTTACAATGTCGAATGAAACGGGATGAGTAAGAAAGGAGGTAAGACCGAATGGCCCGACGAGGAACAATGAGACAAGGTGGGGAGTTTTGTTCTAGGAGGGGAAGAGAGGAACGACCAAGAACGCTCGACGGACTGACAGGTAAAAACACGCCAGTGGCAAAGACGAGTAGACTCACAGGTGGTGACCCGCTGGGTACATGTGGTAAGGACGAAATCTTTGTGATTTCGTCGTCACAAAGATTGAACAGTAATCTACGAGTACGGCAAAATAATTATGTTGAAAATATTTAGCGATCTGGATCGTTCTTAAAGGATGTCTATGGCCGAAGCAGAGTTCAAACATTCCACTCTCCAAAAAATTTAATCAAACAGAGATCATGACCCCTTCTGGTAAACCTGTTCTTTAAAAAATAAAATCCAAGTAAACTGGTAAGACAAACGTCAACATTTGGCCGCATAAATTTGGAATGGCAGTTACGAGGTAAGACTATCTAATCCTTGTAACCTTAAAAGCGCTGTTCTACTAAAATTGACTGGGTTGTTCATTAAGTTTGAATTATAATCTGCTCATATTGGATTCCATGGTGCCTCTAATTTTCGTTCAATGGGATTTATTCTCCTAAATGGATGGATCCATATGACCCACAAAGATAATGAAATCTTGTCAACCAACATATACAATACAATCTTTTTTTTAATTTATCATCTCTATTAATTTAGGTCTGTATTCTACTTTTTTCTTCCTCATTGATATTTTTATCCTAGTAACCATTTTCTTTGGAGTTAGCATTTCCATACTACTCTTTCTATATTAAAAATTATATATTTATGGAAATGACTTTGAGTCTATTTTTTAAAAAAAATTAATTTTTTATACAAAGAGAAATTGGCATGCAGTAAAGGTCAGGCAACAGGAATATTTCAAGCAAGAGCAAAAAGGCTTATTTTTTACGCATTTTATGCCATCAAGATTGAGACTTTATATGACAATTGTATATGAAAAGAAAGCTATTGGAGTCTAGTTTCTAACCCATAAACCATTTCTCAATCCGATTTTTGTAGAGGAGATATCAACATCGAAAGACTCGAAGATTATGCTAAAAGAATGTTGCTTATGAAAATCAGAATTCTAAGCTCATTCCTCAAATATAAGTCTAAATTTCCACATGAAACTCTAAATTAGGATTTGAGGTTGTTTCAAAAGAGAAACAAGGAAAAAGAAAGGTCTATTTTCCCTTTTTTTTTTCTATTGAAGTTTTTTATTTTATTATACTAACTTGCTACCATTGACTGTTAGGCTGACCAAGTGCTCTTGTTCAAGTCCTTTTACTACCCTTATGCGTCATTGAGTTTTCCCCCAAAATTTTTTATTTTTTGGTCAATTATGGTAAACTTTTTGCACCCACTTAATGTTGCTTCATTATAGTTATTGAAATCTCAATAGACATGATTGAAATCTTACCTTTTAATTTGTTTTATCCTCTTTATTTTTTTTTTGTTAAGGCTTGTCACTCTCATTAATCTATTGATTTGATGAGCGCCTCCTATTTTCAAAGTATGTGTGCCACATTGTCGCCTCATTTCGTTTGAAGCATGAATGTTACTATCTTTGTATTCCTCTAACATTTCTTCTATTTATAATTTTTTTTATCACTTCAGAGTAATGCCTATAAACCCACTACTTACAAATAATAAGAATCTATCTAACATCCAACTTAAATAAGTTCTTTTACTCTTTTTACTCAAATGGTATTTTTGAGCCACTCTTACAAAAATAAGTAGATTCTTTTTATTGCTTTTATTGGTCTCTGTCTTTAAATTTGAGTAGCCTTTTTAGACTAGTTTTTGCAGTTTTGTCATTGGTTAAGGGGTAATATTTCTCCTCTCATATTTATTTTGTGTAACTAGAGCCTCAAGTGTGGGGATTCTCAGGTACAACAAAATGGAGTTAAGTAGTTCAAAGGTATTGTGTTTTATTTGAAAAAACAAAATTGAAGAATAACCTCCCACTATTTCACTTCAATGGTTTAAAAACAGTCGTAATTTTCAAAGAATTCAATCAAAATTTTCAAAGAATTTTGATTGAATTCTTCAAAAATTTTGATTGTTTTTAAACCATTGAAGTGAAATAATGGAAGGTTATTCTTTGATTTTTTTTAGATAAAACAGAAAACCTTTGAACTCTACCAACTTGTTCCACTTAACTCCATTTGAAAAATTAATCCTGCACCAAGAATAAAACTAAAAAAACCAGTTGAAATTTTAGGTCAATAAAAAGAATCTACTCACTTTTGTAAGGGTGGCTAAACTATTTGGGTAAAAAGAGTAAAAGAGTTGATTTAAGTTGGATGTTAGACATAATCCTGTTATTTGCAAGTAGTGGGTCTATTGCATTCCTCCAAAGTGAAATAAAATTACAAATAGAAGAAATACTAGAGGAACATAAAGGTAACAATACACGTGCTTTAGACGAAAGGAGGTGACAATGCAACTCCATTCTTTCAAAATAAAAGGTTCTTATCAAATCAGTAAATAATTGAGAGTGACCAATTTTGACACAAAAAGGATAAAACAAATTAAAATATCAAATTTCTATCAAATCTTTTGAGACTTCATTAACTAGAATGAAGTAACATTAAGTCGGAGCAAAACGTTTACCATAATTGACCAAAAAATAAAAACTTTTAAGGAAAACTGAATTATGCATAAGGGCACTGAAATGAGTTGAATAAGAAAATTTGTTCATCCTAAAAGTCAATAATAGCAAGTTAGTAAAATAAAATAAAAAACTTCAATAGAAAAAAGTGAGAAAAGTGAGAAATGGACCCTTCAAATACGAAAAGTTATTTGAAATACTATCTCAATCATCAACGACTATCTCAAGTGTTTGATCAATAAGCCATCCCATTAACATGGGCATTTATGTTAGAATAACGTTTATATCCAAAAAGAAAATCGGTTGGTATACGTCACGTTACCTTTCATTGTTTTCTTGTAGCTCGTCACATTCCACGACCCATGCTCTTCATCCGCGTTCCCTGACTTGATCGATCGAGCCACATCGACGGATCAAGTTGCACGTGGGATATGACTTTAGGGTTTGTCAGTCAATTTCGTCCTTTTAAGCAAAAACCAAGGACGACAAGTAAAACCTTTGAAAGGTACGGATGGATCGAAACAAAAGCCCAGCAGCTCCACGGGTAATTGAAAATCTTTTAAAAAGCGAATCGGCCGCGAGAGGAGACAAGTCTCTCTATTGGAAGACGCGGATCCAGCGCAGCAGGCGAATTCTTTGGTAGGCGGATAGGCCTCCCCTTCTCCTTCTGGGTTCCCTGCTGGAGACGACGTAGATCCGACGTGGCTATCTAATCCCCCGTCAACCTTAACTGCGGATTTCCCTAAGCCTTCAGCGGTGCTTCCTGTTTTCTGGCCGTTACAGAGAAACACAGAGCGGCGCGGTCGAGAGGGAGCTGGTAAGCATCATGGTGGCTGGATGTTTGATCTCTACGTACAATACCCTGCCTTCCATCTGCATAAATAGGAAGCCTTTCGCCCATCACCCCAAGTCTCTTCAGTTTCGTCTCTCGTTTCTCTCCCAGCCATCACTCTTCTCCGGTACACATTATCCCTTCCTTCTTTCTCTCTCTTTTTCCGGCCCCTATTCTTTCTCCTTTCTTTTCGTAGCTGACGGTTCTCTCTTGTCTTGTTTTTATCATATTACTATCGCCGTCGCAGTTTTTTCACATCAGATCGACTTCATCTTTCTCAGCCAGTTACGGTGAGTGGAACGTAACGATTCTGTTTTTCGTTTTTTGTAAAGGAACATCTCATAAATAGGTTTTGGATTACGATTATTGCAGAAGAAACAAGAGATCAGCTCAGTTTACATTGAAGAAGAGAAGAAGAAGGAAACCGATCAGAAGATGACCATTACACCGGCGGTACGAATTGCAGAGCGCAACCTTGTTATAAAGGACCGCATTATTCTTACAGGGGTGCCTGATAATGTTATCTCGACCTCCGCTGCCTCCTCTGCTCCTGTCGACGGGATTTTTTTGGGTGCGGATTTTGAAGAGAGCAAAAGCCGCCATGTCGTCTCCCTCGGTACATTCAGGTAATCTAAGAATGTCGACTTCTGCAAGCTGATAAATTTGAACCAATTAGTGAAGTTTATTAAAGTTAAGTCGCATATTGTTCTTCAGAGGCGGCCGATTTCTCTCGTGTTTCCGTTTCAAGCTGTGGTGGATGGCTCAGAGGATGGGCGATCGAGGCCGAGACATTCCACTCGAGACTCAACTCCTACTGGTTGAATCCAAAGATTCGTCAAATTCGGAAATCAACGAGGAAAACTCTCAGATGTTGTACACCGTCTTCCTCCCCCTCGTCGAGGGCCCTTTCCGAGCGTGTCTCCGGGGCAACACACAGGACGAAATCGAGCTCTGCATCGAGAGCGGCGATTCTGAGACAAAACTCTCCGCCTTCTCGCATGCTCTCTTCGTCGGTGCCGACACCGATCCCTTCGCTGCCATTGCCGAGGCCATCTCCGCCGTCAAATCCCATCTCAAGACTTTCCGGGTGAGGTCCGAGAAGAGACTCCCAGGAATATTGGACTGTTTCGGTTGGTGCACGTGGGACGCTTTCTACCAAGAGGTGACTCAGGAAGGCGTGGAGGCCGGACTGGCGAGTTTGACCGCAGGCGGAGCGCCGCCCAAGTTCGTTATTATCGATGATGGATGGCAATCGGTGGGTTCGGATCCGAAAGCCGAGTCGGAGAATCAGGAACCGGAGGAAAATGGGCAGCAGCCCCTTCTGAGATTAACCGACATCAAAGAAAACAGCAAGTTCCAAACAAAGGAGGGACATGCAAAGGGGATCGAGAACATTGTGAGCATCGCCAAGGAGAAACACGGGCTCAAGTACGTCTACGTGTGGCACGCGATCACGGGCTACTGGGGCGGGGTTCGGCCCGGGGTGGAGGGCATGGAGCAGTACGGGTCGAAGATGCAGTACCCGATGGTCTCCCCTGGTGTGGCGGGGAATGAACCCGGTTGGAAGACGGACGCATTAGCGGTTCAGGGACTGGGCCTGGTGAACCCGAAGCAGGTGTACCGATTCTACAACGAGTTGCACGGGTACCTCGCGGCTGCCGGTGTGGACGGGGTTAAGGTTGACGTGCAGTGCATTCTTGAGACGCTTGGCGCCGGACTGGGCGGTAGGGTTCAGGTGACACGGCACTACCACCAGGCATTGGACGTTTCCGTTGCCAAAAATTTCCCCGACAACGGCTGCATCGCCTGCATGAGCCACAATACTGACGCTCTCTATTGCTCGAAGCAGACGGCGGTGGTAAGGGCATCAGACGATTTCTACCCGCGAGATCCGATGTCGCACACAATCCACATAGCGTCAGTGGCATACAACAGCGTCTTCTTGGGGGAGTTTATGCAGCCCGACTGGGACATGTTTCACTCCCTGCATCCTGCCGCCGAGTATCACGCCTCCGCCAGAGCCATCAGCGGCGGACCAATCTATGTCAGGTTTGTAGGTTCCAAGTTCACGGTTCAGTTTTCTCCGGTAAACTACGATAATTCAGACCGAATTAACCTATATATCGACTGTTTGATTCACCAGTGACGCCCCTGGAAAACACAACTTCGAGGTGCTCAAGAAGCTAGTCCTTCCTGACGGCTCCGTACTCCGGGCTGCCCTGCCTGGACGCCCCACTAAAGATTGTCTCTTTACAGACCCAGCCCGAGATGGCGTCAGGTAATCCTATGATAGTGCTCCATTAATTTGGGTAAACCTAAATTCGCACCAATCTCATTTGGTTTTTTCTTGTTCGATTATTCAGTTTGCTCAAGATATGGAACATGAACAAATACACGGGGGTATTAGGAGTCTACAACTGCCAAGGGGCGGCTTGGAACACGGTGGAGAAGAAGAATACCTTCCATCAGGCAGGATCAGAGGCACTGACAGCCGCCGTGAGAGCCCGAGATGTCCATCTTATCTCTGAGGCTGCCGTCGATCCCAATTGGAATGGGGATTGCGCCGTCTATCGCCACTCTGACGGCGATTTAATACGCCTTCCAGACCGTGCCGCCATGCCCATCTCTCTCAAGGTCCTCGAGCACGAAATCTTCACTCTGTCACCTATCAAGGTTCGCTTCTCTCTCTCTCTCTCTGAGATTGATTATTTGATTTACACTCTCAGCCGCTTTCCCCCTTTCTCTCTTGGTACTGAAACATATCTGCCATTTATTCAGGCATTGGCTCCAGGGTTTGAGTTCGCACCGCTGGGACTCATCAAAATGTACAATGCCGGAGGAGCGATTATAGGGTTAAAATATCAAATTGAGGAATCCGCCGCTTTGTCGGAACTGGCTAGTGGTTATGTCAGCGAAGCGTCTCTGGAGCAGCGATTAAAGAACAGGAGCTCGCGTGCGGTGGCTACAGTTACAGTGGAAGTGAAGGGGCGCGGTCGATTTGGATCTTACTCTTCGGTTAAACCCAGGAAATGCTCAGTGGGCTCCAAAGCAGTGGACTTTGGCTATGATTCCTTGTCCGGTCTTCTTTCTCTATCCTTGGACAGCATGCCCGGAAGTCAGAAACAAGGCCATATTGTAGAGGTTGAGTTGTAAGACCCCATTGGTGATTCACATTTTTTAGTAGAATTTGGAAACTGAAATTGAATACCCAATCATGTATTTTTTTTGTCATAATAAATTTAATTTAATCTCCCTTGCCCTTCAAGTTGAATATTCTGGCATATCAAGATAATGCAGCAGAGGTCCCGGTCCCATTAAATTTCTCTTGTGACACCAATAGTTGAAGAGGCCTGCATGCCTCAATTCTATGTATAAAGACCTTGTTATATTCATCATAATTACACTTTAACACTCACTTCTCAAGTTAGACGATATAAATCATATAAGTCTAGTTTGCTATACAAATATACCAAATCTTTCTTATGTAATAATGTCTTTGTAAAGATATAGTGATGTTTTAGACTTCAGATATGGACTAGAAGTTTTGATACTTAACATGATATCTTTATGAAATGACAATCAACTTTTATGTTCTTTGTTAACTACACTAGGTATGCGATATATTAACTTCGGTAAACCAATCATCTGTCTTATATACCATGCTTATTGTTGTTTATATCAAATCACTTGCACTTGAGTACAAAAACTGCCGTCATCTTCCTCTCCTCGCAGTTGCCACTTCCGTCACCACCGCTTCCATCACTGCCGTCATCCACGACGACAGGTCCTCCCGGCGTCGTAACCCCCTTCCCTCCGCGTCATCTCGGTGAAAATCCTAAACCAGTAAGTTCAGGGGAGAAATAATCTCCCCCCTCCCCCGCGCAAGGATGATTTTACACGTGCGATTTCACATGTGCGAGATCATAAAGTAAAAAAACTAAAAATTTCTTAAACTCTCCTTCCTCATAGCTCTTGAAAAAAATTAAAAAACCATTTTATAGAAATAAGTTTCTATGATCTATTAGTGCCTCATGTTTTTTTAAACATTTTTCTAATTGAAAATTCTTATTAAAAATCATAAAATTTTCTAAGTAAGATTTTCCTACCAAGATGGGGTAGAAAACCGTATAGAAAATTTTTGAATAAGTATTTAACAGTTGATGTTGTAATACTTGTAGCATGAAGCAATTTTCATTGTAATTTTGTGTTTGACATTTTATTTGATTAAAAATTTATCGATAAGTATAATAATATATTAGATTGATTATTAATTTTTATTTATTTCCCTAGAAGAGGCAATAAAAGGTCCATTTAACTTTCCTAAGAAAATGTTAAAGTATTTCTTGTAATTTTCTAATAAGTCACTAATAGTAATAGGATTTTATTTAAAGGTTTTTTGGGAATATGTATCATAGGAAAAATATTTCTAGTTTTTCCTAGAATATAAATTTTCATCTAGGGGCACTAAGGAGGTCATAGTAAATTTATGGCAAGATTAAAAAATTACAAAACAAGCTAGACAACAATTGGAGTAAAAAAGATTAATATTGGTGCATTTTAATTCATTATTGAAATTCAATCATGAACCTCCCCTATCATTCTTTGTTTTAAAATGTATGCATAATTTTATATATAATTTATTCGAAGCCACCCCTACGTGTGAGATCATAAACAAGGAAAAAAAAAAACTCTTTGTCCCTTCCTCAAGGCTCTTGAAGAAATTGAAAAGATATTTTAGTAGAAATACGTTTCTAGAGACTATTAGTGGTTTTTTCAATAAATGTTGAAAGGGCATTTTTAGTAGAAATATAGGGACCATTAGTGCCTCATGTTTTTTGAAAATATTTTTCTAATTATAAATTCTTGTTAAAAAATCATATAATTTTCTAAGTAAGATTTTCTTGCCAAGTTGGGCTAGAAAGCCATATCGAAAATTTTTTAATAAGTATTTGACAGTTGATGATATAATACTTTAGCATGAGGCAATTTTCATAGCAATTTTGTGTTTGACATTTTATTTGATTAAAAATTCATCGATAAGTATAGTAATATATTAGATTAATTATTAATTTTTATTTATTTCCTCATAAAAGGCAATAAAAGGTCCATTTAACTTTCCTAAGAAAAATTTAAAATATTTCTTGTAATTTTCTAGTAAGTCTCTAATAGTAATAGGATTTTATTTAAAGGATTATTAATTTTTATTTTTGTGATTGTAAATTGATAGTGATATTTCATTTAATTTTTGTTGTGTTTGATTATTGTATGGAGTTTATTCATAATGTTATGCAATGTATGGAGTGTTTAGACTATTTTATGGAGTGTATGGAGTGTATAAGCAAATTTCATAGAGTGTTTATGGAATGTATAGACAATTTTATGGAGTGTTTATGCAGGTATTATGTATATAGATTATGCCCAATTTTAAGTAGAGGTCATGCCCTATTTTATGTAAAATATATGCATAACTTTATATATATTTTTTGAAAAGTTTTAAATGTATGTTGAAGCTCGAGCTCAGCTCGAACTCGGTTAAAATTTTTGGGCTTGAGCTCGATAACAATTTTAGGCTTGAGACGAGGTTTGGTTTGAAGTTCGGCTCAAAATATTTAAATCAAGTTCGGCTCGAACATAGGCAGGTTCGGGCTCGGTTCGGCTCGATGCCACCCCTACTTGATATAAGACCCATTTCAAGACGAAATATAACACTATTCATTTCAAGTTAGCCACAAGCTACTTGAGTTTTGACTTGTAATAAATTAGATGACATAAAAAATAGTCAATAAAACTAGAGATAATGAACCCATGTAGTAAATTAACACATATAACTTTTTGTTTAAACCAAATGACAAACTCTTCTTCATGTCTCTGGTTTAGGTTAGTTGTATCCTCCTTTCGCAAAATTTCTCTGTGTTGACTATAAAATAAAAATGCTATATGATTTATGAATAATATTCTATAATTAAAATCTTGAAAAATATATATTATTCGTATACTTACAACATGTATTGTTTGATCCCATTGAAATTGTTAAGTAAAACCCACAACATCTTGTCATACAACTTCGTGTTGAGGTTCAATTCTCTTTTTGCACTTAGTTCAAGTGCGGTGGGTGCAAAAATTGAGAGTTCTATCATAATTTTTATCCATCCTATTAAAAATTGCCTCAACACCATTCATGTACAATGAGCAAATTGTCAAAGATTTGTTGTCATTATATGCTTCTATAATTGAACCCTCTGGATAAGCTCTATTCTGTACCAATATTATCAATTTACGAAGGAACCTCTCGATTGGGTACATCCACCGATACTATACTAGACCACATAATAGTGCTTTCTTGGGGTAGATGAATTGCCAAATGGACCATTATATAAAAAAATGATGGTGAAATTATTTTTTCCAACTTGCATAAGATCACCATGAAGTCGCCTTTTAATTTCTTTAATGCATTAACTCTAAGTGTTTTTTAACACAACTCTCTGAAGAATAATCCTAGTTCAATAATTGAAGTAGTTACACTATTTGGTAGATAACCATGTAACTTCATTGGAAGCAAATATTGCATCATTATGTGACAATCATGATTTTTTAA
This sequence comes from Aristolochia californica, assembly GCF_029961685.1. Classification (NCBI taxonomy): domain Eukaryota; kingdom Viridiplantae; phylum Streptophyta; class Magnoliopsida; order Piperales; family Aristolochiaceae; genus Aristolochia; species Aristolochia californica. Next base: position 27,783,910 of record NW_027181771.1, read on the forward strand.
ATCTCATATGTTTGGGACATGATACATTTGAAGCAAAACCATCTAAGAACTTGATGCTACAAAACCATGTACAAAATCATCTTTTCTCTTGTTGAGTCATTATTATGCATGAGGCATATAAACCGAATTATTCTCTTCTCAAATACAACTCCCTTTTTATTCCCATATCTTTCAAGTCAAGTGTAGCATTATCTGAGTCTTTTGTTTTACCACCTTTCTCCAACAGTGGACCCGAAATACTCGCACACATGTTTTTTTCAATATGCATTACATTTAAATTATGTCTCTATCTCAACTTAAAGTAATAACTCAACTAAAAAATATACTCTTCGTCTTCCAATTCAGTTCATCGGCATATCGTTTCCTCTTCCTATTTGCTTGAGTTTTGCCATATAGAGTAGAGGGGAGCTCTTGAAATTTCTAATCAATGTCATATTCAGTTAACACTATCTGGGGGTGGGGGGTGGGGTGTGTTGTTGTTCCTATTTGCCATCAAAACTTCTATCCCTTCATCGTTATCATCCATAGGTAAAAAAAGTGGATGACCCATGTGACATTCTTTTTTTTTTCCATGTTTCAATCGCACAAAGTTAGTTTCACTCATACATATTGAACATGCCAACTTTCCCTTCGTACTCCAACGTGAATGTGATATGTAAGCTAATAAATCATTTATAGTCCAAAGAAGTGCCCATGCATTTTAAACACCTCTCATGTATGTGCATCAAAAGTCTGCACACCTTCTGACTATAACTCTTTCAACTCATTCGCCAAAGAGCTTAAATATATATATATATATATATATATATATATATATATATATATATATCAATGTCCAGGGGACTTTGGCCAAAGGAATTATTGAACTCATCATTTAATAGTGATCTTTCAAACATTTCCATAAGGCAGATTATACGACATCAATACCATGGGCATATGTTGTACGATGTACTCATATTGTCAAATGACTTGAAACTATCTGTTGCAAGCACTAAATGTGCATTCCTTGAGTTTGCAAGAAACCCCATGTGCCCTCTATTAAACTCATGCCAAAGTTCTGAATTTTTCAAATGTCTCAACATTTCTTTTTATCTAAATGCACCTTGGCATGCCACCTTATGTCTTTGGCTGTATCATTTGATGTAAACAACCACTAAAGTCTTAGTTTGAGTGAAAAATAACATAAGACCTTCTACTGAACTGAGTTATATTTGTTGTGTGCGTGTATATACTTAGGCTTGTGACATTGTAGACACTTGTATGCCTTTTCATATTCTTCTAAAACAAATTACAGTCATTTTTACATGCATGTATTTTTTGTAATGGAATCCCAATTCATGCAAAATTGTTTTGGCCTTGTAATAGTTATGGGGCGATTACTTCACAGGAGGAAATGCTTTTTTGAGAAAAGAGAGTATATTATCCAATGTTTTATTGCTCATGTTGGAAGTTGTTTTACTGGAAATAAAAAAAAGATGAGAAACTTTGTTTAACCCACTTGACAACCAGGGAATAATGGACTATTAGCATATATGAAGAAGCGAAATTTTTCATCAAACCCACTTGGTCCAACTCTTGGCTCTTGAGCATGACTACTGGACTTTGTTTAACTATCATTGATAAAGGTCTATTTAGCTTGTATATCATGGATACTACCCTCACTTTCCATTTGATAGTCGATTAATGTTATAGAAATCATCCTTTGAGGGGTTTTCTTATAGATATCGAATTGCTCACCATGTAAGGTTCGGCGGGTATAGCTAGGCAACTTCTTGTTCACATAGAAGTTATCCTCTTTCAAGTGTACATCTTGAAAAAACTTATTAGCACACCCTCTACGTTGGACAATACATCTTATTGTTTTACCCTACCACATGATTGGTGTATGTCATACAAATAAATGCCTCTTCCCCTTTATTATATTCTTCATTCAAGGGCTTGTTGCAAACTATTCTTATCCAACTCTTATCCATTTTCTGCATTGCATCAAAATATAAAAACCTACAAATCAGCCATTGACAACTGTACTAGAGAATACTCCAACACACTTAAGTCTAGATGGAAGAAGTCCCACACTAGGATTCCCAAATCACATCCAACTTCATTGTTCACTTGAATTCATGACTCCACCTCACCCATCCAGGACTCACATTTGTTTACTATTTTACGATTATAATTTAAGACACTTGTCAAAATTTTGGCAGCATCTCCCCACACTCATCATGTTATTTCGACATAATTAGTTTACGTGCATACACCACATTACCTTATTGGAGCTCAGTGCATACTAGTAAACGAAGTATACAGTATAACACTCAGAATTTATGGGAGATGCATATGAGTGCATTGACAATTGTGCCAAACTATAATATTAAGAACAATAAACATTTTTGCCACTCCCAAATTGTCTTACAAGACAATTCAAGAGTTGTACAATCTTAATTTAATCTTCATTTATCACTTCATTTAAGACAATTCAAAATATTTAATCTTAATTTATCACTTCATTTAATAAATAGTTATTTTTATCAAGTAAAAAAATGCAAATTCAATTTGATTTAAAGAACAAATTTCTTAAAATTGATTATGTACCGAATTAAGTACTTGACTATTGAATTTAATTAATTTTACTAATTAAGTAATTGGTTATTAAATTTAAGTAATTTACTATTTAATTACTTACATGATTTAGTACTTAAGTAACCAGTTAATTAATTATATAATTAGGTACCTAATTAATTACACTAAATGGTTAATAATTACTAAATATTTCAATTAGCTACACTAATGTTTCAATTAATTAATGATAATTTTTATGGTTATGGTGGCTATGATTGGTGGATTTGGTAATTGGTCTATCCTGATTCTAATAGGTGCATTTTACTTAGCTTCGATCAAATAATATTTCATTCTGGTTGTTCCCACCTACACCATTACTCCTGTTAATTTAATCAATCTAACAATTTAATTAATTAATTAATAGTTAAATAATTATTAGTTATTACATTGAATGGTTTAATTGGTTAATTAATTAATTATTTAAATAATTAATAATTATTCAATTAGTTAATTGATTAATTTATTATTAGTTAACTAGAATTATTTCAATTAAATAATTATTTATTACATTAAGTGATTTATTTGGTTTTTTAATTCAAGAATTATTTAATTAAATATTTAATTATATAATTATACTTCATTAAGTTAATTGATTAATATGTAACTATAACATTAACTATTTCCTCTCCAAGTGAGTTTCATAATTTTTTTAGGAGAATTTAAATTTCCAATATTTTCCAAAAATTTGCTCTTTTTCACAAGGAAAAAAACAACAGAGAAAAACTTCTCCAACCAAAATTGTGCAATTTTTTGGGAGGGGGTATAATTTTCTGGGAGAGGATACCCTCTCCTAACTAATTGCACATTTTTTCTTGGAAAAATATAATTTTCCTATCTTTTTCCAATTTTGTTCTCTTCTTCGCAAGGAAAAAGGAGGAGAAGGAAAACAAGGAAAAAAAAAGAAAAGAAAAGGGAACAATGAAAAGGAAAATATCTTTCTTAGCAAATTAGGAAATTCGGCTGGAAAAGATTTTGATCTTTTGCGTTGAACTTTTAAATTTTTTGGGAGCAAATAATTGTCTCCAAACAAATTTGTAAACTTCGCCAAGAGCATCTTTTCCCAGGATCGTGAAAAATTAGTGGGAGGCTCTCTCCAAGCAAATATTTATAATTAGCTAGTAGAAGGTGACTTTTGCTAGCGAGATTAAAATTCTCTAGGAGAAAGTTGACTTCTTCCAATGAATTCCAAATTCGCTCTCAGGTTTTTTGATGGCAGAATCCAATTTTCTTTTATGAGTATCAAGTATTGCTCTCTATTTTTCTTTGGTACCGGATCTGCCCATAATTGTCCAGTTGTAAGTTCTCCATGTCACCAGAATATATCCTCCAATAAAATTAAAATAACCACTAGTGGAACGTTTTGTCAACTTTAGACCATGCATAGTCAGCAAAAAAAGAAAAAAAAAAGGAAAAACTTCTGTTAGGTTTATAAAATAAACCTTTCCTTGGAGATCTTTTCAGAAATCTCAAAATCCTATATACAACCTCCTTATGCACCATTCTAGGAGACTTCATAAATTGATTTAACACACTAACTTTAAACAATATGTTTGGTCTTGTAATAGTAACACAACAATTTTCCAACAAGTTTACGATATTGACCTTTATTTTTTAATAACCAACTATGTTCACAGTACAAATCTAGTCCAGATTTTATGGGGGTATCCAGTAGTTTGGTTCATAACAATCTAGTTTCCTATAACAGTTCTATTTTTTATTTTCTTTGTGATAATAAAACTCCATATAGACTGTGAGTTACCTCAATACGAAGAAGATACCTCAAAGTCCCCCAAATCCTTGGTTTGAAAAAAATGTTTGCAAATGATGTTTCATATCTGCAATTTCTCATACATCACTCTTGGACAAAAAAATACTGTCAACATACATTAATAAAATAACAATGCCAATTGACTGCCTAAAAAAACACTGAAAGATTATATTGGAAGATAAGCTCAAGCCCACACGACCAAGGAAGATCCACATATTTAAGATTATTATAAGATGGGCCCACACGAGCAAGGAAGGCCCACAAGATGGCCCCAAACTCATAAGAAGTAGGACCCACAATGATTACCATGAGTTGACATCCTTATCACATCAGTTGGAAGATCAAGTTGTCTTATGGTCACGCCAAAGAAGAGCTTTAGTTTGAGTTATGTTTGTCTTTTATCTATATTGAGTTATTTAGTTATGTTAGGACTTATCTTTAAGTGTTAGAGTTTGGGTGTAATTGAGACAAGGGTAGTTTTATTGTAATCGGACTCTACTACCTCCCTCTATTATAAATAGAGGTACATGTACTCTAGTTACAATAAGTTATTGATGTCAATGAAGTTCCTTTTCCATAAATTCAACTTGGTATCAGAGCAGGTTTTGTGAGTTGACTTGGTTAACTCACAGAGGTTATGTGATCATTTTCTCTAAACCCTAAACCCTAAGTCTAGGTTCGTAGTTATTTTTTTCAGTCCCTATACCTATATTTTTCTTTGCATTTTTTACCTCTATACAGAGTTTTTCATATTTCAAAATATATTAATGGAAAGATATTTGAGTCTACTTTCCAAAGAAAAATGATTTGTTCCAATCGGAGTTATCTACATAGATGTCGATATTTGAATGAGCAAAGGTTAGATTGCAAAAAGGTTCAAGCAGCAGCAACAATCTTTAGATTCTGAGGTATTTTTTGCTATCAAGAACTAGACTTTATATGAAGAAATATATATAAAAATAAATATATGTAAGTCTAGTCTTTTACCTATTCAACCAATTTTTTATCTGAGTTATCTACAAAGAGAAATTCATATTTGAAGCAGCAAAGGTTAGATTGAAAAAGAGGTTCGAGCGGCAGCAGAAAGCATCAACTTCCGAGGTATTTTATGCTATCAATAAAGAGACTTTATATGGAGAATTATATAAAAAAAGAAAGATACATAAGTCTATTTTCTTACCTATTCAACCAATTCTCTGTATGATTTTTTTTATAAGGAGATATTATTCTTGGAAGAGTCGATGATCATTCTTGGAAGAAAGGAGAAATAGTACGTAGTTCGGCCAGATGACAGAGACCAGAATCTATCAGACTTACGAGACGAGCTTTGAAGCGCTCAATAGAACCATCAGGCAAATATTTGGTCTGAAAAACCCATTTAGAACCCACAATAATGGTATGCGTCGGACGAGGAACTAAGATCCAGGTACAGTTATTTTGTAGAGCTTGAATTTTTTTATCCATAGCGGTTAGCCAGGTAGGATTCTTGGCAGCTGATTTGAACCCTTTGGGCACAATAGATGTCAAGAGAGCATAAAGGAGACCAAAAGAGCCAGAGTAAGCAAGATAAGCCGAGTGACGAGGTTTAAAAATTCCAGCCTTAGTGCGTATGAGCATAGGATGAGATCACATCGGGAGTGCGGCAACAGGAGCAGGGGGTCCAAGCGGACCAGAATCTGGGGACGGCAGAGGCGGACCTGTAAGCGAATCAGTGGCCTGCAAAGTCTCATCCACAGGATCAGTACAAATAACACAGGGATGAGAGCCGGATGGAGTAATGTGCGGGGAATGAGGCGCCGGAGGAGATGGGGACAAGACTGTTGGAGATTGACCAGGTTCCAAGAAGTTGGAGAATTGGAGAGAGGAGAGAGGTTGAGCCTGAGAAGATGCTAAGGAAGGGAAAATTGTCTCATCAAATTGGGCATGTCTGGTGATATATATTCTAGAAGTAAAGGGATCAAGACAATAAAAACCTTTATAAGATGAGCAATACCCCATAAAAATACATGGAAGACTACGTGGGGAAAATTTATTAGGCATATAATCACGTAAACAGGATTAAACACGACAACCAAAGGGATGGAAATTTGCATAATTGGGAGAAAAACCAAAGAGAAGTTCAAAGGGGGACTTACCGTCAAGAAGTGGTGTTGGCAAACGGTTGATGATGTAGGCAGCAGTGCTAAAGGTAGCAACCTAGTACCGAGGAGAGACGTGAGAATGAAAAAGCAGAGCCAAACTAGTTTCAGTGACATGACGATGTTTGCGTTCAGCACGGCCGTTTTGAGCAGGGGTATAAGGACAAGATAGTTGATGATGAATGCCAGATTGACGAAGGTAGTTTTTAAAACAATTGCTTGTAAATTTGGCACCACCATCACTTTGGAAAATTTTAATACAAGCATAATGTTGATTTTCCACAAATTTTTGAAATTGAAGAAAAATATCATAAAAATTAGATTTCAATTTCAATGGGTAAAACCAAGTAAATTGAGAAAAATCATCAACAAATAAGACATAGTAGACAAACCCCAAGTTTGATGTTACCGGAGACGGACCCCATATATCGCAGTGAATTAACTCTAATATATGAGACGATCGTTTTTCATTTCGAGAAAACGGTAAATGATGACTTTTGGAAAGTTGGCACTTATCACATAATGTAGGAGAGGGTAATAAAGAAGTATGAAAAAGTTGGCCTTTTTTATTTAATAAAGAAAGGACAAAATGATGCACATGACCTAGACGAGCATGCCATAATTCATATGAGACATGGAGAATTTTATTGTGCAAAACAGAAATGAAGGCAGAGTTTCCATGCTCTAGCACATATAAACCTCCATCAAGTCTACCGGTTGCCACCACCTTTCCCGTTTGACGATTCTGAACAGTAAAAAAATCATTAGCAAATGTAACAGATAAAGGATAATCATTGGTCAATTTACTAATATATAAGAGATTTTTGGTAAGGTGGGGAACGACTAAGACATTTAACAATTTGAGGTTTGGGGAATGGGAGAGATGACCTGTATGGGTAATAGGTAGGGATGCCCCATTCCCTACAATTACACGATCCTTACCTGTGTAGGAGATAGACTGGTCCAGCATGGAGTGAGAAGGGGTCATGTGGGCTGATGCGCCAGTGTCCACGAACCAGTCAGAAGAGTCATTTGGGTCGGACAAGGAGAGCGTCGAACCAAAATTCTCGGCAAGCTGCGCCGACGGCTCCTGCGGGGAATACCTCTGGCGACATAGATCGGCATAGTCGCCGTCCTTATGGCAAATCTGGCATCTTGGTGGTCGACGACGGTGATTAGGGTTGGAACGACCCTGGCTGGAAGAGAAATCACCGTTGTGGCCATGGCTGGAGGAGTTGCGCGAGCCATTTTCGGAGTTCTGGCCGTGATTGTTGCCCGGACGCGATTAGGGCGAGAGGAGGTGCCGAATCGAGAGGAGGATGACTGATGCGCCGTGAATGCGGCAGTGGAGAGCGCCAGGCTGTCCATCAACTTCAGAAATATTTCGAAGCTTTCGGCCTTCGAAACTAGGTCGAAAAAACAGGGGAGAGGTGTTTGCGCCATTTGGGCGGTGGAGAAGCTGGAGAAATCGGGGCCAAGACCGCGAAGAAACCAATGTACCTTGTCGGTGCCATCAGCGGGGCGCCCAATGGCATGAAGTTGATCGCACAGAGCTTTGAAAGCTTGAGCGTAGGTGGAGACTGGACGATTTTTCGTTTTTCATCAGTTGGAGATCGTCCTTGAGGCGAATCTCCCGAGGTTTTGATTGGTGACTGAAAGAATTTTCGAGGGCAGTCCACACCTTACGGGCGGTGGTCAAGCCAACGACTTCTACCATGGCCTCTTCTGACAGAGACGATAGCAGAAGGGTGAGAAGGCGTTGGTCTGTCACCTTCCACGCCAGAAATTTCGGATTTGGCATCTGGGAAGTGGTAGGCTCAAACGGCGGTGGTGGCGTAAGAGTATCATCCACATGTCTCAACAAACCTTGGCTGTCAAGAAGAGGAAGAAATTGACTCTTCTATAGGAGATAATTTGAAGAGGAGAGCTTGATGGTGATCATATGAATCAAGGTGTTGAATGGGAGGAGATCGGAAGAGAAATTTGATGCCATTGAAGATAGAGGGATGTTAATCCAGACGGAGCTCTGATACCATGAGAAGATTATAAAATTCACCACACTCTCGGGTGAGTTCTTCCATTAATTTATAGATGTTTGTGTATCAATTACAGAGATTACAATTGATTACATTAATTATAATTTGTACAAAAAAGGTATAAAGGAGCTTGATTAGCTCCTGTAATTGAGGATTGTAATCCTTTGTAAGGAATGTCCTAAACAGGGCAATGGTCTGTTGTGGCATTATCTTCAACAACTTGCAGCATTAAAGAAATTCTATCCTTTCTTTCTTCTCCTCCTCTTCTTCTTCTTCTTCTTTTTCTTTAATTTTGTGATTTGTTTGTTGTAGATTGGGTTGCAAAACTTGACAAGGCAGTGCCGAACCAAAACTGTAATTACAGTCAACGGGACTAAAACAATATCAGCCTACACTGGTACAAAACCCGTCATTCTCCTTTCCCATAGTCTGTAATGTTGCTCGAAAGTCTCTAATGTATCATACCAATCTCTGTGTTTTTTTCTGAATTGACGGGGAGATTTGTTGGGAGAGAACAGGCACGACATTCGGCAGCTGCAAACGGCATGGTATGATGGACCTTCGTTTGTGACTTAGTGCCCCATTCGAACTGGGTAGAGCTTCGTCTACAACTTCACCATCATCGGCCAACGAGGAACTCTATTTTGGCATGCACACACCTCCTGGCTGCGCTCCACTGTGTATGGACCTCTTAAGATCGGCGTTCCTTACCCCTTTCCCGACCCCTACAGGGAAGTTACCATCTTCTTAGGTAATAAAGATCACATCTTTGCAAGATCAAGATGACCTTTGGGTTTCTCCCACCAAGTACCAATTTTTTTGTTGGATATGAATAATGAATCGCAGGGGAGTGGTGGAATGCAGACCCTGAAGCTGTGGTTCGCCAAGCTCTCCAGACAGGTGGGGCACCTAATGTCTCCAATGCGTACACCATTAACGGACTGCCGGGGCTTTCGTACAACTGTTCAGAGAAAGGTATATATGGTTCCTACAAGACAAAATTCATATTCTTGTTCCTGCATATTGAAATGGGAATTTTACCAAAATAACAGTTTGAAATAACTTATTTATGAAAACAACGACGGTATCAACTTATTTACAAAAATACTGAACTTTGACTAGTCCACTGTATATGTGGAGAGTCAAATGCGACACGTAAGCTTTGACTGCTTACACGTCGCCATGTCATCAGTGTGATACCGTAGATTAACACATCGCCTGCCACGTCATTATAGTTGACACATATTCTGCCATGTCAGCTGCCACATCATTACATGATAAAATTTTGAATAAATTTTAAAAAAATCAAATACACTTTTTATTACCTTATATCTAAAATAATAAATTATTAAAAAATTAATAAACAATTAAAAAATTAACTCTTACTTATTTAACACCATTTAATATCAATTAAAATATTTATTAATTAAAAAAATTATCATTACACTTTTTATTTCTTCATATTTTAAAAAATAAAATAAAATAAGTAAATTAGATTTTAAATATTTATAAATTAAAAAAATACAAAAAATTTATTTTGGAGTTTAAAAATACAATTTATTTGTATAACTTTTATCACCTTATTTACACAATAATAATGTTTAAAAATTTTAAATATTTATAAATAGAAAAAATCTAACTCTTACCCATTTATTATGGATTTAAAATATTTATAAATTTAAAAAATCTTACTCTTAAGTCTTACCCATATATTATCGATTTAAAATATTTAAAATTTTAAAAAAATATACAAAAAAGTTATTTTAGAGTTTAAAAATACAATTTATTTGTATACTTTTATCACCTTATTTACAAAATAATATTATTTACAAATTTTAAATATTTAGAAATATAAATAATCTAACTCTTACCCATTTACTATGGATTTAAAATATGTATAAATATAAAAATTTTTACTTTTAACTCTTACCCATATATTATCCATTTAAATTATTTATAAATTAAAAAAATACAAAAAAGTTGTTTTAGTGTTTAAAAATATAATTTATTTGTATACTTTTTATCACCTTATTTATAAAAATAATAAATTATTTAATTAAAAATCTTACAAAAATTTACAATAATTTTAATTTGACAGAAATTTCATTAACATAAAATCAGAAATTAAACAGTAAATCACAAAAAAATCTATATAGTAATTAAACACCTAAATACAAATCTCCGATTGAGAAGTTAATGAGCTTTCATTGGCATACATACTTCCATTTATTCTCAATCATTTGAAAATCCTTCCTAAGTTTGGTTTTGAGAAAGAGAGAGTCATAACCTTGCAAAACTCTGCATTTCTTTCTCTTTCCATCTCCTTGCATTCACATTAGTCAAGCTCCTACATTCTCCATTGTGCATCTAAGGTTGGGAGCTTAATAGAAAAGGCTTGCTAGAGCTATAATCTAGCTAAACAAGTGGTTTAATCTCCCCAAGAGATTAAGTTGTAATCGTGTATTTGAGCAAACACGTGGCTTGAAGGAGAGTCGGAGTTCTTCTTGTAATTCTAAGCTAATAGAGTGCTTATTAGTGGAATTTCTCTAGCATGAGTTCTTGGGCAGTGAATACCAATAGGGGAATATCGATAACAAAACATTTGGTGTTCAATTATGGTGTGTGAATTTCTCCCTATTTATATAAAATTTTATTTTATTTAATTCTTGCACTCCTTAAGTCTTAAACCTTGAAAAGTGTGCCTATTTAATTCTTACATTTTCAAAGTGTGAGGCTCTCTCTTTCACTCTAAAGCAATTTTAAGGGAAATTTACAAGATAGAGAGTAATGACTTTAGGATTTGCGAATTAATGCTGATTCTCCTCTCTACTCACGGTTTGGTGGGATATTTATCGCTTCTCCAACTCAAACTAGTCGTTATTTGCCTACTTGAAAAAATCAATACTTTGATTGATTGATCACTGTAAAGTTGTTGATCAATTACTTGATCATAAAAACTACTTTTCTGTTAGATGGTGACTGATTGATCGATCAATATGTTACCGTTGGTCTAGAAAAGTTAAGTTGATTGATATTGCTATTGGCTGAGCGATCAATCCAGATTCCCTCTGGTTGTGCAATACAAGTTATCAATCGATGTATTTTCCTATGATCGATCATGCTTTAAGTCCCCTACTTGACATGGTTTTGATTGATCGATAAATCAGGTGGGATGATCGATCGTTCCATGAGAAATTAGTTTGCCTAGGCAAAGATGATCAATCAATCGGGAAGGTTGATTGATCATGCATTTTAACATCAAATGACCATGTTTTTGATGATTGGTCATTTAACTATGGTTGATCGATCATGCTTTATATTTATGGTCTACACATTTCTAGATAAGCCATCATTACCAATGGCAGATAGATTATTCCAATCCAATTTAAAAGTGTAGACTTTTTAAAGCATGAGAATATTTTTCTCTAAGTGCTCTAGCATGTTGTAAATGATGTTTATGAACCTCCTAAATATGTCTAAGTGTAAATTATAACCTAAAGCTCCGATTTCATGTACTTAAGGAAAAGTGACTGAGTTTTGGCATTTGTCTATTACACTTGAACTCTAGTTTTCTTGTTGTCTTCTTCCTTGAGTGTGTTTCTTCAAGAGACATTCTTCAATTGTGCTTAAGGTCTTGAGTTTGGCTTGAAGATTTAGACCTTAAGATGCATTTACTCTTGACACTGAAGTATCTAAAATATTTAAATTTTCAAGTTGTTAGATCAATTAAGGTTTGTTATCATGAAAAATAATATGGGAGTCAAACTACAGTCAATACAAACAAAATATTTTATACTAACAAAATAATAACTTTTGTATCCTTTCTAAGTGCTAGAAAACCCAAGAACACACACTTAAGAGCACAAGGAGAGTTTATTTGGAGGATTACCAACCACATGAGCAAAACATGTAGAATCGAAAACATCAAGACAATGTTGAAATAAGTGGGCATGAGGTTTAAGAACCTTGAATGGAATCCGACCTTGAGATACAAAAGAAAAAAACCCGATTTATCAAATAATAGGTAGTAAGAACTACCTCAATCCAAAAAACTTAGGATCATTCATATACAAGAGAATAGTGCATGCAATATCCTATAGATTTCTGTTCTTACACTTTGCCACCCCATTTTGTTGAGTGGATACAGACGATGATTGATGCAAATTTCCATTAGAAGAACAATATGCAGCAACATGAAAATTCATAAAGTCCAAGCTATTATAAATATAAAAATGTTAATAAAAACACAAAATTGAGTCTTATTTTCATCATGAAAAGTGACAAAACATCAAACACTTCAAATTTGTCTTTCAACAAATAAACCCACAAATCCTTACTATAATCATTGTAAGAAGGCACCCATGTGATGGGGAGGCATGACTGGTAAATAGAGGAAGATCTCACTTAGAAGTGGCAAACAGGTAAATAAGATGACTTCCATATGGATGGCATAAGGGTGTAATTATTTAATATGATGTATGTTTACTTATGTCTTTTCTTTCTTAAATTATGTAGCCTTGAGAGCTTTGTAGTCATTGTAAACATCCTCCCTCAGCTATAAATAAAAGTCTCAAGGCATAGGGTAGAGCATCAAACCTCTCCTCTTCTCACTCACATTCCTAACCTATTCTCTCCTTTCC